>NC_054883.1:7074831-8317798 GCF_018320785.1 Cheilinus undulatus
AGAGTTTATTGTTAAATAATCTAACATCATTCTTTTAAATGTATGTTCATAACAAAATGAGGGGAAAAGCTGTTAAAGAGGCACTGCTGGCCTCTTAGCTTGTAGCTAATTTTCTGCTGCTTAACTTTCATAGCATACTGGCATACCTACATCAGCGAATGATATATGTGCTCTTATTTCCATATTAAGAGTCAGTCAAGAGAAAATTGTGATTGTAGGACATTGCTGAAAAGGTTTTGTTAATGCATGGTGTGGTTGCCGGGTAGTAAGTGCAGTCAGACTGGCATGCCCAAAAGGCTGTTAATGCAAGGTATAAACAACCCCTTTCATTTCTTTGTCTGAAAGGCTAAGAAAGTACATTTATTACACATACTTCTCATAGCAGCAAAAAATAAAACAAAACCTTGAACTGGCTCAAAAGAGATCCTCCAGCCTATGAAACATTGAAATTATTAGTTAAAGATACTTATATCATGGAAAAAATAACTTAATTTAAGACTTCAAAATAGAGAATTCCTAGACAGATGGTTACCTTGGCTACACATTATGGAAGAGGTGCATTCTTATTGAGGGAGGAGAAAGGAAGGCTTCACTCATTTATTTACCTTTTTAATTTAATTTTGCATTAAAATGGGGAATGAAATGAGTTATTATTGCAGAAACTAAGGAAATACTGTGATGAATTAATTGTTACGTCATGAGGATTGTGTGACATGTGGATGTTTGTCTTTTATATGTTTATGATGATTATTGTTTTACTTTTTTGTCTGTTTTTTGTTAGGTGTTTTACTTTTTTGTTGTCTTATTAATTGTTAATTTAAATATTAAGCTGTTGGGCAAACAATGGAATTAAGTTACTGCTATTTTTTCTGCCTAAGCCTTTTAGGTTTGGATAATTATTGTATGTTGCCCAATTATAGATTTTGTGATAATTGTATCATATCTGTAATAACTTACTTTGCCCAGTAAACACATAGTTGCAAAATGAAAGGCTAACCTTCCTGGTTTCAGTCTCTTGGGGTTCAGGTGTCGGTGTTTTGACTGTCTCCACCTGCTCCTGAGACAGGGAGAGGGCGCGAGGGACGGGATGAGGCCGAGAAGAAGCGAAGTTCATCAGAGGGTAAATCCCATTCCTAAGGAGAAAAAACATCAATGCTGATGCTTTCAGGGGTATAACAGAAACAACATGACTCATACTGTTTACTTCTACTCACTTTACATCCTCCAGAAACTTGTCGAGTTCTAAAGGAGACACATGGGAGTATCTAAAGGACAAAAAAACACATCATGAGTTTTGTGCCTGTGGTATATAGCGATACTGTGTGAGTTGAATGAGCGATTTTACTTGAGCTGAACTCCCTGTCTGTCTTCATGTTTGATCTCTGCCATGACAGCGTTTGGGTCGAAGGACTTGGTTCTCTCCTCCACACAGTTTTCAGGAAGCAAGTCTGAAGATGAAAGACAAGTTTGGGTATGAGAGTGTGGATATGACACAATAGGCTACATGTTTTTAACAATATAAAGTCAAAACACAACAGTTTTTCTTTTAAGGGTCACATATTTTACACTGTAAATAAAAATTGGTTTATGAGATTTGCAAATCCTTGTGTTCAGATTAGACAGTTTATACAGCGCCCCAACTCTTTTAGAATTGAGTTTGTATGATTAAACTGAACTGCTTCACATTCAGATTTAAATATCAGAATTGACAGAGGAGGAGAGTGACTTTGGTCTGTCGGCGTGTGGAGGTGAGAAAGACTCACACTGGTTGTTGATGAGGCAGTGGGCGGCGAGCAGTTTGAGGGAGTGGACCTCGAACAGAACTCTGTGGAACAGAAGGTCATGAGCCGTAGGACGGAGCTTGGCATCGTGACGCAGACAGGACTGAGTGAACTCCTGCAGAACACAACAGCAACTAAGTCCAGCAACTAAACAACTGAACAGCACGTCCCAGTTTACTCAGCATTTCTCTGTGTTCTCCATTAGCTTCCTGGCATCTTCTACTAAAATATTCACTTTAAAACTGCACAAAATCTCTGCATGTGGTGAGAAATCAACCCAGAAGCAAGGTGGTGTGAGTAGGCGAGTGCTAATAGAGTAAAAATGTGGGACAGTTTGTCTCCATCTCCATTCTTTCTTGCTTCCCTGCTGTTTATTTAGGACATGGAGTATTTTTGAGACTCACTCTCATGAGAGGATCTTCCAGTGATTGACCTGCACTGATGATGGCCTCCTTGGACACAGCACTGTCTCCATTGGCCTGGATCTCCAGTACTGCCATCTAGGGGTGCAAATATGCAGTTTAAACAACCACACATAACACACAGAAGCAAACAGGGGAAACTTACAGGTATGGCTCTCTCACCTCTAGGGCACAGATCCCAAAGGAGAAGATGTCTATGGCATAATCATCTTCACCAGCTGGAGAGGAGATGAAAAAAGAATTGTCGTTTAGTTTTTTATTGTGAATAAACTCCACAAAACACCAACAAATTAATCAATCATGTTTTGAAAGCTTTGAAGGCAGCTTAAAGGGTCCAATTTGTTTTGTAGAAAAGAAACATGTTTCTGGCTAAGCAATTTTTCCTCAGGCTTCAATTATCATGACAAAAATCTCATCCTTTTTTTTAAGGTTAAAGCACTTCATTTGCAGATATCCTGCAACTTTCTTCTGCACTTTACTGCAGAAGCCATGGATCAAAGCAGGGGGGAGCAATATCTTTCTCCAAAGGATCATACTGACTTAGAAAATAGAGGCAAATGACCAAAAACTGGGAAACTGGCTATTACTTTTACTGCTGAATGTGTTAAACTAGGACAGAACACAATAGACATTCTTCATCTTATTTACAAATGACTGGCCGACAAGACAGATTGACGCTTTATTTTCTGCTGCCTCCATCATACACTCTTTCAAAATGTCCCCATTAGAAAAAGGTTTGCTGTGTTAGCTAACTTTCATAGCTACTTCTTGAACGGTTGACTCTATCCATCCATTATCTCCATTGCTCATTCCATTTGGGGGTCATCGGGGGCTGGAGAAGATCCCAGCTGTCATTGGGCGAGAGGGAGGGTACACCCTGGACTGGTTACCAGAGACAAACAACGAGGCACACTGGGTGCTTCTCATTACACAGCTTTGCCCATCCTTGCATCCTCTCTCTTTGACTGACCTGGAAATCATTCCCCCTCGCCATGATGAAGGATCTTCCAATTCCTTAAATGAACCTGGGGGAGGTGAGGATGGAAGAGGAGGAGGCTTCTGGAGGAGCCCAGAGTGAAGAAACACCATTCTATCCTCCATGGAGGTATTTGACCGTAAACGTGATGTGATTCGTATTAGGGCCGGGCAATTAATCGTAAATTAGATTAAATCGCAATATGTCCAGCTGCAATTTTCAAATTGCAGAAGATGCAATATTTCTTTAACCTGAAGTTTGTTCAAAATACCAGTTTAAAACTTTTTTGTTTTTAGTGGCATATTTTTGGAATTGTGTACAAAAAAAAATCCTCATTTTTGTATGTTTTCTTGTTAAACATAAGAAATATATAGAAATATCATTCTCTTTAATACAACAGTTTGCAAAATGAGTCAAAATCATCACAATTAGATTTTTTTTTTAATTGTTCATTCTGTTGGCTATAGTTTAGAATGAATTATTGCTTGTTTTTGTTGGAAAATACATGAGATGAGGAACTTAAGAAATAATTGCATATTAAATCGCAATATTTGGTAAAAAAAATTGCAATTAGATTATTTTCCCAAATCGTTCAGCCCTAATGCATATGGAGATGCAGTATCTGCACGATTCATGACTTTTGTTTTTAATTTCATTCTCCCAGCACTGAGCTGCTAAAATGTAACTGTTTAACAACGACAGTTGATAATACACTTTACAACTATCCAAGATATTTCAATCTCAACGAATTGTTGCTCCAATAAGGCATGAGTTTATTGCTTATTGTTTATGAAAAATATAGCATGCTTTGCCCCAAGTGAAGAAGTTCAAGTGTCTTGGGGTCTTGTTCATGAGTGAGGGTACTGGATTGGTGCAGCATCAGCAGTACTGGCCTGACTGTTGTGGTTAAGAGGGAGCTGAGCCGTAAGGCAAGGTTCTCAGTTTACTGGTTGATCTACCTCCCAACCCTCACCTATGGTCATGAACTCTGGGTAATGACAGAAAAAATGAAATTGTGGATACAAGCAGCCAAAATTAGTTTCCTCCAGAGGGTGGCTGGGCTCAGCCTTGGAGATAGGTTAAGGAGCTCAGACATCTGGAGGAGCTAAGAGTAGAGCTGCTGCTCCTTCGCTTTGAAAGGATCCAATTGAGGTGGTTCGGGCATCTGATCAGGATGCCTCCTGGTCCCTTCCCTGTGGAGGGATTCCGGGCACAGCCGTCTGGGAGGAGACCTTAGAAGACCCAGATGCACTAGAGGGATTACATATCCTGTCTGGTCTGGGAGCGCCTCGGGATCCCCCAGAAGGAGTTGTTGCTGGGGAAAGGAAGGTCTGGGTGGACTTGCTAACCCTGCGACCTGGCCCCGGATAAGCAGAAGAAGATTGATGGAAAGATGGATAGAATGCTGCATGTAAATATTGACAGTTTCTTGTTCAAAACATTTTTGACTGAATTTGCATACCCAATTGTTTAACGAAGGTCCACTTAACGTTTGCACAGGCGGCAATGAGGTGAACCAGCTTATTAGCTAGTACTTGTTGTTGCTCAGACTGACATTGTGGGAGAAGGATTTCCCATTTGCAAGTTTTTCCTCCTCCCTCCTTATGTCTATTTCTTGCATCTCTCTTAAAATTTCTTGCTGGTGGAGCTAAGATGCAAGGAAATGACACAAGTGAAGGATGCAAGGGGACCTATTAACACCTACAGGCAATCTAGAGTCACCAAAAAATCTGGCAAGCATGTTTTGGGTCTTTGAAAAGAAGTACCCAGAGGGAGCACATGCTTGCATGGGAGATCTGCAAACTTTGAAGCAAGACCCTTCTTGCTGTGAAGCAACAGCCCTAATCTCTGCACCATTATGCTGTCCTGGATGGGTGACTCTTTGGTAAAAATAAAATGGAATAAAGTTTCAGCACCTTGTCTTCTCTTTTTCAAATATCATATCATATCAAGCACATTGCAAACACAGGAGCTTAAAGGTACTCAGCAAAATCGGATATACCACTCTGACTGAAGTCAGAGCTACACTTAAAGTAAAATCCATCACATTTACCTCCATATTCAGGGGCAAAAAAATGCTGATTCCTCTGCTCATCACGATGTTGCCTCCCTTTCCCATGCACACCGGCATCTGGAAATACTAATTACAAAGAAAGAGAAAACATGGGCACGTTAGCTTTGATAAGAGGATGTTTGAAAATGACACCAATGAAGACACAACCACAGCAAAATTATCTATTTCTTACCATTTACAAAAAGCCGATGCCAAACTGTGGAAAAAAATCAAGCATAATTGAGATTCTGTTAAGTTAAACTACAGAGATGAAAGTATACAGAAACAGTCTCTACAGTCATTCACAGCCAATTCAAGCTGCAGTTACATGTAAAGCCCTGCAGGGAGCAGACCTGAGCCGATCTTGATGAGTCCGTTGTGCTGGATGAAGATGGTGTCACACGTCAGGTTACCATGGATTATCGGCGGGTCACAAGAGTGCAGATAGCTGCCAGAAAAACAATAAAACACCTGTTTAATGGGATTGATGTGACGATAGATAATCTCTCATGATTAAAATCCTGGGAAAGAAATCAGCCAGTACCTGAGGGCAGAGAGAATCTGGGTGCACCATCTCTTCCAGGCCTGAGATAAAGTGGAACAGAAATGTAAATCACCAGATCATGCAAATTTGCCTCCACTGGATGATGTAAACCACTCTATCACTCAGGATAACAAGAATTCTCAGTATTGTGTTTTAAAAATGAGAAACTATTACTCTTATTGCATCTTTTTTTGTCTTTTTCAGCACTGCATTGTTGAATGAAAATCAGCTGATGCAGACGACAGAAAAAAGAGCAAGGTTTTAAACACTGTGAGGATGATGTATATGTCTAGGAGGACTTAGCCACAGGGGTTGTCTGGTTACATAATCTCTAATCCTGCGGGAAATATGGATCTGAATGAGGGTTTGCCTGCAGTACCCCGGGCCGCCACCACAGGACAGACTGAGACACCCACACTGTATGTGACCAGAGTAGAAACACTGACCTTCACATTCATCGTCTTGTGGTTCTTCTTTGTCTTCTTCAGGAACTGCTTGAGGCTGCCTGATGACATGTACTCAGTGATGAATATAACCTGAGGGGAACAGATGGAGGAGGGATAAGAGCCAAGCATAAGTTTGGAAGTTAGAGGACGAAAGGAGAAAGAAAATTAAAGAATCACGTACCCGGGCCTGACTCTCCTTCATGTCCAGCCAGTATTTGTGGAACTTGACGATGTTTGGGTGTTCGACCTGCATCAGGTTCTCAAACATTTCCTTGATCTTATCCTGAAAAACACATCAGAGGAAGTCCACATGTTCTCTTTTCATCAATCAACATTAGAGGTCTTGTTGGAGCTATTCACTCATTTGTTGTTGTTTCGCTGTGGAAAATAGAGCAGCTTAGTTTTTCACTGAGTGATGCATAAATAGTTTAGAAGATAGATATGATGGGTGGACACCACTGAGGGTGAATATTTTTCTTCAGTACTGCAGTCCTACAACTAAGAAATGAAATGGTATACCAAAAATAAATTCTGTGGTAAACAAAAACTAAAGAGTTTACCCCACGTGTGAATTTGAAAGATTTTTTACATCTTTCCAAAAGTGGTGCTAACAAGTAGCTGACCAGCACTACAGTGGTTGTCAGGGACATAAACTGTCATCACATCTACCGAGAGGTGGAAAAAGTACTAGAGTATTGTACTCAAGTAAAAGAACAGTTACTCTGGTTAAAACATACCCAAGTATAAGTAAAAGTACGAATCTACTCAATAAAGAAAAAAAAATTATGGATTTAGAATTTCTTTATGTACTGAGTACTGACTAGCTGTACAGCAAATTATGTTCTTTCCTCAGTGGCAAGAACATAAGACAATCTTTGAACGTGTTATATATAAATTAGAGCTGCAGTAACTATCACAATCAGTGGTAAGGTGGGCCTCCTTTGGCAAGAACAAAGCAGAGAATCAACCTTATTCAAGACCATGCATACTGATGAGGAATACACATCACGCGCCCTTTAAGAGCACCTAAAGTCACAGGTGGGAACTCTAACTCAGTGGATAACTTCATTCATGGTGCAAATGTGTCTCACATCCAAAACAACAACAATCAACTATGGCCGAAAGAACACCAGAAGGTGGGGAACTCTGCCCACTGTGGGTTTAAATCTAGGGAGATGTGTGGGCGGAGGCCCCCATCATGCCTTTGGGCAGTGTTTAGATGTGTTTTATATAGATTTAGTTGTGTTTGGATGTTGCCTGTTGTACAGTGATCCCTACTGGGTTTTTCTTTTGCACCATGAGTGAAGTTATGCACTGAGTTCAACGACTCTTTAGAGAGTTGAAGTAACACTACTGGATCAACACTGTCAGTTTCACTCAGAATGAAGTCAGGTGGTGGGAAAAGTACAGGAGTATTGTACTCGGTAAAAGTACGAGAACTCTGTTAGAACTAATTTCACGATGTACTCAAAAAAGTACAAGTACCCCAAAAAAACCTACTGAATTACAGTACTTTGGAGAAATGTGATTAGTTACTTTCCACCCCTGCATTTAACATGTTAACTCATCCAGTCTGGATTTCAACTGGTGCTTGTTTTATGGTACGAACATTTAACCATTTTCCCTACAAAGCTTTTTCTCCAAAAAAATCAAACAGCCTTTGGAAACTGTGCCACGCTACCTTCGTGCCAACAAAAATACGTCACAACTGCAGAACTCTATTGATCATTTTTTGATTCTGCATTTGATCCACTGACTGTTATGGACTGAGTTAGAGGAACTGTGCCAGGAAAAATGTTGTGTTTCCTCATGTCAACAAAATCATTTAATGTTAAATTAACAATTTAACTGGATAAACGACATAATCAGGAATTAAAACCCCATTATCTTCGTGGAAATAAATGATAGAATAAAGATGTAGAATAAAATCTCACATTACCTCCTGTGCTTTGAAGACTTTCTTGTCAGAGAAGAGCACCTCGTTCCACACCACCTCCACGCCTTCTTCAGTGTCCATGGCCAGTGACGCGCTTTCCACACCGGGGACATTACCTTGGCTCACCTGCAGGGGGCAGAAACAAACACATGTAGGATTAGCTTCATGCTAGCTGTTTATCCTCCTATTTTACACTGCAAAACCAACACTTGGCCTTAATACAGCTCTATTATTCACCAGTTAGACAGCAGTAGAAACCTTTGAACCCAATACTGCCATAGAATCATCTTAAAATGAGTAGTAGCATGTTAGCTCACACCTGATTGTTCATTCAATTATACTGGGAATGTGCATTAGTTGATTGAGTTAGTTGTTTTCCAACTGTTTTCAGCCATGGCATATTTTTTTACATTAAAATATTTCTATAGGGCTTTGTTTTAGTCATACTTGAAAAGCTGAGCTCACATAGTTTTTGAAAATAAGAGCAATAGTAAAATAGCTCTGTTTGCCAGAGCTCTCTCAGCACGGTCAGTGAGGTGATTTTTGTTGTGCTACTTACTGTCACCCGCTGGCAAGGAACAGTATTTAATTAGATGTTTACTTTGCCTGCCACTACAGTGCAAGCACAGGCGCCCAACAAAGTCTATTTTTAATCGATTCTTTGCAGCAGCTATAAATATGTTTTTTTTCCTGTATGAATCACACAAAATTGGACAATTTCCTATGGCACACCTCATGATCTTTAACAGCACACTGGTGGGCTGCATCAACCCTGCAAAGAAGATTTTACTGGCCAAATCCTGTGTCTGTAATCCAGCAAATTCAACCTGCAAAGCTCCAATCTGAGAACAGACCTAAATAATCAGAGTCCTTTGTGGGGAATGAGGTGGTAGCTATGGGTGGGGTTTTGGTGTACTGGAAGCAGGTAGCAATGGCTAATGCTGCTGTAGCAATTAGCTTGGATGTAGCTACAGTAAAGGGGCAGTTTTATCAGAGCTGGGCCAAATTTCTTAATCAAAGAAGAGAAAAGAACAGAGCTGTAAGCTTTTCATGATCTGCTACAGCTTGAGTTTGCGATCGTTACGGGTGGGGTTTAGTCGAACTGTAAGCAAGCTTGGATGTAGCTTGAGCTACAGTTTTTATCTGATCTGGACAGAATTTCTTTATTGAAAGAGGTGAAAAACTACATTCAAAGCATTCCATGCAAGCAGCAACCTCTGGTCCTGAAAAATGAAGCCAATGCGGACCTGCAAGAATTGCAATGCAGCGAGTGTCCACTTGAGGCTGGCTGCAGGAACAACGGAAGTCCCGTCAGGAAACCTGTTAAAAGCTGGTTTTTACACTAGAAATAAACTGGTTTACAGCCTGGTGTCTCATTAGCTAATGTCTTCATGTGCTCTCACTGTAAGGAGCCCAAATTTTTTTGTACCACAATGGTTTACATTATATTCAGCAAAAACCTGACTTGATTGGTGCAACTCATTTGATTGACAGATAGCTCAACAGGCAGAAGCTATGTTCCTGTAAACCAGAATACTAGCTACTTACCTGACAGGAAGTCAAGCTTAATGGGTGGGCCATTAGCTTGATCTAAAATTCAGTTGAGACTATGATTTCAATATGGAAGCCCCTGCCGATTGGCTTCAAGAGCCGTTTGAGTCTGCCTATTGTAAGAAGACGGCTGACGTCACACAGGGTTTGTTTAATTCTTTCTACAGTCTATGGTTCCATGGCAGAGAAGATGCTTTCACTCTTCTCCTGACCTGCTTGCTTGGGTTTTATTCACCGAAAAACTCGACTGTTCATAAATCACAACAGTGCCTTCCAGTACCTTGGTGCTCTGATTAGCCAGTAATGAAGGTGACAGACAGAACGTTCGTCCAATCACCTTCTGAGAATTTTTTTGAAAATTTCTGCCCTCCCCAAACACTTGGGACAACAACTCTAGCTGGCACTAGAGCTGCATGTTGTGTCTAGGCAGTAACACAGCTCTTCACCACTAGAGTGTGCTATAACTCTGTTAATGGCTACTTTTATAGTGCAGTTTTGTTTCACAACCTGGCTGTAAACCAGCACAGAGGGCGGAGGGCAACACATAGCATGGAGGGGTTTGGAAGTATTTCAATCAAGAAAACCAAGGAGATGAAGACTATGTCGGTTTAAACCAATGCAAAGTATGACCACTCACCAGGAGCTATGCAAAACTGCAAACATTAGCACCACTCAGCAAACTTTGTTGACAGGGTTCACCCACAGACGCAGTGATCTTCTATATAGCCTTTTAAATAGATAGTGACCAACCTTGACATCTTTTGAAGTGTTTTAAAGACAAGGAAACCAACTAGTGACACTGCTAACTACAAATTGTTAGCATTTGTTTGAAGTATTCTTTGTGTAAATCTAACACCTAGCCTTAAGGTTCAACGCCTCCTCACTTTTAGCTCCATTTTTGGTCTCCACCAACTCCTTAGAGAAATATTAGCCTTTTAGACACTTAATGATCCACTCTGTTCACTTACTAACTTTATAACGCTGCCATTCCATAAAAAGCTCTATGGACTGCTAGAGTCTGAAGAAAAACTGTGACGTTTTGGGTCTTCAAAACCAAAGGAATGAGCTAAAAGATGCAAAAATCCAGTGCTAAGGGAGCTAAGCAGTTGGGTATTTATTGCCAGTGGTATCATGAGTAAAACTTACCCTTTTTGTTTAGCTCTAGTTATCAGAACCTTTTAACAAAACATGGTTTACTCCCACAAATAAAGGGAGATAAAGGAGTAATGACAGTTAAATCTTCATATCATTAAAGGTGACAAGGACGCCATCCCTGACTGCCATTATAGCTAGGATATAAACGATCTTCATTCCATTAAGACTCATACTAGATTGTGCCATAATATCAGTAGTATTGTAGCTACAAAAATCAAATCTTAAATGATGACATGCCACCCCTGCTGTGACTACAATATCTGCTAAAAGCTCCACATTATAATCACTCAAAAGGAGATCTAGCCATGGCCATTAATGAAAAGTTGAATCTACTATCGCTGAGGCCTTATATCTATCTCAGCACCACTAATGCCTATTACTGCATGAAAAGACATCATTCTGGACAGATTGAAGATAATGCACTGATGCTATATATAAAACGCCAGCAGCTAACTTCAACATAATAATGTCAGTAAAGGGAGGGATAACATGAGCAGCTGCTGGAGTGAAGAGGGAAGGGATAGATTAGCAGTAGACAGCGAGGGAGAAGTGAGGGAAAAGGGGATTTAGGGAGAACCAAAGTGAAGTGAAGTGAAGTGAAGAGGCAGTGTCTATAATCCGACAGAGGCAGACAGCTCGAGGCTGCAGCGGCAGGGAGAAAAAGCCTAAGACCGCTCATCACAGGATATTGCTGCTGAACTGGGTTCACCTGATATAACCTCCTGATAGTGGATCTTGCAGGCCTTATTCAGGTCAGAAGTTCAACGTTAGTCAGTGTGAACAATGGAGCAAAACCCTCAGTTTGTATGTACACAGCATGGAGTTGAATTATTGAAGAACTGGCACCAATTCTAGTTCTAACCGACCACTTTAACAGCTTACCCTGGATTTACTACCCCAGTGACTTTACCCACATCGGAAAATCGAAATAAGACAACTCAGCAAGAAAATTTTATCACTCCAGACACCTGATCTGACCTCTTTAGAGTCCTCCACAAGGATCGATGCATGATTAACTTTTATCGCTACAAAGAACATTCAATTATAGATTTTGGCATTGATAGCTCAAATTGAAAACTATAAATCAGGGATTTTCAAAGCCTCGGAAATGAACTGACTAGGGCTGCCATAATACTAGACTGTTTACATGTTTGGACAACTCAACTACAAAAATAGAAGTCCGAGGTACCCTATACTGGATAAGTTTATTTATTCAACTGAATCAGGGAGAAATGGGAGAAATCTAGAGTACCTGGAGGGAACCCATGCATACATGAGGAGAACAGACTAACTCCTAACAGAAATGTCAGATCTGAATACAAACTAGGAACCTTCCTGCTGTGAGGCAGCAAACCACTTCACTACCGTGCAGCCTCTTTGACAAAGATTAATAATAAGGCAGAAACCAAGACAAACTCCTCTTTCACTGGTTAAAGCTAAGGTTATTTTTCAACACAATGCACTATTTTCTATCAGAAGTGGGTCATCACTAAACAACCTGTTCTTCTATACAACATTTCAGCATTTCAGCTGTACGCAACACAGCTAAAGGCTTTGTTTCCATGCGAGACCCTGCAGTGGTCAGATGACGTTTGGGGATTTTCTGATGCACATTTACAGCAGCAGAAGCGCGTTCACCCCCAGACCACAGGTGTTCTTGATGTATATAAGCCAGCATGATTCTTGGAGTTGAACACGTCTTTATGTCAGGCAAAGTGAAATGGCAACAAGCATGTTGAAAGCAGCAGCTTTGTGAGCTCTTGAAAGCACTTGAATGTGTTTTTTTGACCTCGATTCAGTCAGTTCAGCAGCTCTTACTCTCAGTGTTGACATCGACTGAGTTCACCTGTTCACAGGTGCATAGAGGGAAAGAGAAGTCCAGACAGAGATTTGGTGTAAGACGACAGATGTCAGAGTATGGTCACCCATTTGGTTACTGAATGATGTCATCTTTTATGTTGAACCATTTCAATATCTTTATGCATACATACAGCTATATATGCATATTTTGTGCAATATTACATACATAGATACTAGAGTTGGGTAAAAATATTGATTAATCAATACATCGCAATATTTCCCCCCTCAATTCAATATCGATTCAGCAAATCCTCTGAATCGATTTACCTCCTGGCCAGTGGGGGTCACTGTGCATGTGACTTGCGTTGTATGGACAGAGGCCGCACTCAACCACACAACAACCAACCATAACCATGTTATGTGAGGTTTATCACAATTTTCAAGAGGAAAGAAATATTATTAAAGTTTACATGCACTTTACTTTTTCAGTGTTGATACAGAACTGGCATGTTTTTTACTTTTGTACTCCTTCTGCACAATAAGTTATTATTGTGCAAATTTTTATTTTCAAATGTTTTATTGCTAAAAAAATGTGAGGTGACCTACCACATATGTTCACATGGGCATGAAAATAATTATTAAAAGTTTTCAACAGGTCTTTTGTGTATTTCTACTTCTTACTGAATCAACATAAAAGCATTTAAATCAATATTGAATTGAAATCGAATTGAGTCGCAACCTAAAGAATCAAAATCGAATTGAATCGTGAGGTTCTTGGCAGCGCCCAGCCCTAATAGATACTCTTATGAATGCTTTTCCAGTGCAATAATATATGCATAAACACATCTGTTAATGCTAACTATGTGCAATAATATTAGCACTTAAACTAACCAGGCCAAGGGTGATGTGCAATCTCTTCTTTAAGCACACCCATGATCATGTGCAATATATCAGCACACTTGCACTTTAGCACTATGGCACATTATCGTCTGCCTTATGCACTTTAACTACAATGCTCACTTTATTCCTAGTCTGTCTTAAGCTAAGGTCATGTAGCAACTGACTGCATCGTTATATTTGGCTCTTCGTATTTTTTTGTACTGTCTGTGCTGTCTGGTCTCTTGGTGTTGTCTGATTTTATATAGATTTTTTAATGTAGTCTTTGTTGTATATACCATCAACCTGCCGGGGATTTACATGCCCTTGTCCATTAATGTGCATTGTCCCTTGTAATAAATAAATAAATAAATAAATAAAGCCAATTTGTGGTGATCACCAAATTAAAACGCTGTCTCTAACTAACCTTTGGTGGGTTGTATTGACAACATATCTGCATGCAAAAGTGGATCTTTTTATTACCCGTTTTCCTCAAAATAAAATACTAGAAGAACAAAACTTGAAATAATCCACTGTTTAAACTCAGTTTTTTAACACTGCATTTGTCTTTTTTCTGCTTTTAATGCTTCATCTCCTTCCATCCTTGATGTCTGCATGCATAGAAATGATACAAGTCAAATTTTAGTACATTTTTATGAAAAGGCTGTGCTCTACAGAAGTACAAGTTATGAAAAATGCTGCCAGTGAGCACCTTTAAATATCTGGATGTCAGCAGGATACTTAGTCTTTAAAATGTCATAACCCAGAATGAGCTCAGACCATAAAAACAGCTCCTGATTGCGAGCACACTCACTTTGGGGGTTAAGTCGGGGTAAGAGGCAAATATCACAGCCCTACAGTAAATCTACAACATATTAAGTTTTAAAACTTTAACTGCTACAATTTCCTGTTGTTCAATCTAATAAGATACACTCCTCCCTCATAGTTTACTCTGCTCTTACTTGAGCCTAAACCCATACATAAAAACCTTTACAACCAAGTTTAAGGGCCACATTTAAGAGGAATAAAACTTAGATTTGAAGACAAAAAGTTGAAATATTACAAGAATAAAAAAACAATACTTATGTCTCTATAAGCTACAAAAGCAAACAGTACCATCAGCATAAAAATGCCAAAAAATGCTGCCATTGTACAATAGAGGTACAGTGCTGTGAAAAGTATTTGCCCCCTTTCTGATTCCTTATTTTTTTAATGCATATTTATCACACTTACATGTCTCAGATCATCAAACCAATTTCAATATCTCACAAAGTAAATAAAACCCAAACCCAACCCTATCTGACCCTATGTGAAAAAGTAATTAAGTGTGATAAATATGCAAACAGGAATCAGAAAGGGGGCAAATACTTTTTCACATTTGACAGCCATATTTATTTAGTTTTTTTCCCGCTGTGTTTACATGTACAGAGCAAAATAAGCGAATCAGAAAGAGGCTAACGCACCAAAATCAGCACAGACCTCCTTATAGCAGCTTTTATTCTCGAAACATTAAATCTGCAACTTAACTTTTATAAAAGAACGTCTTTAGTGAGGAAATCTTGGCCCTCATATCCTGTCAAAGCCTCAGACGTTTGAGACATGAAGAAAATAAGCAGCACACTTCACACTCCGCCATCATCATCATCATCATGTCTGTGGTCTTTAAACGTTCTCTGTCTGAGATGAACAGCTGTGAACTCACACTGGGCTCAATGACAGGGTAGTGACTGAACCACTATTATTTGCACCTCAATTACTACTTCTTCTTACAGCTAAATGCTAATCATTGATGTATTCTACAGAGCTCCACTTGTGCCACGCTTCATGACATCATAAGTCTGCGATGAATGAAGTCAAAAACGTCTCTCAGTATCCGGCTGCACAGGAGGAGGCTTGTAAACAGAAACCAAACAAACAGCAATGAGAGCAACCACAAAAAGCTGCTATAAATATTCAGATTTCAGAGACCACCAATTGATATTTCCATGAACCACAGCAAGCCTCGAGACAAAAAGAAATATTCCATGAAATATTTTTGGTCACTGTGGGTTTTTTATTGCTCAGTGCAGCTGTGAAGCTCACTGCAGGCAAGATAAGACATATAATCCCACTCAACAAAAGGTGATAATCTGATTACAGGTATTACAGAGCTAGAACACAATCCTCATACAAGCAGAGGAGATTCCTGCGCTTCAGTATCTACCAGGAGGGAATCATGTCAGCTCCCCTCTGGCGTCAGGGCTCTGCTGTTGTTTATTTTCTCCCTGACGTTGAGAAACACTCGGTCCCCAGTCCCGGCGTCCACGTCCCTGGGGCCTGTTGCTTGGTCGTGGTAGCGTGCGACTCGAACACAGCAAACAAATGCTGGGCTGTGATTGGCTGCAAGAAGGGAGGTGGGTTCAGGGTGTGGAGAGGGATTGAGGGATCGAGTGTTCATGTCAAAACAACACAGACTTCTATTCTGATGTTTGTTTGCTCGACATTTGAGCCGGGTTAAACTGGATCCTGAAGGCTGTCACAGTAACCTATCATTACCTTGACGCTCCATGTTTCCTGTGCTCTCTGACATGATTCCGTTCCCAGATTCATGAATAAAGAACTACATCCCATATCCTGACTTCAGCACCAGTGCTTAAAGATCCTCTTTAAAACTGTACGTAAGGCTGTCAAACATTTAATAACACCAAGTGTCTGTTGTTTTCATGGTCAGTATTCAAAAGCACAAAACTTTAACCTCCTAAGACCCAGTGTACACATACGAGGACATCGCACTCTGGCTTTCCTACAAGATTGTTAAAATTAATACTATTCGAATTTTTGAGAAAACTATTCAGACTGTCCTTTAAAGTTCAAGTAAATCCCTCAACTGGGAAACTTTACTATGAAATTTTCAGGAGTTTTCCTTGATATTTTAAGGATTATATGGGGGAAATTTTTAAGAATATTCATGGAAATTTTGGTATGTTAATGTATATAAAAGAGATTTTCATTAGAATTTTTAGTATAAGCATGAAAAAGTTAATTTTTTTTATATTTGGGGAAGGTTTTATGAATTTTAAGTTTTTTTGTTTTGTTTTGTTTTAACCCTCCTAGGTCCCTAAAAAAAGTGTGACACCCAAGTCCCTAAGGTTAAAAAATACCTTTCAATAAAGAGTGCCATAAAAATTATGTATTAATGTATCATTCCATTTTTTTTGCATAAATACCTAAAGTAACTTCAGTCCAAGGATAATGAAAAACAGCCACATTTTAAAATTTTAACTTTTTAAATGCCAGTTTTTGTGATGAGAACTTAATTTTTTGTTAAAAGAAAAAACATAAAAAGTGAATTTTTGTCCATCACATTCATGCAAAACTGTTTTTTATTTTGTTTCGAATCATCTGAGTGCCTCAGTGTCAAAGATTGGCATCAACACTGATTTTTAATAATTTTTTATATTTTTTTGTAATGCCCGATTGTATAAAAAATGCGACACCCAAGTCCCTAAGGGTAAAAATACCCTCTGCCATAAAAGATATATGTATTAATGTATAACTCCAATGTTTTTTGTATAAATATTTGAAGTTACTTCAGTCATTACATATATAATGAATATTCATTCTTTTTCTAAATTTTAACCCCTTTAATGCCAGTTTTTGTGATTAGTACTTCATTATTTTTCAACCCTCCGGTGTTCCGAAGGGTGTTTTTGACCCTTTTGGACTTTATTTTGTGGAAAAGGTTAAAAATACCCTTAGGGACCTATGAGGGTTAATTTGGGACAAATATTTGTGATTTTTGGGAAATTTTATTTGATTTTTTGGGTGGAAAAATGCATCAGAATTTTTAGGTATGCTCATGGAAATTTATCTTTTAATGAATTAATTTGGGGATCGGATTGTGGGGTACCCTTTGGAATTTTCTTTCATTTTTCATGGAACCTTGGGGGATATACTTGTATGTTTTTGGGAATTTGATTGTAATTTTGGGAAATTATTTGAAAATTTCCAGGAATTTAAACAGGATTTTTATAGATTTAAAAAAAAAAATCAGGCAATATGATAAAGTTTTACTGAAATTTTGAAGAAGGTTTGGGGCACTTTTTGTGGGAAACTAAGAAAGTGTTTAAGATTGTTTTCAGACACTTTTGGTAGTTTCTTATTAATTTTAGGGAAAAGTGTTTATATTTGATTTAATTTTTGGTCAAAATTCATTCCTGTTCAAAGACAAGGGTGATCTTTTAAACTTATCAGGCCCTACTAGTTCCTAACAATGGGAGAACTGTAGTAAGTATTCCAAAAAAAGCTCAGGTCTCAGGAGGTTAAGAAACATCTATCTAATACTAAAGGTGTTTAGGAGAGGAATGAAACAATCAAAAATTGCCAGCAAAATCCTTCACACTGTCTGGATGGCACTAAAACACTGGCAACATTCAGTCCCAATACCTTGCCAATGTTTTTGTGCATTAGAAAACAAGTGTGACCCAATATTATTCGCCTAGAACTTCTGTTTTTGTTGCTGTGGTATAACACACACACTGAGATCATTTGATTTTCAATACTATCATATCTATTTTTAGAATTCTGGCATTGCAACAACCAGAACAGAAAGTAGAACACATTTCAGGACAGGACTGAAAGAAACAGCATGAAGACATCTACTTTTGGGTCAGTTTCAATGACAGGGACAAAATGTAGGACAACAGAATGTTTTATGTGGCTTCACACATCACTTCTCTTCCCCTTTTACATGTAGAAAATCACTCTGCAATGGCTGAACAACACCAAAAACTTAAGACAATTTCATACAATACAAAGCAATACAGTACTATAAGATATGATCTGAAATGACTGTGCAAGAAGATAAGATGTAATTCGATGCAATACAGTACAAAATAATACGATACCATGCAATATAGCACAATACAGTGCAGTGTATTGTACTAGGCCATAATTTATCGTAATACACTGCACTGTATTGTGCTATAATACGATACCATGCAATATAGCACAATACAGTGCAGTGTATTACGATAAATTATGGCCTAGTACAATACAATAAGATATGGTCTAGTATGATATAATGCAGTACAATAAAATATGATATTATATAATGTGGCACAATACAAGGCATTATAAAATGAAACAATATGACCTAGTACAATAAGATATGATATGATACAATACGATACAATACGATACAATACGATACGATACGATACGATACGATATGATACGATACGATACGATCTACTATGACACAATGTGATACAATACAATATGACATGATATAATGCGGTACAATACAACACAATACAATATGACACGTTATGGTCTAGTAAGATACCATATGATTAAATATGATACAATACGGTCTAGTACGGTACGATACATTACGATATCATATAAAGTGACACCATACAATACAGTACAGAAAGATACAACACAATACAATATATCATGATATGATAAAATGAGTTCAAAAAAGTTCAAAGGCACGCACATCCCAAAGGGTAAAGAACTGGGTGCTGAACCAAGAAAAATCCCAGGAAAACAGAAAAATAAGTCTACACACCAGAAGCTGCTCCCAAGCTTATTTAATGAAGATTATCACCACAAATGTGACGTTTTGGGCCCTAGCCCGTCATCAGACAAGGGTTAGGGTTAGGTTTGTCTGGGCTGAGGGCTAGGGACCGAAACGTCACAAACACTATATTGCCAAAAGTATTCACTCACCCATCCAAATAATTGATATCAGGTGTTCGAATCACTTCCATGGCCACAGGTGTATAAAATCAAGCACCTAGACATGCAGACTGTTTCTACAAACATTAGTGAAAGAATGGCTCGCTCTCAGGAGCTCATTGAATTCCAGCGTGGTTCTGTGACAGGATGCCACCTGTGCAACAAGTCCAGTGGTGAAATTTCCTCGTTCCTAAATATTCCACAGTCAACTGTCAGTGGTATAACAAAATGGAAGCGATTGGGAACGACAGCAACTCAGCCACAAAGTGGTAGGCCACGTAAAATGATGGAGCGGGGTCAGTGGATGTCGCGGAGCATAGAGTGCAGAGGTCGCCAACTTTCTGCAGAGTCAATCGCTACAGCTGCATCCAAGCCATACATCACCAAGTGCAATGCAGTGCAGTGGTGTAAAGCACGCCGCCACTGGACTCTAGAGAGGCATGTTCTCTGGAGTGACGAATCGCACTTCTCCATCTGACAATCTGATGGATGAGTCTGGGTTTGGCAGTTGCCAGGTGAACGGTACTTGTCTGACTGCATTGTGCCAAGTGTAAAGTTTGGTGGAGGGGGGATTATAGTGTGGGGTTGCTTCTCAGGAGCTGGGCTTGGCTCCTTAGCTCCAGTGAAAGGAACTCTGAATGCTTCAACATACCAAGAGATTTTGGACAATTCCATGCTCCCAACTTTGTGGGAACAGTTTGGAGATGGCCCCTTCCTGTTCCAACATGACTGTGCACCAGTGCACAAAGCAAGGTCCATAAAGACATGGATGAGAGAGTTTGGTGTGGATGAACTTGACTGGCCTGCACAGAGTCCTGACCTCAACCCCATAGAACACCTTTGGGATGAATTAGAGCAGAGACTGAGAGCCAGGCCTTCTCATCCAACATCAGTGTGTGACCTCACAAATGCACTTCTGGAAGAATGGTCAAAAATTCCCATAAACACAATCCTAAACCTTGTGGAACCTTCCCAGGAGAGTTGAAGCTGTTATAGCTGCAAAGGGTGGACCAACGTCAAGGCGAGCCAAGGCAGGTAAGTGAATGCTTTTGGCAATAGAGTGTGTATTATTTCAGATTTTTGTAAATAATCATGATATCATTCAGAACAGAATCAAAGTGGTAAAATAATCTTTGTCTGTGTTTATGTATGGCCGTCTTGCTTTCATCTGATCCACTTCCCATTGGCATGTGCACCTCTGAGGACTAAAGTGAGCTCAGAGAGAACTAGATCAGATGATCAATACTTTGCAAACAGACCAGTCACATCTTCCCTGTGGAAACACTGCAGACCTGCACAAGTAATCTATAAAACAATTAGGATTGATTAACAGCCTTAATCACATCTTCTGTCTTTTTCCTCTCAGATCCTCATTGATCAGCACAGCAATCTGAGGTATACAGCGCCATGTAAATGAGAGAAAGACAGAAATATGTCAGTGGTGGACAGACAGAAAGCTTGTGGGTGTTACGTAAGTGGAACATGTTCTAAACCAGTTTGTACACCAAAGCCATCACAATGTTTATTTGGTTTTCATTCCTGCCTTAGGTGGAAATAGTACCACTGAGGTTAGACAGGAAATGAGAAAAGAGAGAGAGAGATAAGGAATGAATCGCAGCTTATTCCTCAGCCACACATTCATGGCATGCCTACAATGCATTTTTCAAGTCTAATTTTAATACTCATTTCAAGTAGAGTGAGCAGAATGCATGAGTATTTCTGCAGCAGAACCTCTATCTATTGTACATTGAAGTAATTCAGTCTTATATCATGATAGCAATAAATGTTAGCGTTCTGCAGATAAAAAATGATTTCTTTTTTTAACAACAGCTAAAGTAAAATGGACAGAGCATAATAAAACATATGCTACACTCAGGCCTGCCCACAGAACTGGCTGGGCCCCTGAAAAACTCAGTAAATGGTCCCTTCCCAGTTGTGAATTATTGATATCAGTGCACGTGTGTTGGATCAGAAGCATTGGTGTTAGCATATTGGATAACAGCTGCCTCTGATGTTCTGATGTTCAAATTATTCATTCATGACACTTTTAACCACTTTTCATCATGTTGTGCCCATTTTACCACTTTTTTCCATATCAGATTCATTTTAGCCTCTTCTAGGCCATTTTTTGTCACTTTTTAACCACTTTCCACCATTTTTACCACCCATTTTTGCAACTTTTAGACGACGTCTGTCACTTTTATTACATTTTTGCCACTTTAAGACAATTTTGCAACTTTTTAACTGCCTTTCAACATTTTTACCACCCATTTTTACCACTTTTTTCTCATCTTTATTTATTTTTGCTGCTTTATTCAACTTATTTCTGCCCATTTTTACCACTTTTAACCCCTTTTTGCCTTTCTTTTGCAATTACTAAATTCTGACATAACGTTCCAATTGGTTTAGTTCAGTGTGCCTATCCACATTGTTAACATTACCAGAAAAGAAGATAAATATAATAATGTGTATCAGGAGTGGTATCCTATCACCACTGATAAGAGAAGTTTCAGTTTGTCTTTCCTCCTCAGCAGAATCCTTGCCTAGTCCTTTAGCAGAGACATTTTCATGGTCAAGAATCAGAGCAGGGTCTTTTGCATGCTGATGGAGCTAAATGATCTCATAATGAGAAAAGGTGAGCGATGAGTCAGCCAGAGCAAGGATTAGCAGATTCATAGACATACAGTATAGAGCATCTCTTTCTCTATGTTCCTCCCTGCAGAGGCTTCTTATATGAAAGCATGTCTTTGTCTCAGACTATGTGTGGGTCCAAACCTCACAGTGACAAAGAGCTTTGTCTCCCACATGTCAGCTCCTCGCCCCGTACCTCCACGATGAGCCGATACACAGCACCACATTAATATTTAATAAGTAGATTCTGTACAGCAAAGAGCTACACCCAGTGATCTGCAGCCTGTACCAGATACTGGTTAGGTGTCTGTACTGTATGTAAATGAGCACAGGCTTCTCTCTCAGTTACTCTCTGCTTTCTGTTTCTGAGATTTTAGCAGCTTCAAAGAGGAGCTGGATCAAAGAGACAAAAATCAAATGCAAGAAGTAGAAACTCTGCAGTGTTGAGATGTGGAAAAGGAAAAAGCACTCTCTCCAAATCAATCTGTGTTATACTGTAAATCTAAATAACTATACACAGCAGTCACCTGAAAGCTGCAACAATATACATTATTCCATTGAGATGATGGAAAGATTTGTTAACTGCAAAATTTAGCAAACAGCTAATCTCATATTCTATCATTTCATGAAGTATCTACAAAGTGGACAGGTATTATAAAGTGGCTGATTACATTATTTACCTGTAACAATTTAGCAGTTTCATTTTATTTCACATCTTTTTAACCAAATATTTCCCACTAAGTAAATACTTTTCAAAGATAGTGCTGATTTTTTAAGGATTATACATAAAATGCATACAGAATGGCCTGCAAAAGTGACCAAACTATTTATGTAAAAGTGCTGCAAATGTGGTTAGCAGAATATAGCTAATGTTAGCAGCTTTAGCAATGACAGCCTTCAATCCACTTTGCAGGTTAAAGTCCACATTCCTGTGCTGAATGTCATCACTCAATAATTCATCAATGCGTCATTATAACCAAACACTGCATATGTACAACTTAATTCTCATTTTATAGATTAAACGGTGCTAAACCGTTCCGTTCCCACGAGATGTTAACAATGCTATCAGTTCACCGTTGTTTACATGCAGTAAAAGAGCTTTACGGCAGCATGGCAGTAGCTATTAACCAGAGCCACTGCGACTACTAATGGTTGGATATGTGCCAATACAATTTTTTTGTTCCTGATCCCAATTCCCAGAGCGTTCAGTATCAGCTGACTGTTGAGTACCGATCCAATACTAGTGTAAACTGGTCCGACTTTACGGTGGAAAACTGGCACATTATTTCAGCCCTACAGTAAATTCAAAACATGGCCCAACAAATTGAATGGTAAAGTAGAGCCTTATTTTGACCCTAAAGTAATGTTTCCTGAACAGGCAACCACTGGTTAAAAGCCCTACATAAAATATTCTGGGAAAACAATATGGCTGTTAGCATTTGAGCTAGTGGAAATAAATTATCAAAATGGATTAAAAAAACAGATAAAAAGACATTCACTATTGGATCTAACAGTGAGAATTTAATGTTTTAGTCCCTAAACAGTCACCTAAATTGCAGGCTTGCTAGTCTAAATGTTTCCGTAATGTTTACAAAGGCATGGATAGCGTCATTGGAATGGTGCAATGGCTAGCTTCAAGAAAAATAAAGTCAGAGGCTTTGATTTATGGTTTAAAAGTAATTTAAAATTTCATAAAGTGTGCCGTCTTGTCATGTACAACAAGGGTTTTAAACATGACTGTATCATATCAGCTCATTAACATGAGTACTTGCTGATAACAATAGCCACATTTTCAGCTGTATTTGACACATTTATGATACTGATATCAAAATCACAACAATGCTACAAGTGGCAGGTGGCTGCATTAAGTTTATATGGATTATTTGACTAGGGTTGTGGGCCTAAGATGATAAAATAATAACGACTTTGGTGCCCACAAAAAAGTATTTGAATCTAACAGTTAAGTTGCCACCTTGCTTTTCTAACAAGCATGAGGCAGTGCAATGGCCCCCTCTGCTCCTCACTTAAATTCAAGTGAGAGTTGTCTTGGTGGGAGGGGTGGAGCACAAGCTTGCAGAGGAATGTACAATGTGCTCCATTCACAACACACGACAAAACCAATGGACAGAAGAGCCTAAGAGGGCACACAGAACAGTCATTTTTTTATCATGGGAAGCTAAAATTCTCATTGAATTTACACCTATTTAATCACCTATAACTTTTGCATAGTAGTCTGTTTAACTCAGCTGGTAGAGTGCACATACAGGGGTGGAATTCTCACTGCATCACATCTTATAGTACGGTGGCCCTGAAGGCCAACAGGATTATTATTTCAAAAGTGCAAAATAAATTTCACAAAACACAAAAATATTTCAGACAAAAAAATTCACAAAAATTTTTTTTAATTTCACAAAACACAAAAGTATATTTCATGCTCTGTGAACTATATCTTGTGTTTTGTGAAATATTTTTGTTTTGTGAATTACTTATGTGTTTTGTGAAATGTTTTTTTAACACTTTTGTTTTGTGAAATATTTTTGTTTTGTGAAATATTTTTGTTTTGTGCAATATTTTTGTTTTGTGAAATATTTTTATGTTTTTTGTGAAATATTTTTGTTTTGTGAAATATTTTGTATTCTGTGAAATTCATTTGTTTTGTGAAACGTTTTTGTTTTTGTAAAATATTTTTGTGTTTTTTTGTTTTAAATTCATTTTGCACTGTTGAAATATTTATCCTGTTGGCCTTCAAGGCCACCGTATTATAGGCTCCAGCTTTGGTTGCATGGTCCAAGCCGCCCCCTCTCTTCTACCTGCAATTCTGGCCCCTTTCAATAAAACAATACAACATTCAGAGGAGTTTTTTTCAGACCAAAACAAATGCTCTCTTTGGACACATCATCTTTATCACTAGTATGTGAATTTAAATTAGGACACCATTCAGATTTGTAAGTGCTACTAAGATCCAACACTCGATCCAAGTATTGCTGAAAAACATCCCTGATTTGCAGTGTAAATTGGTGTGAAAACATCACTCCTCTCTCATGAATGTGTGCAGTTTCCAACACTCCTCATCAAGCCTCTTGTCCTGAAGGTAGACATGTTGATCAAAGCTTTCATTTTAGTAGATTCACTGTCACTGGGTAAAAATCATTACGTAATGAGACTGGCAAACACTTCCTATGCTTATCACATCCCAGTCAGAGCAGCTTTTCACTTCTTGAATGCAGCTGTGGTGTTGCCGTCTCTCTCCCGTCGGCCTTATAAATCCGCAGCTTTGTCACTGTGACAATGGGAGTGAGGATAGCGTGGCCAGTGTAATCTCTAAGGCCTGGTACAGACTGAAACACAACAGGGAATACAACAAAACCAAATGCTGCTAATCTGAAAGACATCTGCAGGGATAGCGCAAAATAGATGCAGGATGTGATCAAAGTTGACCATCTCTGTGGAAGATTTTTTTCATAAGGGGATTAATTTGATTTTATCAAAGACTTTTTGGTAAAATAGGTCAAATTTCACAGCACAGCAGGACACAACATTCCTCCTTTTTCCTTGATTTTGGCTGTTTTGTCTACATTGTGTCCTGTTTCTGTTTGTTAGCAGCAGCTCTGCCTTCTGTATCCATCTGCTCCGCTAACCCTGCCCTACATTCCTCTAAGTGGCGAGCTTTAAATGCTCGGTGAGAAAATGAACAAGTGAGACGTGATGGGTGCTGATCTGTCTGCTTATGAGCTTGGTTGACCTTGTGGGTCCTTTATGAGAGGTTGAAGTAAAAGTCGAGGTCCTGGCGGTGGTTTAATTTAGATAATGTGACACGTGGAGAGATTTAATCAGAGGAAACGCTCCTCACAATTGATTTTTCTTGATAATTAAAGCAGACCTTCATCTAACTGGTTGATGTGCAAATTTTCTGTCCCCTGCTCGACTCGTCACACCAGCTGGTGCCATCTTGTTGCACTCCACGCTGAGCAAACACAAACACACACACGCACACTGTCCGAGACGCTGACCTGATTGTGCGTTGCACATGTGACATCCTGGGGCGAGAGAGAGAGACAGAGAGAGAAAGAGACATGAGAGACAGAGTAGAAAATGGCCCGTGTGGCCAGTGAAGGTCAGCAGACGGTCAGTGGCTCAAGGCCTCGTCACTGACCTGACGGGAACGAAGAGGAGGAGGAGGAGGAGGGGGAGTGTGAGACGGCTCAGTGAGCAGCTGGTGGTTCAGTGTCGTCTGGTTTGTTTCAGTGTTTGCTCATCAGGACTTATGTAACTGGACATTGGTCAAGAGGTTAAAAAGGAAGGTTTATGCAGGAAATTAAAGGACAAAGATTCAGCCTTTCAGAGCCTCTCTGCCAATAATGAGTCTGCTGCTAGGCTTAACAGCATGAGAGAGCAGTTGTTCAGTGATTTTGGTGAATCCAGGTGGTTTAAAAAAATCTCTCTGGTATCCAGGTGATATCAGCTTCTGTTTGATTCTTTTACGCCTGCAATATGATTGAAATATTTGGGTTTGAAACAAAGCAATACAACTGAATGGGCTTACTTTGCAAGCCGTTTTTAATAGGCAACATTCAGAATATGCACTCAAGGACAAAAGCATTCAGCCACATTTGTTACTTATTGAATTTAAGTGTTTTAAACATACCTGTTGCTACATGTGTATAAAATCAAGCACCTGGCATTAATGGAGGCACAAAAACTGTGCAACAGGGGCTTCATGAATGGTTTTCATGGCTGTGCAGGTGCACGCCTCACATCACCAAAGTCCAATGCCAAGCATCAGATGGAGTGGTGTAAAGTACACAGGACTGTGGAGCAGATGGGCTAGTCTGGGTTTGGCAGATGCTGGGAGAACATTGCCTGCCTGACTGCAGTGGGCCAACTGTGAAGTTTGGTGGAGGAGTGATAATGGTTTGAGGCTTTTTTTTCAGGATTTATCTCCAGTGAGGGGAAATTGTGATGCTTCAGCATACCAAAACATTTTGGACGATGCTATGCTCCAAACTTTATGGCAACAGTTTGGGGAAAGCTCTTTTCTATCCCAACATGACTGATCCCCAGAGCACAAAGCAACGACAATAAAAACATGGTTTGGACCTATACAGAGCCCTGACCTTGACCCCAATGAGCACCTTTGGGATGAACTGGAATGGAGATTGTGAGCCAGGCCTTCAGCATCAGTGCCTGACCTCACAAATGCTCTACAGAATGACTGGGCAAAAATTCCCAAAGAAACGTCTTGTGAAAAGCCTTCCAAGAAGAATGGCGGCTGTTATAGCTGCAAAAGGGGGGCCAGCTCCATGTTATCACATTCCCTGTTGGTATAATCCTCAGGTGGCCAAAAAAATTTCCATTTAGCGTAGATAAAGCAAAAACAGAATATACTTCATTCAACTATATTGCGGAGTAATGACTTCATGCTAAAAAGAGTAAAGTCAAAATCCCTCTGGGTTTGTTGTTGCAGCACAGCACTTCTTTCAGTTCCTGCTTTGCTCAAAGGCTCATTTGCATGCCATTTTTTCTTTTCACAGGAACCCCTACCATTACAACTGTTGGCCCCGCCACCACATGAGAGAAGAAGGACAGCCCTATACCTGCTCACAGACACTGAATGTAGATTCACAATAGTGCTGCTACATCAAAGATAACCAACAAACTTTTGGAACTAATGAAAACACTGGTATAAAATTCTTTAAGGAAATATATAGCAAACAATTTTTGGGCTACGTATCTGAACTGAGGTAAGTCCTACAAACTTGGTAGAAACACTGGAGGGTGAGGGAGGAAGGGGGTAGCACAAGGTCTGCTTTGGTCTGAGAGACTGGTGCCAAAATATAACATGTACTGGATCAAAAGTCCCAATATATCCCTAAATCCACAAAATAAATATATCACTACTGGTGCCAATGGCCCTTATCTTTGATAAATGTATTCAAAATGACTGTTTACAGTGGTAAGCAACATACCCATATATTTAGTCACATTACTTAAAACCTTATGGCCTGGTTTATACATTTGTTAGCTAATATTGGCATACATGTTCTCTGCACAACAACAGCTTTGTAAATATTTCTTTATAGCAGTGATACTCAACGTGTGGCTCTTTTGAGATGATTTGTGGCTTTTTATGTCTTTATTTGAAACATTATTCCCCCAGAAAACCTTAAAAAGAAAAATTTTACCTCAGAAATTATCCATTGCAAGTAACATTAATCAGTTTGTTCCCTACACCTACACAGTAGGCTTTAGTTGTCAACCTCTATCTTTTGTCTGCATATTTCCATTGCCCTTATTTGCTACTTTAATTCAATTTTTAAAGCGTTTAGCCCATTTTTGCCACTTTTATCCAGCTTTTTGCAATTTTTTGCCACTTTTTTGCATTTTTTACCACTTCTTGCTCATTTAAGCCGCCTTTTGCAATTAAACTTCTCTAATTTCCTATTTTGTCACTCTTTGATGCTTTTTGACCATTTTGCCCACCTTTTACAGATTTTTGCCCATTTTAGTCATATTTCACCTTTTTTGCCACCAGTAACTCATTTTTGCCATTTTTTACCCATCTTTTTCACTTTATGCCCTTTTTGGCCACTTTTTTGTCACTTTTCTCCCTTTTTGACACTTTTAACCTGCTTTTTTCAAATTTTCGCCCCTTTATTTTCACTTCTCGCTTTTTAAGCTGCCCTTTGCAATTAATGCCACTTTGTGCCCATTTTCCCCAGCTTTTTTTCTGATTTTTGCTCATTTTAGTCACTTTCACTCATTTTTTGCAATGTTTTTGCCACTTTTAACTCATTATTTGGTTACTTCCCACCCATTTTTGCCACTTTACTCCCAGTGTTTGCTGCTTTTTAACCATTTTTGCCACCTTTGACTGGTTTTAACTGGCACTTTTCCCCACTTAGTTTGAGGCTCTTGCAAATGTATTTTTCAACAATTTGACTCTTTGGTTGAGCAGAGTTGAGTAACACTGCTTTATAGTGTATTTTGTTAAGCATGCAGCCTCAAATACCTTTACAAAGTCATACTGATTAAAAACAATAACTGAAGAAAATCAACATATCATCCGCATATCGGTGATCATTTTTTTTGTTTTCCAGTTATTACAAAGACATCAGATTGAATAAATATGACTATCTTATTTTATTTATCCAGTGTAAGTAGGTAAAGAAGATGCTCACATGCTGAGGCTGTAGTTCTCATGCACTGATTGCAGGATCGTAGCCCAGTCTCTTAGCGTGCTTTGTGCATGTCCCTCATTCTCTCTCCCCTATATTTCCTGGCTTTTAGAAAACCCTTCCATAATTTCATTAGTAATAAAAATAACACTTTGTAATTTTGAGGTTGTATAGGTGAAAATAAAACAAAAAATTCATCATAAAAAGTGACAGTACTTAGTGCCACAGCTTCATCTACTGACATCAGACAAGAGAAGGCAAAATCAAATGGCAGCTGAAAAGATGAAAAAGAGTAATCTATGATTTTGTCTGATTAATTTAAAATGCCCATATTGATTTGTACATGTACTGCGATGGATGCATGTATAAATATAAATTCCTGCGTATAAATGGTCTCGACTGGTGCCAGCAATTTCTGATTTTTTCCACAGACACATATTCTCTGTTTAAGATTTTTCACATATTTGCACTAATTGCCTATTTAGAGTTTTCTCTTTAAGCTTGCAAATATTCATTGACTGGAAACTAGTGATTTTTTCTGGATGTTTTGCTCAATGATGGGCTCCAGTCATCAGTCTATTTAACTGCTAATGGTTCTTTTCCTGTTTCTCGCCTCGCTGATTCATCACCCGATCCGTCTACATCCATCTCCACGTGAGTCCACGCATCTCTCTGATGAATCCTGAACTCTGATGTGACCTTTGTCCACGTCTGACCCCTGAAACTTCCTGGAGCCATCGACGCAGTGAGCTGAATCCAATGCCAATGCCCTTCAAACAAACACCCATCCATTTCAAACAATCACACATTCCTGTGTTCAGGCAGCACAAGGTCAGGGTCATGTCATCTGCATTTCTACAGTGTCTGTTTATGTTTCCCTGCTTAACCTCCTAAGAAAAAGCCGATAAGACGTGAGACTTGTAACATTTACTAACCCGTCATTGTTCGGACTATTTACAAGTTTACAAAACAGAAGCTCAGTAGCAAATCACAGGCATTTATCTTGGTTTTATACAATCTCTCTCGCTGTTTGGCAACTGTGAAAATACAAGTAGTCTTCTTTTTCTGATAAGCCTGTGAATAAGTGTCTTGGCTGAGAGTCACAACTATCAGGAGAAAATGGCCTTCATTAAAGAAATAACAGCCTTCCTTATCACATCTCAACAGCCACCTGGCTCCATGTTTCTCTGCTCTACTCTGAGAGGTAAAAGCTGCATTAAAAACAAGATAACTCAATACCTGGATGTGTTATCAGCCTAATATTCTCTTCTGTGGCTGCTACCCCCAATAATCCCAGAAAGCTATCACAGATTACAAGGCGTTATCTGATGGGAGTTGTACTGACTAATGAAAAAAAAATTATGTAAGAGTGAAAGGCATGAGACAAAGGTTGAAGATAAATGACAACTAAAGCCTAGCATTCGTTCATACAGTAGTCATGAGCCCAGCTATCAACTCCCATCTCCCACAGCCAATCACACCTTTCGCTCAACACAGCAGTGTATCTAAATATGGCGTACATCTCACTAATTCCTGCTTGCATTAATGCTGATGCACCACACTGCTGCTGCTGCTGGCTAAGTTTAACCTTTCCTCCACCCCAGCCTCCTCCTTTATAGCATAAAGCTTGTTGTTGTTCTAGCCATGCACTGGAAAGTCAAAGCAAGCTGCTTGACTAACCTAGGGATAATAAATTACTGTTTAGGTTTATTGCTGCATTATGCATTATCTTTACATTCTATCTAAACCTGTATTACTGCTTAAAATCATCCTGGGTTTAATGGATGCTAACACTCTTAGCCTGCTTTCCTCCAATGTGCCTTCCTCTGCGAAGAGTGTCAAAGTGTATCTGATAACATGTTTAAATCCAAATAGCAAATTCCATGTGATAACAAGTTGAGCTTCTGCCCACTGAGGCTTTTAGCCAAAGTTAAAGCCTATCTCCTCTTAAGAATTTAAGAGGAGTGATAAATGCATCACCTGCCAGGCTGCCTGCTACCTGCAGGATTTTTTTCAGTCTGCTCCAAAGCTACCAGAGCCAGAGTCCTTCATTGGTCCAATTTTGCAAACCTGCATCCCCTCATATCCATAGAGCTCAGACCCAAGACCCGACCCCGCAATTTTCCCCGTTTAAAACCAGATCCCGACCAGCCCAATCCGACCTGGTCCTTGACCCATGCTTTTGTTAAAATGACTGCCCTCTTGTATTTAGCATGACCAAAGAGTGTAAAATAAATTAACAAAACTCAAAACATACAACAGTGCGTGACTTAGGCACTTGGAGAGTCCCTCAGGCTCCTACAACCTATTTGCCAAAGAACAACTCCTCATATGAGATAATAATTCTTGACAGCATTATTTTATGTAGATATAACAATAATAACGGCAATTACTATGAAATAGCCACTTATTTTTTTTTATCTTTTCAACGTTGTCACCTGCCACCTAGGCATATCCATCTGCTTTGCAAGGTTAACCTAGGCACATTTGATCTGTTTTCACCAATGCTCATACTTGCAAAATTAGAAAATTATATTTTTTACCCATAGCTGCTAGGATGGCTCATTTATTGAGCCTTCCAGGAGCCCAGCCATTCCTGCGGGGGAGCCTAAACACCTGCAGCTGCTTCAAAAAGCTGTTTCTCTTGTCCTAACCGGCAAATATGTATCGCACCTATTATGCATTCTCTTTATTGACTTCCTTTTTTCTGCAGGACTGATATCAACATTGTATTGTTTGCTTTTAAAGCAGTTAATGGCTTGACACTGCCTTATTTGAGCGACATGTTAATACTCCAGCCAGAGCTCATAGGTCTACCAGCCAGCTGCATCCTGGATGTGTCCAAACATGGCTCAAAACCAGAGACGACTGAGTATTTGCAGTAGCTGCTCCAAACCTGTGGATGAGTCTGACCTCTTCAAATTAGATTTGCACCCACTCTAGAATTTAAAATCACTGCTGAATATGCATATAACATTCATATGCAGAGCAAGTCAAAGTGCTATGCAGAATTAAAAACAGAGCATTAAGATTAAGAGCACAAAAACAATATATTAAGGAAATCAGGCATTGATATACAAAATGTAGTTATATTTATAACACAATTAAACCAACCAGGGTTGACCAATGTGCTTTATAGAGTAAAAATTCAAACAGGGAGCAAGAATACTGTATGCCAGACACCATTAAATAATATTTAAAGTAATGGTGATGATTCCCTGTAGGGAATAACACAGGTCATGTCAATTACCGTGCCATAACTCACATTAACTTGTAATTCCAACTTAATCTAATTTCAAATATTATTTTTTAAATACTATCTTTATGCCTGGGTAAACATTGCATGAATTATTTGGCTGGATGACTTTCTTCCTGTGGTGAGGCGTCCCTTCTCCCCTCTGTTGGAGTCCGGGGTTAACAAGGTTGACCGTTCGTGTCATTTCTAATAAAGCAAACAGAGCTCAGATCAAAAAGGGTCTGGCTCTGCTGGAATCCTCCAGAGCAAGCAAGCTCTGCAGCAGCCATGTGAAATTAGTTTGTGTAAGGCAAATTAACATGTAGATAGACTTTGTTAGCCTTAATGTTCTCTGCTAAACAGAAAAGCTATTGATGTGACTTTAAAAGCTTTGGTGAGCTAACGCTGCATTGATGAATCTAACGGATGTGCTGAAACAGTCTGCTTGAAGCTGCAGCAGATAGACTGATTCATTAGCTTTGCAGCTTGAATACTGTAAAAAATGCACGCTGACTCATAACTGTAGAAAATCTGTATGAATCATCAAAGACAGCTTCTGCTCCTGGGGTTTGATTGATGTTCCAGCTGCCTTCAGCACTCACTTTTACATGTTACATTCACATTCACAAGGAAGTTGTCTCAGTAACACAAACAGCTCACTGCCACTGCTGCCAGGTAAAAACAGCCCCTTTCTCTCTGACTTTCAACCCACTCATACAAATCTGAATGACGTCTCCTTTCCAGCGTCTTTTTATTTTTTTTTTTAGAAACAGGAAGTTGCCCTTTAAAGGCTGCCAAGGTCTCAGTCCCCGGCCCTGCAGAGTCTCTGACTCTAGCCCAGGACAGCTACCGGATTTCCCACGGTAAAAACAGCAACTTATTAAAGGCTCCCTCACAAACTTTCATCATCCTTTCCATCAGTCTGCGGTCAGCAGTGGAATGTAACTCTGTGCATTTGCTCAAGTAATACTGAGATGTCCACAAAGTCATTTGACTGATGCCCTATAGCCATAAGCAAATAAATATCTCACATTTTCATGCAAAACAATACCTTTTTTTTTAAATAATATATATATATATATATATATATATATAGTTATACCTATGAACTTATATTGCCCTGCCTATGACCTATAAAGAATGGCCCATGAATGCATATATAAAACAATAAATGAAAAAACTATGAAACTGCTGGACTAGCCAATGCATCAAACAAAAATAACAAGCTAAAAGATGCCAGGTGAAGCTGCATAAAGTAGCATAGTGTAGCATCATCATCACCAAAGTACCAAAACACTAAATCTTCAACATGAGACCTCAATATCCTCATCAGTGTCACTGTCATCAACGTCCTCTAGGGCACCAAACTACCAAGTATGGAGTTGAACAAAGAGAGCTGGGTCTAAAACTTTCTCAGAAATGGAAAGGGACAGTGCAAATCAAATGTGGTTAGGTAACTCAGAGAAGAACAGTCTTAGCTTAGCGTGTAGGTGTCACCAGAGGAGCTGGGTCTTTAAAGGTGGAGAGGGATTCTGTGGATCAAATGGAGCTGAGGGTTTCTAGTGACTTAAGACCTTGTTGTGATGGGAGTTCCAGACTCTTTTCACTGGCAGAGTAGTAGGTGATAGGGAGAGTAGACCTGAGTGAGGGTTTCCAGGTTGACAGGAGCCATTATCTGGGGCTGTTTTTTAAGCAAGAAGTAGAGTTTTGAATGTGATGCAGATGGGAGCAAATAGAGAAAGATGAACACTAGAGTTACACCGCTGTATTATAACAATAATGCACTGTAGTGTAACACAATATGACTTGAGTCAACATGATTTGAGGCACCAGTGGGTGATGCAACTTAACTTCCCACAACATACCATTGCACAAAATGGAACGGGGCGTAATAATTTAAGGAAACATTACCTTATAACACAACAATGTGACACTAAAGTAACACTATGTAATGTATCAAGTTATAATGGTAGTTCACAACACAGTGTAACTCTGTGTAAACACTGAAATGTACCACTTCATATGCTTTACAATGGAAAGTAACAATGTAAGGTAAAACTTTATGCTTCACAATATAATGTAACACAACTTAAAGTAACACCTTTTATTTAACGTTTCATAAAGCAAAACAACACAATGTAACTCTGGGTAACATATCACTATGATATGTAATACTCCATGGTAGTTCACAGCAATGTAACACCATTTAGAGTAACACTATGTAATGTTAAAACCAAAACACAGTAACACATTGTAATGTAACACTATGTTCTGTAACACCAAAATACAGTAACACTAGGGAAAGTAACACTATGTACTGTAACACCAAAATATAGTTACACTATGAAATGTAACACTATGTAATGATACACTTCGGAATATTTCACAACACAATGTAACACCAAAATACACTAACACTATGAAATGTAACACCAAAATTCAGCAACACTACGTGATGTAACACCATGTGGTGTAACACTATGCAATGTAACAGTATGTAATGTAACACTATGGTATATAACACTATGTAATGTAACACTTCAGAAAATGTCACAACACAATCTAACACAAAGTGTAGTGTAACACCAAATTCAGTAACACTATGTAAAGTAACCTTATGTAATGTAACATTATGCAAAATAGCACTATGTAATGCTAAAACCAAAACACAGTAACACTTTGTAATGTAACACTATGTTCTGTAACACCAAAATACAGTAACACTAGGGAAAGTAACACTATGTACTGTAACACCAAAATATAGTTACACTATGTAATGTAACACTATGTAATGATACACTTCGGAATATTTCACAACACAATGTAACACCAAAATACACTAACACTATGTAATGTAACACCAAAATTCAGCAACACTACGTGATGCAACACCATGTGGTTTAACAGTATGTAATGTAACACTGTTATATAACACTATGTTATGTAACACTTCAGAATATGTCACAACACAATCTAACACAAAGTGTAATGTAACACCAAATTCAGTAACACTATGTAAAGTAACCTTATGTAATGTAACATTATGCAAAATAGCACTATGTAATGCTAAAACCAAAATACAGTAACACTTTGTAATGTAACACTATGTAATGTAACACCAAAATACAGTTACACTATGTAATGTAACACTATGTAATGATACAGCAAAATACAATAAAACTATGTGATGTAACAATATGTAAAGTAACACTTTGTAATGTAACACTATAAAGTACAACTATGTAAAGTTTGTGCAATCTCGTTCATACTACTGAGCTCCTGTTGATGTTTTCTTCATATTCATACTTCTAATAACTATCAGTTTCCTCATCATATTTACCTCTGCCAAGAAGGTTATGTTATCTGCAGGGTTTGTTAGTTAGTTTTTTTGTTAGTTTGTTTGTTTGTTAGCAACATAACTCAAAACGTTATGGCCAGATTTTGATGAAATTTTCAGGAAATGTCAGAAATGGCATAAGGAATAACTGATTAGATTTTGGGACTGATCCGGATCACTGTCTGGATCCAGGAATTTTTTAAAGGATTCTTTACTATTGGGAGATAGGGCTAATGGTGGAGGTCTGCACTGTTACCACTTTACACCAGGAGATGGTGGACATGAGTAACTTCAATCCCAGCAGCATTTATGGGTGTGTTTCTATTCAAAGTTTTGGAGTTTATAAAGTTTGAAGGACGCACGCCCGGTTGAGGAGACGAGTCGGAGCGTAACAGAGAGAAAGACAGGAAATTGTAGCGAGAATACTCACAATGCTGGGAGGAATAGAGGAATATTCACCCTCTGCCATGACTTCCAGTTGTCCGGTGAGACTGTCAGTGCATCTGTTGGCACCGGCAGGCAATGCTTCTACCATGACAGTCCACCCGTAGCAAAGCCAATGCTTTGCCTCACCGTGTTTCCACCCCACCGGGGAGAGAATGCTGTGGTGGGGGGCACATGAGGCGGGATCCAGAATTCTGTTTTATTGGGAAAATAGGGCTAATGGCGGAAGTCTGCGCTCTTCGAGTGCTTTTCTAGTTTGTTATATCATTCAGAGCTGGGATTTGAAAAGGTGATGACCAGTACACTATAAACCACCGGCGGCCCTGTGTGTGATGCTATTTTTTTTCTTAATAGTAATTGAAATTTGTGCGCACTCGTGTACTGAAACTTCTGTAAAATCATATCCATTGTTATTTGGACTTGTAGTGTCCCTTTTTCATCCCCTCTCCCAATACACTTTGCTGCCCTTATGTTTCATCGCCTGTTGTTGTTTGCCATTTTATTTCGTGGCTTACATGACATTCAGTCAAGATGGTGTGAAATGAGACTTGAAAAGCAAAAGATGGGTTGTGATAGATGGGAAATGACTAAAGACTTTGTTTGTTAGTCCATACACCACAAAATGAGACATTAATGTAGAGTAATTAAGTATTTTAATACGCCCCCACTGCCTGCAGCGATGGATGACGGCAGCTGTTTGTTGTGTTTCTATGTGTTTGTATAGAAAACAAGATGTAGAGAGACATTTGGTTTTATGAAACACATGATTAGCACTCAGCCTTATAATTTACTAGCAGGAGAAATGCTGTTTCATTTTTTACTGGGGATTTGGAGCCCTTGATGACGTAAATGTCAGTTTATAGAGTTTCAGTCTTTTGGTTGTGGACTAACATTGGGAGTGGGCTGCTGTCTGATCCACTTAAGCTTCAAAATCCAAACTGGCCCTTCATTTTGGTTTCACCCACAAACCCTGTCACAGTCCCAAACTTTCTGGCACCAAAGAAAGACTCAAAGAGTGGCACAGTTTAGAAAAATGAGTGAACACCTTTATTCATGAATGCTCCAGTTCTGGGAAAAACAGCAGCAGTTCTAATCAGACTGCATGTGTTTGCTTGGACATGAATCTGCCCCTGTTTTCTACTGCTTTTTAAAATGTGTGATTGGTCGAGTTCTTGGAGAGGCTGGCAGTGTCTGGCAGAGCCCCTCTGACTATTTAAGTTCTCCATAAAGTGGGATAATTTCTACCCACTGGATTACTCAATCTGTGCTTGTAAATCCCCACACACAGCTCGCTTCATTGCTCCTACAAACCCAGAGGAAGAGTTTTATGTTATATGAGCCCTGCTGACCGCACCCCCTCCTCTGTGTCTCCAGCAGAGGTTACTGCAGTACAACTTTCCAAAAAGCGAAGGAGGTGATTCGGGGTAAAACCTCAAAAGACTTGGCCAACAGTGCAAAGGCTTATTGAGCGTTTGCCACGGTAGCCGTCCAGCAACAGTTAAAAGCTCGGTTTCAGCGCAGTGACAGCGTGCTCGTGCATGTTGAGACACATTAGCTCTCCCATTACTGGAGGCAAGAGCAGGAAAACAACATTGTCAAGCAAAGAAACCACTTAAGAGGGCGGCGAGAATGCAAGAAGTTTCTCCCTGCCCGCTTTTGTTTGGTCAGATTCGATTAGTAAAGCGGCTGACATGAGCTTGTAAAGGAGAGAGAAGGAAACTAGTTGTGATCATGATGACAGAGCAGAAAAGAGTAGTAGTTATCATGTGGTGTTTATTTTCCAGAGGGGATTAGGCCGAGTAGTGAGAGTCAACCTGAGCTGGCTCCTCAGCGCGTGTTCAAACAAAAGCCCTGTTGGCAGAAGTGCATGGAGACGGCGAGCTGCTTTTCTCTGCCTGTTACTGTTATGCAACTTTAAAGACAAAGCTCAATGGGAGGGTCTGTGAATGCACAACATGGGGGGTTAAGGCCTGTTTATCTAACCCTCACCTACCTGTCAGCATATGGGCTGTCGTTAGCTCAGTTTTAACAACATCAGGTGTGTCTGAATCAAACAGTTCCTTGAAAAGGGTCACCCACTGAGGAGCCCCTAAAGAACTTTACACCTTGAAAGGCAACAGCATACAAGCTGTTTTTCTGAAATCACAAAGTTGGAGAGGAGAGTGATTAATCCTTCATTTTGGCCCCTGAACGATTGATTTAGTGAAGTATCTAACCTGCAGATGCCACAGCATCCAAGTGTGCTACAGACGGTGCCAGTGCCTAATCGGTTCCTGATACTTTTGAGAGAAAAAGTGTGTTGACGGTGGGAGAATTAAAGCTTTCTGGTAAATGATTCACAGGAGTATCTTTAAAAGATGCAAGTAGAAAATGGGATAAGAAAAGCCAAGAGTGTGCCTTTCATTTGGGGTGTTGGGTTAGAGGGCGGGTTATTGAAATGAAGTATCTGTATCTGGGTTGTATTTTGGCCTAGTAGGTATCAATTGTGTTGGTACCCGTACCTGGGTGGTCACAGATTACGATACTCAGCCTTAGATATGAGGTTGATCTCCGTTGAATGGTACACAACAGACTTGGTCTGTTTCTGCAGCAGAGCCAGCACAGAGTAGTCCAGAGAAACAGGATTGGTGAGTTCATAAAATAATATGTAAATAAAGAGAAGAGCATACAAAAAACGATAACTTTTTACCATGGTGACACCTGTTAACCTGGCACACCAGATGGATGTGTTTCACACATCCATCTGGGAAACCACTCACAGACAGTGTTTGGGAAAGGGCAGAGCCTTGGAAAAAACTGAGAGGGTGACTGGATGAACGTTCTGTCTCTTCTGGCGCTTTAGCAGCATCCACGCTAATGTCTTCCGCCATAACTGCACGGGTCTCTTGTTGCTGCTTGCATACATCATGAATCCACCGCGCCCAAAAGTACTGCCCCTTGACGCTGATTGGTCCTGTCATTTTTTAACTGGGCCCAAACGGTTCAGAAGGGAGCTTTGCAAGATGAATACGCCAGTAAGAAACAGAGAACAGGCGTATCCATCTGCTTTGCAAGGTTAGACAGCTGTATATGCAGAACTTTGATATCAAGACAAATGTTGGACAACAAAGCGCAACAAAAAGCATCATAACATAACGTGACCCAATGTAGCATGATGCAACGAAATGAGACGCAATGCAGCATGAAGCAAAGTAGCGTGACGGAACGTAACGTGACTCCACGCAGCGTGACGAATTGAGCGTTAAATAACGCAACAACATGCAACGCAGTAACACATAACCCTACGGAATACAAATAAATGAGAAACTTTTAACTTTCAAAACTTAATCCAAATAAACTTCCAGTTAGGGAAAGTTGAAAGTCAAAAAACATGACCTGCAAAACCTGATTATAAAATGTTTAATAAAGCAGAGTAAACAGTCTACATATAGGAAAAAAGTTTGTCTTTCATGAGCACACTCTAATGCAGATGACGTAGCTAAACCTAAAACTACAGAAGCTATGATAGCTATTTAGGTAACTTGCTACAAAGCTATGTTAGCTACGAAAGCTAAAAAAAAAAAAAAAAGACTTCTACAACCTTGTACCGGCAAATTACATCCCTTCCATTCTGGCAGAGGTTGTGTCTCAGTAGTTGCTGCAAGAGGGGGCATCTGACTACGGCGGTCTGCAGCCAGACCCCTCTGTCTGTGTAAAATTAGTTTAGCTGTGTATGTTTCTTCATATTTTACTTGTCTAACAATTCTGTTCAGTTTTCCTCAATGATTTAAAAGTGATCCAAAAATGTCTTCCAATATTTAGTATTTAATTCTGGCGAAAAAAAAAATGCTAAAGTACATCCTGTAAAGCTGCATGGACAAGGTGAGGTATTTGTAGCAGCTGCATGAATCTGTATTAGTCTTTATTGATGGCTGTTTCTTCAATAGAAAAGACAAGCCGAAACTTTCAAGGACAGAAGTAAGCAAATAGGATGGAAGTGTTATCGAACACTGTTTTATGTAAAGCTGGAAAAATAACAACAGTAAAGATTGAGTAGATTTTTTTCTATCAGCATGATAAGTTTAACTACTCTCTTCCAGACACAAATGTAGTTACTGTCTGCTCTGTAGACAGTGTTGCTGGTCATCACCATTACCTCTAATGTGTTGGGTAAAATAGCACCAACAGAAAACACTTCACCCGAACAGGATGTCAGCCTGGAGAATGAACAAACTAATGCCTCCATTTTCCCTTCCTGTTGTTTCACAAAGAGGTTTACAGGGGATGGTATCAACCTACAAAACTGCACTATCCATAATTAAAAATGATAATGTGTGCTTTCATTTCAAGTCCCTTTATTCATAAAAAGAGCCACAGAGGACATGACCCGTCTTTACACAATGACACTGATCATGAGCCCTGATCCTCACCTCTCAGCGCACGGTAAAGGCTTTTATTCATAAGCTTTATATCTAATTCATTAGACATCCTGAATGATGGCTGCTGCCTGATGTACTTTAACTCAGTGGTGGCTGCTGCATGAGAGTAACCTGCTTTACTTCCATCCTCCTGAGCGGCATAAACAACACTGCCACATTCAAATTCTGAATGCAAATTAGGTCGCATCTTCCACTCATGCAGGGACAACAGCAGATTTATGAGGAGCTGAAAATCTGATTTCAGGAGCAAAATGTTATTTCAGCTCAGGAGAGGAGAGAGCTGTGGGTATACTACGTGAAGACTTAGACAGCAGCACACTGATGTTTTGCTCCCATTTGATTTGATTATTTCATGCAGGAGTGTGTGTCCCTGCTTCTTCATATCAACACCAGAGAGGAAGGGTGTGCATTAATTGACAGATTACCATCCGAGCTGTGAAAGCAGATTTTTAATCTTCCTGTGTTTAAATAAATACAGAAGCTATTGCACTTTCCCTGCAATTTTCTTCTTTTTGTTTTAGGGACAATATTAATTGGGTAAGAGGGTTTATCATTGGTTTAACAGACAAGAATAGCCAGACTTGCAGGTTCAAAGGGCATCATATCCTCTGAATGAGGAGGTTTTTGTTACTGTTTGCACTTCATGGTTGTTACTGTGAAAGCAGAAGTCTAATACTCCTGAAATGTGATCCAAGGGAGTAGCTTTTGCATTCTGACCATATCTGGACCTGACGCACTAACAGGTAACAACACTGACTAAATTATATCAACTATGTCCCAAAAAGTCTGATTTAGCACTCAAATGTATCAATAAAATCTTCCTTGTGAGGTTTTTGTAACAGATGTTGAAAATCAAAGCAGTCAAAAATAGGTGTAGTTCCTTGAGTGTCCACTGGAGGCTGATCCAAAAACAAAGGAATTCTCATTAGATCCCATTTTAAAATAACAATATTTTATTCAAAAATTAACAAGTTTACAACCTGATTAAAAAAAAACAATGTTTGGTTTCTATGACTCACCTCTTCATTGGTAAGATGGTGGAGGATTTTTTTAAACAATCATACATTTTAATAATATTAAGGCAAATAATTTGGGAGGATAAGCAGCGTGGCTGATTTGACCTAGAAGTCAGTATGTTGGAGCCGTTTGCCAAGGAAGCTAGGCTTTACTGGCTGTAATGTGTTGTTTTTCAGTGTTTCAAAAATGTAAGCTATATGACCAGCTATTTGGAATAGATGGGTGTGTTTCAGTGGCCAAGATCCATGCCATGGATAGCAGAAGCCTAAGGGATTCTTTTTTTTCGGGTTGTCAGTCCAAACGTTCCCGCCATTCTCATGAATGCAATATTTCAAGAATGCTTTGACCATTTTCATCAAACACTGCATAAATGCAAAACAGTCTGAGTACAGACTCCACATCTCTGACAGCCACTCTGAGACTCATCTGAGACTCTATCTGAACAGAAGTGCCTTAATTTAAAGCATATTTCCAGTTTTAGATTTTTTTTCAAATAAACTTTATACATATACAAAGTCTGGCAGATACATTCATGAAATAACCACACTGCAAACATCACAGACTGAGCAACATCATAAATAAAACAGAATTAAGTTCAGTGGTCTTACCTAGGGTTAAATTATTTATAGACCCGTTTAGGAAGTAGTTACAGGAACAGTGGTTTGCTTTAGCTTAGTTAGCGTTAGCTAAAGCTAACATAGCTACTAGCTAATTAACGTTACTAAATAAGTCTAAGAAGCTAAACTAGCTTAAGCAACATGAGCTTTATCAAACATAGCTAAAGATAATGTAGCTATGTAGATAGAATAGCTATGTAGCTTATGAAGCTGCATTGCGAGCTTAGTTTTAACTATGTAGCTACACAGTTGAAATAGCTATACTACAGAACTATGTTATTTAAGTAATATATGTAGCAAACGGAGCTACATGAGCTATGTGAGCTGCATTACAATGTTTTCATGGAGGACGAGCTTTTTTCCTGTAAGAGACGGTTTATCTGCTTTGTAATCAGGTTTTGCAGGCCAAGTTTTTTATGTTTATTTTTTGGTATCCTAACCCTTTCTTTGACCCTAAACGGAGGTTTAATCAGAATTCATTTCAAAAGTTCTTCTGTTCTGACATAGATGGTGTCTCATAGTAAAAGTCCACAAGAGGGGCCATCAGAGATGTATGGTCTACAGCCAGACCCTCTCCGCAGAGCAAACAGAATTTCAAGACCATTGGTCAAAGGTCAAGGTCATTGGGCCTTATGTTTATCTTGCTTCCCAAGCTGTTCTTATTAACATATTTTTTGAATGCTTTGGGGGATTGTCATATGGTCACTATGACGTAAGAATTAAGCAGTTAAAAGTAAAGGTCTTTAGCTCTAAATGTACAGTATAGGTCATCAGGGAGAAAATATTTGTTCAGGGGGGAACCACTGCAATAATACAACTTCACCAGTGTTCTTTCACTGTAAGGCACATGGAAACTTCTCAGAAGCATGCACCTGCTGAGTGGTAGTTATGAATCAACTATTTGGAATATATAGATGCTATTGGTGTTGATAGAGGTCTGCAATATATTTTACTAACTCACTTGTGATTTCAACAATAATTTTGGTAACTGCTTTTTCCAATTATGTGGTGTTGTTAGTAGAAATGTGAAGTCAATTTGATTAATAGAAAGCTTGAAACTTGAGTACATGATTTACAAATGTCAGTAAAATTATATTTCTAATAGGAAACAAAATTCTAACACTTAAATAGTGTTAAATTGATGTTGATATTATGGTGTATTCGTTAGATCATAACACTCATGAGTGTCTGGATTTTTCAGAAAGTGCAAAGGTATGCTGGATATGTTCAGGATGAAAAGACTTGAAAGTAAAGCTGCAAAACTTAACATGAATAGCAGAACATTTCAGCATATCTGAGATGAAATCAAAGCAGCATTTTATTACAATCTTTATAGCTACCACTGACAAAAAAAGCCCCATCAACACAGTGAAACCTTGAATATCATGTAAAATCAGCATTGTCAACTTTTTAAGTAAAAGGCAGAACTTTCACCTCGTTGTGCTAATATATGCTATTCAACACACAAGGTTGCACATTTGGTTGTGAATTCAAAAGAACAGTAGATGTGCTTAAACACAACATATGCATATTTCTGTATGCAGTTTTTTCCACTCGTCACTTTTTATGTGCATATTTGACACACGCACACAGATATCCATGTTTGGTTTCAAAGGTCAAGATCCTGCTGCTGGTGTTGAAGTTCAGAGGAATGAATCAACACTTTGAAACCCTCACACACACACCCAGATATTTCATATCAGCTGGTCAACAAACAGCCTTTGAAGCTGCCTCCATATGAAACTTTCTGTTGTGTCCCTGCTTTATTGACAGTTAAAACACAGCAGCCTTTAAAGTAGATAGTTGTGTTTATGAAGGCTTCACATGACCTATCACACCTGCCAGCAGCAGCAACCGTTCTCGTAGGGATTTGTTTAATATTTTTAGAGCTGATAGTCACACGCATGTTCTCTGATCAGAGTATAACAGATGTGAAGAGGCTGACGACCTTGGACCTTGTAACACTTAAATTCAAAACAACACCACTCTGACCATAAGTTCACCTTTAATGTTTTCACAGTCTCCCTACTCGCTGTAAAAAAAAAACTTTCGGCAGGCTGATGGGAATCAGTCAGCACTTAGACAGTCAGAGGCTTCAGAGAGCTTTATAAAAGCTTCACATAACAATACAAGACAGAGAGAAGACTGTCTGAGGCTATTATTAACCTACAGTGTGTGCATCACAACCACAAGACTATATTACCAAAAGACTGGATGTGTACAGGGGAAATTCCCGTTATTTTCCACTGTTGTCTGTCGGATGTTGGTATTATTTTGATACAAGGCAGAACAGACTGCTGCTTTCATTCATTTTTCTGACATTTTCTGTCTTAAAATGAGTTCAGAAGGAGCGATTGTGCAGAGGAAACTTTGAAACACAATAGCCTCTTTTTCCTTTTTAATATTTTTATTGAACATATTTGTGTACATGTCTACTTGAATAGTTATTTCTGCTTTACATCAGCCTGTCATACTTAACATAGGAACCTATGTGGCAGACAGTAAGGGATGCTGAGCATCCACACTAATGATATTTGCATCAGCCATTTTGTTAATTATTCTTTTTCTGCACCGGTTGTCTCCTCCTTTATACTTTATTGTATCGACATTATTTAAACTTTAAAAAATTCAGGTTCTTCGTCATTTGACTGCTATGACTTTTCTCATTTCTAATTTTAATAATTTTTAAAATATGGCTATTTTCATGCTATTTTCAGCTATTTCTATGCTTTTTCAGCCATTGAGTGCAATTTCCAGCTACTTTTAGGCCAAAATCAGATATTTTTATGCTATTTTCAGCTATTTTAAGGCTACCTTCAGCTATTTTTATCCTTTTTGAGCTATTGAATGCCATATCAGCTACTTTTATGCCACTTTATGCTATTTTCTGCTATTTTTATGCTATTTTCAGCTATTTTTTAAACAATATTTTCAGCAGTTCTTTCACAATTCAGCTCTCAGCATCTCCACACAATTTCAGCTGAAATTGCAATTTTGATCTAGTTCATTATGAGATTTAAATGAGGTTAAATATGAGGCATTTGATGTTACAGTGATATATTTACAATTTTTTTTATTTTCTTGATTTTTATAAATAGAGTCTGTAGAGCCTGTATCACACTCCATTCACATTTTTAGCCATAATGAGGGGAGAGCATTTTAATCCATTTACCATATCATAAGGTGGTTATACACAGATAAAACTGCAGACATAGTAGGCAAAATAAGGCAAGAGTCTCTGTCCAAAATATGCCCACACAGCTGAGAGAAGTGTGAATATTCACTTTATCTCAGCTGTGCTGTTTACCATTACATAGTTGTGGACGGGCTGTTGGACAGAGGCTGACAACAGATGTTCAGGATGAATTTCAAAATAAAAGGGTAGGTTAAAGGTGGTATGAAGATCGATGTTTTGATTTTCTTTTGACTTGATTGGTCCAGAAGTCTTACAGTTTGTAAGTTTTACTGTTGTACAGGCTGTTCCTTACACACCCCAGCAGTACCCTAACTCGAAGTGTAATCTGAATTTATTTTGAAAGTTTTTGTGTGTGTTTCCATTCTAACAGTGGTGGTCTGCAAAGGCAGGTGACTGAGAGCAGCAGTCTGCAGCCAGATTGTCCTAATCACAGGAGCAGGTGGTGAACAGTTCGAAGTTAGCTTGCAGAATGTAGCTTGCTATCAATGTTATCGATCCACTGTTGTTTACATGGTATTAAAGGGCATAATGGTGGCAGTGCAGTGGTCTTTAACTGCTGTGTCAAGGAGAATCTGAACTGGATAAAAATTGTTCCAAAATGTTTAACCGGTTTGTAATTCTACAATCCTGGTACGGACCAAGGAGGGACTGAACCTGTGCTTATCCTGAGTTCAGATAAAGGAAGTCCATAAATGAGAGCAGAAAATCTGTGCAGGTTTTGGCAACTCATTGTTATTTATATTCAATTATTGTCATTTATCCCTTCCACATTTAATATGCATATGTGAACTTAAAGATAACTTTTCTTTAATCTGTCCTGAATATATTTTTGCTAAAGAAATGCATTTTGCTTGCGCACAATCTAAACTTTTTTCTCAGCCTACTTTTATTTATTTACTATCATTATATCCATAATTTCCTAGAGAGTTTCTTCATTTTTGGTTCCCTTTGTCTTAACCCTGCTGTGTTTGGAGCTGGAACGTTGGGGCTTATGTTTGTTTTTATACAAGGGATTTCTTTCTCTAGTCTGATCAGACTTTCAGTACAATAGAGTGGCTTGTCTGGCAGAGACTAAGACGGAAACACAAAAGTTTTTGAGATTAAGCTCCATTGTGTCTGTTCCTAAAATACCTCAATGTGATGTAACAATGTTTACATTCAGCCCAACTTGAGAGACTCAAGAAATGCATCAAAAAAGAACAAAAAGAAATATTCAGAACAGCGTCTGAGTTGTTAACTAAAAACAAAAGCTCCATCAGAAGTATAACACAGTTGAAAGTCCATTCAGGGAGGAAAAAATGTGAAATTTGTTGAAAACATTTGCCAGCATTGACACAGCTGATCCCAGAAGATGACTCCAGGAAACGTCCGTCTTCCAAAGAACTTGCGGTCTCTGGCTAAAGCATGCTTGAGTAGGTGTGAGACATTCCTCAGAGGCCCACGTGTCTTGGGACGTGAACTACTCGGACAGCTCTGTGAAAGCCCACAGCCGACATGTCAGCCATTCCTGGAGGATCCCTTTTCATGCCAGCTTTCCCGTCCGACCTGCAGAAAATCTGGGTAGCTCTAGTTCACGCAGCCAGAGTGGAAAACGCTGACGGATACCTCTCTGTGTGTCCCATCGGAGCCGATAACCCCAGAGGCCTCGCTGGAAAAACCACCTCAAATTTCACAACCAGGTGACAGGAGCCCTTTAGGATTACATGACCCAGCAACTTCTCTCTGTGAGTGAGTGTAATGTGAAAGTTCAGGTGTAAAAGCACTAAGAGCCAGGTCGATGTGAAGCCTCATGTTAATGGAGCCTCACAGGTTCAACACCATCTGCTCATCTACAAAGGTCTCTGAGTTCACAATACAGTGGAGCATCTGACACATGGAAATACTATTCTTATCATGTTTCTGTACATACAGGATCACAGGAACAGAAAGAAGTTGAAAGAGAAGCAAAAGCCCCGATAAACTTGAAAATGCAGCTGTATTTGTTCTTCTGTCCTCTCCAAACATGACATTTTCAGCCCAGCTACAATGAAGTGATAGCAGAGAGGACCGAGATAAGAGAACAGACATGGGTGGAAACAAGTGATGATTTTCGTACTTAAATTCACTGATTAAAAAAATATGCCCTCATATTTTCCTTTTAAAATAGGAGACTAAAAGGGCGCCAGTGTGGAAGAGGAGGCGCCTGCACAAATGCTACAGTCCTCAATACACAGGTCGTGTGATTGATTCCCAGTCCCGGCCTTGTTTGGTGCATACCCTGTTCTCTCTCCCAGTATTTTCTCTCTCTCTTCAGTTTTCCCATCTAATAACAGCAAAATAGCCCTAAAAATAATCTATTAAAAAACAAGAGTACATTTTTGACCAATACATACTAAGTGCCATTCATACCACAGAGTTTTAAGATTTGTTTTGAGGTCTTTTTATGCCTTTATTATAGCATAGAGAACAGTGGATAGAGTCGAAATATGTGGGGAGAGAGTGGGGAATGGCATGCAGAAAAGGAGCCACAGGCAGGACTGTAACCCAAGCTGCTAGTGTTGACTCTGCACGTCAGTGTTAATTTTGTCAACTAAAACTATGACTAAGAATTAGGGGTGGAAGAAAAAATCGATACAGCATAGTATCGTGATATTTGTCTGGTGATATATCGTATGTCTTGTCCACCAAGTATCAATTTTTCCAAATTAATTGCTAATATGAACTGAAGTCTATGATAATGGAAAAATAAAACCAATTGTTTGTCCAGTGAGGTCGACAGAGGTGACGGTCATGGAGCAGGAGAACAAACATGGCAGCACCGGGGGAAGGACAATAGGAATGCAAGCAGGGCACGAATGAGATGGACATGACACATGAGGTTTGCAAGAAGTGCTACATGAAAATAAAATACTGCAGAAATACACAAACAAGAGGGCAAGACTAATACTAAAACAGCTAAACAGTTGAAAAAAATGGTATCGATCACAATATATCGCAATATATGGTATCGAAATACCTACTGTATTGCAAAATGTTTAAAATAACAACAATATCAAAGTATTGTGATATCGTGGGGCCACTAGTGATCCCCACCCCTAATAAAAATGTGAGTCGACTATGACAAAGACTAGCTAAAAATAGATGGTGGTAAACTCTGGCAAAAACAAAGTTAAGTTTTTGTCTGCAAGAATAAGTGTTAGTGCTGGATTGATGGATTTTCAAAAGCCATGACCTTTCTCTACTGTGCATTCAAGGTATGCCAATATTTAACAAAAGTATTGATTATGCATTAAAGAGATGCTAATTTTACAATTTGGCTGAATAAATTAGCCTACAGAAAATAAACACCTAAAAGACTAAAATGAAAGGACTTTTCTTGATTAAACCTGTTCTGGACTATAATATTTTTGAGTTCTCATAGACTGAAACTATACAGGTGAAAAATGACTAAAAATAAAACTAAAACGTTTTTTTAACTCAGGACTAAGAGCAAATTAAAATAGATTCCGAAACAAACATTTCTGCACATAAGGAACACAGACATGACTACCAAGTCACTAGCCCTCCATTATGTCAAATAATGAATCGGTTTGTAAAGTTGTTATCTATCTTGTTTCCAAAAGTCATTCATGAAAATGTAAAAAAAAAAAAATCAAAATCAAAACAAATTTTTTTCTTGTTTTGTTTCCTGTGTCAGTGCACCTTTATTATTTATCTCCTTTTAGGGCTGCACAATAAATTGCAATTTCATTATTACTGCAACATAAACTTCTGCAAGTAATAAATTACAAAGGTCTGAATTTAACACAATTATTAAGTCCTGCAAACAAGCAATGCAGATTTCATGCAGTCAGATACAACTTAAAGTAAATGAGCTATCAGCAATTGATAATAGTTGCAAATTTAGACGTAAAAGAAATATGTAATAATCTGCTTACATTTCTCATTAGCAACATGCTGTCTATGACAGAAGAAAATATATCACAATGTCTTTTTCAATGTTATTTCTAGCCTAACATGTGCAAAGCATGTCATAACCATCAGGATGGGAGAGAATCCTAACCTGGCATGCCAGATTGACTGTTTCATCTATACATGGCATGCAATATTTTTCACATTCATCTGGGAAGCCTCTCGTACAAAGTGTTTTGGAAGGGCAGGAGTTTTCAAAAAATTCTTAAACGTTCTGCTACAAGACAGAACGAGGTGGCACATATGCACAGTGCAGCGGAGCTTGTTGGTAGAGGAAACTCAAGCCTAGGATGGTAGGTAGAAGTGCAAAAACATCTTCCCTGCCAGGAAACAATCCAAGAGACAAGACCATCTTCAAGTAAAAATTCATTAGTTAAAATGTTTGCTAAAATACTGGGCTTGATTGTGTTGAATGCAGATGAAAAGTCTACAAATAGAATCTTGGCATGAGTCTTTGGTTTTTCCAAATGAGAATACACAAGGTGTAACAGAGTGGCAATGGCGTCTTCTACACCCCTGGATCCCTGATATGCAAACTGCAGAAGGTCTAAAAGATGCTATGTCAAGGTAGAGGATGTGTGACTTAACTAGTCGCTCAAAGCACCTCATGACCAATGGGGTTAGAGCTATAGGTCGAAAATCATTAGGCTCTTTGGGCTTTGGGACTTTGGGCACTGGCACAATTTTGGAGGTTTTCCAGAAAGTAGGAATCATCTGCAGATATAGATGACCTAAAGACACCTGTAAATACAGGTGCAAGTTGTTCTGTACAATGTTTTAAAACAGCTCCGCCAATGTTGTCAGGGCCAGGGCTTTTTTCTTGTATTACAGTATCTAAACAGCCTCAGTACTTCTGACTCCTCAATGCTCATGCTGGTAGGAAGGGAACGGTGGGTCTCAGCAGGAGCCTCAGTACTACTGCTGCTCTCAAAACGACAGAAAAAGGTGTTAAGCTGGTCTGCTAACACCGTTCCCTCAGTTTCATTTCAAATAAGGGAGTTTTTTTCCCCTGCCCTTGTGAGGCATAGAGACCATGTTTTTTATTCCCTTCCAAGCCTCTCTGGCATTGCCAGATGTCAGAGAGGCTTCTCACCTGTTTTTATAGTTGAGCTTATCCAGGTGTATTTGCCTTTTAATTTCTCTCTGTATGTCCCCCATTTTAACCTCGTCCTGATCTCTGTTCGTCTTTCTCTTTTGGATGATGAGGTTTTTGAGTTTAAGAGTCACCCAGGGCTTATCATTGGGGTACACTTTGAATGTCTTTGAGGGTATTACAGAGTCAACACAGAAATTTATATATTCAGACACTGCCACAACCTGCTCATTTATATCCATGGAATCAAAGACCTCCCATAGTGTGCACTCAAAACATCTCTGTAAAGCCATGACACTGTCACTGTTCCACAGTTTAACAGACTTCACTAGAGGTTTCTCCCTCTCCAGCAGTCTCTGGTAGACAGGGCGGAGATAAACCACTCTGTGGTCGGACGTCCCTAGTGGTGGAAGCAGGGATGCTTTGTAAGTGTATATCAAATATCGAGATATAGCTAAAATATATCGAGATATACATTTTGGTCCATATCGCCCTTAATTGGAGCTTTGCAAGATGGTTCTGCATGATGACAGACATGCAATCTGACAGACATCTGCTTTGCAATGTTATGGGAGTCCTACCGAAATTTTTTTCTTTATTTTCTTCCACTTTTCTCACTCACAGAGCTTATTAGCTTCAAGTGGAGATAGTAATATGTTACTAATATCCATGTCCATAATTTGCATGACTTAAAGCCACTCAAAATAAAAGCACTTTTCATGCTGTTAACAAGGGTTAACAGACATTTACAGGGCAGAGAACGAAACATTTCACAGATGCAGCGTGGACAGGGAGCGTACAACACTGAGTGATTCAAAACGTTATCTGACACTTGCATGCTGTTAGAATACGATGTGAGGTATCTAAATTTATCTTATTAGTGATATTAGATTATAACTAACACTGAACTTTGTGCAGCAGCTTGCTGACGCTGCTATTCTTTGTGCCAAATAGAAGAGAAATTTCTCATCTCCAAAAATGCCAGGAGATAGTTGATATAACCGGCTAACCCTATTGGTCTGTTTGAGTTAAGGATCTCTCCCATGTCAAATTGATTTGTTTAAAGAGAAGGAATCAAATTATGTACTTTAGGGCACAAATAACTTAATCAAGGTAATTTAATCAGTACACGAATTAGCAATCAAGTCCGTAATCAAATGGAATTACTCATCTATTTAGCTTCATAAAGGGCACACTGAGGGCATGTTGACTTTAAAAAGAGGACGTTACAAGATTGTGCCTCTAAACTTTTACAAGTGTCACTCAGCTACATGAAAATTACAGCCTTCTCCTCCTCTCCCTCTCCTCTGTTAACCCGCAGTGAAGTTTATTTGCCAGCTGCAGCTTCCCCACTTACTCTCAAATGAACTCCAGGAATGTACTCAATAACACAAGCCGATGATAACAGTGTGGTAGTGGGGCGGACGCTTCCTCCAGGCTAAGGGTGTGTAATAGCTTCCCTTTCTGAATGCTTGGCAGATGAGTTATCAGCATCTAAAACCCTCATTTGTATGCTAGGCTAATACTGCTACCTTGTGTTTTGTATACAGACCAACTCTTTGCATGGGTGCTTGTGAAAAAGCAGCATGTAAACATTGAAAAGTATTCAGCTCCTCCCTGATAGCAGTCCTCTCTTTTTAACAAACACTGAAGAGGACACAGTGACTACATAACTTGCAAAGCCATTCTCAACACCTACAGCAGACGGAGAGCTGTAAAACTGAACGTGAGCTGTAAAACACAGATGAAAGTAGCACGCCACCGCTAATGTAATCGCACAGGTTGGGTCAGAGACGCCCATGCAGGCTGTAAAACACAGTGTGTCATCACCCATGAGAAGGTTAATAACACAGTGTTGTTAAATCATTCACACGTCCAGAGGAGGTGGAACAGCAGCTCTTTATTATTTCAGCAGAGAGAGGCGAGTTTAACTGGAATAACCTTTAACAAACAGGTGAAACAACTGGCCTAGTTGTATTATTACAAACGTTCAGATGTGTTCATTCTTCAATCCTTATATAAGAATACCTCACTTTATTTTACCGAAGTCTGCAACCAATTACGAAACCAAATACTATTCACTATATGAAACGATGACTTGTAGGACAATCAAACGCCAGAAATAGTGGAAATATCATCCAAAGCCCACCATAAGGTCCTCAGATGTCTTTCTTTTGTCAAAAAAAGTACCCATAAGCAAAAGTCCTCAACACACTCGTCATGGTCTTGGAACATGTTTGGTGCATATCTTCCCCCACTCTTTCTCCCCACATTTCCTGTCTCTCTTCAGCTGTCCTATCAATGTTTTTGTTTTTTTAATTTTCTTTTTTATAATGTATTTTTTATTGTCCAGTAATACAGTTTTTACATTTACATGTAAGGAGGTGGAATGGTTCATTTTTACAAGATTATGCATAGTCAATCAGTCCAACAAATCTTTGTGTATATAAATCCAAGTTCCAGGTCTTTGTTGACATGCATTTTCTGGACTTTTTTTTTTTGGCTACTCAAAGAACCAGGAAAAGGAACTTTTTACATCCAGAGAGAAAGTGATACAGCAGGAGAAAAAAAAGAATAATAATAAAAAAATAAGTAATAAAAAAGGAAAAAAAAGGAATAAATCAAAAATAGTCCATTCAAAACAGAAATGGCAGTTTTCATCTTCCAATTTGCAAAAGACAACTATCATGTATTAAGAAGAGGAGAAAAAAGACATAATCACTGACAAAATTGCCGAAGCCAGTGCTCCCTCACTGTGCAATGTTTACAAAATCAGGTCTCAAAGGCCTAACATATTGCACCCACTTTGCCCAATGCAATTTAAATTTTCCCAGTTTTAAATTGACTGAAAAAGTAATCTTTTCCATCCTGTAAATCTCCGTTGTCACATCTATCCAGCTGTTAATTGTGGGTTCAACGGGTGTCATCCATCTTTGAGTAAGAGCCTTCTTACCTGCTGTCAACAAAACAGCAATCAAATAATTATCAATACCTTTTATTTCAGGAGAGATATAATTAAGATATATGGTTTTGAAATCAAAGGGTATTTTGGTCTTTAAAATATCTTGTATTGCTGTATGTATTTCTTTCCAGTACTTCTGTGTCCATATTTTTTGGCAATGCCAAAAAATATGGACATGATTTGCATTTTGACAACCACATTTCCTCCAACATTGAGAGCTGCCGTTGTCATATTTTACTTTCAGATGTGGAGTAATAAAGAAACGGATAACATTTTTCATGCGATTTCATACTTTTCCACTGAAAGGAACACATATCCTGCCATTCTGTATCTGTTATCTTCAGAGTGCTTTCTTTCTCCCATCTTTCCTTTACATACTTAGTGGAGTTAGTGTTTAGGTTCTGAAGGCTTTTATATAACTGAGAAACAATACCTCTTTTAACATCAGATTTATATGCATTCACAAATAATACTGGCTTCTCTGGTCTCTTTCTTTTTGATTTTTTTTGGTTGTAATAATGTCTTATGTCCTATCAATTTTAAATTCAGCTTTATACATAAACTGCTTTATTCATGGAAGAACAACATTTTAAACATTACAGACTAGTTTCATAGATGAAACAGAAAAAGGGTCAGATGTTTAGACCTGGATTAAATTAAAGTATAATCCTGTTTTAGAAGTAGTTTCATGAACAATGGCTCTCTTTGGCTTGATAGCTACGTAGTTAATGTTACTATTAGTGAGACACAGCTAAACCAGAGTAGCTACAATAGCTTTAGCTATAGCGAACAAAGCTAAAGCCAGCCAAAGTTCACATAACTGCTTCTAAGATGGGACGAGTGGTTACTGAACATCACATAATCTAATGTAGCTAAAATAGGTTAGTTTGCTTTGGCTACATTAGTCGGATAGCTGCACTACCTATATAATTTACGTAGCAAACGCAGCCTTGTTGGCTTTAAACTTAGCCTTGGAGCTATGTTACCTATGTCATTTATGTACATAAAGTAGCTTTGTTAGCTTAATCTTTAGCTATCCAGCAACCTATGTTAGGTTGTTTACATAGATATAGTAACTTCAGTAGCTTTGATTTAGCAATGTAGTTGTGTAACCTATTCAGCTATCTTAGCCTAGTTTGCTTTGGCTACATTAGTTAAGTTGCTACGTTAGCTCTGTAGTTTACATAGCTAACGTAGCTTCATTAGCTTTAGATTTAGCTATGTTCCTATGTCCCCTTGAGTTTAGGTAGCTATAATAGCCTTCAAGCTTTTGATTTAGCTATGAAACTATTTAAGCTATGTAGCTTACTCAGCTTACATAGATTAGTATGCTTTAGCTACATTAGTTATGTAGATGTGTACTTACATAGTTAGCTATGTTACTTATGTAGCTTTAACTAACACACCAAAAATTAAGCTAGCTAAAATTAGAGAAAACTAGGCCACATTAGTTATGTAGCAATGTTAACTACATAGTTAACATAGCTTGTATAGCTTTGTTAGCTTTAGATTTAACTATGCAACTATGTTACTAGCATAGCTAAAAAAAGCTTCATTAGCACTAGATTTGGCTACATAGCTACATAGCTGAGTATTGTGTAAGTAGCTGTGGAAGCTTGGGTAAAGTGTTTCATTCAGAGAGTGAGTGCGATAGGGTGGAGCTCCGCCAGTGCGGACGGACATAAATGTCACATTAAACACATTGGGGGAAGAAATTCTGAAAACTCATAAAAATTCTCCTGCGACCCACCTGAGACTCAGCACCCAGACTTTTGGAATGAGTGGTCTCGACCAACCGGGTGGGAAGACCACCCAGCAGATAGAGAATCTAGCCCTTGAGGCCTTTGGCTAATGCAACTAAAAATAACCAAATATCAATGGAAACATCTGGTGCACTCAGTCTTTATGCGTTCTAGGAATGAATGGATGTAAACTTTAAGCCCTGAGAGGTAGGCATTCAGGACCGCCGCTGGCAGAGCGAGCATGTTAACAGGTGGATCAAAGCTCACTGTCCCTGCCCCGTGTTTCCTCTCTGGGGGGAAATCTGAGTAGATATCATTCTCTGTAGGGCAGCTGTCGCAGCAGCAAACATGCCTGCACTGCTGGATTATCATAGAGTGAGTGTAAGTCATTAGGAGGATCCCCTCGGGACGGGCAGCACTCACTGCAAGCTGCAAGCTGACATGAGCTTATGACAGCCGCTGCTCTGAGCTGAGGGCGTGTTTGTTCAGTTTAATGGCTCCTCTTTACAACCAGACATAATACAGCTTCAAAACCACACCGCAGGTTCATTGCTGATGTACAACATGGCTACTGTGAGGGGATTATTTCTGATCTGTTGTATTTGACACTCATTAAAATTATCCCAATATGTGGGCTCGTCCTTTGATTTTTACAAGAGTATAACGCGCAACTTGAAGCTATTAGCCATTTTAATTGATCTAATTTAGAGTTTCAGTCCATCAAAAGTGGATATTTGATGTTTTACATTATGTTTAAATTGAACATTCTTATTATGGACAGGAATTTTAATATCAACATTTATCTGTGCTTTGACAACTTCCATTAATCAAAACAATGACAAAAGGAAAGGAGCCACAGGCCAGACTTGAACCCGGGCCACCCATGTGCATGGGGCATGACCAGTCACAAGGACATCTGCACCCCATTCAGAGAGATATCTTAAAAAGATGCCAGTAGAACATAAAATAAGAAAAGGAAATGTTTTTTACCTTTTTATGCAAGAGGCTTGAGTAAAATTCACATACTGGGTTTGCATCAGACAAAGTAAATGTGACGTGTACGGTTTAGCATCAAGTATTTCCAAGGCAACTATAAACACACTGACAAGACAAATCTCTGTGAAAATTCAGAATTTCTCTGCTTTGAAAATGGTTGGAAATACACTGGACAAAAGTGTTTGGTCAAATGAATTCAGTTTTGTGTTTCAATCAGACCTGTTGCCACAGGTGTATGAAATCAAACATCTAGCCATGCAGTCTCCCTTAGCAAACATTTGTGATACAAAATGGGTCGTTCTGAAAGCTCAGTGACTCCAAGTGTGATACTGTGATGGATGCCACCTTTGCAATACTTAAAATTTCATCCCTGTAACTGAGTAAGTGGAAGCATTTAGGAATGACAGCAAGCGTCATTCCTAAGCGAAGCGTAAAATCCCAGAGCGGGGTCAAAGACTGCTAAGGCACACGGCACATAAAACTCACCAAGCAAACTGGCCAAGCAGCTGCATGCAAGCCTCATGTCACTAAGTCCAATGCAAACATCGACAACTGACTGTGGAGCAGTGGAAACAGGTTTTATGGAGTGGTGACTCACGCTTCTCTGGATGTAGTGCAGCAGATAATTGCATATTTCACAAGAATCGTTCAAATAGTGATACAAGCATGAAATTTGGTACCTGTACTCTCCAAGGTCTACTCTTTTCAAAAATAACGCTGGCTACATAAAAATCCAAGATGGCCGTCATTTTTCAAGATGGCTGCCTTGCCTGATCGCATTTTGCTTTATTTTATTTTTTCATGTTGCCTAATGAATTTTTAAAGATTAAAATGTTTCTTGACAACCAGCTTCATTAGTTTTGTTTTAATTATTGTCATAACATAAAATTTGATGACAAAGATGGCATCCAAGATGGCCGCCATTAATTTAAAGTATTAATACCTAGGCAACTACTGAACATACTGTATAAACATGATTTTTTGGAGTGCACATACATTTTTTGGGACTTAGAATCCAACTGAGCCATTTTCACATTTGTACAGAACTGAGGCAATGATGAGAGCTTACAAATGCAATAGAGTGAATGTCAGCACTCAACCAGGGCACACTGGTGACATTGCTACTGTGTAACTCAGCATGGGGTTCAGTGTCAGCTGATCTAGCTTTACTAATACTGTAGTATTAGACTAGTAGTTGTAGTATAGTTTAGTTTATTGTCCCAAATGCTGTCTAACAGCCCCATATAATTAGCTAGTAAACTGTAGTAGGTAGTTATTAGATATAGTTTAGTTGCACCTGAATTGGCAGGGCATGCCAGCGTGGGAGAGCTAAGGGTAAGGGGGCTCTACATGACTTGCTCATGTAGTTACCCGGATGGTGTACAGATCACACGGGACTAAAGTGACAGCCTTCTGCAACAAGGGCAAGAAAACTGCCTGGCAAACATGGGACATTTGTCCAGGCCTCCCCTGTCTTCTCCAAGCTGAGCCAGTACCCTCTCACAGTGGAAGATGGCGACCTGGAGATACTGGAGAAGTTTGTCACACTAACGTATGACAGGTCCATCACTGCTGCCACTGTGGATGAGGTCAGACTTGACATGTTTGCCAGAAAGCAGAGGCCTTACGAGGTAATTCCACCAACCAGAGCAGCTCTGCTCCAGCACACCAGACGTGCTGCCTACCAGGCTGGCTGTGTTTGGGCCCAGGCAAACAAGTGTCAGCCAGAAGCAGAGAGTCCTGCTGACTGGGGATGGCAGAAGGTTGGTGAAGATTGGCAGGTCTTCTATACAGCCATAGCCATAGCCAAGAGTTGCCAAGAGCTGACCAAATGCGGCTGCAAATCAGGCTGTGGTGGCAGGTGCAAGTGCTACAGGCAGGTTTCACCTGTACAGCACTGTGCACTTGCAAATGTGAGATGTGACTCTTCACTCCTCTGAAATTTTTGTTTCACTTCTTTATCTTTATTTCTAATCATGGTGCTTATTTGTACTAACATAAATGTATATATATACGTGTGTTGTTTCCTGTGCACCATTCCTACTTTCCATCAATAAGATCTTCTTTCACTTTGAGAAGTTTTAGTATTTACAGTATGACCTTGGTGGGTTAGTGTGACATGAAAAAAATGTGTCAGTTCAATTAATTCTCGTCTTATTACTTGTTTATTTATTTATATATATTTCTTTAAATGCCATGGTGTAATAGTTACTATGGTCAGCATACATTGGGTACCCAAATGTACCTTTGAGTTTTGACCCTGGTGGTTATTAATGATGGTGGGACCTATGCTATTCATAAAGGGTTACATTAACCTATACATCGATGCCACATTCTTGACTACAAAGATCGTTGCTGGTTCTGACTGAGACGTTCTTGATTACTTTGACTTCCATTAGAAATATGATGACATGAACAGTGTACCATTGCTGAACGTTGTCCTTCTTGTGGAACTAACATGGCAGCTGACAAAATCTTTGAATGAATGTAAAACTTTAAGTTTCTTCTAGAGTTTTCCTTTGAATCACCTAACCTTGAAAATATGGGTTTTAAGCCAGGAAATGCATAGATCTGTGTATTGCTTCTTTGTTGGATAAATAACTTTGGAAGGCAGGATCAAACAAAATAGGCCATATTTTTTTGTAAGATTTGTTTTTGGGCCTTTTAGTGCCTTTATTTGGATAGACTCAGAAAACAGGGGCAAGAGTGGGGGAGAGACATGCGGCAAAGGACCTCAGGCCAGATTTGAACCCGGGCTGCCCGCGTACACGGTGCGCGCCTTAACCTCTTGACTTCCGGCGCACCCCGCAATATTTTTAAATGAAAATATATGCTTCATGGCAGACATCCTTGATGCCATTTTTGATGCAGCAGTTTAGGTGGTCTTTATTGGAACAAGTCCATTAGATTCTCTGAACCGAAAAAGGTAGGATTAGACAAAAATCATTTGTCTATCTCTATTAGTAGCTGAGATATGGTGAAATTGTCTTTTGCGGCAGCCATCTTGGACGCCATCTTGGTTAAAGTCTAATATGCAACTGCCATGGACAAAATTACCTTCACTTGCCATTTTAGTTTCCAAAAACCTTGACTTGTATAAAAATTGTGTGTGTGTGTGTGTGTGTGGGGGGGGGGGCGGTTCTTGAAAATTTTTTTCCCCCATTACAATAGGGCTCAGTGTGATGTGTCAGCCATCTTGGAAAATAGTCGCCATCTTGGATTTTTGCTTGGCCAGTGTCATTTTTGAAAATAGTAGACATTGAAGAGTACATGTACCAGATTTCATGTTTGTATCACCATTTGAACAATTATTTCACTTATCTGTTCCACTCGTGGGTGAGTCTGGATTTGGTGGATGTTGGGAAAACCTTACCTGCCTGCATCATGCCAACTGTGAAGTTTGGTGGAGGAGGGATAATGGTATGGTGCTGTTTTCAGGGTTTGGGCTTGGCTCCTTATCTCCAGTGAAGGCCAATCTTAACGCTTCAACATACCAAGACATTTAGGACAATGCTATGCTTCCAACTTTGTGGCAACGGTTTGGGGAAGGCCCTTTCCTATTCCAATATGACAGTGCCTCAGTGCACAAAGCAAAGACTATAAAAACATGGTTTGATGAGTTTGGTGTGGAAGAACTTGACTGGCCAGCACAGAGCCTTGACCTTAATACCATCGTGCACCTTTGGTGAACTGGAACAGAGATTGTGAGCCAGGCCTTCTAGTCCAACATCGGTGCCTGACCTCATAAATGTTCTACAGGATAAATGGGCCAAAATTCCCACAGAAACTCTCCAAAATATTGTGGAAAGCCTTCCAAGAAGAGTGGAGGCTGTCATAGCTGCAAAATGAGGGCCAACTCCATATTCAACTTCATATATCTGAACATATTTTCATCACAGTCCAATTGGTATAAGGAGCAGGCGGCCAAATACTTTTGTCCACATAGTGTATCTGAGGTACGAAAGTACTCAACAAAATATATAACAAAGAGGACTGGAGAATTATTTTTTTAAATAAAGTGGCCATTTTAGTGCAAATACTCCACATATTGTACTTTGTGGTGCATTTTAATAATGACAATTTGGAAAGGAGAGCCAAGGAGTTTTTTTGAACAATAAATGATCTATTAGTAACGGCATTGGCCTTCTGAGAGTAAATTCAATCAGTCAATCTTTATTTATAAAGTTACAATTCATAACAAATGTTAAGTGAAACCTAACTTAAAGATAGAAACCTTGCATGTAATCCCATGATTATATTGTAATGCTGTGTTTTATGTGCAGCTGACTTTTTCCCAGCAGATATTTTGGCTTCAGAGGAGAACCACAGCTGTTACAAACATAAATGATGATCAGCAGCCTAAAACCAAAGCACCTACATGGAACTGAAAAATTATTTTTACACCTGTGTTTTTCAAATTTAACATGTCCTACATTTCTGCGGCTCCTTTCTGCACAAAACATGAGCACAGTTTCTGCATCCCGACACTAACATAGCAGCATTGGCACCTGCCTGAGATTTTAATTAACATACCACAGCAGAAAATAACAGACACCCCTCACATTCTACCTCATATTTTCATCCAACTCGAGAATTAACATCATGACAAATGAACGCAGACTCCCCCGACCAAGGCTGCCTCTTTTTCATCTCTTTGAGAGCAGATGGAGACAGTTCCTCAAAATAGAAGACGGAGCAATTACTGGAATGAGTTCTGTGCTGCCGGAGCTCCGCAGCGTGGGGACGGGCGTGGATTCACTTCAGGGGGTCTGCCATGCTGCAAAACAGAGCCAGGATCACAGCTCTGAGTCTGTGGTGGATGTAACAACTACTGTGCCGTTATGATTGTTTAAAAAAATCACAGAGTTTAACACATACTGACACTGTTCTCTCATCTCTTACTGCCACTCATCAAAAAAACAACTGAGGCTAGAAGAATAAAATAGACATGCTGTGAGTAAGTTGGCTATGAACTTTAGTCTTTTCCTGCCAAGATTTTTCTACATTTGCATCTAGTACAGAACTCAGAACACACTTTACATTTATGAATGAGGATGAACACAGAAAGAGGGAGTCTCCTTAGACTTATTTTTACGTATATTTACAGTGGCTATGTTGGTTGTGCATGTTGTCAGAAATTTTCATACATGCTAATGCTGATAGTCTAGAGTCTATCAGAAGTAAAGATGGGCAGAGGTTTGCACATCTGCAGAAAACTGCCTAAAAATTGTCCCTGTGTGCAAGGGACAATGCAGAATGTCAGCATTGGATGCTCATGATCTTTAGGCTCTCAGGCAGCACTGAGGCTTGATTCTGTACTGAAAATCAATGCATGACCTCAGGGAGACTTCCAGAAATCACCGTCTGTTAACACAGTTCACCATGCCATCCACAAATGAGAGTTAAAGCTGTATCATCCAACGAAGAAGCCATGTGTGAACACAATCCAGAAACGCTGGACAGAAGCCAATTTAGGAGGGACTGAGGCAAAATGGAAAACTGTTCTGCAGTCAGATTAACCAAAATTTGAAATTATGTTTGGAAACTACACCATCTCCTATGATATGAGGTTACATTTGTTCCTATGGTGTGGGCAGCTTTCACATCTGGAAAGGCACTATCAGTGCTGACAAGTAAACTGACATATGCTCCCATCCAGACGTCTCTTTCAGGGAGGGCCTTAACTATTTCAGCAAGATGATGCTAAACCACATACCTCATCCATCACAACAGCATGGCTTCACAATAGAAGAGTCTGGGTACTGAACTGGTTTGCCTGAAGTCAATAGAAAACACTTGGTGTGGGGCGCAGAGATGGTTGAGTGGTTTAAAGCGCATGTACGTGGGCAGCCCGGGTTCAAATCCAGCCTATGGCCCTTTACCACATATCTCTCCCCACTCTCGTCCCTGTTTCCGAGTCTGTCCACTGTCCTCCTCTATCTAATAAAGGCATGAAAAGGCCCAAAAATAAATCTTCAACGAAACAAAAAAAGAAAACACTTGGCACATCATTAGATGAAAAATGTGGCAGAGAAGACCCAGGACTGTTGAGCAGCCAGAATCCTACATCAGACAAGAATGGGACAACATTCCTCTCCCAAAACTACAGCATCTGGTCTCCCTGGTCCCATTTAAAGACTGTTGTTAAAAGAAGAGGGGATGCTACATGATGGTGAACATGGCCCTGTCCCTATGTTTCTGAGATGTGTTGCCATCAAATTCAAAATAAGCTGAAATTTTTCATGAAATGATAAAATGTCTCAGTTTTAATGTCTGATGTGCTGTTTATGTTTTATTGTGAATAAAACATTGGTTTATGAAGTTTGTAAATCATTTCTTTTTTTGGAATACGTCAAAACGACTGGGGTTTTTCAGCAGTTTTTGGTCATTTTGGGGACACTCATTCAATCATCAAAAACATGTTATTCTGAGAAAGAATGCTTTATACTGAGCTTTATGTTTAACAGTTTTTGGTCTATTTGACTGAGTCTGTGAAAACCTGCAAATTTAGCATCTGGACTTGCATGGAAGTTTAAAGTTTAAAGTATTAAAAAAGCACCCATGAGCTCTTCATTCAGCCAACTGCTGACAGATGTCAATATGGGGCAAAAATCAGCACAAAACGACAAAAGCAAACCTGCTAAGTTGATCTTTGACCTCCTGACTTATTGATGAGAGCAGTCGAACAACACTCCCCACTCACCAAAGTGACCACCTTCTATTGAGGAAAACAAGCCCTGTGAAAAGACTGGCATTAACAAAAACACAAGCAATGCAACTAAACACTACTGGCTAGCATTCAAGCAACTTAAAAACACACTTCATGATAATTTTTCTTTCACTAAGAAAGTGTCAAAGAAGAGCTCTGTACATTTAGGATGAAAATAGCAATGACAAAGGTGAAGGTGTCAGCCTTGATTTTCAAAATAAAATTGGATTAAACTTCTGTTTAGGGTTAGTATGGGTTACGCTAAGGGTTCAGATACCAAAAGTTAAAGAAAAAAGTTAAAAACCTGACCTGCAAACCCCAATTATAAAGTTTAATAAAGCCAAGTAAACAGTCTGCTCACAGGAAAAAAGCTTGTCCTCTATTAAAACATTCTAACGTGGCAAACGTAGCTTACGTAGCTCTGTTAGCTATACGGAAGCTATGTAGATAATGGAGCTATATAGCAAATGTAGCTAAAGTAACTAAATGTAAACTTACAAAGCAGCTATGTAAACTATTTATCTATTTTGGCTTATGTAGTACTGTTAATTATGCAACTATGTTAGGTTTAGCTAAAGCTAATGAAGCTAAAGCGAGCCAACGTTCGTGTAACTACGTCTAAAACAGGCCTATACATAATTTAATCCCAGATAAGACCCACGACCTTTTTCTCTATTTTTTCTCTGAAATTTTTCTTTGTCTGCAATCTTTGCCATGTGGTTATTTTGTAAACATAACTGCTAAACTTTATTAATAAACTGAATTAAAAACAAAAATCTTAGACTGGAAATATATTGTAACGGCAAAATACAGCAGCCAGATTGTCTTGGAAATTTTAGGGGGAATTGAGGACTATTTAAAGAAATTTTAGGGTAAATTTGTTAAAGAACTTCTTTTCATTTCTTTTAACTTTGTTTGTATTTTGTGCCTTTGGGTAGAGTGTTCAGTTGCGTTCGTTTGGTCTTGTTTTAAGTGGTTTGTTGTTTTTGTTGTCAGACACATTTGCACCATGAGTGAAGTTATCCACTGAGTTCGCCTGAACAACATGATTGGAGATCAATTCTCTTGACAAAAATGCTTTCCTAACACAAGCCCAGGTCTCAGGAGGTCAAATCAATGCATCAGTGCATCCCTAGAAGCAGAACCCACAGGCTTTTTGTTGATTTAACTTACATCATGCTTACTTCTGTCTTGGCCGACAAAAGTACACCACCCCTGCAGCACTCTATAGCAACTTATGAAAACATGTCGTTTTTATTTTACATTTTGATGCCGATCCCTGCACAGTAAAGCCTCTATTTACATGTTTTGCCTGACTGGTCATTGGATTTGGCTCCTAATAGCCTTTAAACAGTACGGTTTCCAATTTTAATCTTTAAATCCCCTGGCAGTGCTATTCACAGCCGGTCATTTTAGAGAGACTGATTTCACCCAAAAAGGTTCAGGGCTAAATGTTGAGAGTACCTCCTCTAAACCATTTCATGTTTCATCTCTGCACATCCTGGGCAATATTTATCTTAAAAAGGCTGGAAAAATTCATCTTCCACTTCAATCAAAGATAACCTTGGAAGAAAAGAAAGCTTTTGTCAGGTTCATGTTCCAACAACAAGACTAAATGAGTCACTATTTATCTTGTGTAAAACTGCACTCTAAATGTCGCCATTCTGGAAAGTTATATGACTCAATCAGAGGATACGTGTTGTCGGTCAGAAATCAAGAACTTGTAAATCATGTTGTTTCTTACATGAAGTAAGTCATGTCGTCAACAAAAGGAACCGCGTTGCAACACTTAGCTCAATGTGGCCACTTTTGGTCACTTTAATTGCCATCTCATGTCATCTCTTGTCCTGGTGTGACTTCCAGGGAAGTTTTTTCTGTTGCATTTTAGCTCGTCTCAGCCAGGAAAGATTTTCACCATTAAATCACATTAAATTCGCTTTCCAGTCACACCCAGAAAAATCACTGTTGGGTCAAAAAGGATGAAGTGACATCACATTCAGCTTTAACATGTAAAACTATTCCCGCCTGTTCTCCTGCAGAGAAAACAATCCCATGTGCTGACCATGTGACTGTGGCCGGTGTTTATTTCAATGCCTGAGATGAATAACAGATATAGCAGCGTGAATCTGAACTTTCACCCACTGACTTATTTACTGAGTATTCATGTACGTTTCAGTCCTGCCGCTCAGACGCGCCCATGCCTGCTGCGCCGAGGGAGGAAACATCAAAACAGACAAGAGAGCGTGGAAAAGTGTCAGCGTTTCTGATGAATAATTTCACTAAACTACCGTTCTGTATGATCTCACAGCACGAGGATGGCTGCAGAGGTTAATGACGTTAAGCTGTTGGAGTGGCTTCGTGAATGGTTGGCAGCAGTTTTTGGCTCAGTTTGTCCCTGCAGAGATCCTATCACACGGGTTCATTTTGTTTGTGTTAGACTGGATCAAACATGCACAAACACTGAAAGCTGGCAGCTGAGGTACATTTTTTAAGCCATTGTTTCCCTTCAAAAAATGTCTATTCAGAGATAAATTTGCACCAAAAGAAAGTGAGGGATGCAAGGTGAGCATTTACGTCAAAGAGTGAGGAATAAAACAAGCACTGAGTGGGTTTTCACTCAAGTGAATGAGTCCAGATGAAAGAATCACATCACTAAAAAGCTTCAATCTGGCTTCTAATGAGGTGGTGGAAGATAATTTTGCTGTTAAATCAATATATCAACGAGTGCATACACAGTGAATTTCCACAATGACACCATCGTACAGGCTCGCCTTCTTTTTGCCTTGCAGCATTGATACTGATACTATAGTGATGTCATATACCATGCCCCATTTGCCAATTCACAGCCAGTTTAGGCCGTGTTGGAAAGCGAGCAAGTACAGAACAGTGGGAGCTCCATATACACGGCACTAGACTCCCCGCTGGCTCAGCCGATCCTGTTACCAATTCTTTGACACCCCCCCAAAACGCCTTCTGCAACATTAAATGTGAGATGAGGAGCATAAATACCACATATTAATGACACTATGAACTGGTCTAACACAGAAAATGAACACACAAAAATCTTAAAGCTCCTGTGAGGAGTTTTTAACCACTTATAAAACAGACAGAAATGAACACTGATGCTTCTTTGTCACCTAAAAACGTAAGCAAGGCCATCAGCGACAAGAGAGAATACTTCTATAATGTCTTATTTTATTCCTGTTGGCACTGTTGGCAGGGGGTAGGTGCCAGATACAAAGTTCAACATGATTTAAACAGCAAGGGAGGCATTTCACTGAAAAAAGGAATCAGGATAAGATATTTATTACTTTATAGCCTAGACATGCTGGATAACATCAGTTACATTATACTATAATGACTGTAATCGAGTTGTTTTTTGGGGTACTTGTACTTCTACTTTAGTAAGTTTTAACCAGAGTAGCAGTAATTTTACTTGTGTACAATACTCTTGAGCTTTTTCCCAAGGTTAAGGTCGACTCAAACTCCCAGAGTGTAACTTTAACTCCACTGAGTGTTGATCCCCCAGTGTTTGTTCAGCTATGTAGAGTTAAATGATCTAAGCTCTGCCCACTGTGATTTCAAATCTGGGGGATGTGAAGGTGCCAAGGCAGAGTTTCCCCTCATGCCCTTGGACAGTGTCGATATCTTATTTATAAGCCTTAAGATGTTGCTTGTTTTACAGTAATCTCTGCTGGGGTCCTCTTGGTCGTGTTTTAAGTGGACTGTTTTTGCTGTTAAACACATTTGCACCATAAGTGAAGTTATCCACTGAGTTTACCTGAACATGATTGGAGATCTATTCTCTTGTTGGAAAGGAAAGATCAAATTTTACTTACAATTCCTCAGAAAAGTCTCAGTACTCAGTACTTAAAGTTAACTTTATATAAATACTATTTACTTTCACTTGAGTTGATTTTACTTTTTTACTTTTACTAACCAGCTGTACTTTTACTCTAGTACAGTAGTCGTGAACTTTCTCTGCCTTTAGATAAGATCAGCAAAAAATATAAGACTACAGAGGGCTCCAACTTTGACACAAACCAAAGGTTCATCACAGGAACAAGCCAACAAGCCAAAATGAGCTGTTAGAGCCTTATGTGTGGGAACCTGTGCTTCCTTTTTTTAAAAAATAAATTTTCTGTCCATCTAACTACCTACCTGTCACTGCTCTTAAAAAAACAACCTCTTTACTTTGTTTGTGTTTTAGAAATTGTGACAAACACTGTTTAATTTTAAGATTTTTTTCTTCAGTTGGTAACTCGGGTTGTCATGATACTAGAATTTTTAACCTTAATAATTATACCAGAAAGAAACAACAAAAGTGATACCTGTCAAACTTTTTGGGAACTGGGGTTGAAATTGGTTTTCAATTAATGTTTTTAGTTCATCCAGGCCATAGTTATCCAAAGAGGGGCAAATGGACTTGGTTCAGGTTTTTGAAAATATGAAAATGGCTGGTCGCAAGCTTTAAAGGGGACATATTTACCCTTTTAATACAAGTTTATATCAGTCTCAGAGGTCCCCAAAACACGCCTGTGAAGTTTGTTGCTGAAAAATCACTCTGGTATAGTATTTTTGCATGTCTAAAACCCACTCTGTTCCAGCCCTTCTCAGACCGAGCCGTTTCTATGGCTTTAAATGTTAATGAAGCTGTCTGACTCCGCCCCTGACCACACCCCTCTCAGGAAATGGATGTGGCGCTCCTGATGTTACAGACACTTTAAACCAAAGTTAAGGACCTGTTTGGGATTCGAACTATCAATCCCCAACTTATCCAGCATCTCAGCTGGCAGCTAGGAGGAAGATCAGGAGAGGAGGGTGGAACTTTCTTCCAAGTGGGGAGGGCCAACCAAACCTGGGGGCGGGGCTAACTCCCCACATGAGATCATGAGGGTAAAATCTGAGAATGGCTTGTTTCAGCACATATATTCTAAAAGGTGGAGAAAGAGAGGGGGGGAAGGGAACGGATTTTTCTGGTATTTGAGGGGATTGTGGACAGGCACATATTTTTGTAAGAAAAGCCAAAGTAATTGTTGCATAATATGTCCCCTTTATGAAAAAAAAAAAAGGATTTGCTGCTTTTCTCTGGCAATATTGTGACTTGAATACCATTAAACTCTGGGTGGTTGGATGAGACTGTTTAGGGCAGTGATACTCAACATGTGGCTTTTAGCCACATGTGGATCTTTTGTAACCACTTGTGGCTCTTTGTGGTATTGCTTGAAAAAATAATTCCATCAGAAAACCTTAGAAAAAGGGAAATTTTGATCTTAGAAATTATCCTTTGCAAGTCACATCAATCAGTTTTTTTCCCAAATACAGTGGCTTTAAATGTCAAATGTAATTGTCAACCTGGCTAATAGCACTCATGCTGCCATATTTAAATGGCTTTAGCCTGGCTGCGCCTCGCTGCTCCCTCTGCAAGCTGCTTTTTGCAACCCTCCTCCACCCCAGCTCCTCCTTTTTTGCTATATCTGACTTAACCAATTCATTCTGTTGTCATTGATACCTGCTCCTCTCTGGGTTATTGCTGCTTCTCTCCCTGCATCAGGCTGTCCTTGTAGGTATAGGATCGGTGCTGTTCCTGCTTCATGCTTTCCCTGTAGGTGGGGAGTGGCCAGCTTTTGGCTTTTGCTGATATGCTGAAGAAAAAATACTGAAATTGACAGACAACTGACAGACAGAAGGAATAAATGTACCATCAGTGTCAGCGTTATTCTTAAAAATGTAGGTATTCAAACTAAACTGGAGCAATAAATGCAGACTGAGTCATTAAATACTAAAGTTTAATGTCATATGAAACCCCAGGGAAAAGTCCAAACAGAAATTTTATTTTTTACGACTTATTTTATCTATTTCTTTTCATGACATAAGCTAAAATCATCAGATCATTACTATTGATGCTCTGATATAGATTTGTTCAGAAACCAGCCCTACATAAATATGCCTTTAGGTGTAGAGGCAGTCCAGAATCATGCAGATGGGTAATCAATGGGTGGAAAAACATCAGGGTGGTGTATGTGTATGTGTGATATTTCAACAATGAACGATGCTCACAGTGGCCAAGAGGTCAGGATGTTGCTGCGGCATGCAGAGAAATGTATGTGCTTGAGAGATAACCTTCAACTTAAACCCTCTGCCTTATCTGGAGCTTTTAGTGAAGCCGACGCCCACTTCTTCAAAGCTGCTGAGACATTCACATGTCTTTCTCTACGCTCTCATAATCACAACAATTTTGGGTGTTTTTGTGAATGTCTCAAAGACCTCACATGGAGCAACTGGCTGGGTTTTTGATGCAGGAGAAACTGTGCGGCGTTTTTACGTCTTTGATGTTGAAATGAAACAAACACGGCGATATTTATGGGAGAGACGGCAAAAACAAGGCCACCGGCTTCTTTTGTGGGGTGTGCTGTCTGCTGATCCTCAGATGAAAAACAGCAGGGTTGTAAATAACACTGCAGATGTTGGATTGACAAGGATGTGAGCTTCATAATAATATTGAAGCAGATAAAATATGCTGCATTAATCTCTGTCTTGAGCTGCACTGTGCCTTCTGAGGGAGCAACAAAAGAGTTTAAGAGTCAGAACTGAAGGTTTGAGACGTTATGACTCATGTTGTATGACTGAATATTCCATTGTCTATTATCTGCCTTTAAAAATCAAACTACAGACAAAACAAAGAGCTGCCCTATCAATTTGTAGGTTTAAATAACACTTTTGTGTAAATATAAAACCTTTCATTGTTTACTTAACGTGTTTATCATGTGTTCAACTTGATATAAATCAAGTTATTTTTGATTAAATAGTCAAAAATTCAATCTTCGTAGCAGTTTAAATGTGCTTTTTGTTTTTTAAATAAAACTGATTATTTGTGATTGGTCCCTTTAACATCCACCTACATCTCGCAGATATTTCTGCACAATTTCACAGTTTTCTGACACTTTATGGGTGAGGAATTCATGGAATATTTATGAAATAGAAGAAATATCAAAATATAAATAGCTGAGATGAATAGTGTTTGTCTTTAACCATGGATGGGCAAATGGTTTTCAGTTAGAAAAATTAAACATCAGTTTTAATTATTTTCATGTATAAACAATCTATTAGGGCAACTCCAAAACACAAAAGAATACAGAGGAACTCTTCAAAAATCACATTTTTCAAAGTCAAAAAGTCATAATTACACATCAAATTAATCTTGATTTTTTTGTGCATCGGAGCTTAGAAATCTTGAGATTATAATGTTATAAATAGCTAAAGAAAATCATGCTAAATGAAGCTGTTCTCCTTCCATGAGTCCAACAGTTGAGACCCTGATCAACTGATAATTCTTACAGATCAATAAGGAAATACTAGTGATTTTAGCCCAGAATCAACACATTATCATTATCACCTGGACCTAGAAGAGACATTTCTGTAAATTGGGGTTATCCGACCACTGTTTTCAGTATGGTTTCTCATACATTTATGACTTTTAATGTTATAAATCTATAACTTTAGAAACTTGAAATTATAGTGTTTATAGTGTCAAAATGTACAGCTTTTTAAACTCTGAAATTCTGAGTTTGGTTTTTTGTATATGCGATCTTTCCCCCACCCCCAAGGGATACCTGGACCCCACGTTGGGAACGACTCAGCTCAACAATCTAACCAGTTTAGTTAAAGGAAACTGATGGTTACATGTGTTAAAACTAGGAGGAGGCAATGCTAAATCCTTTAGCCTGTTAATGGAAAATTCCAGTATGTGTTAGCATCAAGCTAACAAACTCAAAAGTGAAAACCAGTCCAGACGGATACGCCCGTTTTCGTGTTTCTCACTGGCCAATCCATCTTGTAAAGCTCCTGTCTGAACCGTTTGGGCCCAGTTAGAAAGTGACAGGACCAATCAGTGACGAGGGGCAGTACTTTCGAGTGCGGCACAGTCGTGATGTAAGCGAGCAGCAACAAGAGGCCGGTGCAATAATGGCAGAAAACATTAGCGTAGATGCTGCTAAAGCGCCAATTTTATCAGAACTTGACATTTCTTCATTGAAAGAAGAACAGAGAACAGCAGGGAGCTGTTTTCTTTTCAAAAACGACAAAAGTCGTGTACTGACACGTCTACAGTCGCCATGGTTGGCGTTATGCAGTTCTCTATGGAGTTTACTCCTCGGTTGCGGCTACGTCACATGTTTTCTTGCTCTGAATGGCCGGTAAAGATGTGACAGACAGAACGTTCATCCAATCACCCTCCAGGATTTTTTCCGAAGGCTCTGCCCTTTCCCAAATGCTATCTATGAGAGGTTTACCAGATGGATGTGTGAAACAAATCCATCTGGCGTTCAGGTTACAGAATCCTAACATTTTAAGAGAACTGCCAGTCACTTCCTAAGATTGATTTTCAGTGAAATGTACATCCCTAGCTTTAATACTAGTATCTATAATAATCAATAAATCTTCAGTTACGGTGTGCCACAAACTGTAAAATACCATTTTCACAATTTGATGTAACATCTTCTGTTTCCAAATTTAGCCCAATCAGAGCTCTGTACACCCAAAATTAATTTGAAATCAAGTAAAAGTAAAATATAGTCTGACGCAGAAAAGTTGCTTGATTTATCCACTATTCTGTCTGCAATAACGGAAAACCAGCCTAATGAAAACAAGAAAGAAAAATTCTATTTTTAAACAGTCAACCTGTTGGGAGAACAAGTTGACAATATTCATCCTCTGGGCACCATGAATATCAGCATAAAAATATTGCATTTTCCCCCAAATTTTGCTAAAGGTCACAAGATCTCAGCTGCATAGATTCTCTCTCTCCCATTCTCTATACCAGTGGTTCTCAACCTTGGGGTCGGGACCCCCTTTGGGGTCGCAAGACACTGAGAGGAGGTCTCCAGATAGATGCCCTAAAAAAACTTTTAAATTACAGTGTTGCCACTTTACACTGATTTTGCATGGAAGGATTATATCCGGCCCATGAGATCATAACATATTTGTATTATAACTGGCCCACCAGTATGAGGTCTGCAGATTTCCTCCAGTATAAAAATAAAAATCTGAAAAAGAGTATGAAAAAATAGATAAAAAGTCAAGAATGTGGGGAAAAAAATAATTTGTGTGTTATTTCATATTTTCAATTTTGCATCTCAAGATTACGACTCAAACTTATGATTTTGACTTTTCATTTCATACTTTGACCTTTTCAACTCAGAATTTGGACTTTAAATGTCACATTTTTATCTTTTAGATTCCCAATTTTAAATTCTAAGTCATATTTTGACCTTTTCCACTCCCAATTTTGAATATCAGTCATATTTTTAACTTTTTAAGTCATCAATTTGAATTCTAGTCCATATTTTGACATTTTCAGCTCCTAATTTTTGGCTTTTTAATTCCATATTTGACTTGTCAGACTTACAATTTAAAATTTTAATTTACATTTTGACTTTTAAACTCATGATTTTAAATTTGATCTCACATTTTGACCTTTCAAACATATGATTTCAACTTTCTCTTCATATATTTGCTCTTTAAAAAAATATTTTTCTATTTTTAAAATCTTGTGCTGATCTTTTGAACTAATAAATTGGATTTTTTTTAATCTCATATTTGAGCCTTTAAACTTATCATTTTTACTTTTTTGAATTTCCAAATCATTTATCATCAGTGCTGTTTTTTTCCATATTTTATTACTGCTGAAAATGAGGTTGACAGTTAAATGTTGACCCTGTTAGGCCCTCAGGTTAGACCAAAGTCCAGAATCCGGCCCCTCTGTGATTGAGTTTGACTCCCCTGTTTTAGTGCTGTTCAGACAGTGTGCAGGAGTTTGCCAGCATCCTGATATAGTACCCATAATTGTTAGTCTATGGCTTGTATTTCTGTGGAGGTTCTAAAACGTGGTGAGAAATAAAAACAAACCCTACATCCCCTGTAAGAGTCCATCCTAAAGTCCCAGGTTAAATGCCAACAACCTGAACAGAAGCCATGATCTGTAAGAAGCAGCAGCAGTGATGAAAACATGGATCCAGACAGAAATCACCATAACCAAGCTGCTCATGTCCCCAAACACCAGAATAGACTCTATGTGGGCTCTAAGCCGATAAACGGATGTGTCACTGTGTTATGGTGGGATGGTGCAATAAACCACGGGGCAATAATTCCTCGGCCTGGCTTGAGAATTGCATAACACGGAGATGTCCAGCTTGATCAGAGACAGAAAGGGCAGCTTGATTCATTTATGACTTCCACACACACACACAGACTAACCTGCTCTTTCCGTTTCTGCCAGCGACCACACGGGCTCTCCTCCAAGATCTCACTCTCATCCTCGCTCTCCTCCTCTTTCCCCTCCGATCCTGATTTCCTCTCGGGGACAGACATCGTCATTTTACCGCCGTATCTTTCCAGATTTCCAGCCTTGGCAATACAACCCCTTTTCCTCCTCTTTTCACTCACTCCTTCCTCCTGAAAGAGTCCGTCTGCTGAGGATCAGAGGGAGACGAGCGGTAGCGCAGAGACGGTCCGCCGCTTGTCTGCGCAGTGAAGACTCCCCCCTCCTCTCCCTCCCCTGATGACACCAGCCGCTCTCAGCCCCCTTGGCGCTCAAAACATCTTGCAGAAAAAGGTGGATATCGCTTCAAACTGGCACTCCTCAGTCAGACAGAGAAGCCAGTTCCCCCTTTTGATAAAAACTTACAGGTTTCTCATTGCAAGGTGGCAGGAAGAACTGAAGTGGGTGTGAAATATATCCCAGACTTCATGCGCCCGAGGCTACATGCAAAATAGCTCGCGAAATGCTTTCTAGCGTATCTGTGTCTTTAGGCTGAAGCCACGCGGGAGTAAAAGCTCGCTCTGTGGGGTGAAATATCCCTCCGTGAGTCCTCCACGACCATGCCCCGTCTCATGTATCTGCTTTATGAGGGAGAGATTATTCTTCGACCACCATCCGCACGCGTCATTGTCGGTGTTGGTGGATCTGAAGCCGTGGGCTCCTGCCAGGCACGGTGCGCAGAGGGATGGAGTACCGTAAAGGCAGCAATACGGGCGCACTAGAGATATAAAAAGGCGAGCCTGTCTCAAAGTAGAGCAGTTCAATTAATCAGAGGAATATAAAGAAAGCAGTAAATGTGCAAAACTAAAACGCTTATATCTTCTGTAATAATTAACTACGTCGATGAAATTGTACTTTTGTCTATCGTAGCTTAGCTCTTTTAGCCTACAGGGTTAGACAGTGACCTGAAAGGCTCCCAAGACCAGCAGAAAACCTCAAACTAATCCTGGCGCATTGTTTCCAGTCGTTGTCCTTCTATGAACGATTTCTATTTGTTTGAAGCCATTATCCTAGTCATGCTAGTTGTTGAGGGTTTTTGTTCTGTCTCTTTGTAGCTGTTCAAGCTAGTCTTAGTAGTTTGGCACCACTAACGTTTCTTTGAAGACGTTTTATGTAGTTTTGTGGGCTTTTTGCAAGTTTTGGGGGTTTCTTTGCGTCCCCTAATCCCTACTTTGTCGCTAAAGTTGTTAACTGTATATTTTTGTAGCCGTTCAAGCCAGCATTTGCTAATTGTGGCTGTTCTACTTGTCTTTTTGTAGTTGTTGATGCTTGTCTTTGTAAGCTATGGTGAGTCTGTGGTTATTTTGCAACTCCTTTGTGGCTTTTAGCAGGTGTTGAAAGTAAATTTAATCAAATAACTGAGTTGGTTTTTAGGGGGGGTACCTGTATTTTTTGAGTATATTTTGAAATCAGCACTTGAAAGTAAGTTTTAACAGAGTAAACCGTATTTTAACTTAAGTAAAATACTAATTTTTTCCATCTCTGTTGAATACAAACTAGAGAATGATTTCACATTGCATCTCAAAACAGCTGTTAGACACAAAAAAAAAACTCTTTGAAGAGTCAACTTAACTAAGCTCCGCCCACTGCTTTTTTCAAATCTTGGGGGATGTGTGGGCGGAGTTGCCCATCATGCCCTTGGGCAGAATTTTTAGATCAAGCGGTAACCTCTAGTCCTGAAAAATGAAGCAGATGCGGAAGTGCAAACAATTGCAATACGTCAAGTGAGGCTGGCTGCAGGAACACCGTAAGTCCCATCTGCACACCTGTTAAACAGCTGTTTTTTACACTAGAAATGAACTGGTTTACAGCCTGGTTAAAAAAAACAAACATGTCTCATTAGCTAGTGTCTTCATGTGCTCTCACTGTATGGGGGATGAATTTCTTTGTACCGAAAATGTTTCGTTTTTATTTATGAAAAACCTCACTTTGGACTGATTGGCGTGTCTCATTTGACTGACAGGCAGAAGCTACGTTTCTGTCAATCAGAATGCCAGCTAGCTAGCTGACAGGAAGTTGAACTTAGTGGGCGGGTCGTTAGGTTGATCCAAAGTTCTTTTGAACCGTGATTTCAATATGGAAGCTGCTGCAGACTGGCTTTAAGGGCTGTTTGAGTCCGCCTGTTGTAAGCAGACGACTGATGTCACACAGAGTTTGTCCAATTCTTTCCACAGTCTATGGTTCAGATGAGTTTTATGTGTGTTTAGTTGTGTTCTCTGCTCGGGTTCATTTCCTCATGTTTCTGGTGCATTGTTGTTTATGTTGTAAGACACATTTGCACTGTGAATGAAGTTATCCACTGAGTTAAAGTTCCTGCGTGTAAATTAAGGTGACACTAAAGGACACATAGGGACATTCTTCATCAGTATTCAATGCCTTGCAATGAAGTTGACTCTGCTTTATTTTTGCCGGTGCAGGCCCACCTAACCACAGATTTTCAAGTTAGTGAAGCGCTGTCTTTTTATTTTTAACCTGTTCAAAAGTGTATCTGATGTATCTGTGTTGCTCAAGATAGTTGTGTGGTGGTTCTTTTGTTGTCATTTGTGGTGGTGGTGGTGGGGGGGCTGCATCTCTTGTAGCCATATATCACTGTTCTGGGTTATTAAAGCTAGGAGGTTTTTTTTTTGGTCTTTTTTTTCTGTTTGTGCTTGTTTTGCTTATCTTTGGCTGTGTTCACACTGCATATGCCTTAGTGCTTAATTCTGATCTTTTTCTCAGATCTGATTTGTTTTTGTTTGGATGTTCACGCTGCGGTCGCCTAAATCTGATATGAAAAGATCAGATTCAGATTGTCTCGTTGTGATTGTCTGCCATCCACACTTTGTGTCTTCATAGTTTTATTTTGGTGTTATATTTAATTCAACCTAAATGTAGTTTATGCTTCTCTATCTTGGTTTTTTTAAAGGCCTTGTAAAGTGAAAATAGATCTGTATTTCAGTTTATTGTGTGACAGGTCACTGTTATGAACCCCTCAAATATCACAAGAATAAAACATCAGAAAGAGGATCCTCTCAAATTTAAAAAATGTTACAATCTGAATGGAGGACAGCCTTCACGCCATCAGCCTGCCCCTTGACCTTACATTGTCTATTATCAGAGTGCAGCTGCCTGACTCTCTGCCAGAGAAGGGACAAAATCCGTTTTCTGGATCAGATCTCTGTTCTGATACTTTAAATGATCCATAGACCACTGTGGCTGATAGATTTAAACAATGAACAAAAGAAGAGCATTTAACTGACTGTTAACTTTCAATAAAGGCAGTGACGTCAGCTAACAACAGACTGTACCGAGATCAACAGCTCTGTGAATTTATATTGTAGTGTTAGAGGGGCGGGGTCATTCCCCACTGTGGGCTTGTGACATCACCAGTCCACATATTTGCCCCGCCCAAATTAAACCCAGGCAGGAAGGAGGTGAAAAACTTTCTAACGGTCTAAATCCAGAATTCAGTCACATGTAGATCTCAGTGTTTTCACATGTTTACAGCAGCTATATTTCAACATATCTAGAGTGTTAAGAGAAAAAAAATTGAATTTCACTTTACAGGGTCTTTAATGTCTTTTTGTGCCTCTTTGTGGTTGCTTTCATCGATTAAATCTGTAGTATCTTCATGCTTATGTTTTGTATCTTTATGTCTTGTTTTGCATTATTTGTAGCTGTATTTTTTGTTGTTGTTTCCTTGTTGTTACCCTTTTTTTTACATTCGTTGTTGATTAGACCTTAAATGGGATAAGGGATTAGAGAGATTATGGATGGTTGGGATTTTTATTGGAATATTTACTGTAGATGTTTTTCTGCTAGTATTTTGTATCTTTTGGATGCTTTTTAAAATGTCTTTGTAGGTTTTTTCCCCTGTGACTCTTTTGTCTGTAATTTACATTGCAATTATTTGCATCTTAAAAATGTACTTGTATCCCATCTCTCTGAATTTTGTCTGGTTGTTGATTTTTGCAAGTCTTGTGGCAGTTTTTTTTTCTCTTTATGACCATGCCACTGTAAATTTGTTGTTCCTTTAATCCTGCCAGCCTGCAGGTCGCATGAGCAGTTGTTTTGCATCTTGTTAGTTTTTTGGCATCTTTTTGAGTTTTTTTTCTCAAAGCAGGATTATACCACTGTTTTTGAAAGTCTTTTGGATTTGTTTGAGTCTATAATATTTTTCTACAGAGGCTGGGTCTTTACATATTACAGCCATTCAATAATCCATATAACATGAATGCATCCATCTTCAAGGTCAGGCATCAGCGAAGGCCAATCAAATCACAGCCTTGCCTGTGCCTCCCCTGCCTGGTCACCCTTCTGGCCTTGGCCTTGAGCTGAGCAGTTTGTTTTTATGGCTTTAGACAGGCATAAGTGTTATTAAAACATTTCAGAAATACTTCACAGTTTCATGTTTTTATGTCCAGCACCTTTTTGGAGATGGAAAGCTGTCCTTTAGTCTCTGCATGTACAAGTCTTATGACAGAAATAATTTGTTTTTTGTTCTGCTTCTTTATTTCACGAATAATCGATCCAATGTGTTTACAGATTTATGACAGCATGAACCAAAACCAAACCAACAAAATCTGCATTCAATCCCCGAACAGTGCTGCATTTACAATCCAGGAAACAGGACTTAAACCAGAACAGGGAGCCAGAGGGGCCCGGATGTTTATATGCTTTTTTAGGGAGAAAATGAGCCTTTTGTATCTTATAGGGAGGAAGTGTAGGCCTTGGCGTTGTGATTTGAGGTTTACTGAGTGCCTTCATGGGGGAAAAATCTTGAAGAAACTGTAAGAGTTTATAATAAAACAAGCACTGAAAGTCTGGTGTGATTTATTTCCCTCAACACAGTCCAAATTGTTCAGAAAGTGCGACTGCCAAGCTACAACCAGGGCCGGATTTAGTCATTTAGGGGGCTGAAAAGACCAATATGAACCCCCTCCCCATCTTGTGTAAATCAATCAAATCTGGTGATTTTTTTTAAGCATTTCTCTTCAACAAACAAACCCACAGAGCTCCAGGACAAACCCAAATGTGAGCAATATCCCCCTATATTAGTAACAATAAAACTCAAAGCCTCCATATCTCAACAGTTTAACATGTCTTAAAGCATGGTGTAACTTATAGGAATAATAATTTGCCGTGTGCCATTTTATCAAACAGTGATCCCCTCTGTTATGGATTTGATTCTTTTATTGTTATATCAATCTACCTTGCTATCTCTAATTTCCATCCATCCACTTTCTTCTGCTTATCCAGGACTGGGTCATGGTAGCAGCAGGCTGAACGAGTCAACCTGGACATCTCTCCCCAGTGGCATATTCAAAATCTTCCTGGAGTATTCTGAGGTATTCCCAGGCCAGATGAGACACATAATCCCTCCAACGAGTCCTGGGTCTACTCCGGGGTCTCCTCCCAGTTGGGCGCACCTAGAAGACCTCCACAGGAATGCATCCAGGAGGCTTCTTAATCAGATGCCTGACACAGGAAGGAGCAGCGGCTCTACTCAGAGCCCCTCTCCCTGTCTTTAAGGCTGAGCCCAGACACCCTTCTTAGGAATCTCATTACGACCGCTTGAACTTGGGAACTCATTCTTTCGATCACTACCCAGAGTTAATGACCAAAGATGAGGGCTGGGAAAAATGACCAACCAGTAAATTGAGAGCTTTGCTGTTCAGTTTAGCTCTCTCGCCACCGTTTTCCGCCAGAGAACCATGGCCTCAGACTTTGAGGTTCTAACCCCTATCCTGGCACAGCTACAAACTGCTCCATTGCCCGCCGTAGGTCCCCGGCAGAAGAAGCCAACAGAACTACATCATCTGCCAAAAGCAGAGACGAAATTCTGAGGTCAAACATAAACCTTGCCTTCCCTGACAAAACAGACGAGCTAATAGAACAAATCCATCCTGCATTAATAATAATAATAATAACTAGAAAAGCACTCAGAGAGCACCGATTACTCCCTCCCCAGTGGGGTGGAGACATGGTGAGGCAAAGCACTGGCTTCGCTACATGTGGACTGTCATGGCGGAAGCCCCCATGGTCTCACCGGACGACTTAAAGTCATGGCAGAGGGTGAATATTCCTCTATTCCTCCCAGCAATGTGAGTATTCTCGCTACAATTCGCTGTCTTTCTCTCTGTTACGCTCTGACTCGTCTCCTCGACCAGGTGTGCGTCTTTCAAACTCTATAAACTCCAAAACTTTGAACAGAAACACACCCACAAATGCTGCTGGGATTGAAGTTACTCATGTCCGCCATCTCCTGGTGTAAAGTGGTAATAGTGCAGACCGCCACCATTATCCCTATCTCCCAATAGTAAAGAATCCTTTAAAAAATTCCTGGATCCAGACAGTGATCCAGATCAGTCCCAAAATCTAATCAGTTCTTCCTTATGCCATTTGTGACATTTCCTGAAAATTTCATCAAAATCCGTCAATGACTTTTTGAGTTGTGTTGCTAACAAACTAACAAACAAACTAACAAACCCACCTGATCACATAACCTCCTTGGTGGAGGTAATAATCAGATTCTGTGCAAACATGTTCTGTTTAAATAAATAAAGCTGTGTTTAATAAATAGCTGCAGATGTATTTAAGCCCAAACAAGTATGTGCGAGGACAGGGGAGAAAACAAAGTAAACTATCATTGCTACACACTGTTAGAAGAATTTAGAGGGAAAGTACATTTATGGCATTGGCCTTCAAACACCAAGGAATTATGGGGATGTGAGAAGCTATGTTAAACCTGTTTTATTTGTGTGTCCTATCCACCTGAGAAAAGGTAAACATGCTTTAATGACAGAGAAAATTGCCCTCAGGGCCTCAAAATCTGCAGAGTCCTGCCCTGTCTGTGACAATGGACCCATTATTTATAGCACAGTTGTGTTATTGTAAGATAATCCTGATTTGTTTATGTCATTATCTCGACAAATCAGCACCAGTTTCCCATGATGTTGAGCTCATTTCCTGAATTCTTGACAAAATAACTTAGAGTAATTTGTTGCCAAAAGGAAACCAGTTTGTCATCCTGATTATAATTGGATTTATGAGTCTATATCTTGATAACAGTCAGGTTAGTTCTGAATCTGCTTTAGTGTTTTTACAGAAGGTCCAATGAACTCAGTGAGTTAAAACTCTACTTATATCTCTTTGAGCCTACATTAGAGAGAATACGGTATTTAGTGCATTATTTCCAAGTATCAAGCAGTGGTGTGTATTACTTCATGGGAACTGCTCTTCAGTGTAAATCTTGTACGCCATCTAGTGGTTCTTGTGTTAAATTACCTCATAAGATCAAACCTGTGACTGAAGTCATGTTTGAATGGACTGCAGCATAAAAAAGCCCCAAATAGTATCATGCTTCTGCTTCATTGACATGAAGGAAAAACGTTTGTGTATATTTATTTGTATTGTAGAGGCTGTATGTCAGTATTCTGGCTGCTCTGACTGATGATTTATTTCCCACTGTGCTCATGAATTTACTGTCAGCTCCTCAGAAAGAAAATCATCAGATCTCAGCAGGTTAACAGTTCAGTTCAGTTGTAATCACACATCCATGAAGTAATCACAACGTGAATCTATTTTTAGCTCTCTGTCTTCACAGAGAGCCCGCCTGTGACTGAGCCCCTGTTCTGCCAAACTGTTAATGAGATTTCCTCTTGGCAAGACGAGCAGAGCAGACAATGGAGCCGTCTAGACAAGCCACACTCAGGACTTAAAATAGTGTCGAGAAATGAGGCCACTAATAACAAAGGAATAACTGTAACGATAAATACTTAACACCAAAAAGAGCCACTGATTAATTCAGTTAAAGATCTGAATATCACACCAGAGATGGCTCATGTTTACAGCTCTGTGGACTCTAATTTTTGAACATGTTTTTATTATTTTGGCAACTCTCTGTCTCCACTGCAAGAAAAAAAATCAATATTGTTGGACCATAGTGACACGAAGGAAGAAAGAATTTAAGAAAACAGTTTCAGTTCTGATTTTAATGTGCAGAGTGTTTCACATTTCAATGTCATTTTTACTGTTACATTTTATATTAAAGCCTTACAACAAATGTTTGAATAATGAGGTTAAATAAAGTAATTTTCCAAAGACAACAGAAGGACTAGGGCGACATCTTGTGGTATTTTGTTGCCATTACATCCATTGCTTGGATTTGGACCACCATAAATTCTCCCTTGTACCATTCTTAGTCAAACAATTTATTTTCTGTCAAATGTAAAGATTTTGTCCCAGAAAGACCCCACTCTCAACCCTTAGTGGGCTCTATAGTCACAGAATTTCCTAACCTGAGGGCAAAGCTTGTTATGTTATAGTATTTATATCCTTGACAGTTAGGCGCCTCATTATCAGTCCTATCACGTACGAACATCCCTCAGCTTCACCAGTTGGGTTAGATCAGGGGTTTTTTAAAGTGTCGGAGAGTGAGCCTCCCCCAAGAAGAAATTATTAATTCGGTGGACCCCACCCACATAAAGATGAAGACTGAAAATTTTTTTTTAAAAACAACCACAACTTCAAACATTTATGTCTAATCTTTAAATATTTTTAACATTGATATATTTTTGATATTTTGGTCTGCAAATGTCTTTAAATTTCTGCCTTTCCCTTTTATTTAGTGGGAACTATACATTTTCATTTGTACAATTAATGCAGGATTGCTAATAGCAGACCATCCTTGCTTTTGATTAGTGCAGGTGCACTGACCAGTGGCCGAAATTTGTTTCACTTCCTGTTAAAAATTCCCCTGGTTTTCGTCTCTAGACTTTTTGCTCAGTCTTAAGATGACCCCAAGGTTTACACAGCCTCATGCTGTCATTAGCTTGTACATCTTTGCAAAGTAAAAGACTTGAGCATCATTGGGACCAATGCAGGAAAATCCTAACTTGAATATTTGACTCTATAGCATAGCCCCTATAGTAACTATAAGTCTATCCATTTTGCTCCATGCACAGCAGAAGTTAGCAAAGCAAATCACCTGTTTTTCTGGTTTATGGTTCTGCGCCTCCCTTGAAGTTCTGTGGCGCCCCCCAGGGGAGGCCCACCTCACACTTTGAAAACCACTCGGTTAGATAATTTGTAAGTTTGACAAAATAAGACACCCTAAAAGGATTTTAAGATCTCAGGTAGATCTGGTTTTATGAGAGCTAACAAGTTAACCTGGCACGCCTGATGGATTTGTTTCACACATCTGTCTGGTAAACCTCTCTTAGACAGCGTTTGGGAAGGGGCAGAGCCTTTGAAAAAAACTTGGTGGGTGACTGGATGAACGTTCTGTCTGTCACATCTCTACCGGCCAATCGGAGCAACAAAACATGTGACGTAGCCGCTACCAAGGAGTAAACTCCATATAGAACTGCATAACGAGAACCATGGCGACTGTAGTCAGTACATGACTTTTTTGTTTTTGAAAAGAAAAAAACTCCCTGCTGTTCTTTGTTCTTCTTTTAATGAAGAAATGTCAAGTTCTGATAAAACTGGCACTTTAGCAGCATCCATGCTAATGTCTTCTGGCCTCTTGTTGTTGCTTGCTAACGTTACGACTCCGCCGTGCCTGAAAGTACTGCCCTTCGTCGCTGACTGGTCCCGTCACTTTCTAACTGTAAATATCCCTGAAATCTTTAGTTGAATATAAAACCTACTGTGTGATTGTTGTTGTAACATAAATGCTTGAGGGCACCATGGTTTGGCTGGAGGGGACAAGTTGATTTGGGGGAATGAGAGAGTTGTTACAATGCAGCATGCAGCTACTGTTATTTACTAATGTAGAACCCCAATTCCAATAAAGCTGGGGCGCTGTGTTTAATGTAGAATGCTATGATTTGCAAATCTCATAAAACCATATTTTACTCACAATAGAACATTAACAACATATCAGATGCTGAAACAAAGACATTTTACCATTTCATGAAAAATATCAGCTCATTTTGAATTTGATGGCAACACATCTCAAAAAAGTAGGGACAGGTCCATGTTCACCATTGTGTAGCAACCCCTCTTCTTTTAACAACAGTCTGTAAATGTCTGGGAAGTGAGGAGACCAGTTACTGGGGTTTTTAGGAGAGGAATGTTGTCCCATTCTTGTGTGGTGAAGGGTTCTGTGTGTTCAATAGTCCTGGGTCTTCTCTGCTGGATTTTTTTTTTCTGATACATCAAATACTTTCTGTTGGTGACAGGTCTGGACTTGCAGACAGACCACACTCCTCTGCTGTGAAGCCATGCTGTTATGTTGTGTGCAGTATGCGGTTTGGCATTGTCTTGCTGACATATGCGAGGCCTTCCTGAATGTGGCACTGTCTGGATGGAGGTACATGTTGCTCTTAAACCTTTATATACTTTTCAGCATTGATGTGGCCTTTTCAGATGTGTTGGCTGCCCACACCACAGCACCCATGGTTTCCAAAAGGAATTTCTAATTTTGTTTCATCTGATCCAGAACAGTTTTCCATTTTGCCTTTGTCCATGTTAAATGAGCTTTTGTCCAGAAATTAGGGTGGTGGTCACATTTGGCCTTGTTTTTTGCATGATGCAGCTTTAGCTTGCACTTGTGGATGGCACATTGATCTGTGTTGACAGTGAATGACTTCTGGAAGTGTTCCTGAGCCCATGCAGTGATATCCAGAACAGAATTAGGCCTGTTTTTAATGCAGTGCCACCTGGCTGCCTGAAGACCACAGGTATTCAATAATCACCCCTGGGCTTGTCACTGGTGCTCAGAGATTACTCCAGATTCTCTAAATCACTTATCATCAGCTGGGGACCACATCCGGCCCCCCAAAGCTTCCTGTCCGCCCCCCGAAAAATCATTAAATTCAGAAAAGAAGGAAAAGAAAATATGGTGGTTTTAAGAGTATCCTTTGGCATTAAATGTCTGTAGCTGTTAAATCCACCCCACAAACAATTAATATTGAAATAGTTTTAGAATGACTTACTGAAATTTACAGTCATAATTAGTAGATATTTAAAAAAGGGCTAAGAATGGCAGAAGTGCTGCTAAAATGACAGGATAAAGTAGTGAAGAGGGGTGATAAGTGATAAAATGGGTTGTGGAGTGACACAAAGGGACAATAACTGACAGAATAAGTTGTGAAAAGAGGTTAAAATGTGACAGAAATTGGTGAAAGAGGAAAAAAGGGGCAATAAGTCAAAAAATGGTTACAAATGACAAAAAATAGTGTAAAAAATATAATGAAAGGGGTTAAAAAGTGGCAGAAATGTATGAAAGTGTGGCACAAAGGGGATAAAACATGCAGGGATATGGTAAAAAGTATTTTTAAAAAAGAGTAAAAATTGGGGTAAAGAGGGAAAAAATGTATCAAAAATTGTTTAAAAGTTGCAAAAATTGGTTTTAAAGTTGCAAAAATAGTTGAAAAAAATGTAATGAAAAAGGGTGAAAAAGTGGCCAAAATAGAAGAAAAGACACATAAATGGATAAGAGTGGCACAATGCTTGAAAATATGCAAAAAAAGTGGTTCAGAGGGGTTAAAATCTTGCAAAAATTGGGTTGAAGAGGCAAAAAAGGGGTAATTACTGTCAAAAATGTCAGGTCTGTCTCCTTGTGGCCTGCTGCATTGCAGATAATAGAGATAGATCTCACTGGTAATGACTCAAAATGTTTTGAAAGGAAACACAATACTAGCATACGACAATACGATTTAAATTAGACCAAAATATTTCTTCAGTTTATGCGTATTTGAAAGTCCCCAGAGTTTCTGTCAAGACTAAATCTGGCCCTTGTGCAAATGTACCTGATGAGCCCTGCTCTAAATCCACTGATATTATGTATGTAGATGGTAGGATATTCATAGTCTTTGAAATGTGACTTTTAAGGAAAATTTTCCAGAAATGGTTCCACAATTTTTAGACGTTGTTTTTGGCAGATTGTTGAACCTGTGCCCATCTGTACTTCTGAGAGACTCTGCTTCTCTAAAAGGCTCCTTTTATACCCAGTCATGTTACTGACCTGTTGCTAATTAATCTTGTTAGTTACAAAACGCCCCTTCAGGTGTTTTTAATTATTACCACTTACTTTTCCAGCCTTCTTTACCCTGTCCCTACTTTTTAGGTAGAGGTTGTAGGATTTGTCTGGAAGTGTTTTCCTCATAACTGAAGGTTATTTCATTTATTTATTTATTTATTTATTTATTTATTCAGTTTCATAAGTGTGTGCCAGACATGGGCTCAGCTATGCAAATAATAATCAATAATCTCTCAAATCTCTTTGAAACACCAAAAATGAACATATCACAGGAAACAGAGTAAAATAACATTTGGACATTTGGGTCATGATTTTTATTAGGGAGATGACACTGAATCCTGCAAGTGAGCTAAATAAGAACCACCACTATAAAACCCCTAAAATAAATCTAATGAAAAGAAGAAAAAACACATTTTAAAGCTTTATTTTGTTTGATTCTGGATTAAATTGCTTCATGCTGACATCCAAAGAAGCCTCTTTTAAATTCAAGCAGCTACTCATGTCCTAACATCATCTGGTTCCTTTTGAGTTTGCAGAGCTCCACAGTTCCTCAGATTCCCTCCACAGCAGCAGCCTGCCCTCACCCGTCAGCTGCTGACGACACATGCTGCTCTCACTCGTGATGTGTGTGTTTGTGTGCCACGTGGGAGTGGCGCTCTTGTTGAACATGACCAGGTTGCAGTCAGCCTGCGAGCACAGACAGAAAGCATCAGATCCATACGTGTCTGATGTCCACAGAGGCGTGCAGCCATAGATGATAAAGTTACCATCCTCCTACAGACAGACACAGAGAGCTGGGTAATATATATATATATATATATATATATATATATATATATATATATATTTATTTTTTTTTTTTTTTTTTTTTTTTTTTTTAAAGGAAATCTACTACATTAAACTCCACCAACTATTTAAGTATCAGTTCATCCTATTATCAAATCCTTAACTTTATTCCACATTGTCTTGTATAGTATTGTATTGTACATTATCTTAATGTATTTTTTGTACTATATTGGTTCATAATGGGGAACTTTATCATATTGAATAATATTATCACTTCACAATATAATTTTATATCCTATCAAATGATAACTTGTTCTGCATGGTATCAAAGTGTGTTTAATCATATAAACATGTCTCATAAATCATAGACTGTTAAGCATCGTGTCTTAACTGATAATATTCTTTTGTATCATTTTGTTTCATGTTGTAAAAAATATGGTGACATTTTATTTTTTCATATCTTACAGTATCATATTAAATTATTATGTATCATATTATTTCACATCATCTCCCATTGTTTTACATCTAGTGTTGTTTTATCAAGCCATTGTATCGTAAAATCTTATAATCTTAAAATCTAATCTTATCGTGTCGTATAATATTGTTTAATATCATATTGTATAATGTCTGTGTCGTGTCTTATCCATAGGTGCATTAATGCAGGAGCTTACAGGTTCTGTAGTCCAGGGCCTCTACCTTCCTGGGGGCCTCATTCACACTCCGATGGTAGCATGGCTTAATATTGAAACCCGCTAAATGCGGGTGGATTCCATCCAGGGAGGGTACCTCAGAGAGCCACGTTGGAGGGTTCATTTGATCAGCGTCACAAACTTTTCCTCCCTCTAACTGTGCTTGGCTGTTATCGTCAGTGTTTGGCAATCAGATGCTTGTTTCAAAGAGGCTGATTTACAAAGAGAATGATTTTTTTTGTCAAAATAACTGCCAGGTGGCCAGTCTATCAGTGCGTTCGTCATGCATCTTAGTGCATACACTTAATGGCTTATATGCCCAATACACAGCAACACAAACACTGAATTCAGTGGTTTGATTTATGATCTAACCAGTTACATATATGTTATCCAGTTCAGTTTTTTTCCTGGAAGGGGGGCCTCCAAATGCCAGCAGCCCTGGGGCCCAAAGAGACATTAAGTCACCTATGGTCTTATAATATTGTTATATATATATATTGTATATTAATGTGAAACAATATAATTTGTTTGATATAACTGATAAAATGTATCATATCATGCCTTGTGGTATCACAGTGTGTTGTATTGTGTCATATACAGTATATTGTATTATTTCTCATCATATCGCAATCACATTATAGCGTATTTCTGCAAATCAGCATGTACTGCATGTACTTATCACATAGCGCCATGTAATGTTTAACCATACTGGACTGTATCTCACTTTGTTTTGCAGCACATTGCATCACATCTTAATGAGTTGTACTGTAGTGTATCATATCAGCATGTTAAACATTGTATTATGTTATTGTGTGTCATGTGGTATCGTATTGTATTTTATTGTACTGTGTTATGTGGTGTTTTTATCATATTGTATCATATTGTGTAGTGTCCTGTTGTATCTTAATGGTTCATATCATATTGTAGTGATCATCATTTGGGGACCCGGGGACCACAAATTCAGAAAATTTGAGGAGGAAAGAATATGGCGTGCTATTGTTTAACTTTTTGTCATAAAGTTTAAATAAAACCTTCAACTCAAGAAGCAAATAGGTATTGTATTTCTGTAATTTGGCATGGTAAAAGAAATACTTACCAGTTCTATCTTGATTTAAGCTGCATTTTTTAGACTCTTTTAGAGTGCAGTTTGTCTTTCTGAGAATCCACACAAAGATCTGTTTCCTGCATGCATTTGACCAATCAAGACACGGCTTATTATGATCAAACTCAGTGACAGACGTCCAGATGGCTCCAGAAATATGTAGCTAAAATATCTCAACCACCCCCTTGTGGCTGGCTTCAGTATAGGTGATAAGAGTATTGCCTCACTGTTAAAAGCTTAAAGCTCCATTCATTTTTAAAAGAAATAATATTTTTAGACTAAAATAATTATTTAGTTGAGTTTATTTCAGTGTCTGGCCCTCACAGTGTCTGTCAAGAAAAAGCTGGCCCTTTTGTGAATGGAGTTGATGACCCCTGTCGTATATCATGATGTGTCATGATAGCGTAATTGCATGGTACCGTATTGTTTTGCATATTAGTATTGCATTCTATCATATTACACTGTGCTATGTAACATTATTTCATGAAGCTACGTGTCATATCTTATGTCGTATAGCATCTGACTTTGTTTTGCAGCACATTGCATCATTAGAATGATCCATATTATATTATATCTCATCATATCATACAAAATCATATAGTTTTGTTTTGCATTGTGTATCAGGATATTATCTTACTTTTTGCATCATATTATGGTTGTTTTGTACTATACAGTATCCTTTTTCAGGTTGTATTGTTTTGTATTACATTCTATTCTTTAGTGATCTGTATTATAATATTATGTTGTATTATAATATCAGCTGAGCGCATCCTCTTGTGTTTCTTCAAAATCCATATCTTATCATTTCCTCTTGTATAATATATTGTACAGTCTAAGTTTGAACTGTATCATTTCATAAGGTTTATTTTTAGTGTATGATATTGTTACAGTTGTGTATCATATTGCTTTTTGTATTTTATATTGTGTTGTTTTCTATTGTACTGTTTTGGTTTGTTTTATACCGTATCATATTCTTTCTTTAGTATTATTTAAATCATATTTTAATAACTTCTGGATATCACGCCTGTTTTTCCCTCTCACCTGGATGACTGTCTTCCATTTCTTGTTGTTAGTCTCCCCGATGAAGCTCATCTGTTTTGGACAGGAAGTTCCTACTCATATTTCTGGAAAAAAAGCAAAAAACAAATCTAAAGTAGCAAACAGCAAACATGCAGAGACCACATTTCCTTTATATTCCACCAGTGATTTATCAGTCAAGTACCATTTTGCTGCTGTGTAAGAAATCACCCATCAAAATTTATAACTCAAATAAGTCTGAGGTATTTGCTAAACTCAGCTTTGAACACGCTACAGCTCATGCTCTGTAATGTTTGATTTCATTAGTTCATGCAAAAGTGAAGAGTCCTGTACTTACAGGCTTGAATGATCCAGACCAGACGGTCTGTTGGCCAAAATGACGGAAGTGAAATTCGCCACTGGCCACAACATCTTCATATTTATGGGGCTTTAGTGGAGAGAAAGAGGGAGAGAGAGTAAGAGGAAGATCATGCCTTCCTTCATATGAAAAATGGAAATTCATCTGCAGATGCGGATGTTGTTGTTAATGTGATGATAGAAATAAACTATTACAGGTAGAAGCAAAGACCCCTTTTGAACTTTGACAGTGTTAGTAAGAGCAGACAGTAGAGACATCTTTCCACCATCAGTAGCAAGCAGTAGTCCTAACCCACACCTCTAAAACAGAGTGAAAATGTTCTGTTCTGCACAAATATTTTGCAGTATTTTATTCCCACAGAAATTAAGGGGCATAGTGGAAGAAGAAAATGTCAACCTTTATTTAGTTTCACTGTAATCTCAGTGATATCCATCACCTGGCTGTGAACTGGATTGTTCAATAAAGTCAAACTATATAGGGGGAGTCTTTTTGCAGTTTCTCCCCTCAGATTCTATACAGTTTTTGCGTTTGAAAATAGAGGGCTGCAATGGGAGCTAACTAAAGTCTGGCAGGAGCAGGTGTTTGTTAACCTGACATGCCAGATCGGCTGTCTCATATATGTATTGCATGGGTATAATTCACATTCATCTGGGAAAGCTCCCACAGAAAAGCGTTTGGGGAAAAAATCTTGGAAGGTGATTGGAGGATTGTTCAGTTGGTCACATTCATGACCAGCCAATCAGAGCAACAAGACAAAATGAAGGTGTTTGCATGATCTTCTCTTGAGCTGACAGGTTACCGCTGCCGTAGATTGTTAATGGCGGACCCTCTTGGTGAATCAGAATGATGCTAGGCTGGTGGGGAGACGTGCAAAAACATCTTCTCTGCCAAGACAAGCCTTCAGTGCGGATCTTTGCTCTTGTTTGAAAAAGAAATGTGGTCCAGTTACAATTAAACTTCTGCTTTTCTTCAGCTAATCCAAGCAGCCATAGGATACGCTGGCAAACCCCATCCATAACAAACATAAAGCCATGCCGAGGCAGACCGGGAGAAAAGCAAAAACATCTTTTCTGCCATGAAAGCTTGTTTTAATACAGAAATGTCCATCTCTGAGAAAACTGATGCTGTGGCTACGTCCGAGCTAATCACTCCACCAGCAGCTGTTTAATATACCCACTCACACAACAACTAACACTTTCCCCCCATAACTCTCACAAACTCATGCCAAAGCATGAAAATATCTTTCCCATCATGAAAATCTTCTTGTAGTGTTTGTATTCTTTATTGCGTGGAGAAATATGGTAAAGTTCAGGTTATATTGATGCTACACTAGAGATACATCCAAGCTAATTACTGGACACAGCCATTGCAAACGGCTTTGAGTACAACTAAACCTCACCCATAACTACCACCCTGCTCTGAACAGAGTTTGGTTTGGCACAAACATTGTGGGTTGGAGCTTTTTAAGATGGAGTTACCTGATGACAGAGATGGAGTCTGGCAAATCCATCTGTTTGCAAGGTTAGGTGTTGCTGCAGACACTGAATGTTTTCTTAACACCATTGGTGTAACCAGGGAGTGGCTTATTCAGCTCAAAAGGCCTAAATCTTTTCAGTAGGTAATTTATCTTTTTCTGTTATGATAGTTTGATACATCCATCCATTCATTATCTACAATGCTTAATCTGTTCTGTGTCAGGAGGCTGGAGCCAGTCCCAGCTGTCATTGTGCCATAGGCACTTACTGGACAGGTGTCATTCAGTCAGGGCTGACACAGCAATCAGGCATGCTCACACCCACACCCACAGTCTATGGTCCGTGGGAGAAAGCCGGAGGATCTAGAGAGATAGATGAATTCAGTGATGAACAGATGGATCCTGGAGACAACATGAACATTTCAATCTTGTAGCCAAAATGACAAAACCTTTGTTTTTCTTTACTTTTAAGACTTTATACACACACTGAATGACGTATATATTTTCAGCTCACTGTCAGAGGTTATGGTGGCCAGTCTATCAGTGCATTCGTCATGCATCTTAGTGCATACACTTAATGGCTTACATGCCCAATACACAGCAACACAAACACTGAATTCAGTGGTTTGATTTATGATCTAAACAGTTACATATATGTTATCCAGTTCAGTTCTTTTCCTGGAAGGGGGGCCTCCAAATGCCAGCAGCCCTGGGGCCCAAAGAGACATTAAGTCACCTATGGTCTTATAATATTGTTTGGTATATTAATGTGAAACAATATAATTTGTTTGATATAACTGATAAAATGTGTCATATCATGCCTTGTGGTATCACAGTGTGTTGTATTGTGTCATATACAGTATATTGTATTATTTCTCATCATATCGCAATCACATTATAGCGTATTTCTGCAAATCAGCATGTACTGCATGTACTTATCACTTAGCGCCATGTAATGTTTAACCATACTGGACTGTATCTCACTTTGTTTTGCAGCACATTGCATCACATCTTAATGAGTTGTACTGTAGTGTATCATATCAGCATGTTAAACATTGTATTATGTTATTGTGTGTCATGTGGTATCGTATTGTATTTTATTGAACTGTGTTATGGTTTTTTTTTATCATATTGTATCATATTGTGTAGTGTCCTGTTGTATCTTAATGGTTCATGTCATATTGTAGTGATCATCATTTGGGGACCCGGGGACCACAAATTCAGAAAATTTGAGGAGGAAAGAATATGGCGTGCTATTGTTTAACTTTTTGTCATAAAGTTTAAATAAAACCTTCAACTCAAGAAGCAAATAGGTATTGTATTTCTGTAATTTGGCATGGTAAAAGAAATACTTACCAGTTCTATCTTGATTTAAGCTGCATTTTTTAGACTCTTTTAGAGTGCAGTTTGTCTTTCTGAGAATCCACACAAAGATCTGTTTCCTGCATGCATTTGACCAATCAAGACACGGCTTATTATGATCAAACTCAGTGACAGACGTCCAGATGGCTCCAGAAATATGTAGCTAAAATATCTCAACCACCCCCTTGTGGCTGGCTTCAGTATAGGTGATAAGAGTATTGCCTCACTGTTAAAAGCTTAAAGCTCCATTCATTTTTAAAAGAAATAATATTTTTAGACTAAAATAATTATTTAGTTGAGTTTATTTCAGTGTCTGGCCCTCACAGTGTCTGTCAAGAAAAAGCTGGCCCTTTTGTGAATGGAGTTGATGACCCCTGTCGTATTGCATGATGTGTCATGATAGCGTAATTGCATGATACCGTATTGTTTTGCATATTAGTATTGCATTCTATCATATTACACTGTGCTATGTAACATTATTTCATGAAGCTACGTGTCATATCTTATGTCGTATAGCATCTGACTTTGTTTTGCAGCACATTGCATCATTAGAATGATCCATATTATATTATATCTCATCATATCATACAAAATCATATAGTTTTGTTTTGCATTGTGTATCAGGATATTATCTTACTTTTTGCATCATATTATGGTTGTTTTGTACTATACAGTATCCTTTTTCAGGTTGTATTGTTTTGTATTACATTCTATGCTTTAGTGATCTGTATTATAATATTATGTTGTATTATAATATCAGCTGAGCGCATCCTCTTGTGTTTCTTCAAAATCCATATCTTATCATTTCCTCTTGTATAATATCATATTGTACAGTATAAGTTTGAACTGTATCATTTCATAAGGTTTATTTTTAGTGTATGATATTGTTACAGTTGCGTATCATATCGCTTTTTGTATTTTATATTGTGTTGTTTTCTATTGTACTGTTTTGGTTTGTTTTATACCGTATCATATTCTTTCTTTAGTATTATTTAAATCATATTTTAATAACTTCTGGATATCACGCCTGTTTTTCCCTCTCACCTGGATGACTGTCTTCCATTTCTTGTTAGTCTCCCCGACGAAGCTCATCTGTTTTGGACAGGAAGTTCCTACTCATATTTCTGGAAAAAAAGCAAAAAACAAATCTAAAGTAGCAAACAGCAAACATGCAGAGACCACATTTCCTTTACATTCCACCAGTGATTTATCAGTCAAGTACCATTTTGCTGCTGTGTAAGAAATCACCCATCAAAATTTATAACTCAAATAAGTCTGAGGTATTTGCTAAACTCAGCTTTGAACACGCTACAGCTCATGCTCTGTAATGTTTGATTTCATTAGTTCATGCAAAAGTGAAGAGTCCTGTACTTACAGGCTTGAATGATCCAGACCAGACGGTCTGTTGGCCAAAATGACGGAAGTGAAATTCGCCACTGGCCACAACATCTTCATATTTATGGGGCTTTAGTGGAGAGAAAGAGGGAGAGAGAGTAAGAGGAAGATCATGCCTTCCTTCATATGAAAAATGGAAATTCATCTGCAGATGCGGATGTTGTTGTGGATGTGATGATAGAAATAAACTATTACAGGTAGAAGCAAAGACCCCTTTTGAACTTTGACAGTGTTAGTAAGAGCAGACAGTAGAGACATCTTTCCACCATCAGTAGCAAGCAGTAGTCCTAACCCACACCTCTAAAACTGAGTGAAAATGTTCTGTTCTGCACAAATATTTTGCAGTATTTTATTCCCACAGAAATTAAGGGGCATAGTGGAAGAAGAAAATGTCAACCTTGATTTAGTTTCACTGTAATCTCAGTGATATCCATCACCTGGCTGTGAACTGGATTGTTGATTTAGGATCATTTATAATGTTTAAAAATGACAGCTGGGATTAACTATGAAAATTACCAAAGTTAAAAAAGGCAATCACAATAGAGGATCAACAGTTCTGCAAACTTGCCAAACTTGCATGGCTTCTACGATCAGAGCCAAAAATCCTTTTTTTTTTTTTTTTTTAAATAACATGTTAACAAAATAACTACTCAAAGAGAAATAATGAGTTTGGTGCGCTGACAAGTACACAGTATTTTTCCATAAAGAATCAAATAAAATCAAATCATCAGAGGTGCAGTCCTTCAGAGGATACTACCCCTGAAATGAGACACAGCTATGATATGGTTTGGTTAAGCACTACCGTCTCCAGTCCAAGATTTGTATTTTTTATTTTTACGTATTGGGCTCATCTGTGTTTGTTCAGTAAGTCAACATTTTGTCATGAGGTGTGGAGGGAAAAACTGCAATTTGTAAGATGAAAACATCAAGACTGTTTTCTCTGCTTACTCCTCAGATCGGTGCTGACAGACTCCGTCCCATGCAGCCCTCAGGGAATTTTGGCTCAAGCTTATTTTCCCATCTGTTTTCAGTCAAGTATAACTTGTATCAGCATGCAATCAGAAAGAATTTTTCTAAGGCAGAAACCTGATAAGGAGTGTCTATGCTGGAATGTTTGTTTAAAAAGTTTCCCCACTACTGGCCAATGTATTTATCTGTGATTTGTAACATTTTCACTGTGAAGATTTATTAGCTTTAATAAACCAACAAACATGTACTGGATAATGCATGCAATAATGATCAATCAGACAATTATGAGGCTGTAAGACTCGATTAAGCTGTCTGTACATGTTGCATTCTCCGCAAGAAGTTACCCCAAAGGACCTACTCCTTAAGCAGCAACAACCTTTGAGCTAACCTCGTTCAACTATAGCCAGGTAACCTTTACATACCGATGATCAATGTCATTTCCTAGGCATTTCTCCTCCAGGCATCACTTCTGATATATCAACACAAAAATGGAGAGTATCCAAATTCACAGCCTCTGTTTATTGTGGTTTGCTGACTGTGTTTCTCTGATTCAGCATCACTTTAGATTCAGATCTGCTGCATCCAGATCCAGAAACCAGATGTTTGAAACTGAATGAGTAAAACTTAAAAATAACTTTTATGTTACTCATCCATGTCATTTTGGTTACTTCCCTTCAAGGGGGGGGGGCTTGCACACTGATTCATCCATATCAGTGGTATTATTTATACAAGATATTTGCTTTAATTATTGAAGTAAAGGGGTTTAAATGAAATGTAGAATAAGTGCACCTGACTTTTTTCACTGGAGATGAGACATGCTAGTGACATTATCTGGTGGCTTTAAATTGCCCATTATTGTGAGTGTGTCTGGAAATGTTTGCCTCTGTATGTTTTCCCTGGTATTGTCTGGTGACCATTACCCTGGTGTTCTAGACTTCTTATCTCTCCAAACACTTTAAACCATGCCACATTCACATGCAAACACTTAGCAAATTTGTGTGCACAATAAAGTCAAACTATATAGGGGGAGTCTTTCTGCAGTTTCTCCCCTCAGATTCTATACAGTTTTTGCGTTTGAAAATAGAGGGCTGCAATGGGAGCTAACTAAAGTCTGGCAGGAGCAGGTGTTTGTTAACCTGACATGCCAGATCGGCTGTCTCATATATGTATTGCATGGGTATAATTCACATTCATCTGGGAAAGCTCCCACAGAAAAGCGTTTGGGGAAAAAATCTTGGAAGGTGATTGGAGGATTGTTCAGTTGGTCACATTCATGACCAGCCAATCAGAGCAACAAGACAAAATGAAGGTGTTTGCATGATCTTCTCTTGAGCTGACAGGTTACCGCTGCCGTAGATTGTTAATGGCGGACCCTCTTGGTGAATCAGAATGATGCTAGGCTGGTGGGGAGACGTGCAAAAACATCTTCTCTGCCAAGACAAGCCTTCAGTGCGGATCTTTGCTCTTGTTTGAAAAAGAAATGTGGTCCAGTTACAATTAAACTTCTGCTTTTCTTCAGCTAATCCAAGCAGCCATAGGATACGCTGGCAAACCCCATCCATAACAAACATAAAGCCATGCCGAGGCAGACCGGGAGAAAAGCAAAAACATCTTTTCTGCCATGAAAGCTTGTTTTAATACAGAAATGTCCATCTCTGAGAAAACTGATGCTGTGGCTACGTCCGAGCTAATCACTCCACCAGCAGCTGTTTAATATACCCACTCACACAACAACTAACACTTTCCCCCCATAACTCTCACAAACTCATGCCAAAGCATGAAAATATCTTTCCCATCATGAAAATCTTCTTGTAGTGTTTGTATTCTTTATTGCGTGGAGAAATGTGGTAAAGTTCAGGTTATATTGATGCTACACTAGAGATACATCCAAGCTAATTACTGGACACAGCCATTGCAAACGGCTTTGAGTACAACTAAACCTCACCCATAACTACCACCCTGCTCTGAACAGAGTTTGGTTTGGCACAAACATTGTGGGTTGGAGCTTTTTAAGATGGAGTTACCTGATGACAGAGATGGAGTCTGGCAAATCCATCTGTTTGCAAGGTTAGGTGTTGCTGCAGACACTGAATGTTTTCTTAACACCATTGGTGTAACCAGGGAGTGGCTTATTCAGCTCAAAAGGCCTAAATCTTTTCGGTAGGTAATTTATCTTTTTCTGTTATGATAGTTTGATATATCCATCCATTCATTATCTACAATGCTTAATCTGTTCTGTGTCAGGAGGCTGGAGCCAGTCCCAGCTGTCATTGTGCCATAGGCACTTACTGGACAGGTGTCATTCAGTCAGGGCTGACACAGCAATCAGGCATGCTCACACCCACACCCACAGTCTATGGTCCGTGGGAGAAAGCCGGAGGATCTAGAGAGATAGATGAATTCAGTGATGAACAGATGGATCCTGGTGACAACATGAACATTTCAATCTTGTAGCCAAAATGACAAAACCTTTGTTTTTCTTTACTTTTAAGACTTTATACACACACTGAATGACGTATATATTTTCAGCTCACTGTCAGAGGTTATGGTAAGTACTTTTCACAACAGCAGAATTTTATGACAAAAAATTTGAAAAATTGCTGAGGGGGACTAATTTAAATTGAACACACTACAAACAAAGGAAATCCAAAGAGGGTTAGGGTTAGGCAACCAAACCCTAAAAGTCAGGGTTAGGATAAAGAAAAGGGAAAAAATAACACCAAAAAATAAGGAAAAAACCCAGAAAGGGTTCGTACGTCATTTCCTGCCCCAAGGTCAAGGTCACTCCACTGTAGAGGCCTGCAATAACCTGACACACCAGATGGATTTGTTTTCACACGATCATCTGGAAAACCTCCCAAAGACTGTGTTTGGTAAAGGCAGAGCCTTTGAAATAAAAACCTCGTTCTGGTGCCAATGAGAAACACGGAAACGAGCGAGTCCATCTGCTTTGCAAGGTTAGGCAACAGATGAGCACAAAACGCCCCCCATAGAGGTCTGCAACAGATGCCTCTTAATCTTTACACGAATGCCAGATGAGGGGGAAAAGAAGTGACGAATTGCAGATAGGAATGAATGGGAACATCAAGAGCAAGACAAGATGAGACCAAGACCATGGAAATCTATTTAAAAAGTCATAAGAATGTTGAACAGTGTTGGCATTTTCTCTCTAATTTTAGTTTGCCTTTAAATAAATTTAATAGCAGAAACAGGGTGTCTGCAACTTTGTTTTCAAAGCACCACAATGCAAAAGATCTCTAATCTTAGCAAATTTGTTCAACTTCTTGTCAAAAATAAGGTATTCAAAAGCTGATGAGAAGTCTGGAGTTGATTATCTAGACTTGCCAGGTCTAGATAATGAGGCCTAAAATAAGGCTACGTTCACACTGCAGACCTTCATGCTCAATTCTGATTCTTTTCTCATATCTGATTTTTTTGTTTGGCTGTTCACACTGCAGTCAAATTCCAGAAGATCAGCTATGTCACTGATTTAGGACCACATGTGAAAGCGGCCTGAATCTGATTCAAAAAGATCAGATTCAATGGGAAAAAAATCAGATATCAGATACATATGAGCAAAAAAAATTAGATTCAGGTCACTTTTAAGTGCAGTGTGAACATAGCCTTAGTGTCTGATTAGATCTGAGTTTTTCCAGGCACTTGAATAACTTGAAGACTTTCAAAGAGGCAAAACAATCAGTGACCTAACAGCAACTGTTTTAAATCAAATTACAACTTTAATTAATCAGGAGATAAAAATGCCATCATATGCCCAGCCTGAAAAAAAATCAGTGCTGAAAAATCAGAGCTCACCACCACAGGTAAAGAGGAAATTATTTGTTGTTTTATTGTTTTATTATCACTTTAATTATGTTGAATAATAGCACTTCAACGGTGGTCCTGACCAGTCTTGATGGAAAATCCCGAGTCCAGCCAGTCTGAGACTGAGTCAAAATAAAGGTGCCAGAGACCGGGGACCCCCACTGTACTGAAGGTGGTTAAACACAGTTGTGCACAGGGTTAGGGTTAGGGTTAGGGTGGAGCAATGTGGAGACAAGGCCACCCATTAGGGGGGAAAAATAAGAGAGCTTTCTGGGGCCCAGCCAAACTGGGGGCCATCAAAATCATGGTCCATTGTAAATTTAAGCAGGTATTTTATATTTAACCTGATTGATAACCACTCTTATCAAAGAAACACATTTTAACTCATTTGTGTAGTAAGTAGTGCTCCTAAAATGTAAATTATTTTGTTAAAAACTGAATTAGAATATGTTAACCACAGTTAAAATGGGTTGATAACGGCAAAAATGGTGGGAAAGGTGGTGAAATCAAATTTTTAAAAGAGCAGAAATGGGTTAGAAATACCAAAAATTACATAAAATATACCAAAAATAGGTTAGAGTGGCAAAAATGGTCATATTCAGTGGTAAAAGGAGATTCAAAAGTGGCTGAAATGACTTTAAAGTGGCAAAAACAGGTAGAAATTTGGCAAAATAGTATGAAAATTGATATAAACTGGCAAAAAAGGATTAGCTGAAGCAGAAGTCAGAAACGGGTTAAAGTGGCAAAAAATTGGCATATCAAATTATGAGATGTAGCTTAAAAAGTGGTTAACAGGATTAATAGTGGCAAAAATGTGTCAACGGAGCCAACAATAGGCAGAGGTCGGTTTAGAAGTGGCAAAAACAGGCAGAATAAAAGTAGAGAAAAGGGTTTAAAATGGACAAAAAATGGGTTTTAAGTTGCAAAAATGCGTTAAAATTGGTGAGAAAAGTGATAAAAATGGGTTAAAATCAGGCCTCATTAGTGTTAAGTGGCAACAGTGTAATTCAAAAATGTTCTCAGTTTTTTCTGGAGAACCCCCTAAGTGTCTCACGAACCCCAACGTTGAGAACCCCCGCTGTAGAGATGATGGCAGGTGCCAAAGGATGCTTTCTAAAGGAGCATCGGTGTGTGCTGTTCCCATTCATGTGAATTCCCACAATGCTGGCTGCTGCTTGGGATAAATTTGAGTTCATGGTCTTGCCCAAGGACAGCAGCAGCAGGGATCAAACCAACATCTTTCTGGTTGACATCTAACCCACTCTACCAGCAGCTCTGTGGAATTTTGCAATGTAAAAGTAGGGAATACCAGGGATCCTGGTACTTTTGGTGCAGGGCTTGGCTGCTAACTTGTGCTGAGACTGATAAACTGATGAAAGTGCAAAGACTTGAATGTGATGAGAGGATGCACAAAATTGCATAACTGAGTTCGAGACAATGCAAAACATTTAAAATGATATCAGTGTGATGAGAGGCAAACAAAGCTGTGTCTCAGCCCTGATGGCTGGGTGTGTTTATCTGATGTCAGCAGGAAATTATGACCGAACACGCATGAGAAAAGTGAATAGAGAACTGTTTGATAAATATATAGCAAGCATATGACCGACTGATCTGACATCCTCACTGAACTCTGACAGGAGCTCTGTTTGGCAGCTGGATGCAGGAAATGAGAGCCTGGAAGTGACTTCCTTTGTAAATCCAGCTGTGTCCACATGTGGCTCCTCTTCATCAGCATCTGAATAAGCAGCAGCACAACCCAGAGGGGTGTTCATTATAGATGTGCTGTAAATGAAGACTGCAGCTTAATGAAATATTTTCACTAACTCTCTCTCTCACTCTACCCACCATTTAAACTAAACCTTATTCGTACATCTTTAAAGCGCTGGAAGTCACAAAGTCAAACTGAGAACATGTACACCCACACAGGAAGAACACAGTGCTCTACAGAGAGGCCTTGACCGGTCAACTTCAAACCAACATCTATACCATGAGGGAAAATCTAACCTCTACACCACCCTGACACTTTCTCCTGTCCAACTATACAAAGATTCAATCATACTGTATTATTATGAAGAAACCAAACTGTGGGATTTATTCCCAGATCTTTAAAGCTCTGTGGCCACTACACCCACTAAAGGATAACAGTAAGTGGAGCACCAGGGTTTTTATTCTATAATCACAGCTTACCCACTTACACCAGGGTTCAGTTTCAACTTCAGCCATCTGGTATTTATAGCCACTGTAATAGACTTATTTCATATTCTATTAAAGTATTAAAGCTCCTGCAAAGAGTTTTAGCAGGAAATCCAGCAGACTGAAATTGATCCTGATGCACTTTAAAGACCTCCAGCAACAAACCAGAGCAACGCTGAGAAGACGGACGATTTCTGTGTTATTATGGATACACCTGTCAGGTGATGAGGATCCATCCATTCATCCATCCATGTATTAATTCATCCATCCATCCATCCATTAATTTATCCATCCATCCATTCATCCATCCATTAATTCATCCATCCATCCATCCATCCATCCATGTATTAATTCATCCATCCATCCATCCATCCATTCATCCATCCATTAATTCATCCATCCATCCATCCATCCATCAATCAATCCATTCCTTTCATCCATCCATGCATCCATCCCTCCATCTATCCATCTGTGATTGCATCATCCATCCATCCATCCATCCATCCATCCATCCATTCATCCATCCATTAATTCATCCATCCATCCATCCATCCATCCATCAATCCATCCATTCATCCATCCATCCATCAATCCATCCATCAATTCATCCGTCCACGCATGAATCCATCCATCCATCCATCCATCCATCCATCCACGCATGAATCCATCCATCCATCATCCATCCATGCACACATCCACACATCCATCCATCCATCCATCCATCCATCCATCCATCCATCTATCCATCCACGCATGAATCCATCCATCCATCATCCATCCATCCACACATCCATCCATCCATCCATCCATCCATCCATCCATCCATACACACATACATCCATCCAGTTATGAATGCAAGATTGCATCCATCCATCCATCCATACATACATACATACATCAATCCATGCATGAATCTATCCATTCACACATGAATCCATCCATCCATCCATCCATGACAGCATCCATCCATCCATGCATGAATCAATCCATCCATCCATGATTGCATCCATCATTCATCCATCCACACATCCATCCATCCATCCATCCATCCATCCATCCATCCATCCATCCATCCGTCCATCCATCCACGCATGAATCCATCCATCCATCATCCATCCATCCATCCATCCATCCATCCATGCATCCACGCATGAATCCATCCATCCATCATCCATCCATCCACACATCCACACATCCATCCATCCATCCATCTATCCATCCACGCATGAATCCATCCATCCATCATCCATCCATCCACACATCCATCCATCCATCCATCCATCCATACATACACACATACATCCATCCAGTTATGAATGCAAGATTGCATCCATCCATCCATACATACATACATACATACATCAATCCATGCATGAATCTATCCATTCACACATGAATCCATCCATCCATCCATCCATGACAGCATCCATCCATCCATGCATGAATCAATCCATCCATCCATGATTGCATCCATCATTCATCCATCCACACATCCATCCATCCATCCATCCATCCATCCACGCATGAATCCATCCATCCATCATCCATCCATCCATCCATCCATCCATCCATCCATGCATCCACGCATGAATCCATCCATCCATCATCCATCCATCCACACATCCATCCATCCATCCATCCATCCATACATACATACATACATTCATCCATCCAGTTATGAATGCAAGATTTCATCATCCATCCATCCATCCATACACACATACATACATCCAGTTATGAATGCAAGATTGCATCCATCCATCCATCCATCCATACATCCATACATTAATCCATGCATGAATCTATCCATTCACGCATGAATGGATCCATCTACCATTCATCCATGACTGCATCCATCCATCCATGCATGAATCAATCCATCCATCCATGATTGCATCCATCATTCATCCATCCACACATCCATCCATCCATCCATCCATCCATCCATACATACATACATACATACATACATACATCCAGTTATGAATGCAAGATTGCATCCATCCATCCATCCATCCATCCATCCATCCATCCGTACATCCATCAATCCATGCATGAATCTATCCATTCACGCAGGAATCCATCCATCCATCCATGCATGAATCAATCTATCCATCCATGATTGCATCCATCCATCCATTCATCACTTCATCCATCCATCCATCCATCCATCCATCCATCCATCAGCACTCATGTCAGGAAATATATGGACTTTTATTCCTCTAAATTTCAGCTCCCCTTTTTCTCTGTTTATTTGCAGGATCTTCTCCCTATCAGAGTAGTAGTGCTACACAACCATGGGTCTAGGGCGGCCACCAGGTTTTTGTTTTAGGAGTCAAGGATGTATGAGAGTGGTCCAGCCCCAATGGGACAGGGATATCATCACCCAGTTGATCTGCAAAGGATTGAGCAACCATGAATGGTGTAAGTTTTTAGAGCCCTCAAGGATCCGAATAATCCTTACAATCTGGCTCTAGCTGAGTGCAGGGATGCTAGCCAGACTTGAAATTCTGTTTTCAGGGAAGCAATACCAGTTTTAGTCTTGTAAGAGTCTCCAGGTCTTGTTTAATTTCAGCACGAAAACTAGCCATCTCCTGTTTGCTTACCATATTTCCTCTAATAAACACTGTGAGACAAACTCCAACTAGGCCCCCTATCACAGCTGGCACACAACAAGCAAATAAGGACGGGTGTTATAAATAATTAACATGCTAATTCCTGTGTATGTCATTTAAAACAGCACAGTTTTCACTGCTTTCAGATGTTTAAACTGAACAGCTTCTTTTTGACTTGGTGGTCCCATGTGACGCTACTTGGCCAATAAAATTAGTTTCTAAGAGCTCAAGAGCAAACCCAGAAAAATACAGACTCAAAACGAGAGTCAATAGCAAGAGCTAAATAAGCTGTTTAGCATTGGCAGGGAAGATTTGGCAAATTTTTTGGTGCAACCCACATACTCAGCTCTGCTGCTCATCCCACAAATGCATGATCCTTACAAATGGGGCACCATTTAGAAACAGGCTGTTCAACGGTGTAAGATATCTTGCCAAGAAACATTGTTGCAACAAAGAAATAATTGACCAAACACTAATTTTCTTATGTTTTTGTGCTAGGTTAATATCCCATGCAATGTGTCAGGTTAAAAACCCCTAAATCAGAGTTTTTCTGTTCTTCAAATTGGGAGTTCTGCATAAAAAGATATCTTTTGGTCAAGATATTTAAGCCCAAGCTGCTCACACGGCTGTGTCAGAGCCAGAAATGGATGAGTGAATACTGATGACCTCTTTACACTGCAGCCTTTTCTATCAGAGTGTGAATGTAGAGTGAGTGGGTGTCAGACGGCTAGAAAAGTGCTACACTAATTTAAGTTTATTCATTATTTTCAGTTTTATTTGCAGCTGTGTACATCCTACATATGGACTTAGATGCATAATGGTACACACTGTTCTCGTCTTTTTGTGTTAAAAAAAAAAAAAAATCCCCCATTACATAATCACAGCCTTCATATTGGAAAATGAATGGTTCAGATAAACTTACAGGGTTGGGTCTTCTAAGACATTTAAGGTTTGCCAAAGTATGTGTGAGGCTTTTTAGGATTGTCACGCCACATCCTTTTTTAACAGATCCTGTTTGACACACAATCCCCTCAAGCAATGAGAATGAATGATTGAAGCATGCATTTGTGCACGCTAGCTCCTTTATCAAGGTGTGTATCAAGGTGTCAAAATGCATTCACTTGGCAAACATTCATGCTATAATTCTCACTACTATGCCAACGTCATGGATCCATATGTGAAACTCCATGACCCTAGCATCAAAATGCAACTCTGAATTATTTGCAATTTTGTGCCATTTATTTGCATTGCCCTTGGTGTGCAAAGGCCTTAAGTTGATTTGCTTAATAGCATATTACCATGTCCTTTAAAAGCATGTGTAAGACAACAGGAGGGAGGAAAGCTGTTAAAGAGAACCGGCTAATCTCTTAGCTCGTGGCTATCTCTCCCATTTATTACCTCCGCCAAGGAGGTTATGTGATCGACAGGGTTTGTTTGTTAAAAGGTTATGGACGGATTTGGATGAAAGATCAAGTACAACACTTCTCACTCTGGTTCTGATGTCATCTTTCACAGATCGTGCATGTGCCATAGCAGTTGAATTCATGACGGCATGGTTCAGTATTTCAGGGGGATTCAGGCTGCTCAAGGCCTACTAACAGGAACATTCAGTCCGGGACAAAAAAAAAAAAAGGCAGAGACACTCCTCTCTTTATCGGCCTTTTTCCTCTCCTCCCCCCGGATTTGAAGGTATAAAAAAGGAGTGAAAATCACTTGTTGCACTTCACTCCCTCTCCTCTTCAGTTGCCTGACATTGGACTCTCAAGCCTGTGAGTACTGCACCTTTTTAAATGGATTCATTTATGCATCTTTATGCTGGATCATATTAATGCATTCAGATGTCTCTGCAGTTGACTCTTAACAGTGAAGAGTTATGTTTGCATTATGCATTCTGCTAGTTTGGAGTAATGAACAAAGAACTACTAAATCAGTGACAAGAATTAGCATTTAAGATGTCTTTTCAAGGCTTCGAAGTTTTTCTTCTTTTGCAGAATCATGAGCAGGAACTTCTTGTCCAAAAATGACGAGCTCCGCAGGGGGGACTACCTGATGTCCAACAATGGGGAGTATAAGGCTGTTTTCCAGGTGAGATAACTCAAAAAGACACCAACTGTGATGTACGTGCATGTTTAATGTAAACCAGGAATCTATGTTTTGAATTATGCACTCTGATAACAGCCACATTTTTCCCCTCTTTCTGCAGGAGGACGGTAACTTTGTCATCTATGGCTGGAAGCATGTGTGGGATTCAGAAACTGCAGGAACAGACGCTATCCGCCTGTGCATGCAGGCCGACTGTAACCTGGTCATGTACAACAAGTGTGACAAGCCAAGGTGGCACACAAACTCGGCCAATTCCAAATGCAACATGTGCCGTCTTCAGCTGACCAATGACGGGAAACTGATACTGAACACGGAATGTGATGAACTCTGGAGCTCTGAGAAGTCCAGAGGCATGAAGTGATCGATTTAAACAACTACTGGAAGTTGATTTGAGTTGGTAAATCTGATGTTTTGTAATTTGGAGTCAAATAAAAACTTTTGACGTAACTGTAGTGGTGTCTATTCCTTCTCTTTGTGATGAGCTTAAAGTTTGATCTCTGCATCTCAGCTACTCATTCATGCATGTTATCTGAATAAAGACTAAAATATTTTAAACAGATACAAATTCTGATGCTGACCCATTTTGTGATGAACTTAAAACATCAAAACTTTGCAATGGTAAGAATGATCACATATGGATCCTGATAGCCCTCTAATACCCAGTGCTATTTGATTCATAAACATTTCAGCTCTCAAAAGCCAATGAAAGGGAGGCATTAAAGGTTTTAAATAGACTCTGAATAGTGATGGCCGTTTGATGATGCCATCTTTCATTGCTGAGGGTAGCTAGCCATCAGGCTTCAATCATCCTACAATTTAAAACCTGCTGCAACTTTAATTCATTTCATCGCCACACTAAGCTCCTATATCAGCTGTGAGTCTTCTCTTTTATGTGAATTATGATTCTGGTCATATGGCCAGAAAAATCAGCCTCACATGTCACTAAATGCTGAATGATATTGGACCTGAGCTCATTTGTGCAGCACTCTTAAGTTGTCAGACAACTCAGATACACTGCCTGGCCAAAAAAAAAGTCGCCACCAAAAAAAAGGTCACACACTCTAATATTTCGTTGGACCGCCTTTAGCTTTGATTACAGCACGCATTCGCTGTGGCATTGTTTCGATAAGCTTCTGCAATGTCACAAGATTTATTTCCATCCAGTGTTGCATTAATTTTAATATTGATGATGGGAGAGTCTGACCACTGCGCAAAGCCTTCTCCAGCACATCCCAAAGATTCTCAATGAGGTTAAGGTCTGGACTCTCTGGTGGCCAATCCATGTGTGAAAATGATGTCACATGCTCCCTGAACCACTCTTTCACAATTTGAGCCCAATGAATCCTGGCATTGTCATCTTGGAATATGCCCGTGCCATTAGGGAAGAAAAAATCCATTGTTTAAGAAATGAGAAGTTACTCATTGCATCAGCTGGGGTTAAATGACTTGTTGCCAGCTGAAAGATAATCACCCATGCAGTAATTTTCCAGTAGGAGGCTCATACCTATTTGCTTAGTTAAATCCAGGTGGCAACTTTTTTTTTGGTCAGGCAGTGTATCATTTTATATCATAGGTCACTTAATCGGAAACACTTAAGTGTTTCATGTCATTTTAAATATTAGTCAAAAATAACCTGAGTTACAAAATGCAGTTTTTAAATGAGGATTTTTTTTTTAGGGAAATAAAACTATCTAAACCTACAGTACCTGTTCCTATACGATGACTTTACCAACCACATCCAGGTCTGATTACTGCCAGTCCTGTTGAATCAAGAAATCCCTTCAAAGGAACCCGCCAGGCTAAACTGGGTTCTCAACTGATGCTTAAGAAACAACTCTGCAGCTGAAACACCTGTTATTGTGTGTGGTATGCTTCTGTACACCAGCAGAAAGTTAGCCAGCTACTACAGCTGGTAGCTGTCGCACTGTCTGGCATGCATTGCACTTCTGTACAGTCTGTTCAATATCCATGTCCAGATGGGGCCACCACATAGCTTCTTGCTAGAGCTTTCATGCGGCAAATGCCCAGGTGTCCCTGGTGAAGGTCATGTAGAAGCCTTCCTCTAAGAGCTGTAGGGACTAGGACCCTCATTCCCCAAAGAACACACCCTTGTTCCACAGAGAGTTCAGTTCTGTGTGTATAGAACGGTCTGAGTGTCTCATCAGATGTGTGGTTTTGCCATCCATTCAGTGTAAGCTCTCTCACTCGGTTGAGCACCAGATCCCTGTTCTTTGCTTTGAGCTATGTTAGCAGCTTTTGCAGGTAAATCCTCCATAATGGAGAAATAGAAGATTTTCCCTCTCTTGTGCAGTGTTGTCTTTAGTTTTTCTTGGCAACCTGGAAAATGCATCTACATTGACATGGTCTGCAGATTTGCAATGTTCTATGCTGTAGTTGTATGCCATCAGCGTGAGTGCACCTCTGCATTCTTAGAGCAGCCACTGTGAGAATAGCTGGCTTGGGCCCCAGGATTGCCAAGAATGGTTTGTAGTCAGTGATGAGAGTAAACTTCCTCCCATAGAGATACTCATGGAACTTCTTAACTAGCTAGTCTCAGTGGCATCTTTGTATCATAATGAACTACTACTTTACTCTGTAGCAGTTACTCCTTTGCATTTCTGAATGCAGCCTCACATTCTGGCGTCCACTTCCACACACTTTTCTGCTTCAACAGCTCATGCAAGGGTTTCAGACGAGTGGACAGGTTTTTCATAAACCTGCCATAATAGTTCAGTAGTCCCAGAAATGAGCAGAGTTCTGTTACATTGGTGGGACTTGGAGCATTAACGATGGCTTCCACCTTTTTCTCTGTAGGATGGAGCCCTTCACTGTCCACAATGTGACCCAAATGCTCCACTTTGTATGTCATAAACTTACACTTTGACTGCTTGACCCTCACACTGAACTTTTCCAGACGACTCAAAACTTCCTCCAGCTTACACAGGTGTTCTTCTCCGGAACCTGCTGTGATCAAGATGTTGTCAAGGAAACAGGTCACGTGTTCAATCCCCTGCAAGATTTGATCCATCTCTGATTGGAAAATGGACGGGGCACTGGAGACTCCAAAGGACAACCTGTGGTAAGTATAGAGCCCCCGATATGCGTTCACTGTGAGGTACTTTTCTGAGTCCTTGTCTAACTCCAGCTGCTGATAAGCACGTGATAAGTCCAGCTTTGTGAACAGCTTGCCACCTGCTAGTGTTGCAAAGAGGTCTTCAGTGTTGGGCAGTGGGTAGGTCTTCTCTTCTACACACTAATTCACAGTGACTTTATAGTTTCCACTGTTTTATCAACTTCTGGCACTGTCACAATAGGTGCAGCCCATTCACTTCTTTCCGTTTTTGATACCACTCCCATCACCTCTAGTCTGTCCAGTTCTTTTTCTACTGCATCTTTTAGATCATATGGCACAGAACTGGCTTTCTTGAATATCAGCTTTGCCTCATTCTTCACCTTGATAGAAGCTTTGAACTCCCGGATGGTGATGGGTCCTTCCTCAAATACCCTTTTGTATCTCTGTAGAATTTTTGCTAATTCTGGATCAACAGCACCACCTGCTACTTGGACTTGAAATATTTCTCTCCAGTTAAGTTTAAATTTTCTTGAGCCAGTTCCTGCCCAGTAGTGCTGGTCTGTCACCTTTCACAATCACCAGTGGAACTCTTGCTGTCTGTTACTCATATTTAGCGTTTCCGGGCGGCACAGTGGTTGATTGATTGATCACTCTAAATTGGCCGTAGGTGTGAATGTGAGCGTGCCTGGTTGTCTGTCTCTATATGCCAGCCCTGCGATTGACTGGCGACCAGTCCAAGGTGTACCCCACCTCTTGCCTAATGACAGCTGGGAGAGGAACATGAGAAATGAAAAGTTAGGCATTAAAAAAAAAAAAAAAAAAAGACAGAAGGCGGTAGGTCAGACTTACAGTGTATAGGAGTCACAATTATGAATGTCATTCAAGTGCACGATAGTCCTTTCAATAGGGTGGAGGAAAGGTCCGGTCCGATATAGTCCAAAAATGGACGCCACACTCTGTAGAACTGGTCTACATTATCATGTATAACGTTAGTCAGATATTCCAGGGGGATTAGTTCAAAAATTATTTTGCGTCAACTACAGACAGAAGGGCTCTTGTCACTAACCCACTGCAGAAGAGTATCTTTCCTAGCTGCAAATGTTAGAATATTATACAGTCTTTTGGCAGCTGCTGTTTTCACATATTTACCTGGATCCAGGATCAGGGACATGGAGTTCATTTCTATATTGAAATGAAAAATTCTCTCCATTTCACATATAATTTCAACCCAATATCTCTGAAGTTTGTGGCAAGACCAAAAACAATGAGTTAAGGTTCCCACATCAATTTTACACTTGAGACACAGAGGGGAGAGAGAGCGGTTGAAGAAATGCCTGCAGTAAGGGGGTATATGTAATCTATGTAAAATTTTAAATTGTATTGCTCTTGTTCGAGTGCAAATTGAAATCTTTTTTGCTAAAGACCAGATGGTATCCCATGTTTCCCTTTTAATTGCTGCTGAAACAGCATTTTCTCAACAGCAGAAATTTCAGGGTGATCAATAAGGGTCGTGTTAGGAGTGATATAACGCCTTATTTGCAAAAAGTGAAAGAAGTCTTGTTTGATTAATTTGTAACTGTTAGTAAGCTGTTGAAATGACACAAGCTTATCATCTGAAAAAAGGTCACTGAGAGATTTAATATTCATATTGAACCATTGTCAGAAACCAGGGTCTGAAGAGCCTGGGGGAAAGGCAGGATTATTTATTATTGGGGTGAACGTGGATGTTATATTTGATCTTTCCCTCAAGACGGCGTACAAGCCGCCATGCTTTTAGAGTGTTAATTGTTACAGGATTTGTACAGCAAGCTTTAATTTCCTTAAAATTATTAAAAAATAATAAGTCACTTAGTCTGCACTGCGACAACACTGTCTCAATATCCATCCAAATTGAAGTTTTACCCTTAAACCAGTCATTTACAAATCTTAAATGGGCAGAGTTGATATATTTTAATATTAGGCAAATCTAAGACACCCAACGAACTGGGTAGATGTAATACTGCCATCTCAAGCTGAGGTCTACGCTTGTTCCAAATAAACAAGCTGAGCCATCCATTTATGTCTTTCAACACCCTTTTAGAAAACAAAACAGGAATCATTTGGATAGGGTATAACAACCTAGGCAACCCATTCATTTTGACCAGGGCTATGCCAAGAAACAGGAAGTGACATCCATTGCTCTAGAGCCTGCTTAATTTTGCAAAATAAAGGTGTAAAGTTAGCTTTATATAGTTGATCGAAGGATGGGGTAATAAAGACTCCCAGGTACTCTAACCCATTGGGAGACCATTTGAAAGGAAAGGAAGGTACAGTAGCCGGTAACGCCGCAGGAGTACCAAAGGGCATAGCCTCTGATTTAGCCAGGTTGATCCAATAACCAGAAAAACAACTGAATCTATCAATCACATCAATAAGACCTGGTACGGATGTTTCAGGGTTGGTCAGAAGGATCAGAACATCATCTGCATATAAGGTTATTTTGTGACACAGCTGTCTGGTCTCTAAACTACGTATTGTGGGTGTCGCCCTTATGGCGACATAAGGGGCAGCCCTGATCACCCCTCTGTGAGTATTGAAGTATTCAGACCGGAATCCATTAGTCAAGACTGCTACCTGTGGTCCAGTATATATAATTTTGACCCATTTTATAAAATTCTCCCCTAAACCAAATTTAACCAATGTATATAGCAAGAACAACCATTCAATTCGGTCAAATGCCTTCTCTGCATAGAGAGAAAGCACCAGACCGTTAATAGATTTTTGTCTAAAAACTTGAATAGCGTTCAACAAGCGTCAAACATTAGCGGTTGAATTCCAGCCCTTTACAAAACCTGTCTGGTCTTCCTTTACCAGTATTGGTTAAAGATTTTCTAAACGAGAGGCCAAGATTTTGGAAAGCAGCTTCCTATCTACATTTAAAGACCCTGTAAAGTAAATAAGTAAGAATGAGCTGAAACCACGCCCACTCAGGACACGGGTAGTCTGCAGCATTAACCCCCTCACTCATGGTGTCATACTTGGAAAAATATTTTCCCCTAAAAACATGAACCAATAAACAAAACATGCATAATTATAACTTTGCAATGAAACATTAACATTATAGAACGGTACAAGAGTACAAGAGTGAACTCCTTTGCACAAAATGGCCTGGAAGCCCCTGCTCCAGGTGAGTGCTTCCTTCCACAATATTGTAGTGTTAGAGGGGCGGGGTCATTCTCTACTGTGGACTCATGACATCGTGAGTCCACATATTGGCCCCACCCACATGAAACCAAGCCAGGAAAGAGATGAAATGGCCTAAATCCAGAGTTCAGTCTCATATAGATCTCAGAGTTTTCATATGACGACAGTCACGTCAGTCAAATAGTTTTGCAGTATGGTTTCATGTCTGCACTCTGATTGATGTCTGTGATGTCTTAGTTTGCATGGCATCACAGGTCATCTAGGTTTTGATCTATACTGACGCTCTTTATCGATGTAGATGAATTATTATCTGTCTGCATGTCACGTTCTGTCTTCTTGTCTTTTGTCTGGGTTGTTGCTTTGTTTTTGTACTTGCCTCTGCACATGTCAAAGCACTTTGTAAACCCATATTTTTAAAAGTGCTGTACAAATAAAGTTATAATTATTATTATTATGAACAAATGCATTCACTCACATATGATTTGGTAGAGGAGGACCAAGAGGCTCGAGAAAAGGATGGTAAAACTGGCGTGTTTTTGGCTGAGATAGACTCATCTGTTCAGCATAGGCACCATCTCACTGAATCCAAGTCACAGGCATAGTGGACAATAACTGGCATAAAAAGGGTGTAACAATGAATTTTTTTTTTTTTTTAGTGGTCAGGGTTGAAGTTGTTGAAGAGATCTGAAGCAGTGAAAGTTAAAAAAATTTTTTTTGAAAAATGAGGATTGTATTAACACCTTTCTGCACGTCCTTTTTCTGGAAAAACAAGGACAGATGGAGCTAAAATATGAAATTTGGTACTACAAAAAAAAAAAGTCAATGCATCAAAATCAATTTTACTACTCATCATTGACATGACCCAGACTGTATTTATTGAAAAAAAGTCTTTTTTTAAAAGAACATTTTATATGGGAATTATGGTGTTTTTGTGTTTTTTTTACCATAAGAAATACCAGTGACATGGTGTACATTAACAGGCATAAAAAGAGTGTAACAATTAATTTTTCAATTTTTCTTTTTTTTTTCTTTTTTTTAAAGTGGTCAGGGTTGAAGTTGTTGAAGAGATTTGAAGCAGTGAAAGTAAAAAAAAAATGATAGATATGCTATTTTTTCTAATCATAAAGCAGTGATTTTGATGCACGATTAATGCTGACAAGACTGAATTCTTCAATTATCTGCAGTGCAGTTAAATAACCATGGCCATTGTTTAATAACTATATCTGTTGATTTACTTTTTTTTTTTACAGCCATATTAATATTTGCTTTTTCTTACTGCTGTAAATGCTTCAGGTTTCAAAGGAGTAAAGTCCCGAGTTCATCTTGTGAGTCTTGTTTTACTACCAATATCAAGTCAAGACACCAGAACAGTAATGCCTTCAAGATGTTTTATTAGACAGTGATAAAACTACACAGCCATTCACAGGATGCAAAAACAAAAAAAAAAAATAGAGCTGATAATAATTTACATCTCACTGCAATTGTGTTATTAAGGTGCTTCAAATGAATCACCAAAGGCTGCCGACATGTAAGGAACCGTCAATTTTTCACAGTTAAAAATAGTTGCACATGGTAAACAAATAACTGACCTTTAACCGCAAATGCGCTGGATCGGGGCCTGAGCTCGGCTGCGTCGCCCACTTTGGTGGAGTAGACATGAGGCCATCCACGGCACTCCCTCTGGTTTTACCATCTTTTGGAAAAATTCAAACATCCAAACTCTTCTTTATATCACATGGATATTAACTGGACTCATCCTCAAAAAAACAAAACAAAACAAAACAAAAAAACCCAAACCCATAAATATAAAATGCTTAGCTTTGATCATTTCATCCTGCATTCAGATGTTCATTTAGTGTAGAAAATTATCCACAATGTGGCTCCTCCACCACAAAAGAGATTCGGTAAACTTGGCTCTGAGTACATTCGCAGATCTTCAAGGTCTGCCTCCAGTGGAGACTGTAGTATCCCTGAGCGTGGCTTAGCCTTTGCACAGTCTGCTTTTCTTTGAAATATCAAAGCATGAAATCATCTCCCAACCAATCTGAAACTTTGCACAGACTTACACATTTTCCCTGGAGAAGTGAAAAAGTGGATTTGAAGAATTCAGTCTTGTCAGCATTAATTGTGCATCAAAATCACTGCTTTATGATTAGAAAAAATAGCATATCTAGACTTTAATATGTGTATTTTGTTCTCCTTTGCTGTTAAATATGTATTGTGGCTGAATGAATGCGAGTGTGTGCATGCATGTGTGTAGATGAATGATTGGTTCTGTATTTCATTGTTGAATTATTTATCTATCTATCTATCTATCTATCTATCTATCTATCTATCTATCTATCTATCTATCTATCTATTTACTGTTTGTTCTGTATAAACACATGGTATTATTAATTGTTCCTTATGTGTTGGACAGCATTTGGTGATGGATTTTTTGCACTTTTATGTTTTACGTATATAAGAGCTCACCTTAAAGGTCAGTTATTTGTTTACCATGTGCAACTATTTGTTACTGTGAAAAATATTTGATTGTTCCTTACATGTCGGCAGCCTTTGGTGATTTATTTGAAGCACCTTAATAACACAATTGCAGTGAGATGTAAATTATTATCAGCTCTATTTTTTTTTTTTTTTTTGCATCCTGTGAATGGCTGTGTAGTTTTATCACTGTCTAATAAAACATCTTGAAGGCATTACTGTTCTGGTGTCTTGACTTGATATTGGTAGTAAAACAAGACTCACAAGATGAACTCGGGACTTTACTCCTTTGAAACCTGAAGCATTTACAGCAGTAAGAAAAAGCAAATATTAATATGGCTGTAAAAAAAAAAAAGTAAATCAACAGATATAGTTATTAAACAATGGCCATGGTTATTTAACTGCACTGCAGATAATTGACCTTACTGTTTAATGTTGAATATTTGAAGACTTTATATCTAATAGGGTTGTTATGAAGGACTTTTACTTGTTTTGCTGCATTTTCAAAGTGTGCTATTTTGGACCAAAACAGAGGATCACCACTAAGAAATAGCTAGCCTAGTGAAAATGTGAACTAATACTAATTTGCATCTCACCATTGTCTTAATTTAATCCTTTTAATAGTAACACTGAAGCTAATTTTGGAGAATATGCATAATTTCTATGTTAAATTATCTATTCTATTCTATTCTATTCTATATAAATTGAGAGTGCCACTCTCAAGCAGCCAAGCTCAGGTCCTGATCCAGTGCATTTGTGGTTCTTAAGCCAACGCCCTATCCACTCCGCCAGATTTGAATCATTTTGTGCTAGGTTTAATGCATAAGGTGTGTGTAGTTAATTGTAATTGTGACATAAAGTCAACAAACTTTACACAGTTACACTATAAGTCAGTATTTTATTTCCATTCAAATAGATTAAGAATGAAAAGACTTGTCCCTAAATACATGTTTGTATTTGCATTAATCATCAATGTTTATCCACTTAAAGATGCACTGGCAATCCAGCAAGTCATTCTGGATTAGTTCTTAGAAATGTAGTTTGCCTCACGCTGGTTTTGAAGCCACACCTGTCTGAAAAGCCTCCTGTTCACTGATTTTGCCTTCTTCGGGTATCCAACACTGATCCAACACTGATGCATCAAACTGCCTCTGCAGAATAATGTTTAAATCCATCAGTATATAAAAAAGCATGGAGCACTTTCAGGCTTGAAGTCTCTCCTCAGTCGGACTGAAACAGAGTTGGATAACTGAACACTTACTCGTATGTAAATGTATTTCTGAGCCGGAGATTGAGAGGAGGAGGGAGCACAGATGGGAGTGTCAGTTTTCTTGTGGAGAACTGAATGTTCCTGTAAGTGGGTCTGAAATATCAAATAATGTCTCGGTGGATCTGATCTTTCTGACACCATTGTGATCTGTGTGACAGATGGCATGATGGTGAGAGTGACTGCATGTGAATTAGAGACACATATCATGGACATCTTGGTTGATTTATTATTGAATTAAATTTTAAAGGGGCTAATAAGTCGAAGAAAGTGCTGCATCAGCATTATGAATCAGAGGGCTTAGGTAGGGATTTTGGGCCCCCAGAAAGAATAGACCCCCATTAACTGGCTAACCAAGCAACTAATGTTGCATCGTTTTTGGAAATATATATGCATTTTAATGTATTTTGAAGCATAATTTCCCCATGTATGAGCAATATTTTTATAGTGGTTAAACTGAATTTATTTGCATTAATTTCAAGTGCTGGACTTTTGAGGGAGGAGCAGAGGCCCCCCCAGTATTTATTTTACTGTCTTTGACACATTTCAGTCTGTTGACCGATTCATTTTGTCGCCCTTGTTTCAATAATGACACTAATTACTATGAAAAGAAAAGATAAAAACACAAACACTGAGGCCCCGTCCACATGGAGACGAAAACTATATATTGCTGTTTCATTTTGAAAAAGTTTTCTGTAAAGACGGGATCATTTTAGGAAATATCTGCGTGAGCACGGAACCACTGAAAACAACTGAAAATGCTGTAGTGCATATGCCAGGCCTGAACGTGGCGCTGTATTGCTGCCACAGAAATGCACCAAAAGAGAGAAGAAGATCACAGAAAACTGACACAAACTTTCTTCTAGTTGGCCTTCTGGTTCTTTCTCCGTGTTGGATTTAAGAACACATAGTGTATGCGTTTTGCGGTGGTGCTAAAGGAGCATCAGATTTTGCTATAAAAGCCATAACAAGCTCAGTAGCTTCTGCAGCATGAACACGACCCTGTAATCCGCCATTGTTGTTTTGGTCTGACCCGCGCAAGCATCTTAAGAGAGTTATGCTATGTATGACATAATCATTTCAAGAAAGATGCGGTTGGTCGTCCACACGGAGACAAAATGGTAGTCGTTTATGGATTTGCACACTCTGGGACCCATTTTCAAAAAATATTGTCTACAGTCACCCAAAACGCTGTTTCCGTGTGGATGAAACGCCGATACAATAAAAATTTTTGCATATACTCCTGAATTCGTCTCCATTTGGACGGGGCCTAAAAGTATTGAATGTTTTGCCAATCATCACATTAAGTTTCTACTGACATTTTTCAGGGTGTTCCAACTTTTCAGGTTGTGTAGCTTGATATAGCTTACTTCTAAATTAATCTACCTACTGTCCTCCGTGTGTTTTGCTCCGTTTAAGAGTATTTTTCTACTTTTCTGATGGTTACAGCAGTCAAAAATTAGTAGGAAGTGTACAGGCCTTTGCTTTGAATGACTTGAGCACGTCTACAGCCACAGGACGTCACCAGTTTCTCACACTGCTCTGGTGTGATATTGGTCCACTCTTCTTCCACAGTTCAGTGACTGTAGTGGGTTTATTGGCCATAGCTTTGTCGCCAAGGATTTCCCAGAGGTTTTCTCTTGGGTTTAGATTAGGATTCTGGGCTGGCTATTTCAATATTTTAATGTTTTTAGTTTCAAGGAACTGCTTTACACATTTTGTTGTTTAACATTGGGCATTGTCCTGCATGGAAATTGCTGTCTGATTAGGTGATGAACTCAGGGGAGGAATCATATGTTGTCAGAGAAGGTTCTGATAAACATTTGCATTCACTCTGCCATGCAGCTGTATAAGAGGCCCAACTCCTGCTGCAGAAAACATTCCCTAAACCATGACACTTCCTCCTCCACCTTTCGCTGACTTCTTTCTAACCCACGCCGACGAAATCGGCAGGGTTATGTAAAGGGTTCCCTATCTTTGTTTGTTTGTTTGTATGTGTACAAGATGTCGGATCTTCACCAAACTTTCAGGAAATATTGGGATAGTGACAGGGAAGAATCGATTAGATTTTGGTGATGATCCGCGTACCCGCTCAGTTTTTCTCGGACTTCGAAATTTTGAACACCATAGTAATCAATGGGAGCGTAAGTTCCTCGGTGGCGCTGCTTAGGCGTGGGTCTGCCGCCTCAGACGGCCATTCTAGTTCACTTTGGGTTCACTCTTTCCCCAGTTTGACAACTTACATAATGTTTTCCATTGGACCCTTTTGACACATATTTCATTCAGTTGACCGATTTATTTTGTAGCTCTTGATTCAATAATGACACTAATTACTAAGAAAAAATAGATAAAAACACACTTTTCATTAAAGGCTCCTCAAGGGCTCCTCACTACTGTGGTCCTGGGTAATTAGTATCCTTTTCCCCCAGTGCTACACACCTGCAGACCTGCATATTTTCTCTGTGATTCATCCACAAGAGGGCAGAAATACATCACAGAATTTTCTTACATTTCCCTTTCTCACAAACTGAACTGTAATATCTTACAACATTAAACAATGAAGTACAGTATTTACTAGAATGTGCTTGAGCTCCTGTGAAGGATGCACATCTTCAGAGCTAACCGCCCTTAGCAAAATAAAAACACATTTTTAGAATTCTTTGATAAGATTTGTCAAAATACTCACTCTCAGCTATCTTTAATGCTTACTTAAACAACACCCCCAATTCCAAAAAAGTTGGGTCACTGTGAAAAATACCAATAAAAAGAGAATGCAATGATTTGAAAATCTCATAAAGCCATATTTTATTCACAGTTGAAGAAAAAAAACATTTCAGATGTTAAAACTGAGACTGAGACATGTTTACCAATGTGTAGTTCTCCTTCTTTTAACAACAGTCCATAAATGTCTGGGAAGTGAGGAGACCAGTTGCTGGAGTTTTAGGAGAGGAATGTTGTCCCATTCTTGTCCAATGTAGGATACCAGCTGCTCACAGTCCTGGGTCCTTTTTGTCAGATTTTTCTTTTGAAATAAAGACATCAGTAAAAAAGAGTTCTGGAAAATAAAACAGTAATAGGGGGATTCTATTAATTAATCAAGATGAACTACAGATATTCAGAGATTAATCATGACTCAAAATTGTGATTGTTTGACAGCCCTAGAAATGAAAGATTTGTGAAATTACAGGATAATGACAAGTGTTTTGAATGGGATTGAGCCCAGCAGCATGACAGTTTGCATCTTCTTCTGTCAGTTAGCCATTGCTTTAGGCCTGCATGTACTGTACATGTACACTCTCACCAGCCACTTTATTAGGTACACCTGTTTAAGTGCTTGTTGATACAAACAGTTAATCAGCCCTTCACATGGCAGCAACTCAATGCATTTAGGCATGTAGACGTGTTCAAGATGACTCTGAAGTTCAACCCGAGCATCAGAATGAAGAAGTAATGGGATTTAAGTGACTTTCAATGTAGCCTGGTTGTTGGTGTCAGACAGGCTTGTCTGAGTATTTCAGAAATCTGCTGGGGGGTTGCATGGCGGCGCAGCGGTTAGTGCTGTTGCTGTGGCCTCACAGCAAGAATGTCCCTGGTTCACATACCAGTCAGGGCCTTTCTGTGTGGAGTTTGCATGTTCTTCCCATGCATGTGTGGGTTTTCCCAGGGTACTCCGGCTTCCTCCCACCACCAAAAACTCGTTAGGTTTATTTGTGGCTCTAAAGCAGCCGTAGCTGTAAGTGTGAGCGTGCCTGGTTGTCTGTCTCTACATGTCAGCCCTTTGACAACCAGTCCAGGGTGACCCCCACCTCTCACCCAATGACAACAGGGCATTGCAGCTCCAGCTTCCCCTTGACCCCAATGCGGTAAGGATAGGTGGTATAGAGCACTGGTTCTCAAACTTTTTTAGCCCACAACCCCCAAAATAAAGGTGCCAGAGACCGGGGACCCCCACTGTACCTGAAGGTGGTTGAACACAGCCGTGAACATTCAAGAACAGTGCAGACAAGGCTGTCCATAAGGGGGAAAGGGTTTCTAGGACCCAGCCAAACTGGGGGCCCATGGAGGTTAGAAAAACCATGGTCCATTGTGAAGTTAAGATGTGAAAACCATATTTTATATTTAACCTGAATAATAACCAGTCTCATGTACACACACACACACACACACACACACACACACACATATATATATATATATATATATATATATATATATATATATATATATCCTTCTATTCATTTGTGTAGTAAATAGCCTTTTTTAACTCAAAATAACTTGGGTTCAAAATGTAATTAAAATGGGTTAAAAATGGCTAAAATTGGTTTGTAATGGCAAAAAATCGTGGAAAAGGCGGTGAAATTAGATTTTGAAATGAATATATTTTGGTTAAAGTGGCAAAGATGGGCACAAAAAGTGGTAAGAGGGGATTTAAAAGTGGCTGAAATGGCTTTTACATGCAAAAAGTGGTTGAAATTAGGTGGAATGGCATTAAAAATTGATATAAACTGGCAAAAATGGGTTATTCTTGTTAAAGTGGGCAAAAAGGGTCGTAAAAAGTGATTGATAGCGGGGATAATGGTCAGAAGAGGCAACAATAGGCAGAAAGTAGCAAGAATTGCATTAGAAGTGGCAAAAACAGGCAGAAAAAAGTGATGAAAGGGTCTAAAATGGACAAAAATTGGTATTAAGTGGCAGAAATGTTCTAACATTGGCAAAATTGGTGTTAAAAAGGGATGAAAATGGGTTAAAATTTGGTATAATTGGCCAGGCAAAAATCAATGTTGCCTGTTGTGTTGAGTCTCGATTTTAGCTGCAACATTCAGATGTAGGGTCAAGATTTGGAGTAAACAACATGAAAGCATGGATCTATCCTGCTTTGTATCAATGGTTCAGGCTGCTGCTGCTGCTGGTGTAATGGTGCGGGGATATTTTGGGTCTCTTGGGCCACGAGGAATTAAGGCATTTCTGAAGGGAAAAAGAGGGTCCAACCCAGTACTAGCAGAGTGTTCCTAATAAAGTGGCTGATGAGTGTGGCAATGTTCATTGCAAATTTCCCCATTAAATAAAAGAATGAAATAAACAGAAAAAAAAACACATTTAAAAAGTTGGTAGAGGGTTGTTTTTACAACTTTGTTGCATCACTTTGTCTTTTGAAAACACTACAAGTATTGAATGGTTTGCCAATCATCACATTAAGTTTCTATTCACATTTTTCAGGGTGTTCTAACTTTTCAGGTTGTATAGCTTGATATAGATTACTCCCGAATTAATCTACCTACTATCCTCCATTTGTTTTGCTCTGTTTAAGAGTTTTTTCTAGATTTATTTCTGTTGACACAGACTTTCACCTCTGGATCAGAGTGCATGTGCTTGTTTGTCAGGGGCGGAAAAGTTGGATGAGATTTGTAGCCAATAATGAACCTGAATGTCTAAGAAGTCTACACAACAGATAAATCAAACCTTTTTTATTAAACATTGTTACACCAGAAATACATTTACTGTAAGAGCACACATCAGACTGTTTTTACTATTTTTACACTAAGAGTTACTGCACTAAAGTGGAATATGCATGCAACAGTTCAACCACAGTTATTTTAAGCATTTTATTTTTGTTTTAAGTCACATTAGGATGGGTTCTTCACAGCCAGCAGTGTTGGAGCTCCACTGTTGTAGTGCATTTTTTTGCAGTGCTCCAATCTTGTCGTCCTCATGCCCTGAAACAAGAGATTAAACACGTGAAGATGTCTTTAGAGGCAGCTTTTATGAGTGAGACAAACATGGCTGAGGTTGTTTAATTCTAACTTTAAGAGTACAGACACAACAAAGTGCAGTGAGTGAGGGCATCAGAGATTCCAGTTAGGAGGTGACTTTTATTGAGAAGTATAAGGGCCACTCTGACAGAAAAAGGATCTGTTAATATTTGAGGGAAGAAAACCTACAGCGTTTGAGTTTGTGAAGTTGTAAAAACCAAACTTAAAATTCTTGAGCTGAAAAAGTGTTCTAACTTATGAGGGAAAAAATAAAAGTTATAAATGTTTGCATTGCAAAATAAAAAAATTCAGGTTTATAAAACATAAATTTAGAACGTTATCATAAAGACGTTAGAAAGAAAACTCAAAACAATGGCCGGATCAGAGTTGTCTCCTGGATGCTGTTAGAGTATTAATTTCTTATGAATAGCCTCAGTTTATGTCTGTGTCTTTACTAAGTCCAGATGCCAAAGATAGTGTGACGATTCTGGGCTAAAATCCCAGTGTACAACCAAACGGGAAAAGATTGTTCACAAATTCTTTTTTGTCAGGTATTAAGTTATTTAGGTTGTCAGTTTCCTCTGTTTTTTAAATCCTATTTTCAAATATAATAATAATAATAAAATAAATTGGACTTTTGTTTCTTTAAATTCACAACTTGTTGAACTTGAAAATTTTGAGTTTATTTCTTGAAATGCACAATTTTATCATCTCAAATATTTTGACTTTTTTTGTCCAGACCATGTTTACTGACAAAAATAGAACTAAGATACCTTTTGTTTCTTTTATTGTTCCCCAGCATTGGGACACAAGTGACATTACATAAGAACGTATAAGACTACGTGCTGACACGCAGTCTTATAAAAAGGTCCTCTACCCATCAGCTTCATTCAAAAGAGTTACAAAAAACAAAAACATCTGACTTCAGACAGGAAGTGTAATAAAATTACCTCTGTGAGTCTTGGTTTCTGGATGCAGTGAACATACGGTGCGGGGTTTGATTCAATCTGGTCATTTGCTGTTTTGTAGCAAACTGCACAATCCATCAGCGGCTGGAAAGTCATAAAAAACCACAGGATGTTGTTAATGTTGGGATAACTCTACATGTATTTGACAATAATGTGTCTTCTCTTGAATCTTACTCACTCTGTCGTTCCTGAAGGGGCATCTTTGAGGGGTAGAGTCAGTCGTTCCTTTGGCACACGTGGTAGGTTTCAGGTAGAAGTGGTGGTAGAGGTACTGTGTGCCAAATCCAGACTGTGAGAGAGCAGAAGGCCAATTAAAATCTAATCATAACAAGTCTGCTTGGATTCTCCTCCTATGCTGAAGGTAGGCTTTGTTTAATCACAAATTCATTAAGATCTAATGAATATTCTTCACGTGACAGTGTAAACACAGTTTTTGGGAGGTCTTAAAGCCTTTCTTTCTGTGGATCCAGTAATTTTAACATTATGCAAAGGTAAGCAATAGCCTTGGGCTGGTTCCACCCTGAAATGCTGTTGGTTAATCAAAATATTGTTATCATTCAGTTACTTAAGTGCATGCATAGCTTGCAGCTACAAATATTTTAGTTTTATTAGCAGCTATTATTGTGCATTTATTGCTGTAATTTATATTTGGTGGTGTGGATCCCTCTGCTCTTCCACGAGCCTACGTGGAAAGTATCAAACAGGAACAGCACATGTCCCTGCCTTTCCTGTGCAAACAAGTCAAGCCTGAGGCAGAGAGAGAACAGAAAAAATGAAAACTAGGGGTGCAAGCAGCACTGAAGGGCAACTGGGAGAAAGTTTGAGGCAGTTTCTGTAATCTTCTTCTCTCTTCTGGTGCATTTTCGTGGCAGCATTACAGCACCACTTACAGGCTTGGCATATATACTAAAGCGTTTTCAGTCGTTCAATCCCATGTTTACAGGAAACTTTTCCAAAAGCGTTTTCATCTCCATGTGGACAAGGCCTGAGTCCACTCCTCGTGATGCTCCCCTAAGGTCTTGAATCTGCTTTATTTGACAATCATTTGAAGCTGAGCTGATCTCTGTCCATGAATATGCTTTGAAACTCTGAAAACAGCCTGCCCTTTCAGCAGTGACCTTCTGTTGCTTACCCTCCTTGTTAGGGAGGGCAGTGATTATCATCTGGACAAGGGTCAAGTTAGCAGTCTTCCCCGTGATTACAGTTGTGTGGACTGAACCAGAGGGAGAAAATAAAGGCTAAGGAAATCTTTGCAGTATGGAGTTTTCTCTTGAATTAACCTAACCCCCGCTGAAAACATGTAGATTCAGTTTAACCAAAAGCAGATGTGGACACACATTTGAGCCAGAATTCCTCGGAGGCTGAGTCAGAACATGAGATCTTAAACGCAGATGTTAGGAAACTGAAAGCAAAAACTCCAAAGCAGAGTCCCGGTCATTTTCTTACTTATTTAGATTCAAGCTGAGTGCTTTGTTGATTAGTTTGAATCAGTGTTTTGTGGATTACCCTCAGGAATTTTAGTGAACATCCACTTAAATTCTGCTTTATAAAATCCACTACAACTGTGCTACCAGTGCTTCTAATTAACCAAAGTAGAACAAAAATGAGAGTCTCATCTTAATCTGCCACACCATAGCCCCACTAACCAAATAACAGACCCTTATGCCAGCATTACCTCAATATTTGACTTCGCCAGACTTCTCAGGAAGCGAAAATGGTGAAGCACCCCAGCATGAGAGTTTAGCTGCTCCATAGCCAGATCCACCCCCTTCTTGTAGCTATCAGGCAGCGCATCGTAAGGATCCTGGGCCTCGGCAGAGTACACCAAAGCTCCGGCACAAACCAGCAGCAGCAACCCAGCAGCCATCTTCAATGTGAGCGAGTGAGGACGAGCTGCTCTCTTGGAACAGTGACCCCTCCTCTCCCTGCAGGATCAATTCTCCGAGGGAAAACAAGTCCTAGTAAGGCTGATTGAGCAACAAGTGACCAACAACATGCCTGCTGCTTGCAACTTCTTGTTTCCAATTCCAGTAATAACCTCGGGGGATGCAGATTAAATCCTGTCTCAGCAAAACTCATTCTCAGCAGGGAGTTTCCAAACATAAACAGAGTGCCAGTAAAGGAATTACACTCACATCCTTAAACTTTATTACTGGAGATTAGAAAACCCGTCCTTCTGGAAACAAGGCCGACATGCCATGAAAAGCCTTTGGCCCCAAGACAAAGAGAGAGGTCAGCAGCGATCAGTGGGTGAATGAACTCTTTTACTTCTGCTTCATCAGCTCTCTTGTGGGTGCACTTACAGGAAAGTGGGTCACTAAGAGGAAATCGTTGGTATTTCTTTAGTTTCATTAAGGAAGTTAGTGAAGGTTCTTCCGTCCACTGCAACAAACAACCCAACACTTTTAAAACCAAGATGCCCTGAAGGATTTACAGAGAGAATACAAAACAGGCCTCAATGTAGTCAGAACACTTTTTACAATATTAAACACTGTAATTTATGTTAAAATATAATCAGAATGCAGTGATTTGCAAATCTCATAAGCCCATATTTATTCACAATAGAATATAAACATCATATCAGATGTTAAAACTGAGACATTTGACCTCTTCAAGAAAAATGTTATCTCATTTTGAGTTTGATGGCAGCAACATGTCTGAAAAAGTAGGGACATGGCCATGTTTACCATTCTGTAGTGTCCAATCTTATTTTAACAACAGCCTGTAAAAGGTCTGGGTAGTGAGGTTGCAGGAGTTTTGGGAGAGGACTGTTGTCCCATTCTTGTCTGATTTAGGATTCTAGATGCTCAGCAGTCCCAGGTCTTTTTGCCTGGTTTGTCGTTTTGTGATGTGCCAAATGTGTTCTCTTGGTGAAAGGTCTGGAATAAAGGTGGGCCAGGTCAGCACCCAGTATGTGGTTTAGCTCATTGGTTCTCAACTGGTAGGTCAGGACCCAAAAGTGGGTCGCAGAGCTGTCTCCAGAGGGTCCTGATTGTGTGCCTTGGGGAAAAAAAATTGGCAAAAAAAAGTCTAATGTTTGCCCTTCAACAAATATCCATCCAGTACGTTTACTCAGTTTTCCTGTGATAATGATTTTGGTTCTTTTTGCAGGATTTCAACTTATTTATCTCCTTTTCTCAGGTTACCAAAACTAGTTTTCCCAAGATAATAAGATATTACTCTTGTGAAATCACCAAAGTTTCCCTGCAGTCTTGGGAAAATGAAAGAAACTGTAATGTAAGCATGTACAGTCTCCTCCAAAAGTATTGGAAACCTGAAAATGAAAGCTGTATTATTGATCTCATGTCTCATTTTCATCTTTTTGTGCCAAATCCAAATGTTCTTAGTCTCCAGCAAAAATAAAGGAATTGGGCCCAGGAATTGGGTTCCAATACTTTTGTGAATTTCAAACATTTTTTATGTCTTCTCTCTTGTTTTGTCATGTTACATCTAAGGTCCAGATTGCAACATATTTCACTGAATAAATTGAAGGTTTAAGGTTTAAAATTTGGGTAGCGACTTCTCACAGGGAAGTGGTGGTGGGCCTTCCCTGAAAGAGATGTCTGGATGGGAGCATATGTTGCGCTAAAGTCCACAGACCTCGATGTCCATTGTTTCTGAGAATTTCAAATTTTGATTCCTCTGACCACAGAACAGTTTTCCAGTCTATTCTAAATGACCTTAGGCCAAAGGAAGGCGGTGGTGTTTGTGGATCATGTTAACATATGGCTTCTTCTTGGCATGATACAGCTTTGACTTGCATTTTTTTGGATGGCACAGCTTTTTTCAGCATTGATAGTGCCTTTCCAGATGTGTCAGCTGCCCACACCATTGGCAGTAATGCAACGCCATACCATCAGCAGAAATTTGAACTGCACCAGGATATCAAGCTGGATGGTCCCTCTCCTCTTGTGTCAAACAGTTAAAGTTTAAACATGTTTGAGTCAAAGTAAACAAACATTTTTGTAGACCTAATGCAGAATCTCCACAAAGAAACAATGACACTGAAGTGAAATGATATATTTGAAAACATAGAAAGAAACCCCTGGATGGTGCAACAATCTCTGCTAAATGACTCATCCAAGGATTTTCCTAGATAGTCCAGATAGTTGAGCTTCCAGTGATGTATGCCATGTCCCTGCATTTTTGCACACGGGCCGCCTTCATCACCTGCCATTCAGAGAAATAAAAAGATAAATGGAACAACATAGGAAACAGTTTTTCAGTTGTGGTTTTGTCATTAACAAATGGTGAAAGTGACCATACAGGAAACAGACTGACCTCTGTGAGAGCTGTCCTGAGGACACAGAGGATGTAAGGTTCAGGCTCGTGTTCGATTTCTCCTGCAAATGTTTTGTAACAGACTCCACAGTCTATCAGCGGCTGGATGAGTGCAAACAAATAAAACAGGACGAGGACAAGTCAGAACAGGTAAAGTCCAGTGTTATATGATGAGTAAGGCTGCTTAAATCAGACCAGACTTACTCTGTCATTTCTGAACTGACACCCAGAGGAGTCAACTGTTCCTTTTGGACACTTGGTGGCCTTAAGAAGGAAGTGGTGGTAGATGAATTTCACACCAAAACTAACCTAAAGAAAGACGGATATAATCATCATTGACTTTTTGATTTTATAGATTTTCTGAAGGGTATTACTACAGTTCATCTCAATAAACCACCTTATAATGAGCCACGGCATGACCATGAGAAATGGAAGGCAAACATACCACAAAACCTGACTTTTGAAGACTTCTGAAGAAGAGATAATGATGCTGGATTTCGGCACTAGCGTTCAGCTTCTCCAGGGCCAGATCCACTCCTTTCTTATAGTCATCAGGAAGATTATTGTATGCGTTCTGTGCATCAGAGGAGGAGAACAAAGCTCCAGTGGTGAAGAGCAGCAGCAGCAGAGCAGCCATGTCTCCCCTTGTGTGAGGACAACTAGAGAGTGATGGCCCGCCCACAACGTTTTTTTCTTCTGCAAGGACAGTCTGATCGAAGCAGATCGACGCATGTACCATGTTCCTTTTATTTCTTGTGATTAATTTAACTATGAAGGGATGTTCAGTGCCTTGATTTTTTTTTGTATCATCCCCTAACTTGTACTCTTCCATAACCCTTTCTCTGAGTTGCTTGGAGTGTTCTTTTATGTTCATGGTGCAATGGTAGCCAGGAATACTGATTAACCGGTGACTGGACCTTCCAGAAACGGGAATCTTAATTGTGAGACTACTCGCATTGATTGGCTGGACCAAATTGTATTGTCAATGATGAAAGTATGAAATCAATAAAAGGGTAAAACATCTCACTCTGTGTAGTACATCATCATAATCAAGTAAAGATAGAAAGTTAACCCATACAAGACTTTTCCTAGCTCTGAGGGGGAAGTACGGTATATTTCTATAATAGAAACTTAGTTTCACTGAGTTTGGTGACCAAATTAGCAGTTTGAGCTTTAAACAAAAGCAAGCAAGCCATAACAGAGTGGTGAAAGACACTGAAAGAAGGTCTCCAGTTGCCCTAAAAAAAAACTGAGAATACTTTTTAAATAACAGTGTTGCCACCTTACACCAATTTTGTCTTTTGATTTTTTTTTTTACCACTTTTCATCCTTTTTTCCCCACCAATTTTGACACAATTTACCTTTCAACACCTATTTTTGTCAGTTTTAAATTCTTTCCACCGTTCTTTTTGCCTGTTTTTACCACTTCTGAACCAATTCTTGACACTTAAGCTTAATGTTGCCTCTTATGACCTGTTATTGCTACTATTAACCCCTTTTTCACCACTGTTTAAGCCCAATTTCCCCTTTTTAACCACATTTCACCATTTGATATGCCCAATTTTGGTAGTTTAACCAACGTCTGCCAATATCTGAGTATTTTTTCTTTCTCAGTTTACCCTTTTTGGCCATTTTAAATTAATTTTTCCATCCCATTTCATTAAATTTCCACCCATTTTTGCCAAATTAAAGCCATTCCAGCCACATTTTAACTCCCCTTTACCACTATTTATGCCCATTTTTGACACTTCAGCCCAATTTTGCCATTTTTTTTACACTTCTAACCCATTTTTGCTACTTTTAAAATCCAATTTCCCCACCTTTTCCACATTTTTTGCCATTATTAACCAATTGTAGCAACTTATAAATTTTTTAAATTCATTTTTTATAACAAAAGGGATTTACATTTACATTACAGTGGGGGTCCCCGGTCTCTGGCACCTTTATTTTGGGGGCCACGGCCTGGAAAGGTTGAGAACCCCTGAGTTAAGATTAATGAAACCGATATGATGCTTATATTATCAATTTAAGAAGAGTATATTTATGAACAAAATGTGTATGTTTCATGAACTTTTATTAGACACTGATCTTCTTTTCAGCAATAAACCAAAAACCCATTAAAAAATCCCACTGGTTCAACACCGAGGAAACCCATGTAGCGCTAATTTCTGGATTTGCCAACAACATTAGGTCACGACTGCACCACTCTATACTTGTGGTTTGAGACCTGCTCAGTAAGTCTACCTTGCGTTGTTAAGATTGATGGGATATTACCTGATTATTGTAAGAACTCAAAGGCCTGTGTAATTGATAATAAATGGTGTCATCTGCATAAAAATGACACAAGGCATTTGGCAGGTTATTGCACAGACTGTTGATACAGATGGAAAATAAAACAGGTCCTAAGATCGAACCTTTGGACACATTTAGAGACCTCCAGAAAAAAGAGGAAGATCCAGCCATCTGAACACACTGCATTCTGTCAGACAGACATTTGATAAACAAGGATGCTGCCTGTTTCATATGCAAATAAATGAAGGGCTTGATGTCAACTGTGTCTTTTCTGCTTCGAAAATGGAAGGAAGTAAAAAATGGAGACATGTCACAGTTTATAACTCACTTTATTTAGGGATTTGCCAGTCACATTCATATTTCTGAATATGTAACAAAAAATACCTAAATGTAATGAAGAATTCAGTCCAGGAAAATGAGTCTATGACACCCTAGTTAAGTGATTTGTTTTTAAAAATCCTAGTATGACAAAGAAACACCCAATGATTTCTGAATGAGTCATGCAAGAGTTTAGTTTTCTCCTTGTGATGCCAGCAGAGTCGGGGCTCCGCTGCTGTATCCCAGTCTGTTACAGTGCTGGACTCGAACCTGCCTCATCTCCTGCATTAAAACAGAGAAAAAAATAGGTTTTGAAACATGCTTATGAAATCAATCCAGAGGGTACCCCACTTCTCGCCCAATCACAGCTGGGATTAGCTCCAACATCACCCCTGTGACCCAGAATGGGACAAAGAATAAAAACAACAGATGGATGGACTAGATTAAGAAATTATTACTAGTTTGTTTTTTTTTTAATTAACAAAAGAAAATAAAAATAACCACTTAGCAAAGAGACTGACCTCTGTGAGAGCCGTCCTGTGGACACAGTGGATGTACGGTTTGGGCTCCTGTTCGATTTCTCCTGCAAATGTTTTGTAACAGACTCCACAGTCTATCAGCGGCTGCATAAGTGCACACAAACAAAACAGAGACAGACAAGTCAGAACAGGCAGAGTTCACTTTATTACATCAGTTTGGCTGCTTAGATTCAGACAAAACTTACTCTGTCATTTCTGAACTGACACCCGGAGGAGTCAGTGGTTCCTTTTGGACACTTGGTGGCTTTAAGGTAGAAATGGTGGTAGATGTATTTCACATCAAAACCAGGCTACAGAAAAAGAAGAAAGAGAATTAAAGCCCTGAATAACATCAAAGGTTGTTTTTTTTTTTTTTTATAAAATCACAGCATTCTTGAATGAGTTCTTTCCACAAGATTTTATCTCAGTTAAACACACAACAGCATGACAACAACAAACATGGATTGTGATAGCAAACATACCTCAGTGTCTGACTTCAGCAGACTTCTGAAGAAAAGAAAATGGTGCTGAATTCCAGCATGAGCGTTCAGCTTCTCCAGGGCCAGATCCACTCCTTTTTTATAGTCATCAGGAAGATTACTGTATGCGTCCTGTGCATCAGAGGAGGAGAACAAAGCTCCAACAGTAAGGAGCAGCAGCAGCAGAGCAGCCATGCTTCTTTCTCCCTGTGTGAGGACGACTGGAGACTGACGGCCCACCCACAATGTTTTGTTTTGCTGGCAGGGGAGATCACCCAGCCCTCTTTCCCCCTGAGAGGAAACAGTTACTTCTTGTCTTGTCTTGCAGGTTTCAGCAAGTGAACTTTAGAGCAACAGCTCAGCAAAGAAGGCAGCCTATCAAACACTTCAGACACAAAAATACCACACAAAACTGGAGTTACTCATGTACACTTTAAAACCTTGTTGCATTTTCTGTTTCAAGCACAGTTTTGTACGTTTTTGTACATACTTATTTTGCATCCTATTTTTTTCTGCACAAGCTACACATTTCTGAGGAGCCCCCGCAGTTAGATAATGTGCTTATTTCTGTTCAATAACCATGTAGTAGGAGCTGGAGACATTCAGCAACCATCTAAATTAATTTATTTGGTCATATTAATTACAAAAACATTATTGAAACCCTTATCTCCTGGTGTATTTGATTTTCATTAAAGTTATTTTCATCACTTGTATTCATTTGTACTGTGTGTAAGAGAGGGGAGAGAATGAAGTCTGTGTATGTTAAAACTTTCACCACTTTGTGTTACCGGTGCACCGCTGACTTGCACTGCAGGTGCTGATGCAGATGAACACATCTTGGATTTACCCACAGTTATTTGTTTGCTTGAGAAAGGAGAAGTCCAAATCAGATTGATCAACAAAGGGGAAAAACACCAGATTGACCGTTTCATATATCCATTGCATGAACATACACTATATTGCCAAAAGTATTCACTCACCCATCCAAATAATTAAAATCAGGTGTTCCAATCAATTCCATGGCCACATTTGTATAAAATCAAGCAAAATCAAGCAAAATCAGGCATGCAGACTGTTTCTACAAACATTTGTGAAAGAATGGGTTGCTCTCAGGAGCTCAGTGAATTCCAGTGTGGTTCTGTGATAGGATGCCACCTGTTTAACGAGTCCAGTAGTGCTATTCCTCGCTCCTAAATATTCCAGCAGATGCTGAGGTGTATAGTGCACTGAGGTCGCCAACTTTCTGCAGAGTCAATCACTACAGACCTCCAAACTTCATGTGGCCTTCAGATTAGCTCAAGAACAGTGGTAGAGAGCTTCATGGAATGGGTTTCCATGGCCGAGCAGCTGCATCCAAGCCATACATCACCAACTGCAATGCAAAGCGTCGGATGCAGTGGTGTAAAGCACGCCGCCACTGGACTCTAGGGCAGTGGAGACGCGTTCTCTGGAATGACAAATCGCGCTTCTCCATCTGGCAATCTGATGGACGATTCTGGGTTAGGCGCTTGCCAGGAGAGCGGTACTTGTCTGACTGCATTGTGCCAAGTGTAAAGTTTGGTGGAGGGGGGGATTATGGTGTGGGCTGGTTTTCAGGAGCTGGGCTTGGCCCCTTAGTTCCAGTGAAAGGAACTCTGAATGCTTCATGGACAATTCCATGCTCCCAACTTTGTGAGAACAGTTTGGGGATGGCCTCTTCCTGTTCCAACATTGAACTTGACTGGCCTAAACAGGGTCCTGACCTCAACCCGACAGAACACCTTTGGGATGAATAAGAGTGGAGACTGAGAGCCAGGCCTTCTCATCCAACATCAGAGTGTGACCTTACAAATGCTCTTCTGGAAGAATGGTCAAAAATTCTCATAAACACACTCCTAAACCTTGGGAAAGCCTTCCCAGAAGAGTTGAAGCTGTTATAGCTGCAAAGGGTGGACCAACGTGATATTAAAACCTGTGGATTAAGAATGGGATGTCACTTAAGTTCATATGCGAGTCAAGGCAGGTGAACAAATACTTTTGGCAATATAGTGTATTTCACATTCATCTTGGAGAGTTCCCTCAGGGAAGGTTTGGAAGCAACGAACAGTACAGAACGTTTTTCTTGGTAGAAAACAGGTTTTTTCACGTCTCCCAATAGTCTAGGTATGTTTAATTCACCAACGGGCTCCACTGATAGTGAACAATGATAACTGCCTGTCAAGCTCATGCTATGTAGTTCATTCCCCTGGGCAGCACACAACTACACTGTTAGGTTTTCTTGCTCTGATTGGTCCATTATTAACGTGTCAGTGGGAATGTTCAAGATTTTTAAAGGTTCTGTCCCAAATATATATATCCCATGCAACTGATGTAACAGTCTACCTGAGTCAGGTTTCTGTGTTTTGAAAGGCCAACTACACAGCCACTCATAGTTGTTCTTTTACAGTTTTAGTAGATTTTACATTTAAAGACCATTTCTGTATTTTATTAAGTTTTCTATGCCTATAGTACTGTTTCTATTTCTGGTTGTGTTTTCTCAGGTCACACTGATTTTATTGTTTTTCTCTGTTCTTATTTTGTTTTCTTCAAAAGTCTGAGTCTTTTAGTCTTCAGTCAGTATTTGAGTATTTTTAATTAAAGAAACAAGTTTTCTTAATTTCTGTCATGTATTTTTTGTGCTTTTGCTTTCCCTTTTTTCAGAATCAGAATTAGAATCATTTATTGTCATTGTACAACAAAATTGTATGCAGTTCCATTCAGTGCATGAGCAGTTTCAGTTGGTGCAATTATCATTTATTATTGAAACTGCTCTGAGATATGTGCTGTTTTTTAGTCTTAGTTTTGGCTCTTATTGTCCTGAACAGTCTTCCTGAGGGGAATTGGGATTTTCTGAGCTTCGTGCCTTTAGATTTGTTTATGTTCATTTGATTTTGTTCCTTGTTTTTTTCTGTATATCAGCTGATTTTCAATTTACTGTATATGTTTACAAGTTTTACATGATTCAATCTGGTGGGTTGCACAGCGGTGCAGGGGTTAGCGTGTTGCCTCACAGCAAGAAGGTCCCTGGTTCGCTTCCTGGTCAGGGCCTTTCTCTGTGGAGTTTGCATGCGTGGGTTCTCTCCAGGTACTCCAGCTTCCTCCCACCACTAAAGAAATGCTCGTTAGGTTAATTGGTGACCCTAAACTGGCTGTAGATGTGAATGTGAGAGTGTCTGGTTGTCTGTCTCTATATGTCAGCTCTATGATTGACTGGTGACCCGTCCAGGGTGTGCCCCGTCTCTTACCCAATGACAGCTGAGATAGGCTCCAGCCCCCCACGACCCCCAATGGGATAAGCGGTATAAAAAATGGATGGATGAATGAAATTCACTTTGGTCTTTTCCGATGAGATTTTTCATGCTTAAAAAGAAGACATGACAGAGCAACAGCCAGGATAAATAGAAAATAACTTTTATTTGTCATCAATATTTTGACCGTTATGGGGAACATCAGTCCCTCTGACTTTGTATTGCTTTTGAAATGGAACATGTTGATCAGCATTTTACGATTTCGACAGATACTTTGGCTTACACAGACTACTGTCACTTTATTCACAGGCACAAAAAGCAAACACAAAACTGACACAATTAGCGTACTTCTCATCAAGACCCCTTCATTTTCCATGGCAATGATGCAGCCAAATGTGTACAATCAAAAGATTCTCTGACAAACTCCAAACAAGTCTTCAAAAACAGCAACGGTGCTTCATATTGCAGCATAAATAATAGAGATGTCTGATTCATGAGCGTCTGGAAAGTGCAAACTATTGTAACACGTTTGCCGTCTTCACGAACATAGCACACACTTGCAGCGGATCACTTCATGGTCCCACAGGCACTTTGATTTTGTGCGCCTTTGTGACAGCAAACAGGCACAAGATCACAGCATCAGTCGGGCTGAGAGGGGGCAGTATGGAGGGAAAAATAGTGTCTGAATACACGCAAAGGGGTAACAGAGGACCGAGAGTTTTCATCATTTGACACAGTCAAAGTTTTAACCAATCCATGTCACACTGATACAACATGACACAAACAAAGAAAAACACATACAGCATATACATTTAAAATCCTTCCCTCTCAGTGTTGCATGAATATTGAGATTGTCTACACAGCACAGGTGAAAATTTGGTCGACCAAGTTCATATGAGTGTGAATGAAATGTTTAAACAATTAGTCAAGCCGATAATGAAAAAAAAAAGATTAAAAAAAAGGAATGTTTTCCTTTAAAGAGTAACTAAACCCTCAGACCAATTCTTTTTAAAGAAGAAACCTTCTCTATATAAGGATTTAAAGTTCTGTTCATCAGTTCAGGACATTTGAGAATATAATTTCTGCATCCGGTGTTAGAAATATGCCTAGCATCTGCCCTCTACAGGTTGAAACCAGCAATTGCAGCAGGATTTTTCTATCGGCTGATGTGGAGGCAGTTGTGCCAGCTTTCGCAACCATAGAGCTCAACAGGCACTGCCCACTTTATCAGCAGCTGTGGTTTCAGAGGTAAATTTCCCCAATCATATCCTCTGTAGTGAATAATAACTTTTAACTTCAGCAGAAAACACTGGCAGCTCAAATTCACAGGGCTGATAATCATTTCTACGGTGTCAACGGACTCCACCAATCAGAGACTGTCCCACAGACAACAAGGATAATGTTGGTAACTTGGAACTTTTGCCATGACAAAAGCATATTTTTCCTGATCGTAGGGATGCACTGATACCATTTTTATCAAAACAAATAAAAGTACTTAGATTTGAGTTTATTTTTCATCAGATGTTCCTCATTTCTCTTCTTGACAGTTTAGCAGTGCATAGTTTACAGTGTGCTCTGCTTTTGTTGTTCTTGTTAGGGCTGCCGTGACCAATTTTTGCATGATTTTTGTATCAGACAAAACAAGATCAAGAATTAAATAACATGTAAATTTTGTGATATTTCCAATTAATATACAAGCAGTAGATACTGACCCATATCCTCTGTATATATCAATCTATGTCCACTGTAAATATTGGCCTCTATCACCCATAAGTAGTGGCTTTTATTAGCTGTAAATTAGCCAATATTGATTGCAAATGTTGGCCTAATTCGATTGTAAATAGTGGCCAGTATCAGCTGTAAATCTTGCCCAATACTGATTGGAAAAAATGGCCTATATCAGTTTTGCATAGTGACTTATTGGCTATAAATATATGCCTTTATCAGCTGTACATAGTAGCCCATAGGGGCTGTAAGAGTTGGTCTATATTTTCCATAAATAGTCATCTATACCAGGTTTAGATAGTTGCCTATACTTGTTATAAATATTAGCCTATATCAGCTGTACATAGTGGCCTACATTAGATATAAATATTGTCCTATACTGGTTGTAAACAGTGGCATGTATCAGCTGCAAATACTGAAAAATCAGCTGCACATAGTGGCATATATCATCAGTGAATATTGACCAGTTTCAAATACTGGCCAATATTGGTTGTACATACTGGCCTATATCCATTATACATAGTAGCCAGCTCCTGTTGTACGAACTGGCAAATATCTACTGTAAATATTGGCCTATATCAGTTGTAGATATTTGCCATTATCGAGTCTATAATAAGCCTATATTTGTTGTAAATATTAGCCTACATCAGCTGCAAGTATCTGTCTACAGTCGCTATAAATACCAGCTGTGGTTGGTATTAAGGACTGGAGTTTTAGACCTTAACAGCATTTATTTATAAGTTTGGGTATCAGCTATGAGTTTGTAAATAATGGCATTTTGGAATTCAGCAAAAATTGAATATTCTGTACTCCTAATCCTCATGTATGTTAAAATATCCCGAAACTGCTGAGATAGCTTCAACTTTCACTACCTACTCACATAATGAGAGGCTGAGGTCACGCTGTAAAGAGATATTGAGTACAGTATCTGCGATGTTTACCTAGGCTTGGTATCAGTGCATCCCTTTTGATAGCATACAAACTTGTGTGTTCCTCAGAAGCATGTAAAGTGGTGTAGTGAGGGGTACATGCAGCTTCTCAGAGCATAACCACTCATTTTAACACTGCATTGAGTATATCCCCTCTCCTTGGATATCAGAGGCACTAAGAGTAATCTCAGTACACTTGTGTTTTGATCTGCAGTGCCTTGCTTCAACACTGCTGGGGAATATGGGATAGTTCACTCAAAATGCATAATCATGTAGTTGTCTATGGCCGAGTAGTGCTGGTTAAATCTGCTTTTAATGTCATACTGATCTGTACTTCCTGATGCAGCAGAAGTTAAGTGACAATGTGGAAAAGGTGTACACTACACTACACCACTGAGCACATGTCTTTGTTTACCTTAGTAATGATATCATGACTAATAATCAAGCTGCAAAAGCAACAAAAGTGGCAAGCGCTGTCCATGAGGTTCTGAAGGCATTTTTTTATTCCTTGGCAGAAACACCTCAGCTGAAACTCAGGAGTTTAGTTACTCTTTAATCTCTTGTGAATTTATGCTTACAGCAGTGTTATGAGATGCGAGATGGCTGGACTGCAGCTTATTTCTCTGATAATTCAACTATTTACACCAGACGTTTGGCACTTGGACAAAGAAACCAAAAATAAATTAAGGTGACTCCCATAAATCAACCACACCACATGAGACCTCAGAAATTCCCCACATTAGTACATTAGTGCTCTAAACATGTGTGGAGACATTTAGAGTATATATTTATAATGGAACTGTGTTAGTTATATCCTAAAAGTGTGTTATGAACATAAAACATCATGTCATGGCGTTAGTGTACTAGGAACCTGCATTATCATGAACTTCTCTTTTGATGCATTACTTCCTGCAAGAGCTCCCTCTAGTGGTGACGCACGCACAGGACTTCAGCTAAAAGCCCAGATATCAACTAATATGCTACGTTTAATGCATTGTAAGAGAAGAACAAGCTAAAAATCAGTCACGGATAATCATTATGAAGCACGTTTAAGCAACACTGATATTTAAGGGACTTCTGTAGACACTAAGGAGATAAAATGATTACATAAAATACAGTCATTGTTCAGATTTGGTGTCTTTAAAAAGTGCTACGAGCTTCAGGAGGCGGGTAAAGTGATCAGCTGTCTAAAATAAGACAGAATGAGGAAAAGAACGCCTCTCAGTATACCTTTATATTTCCTTCATAAGGCGCTTAGTGAGCTTAAAACATTGAAAAAAAAAAAGCGACAAGCTAGTATAGCAGTAACTCAGCATGTTAATATAAAAGAATAAATCCCATTATCCTCCACATATTCAATGTGAATCAGAGAAACCTTTCAGGGCTAAAAATTAATCAGTCGCATTGTTCTATCTACTGTCATTTTAAATTAATTCATAACTCGAGATCATTTGATTTGGAATCTCTTGTCCCCTGAAATACATGTTTTTAAAAAGTATATTATGAGTGAACACACGTTGGAGCTTGTCGGTCAGATTATTTGACTTTTACCAACCACTTCTGATATACCGTACGTCACATCTTGGTGATTCTAAAGAAGTCCAGCGGTGCATAGTGATGTGGAAACAGATCAGGTGTTTCAGCTATAAAGATGTGGTGGTTGGTGTGTGACAGACAGGTTTTGGTGTTCACTAAGAGTTCAGTGGTAATACGGTGGCGTGTTGTGGGTTACACCGGCATGTGCATCTCTGAGTACTCATCGTGACAGTCGCGCTCATCAAACTTGGGCTCAGCATCATCGGCGTCCAGCTGGAGAGGAAGAGAGAATAGGATTCTTATAAAATATTCTCATTTCACATTGCACATGACATTTTTACAACTTTTAAGAAATTTAGATTTTAATGCATTGATAAACGTGTTTGGGATTTGATTTTTGCCTGTAAAAAGGCCATTTAGGCCATACAAAGCATTTGGGACAAGCAGGACTTTAAAAAAAAATTGTTAGGTAATTGGACAAACGTTCTCTGTCACAAGCATTACGGGCCAATCAAAGCGACAAAACAAAATGAGATAATAGGCATGTGCAGTTCTGGCTGTAACCTGAGCTCAGGCAGATGCAACTAGAGTTTATGAGCCCTCGAGCTACATGATGGATAAAATCCTGCCAAGGCTGGTCAGGAGAAGTGCCTTCGCTATCAGCTGCCAGCACAATTAAACCCCGTCTGTTGCTACTGCCTCATTCTCCTCAAATGGCGCTGACTGGTTATGTCTGTTTTGAGACTCGGTACAATCGTGTCAGATTGGAGCTTCGTACGACAGATCCGCCTGATTACAGACACGAACAATTTAACTGCTTTACAAGGTTAGGCAACTTCCTGAACACTCCACAATATGGGACTGGATTTGAGTTACAGTTATGTTTTGCAAAAAAAGTCCCCGTGTATGTAATGGTCTCTAACTAACATGTTTAATTCACTCTTGTGTACACATTACATAGCTTCCAAGTACTGTACTTTTTTTCCTCTAAATCACAGAAAATAATCTGCACACTGCAGAGGTTTAACCTATTTTTTTATGTTTTTTTTATATTAAACAGTTTCCAAAACAGAGTATATAACATTTCTTACAAAGCAGACCTAAAGTTAAAGTTAAATAAACTCCCCTGCCATTTGTTTCCAAAACACAATATGAATATCCTAGGTGAGATTTGAGAAGAGGTTTATTTGCACAAAAGGATTTCGTACCTTTCTGATGGTTAATCACTAAATAAAATCATCCTTTAAACAGAGTTCCCTTTAAAACATCCTCATTTAAAAGGAAAGCAGATTTTTTCTCAATTTTCTTTTAAGAGAGATTATATGAAAAACTTCTGTTTGTAATTACTGTATACATGCCACAGTGTCAAAGTAATGTGCTTACGTTGAAATTTACGAAATATAATGCACATTTACCCATATTGGTGATGCTAGATTGGCTTAAAATTTTTCTAGATTACAAGTTAACATCAGCCCTATCTGCAGCAATCTATACTCTAGCTTCTGAGCCTGTTCTCCAGCTGATATGCCAAATAAAAAGGCTAGGCTAAGCAGCATCTCCTGTAGCTAATGCAAAGGCTATTTACATTTACCAAATAAAACCTTGTTAAAAAATAAATTAAAAAGCGGTCAATCGGGAGACTCTAGAGCACGTCATGCTTCTGTCTGACTTTGAGGTGAATCAAATCCAACTAGGGCTGGGCAATTAATAGCAAATTAGATTAAATCACAATATGGCCTGCTGCAATTTACAAATCGCAGAAGCTGCAGCATTCTTTAAACTTGAAATATGTAATAATAGCAGTTTAATACATTTATTTTTTGTAGCAGCTTTACAAGGTTTAGGTGTTGCATCCTCATATTCAGATTCATGCTACTATGGATCAATTGCTTCTGAAATAATTTCATTTGGAAAGTCAAAGCATGCTGCTTGACTAACCCACGGAGCATCTTTAGAGCAGAGCCTTCTCTGCCAAGTTAATCTGTAAGCTATATCCATATTGCAGTGAAATGGTAAAATATGTGATGAGTGTTCCTGACTGAATGCAGGTTATAATATGAATTGATTTATTACTTGAATTTGTTGAAAAATGCATAAGTCGAGTAATCTAAAAATAATTTCACAATATCAGGGAAAAAAAATCGCTTTTAGATTATTTTTGCAAATCGTTCAGCCCTAAATCCAACAGCTTATTTTTCACTCAGAACTTCAAAATAATTACTTGATCGTGAAAATGGAGAATCACATAAAAAAAGTTTTCAACATTAGCAAAAATGGCAGTGAAAGTCGTTGACTTACACATGCAATCTCTCTGACGGTGAAGATGCGGCGCAGCAGGAACACCTTTACTGGGATTGTGAGAATGAGGACGAAAGGGAAAGCCAGAGACGCCTGAGTTGACATAACAGCCCACAGCACAGCCAAACACACCAGCTGGATGCAGGTGAACAGGTGCATACGTAGAGTCCGGACCTGCAGGAGAGAGAGGGAGTGATTGATCGATAAAAACTCACAGGTGCTCATGGAGAGAAATCTGAGACGGAGAGATGTTAATTGAAGGATTTAGCTTGATTATAAGAGCACCACTGATAACACTGGAAATCTCTGAAAACAGTTTGATGGATTAAGAACAATAACATTAGTTTCTGCTTTAGACACTTAATGAGAGCTCAAATCATGAATCGGCCATTGAATGATAATAAGTCAATTAAAATATCTAAAATATCAAAAATCCACTGGTTCAGGTTTCTAAAACTTTTTAACTGATAATTTTAATTCATAAAATTTCTTTTTTCGTCACTATTACACCTGCAGCTCACCTAAAGCTTCCATTTTCTTTGTGATACTCTTCCAGTTTGACTTAAATGACTATAATTCCTCATTCTTACCTTTCGTACGTAGGTGTGGTCGGGGTGATACTTTGGCGGCATTAGCAGCAACATCATCCGCTCTGTGAGCTGAATACCGTTCAACGACATCACACCCATGTAGAGGAAGATGCCAAACAGCACCGCCAGGGGGATCTGACGCAGCAGGTCACCGATCACGATGGACATACCTGTGGAGAGAAGAAGGAATATCAAACGATATCATCCAGGATATCTCAAATAGAAAGAGCCTTGAAGGGATTTAAAGTCTGATACCCACCAACCATGATGGCCACCAGGAGTCCCGTGACCCTCTGCTCCTTTACTTCCTGTATACGGGGCTTGTCTCCAGGGGCGACAGCTTTACTCATGACAGTGAGAGCGTTGACATGGGTCACAGAGCGGACGGTTGCAGCAGCCATCCACGGCAGGCCGAACAGAGCCGAGCTGCCTCCCAGCACCACAATCAGCAGCAGGTCCAGATGGAAACCAGAACCCTTCACCAGCATGCGCTCCTTCTTACTCACAATCAGACTGCAGGAAGACACGTGGAAGGGGATACGAACGAAAATGTCAAGGTTAGAATTAAACCACACACAAGGAGTAGATTTCTTATCAAACTTTGATTAATGCAGTTTATGTTACTGATGTAGCATGCTGTTCAAAAACTCCAGTTTCAAAAAAGTCAGGCCCACGTGTTAAATGTGAATAAAAACAGAATGCAAGGATCTGCAAATCTCACAAATCCATATTGTATTCACTATAAAACATAAAGAAAATATCAGATGTTGACAATAATGTATTCTACCATTTCATGACCACTTTTTGAATTTGATGGCAGCAACATATCTTAAAAAAAAAAAAAAAAAAAAAGTAGGGACAGGGCCATGCAGTGATTTCCAGTACTGACCTTCAGCCTTGTCCCTTCCTCAGAGATTTCTCCAGATCCTCTGAAACTTTTGATGATATTATGTACTGCAGATGGTGCGATATTCAAAGTCTTCAAATTTAACATTACGGAACATTTTTTATGATTTTGTTCCATGATTTCTAAATGCAGTTTTTGGAGACTGATGAACCCCTGCCTATCTTTACTTCTGGAAGACTCTGCCTCTCTAAAATGCAACTTTATTACCCAGTCATATACTGACCTGTTGCAAATAACCTAATAAGTTGCAAAATGCTCCTCCAGCTTTTTTCATAAATGCCACTTTACCAGCCTTTTGTTTCCCCATCCATATAAATGAGCTAAATTAAATTAAATTTTTCATGAAATGGCAAAATGTCTCAGCTGCATCTAAAATGTTGTTTATAATCTATTGTGAATGAAACATGGATTTATGAGATTTGAGAATCATTGTTTGTTTTTTTTTTCATTTACATTTTTTCACAGTGCCAAAACTTTTTTGGAATTGGGGTTGTAGATTACTGCCTTCCTTTACAGTATTTACACATCATTTTATTTCTGCTTTCCAGGGAAGCTCCTGTGACAAACTCCCTGTACGCTCTCCTGTCCTCTCCACAGCTGACAGCTTTCATGGATGATTCATAGCAACATCTAAATACATGCATTTTGTGGCGCACAGCGCTCTACCCCCTGTGTACCGTGACGTTTTTATCTGTACACAAATCCAGGTGAACTCACCTGCCACTGTTCGGGGGAAAACAGAGATTAAATCGTTCACCTCTCCTGGACAGTGACGCAGCATGCGAGCACAACGCCTCCTCCACCAAGGAGCTTGATGCTCCACTGACACGTGTTCGTACTGCCGCTGAATGAAACATCAACGCTAACAATACTCAATAACAGTATTCAAAATGACTGATTAGACTGTTGGTGAAAGGATCAACAGCTGTAGTTTGCTTAAAGAACACCTGAGTCACTGACAAAGGCAAAAAGCCTGGATATACGGTGGCAAAGTCAGTCCACAGACAGAGCAGAGACCCAGGGTGTCGGTGAGGAGAGGGGCTGATTCATCTCTAATCTCTTTGGTGACAAAGAACAACTAATAAACTCACTGCATTTGATATTTGTATTTCATTAAAGACTTTACTTTTTATGTACAGTATATAATTTTGTTTTATTATTTATGTAGTTATTTCTTATGTTTTTCAAAGATTTATTTAAGGGCGTGTTGCCTTTATTTGGAGAGGACAGGACAGTGGATGGTGTAGGGAATCATGCAGAGAAAGTCAGGAATACTGGGACTATGAATTACTAACACCAATAGGCTTACTGACCACAAAATGATCTATTTCAAATGCTGAGTCTAGCGGGGAAACAGCATTTAATTTTTCTCATTCTTTTTAAGGAGCTTTACTGTTTAACAGTGTCTTCACCACAAACATGTAGTTTATTTTAATGTAATTTTCCATGTCCATGTTGTCAATGATCAGCTTACTGTCAATAAAAGTGACACCGGAACATTTGATCCATGTGGATTTGATTTAGAGGTGACTGTTTTTGTTATTTCTTTTTAGATTAAAAATATTTAAATATAAATCATGTATTGCCATTCAGCTAAATTACTACTAAGATACGAGTTTTGCTCTATACCGCCCAAATTAGTTCTGGGATTGTGTGAGAAGAGAGTACACTTATTTTTTATTTTTTTTAAAGATTTATTTTTGGCCTTTATTTGATAGGACAGTGGAAACAGGGGAGAGAGTGGGGAGAGACATGCAGGAAATAGTGCCACGGGCCGGATTCGAACCCGGGTCGCCTGCGTATATGGCATGCGCCTTAACCACTTGACTACCGGCGCGCTGAGAGCACACTTATTTTTTTCCACTTAAAGCACTGCCCCCCATGGACCCTATGAAAAAAGCATTAACTTTTATATCTTATTTTATCCTTAAAGGGGCATTATGGAACTGTTTCATAAATGCAACAGTGATTGAAATTGTTGTTTACAATATTCTTGTGTAAAAGGCATGGGATGTGACTCACGTGGTGATCTGGGTCTCCATAAAGATCAGGATGAACACCAGCAGAGCAGGCAAACAGCAGGCGAACATCATCCAGATGGGGAATGGATCATTTGTGCCCAGAGGACTGATGAACCAGCCGCGTTTGTCAGGACTTGTCACAGAGAAACCTCGAGGAACACTCAGTTTCTGGAGATATGAAGGGTAAGAGTGAGAGGTTAATGATTTTTTTGAACATGTGGAGCTTGAATGCAAACACTGGACTCTTCTGAACACTAGTGTTTGAGTTTTACCTGTGTGTATGTGTCATCTATAGTGTAATCCACCAGGACCATGATGAGGATGGCGATCGGTACACCAAAGTCACCAATAACCCTTCGAAACTAGGACATGAGATGTTACAGCATGAGTAAAGAAAGTTAAATTTACTGTGCACAAGAGTAATGAAAAGTTGGACAGATATTGTTTATTGTTTACTGTTATAAAGCTCTGATTTTGTGGAGAGTTTAACTACATCAATAAGGGGGAAATGTGTGATACAGTCACTCTGTCACTTGAAGCTACAGACACAAATTCACAAAAAGAGTAAGAGATGGGAAAAGCAAACCTGGTTCTGTCTAACAATAACAAAACAGATTCTCTAAAACCAGTTTATCAACCTGCAGCATATCATTTTGCTTTTCTTTTGTATTTCTGTAACATATGTAAAAAAAGAAAAATATGCAAGCAAAATCTATAACAGCTCCAGAAAAGCTTCATGACAGGTCATAATGTGAGATTACTTTGTCATCTTGACTCATTTAGGAATTTAGTACAGGTCTAAGAGATGATAAGAGAATTTCCTCATATCAAATCAGGACAGAGGAAAAAGATTTATTTTAAAAGGTGTAAGAGCAAAATTGACAACTGTTATTCAAGAAAAGAGAAAACAAAAAAAATCATGTTATCTTGAAGCTTCTCACCCTTCCAGGGAAGAACGCGCTGTTCTTAAACTTGCGCAGGTAGAACGCGATGAAGAACGTCCCGGCCATGAGTACCAGAGACAGCAGAGCGGTGTTGGGCTCCCCTCCCCTGTTAGCAGGCAGCGAGCTGTTGCTCAGCACCACCGTGAGGTTTTCTGCTGAGGTGTCTCCTCCTGTGCTGTTGTCTAGGGAGCATCGTTTCAGCGGGTGATCCTTGAAAATCTGCTCGACAACATAGAGTTTAAATTAATGCTCAGTTTGTCACAAGTGAACGCAGAGAGTTATGCAAACATGTAAGTACACTGTGATTATCTTTCTATGACTATTTGTTACTCTTTCAAGGCACCACAACCACATTTCCTGGGAAATGTGAATAAGCCTTTCAAGTTCCTGCCATAAACTAAAAAAATCAAACCTTCAAAAATCCCAAAATACTTAAACTCTTAATCCAAGAGTCTTTCGAGGCCAATCAATCTCACCAGATTTCAGGTGCTCTTGCTAGAAAAACATACTCATTTCGACCCCAAGGTTTGAATTTGGTCCAAAGATTAGTCTATTCGGTTTAGTGTTGGTAACGTGGATCACAGCGTGCCAACAAAAACTGTTTCTTAATGAGGAGTTGTTATTTCAGGTCTGAGGCGTACCCTGCCGAGCTTGATGAAGGTCTCACAGATGAAGATAAGTGAAATGAGGAAGGAGAAGATCTCCTGGGTGAAGCGGGACACAAAGCGGACCAGGAAGCTTCCTTCGAAGGCCACAGTGACGATCACAATGATGATAAGCCAGAATCCGATCCAGACGCGACCTGTTAGGTACTCAATGCTGTTTGCTTTGCAGAACTGTAAAGACAAATACATAAATAAACCTTTATATACTTGAACATATTCATATCACAAAAATAAAAACAACCCTATTTTCTTGAACTTATACATGAGCCATACATTCAGTAAGCGTGCATTGTTTAACAAATTAAACAACTGTGTATATAGGTGTACCTAAGTATCTCCACCACACCCAATCTATAATATATCCAACCTGTACATAACTGTTTGTAAATACTATTTTTAATTTGTAAGCTGACATTTTTATATTCCATATTTTTGAATTTTTGTATTTAATAGTGCTCTAGTAATACTACTTTTATTTGTCCTCTATTTCCATTGTGTTTATGTTGCAATGGCCTGCTTTTGTCAAAGATACTTTTTGCTGCTGTAAATTGGAATTTTCCCTCGTGGGACTAATAAAGGAATATCTTATCTTATTTTATCTTATCTTAAATTAGATGAAGCTGGATGTGCAGACCAATCAGATCAAGCATACTCCCCCAGATAACTGGATGCCATTTGATAGCACTTTTGCATGCATGTTAAAGTAGAGCTACTAACACGAACATGAATTTCAACATTTAACTGGACATGCCTGGATTTGTCCCAGAATACAAGCACAGAGGGAGAAATGATTTACTGACAGATGTATGACTGAGATGTCAGCTAGCCTGATGGATGAGATGAAACAAAGAAGGAAATGTGGAGTATAAAGCTTGTGGCAAAAGAGAAAAACACCTCTGCTATTTGTAATCACACTGGATTAAGGAGAGGTTCTGTAGCTGTGGCTACTTCAAGAAGAAATATGGCAAACTTCAATGTGATCATCGTATTGTGACGAAATTTGAGGCTGATTCAGAGAACAGATGGGTTCGTGCAGATAAAGGCATAATGAGGAAGGTTTCTGCCACACAAATTCATGGGATTAAGAGAGCAGCTGCTAAAATGCCATTACAAAGCAGCAAACAGGGATTTGAAGCTGCTTGTGCTTCTGGAGTCCCATGAACCAGACTTGTCAAAGAAATCAGGGTTGTCAAACCATTACATTTTTTGATTGTTATCAGTCTACTAATTTCTGTTGTCAATCAAGATTAATATTCCCATTTTTGGCTTCACTTTTTTGCTTTTAAACAGTTTTTGTGTCATTTTGGATTATCGCACTGCCTTAAAATTTGGGTAGCTGAGTGTTTAAGTGGATATACACTGGCTTTATTTTTGAAAGAAAAAAAATGGAACAAAGAACTTATGGACTAAAAGGAAATTAAATAAGAAAGAAAAGGATAAGTCATCTGTAAGGTGCAGATGACTTTTGATATGTCTATTGAGCTGTCTGAGAGTTTTTCAAGCTAAAATGAGACATTAGGAAGCAGTGGTGGACTTTTTTCACATCACTGTGGCTGCAGGGAGATGCTGCAGCAGCTTAACCGAAGTGTGCTGAAAGGGATAATAAAGGCTAAAATAATGTGTAATTTAAAACATTTAATGCACTACTTGTGGTCTTAAATAACAGTAATAAATGCATGATCTCTTTATACACTATAAAAAAGGATTTTTGTGGGTAGTAAATAATATTCATGCCAATATATTAAATTTTACTTACAGAAAAACAGTAAGTCTACAAACTATAAAATAAAGAGTAAATTTTACATGCATTACTTATTTTTTTACCAGTAACAACTGCAACCCAAAATAATTTAATAAAATCTAATAGGTATGCGTTTGAAGTTGCGCATGCGTCATCAGGTATTCTCTGCTGAGGCCAGTGTTGGCAGAGAGGGTGTGGGTGCAGGTAGGTGGAATATTCATTATCTAACTGTGTGCCATGGTTGTGAGTGAGATGTGAACTTATTACTTACAACTATCACAATTTTTGACTGGCAGCAGTTCTTCTAGGAGATATACATATGCAGCTCCCTCGACTGTTGCTCGGACTTGCTAGCTGCAGTGCAAGCTAATATCTAGCCTTGTTAAGAGCAAGCAAGGCGACATGAGAGTTTGTTCTCAGAACGCTGGCTACTGTAAAGTAGTTAATTTACTCAATTTGGTTTTTAATGTGTGTGTTATACTTAACAACAACCCACATTTAGTCACTAACCCGTGAACACGTTACTACTGTGCTTAATGTCGGATATTGCCTTTTATGCTCCGCGCTTTTTTTTCTTTTTGTCTTTTTCCCTCGCGCTCTGCCGTTGCTTCAATGAGGCGGACTTCTTCCCAGAGTTGGTCAGAGTTGGCGAAACTTGTCGTTTCCGAGGGACATAAGACCTGATGCACAGGGCTGATATCATCCTGTACAGTTAGAGTAAAATTAACAACCCCTTTAGACGAAGGTCTAGCTGTGTGTTTTGGCGCGGACCGACAGGGGGTCACGCCAGGTACACAGGCGCTGTCGGTCTGAGTAGAGAGGAGCTGCGAGGTATAAGGTGTTCATTCAATATATCATCTGATAAAACACCGCAGCGCTCAAGAAGGTTAAGTTTCCGTGTGTTAATGACTAATTGCTGGATAACTTTTGATAAAAGTAGGCTTCAGTTATGCACTGTTATTATTAATTAATAGGCCTAAATATGACCCACCACTGTCAATGAGAGAATGTACGTAATATGTGTATTGTGTGTGTTCTTTTTTCATTGATGCTCATATATGTTTTCCTTTACTTATTACAGCAAAATCAACACAGCTGAAGATCCATTTGAATGCATTACAAAGGTATGCCAGCTTTCATTAAAGTATAGGCATTAGATATACCCTATGAACTAAACACTTGACTTCCTTAGTTAAATAGATCTATATACTGTATGTGTTAGCATATAAATTTAATCACAAGGTGTAAAGCTTTAGAGCAGGTGGTTGCAAACTTTTCACTTAGGGCCACATAGAGATAAATTTAAGATTGAGCAAGCCAGTTTAAAAAACCTTTACTCTTTCCCTGGTTTGATGTACCAATACTGATGTTTGATATTTTTTTTTCTCTTAAACAAGCTTTTATTACCAGTGAAAAGGTTTTCATTTGACTTCCTTTCAATGGAACATCAACTTTAAAGTCCTAATAAAATACTGGTAGTTAATTAACATTCTGTGGAAAAAATCATCAAAATTTAACTTCATTTCATGATCTTCTCTAGTTTTAAGTCAAACCAGACATGTTTTGTTGTCAGATCTTATTTTTCCTGAATTCTTGTGTACTTTTATGTCATAGCTTAATATATACATTGTATGTTTGTAAAGTAAGACAAACATACAGTATATTAATATATTACATTACTTCTAATGTATTACATTTAGCTATACAATAGCTAAAATGAAAAATCACTGTAATTTCTGTATGTATTAGTTTAATAGAGTATACTTGAGAGGATTTGCCAGTCACTGTTTAAGTCTGAGCCAGATGAAAATTTGCCAGGCCAGTCCCTCATGGTCTACATGTGTTCTTAAAGGGTCACATTTCATAGTAATTATAAATTGGCTGTGGGCAACCTAAAAAATTGACTTATTAAGACACCTCTAAAAGTTTACAGCTAGTATACGTATTGCGGCTAGACTTATACACCGTTACTAACCATATGACTGACATTATGTGTCATTAAACTTAGTTAAGGCCTTTTAGAAAAACAGAATTGTGATAGTCAAGATTTTTTTCTCCTAACTAATTTCTTAGATCAAGGAAGAGTTCTGTGGTATAACTTCAGTTTCCCTGGAAGACATTTATCCTGAAGCTTGATGGGTACACGCCACGTCTTCTGCAGCTGATGCTTGTTAGAGGAGGAGCTGCTGGTACCAGGATGCATCATCCCCTGAACTCTTTAGATGAGGTAATTTTATTAGTGTGTAAATAGCAAAAATAACATTGCAGACAAGAGCATAGTAACACGAATGCATGTCATTGCAGTCCCAGAGTATTGAAGAAAAGGGATGGGATTGTCAGCTGTCTCACTGAGTACCTTGGAGAACAGAAGGAGGAGCTCTATCAGGACTGTCAGGTATGTCATTAAGAAATGGTAAATGAAGATATTAAATTACTGAAACTGATCACTTGCATAAAGATTAACTAATAGTATAAGACAGAGCACCTGAGTAACATTTTAGGACATTTATTCAAGATTTTATGTTTGCCTACTGAACCTAACAGCCTGCTTATGTAAAATTAAATGGATCAATCTAGTACACCTACCTACATGTAGCTTATGGTGTCTGTGGGGTCTTTAAAAAAGTATTGATACATCAGTTTGGTGAAAATTAAGGCTTTATATAAAAAAAGTATGACATGTAATTAAAATTTAGAGCAAGTCTTCCATTTCCATAGGCTATTCACCAAAAAAGATTATAGGTTTTAATTTTTACAAGTTTGTTTTTGTGTATATGGGCTGTACAACAGCATGAGTATGGTTTTAGCAAAAACACAAAACAAAAAGAAATAAAAAATTGTCAAGACAAAAATAACTTTGTTGTTTGTAAGATCATACATTCACAGCTTCATAGGCTCAAAATTTCAGTTTGTTTTCTCAGAAATTTACAGTTTTATGAAGGGATAAAGTTTTTACTTGATAAGCTTATAAACTTATAACTTTGTGTATCTTTCCCCAAAAATTTACAACTTCATAAACTCAAAATTTTCAAATTTATTAGATCACAAATGTTTTATAAACTTTAAATTTGAGATTACCTCCAAAATTGTAAAATTTCATAAACTCAAAAATGTGAACTTAAGTCTCAAAATTTACAAATTCCTTTGATTCATAAAGTGCAATCAAGGGCATTTTAGCAAATAAATAGAAGGAAGTTATACATTTTCAAGGAAAAAACTCAATATTTTAAAATGTGTAAAGTCATGCATTTAGGAATGATAAACTGATGCGCTGTTAGACTTTCACAAACTAAGATTGTTCAGTTGTTCTATGTTGTAGCCAGTAGGTTAATGGGGTCACTAGTGTGACCAGTAAGAAACTGAAGATGCAATGGAATTATGGAGAGGGTCTTAAAAGTATAAAATGTAACTTCAGATTTTCTATTAAAAGCACAATGTTAATATATTTGACCTAAAGTTTCTGTTTGTTGTTTCAATGGAGGCTGAAGATGGGGGCTACACAGATGAGACCATGAAGATTCTGGTGACCCACAGTCCCATGGTCAACAAAGATCCAGCAGATGTTGCAATCGTGATTGAGGGAATCATGGTGCTGAATGGATGTGGAGACCTAACTACTGCATGCGTATGTTGATGGGACTGATCTATGCTTTCAACCTTGAATAGACTGAACTGAAATACACCTTGGAAGTATTTCAGAAACTTTTTCTGGAGCTTGATGAAACAGAGCTGCTCAAGAAGGTACAAAGCCTAAGAAAATAAGCACCTTGAAAGACCTTTGTCGCAGAATTCACAAAAATACAGACTTGCTGTCTTCATCCCTAGGACTTTATGAAATCATTTTTTCACGTTTCCATTTGTGCAAAATTATGCATTCTGTGAGTTGAGATCATCAAAAGGGTTCCTCAAAAAAGTTGCAAAACCATTTTTGATAAGCAATGTTTCATAGACTATAAACTGTGTCTTGCTTAGTTTTTATCCGGATATTGCTCAAGCAAGGTTGTATTGTTACCCAAGTTTGGTTTACATAGTACATAATTTATTATGTCTTTTCTTGTCCTTTATGTTAAATTTGATGAAAACTGAGTCAAATAAAACATTTGACAAGATGAATGATGTCTTATTTGTATGGCTAAGGTTTTTGGTTAAAATTCACCTTGATGGAAGAAATAAAAGTTACTTACTTTTGGTTAGTAATTATTAAACAATCCCCTATAATGTATACACTAGAATAGAGTTAATTGTACTCATTTTTAGTAAGTAATTAATTGTAAAATCTATCTAGAATTTTTAAGTACATTCTACCCAATTTTTTCCAGTATAATGCAGTTAGTTTAATTAGGTAATCCTTACTCAAAATACAGGGGTATGATGTACACAATTTTATTGAGTGCAAATTGTTACCTCAATTAAATTGAGTAGATTCTGTAGGTTTCTTTTTATTGTGTACATTTAAATTCTATTGTTTTTTTGACTCCGGAATTCGGAATTCGGAACTCAGAACTCAGACCTCGGCACCCGGAACCCCGAACGTTTCCAACAGTTTTGATGATAGACCCCCTATGACATCACCAACATCCCCCTCTGACGGTATAAAACCCCAGGCAGACTTAAGTGTCTTTGCAAATCATTCTCGTGTTGGTACAAGACATTGGATTTGCTCGGTGGCTTCAGAAATTCGTCTGGCTTTGCTACAAGACTTCGAATTCCCAGAGCTTGTTAAGAATATTTCTTGCTTCGGTACAAGACCTGCAAAGTTTCTGTTTCAGAATCTTGCTCAGATTCGCGCAGAAATTTTTCTTGTTTTCTTGGCAAAACTTGAAAAACCCTAGCGAGAGTATGGATCAGTTTACTTGGTTCAGGCAGAACAACAGCACCATGGATGTAAGTACAAACAACTTTTTCATTTGATTAAAATAGTTGCAGATTTAAACATTTTCAGAAATGCAAACTGAAGCTTTGGTATGATGGGTTAAAATAACAAAAACTAAATATCTGTCTATATTAGTCGTAAATATCAGCCTAGATTTACTGTAAATATCAGCCTAAATCTACTGTAAATGTTGGCCAATATAGCTGTAAATATGTTTATCGGCTGCAAATATCTGCAAATATAAAGTGTCGATGTAGACCTATATCAGCTAAAAAAACATAAAAATTGGCTTATATTTGCTATAAGTATTGGCTTATATCTGCTGTGAAAATGTCTGTATGACCAAATATGTTTGAGAGTAAGAGTTTTAGTCAAACCTACACAATTTTGTTTATCATCATGATTTGAAACTTCATCTGTTTTTCAAGGAGTGCAGTTTGAAATCTGAACTAGGGCTGGGAAGTTAATTACAAATTGGATTAAATGGCAATAAGGCCTGCTGCAATTTTCAATTCACAGAAGGTGCAATATCTCTTTGACCTGAAATTTGTGTCAAAATACCCGTTTAGAGATTTTTTTGCAGCAGAGATGTTATGCATTACATACCATGCAGTTATTCCAGTGCCATATTTTTAGAATATTGTACAAAAAAATCCAGTTTTCTTCATTTTTGTATGTTTTTCTTATTAAATATGATAATTATATAAACTTGATGATTCCTTTTAATACATTTCACATCCAGTTTGCAAAATGAGTCAAAATCATCACAATAATTTATTTTTTCAAAATTGTTCAGCCCTAGTTCAATCTAATAATGAGTTGGTCATAGTATAGAATTAATTATTGCTTGTTTTTGTTGGAAAATGCATGAGATCAAGAATTGAAGAAATAATTGCATATTAAATCACAATTAGGTTATTTTCCAAAATTGTTCAGCCCTAATCTGAACGATGTACTTTAAAACTGGTATTGGCTCAAATGAATCTGTAATAAATTGCCATTTTGGACATCACCAAAAATCTAATTTGTACATCCATATCAAAGATATATAACACGTGTTTGAGTGGTTGTTTTGCATGGGTATGAATATGGCATTCAATGAGATTTTGGCTTGATCTTTGTTGTGCCTTGGACAAAAAATCGTTTGAAAACCACTGACTTAGAGTACAACCAGTATATGTAAATGTAAACGCTGACCATCAGCTGTAGATACCTTCACAAAATACCTCATGAAAATCAAGCAAAATAATTGGCCCCTTCATAAACATTACTCAGCATCCTCACAAAAGTCTGTGATTTTGACACCAAAAATGTTCAAGCAATGCACACTTGATGAGAAGGAGAGACAAGGATGACAAATATGTTGAAGGAAAGCTGTCAGGTACCTCATGATTTACTTTTCAGTAAGAGTATTATTTTATGTATTTGAATTAACTTTTTTTTACCATCTTAATTGTGGATCAGATAGTCAGATATATATCTCAGTGACTCTCCTTGAGTCATCTAAGTGCTATGTCAAATTCACTTCAATGATTTTTGAGCCTGAATTTCTCGGCTGACCACTGTTGAATTCCTTTTTTCAATCACAGCATCTTGCAATCCACCAGAGACTTGAACGTCCTGGTGTGTATGGCCAGAATTCCAAGATCCTAGACCAGCAGGAGTCGAGACAGCAAGCTCTGCTGGCTCAAACAGAGACCGTCTATGCGTCAGAAAAAACACGCAAGGCGGCTATTCTGAGGAGGCTGAACCTCCAGGGTTCCCCACCTTCGACCCCACCTCCAGATGCTTCTGAAGGAACGTCTGGATGGTGTAATGGTCCAAACATGGCTGAACACGGTCGCCAGAGGAGCCCTGATCCTAAGTATGATGATGAAGTGGGTGTCAGCAGAGACTGGTCCTACAGCCCATCTGGTAATCATACTTCAGATGAGCTTAGGGCCCTCCCATTCATTAGGTACTCTGAGATGTCAGGTCCTTGTACCCCAACACCTGCAGCCAGAGCACCACCAATGCATCTTCCTGTGATGACAGTGAAGCCCAACAGAGCAGGTATGGTCTTCTTGACAAAATAATGAGTAATTTGCAATACATCTTAAGTCTCAGAGCACAGATTGATGATGGCAGAAAAATCACATGAATATTTGGATTTTTATCTGACAGACAATGATGTCCCTGGAGGATACCGCCTCGAGAAGAAGGCATCACGTCTTCCTGTCTTGAGGGCAAAGGCTGAAAGTGGAGGTAAGCTCTTTTTGAAAATATAATAACTAATTTGCAACAGATCCTGAATCTAAGAGCACAGACTGGTAAAGGTAGAAATATCATGGATAGTAGGTAGAGTCGGTCGTACCGCAATCGGAAGATCGTAGGTTCGATCCCCACCTCCTGCAGTCTCATGTAGATGTTCAGGTTTGGATGAATATAAATGGGATTAGCTGATACTGATGGATGATTCTCCATAGTAAACCTCAGCCATCAGTGTATGAATGTGGAGTAAATGGAGTGAAAGGGTCTGAATGGGTAGATGTGATCAGTAGTATGTATGTGCCTTGAGTAGTCAGACAACTAGAAAAGTGCTATAAAAGCTCAAGTCCATTTACCATTTGGATTTTTATCTGACAGGCAAAGATGTCACTTGTGACCACCTGGAGAGGGTCCAAAAAGGATTTGAGCGTCTCTTGGCGAATGCTCAACCTTCAGTGGCTCAAAGAAACACTGTCCCAGTAAAAGCATTCACTGCAGCTCCTGCTCCAAAGCCACAACCGCCGCAGAGGACAGGGACATCAAGGGCAACTCTCCAGCCGACTCCTCCACCGAGGAACATTGTTGCTGAAGAGGCAACCCTAGCCCCGACTGCCCCTTCAAAACCTGCCCCTCCGAAGATGGCAGGAAACCGTCGGCGGCAGTCTTTTCGCCCTGCCCAAACCGTTGTCGGGGCAAAGAAGCCAGAGGCAGCTCATGACATCAAGCTGAAGGAGCTGACGCCTCTTTTCAACCCTGAAGAGAGTTTGCCTCTTTCACTCTCACTCCTCAGCTCAACTGACTGGTAAGACACCGGCACAGCACAATTGTTTTAGATTGGAGCTCTGCAAAATGGATCTGTCTGATGACACGTGAACTCTGGCCAATCCATCAGCTTTGCAAAGTTAAAAATATATTTGGGTTTAAATAATATATATCTGGTCAAGCTTTATGCTATGAAGGAGGAGGCTGGGGTGGGGGAGGTTTAGCATTTCTAGTAGCAGCAGTATGGTGCATCAGCATTAATGCAGACAGGGATTAGTGAGAAGTATGTCATATTGATATGGACCACTGTGTTGAGAAAAAAGCTGTGATTGGCTGTGGGAGCTGGGAGGCAAAAACACTGTGTCCTGCATAAACTACACTAGGCTTCATTTTTTAAAAAGTAGCAATTTCTGTTGAACCAAAACAAGGTCCAAAGGGGGTAACTGGACTTGATTAAGATTCTTACAGATGTTTCTTCAGTTCATGAGTGAAAAAGCCTTTAGGAAACATTTTCAAGATCCTTGGTCCATTTTAAGTCCAGTTCCCTCCTTTGCAGAATAATTTTCTAAACTTTGCCTTGCACATGTTATCACTAGGCAAGACAGATATCTGTGCAAACAAAAAAACAGTCTTTCAGTCCTTGTTGCTCCAGAAGTGCCAAACTGGCAGATGCTCCCATACCTGACATGACCATGACCTGGATGAATGAAAACCTACACAAACACTTTGTTTAGGTTACATTTTCATATGTTACATTATTCTGATGCTATTGTGCAACAATCTAACATTACAGCTCAATAATTCTATGATCTTAATGCAGGGAGAAAAAGACCAAAGGACTCCAGCATATTCAGGCTCTGGCTCAGCATGACCCAGACGTCCTAAAGGAGAGACTCCCAGAAGTCTGTGATGCTGTGATAGCAGAAGTAAGGAAATCATTTACATCATTGTCACCATGTCTGCATAAGGGTGAAAATTAAAGGTTTGTAGTGGAATTATGACCACTGACTGCTGATATTTTTTCTGATCTTAAGGTTAAAAACCTGCGTTCCTGTGTGGCGTCTGTGGCCATAGATACCATAGAGTATCTACATGTCTACCTGGGGCGAGGCATGGACAATTTTGCAGAGCACACAGGCGGTGCTCTGCTTCAGAAGATCGCCCAGTCATCTGTGAGCGTATTTCTTCAAAAGCAGACAACCAGGGCCATGAACGCTCTGGTTCAGTACTGCAGCCCAGGCCCAGTCCTGAATGTAATGCTCACTCCAGGGTTAAGGTAAGTCAACGGTGGAGGATCATTTTTTTGTTGCGGCTTGGACACTACAATGTTTAATGCATGAATGCAATGTTAAAATCCCTCTCTCATTCTGTGGCTGGATGCGAAAACTCTTCATCCAACATCCCTTTAATTCAATGTTTTAATGTGTTGTCTTCAGCCACCTGAGCGCAGCGGTGAGAGCCTGTGCAGCAGAAAAGCTCCACATGCTTGCAGATTCTTTGGGAGCTTCTGCAATTATGTCAGCAAAGACGAGCTTCACAAGGAACTTTGTGATTGCTGTCAATAAGATGAGTGTTGATGCTGCTGCAGACGTCAGGTAAGTAATGACTCCAAGCTCATCTCAACTTTGTCTTTTTATGAAATTCTCCTCGTTAAATCGTGTGCTGACACTAAAGTACTAAACTAGACATGTATCTCTCTTCAGGCCCCATGGACTCGCCATCCTGAGCGAAATTGCTCTTGAGCCAGCCTTTAAGAAGGTTTGGACGAGCGTTGTCCACCAAAAAGACAGGACGCATATGGAGAAGATCCTGCAGAAGATGGGGGCGTGGTAGAGCAGTGCCCCCCCCCCCCCCCCACTTCACCATGCCATTTCACAGAAGTGTGTGACCAGGCTGGTGATCAGCATGAGCAATAAAAGATTTATTATTCATATGGGTGCCACTAAATTAAAGGCAGATTTTGAATACTTAATATTCTTTGATTATTCAGATACTAAAATGTTAGAAAAAAAACATCCACTGTTTATAAAGGTCTTCATTTACTTTGGCAGGAGGCCACACATTCTGAAACAGAAGGTTCAGCCATCAGTATCAGTATATATTGCACATCACCACTACTAATGAGTCTTTAAAAGGGATAACAGAAAGCCTGAGATATCCTGAAGGGCATGTAATGAATGCAGTGATGCAATGTCTGCAGTATTTCTCATATGTACAGCCCTCTTGCCAAACAGAAGAATTTAACTCTTAAATTGGACACACAGTCCAGGCTCATCCAGCAAAATTGGTTGGAGTAAAACACCTACAGTAACTTCCTTAAGCCCAAAATTAACATCACTACTGTCCATTTTAGTTTTTATGTCTACACTTTAGTATTACTGTACAGTCTAGCACACTGTTGATGTTTAAAACCAGTCATGCCTTTAGATGGCTGAGTTAATTTGTTTCTAGGGCTGTCAGAGTTAATGCATTAATTGCAATTAATTTAGGTCCATTATTAGAAAATTATAGTTTTTAGTCAAGATTAATTGTTTGCTTTTGTTTTAAGTCCACCTCTGCTGCTTAGTGTTTAGTTTTAAAACCTCACAGACAGCTCAGTGGACAACTCAAAGTTATCTTCACCTTGTATTATCAGTCATTTAACTTTTTCACCTTCCTTTCTTCCCTTTCTAATCCATAACAAGTTCCTTTTACAGTTAGGTTAATGTCATAATCTTTGATCTACCCAGTTCCCCTTATTTTCTTTAAAAATCAAAGCAGGTCTGTATCTAAACAAGAAAGTCCCTTAGCGTAAGACGGCACCAAAATCCAGAATGAAACAAAAAATGGTTTTAAATGCTAAATAGTGGACTTTCAAATCAGGATTGACTAAAAAAAAATCTGCGATTCATAGCAATAAAAAATTGTAATTGTTTTAATGCCTATTTAGAACCATAGACTGTAGAAAGAACTGGACAAAGCCTGAGTGACGTCAGCCGTTAGCTCACAATAGGCGGACTCAAATAGCTTTTGAAGCCAATCCGCGGCTGCTGCCATATTGAAGTCACAGTCTCAACCGAACTTTGGATCAACCTAATGACCTGCCCACTAAGCTCAACTTCCTGTAAGCTAGCTAACCAGCATCCTGGTTGACAGAAACGTAGATTCTGCCTGTTGCGCTATCTGTCAATCAAATTTGCACCAATCAGTCTGCAGTGAGGTTTTTCCTCAATACATTCGTAACGATTGTGGTACAAAAACATTCACCCCCATACAGTGAGAGCACATGAAGACATTAGCTAATGAGCCACTTTTGTTTTTTGAACCAGGCTGTAAACCAGTTTATTTCTTGTGTAAAAACTGGCTGTTTAACAGGTGTCCAGACAGGACTTACAGTGTTCCTGCAGCCAGCCTCAAGTGGACACTCGCTGTATTGCAATTTTTTGCACTTACCAAATGGTTTGTAAGGGAGGTTTCCCACATAAATGTGAAATATATCCATGCAACAGTCTATCTGGCGTGTCAGGTTAAAACATGGATTTGCACACTGATGGCAAATCAGTGCACACAAATGTTCAGGCATGGAATAAAACCAGTTATGAGAGATAGCAGCGCAACAATGTCTCCACTAAAACAGAGAAACTTCAGAGCTAATATTACACAACAATTATCTTGATTTCTATCTTCGTTAATGCATATTTTCCTCATATCATGCAAAACTTTGATACACCATAAAATATATGAAACAAAATGATACATATCATACCAAAAAACATAAGCCATAGTTCACATCATAGCTATTCTGCCCAAACTAACCTGATGATTGCAACACAATCATATGAAGAAAGAAAATAAAATTTGAAGAATTTTAGAATTTTTTTGCATCTTCTTGAGCCAAACCAAACCTTGAACAACCATAACATGAGACTGAATGCTTTGCTTTTAGATACATTGAAATTGCTCATAGAGTGTTTGTGGGAACAGAAAGTATGAAGAAAAAGTATTTTCTTTTCTTAACTTTATCTCTCTAAATGTACTTTGTGGCCCAGCAAATTCTTCCCTCTAGCATTAATGACTCCAAAGATAAAATGTGAAGTGAGCTCAATGAAAGTTTAAGTAGGAAAACTGTTTCTGCTCATTCTTTAGTAACCACTTGTTCATATTAGGGCTGGGAAAGTAATCGTAAATTAGATTAAATCGCTATATGGCCTTCTGCAATTTTCATATCCCAGAAGGTGGAATATTTCTTCAACTTGAAATGTGTGTCAAAACACCAGTGAATAACTTTTTTTGCAGCAAAGAATTTATGTATTACATATCATGCAATCATTCCAGTGCCATATTTTAAGAATATTGCACAAAGAAATCCAATTTTCTTCATTTTTGTATGTTTTTCTTACTAAATATGAGAATTATACAAAAAAATATGATTCCTTTTAATATAACAGTTCATATCCAATTTGCAAAATGGGTCAAAATGGTCACAATAAGATATTTTTTCAAAATTGTTCAGCCCTAGTTCAATGTAATATTCCATGGTCCTAGTATAGAATGAATTATTGATTGTTCTTGTTGGAAAATGTATGAGATGAGGAACTAAAGAAATAATAGCTTATTTAATCGCAACTGCATTATTTTCCTAAATCGTTCAGCCCTAGTTCATACCTCCCTTTTCCACTCATACCTCCCTTTTCTACTCTTTCTCTCTTCCCGCTCTCATGATCAGCTGATTATGGGCGTTCATTCTGTTAAGTACTCTGCTAATCAGATTCTGCTACAATGAACAATCATCATGGACCTGTCAGATTCTAAATCGGTCTTTCTCTCTTTCTCAGTCAGCCTGTCATTCTGTGCAGATGCTGCAACCCTCCTCCACCCCAGCCACCTCCATTCAGTTCAGCAGCATTTATTTCAGATCCTCACGGGTCTCCTGTTCATCTCATTCTGCTTACCTCAGTCTCCTCCTCCACACCACCTCATTGAGTCCTTGGCAGCTTCTCAGAAGTCTACTCCTCATCTGATCCTTCATCTCTCATCAACACCGCCACTAGAGGGGTATTCTATTCCTGTCGTTTGCCTCACTACCCCTTCAGGGTACTAACCTGATACGCCAGATGGATTTGTTTCGCACATCCATCATATAGAACTGCATAGCGCGAACCATGGTGACTACAGACATGTCAGTACATGACTTTTGTCGTTTTTGAAAAGAAAACAACTTGATGCTGTTCTTTGTTCTTTTTTTTAACAAAAAAATGTCATCGTGTTCTGATAAAACTGACGTTTTAGCAGCATCCACACTAAGCTATACCGCCATAACGGCACCAGCCTCTTGTTACTGCTTGCTTATGTCACGACTCCGCCGTGCCTGAAAGTACTGCCCCTCTTTGCTAATTGGTCCTGTCACTTTCTAACCGGGCCCAAACGGTTCAGATGGAAGCTTTGCAAGATGGATTCGCCAGTGAGAAACAAGGAAACGTGAGTATCCATCTGCTTTGCAAGGTCATTCGAATACATGAAGCCATCACAACAGAGTCTAATTGCCAAGGACTTTGCACATTTCTCTTTCATTAACTTTGTAAAGCAAATTATTAAACTCGTTTTGAGTCTCTCCTGATTCAAATGTGGTGTCACCAGTTATTCCAACACCAGTTTAATTGTGCGCTAAAGTTTTCTTTTTCTGCATGTACCTTTGAGACCTCTCGTTAAGTCAAAAATAACTTTCATGGGCTTTAACAGAACATTGGAGCATAAGAAAAGACATGATAGAAATTCTCAGCTGTTGTTTTGGAGTCAGCCAGCTGGTTTACTCTGCAACAACTTACACTGTAAAAGGCTTCTTCAAAAACCAGGAGTGGTCCAGAGAAGCCCACAATAAGTAGTGGCTGCGCTCCAAGCAAGCAGAAGATCACGCCCTGTACTGCTGTGGACACAATCAGCTCAGAAACTCCAATTAGACCGTCCGTCTTTTCACCTAGCAACAGAAGGACAACAGATTAGCACCATGATGAACAACAGTTAGGTATCTTCATAGATACTTGCCTGAATCATCAATACAACTACAGCAAAGACATCTCACATATGAGACAATCCTCCAGTGTAGCTTTACTCTTATATTTTACTCACCCAGTAGGCCTCCAAATGTGATGGCAGGTGAAAGAGCAGCAAAGTAGATGAAGATGACAGCAGCCATGCACTGACTGTTCAGGGCATCCTTAAAGTCACTGAGGTACTTTGGGTAACGGCGCTGCACATCTCGTATCAGCCCACCGAAGGGACGTCCACTGCGCTCTAAAGGGTCGTCTGATTTTTTTAGAGGTGTGAGCAGGGCTTCTGTGAGTAGAACAGAGCAGGTCATTGGTTATCTTAATAGGAAGAAAGAAAACAACTAAAACTTCCTTTAATTTGAAGGGACACACTCACCTTTCTCCTCAAGGCTTTTAGGCTCCTTGGCCAACAGTTTGATTCCCTGCTCCTCTCTCTTTCGCAGCATTTCCCTCTGAAAGCGAGCCACAGAGCGCAGCAGCTCGTCACCTCCCATCTCTGAAGGCGGCAGCACGATGCTGCAGTCTAGGAAGCTGTTGATGGCATTCAGCAAGTCCTGCCTGTCATCTGCAAGGTAGGCTGCCTCATGGAATTGCTGGAGGAAGATTCAAATATTTAAAAAAATGAACATACAACTAAGATATTTTTCACCTCATGCTTGCAGGTGTGCTTGCAGAGTTTTGTGGCAAACTTCTTTTAATACAGTGATACATATTGTATTCTGCAGTCAGAGGAGATGGCTGTTCAACAAAAAGTAGTAAAGTAGTAGTAGTAGAATGCATAAACGCTTGCAGTTTTCTACAAGAAATGTTGTTACTTTGACCCCCTGACAAACGTGTTAGGCAGAAAGACATTCTTTTTATGCTTGATAAGGGATGGAAATTGCAGGTTAACTAACAATACTAGACAATGACAAAACCATACTGTAAGATATGATATGATAGAATATGTCAATAAAAACAATATCATTATACTGTGACACTGCATAAATGGTACGTTGTGCAGAAACCATACACTAATATATCACAATATTCAATTTTCTGAGGAATATATTAACACCCCTAAATGATACACTGTAGGATTAATAATTGAAGCCTGGCTCATGATAACTCTTGGCTATCAAGTGAATTTAAGGTTTCTCTGTTAACCTCAGATTGGATCTCCATAGCTCAACATTGCTTATTGCTGCCTTTGGGCCAAAACCTCATATCTCCAAAATCCCCACTTCTCAGAAAATTAAAAAAAAAGAAAAAGAAAAAGAAAAAACAAAACAAAACAAAAAAAGCTGTGTCTTTTACAGTTAATTCACTACTGAATGGTCCAAGTCTGAATCTTTTCAACAATTTTTTTTGCTTTAAAATTTATTAAAACCTACTGACAGATGTAAGCACTGATTTATGAAAAGTTTTAAGTCATGATAAACTGAGATACAATGTTTCGCACAATGCAAGAGTTATGCTTTATGTAGGTAATACTGCCTTTACTAAGAACAAATACTAAGCATATAAAGTTTTTTTTAACCAATTTAGACCCAAGGCCACCTAAAAAAGCCCCGCTAAAACCTGAGTATTGTTTGACAACAACCCCCTGAATCCTGAGGGTTTTCTGAAAAACTGCACAGTTGCACAAGTGTGTTTCAGTGAATCATGTTGCAGGGCATCAGTCAAGTGTCCTAAAACCAGTGACTCATGCATTCCTTTAGGTAAATACACACAAACTTTGCATCAAGTCTAAATAAGTTAAAACAAATCTAAAGGTCACTACAGACCAAAGTGGAAGTTAACCATCATAACCTTGCAACTATAGGCATCGATCAAGAGTTCTATGAGAACAAGGTTATGAGAGCTGCCAGCTCATAAAATGGCTTTAATGGACACAAGCCCTTCACTTCCTGTCACCACAGTTCAACATTATCCTGTTGCTCTCTTACTCTTCTCTTATCCTGTCAACTTCCTCTTTGGCCAATAAACTTACTGAGTTAACCTCATTTACATCATCAGTGCCACTGTCAGGAGTCATGAGGGAGTGATGTAATGAGCTACAATTTGAGCTTTGGGATTTGAGCTTGACAATTATCATCAACAATGAACAACTATATAACATGAGTAAAGAGAATGAAATACCCCTGAGCTCTACTGGCTGTACAATTGTTTTTCCTTTTACACTGTTCTTATGTTGAGTGAATTCGTATAAGAGTGGTAGTTGATTGGGTTTTGTGGTTATATACTGATGTTCCCACCCCTTTATCACCTTGTCAGACATGAGAGTGGAGATTGAGCGTCCTATCTGGTGGTAGTCCATGCTCGTAGTGGGGGGTCCCAGCAGCACAAAGAGAAACCTGACTGGCACAGGGACCTCCAGAACAGACTCCAGCTCTACCGCCTCCTGCAGCCGTACAAACGCCATGGTGGGCTGCTCCAGGAAGTCCACACTGCCTGTAGGATGACAGGATGTAAATGTTAACATCCAGAGAGCCCCACATAATATTTAGAAATGCTTTTTTAGGACAATGTGTGGATTTAAAAAAAATATTTAGTGGGAGATAACTCACCCACAAGGACAACAGTGGCCTCAGCATTTTCAGGGATCTTCTCCAGGAGCTTCAGCTCGTGCTTAGATTTGGATCGATGCATACCATACACCACTGGTTGCTCCTTCTGCTGCAAATGGAGAATAATGAGCCAAAAATAAATAAAACTGAGGATATTAGTGTCTGGGATATTTAAATGCACTTTGCTCCTCTGTACCTCGTTCTTTTCCATGTCAATGCGGGTGTCTGTTTCCCCCACGGTGTGGATGGTCCCCATGAGCGGGTCAGTCACAGATGGTTCAGGCTGATGGGTGTGATTGGCACTGTGGTTGTGCGTTATCAGACTGCCCAGGCTGGCTGCAGAGATATTCCTGGGGAAAGGGCTACTGTGCTCCTTCTCATCACTCGGGTGACTATGGGTGGTAGGGAGAGGAAGAGAGCGGGTAAGGTGAGGGAAGACAGGCTGAGAACGGGGGAAGCATCTAGTAGCAGGAAGCGTGCAGCAGTGCCATAAAGTCAGTTCAATCATCGCTAATCCTCACATGGACATAACCTGCCACTAATTAACAGTATGTATTGAAGGCTAGAATCCTACAATCCTTCAAAAATGGGTTTTAACTATCATTTTAAGCAACTTTTTTCCCAGAAAATAATAAATGGCCATTATATATACAGCCCTAGTTTGTTTCTTGACCTCTAAAATAAGGAACACCAAATGAAGTAAATAATGTGGTGCAAAAGAAAAAAAAATGTTGTCATTATATCTATTATGATTGTCCTTAACCTTTTATAAGGCCAAAAGTTTGTACTATCAAAGCAAATAAACTGTCGTACTGCAGTTAAATACATGGCAAGTCAGTTAAAAATTGACAAAAATGGAGATGGTTTCTTATATCAGTAAAGCTGTTTTGTCAAATGAGATATCTAAATCACATCTATTATTACATGTTTCCCTCTTTTTGGTCTGAGCTACAGTATCACCATAAATTAAAACTATACTGTTAGTTCAGACAGGCCACACAGTCAAGCACTGCCATATAATTGAGATCAGCTGATCTCACACAAGCACTCATCAGATGACGGCCAGCTGGTTTGCTTCTAGGCACGCTATTGGCTAACTGCACTCATGCTGCTATATTTAAGCTGCTTTAGCCTGGCTGCGCTTTGCTGCTCCCTCTGCAAGCTGCTCTTTGCAACCCTCCTCCACCCCAGCTCCTCCTTTACTCTGCTTCGGACTTAATCAGTGTCATTTTGTTGTCATTGATGCCTGCTCTGCTCTGCTCTGCTCTGGGTTTTTGCTGCTTTAGGCTTTCCTTGTAGAAACAGAAAAGGCATGAACATGTGCTGTTCCTGCTTGATGCTTTCCACGTTGGCTTGTGGAAGAGCAGGGGGATCCCAGAACAGCCACACCGTCAAATATAAATAACACAAATAAGTGCAATCAATAACTGCATAGTTGTAATATATCTATAACTACTGAGACGATCAGTTTGTTTCAAAAGCATGATGAAGGACATGTCTTACAGCTAAACACTGCTTGTTTATAGACTGATGAAACTTCCAACTGTTATAGTCTTTTTTATCTTTTTTGTGAGACTTTGTGCAGCTTTGGCTCACTTGTAAGAGGTATCTCAATGGTAGTGTCACCTGTCATGAAGGTTACAGAAACAAACAGATATGAGCTTGTAAAGACAATAACCAAAAATGAGCTGCCTCAAACACTGTTTAAAAACATAAGAGAGAAATCAGAGATAATAGTCATATTTTAGTAAAACTTCACTTCACCAGGCTCTTGGGTTAAACAACAATGGAGCAGAAACTACCTCTACAGGTGATTTAATAACATCTTAAAAAGAAAGTCAGTGCTCATTTGTTGTTGACTGGTGTTGAGAGGAATGACCATCTTCATAAAACACGAGCGTAGTTTCAGAGGTATAACCCACTGGCTTCTAAATGAGGAGTTTTTAAGCCTAATGATGTAATGTCTCAAGATATGATTGTTTTGATTTTCAATACAATAATTGTAAAAATCAAACAATATTGAGACCTGCTTCTGTAGCTTGGCAACTTAAAATGACTTCTTGTACACCCCTCCTGGTTGATTTCCAACCAGCACATTAGAAAGCATCAGTGAACACACAGGGGCAGGATGTGACACTATTTACAGTAATCAAAGGCATATTAAATAAGACTTTTATAAAATAATGAATACTGAAAATGAGTTATTTCCTCTGATTTGTCATTATCAATCTTGCAGAAGTTTACACAGTGATTCTGTTCACTGTTATTTCTTATTTTTCTCATTCAGGGAATTGTATGTGAGTCAGTGTTTTAGTAGTGATGTGAAGTTTCCAGGTAAAACACCACCACACGGTTGGGACTTAGAAAAAACTCCTGCTCTCCATCTGTCTGAAATAGACATTAATGTTATAGAGTGCATCTTTATTAGATGCTGAAGAGTCTTACTAAAACAGATCTGTAGACCGGTGAGTAAAAGTACAGTAACTGAGAGCAGAGGATGTGATAGAGTGGACCGACAGGGACACGTTTTCAGCAATAACCACACAAAATCTTGAGCCGTCTCTCATGTCTGCAGCAGTGTTAATTTCGTCGCCACATCCATTTCCTGAGAGGGCTGGATTCAGGGGCGGAGTCAGACAGCTCATTAACATTTAAAGCCACAGACATAGAAACAGCTTGTTCTGAGAAGAGCTGGAACAGAGGGTTTTTAGACGTACAAAAATCCATGACAAAAACTAGACTAAGACTAACAAAAATAGATCTGTGATGACTAAAACCAACAAAAACTAAGTTTACTTTTTGTCAAGATGACTAAAACTAGACTAAAACGTAATGTAGTTTTTGTCGGACATGCAAAATCTGTGATATTTCTTTTTCTCTGTGGGTAAATCTGTCAAAATACAATGCACCTGTATCTCTTCTGCCTCTCAGATGTATAATGCAGGGACCCCAGGTCTGGTAGAGTGCATAGAAAACACTACGATGACTTGGTACTAGATTTAGGTAAGAAAATAAATGCCTAGACTAAAAGTAAGGACTAAAATGTGAGGACTTTTTAGAGCTTAATTGCTGTCATTAGAAAGTAACACCTTATTTTCTACCACTGCTGCTATGAAAGTTATAATGATATTCTTGAGGCCTTGGATCAGAAACAATGTTGTGTGTCTCTTTTTACAGATTTTTCTAAGGCTTTTGGCACTATGGATCACAGGATATAATTGGCTAATTGTCTAAAAGCTACTGGGTTCTCGGAGCATGCTGTTGGGTGGTTTACAAACTATCTAAGTGGCAGAACCCATGCTGTTCAATCAGAGGGTGTCACATCTGAGGTTTTACCAACCGTTCTCAGGTTTTCCCCTCATGATATCATGTGGGGGAGTTAGCACCACCCAAGGGGCTGGGTTGGCCCTCCCTGCTTGGAAGAAAGTATAGCCACATCCATTTCCTGAAAGGGGCGGAGTCAGGAAGCTCCGTAACATTTAAAGCCACAGACACAGAAACAGCTCGTTCTGAGCAGGGCTGAAACAGAAGGGTTTTTAGACATACAAAAATCCCATACTGGAGTGTTTTTCAGCAACAAACTTCACAGGCATGTTTTTGGGACCTCTGACACTAATATAAACTTGTCTTAAAAGGGTTAAATATGTCCCCTTTAATCATATATTGGTGCAACACTCTCTTCCTCTGTCTCTGCTTACAGCAGCTTTGGATTGACAACACAACTGTGAATCTGGAATAAGAAAAAGAGATGAGTCTAATTTGGGCCTTAAGCCGCCTGGGTTAACAGCAACAAGTGTTACACTGTCAGTCACCCAATCTTTTTGATAAAATATTACATGATATCAACAAAATGTATGCATCGTGCAGTAAACCAAAAGAGACATGAGCTTTTTGTACCAAATTCACTTTTGGAGACTGTAAACATTTTTATTTCATCTGTTAAGATGGGCACTTTAATATAGGACCTAAAAGGAATTCCTTGGCTTTAGTATAAAGCCTTAAGTGGACAGTCCAGGAACTGCAGTTTTTTGCACTCCTGCAAAGCCTTAATTTTTTTAGCGTTAGATGCTGTTGCTTTAAAGTCACCTGTGTTTCAGCAGCAGGGCCCTCAGGACATTGGCGCGGTCTTCAGCTTTAATCTGGTCAGAAATTATCATCTGCTCCACCACCTGGTGGGCGATGCCAGGCAGGGTCTTCTGGTCCAGGTCCAACAGCACAGCACCTATGGACACAAAACAAAATAACTCGGCACTCTACGAGCATCATCACTAACTCTCAGGCTTACAAGTGACAGCTATTAAGTCTAATTTACCATGAGAGATGGTTTTTCGGAGCTCCAGCAAACTGCGGAAAGACAGGGAGGCCACGTGAGGTTTCCCCCAGCGGTCGGTCTCCTCTTCCACATCTTCCTCAAACTTGATCCATCGAGCCGTCTCCTTCCATTGCATCTCCTGGTTCTTATCCATAGTCAGCTCATTCAGCTCCACAAAAACCTGGAGACAAAACAGAGTATTAAATTAAGATACAGAAAAACACTTCCACATTATCCACACAACATGCACATTCAGCATGTGCAAAATACTAATGTCACAGGCAATGCAATCACTTTAAAAATACTTTGAGGTTTTTTAGCGCTGAACACTGTAGAAGGGCATTTTGGATGACACCATAAGAAAACCATGCTAACATTAAAATCAAATCATTTATTAAATACAGTCCACACATCAGGTTAATATATACGTTTAAATAGCCAAAGAATCTTAAATTTCCTTCTGGATCAAGTATCAAACTATCTTTCTCTCCATGCATCCATCCAGCCAGTCAACTATTTAGTCATTCATCAATCCTCCATCCATCCAGTGATCAATTTAGCTACCCATCCATGCATTCATCTATCCATATATAAAACTGACCACTTATTAGTACAACATAGATATCCATCTGTCTATTTAGCCCTTCATCCATCCGTCCACCCGTCTATCCATCCATCAACCATCCATGTAATTGACCAATCAGCCATATAATAAGCCATCCATCCATTCATTCATCCATCCATCCATCCATCCATCCATCCATCCAATTAGCCATCCTTCTGGCTATTTAGTCATTCAGCCAGTCATTACATTAAAGTTTGCAGAAAAAGATCAGAGTAAGTTCTTGGTCAGTACATTCATAAATCCCTTATCATCATCTATCTTTTATGATGAGTTAATTAACTGAACACCATGCTGGTGAATCAGATCCAATTGTGAAATAAAAAACCACAAACAAGCTGGAAAACATGTTTTAATCCTCCTGTGCCAAACTACACCTGCTGCATGCCTGTGAAGTCACGCTCACACCGGTCAAACCTGACGCTGGCTGGTCACCCAGCCTCACCTTCTGATACCGAGCCATCTGACCCGGGTCCATATCCAGCAGGACGCCTTCGAGCCGCGAGGCTGAGCGGTACACAACCACCGGTAACGACTGGAGGAGCGAGATGTTGCAGGAGAGGACTCAAATACAAGGCAGTAAAGAGGAGCGGACCCTCATTCTAACACACATACCCACAGGTAACTGCTCTTCATCAAGCACACCTGACAGGGACCTGTTGTTTACCGGGGCAGCTGGGTCGAAGGGTAGGTGGAGGCTGAGAGCTCTCTATGAGAATGTGTGCCTGTGTGTATTTGTTAATAAAACATAGCTCTCCCTCTCTCTGGAGCTCCCAGTATCTGGTTACCTGTGCTCCTCTCCCCCCTCTTTTTTCCTCTCCATGTGAAAGGAAAGAACTCATTCATTCATTTTTAATTGTCTCCTTCCCTCCTGCTCCCATCCACAAAAGAGACAAGGCGGTGCTACGTCTGAGAGATTGAAAAACATTTCCAAAGACTATGAAGGAACTTATTGTCAATTATGGGGGGAAATAGGTAGTTCCTGAAGTTAACAGTATTTTAAAAAGTGAAAATTGAATGTCACAGGGAAAAAGTGCAAATCTTAAGATGCGTTTCATCAAATTCTGGGTTGAATACATACCATTACATTTCAGATTCTCTTTCTGAGTCTAGATCAGCATCTTATTTCAAGATATAAAAAGCAAAATTTAAGGCTTGAATTGCTTGTAATCTGAAAAAAAAAAAACATGACTGTTAAGTATCTAGAATTAGATGCACTTATTTAAATGCAGATATCTCATTACAAGATACTCAACAGATAAAAATGTGCAGAATTGGGGGCTGGTTTTATTTAAAGTGGGGATATTATCCTTTTTTCAAGGCTTTACACCATCTCTCTGTTACCCACGTAGTAGCATTACATGGTTTACAGCTCAAAAAACTCCTCATGTTTCTCACACTGGCGTCCTGAAAAACCCTTATTTTGACCTCCGTCTAAAATGCTTCGTTTTCGCTGCTGTCTCTTTAACACCTCCTGTACCACGGACCTGCTTTCCTCCAATTGGCCGATTTTCCGGTGGCTGGCCAGCAGCAGGTCTCAATGTTTTGAGCCCGCCCCCTCCAATGTGGCTAATGTTGTTATGCTAGTAGTTGTAAACTTTGAATGAAACCGTCCGACTGAGTAAAATATGGCGAATTCTGATATATGTCTATGTGTTAGACCCGGAGTCTGACGCTGATAGTTTGGAGAGAGAGGGGGAAGAAAACCAGCAGTAGCGAAGGATAGAGCAGGACGTATCTGTTTGGTAAGCGTTTAATTACTGTGTTGCTATATGGCTAAATGGCTAAAAGCTTGTGGGGGCAGTCTGTTCCGCTTTGCTGGCAGCACGGACGAACCACAAACCAGTCAGGAGATAATATTGCGATGACCTCATCAGTTTGCTCCATCGAAATCTCGTCTCAGGAGAATCTCAGAGAGATTTTCAACAAACCATTTTCATCAGTTTACATGCTTATTCCAAGATTACTGCCACATACGTTCATCTTGCGGTTTGAAAATTTGCATACGTGGAGTATGGACACCCAACATTGTGACTTTATATTTATGTTTTAAAAACCGAAAAAGTATAATACCCCCTCTTTAATAGAGGGCTTTAATATTCTGTTTTGAAATAAGATGTTTATAGCAACTTTTCAGATGAAGGTGGCTGATACTAATAAAAAGATATTTCTCACAAGTAATCAGACAAATACAATTGCTAAGATCAGATTTTTTTTCAAAGCACTGAGGGACAATACTGAAAATGTTTCAGACAGTGACAGTAAATCTAAAATGCCCTTTTTGACCATTTACAGGCATGATGTCAATGTAGCATTTAGCATAAATTACTGCAGCAGTGGGTGCCTGTTGGGTGCAGCAAGCACCCACATACAGAGGCTCCAGTCCTCATTGCACTGGTTGTGCACCCCACTCTCTCACCCCCCTTATTTCCTGTCCCTCTTTGGCCCTCCTATCTAAATTAAGGTAAAAAAACTCAGAAAAATAATCTTTAAAAAATAACAATAATAACAGCAAAAGTAGACAGAATTTCTCCCTTCTTTTCACCAAACAAGAAATCATTAATGATGAATGTAGAGACATCCACAGCTGTGACAAGTGGTCTCACATTTTCTTGAACATTTAAAACTCCAAGCAATGTATAATTACACTCTTTTATACTTACAGATCCAGTGTTTATAGATTTTTAACTGTTATTTTTATGCTACTTTCTATACACTTGTTTGATAGTTTATATGTAATGTTGGATAACTTACTGCTTGTAAATATATTCATACTTTTTACTTACAACACAATTTTAGTGCTTATTTACGGTGTATTTGTTTGTGCTGCTTTACTTGTTAAATAACTAGCTGCTGTACATCTGCAATTTCCCAGTTTGGGATCAATAAAGAATCCATCTATCCATCTATAGGCAGCCTTTATTCTTTTACTCTGGGTTGAACAATGCCGGTATGATAAGCTGGTTAGAACAGAATTAGAACAACAAAATAATATAGGCTACATATAAACGTAACATTTGACGGTTTATGGAATGGATAACAGCAACATATCTCTGGATTTCAATGAGAAAATTTGACAATTTTGATAAATTGTAATGATTTTCAAGATTACTTTTGAGGCTTTTGCTGTTATTATGATAGGATGGCCAAAGAGAGAAATACAGGGAGAGAGAGTGGGGAAGAGGTACCAACCAGCACCAGGACCGGGATTCAAATCTGCAACCCATGCACTGAGGGCTTGAGCCTTTTTATATAAGCACCTGCTCTGTAAACTGGCACCTAAATCAGAATAATTTATCGATAACTTAAAAGTTGAAGCAGAAATGTTTATACTATTTAAAGCTCACTAACAGATGTATAAAAATCCTGCCAGTGTTTTGTTTTGTTTTTTTTTTTGTCATTGCTGCAATAAAGCATCACCAACCCTTTGATTTCATAGATCTTAAAGAGGACTGATAAACATTATCTTAAGCAGTGGTTCTCAGCTTGGGGGTTGAGGCCCCCTTGGGGGTCACAAGACACTGTGAAGGGGTTCAGATACCTTAAAAAAAACTAGGAATATTTTTATTCTATATTTAACCATTTTATGAAAATACATACATAAAATCTGTTAAATGTAAAATAAAAACATCATTGAAATCAAAGTAATGTTTAAAAAATCCATAAAATGCAAGTCTGCACGACTATTCTTGAATGTGTATGGCCATGTTCAACTATGCTTCAACCATCTTCAGGTAGAGGGGGGGTCCCCGGTCTCTGGCACCTTTATTTTGGGGGTTACGGGCAGAAAAGTATGAGAAGTCCTGATCTAAAGAACAAGGATTTTATAAACTTCATTATCTAATTTCATTCTTATAATTCCAACACCTGCAACAAACATTTATCCGATGACTTTAGATACAATATTTTTTTAATCACTTTGTTTCCCCAAAAAGCTTAAATATGGTTTTAAATTCCAAATAATTTCAAATAGTGTCCCAGTTCAACATTTTAAAGGTGCACTGACTCATTTATATTTGGATCACTGATTCTGTCTATAATGTTAACATAAGTAAAAGCCTTTAAACTATTCCTTTTCTGTTGTGAATCAACAAAACATAGTAAGCATAACTTTATATAAATGAGTAAAAGGCACTGGAAAACATAATCAAAGTACATGGTGACATTTGTTGACACATGTCCTGGTGAGTCCTGTAACGTCTCACCTCATGTGGGGTTCGGTCCTGTTTACGGCTGCGGGTGGTCGGCTCTTTGTGGTCCTTGCCGATGTGCACCACTTGTCCTTTAGTGCTCTTTCTGACCAGGTGTCTGCGTACACCGGGAACATCTTCGAAACGATGACCTGGTGAAGAAATACAGATCATTGAATAGAGGAGATATCAAAGCACTACAACTGGAAAATAAACTCTTGGATCAGACACAGGCTGAAGGACTTTACACTCTGCAGCCATCAGCGACACTAGACATGCTGACCTTGCACCACAAGTTCAACTGTCAAACAACTAAGTCACAGAGAGCCAAACCAGTGTGCTTTTGTTACTTTAGTCCCTCATTAGGGAGTACAGTTACTCAGGCTGACAGCAGAACAGTTATTGAAAGGAATGTGAAGAGAGATGTAGGATGAAATGGACATAACACCAGGAGGAATTGAGGTAAAACATGCCCGATAAGAAAAAATGCAATATGCATGTTGTGAAAATGTTAAAGTCATCTTACAATGAAATCAGAAAAAAACTCCACAAAGCGTTCGAGTTCCCCTGAAAATATCAACTTCCTTACCTTCATCTGAGCCTGAGAGTCGTATGAAACAAACAGTGACGCTTCTATGGTTCTTCATCAATGTCTATGCTCATTATTTGAAAAACAAAGAAATTTCAGGTGCAAAAAAAGCATTTTTGATGCAAAACGCCAAGATCTTCCAATTTATCCTAGTATTTCTTAACAATCTCTGCATCTTTATCAAAGAAGGTCTGTTGTGAAGTCTCCATGATGTTTGAGTGAAGTTTGGGGCAGGCCCTGGAGTAAAAACGAGGCCTGATTGGCACAAAGCATTTGAAGGGCGAGGAGGATTTGTGGTGGGCGTAGGGTTGGTGTTGGCACGTTGATCTGACTACGTGCCTTTAAACTGCAGCGTGCCACTTGTGCAGGTTTTTAAGCTATCGGAAAAAATTGCCACGTCTTGACCGGTGTCTGACCCCGGCCGTGGGTGAAACTTTCAGAATGCATCAGTGAGCAGAGGTGTTACTTTGCTCAGGTCAGACAAAAGGGGAGGGACAGTGATCTAATAATTCCTATTGTTGAGCAGCAGCCAGGGACAGAGACACTTTCCCAGGATGATTTATGGAGGCAGGAAGAAGATAAAAGATGACACAGAGAATACGTAGTGATGAACACGTTAGAAGCATGACTCTGCGTCTCTAAGCCCCATAATGACCACAGATCTGCCCATACGTCTTTACACAGCCTCTTTCTTTTTTGGCCTTCAAGTCCACTTAACTCTTCCTCTTTTTTTCAGTCCACTAATGATTAAAGGTTCTTAACAGAGGTCCAGGTTTCACAATTAGCCGCCATGTTGGCTTGGGCTGGAGTCCAGGGGCCTCAGCTGACAGCGGGAATGGCTAATTTAATAATGCGAGCCTGTCAGACACACTCTCTGATAAGCTGCTGCTCTCTGCTGAGGGGTCGGATCCCTGACGTAAATCTCTGCAGCCTAGAACACAACCCCATGCTGGGCCGGAGGGTCCAGGAACGTCACCTGGCAGCGGGTAGCAAAGTACAATGAAGACGGAACTAGAGGCAGCCATGGCGCCCTTGCTCCAATGGTTCTGGAAGAATCTGAGCATCAACAAAATCCAAGACTTCATAACTGCTGCTAGTTAACTGCACAACACTATTTGGTAATAACCCATTTATATAAAGAAGAGTAATTATAAATCTTTTTTTTTTTTTTTTTTTGCAAAAACTTCCCAAGAAAGCCAAACATGCTGGCAAAGTTTTGCTTGTGTTTAGAGAAAAGCACTTGGATTAGGAATTAGGAAGGAAAAACAAGAAATCAGGGGAATACTTTCAAATGTTCTACCTTGGTAGCTACGGATTAAGAAAATGCAGCAGATAAATGAAAGGACATTTATTTAAATCAATCTATTTAATGGTCTGTAACTGATTATAATGTTAGGTTTAATCACAGGAATGCTAGTGTGTTAAAAAAAATTTCTTGATCTTCCATTGAACATCTTCTGACTCTGTTTTTCACCTTTTATTCTAGTATAAGACGAAGATATAACCTATTAAGTTGTTGTGGTGGAAAAATGCGCACTTGAAAGTGTGCACTAATAAATATACACTTAGAAAAGTGAACTTGTGCACTTGAAGAGCATAAAAATGTGCCTTTATGCACTTAGAAGTGTGAAACTGTGCACTTCAAGGTGCATTCAGATAAGTACCCTTAAAAGTTTGCACCAGAAAGTGTGCTCTAGCTCAGTGGTACCCAACCTGGGGTCCAGGAAACCCTTGGGGGGCTTCCAAAGATCTCAGGGGGGCAGGGGACCCCGTCTGCTTTGACGTTGTCAAAATAAGATGTGCATATATTAAAAAAAAAACCCGTAGCTACTGCTCGTTTTCCTAAAATGACACCAATTGGTCCGGTCCGTTCTCAGACCTAGCATGATCGTTTCAGGTAGGATCTTTGCAAGATGGATCTGACAGACATAGAATCTGGCTAATTCATCTCCTTTGCAAGGTTAAAATGTCAATGCAAGCATCTTTAAAAGATTCTGAAGAGACTCAACAGAACGTATCTCTCAACCAGTGAATTAAACAGTCAGCAGGGACAATGGCTGTGATGGAGGATGGAGTGAAGTGGCATGAATGAGGCACTTCTTCTGCATCTAGGACAAAATCCTCTATCTTCCTTACGTCTTTTCAGAGGTGTTATCATGTTTCTAACTCTTTTAGCGTGTAACTGCCGTACACAATCAGAAAATGGCATTCGAATTCTGTCTCCCTCTTATTACTCTGTTTCAGCAAAAAGATACTCGCTCTCATTTGAATCACCCATTGTTTCACGTGTCTCTCTACTCACTCACTAGTTACTTCTGGGTATCTATCAAAAAAAAAAAAAAAAATAACAGCTATTGTATCCTTTAAAGCATGCGGTATCAAAAAAGTACCATAGTTTTAAAAAGGTTGGTTATCTTAAAAGCATGCAATTTACAGTGGGCACTCCAAAGTCTGCACTTCAAGTATGCACTAAAAGTGCACACAAAAGTATGCACTTTAGAGTGTGCACTCTCACACTTAGAAGTTTTCTCTTCCATTCAAGAAGTTGAGTCAGCCATTTTTAATAAAACTATTAAGTGCATTTGTTAGAAAAAGGTAAAAAAAAAAAAAAAGCACTTTATTAGTAAGAATGGTAAGCAATAGAATGCAGCTCAGGTTACTTATTTTATATAAAGGGCATCTTTTTTGTAGTTTCTGACCTTGGACAAAGGACATGCATTCTTCTCACTCATCTGTACTCACTTTTAATGCCATCCAGGTCAGCAGAGGCCAGCGTCTGAGCCTCGCTCTCGTCCGTAGGGATCCTCTGGTACTTGGCCTGCTCGGCTCCTGTCATGTTTCCTGTGCGCCGGCGCTCCTGCAGGTCGTAGCTGCGGCTGGCAGAGGACACCCGGGTAAGAGGTATGTGTTCAGGAGGCGCTAATTGAGGAGCAGGGCTGGAAGCTTCGGGTGAGGTCAGCACACTAGAGAAGAGCAGAAAACAAGACAAAGTTCTACTGTGGCGCTTCAAATACAATTGAAATGCACATAAATCTATGAAAGAATAGTGTAAGGTAAAGAAGATGCTCAGCTAATCCAAATTCTTTAAAGTCCTTTGAAACTGACATAATAAACTCACCTTTCTTTAAATGTCAGCTGTCCACAGAATTCTAAAACTACAACTTTATCACTCAGTTATAATCCCCTTGTGTCAGTTGGTTCTGTAAAATAAATCCGCTGCTTTCCAAAGCCTTCTGATAAACAAGTATTCACAGTCTCATCCCAGCCCAGATCAGAGCCTCATGAAGAGGAAAAGTAAATGTCATAGGGAGAGCCTGGGGCTGCTGAGGTGTGTTGTCGTCTATAGCGACAGGTGATATATGGGTCTCTGAGGAGCGGATTATTCAGGTCCATCAGATCAAGCCCAGCAGGCCGTCTGAATGCCTGAGACATGGTAACGTACAGTGTGTGCCTCACTGGCCAATCGAGCATGTGCCTGACGTGCATTATGCAATCAGCACAGCAGGTAAAGCATGATTTTAAGTTTCTCTCACACCATCTTTACTAGTTTGTTTTTGGGTCCAAGATCTTGACTTGACTCACTCTGAGGAAGAGGCGTCTTCATGGTCAGCTCCCTCTGCAGAGTGCGGTACGATGTCCAGCTCACGCGCTGAGTGGGGGCTCTCTTTGCTTCGTTTGGACACATGGTCATCATCTGAGAGAAAGAACTGTGGAGAGAGTACAGAGTATAGAGAGATGCTCATCTTAAAAAAAACAACGAATGTTGAAATATAAATGCAGAACTTTAGCTCCTAGATGATCAGGTTTGTTTTTTCAGCTTAATTTGACAATAGAGTTACAATGCTACAAATATTAAAGTGATAAAACATAAAACCAAATGGACAACAAAACATCATAAAAGATTTCAATCATATTCTGCAAAATCTGCTGATGTGAGAAGCTTTCACTATCACTGTGAGATCAGATTTGGTCTTGTTTTGTGCAGCATGATGCCATCTAAACATAAAACCTACTGATGAATGATTAAGACTATAATAAAATATTCATAAGGGAAAATATGGTAATGCTAAAACAGTGAGTGAGCAAGCTGGACCAAACATTAGCAACATAATCCTGAACTCTGGACATCAACATGCAGGTAATTAATTACATCCTGATGCACATTAAAGTTGCAATAAAAGCCAATGCTAGTAGTCCATCTTTGCATGTTTGTTTATAGTCATTTCTATTTAAACGAAACATTGTAAGAACGTAAAACTATAGTATTTAAAGACTACAACCTTTGAGGACATAAAACAGTGAAATAGTTTGGGATTATGCCATTAAGATACATTTTGTCAGACATTGTGATTGATATTGGGGAGTAATTAAGTAGCTTCTGGGGTCATTTGTTCAGAATAATGCATAAAAGCTGTGATAAAAAGCTGATCTCTTTATAATATAGAACATCATAAGAAACCAATGTAGAGAATTAAGGGCTTGTGTTTGTTATCTTAAATAATCAAAAAGCTTACTAAAGGGTAAAAGAACATTTTTTCAAATACTGACAGATAAAACAAAGACGTCTGTGACAAAAAAATGTATATTGATTTCTAACAACTCCCTAAATGAAATAATTCGTATTCTGTTGTTAAAGAAAAACAACAGAATACAAAAAAATCTATCACAAGGAAATAGGGTAGAGTTGAGCTGCCTGCCCAGGATCGATGACAGTCAGACAGTGGAGGAAATCTTCACAATGTAAAAACTGACACATCTTTGAGAATGAGGGAAGCACAGATGGAAGACACGTGGAAGAAATGGGCATTATTCAGGATTAAATGCAGCAACTTAAGGAAAGAAAAATAAGGGTCAAATGATTCAGATGCTGACATTAAAACCAAACAGATTACCAGGGGTCTAACTTCAAACAGCTCCTTTAAGGCTGTATTCTTGCCTTGTTATTTCTAATAAAATCAATTTTATGCCTTTATTCATAGATGGATAGAGTTGGAAAGAGATGTGGGAAAGTAGCCACAGGTGGGTCTTGAACCCGGGCTGCCTGCAAGGGGTATGCTCTCAGAAGCCCCTTGTAGCAGACGGCTACTGTGAGATGCTGCAAATCAGATTAAACCTTTGTTTAGGCTGAGCTTAAGGTAAGGCTTGGAACACCAAAATTCAGAAGTTAAAAACCCCACCTGCACAACTTAATTACAAAATGTTTAGTAAAGCCGAGTAAAATGTCTGCTCACAGGAAAAAGGCCCATCCTCCATAGAAACTTTCTAGCGTGGCAAATATAGTTTCCATAGCTGCATTAGCTGCATAAGCTACGAAGATAACACTTAGCTAAAGCTAAAGCATAGCTAATGATATCTACATTAGCTACGTAAGCTTTGTTATCTCGGTTACGTAGTAAGATTAGCTTTAGTTACATTTGCTAAAGCTACCTTGGTTTAGGTAGTATCATTAACTATGCAGCTACCTAGCTATATAAGCTTCAGCTAAAGCTAACAAAGCTAAAGCAAGCCATCTTTCATCTATCTACTTCTAAAAAGGGTCTGTACATAGTTTAATCCCCATTTAGACCTCTGACCTGTTTCTCTGTTTTATTTATAAAATGGTTTTTAGTCTTTAATGTTTGCCATGTGGTTATTTAATGAATGTAACTGCCAGACTTTGTTTAGACTGTCTTGTACTTTTTTGTTTTTCAAATAAATTATCAAAATGAAAACATTTTATTTGAAAGTTTGCATACTTGTAATATACAGCCAAACAAAAATGTTTTCCAGTGTGTTCAATCTAAACCTATAAATAGTAGAACTAAAGAAAGTCAAATTCTGCAATGGACTCTCTGTCCACAAACACAGCAAAATATCATCTCCATGATCTATGTACGAATATTTTTATGAATCTATCATTTACATTACAGGTAACCGATAGATTCAGATTGTCTATGATGACTTACAGCTTTTTTCTTTTTTAAATGACTGGAATCAAGGACCCAAAAGACATAAGCCGAATGCGCATCTCTGTTTGGATTAGGGAACTTTTTCCCTGTTTTGGACTTATAAACAAGACTGCAAATTTACTGATAATCAAAATACTTGCTTCATGTGTCCTTTCATTATGTAGACAAGTAAAAATTCAATCAACTCCAAAAGAAAATTGCCATTGCATAATCACTTGATTTTCCTCCAAATAACAACATAAAGACCCATGATTTGGGTGGATACTATCCCTGACTTCAGGATAATCATGAATTCATTCAAAGGGTGGTAAGTTTACCTCTACATCTTTGACTTTCTCTGACTCTGACGGAACGGAGGTCGTCTCCGTCACCTCATCCTCCTCTTCCTCCTCATCCTCTCCCTCCTCAATTGGGCCGCTGCTGGGAGCCTGGCTGCTTTTGTGATCTTTGTCCTTCCTCCTTTTCTTGCTGCTCTTCTTCCTGCGTCCCTCAGGGGGCAGTTTAGACAGAGGGCGGTGGATGTGGTGAGAGGAGTGACGGTGGTCTGGGGAGAAGATAGAGCAGAAAAACACTCAGAGTGCCACTTAATTAACCCTGTGGCTTGATAGATACTGGATCAAATCCAGCAACAAAGACGCAGCGCTGTTCTTACATTCAATGTCCTCCTCATGGTAGTTGTGGTGCTGTTCATCAGGAATCACAGACGCAGGGCTGAGGATCTGCTGGAAGCGCTGAACGCCTAAAGCTTTGTTCAGGTCCCCATCATCCTCATCTTCAGGGCGAGGAGTCCCATGCGATGAGGCAGCAGGAACCTCTGGCTAAAATACACAAACACAACAACAAATCAGTCGGTGCATTACAGGGGGAAAAAGCAAGAAACTCTGTGTTATGGTAAGAATGTTTGACAGTCTAGGTATGAGTAATTATCCTGAATAAGATGTTATGTTTTTCAACTGTGATCACCTTCTCCCTCATCTTTAATCATGAAACACTGGAAAAATAATTATGCTCCTGACATGGACTGTACACTCTTCTATCCACTGTGACAATACTGCATGCCAAAACCTGCTGAGTCTGAATCTGGTCCACCCTAACTTAACTCATCACTAGAGGGAGTTCTGGCTCTACAAATACAGCACAGTCAGGACATCACATGACGAGCCCTCTCATGCATGCCTTCATATAAAGAAGCCTCAGATTGAAAACAATAGCCATGTGCATTGATCAGTTATTCTTTGTCCACACTGTGGTGTGACAGGCATCATGTGACTGATAAGAGATCTGTTTTCTTGCAGCAGGATCCTGCGCCCTGCCGTGCCCCGCTCTGCCGGAGGGATGTTGTCTTAAGGATTGGCAACCAGCAAGTGGATCTAGTCCGACTAACAGGATTGTGCTTTGGCCGCCTTGAAGCAGAGTAAATGTTTCCATGATTACTGCACAGGTAGTGAGATCCTGCAGTGGCCTCTCACTGTGGCAAAACTCAGGGGCCACAAGTCATGTGGTTCTCCCACAAACATTTCCCAGGATAGCCAACATGTCGTGTTGTATGTTGTGTTTTCTCCTGTGCTGCAGGGAGTAACAGAAAGCATGTGACAACACATGAAGACTCTTATTCTACCTGGAGTCTGACTCAAACGACAGACTGCTAAAAAAAATTAGTTCCCAAAATTATGGAAGCATTGGATACATACTGAAGTGTTTCCATTGTCACCTCGTCATATTTCAAAAATATAACCTAGACTTTTTATGCCACTGTTGTAGCTGTAACTGCAAATTCATTTACAGATTAATATTTCACAGCAATAAACATCTAATCTGCCTATGTCATATAACACACAGTTAAACATTCCCAACCCTCATTTGTTGTGTGACACTGCATGTATATATGTATATATATATATATATATATAAAAAAACTCATTTTCTGACCCTTCTGAAGAGCTGAAATATGGGAACGGCGATAAATTAATATCCCTATTGTTCTTCTGTGTGTGAGACATGGAGCAAAATCAAACTGTATAAGGCTGAGTCTACCCTAACTATGTTAAGCATGTTTCACTCTCTTGTATTAATGTCTTTAATGTCTTAATCTTTTCCACCTGAGGAGACCATATTTTGGCCTTTATTTCCTAATATCTAATATTGTCTTTTGGCTTTTTCATACATTCGTAAAGCTTAAAGCACTCCTGACTGATTATGGGCTCAAAATGGTAACCACTGGACATCCTAAGGTAAAAACAAAAAGAAAAAGAAAAAGAAAAAGGATATGGTACAAAATTAAATCTAAAGTTAACTTAACTTGATCCTGATGAGCCAGTTAAGCACAGCAATGACTTTCTATCCCTTAACGAAGCACCAATATTGAGAAGAAAAAACACAACTATGAAAACGAGACAGTTGCTAGGGATGACATTCTCATCAGAAACTCTGGAGGATTAACTTTAGTTGTGTTAATCCATAATGAGAAGTTTAGTTAATTTGAAGTTATTGGTTTCCTTGTAGTGGACAGTAATGTCAAAGACTGACACTACTATATATTTTCAATATAGAAACAGTCAATCAAACTAAAGCCCCCACAGGCGTAACAACCCCCGCTTTTGAAACAACTTTTGTAGCATAACCTTTTAACCTAGGCTTTCATCAATGAGGTAAAATGAACACATACTGAGGGAGAAATTATCTGTTCTTTTAATGTTGTTTTTTTTTTCTGATTTTCTCTTCACGTTTAGTGCAAATGCTTGTATTTTGAAAACGCAACGTGTGATTTATTATGCAGCCCTAAAGTCTACCATAAGGAAAATGAGAAAGTAGAATAAAGGGGTGAAAAGAAGTTGAAAGATTCGGAAATGAAGCATGATTTTATCTGCATGATATAGACACTTCTGCCAGTATTTGAACCAGCATACTGACTGTATCATGCTCTGTGAAATTGCTGCTCATCCTGTTGAGGTTTTATTCTTTTATAGAAACCCAACTACTTTTGAAGAGTGTAGTCCATCCTGATACTTTGCCCAAACAATGCTGGCCCGGTCTTTTCTGGTTGTAAACATTTCATCTAAATGAAAGGTGGTAGGGCTGCACGGCGGTGCAGGGGTTGGCACTGTTGCAGCAAGAAGGCTCCAGGTTTGCTTCCCAGTCAGGAACATATTGTGCATGTGTGGGTTCTCTCCGGAGAACTCTGGCTTCTTACCACCACCAAAGCCATACTCGTTAGGGTAATTAGGGACCCTAATTTGGATGGATGGATGGATGGTGGTAAATGGGTCTTCAGTGATGTAAATATGAAAAGTGTAGGGATGAACGATATTATTGTTATGATATTGGTATCACATTAAAAAAATGATTATTGGTATTGGCAGGTATGAAACTTTTGCATTTATTTACACCCAATATTTTGGTTATAGAAATATGCTAGATTAGCTGTAAATATTGGCCGTAAGAGGAGTCTTAGGTTGGACCAACAGACTTACTTCAGCTTAAGTCTTTTATTTTATCAGTCCTCATTCCTCCTTACACTTTAAAGTCAGTTTGAACAACTGCAATTAGTTAATATGCTCATCCTAAAATTGTAAATTGTGGCTCAAATGATTTTGTGTCAGCATATCAGGCATTGAAAAAAATCCACCATCATGCATCCCTAGAAACGGTACAGTTAAATGCTTATCAAGAGCCCAATTCATGTGGCCTGTGCATGAAACAACAAGGTTCTGACCTTTCTGAACAGGGATCAAAATCATAACATTACAAAATGCCCAAAATTTACGGGTGTGTATGAATATCTGTTCAGACTCTCTCCATCAAACTGGACAAATAGCCCCATCTTGTGACTGGAGATGTGATTACCTCACATCACATACCTTATGTGTGTATTTCAACTATGTTTAATCCCTTAAACCCTGACTTTTGGAACATCCTTAAGGTATCTGTGAATTTGTGAAGAATCTGCCAACAGGCTGCATCAACAGACTTACACTCCTGCTGTCACAGAGCACTCGTTAGCTTACAATCAGGAGCAAACGGTAACGCAAAAGTGTTTGATCATTTAGTCACAGGGCATGTTCTCACTCAAAAGGAGTTGTGGTTGTCATTATCCCTTGAATATACGTACAGTGTATAATTCTGCATCATTCACAGGGACCTCTGTTCTGCAGAATGACTACTTTTACTCTAAAAGAGAAGCTCTGGCTCTGCTGATAGAACTTCAAGTGCTGGTAAGTAGTGATGCACCACTAATCTAAATCCACTTGTGATGTCAGGCTGTGCAGCTACAACATTGCATTAAAGGCTGCAATTATTTTTGTATGAGGTAGTACTTGAAAGGTTTATAAAAATGCCTGCAGAAAGACCTAGACCTTAAAACAGGTGCCACTAGTGAATTTTGATTTATTTTCAAAAAACAAAGAAACATAATTTTTGTAAAATATTGAGTTATTTCACCGTAAAAACTTGTGCTTCTCTAAAAGTATCATTTTACTCTGATTTTCCTTTTAACCTTGCAAGTAGACTCGAGGTACCATTTATGCATTATATTGTAATTGCAAAATGCAATATGATCCAGAATAATCACCTGTGCACATTATTACCAAATAGCACTATTAGTCAGTGAAACACTAGATGCAGAACTTAGATAGGTAGGCTAAATGTTAAACTGCTGTGCTGCTGCCTTTGTGTACAGGATCATTTGTCCCTCAGTGCAAGTTTATTTTGTTAGTCCAAACTGGATCATCAACCAAAAATAACTCTGGTAATCAAAGGATACAAATCAACTACCTCCATAAACTTAACTGAACCCATCACATGCAGTACAAACAGTGGTGGTTATTTATAAGTACCATGTAAACAAGCTTTGGCACTTTGCTTGTTCCACTTTTAACAAGCTCATCAAACCCATCAGGAAGAGAAGACGTGAACAGGAAACTCCAACGTTCATCCTCACGTACAGCCTGATGGATGTTCATGCTTAAAGGCATGTCCAAGGAGAGTGAGAAAAAGTGATTCCCATGGCCCACATGGCTGTGAGGAGTTTGACTCTGACCTGTTTTTGACATGTCACACACAGGTGAGAAGACAGAAACCCTACGGTGAACTGTGGATGAGCTGAGACTTAAAGTAGGAAGGGTGGACAAGTCAGCCTGTAGGGCACACAGTCAATATTGACCGAAGGTTAAATTCATCATATTTTTTTTTTTTTCCCTGACAGATAAACAAGAGTTTCACATTAAGCAGAAAATAAACCTGACGTTGACCTCAAGAGCAAACTGTAAAACTACTATTCAGCATTTTAAGGCACCAAAAGCGCTTCAAGATGCAGAAAAGATTCTTCAACATGAGAGGCCTTGATGAAAATCCAAACCTTGCCATTTTAATGAAAAAGTTTCTAAAATTAAAGAGCAGAACTTCTCTAGAGCTTTGTCAATACTTCAAAATTTAATAAGATGACTTCTCCAAAAGGCCACAGTACACAATCCCCTCCAGATGTGAGCTGCTACACTATCCTGCAGTTTATTTTTACAGAGCCCTCATTCATATCACAGTTTCACAGAGAATCCCAAGAGGTGGGAGAGATGTGTGAGGGATTCTCATAGAGGTGCGAGAATTTTCCACAACCAAAACCATGTGCAAAAATAAGCTTGAGTGAAAACAAACAGACGAGACAACGAGGAAGACGGAGGCTAAGAGTCGGATTTGTGACTTCAGAAAGAATTCACTTTTCTAATGTCAACATGAGTTTTATCACAATCAATAGGGTTGGTGACAACAAATGTCACTGACATCTAGCATGACAGCTAAGAAGCTCAAGCCCTTAACACCTCGATTAAATAACTATAGGTAGGAAATGTCTCTCTGAAAGGGCTTATCAAAGCCTTGCCATGATCTAATCAGATCTGTCACATGATCTGCCACCTTCACCCGTCTGCCCATTGTATCAACGTAGAATAAAAGATGCTCTGGTTCCCTTTAAAGGCCAACGCTCATGGAAAGGTCAAGCTGTGTGTGAACAGGTTGGCTCTAATCTCCACATTACAGCTTTACTATATGAAGCTTAAATATTGACTGGTGTACTTCAAATCAGTGAGCCTTGAAGGGCAGAGTAAATGTACAGAAACTACACGTCATATATTCCTGAATGTTGCTTTTTATGATAAACATTACTTAAAAAATAAAGGCTAGTAGAGCTAACCCCACTTTCTTACACATCAGAGATTAGAAAATAGTTCATTCAATTTATGACAGGTTGTTTTAAATTATTCCCATACTTAAAGAAGCAATTCAACCTAACAGACACCATTTTTTAAACCAAGTACAGATTGAAGATTTTCAACATAACAAGACTGTTTTGGGGCATTACAGGGGACAGTTGCAGCTGTCTGAACTGAATCGTCTTACCTCGAATCAGGCCAGCTGTTGCAATTAAGTTTGTCAAACTGCAAACAGATGGTTTTAAACATTGCAAGCAGATAAATGTGAAAGAACTATTCTGTTTTGAATTTTCCAAATGTTTAATAAAAAATGTTCATTTTGAAAATGATAACATTTTTCTTCTTAAATAAACTTTCAAAAGAAAACCTCAGCCAGTTAAACATCCTTTGTCATCCATTAGCTGTGCATGTCAGCAGTGCGCTATATGAAATAATGTATAGGAAATTCAAGGCCATTTTTTCAGGGATTTTTTAGCTGAAGGCTTAGTTTTTAAAAGACTGAGCTTGCTTATCCTTTCTGGAATGACTTAATATGTGCCCTAAAACTGCACGTCACGGTTGCATATATATTATGTTGTAAAAAAATGCTGCTGCTAGCGTAGCAGAGTGCTATGTGAGAGACATTCTGATTCCACTCATCATCATGTTTTACTCTGACACCAAAGAGCAGTCAGATAAGAACCCCAACTTCAACCGTTTTTTTGCCCATGTAATTAATGTGAAGCGTAATAAAAGGTGTACTGGTAAAACGTGTGTTCTCTCCCCTCCAAATCTAATGTTTGTAATAACAGCAACATGAAGTGAGCGTACTGTGTCCGTCTGTCTCTGGCTTCAATATGAGCTGCAGCAACTCATATTACTCGACTTAAACAACTGTTTGCAGGTGTTTTAACTCATGACTTGCTAGTTTTAAGGCCATGATGATTTAAAGAAGCAGCTGTGTCAAGGTCAGAGAAGCAGCTATCCAAAGTGACCAAGAGGCTGGGGGTAAACACTGTGGATACTGCTTAAGCTAAGGTAAATCAGTGATAAACATGGTGCTTCAGACAAATCCTTCACAATAAAAGCCCATAGTTGTTGTCCTCCCTGAGTGAGTTTTATGTTAATTTTCACATTTGTTGTTTCCTCTAGCAGTAGCCTCTAGCTATATCCTGTTTAGTTGAATCAATGATTCTTTCTTTACTCATTTCAAGATGTTTTTTTCATATGTTTATACATTTATTTCCACATATTAACTTTGTATACAGTAATACACTTATTTTAAATAGTCAGTTTGCTGCACTAGCCCTGTGGTGCTGCTGGTAAACATTTTTGCTGCTCCTTTTTTTACAATGCACTGCAGATTCAAATATTTAATTTGAAATCATTAAATCTGGTGCTCCTACCTGTCTTGATGTGAAGCCATCACAAAGTTTAAATGAATTTACTGGTAATAAAATTACGTTTAATGCATTTAAAATATTTTTTTTATCTCTGAATAAGAAACATTTCAGGTTTGTTAGAGCTTTGTGTAATCTTACACACAATATCACTAAAAACAGTAAGAATGTCAATTACGATTTAAAAAATGTTGGAATAATATTGGGTATCGATACTGATGTATCAAAATCAGATCAGAATTGAAAAAAGGGGATATGTGCATCTGTATGCTTAGAGTCTTGCAGAGCAACCCGACACCAGCAGTACTGAGTTTTAACTGGTTTCTTGAATCTTTTGTTTGAACTAGGCTTTAGAGTTCATTCCTGTTCATTCACTTCTATAGTAAATAAGTGAAAGTTGTAATAGTAGCCTTCTGGATTTGCTAATCATTTGGGCTAAATCCTTTCATCCCTGATTTTTACGCTATTACACAGCTGTGGAGCTACAGGTTATGAAGATGCAAAGAAACCACCTACGCATCTCTTAACCTGAGAAAACAAAACCATCTATTCTACCAAGCATTAGGATTCCAGTTCTGTTGGCCTCTACATGGTCATTTTTTTACATGTTAGATCAAGCAAACAGACTAAAATGATGCCTGATTTACTTTAAAGGGTTGAATATATTTAGATATTGTACAAAGATTTTACAAAGTAATTCAGTTCATTTTTTACTTCAAAGCTGAATTTCAATAATGAGCCTCTGATTTTGTCATTAATCCTGTTTAAAGCTCCTGTGAGGAATTTTCGTTGGTCATGACACAGACTGAAATCATAACTAATGCCTCCACCCAACCCACAGAGGCAAATAAGATCATCAGTGTCAAAATTTCACATTTATTCATAGTTATTTTATGTGCCTGTCAAACACTGCCAGGGGTGTAGGTGTCAGACAGAAGTGGTTAAGCTTTCTACGGGAACAGTTTTTCAACAAGTGAAGCCAAATATTCATTAAGAGACTTTTACAACTAGAAAAGCACTCGGACAGGGCAGACCTCTGCCATTAGCCCCATCTCCCAATAGTGAAGAATCCTTTAAAAAATTCCTGGATCCATCCCCATGTGCCCCCCACCACAGCATTCACTGATTACTCCCTCACCAGTGGGGTGGAAACACGGTGAGGGAAAGCACTGGCTATGCTATGGGTGGACTGTCATGGGGGAAGCATTTCCTGCTGGTGTCAACAGATGCACTGACAGTCTCACCCATGGTCTCATCGGATGACTGGAAGTCATGGCAGAAGGTGAATATTCCTCTATTCCTCCCAGCATTGTGAGTATTCTCGCTACAATTCCCTGTCTTTCTCTCTGTTACGCTCTGACTCGTCTTCTTGACCGGGTTGACTTTGAATAGAAACACACCCAAAATGCTGCTAGGATTCAAGTTACTCATGTCCGCCATCTCCTGGTGTAAAGTGGTAACAGCGCAGACCTCCACCATTAGCCCTATCTCCCAATACTACAGAATCCTTCAAAAATTTCCTGAATCCTGATCTGATCTGGATGACCTGACGGTGATCCAGATCACTCCAAAATCTAATCAGTTCTTCCTTATGCTATTTGTGACATTTCCTGAAAATTTCATCAAAATCTATCCACAACTTTTTGAGTTATGTTGCTAACAAACTAACAAACTAACAAACAAACAAACAAACGAACAAACCCACCTGATCACATAACCTCATTGGCGGAGGTAATAAAAAGGGTTTAGTTTTAAAACAAACTTTAAAACTTACAGGATAAAATCAGCAAAGACACTGAGTGTCATGCTTTGTCCACAGGAGGCGCCCAAATCAACACAACCTTAAGTTCCTCACAGGAGCTTTAAGTCATTGATAAAATTCACACAGTTCAAGGAGGATTGAGATTCTCACTCATTTTTGGGAATAAATAAGCTAGGACGCTTACTGTTAGTGGGCAGGTAATGACAAAGATTTGACCACAATATACATCTTTTTCAAAAAAAGAGCCCAATTTCAATAAATGTTAAAGAAATGTCAGTTATCATGAAGCTCTATTTTAGCCCAGGAGTGGTTTGAGCTAAAAGCTAATGTTAGCATGCTCAGTTGTTTTTGATGTTCAGTGTTTTAGCGAAGAGTTGCTCACATTTACATCACATTTACAGCAGGCACTGTTAATAATGCCATTAGTTTAATGAGTATTTGGTCATTAATCGGCTAAACCTTTTTGACCTGATGATGCTTAAACTACTAAAAGGGCATCGAGAGCAAAAGTTAAGAGGTCATCAGAGTCGTTACAGATATTTCTGAGGCAAACATCAGTGTTTGTACCATAAGTTTTGCTGACTTGTTAAAATTGCCATAACAGCGTTTTAAACTTCTATATTATTATGGTAAAAATCAGATTTATGGATATCATATCATACAGACAGTAAATTCAAGTTCCATGTGCCAAATATTGGGTAAGTCTTGGCTTTTAATTACCAAAAACAGGGAAACTCCCGCTAGCTGTCCAAACAGAACAAATGCACTGCCTGTATTTGTGCATTGGAGAGGTAAAAGATTGACAGTGCTTCCTTTCATCCGCCCACGGCAGCTTTTGGGGGAAGGTATGACAGAAGCTCCTGAATGTTTCTCCAGCTTCAGTCACTTTTGATGCTGTAGATCATTAAAACAACAGAGACTGTATTGTTTTAACAACACGCGGTTTGTAATAGGATCGAAAAGAGTCATGAAACTCAGAAGAAACAGACTTTTTTTGACTACTTTAAGCCAACTTTAGATCAGACTGAAACATCGTTCAGCAGGAAGTTACAGCAAGTTGTTGGTTTAATTATAGGAAGCAACATATCTCATGAAGTTGTAGAGAGTAGTGTGCTGTGCATGTGCAGCAGCAGTTATGTAATGAAACGGACACTCGACAGAGTGTGGAGGCTGCCGAGGAGCTTATCTGTGTCGTGAGGTGGGCTCAAATCCCACACAGTCAGCACTTGGAGGGGAAAGGGGGAGATACTGTAGGCTGTGGATGTTGCAGTGATCACTCAGTCCTGGTGGCTGACGAGTCACTGCATTCCTGTGTATCTTTACACAAGTCTGTAAAGCGACTATGATTATTACATGAAAGTGTGACAGCTGTAAAACTGTTTTGTCTAGGGAAAATGGGTATTGTTGCAATTGGTTAGCGCACCTTTCCTATTACATGATGATTTTAATGGCATGTTTCTTCAGCTACAGGTGCATGTTTTATACTGTAACTGAAACTTCAAGAATTCCTTAGATCTTTGTTTGTACTTCCTGCCTGATGTTATTCTTTCATTAAGTTAGTACTAGGTATTGATCTTGTATTCTCAATGCATTTCCTCTACCAGACAGGTAGAGCTATTTGCTTTGGGGGGGGGGGTTGTTCACCGTTTAATCAAATATCTCTAACTGATAACCTCTGAGTCAGTGGAGCCAGGGAGATTCTGAGGAGACTTCCACACTCACTTCTCAGGAAGTTTATGAGGTTAAAGAAAGTAATAAAACATGATAGGTAGGAGGTGTGAACCATACTGAAGTAATAACTTCTATCTGAGGTCTGATGGCTCACTTCCGGAGAGAAACTGTCTCACTCAATACGGCTGCACTTTAATCACTCGACTCACTGTTTCAATATAAAGCAATGACATCAAGTCTGGGTGCAAGTTGTGGACTATAAAAATAGTTTTAGACCAGGGGTGGGCAACTGGTGGTCTGGCTCCTCAATAACAAGCCCACATGTCACTTTTAAGTATCAGTACACTAGAACAGAAATAAAAAATGAAAAAAATCTGCCATGAAAGTGCTGAAAATAGAAAACTAATCAATAATAATCATTGATTACTAGCATAACTTTAGTTCTCTCCAAGAAATTGGAGATATTAATGACTATGGTGGTTCCTGCAAAGCTATTTTATTTGTATTAGTAAATGCATTCATTAAAACAAAGAGAAATGCAAGTAAAATCAAACAACCAGTAAATACTATGTTCATTGCATTAAAACAGTTAGTTAATTGAATTAAGCATTTATGTTTTCATTTGAGCTAAAATATGATGACAGCTTTATTTTTGCTCCTTTTGATAGATTAAAAGTAAATATATAATTGTTTAACTGAGAGTATCCTATGATTTGTATCAATTAGGTCCTCTGGCAGTGAAGATAAAATGAATGTTGCCCTCACAGGAACTAAAGTTGTCCCATCCTTGGTCTATACTTCCAATTGCTCAAAGAACAGACATATTAAGCTTTGTGATAGTTTTAGACTTTCAAGTATCAAAAATTGTAAAATGATATAAATGCATGAATAAAATGCTTCACAAGACAACCAACTTTTTTGGTTTGATTGAGTTTCAAATAATGAGGGAGAAAAGCTGTTAAAAGTGCCCTTCCTGTTTGCATGGCAAGCTACTTGAAAAGCATTTTGGGATTGTTTGCAGCATGAATCAGGAAGGGCACTTTTAAAGCTTTTCTTCCACATAGTTTGAAATGTATCCATGAAACCAACACATTGGTTTACTGTTTAGTAAATACACCTTACGGAGCGTCGAACTGAGTTCTCAATTCAGGAAGTGAGCTACAGAAGTGTGCCCAATTAGCAGAGAGCTGTGACGGGGGTGAACTTGGGTGATTCAACCAATGGCAGCACAAGTAAGCTGCATGAATGGGATACAGCAACAGAACAGCAACTTTCAGAAGCAGTTCATACTTCATTAAGCAGGAGTCTTTCATGTAACACCCAGCATTTACATTACAAAGACATGTCCGTCACGTTGGCTCCATTATCATGACATCTTAACAGCAACCATAATAAGACATCCCATTACAAGTTTAAAAAAAAATTGTATACTCTCAGACTTTCAAAAGTGTTTGAAATATTGAAAATAATGTAAGAACTCAACTAAAATACATACAGTGCTGTGCATAAGTTTGAAGCATGTAGGCCACCAAGTATTTGTCGGGGCCCGATGTGCCACAACCCAGGTCTGGAGAAAGGAGGGCACAGCGGCCAGAATCAAGCTCAGTACATGTATCGCTCAGCAGCCGAGGTCAAGCTTAACGGCATCTCTTTTAGGGATGAGCATCGTAAACCAGCACAGACATGTACCGGTGCTAACACATCTGATACCTACCGAACTGAATTACAACACAGATAACGTTACTTCATTTTAATACCCAGCCACCCAATAAAAGGCAAGAAATACGTTATGGACTTTCTGTGAGTTATGTTTCAAGTTACACCGGTTTACTTGTCTTATCCCATATTCGACTGGCATCTCAAAGATATTTCTGCAAATTATGATGTCTAGACAGCTTTAATTCTCCTGCTGACTTTCAAAACACATTTTCCCCTATAAGTCTATTGATTCAGGCACTGTTTAAGCCAAAGCTAATCTCTTTCATCTGGCCCTTTTCACCCCTGGTGATACACCTGGAAACAGCCAGCAGTTTTTGGGCCTTACGGACATCCACAGAATGACCAGGAGCTGTGCTTATTAGCCACATCCCTTACTCCTCCCTGAAAGTGTACACTGATATTTTTTTAACAGATTATTTTCCCATGCCCCTGGTAATATGCAAGGACATCCAGAGCATGACCTGGGTTGTGTCAATCCTCCTTCCTGCCTGATGGTGCTCTCAGGTAGCTTATTTTGCAACATCTACACCTTACTTCAGCCTAAATTTTTTCTCAAACATGCCTCAGAGTTCTGCACAGTACTGTATATAACATAGGAGAAGTCATTCTTTAAATTAGTATAGACATTTTAGTGCAAAAATTCCACATATTATACCTTCTAGTACAAATTCAACTTTTTAGCTGTGGTGTTATCAAACTGGTATCAATACTGTTTGATCTTTTTATAGAATCATGTCAAAGATTTAAATTCTAGTACCTTCACAGCCCTCGTGTTGGGTAACTAAGAATGCAACAGATTGATCCTTTGTTTGGGAGGATGCATTTGTCAGTTGAAATTCAAAGAGCTTTTAAAATGGGAAAGACTTGGGCAAGCTACCATGATGTGTTCAGTCTTAAAAGTGCACCCTCCAAAGCTTCTAAATGAGGCACGGCTTATAGCTTCCCACATGTAATTCTGACACGTGTCCACCTCCTCCCTGCCTCTATGCTAGGCTGAACTAGTAGTTCCACTTTCATATGCGCATTAGTCATTACTGTGGTATCAATTTTCTAACATAATGATTAACAAGAAAGTCAACAGAAACACTTCCAAAAGTGTTAATCTTGTCCTTTGAGGGAACATTAGAAACATAAAAGCAGAGGTCTGATAGTTTTCATTTAACAGATGGAGCACTGAGTGACCGATGGTCAAAAATATTTCATAACTCTTCAGACACCAAAGGCATGCTAACGGTAACAAGTGACACATTAAGTTAACATCAGGTAGTAATTATTAGCCTGGTTAGCTAATGCCTGAGAAAGTCAACGAGCTGATCACAAAGTGAAAATGCATCTACAAAGCACAAGCACACGACTGAACATTAACCAGGTGCAGAGTTCGTGTCGAGGTTAAATTTACCTAAAAAGAAAAACAAAGTGAGGGCACCTATGGGCTCAAAAATCCTTGTTTGCACTTTTAGGATAATGCGTAATGTTTGGCAGGGAATGATAAGAAAAGTCAAAATATCACAAATGGAAAGAGCAAACCCCCGTTCTGAACACACGTTACCTAAAAAGCTAAACAAACTCACCTTTAATGAGTACAGATAGTCGATATAATCCATCAAGTTAGACACCAGTAGGTTTCACTAGCTTAAAAATACTTTAAGACACCAACATTGACTTTAATAATATCTGAAGGAAAAGAAAAAAAGGTGTCCAACTGACCAACTGTTTCCCATTTCAGTAGCCCTAGTCACATGACCAGGGCAGATCTTCATGGCATTACTCAGTTTCACAATGTTCGCCCCTAAAAATCCAGTCAGGATTATCTGAACTCTCCTGGAGTGCACACACAAGCACACAAACACACATTGTTAAAGAGATAATGATTAACCTGGAAAGAGTTGGAGCCAAGAGGATGACCAATAACAGCGACAGCACGGCCATGCAGCAAACATTTTTATCTGCTGTTGAGCTTCTTAGTCACCAGACGACCTGCTGGTGAGATTCATTAAAGTAGTCATACACCAGTCCACAGTCACAACGGGTTTAATAGCATTTAACGGTCTTGTAGGCTATAAAGGGCTATAAAGACATGCTGGTTCTCAACACCATCAAATCTAACCATCTCTGTATCATATTCTGCAAGATAGCACAGATGGTAGTCTTTACAGAATGCCCTACTCGTACAGAACACATCAGATCATGTTGGACTTGTGCATTACTCTAAGAAAGCTCTTAGTGAACATGCATTCATACATGTTTACATTGTTGTCCTTTGGTAACAGGTCCCTTCTTATTGTTTTCTAGGGACAGTGATAATTTATCTATATCCCCAGAGGAGAAAACCATAAAACATAAATATAGTGCTGTAAAACAGTATTTGCCCTCTCTCTCATTTCATTTTTTTTGTATATTTGTCATTCTTAAATGTTTCAGGTCATCAATCAAATTCTAAAATAAGACAAAGATAACCCGAGTAAATACAGAATGCTGCTTCTAAATGATGTTTTCTTTTATAAAGGGAAAACAGCCATCCAAACCTATCCAGCCCTATGTGAAAAAGTAACTTCCTCCTTGTTAAATTATGAATTAACTGTGATTAACCACATATTTTTGAAAACTCAGTTCAATTTCACTAGCTACACCCAGACCTGATTACTGCCAGAATCAAAGAAACCATTTAAATCGTACCTGTCTGACAAAGTGAAGTAGGTTAAATATCTCAAAAAACTTATGACATGCAGCCATCTAAAGAAAGTCAGGAAGAGATAAGTCACTGACATCTATCAGTCAGTTACAAAGCCATTTCTAATGCTTTGGGACTCCAGCAAACCATGGTAAGAGCCATTTTCCACAAATGGAGAAAACTTGGAACAGTAGTGAACCTTCTCAGAAGTGGCTGGCCTACCAAAATGACTTCAAGAGCACATCAATGATTCATCCAGGTGATCACAAAAGAACCAAGAACATCTTAAGACCTGCAGGCCTCACTTGACTCAGTTAATGTCAGTGTTCATTACTTAATAAGAAGGAGACGGGGCAAAAATAGCATCCATTGGAGAGTTCCAAAGCCAAAATCACTGCTGACCATACAGAACACAAAGGCTCATCTCACATTTGCCAAAAACATCTTGATGATCCCCAAAACTTTTGGAAAAATATTTTATGGACACTCAAAGGAAGGTTACATCTGGCATAAAACTGACAGCATTTCTTCATAAGAAGACCACATCAACAGTCAAACATGATGGCTGTAGTGTGATGTCTGGGGCTGCTGCTGCTTTTTCAGGACCTGGATGACTAATTGATGGAAACATAAATCCTGCTCTCTACCAGGAAATACTGAAGGAGCATGTTCGGCCATCAGTTCATGACCTCAAGCTCAGGCAGGACAATGATCCCAAACACATCAGCAAGTTCACCTCTGAATGGCTTAAAAAAAAAAAAAAAAAAAAAAAAAAAAAGAAGAAGAAGGTTTTGGAGTGGCCTAGTCCAAGCCCGGACTTAAATCCCATTGAGATGCTGTGGCATGACGTTAAACAGGCCTTTCATACTCTAAAAGACCCTCCAATGTGGTGGAATTAAAACAATTTCTGTAGACAAGAAAGGGCCAAAATTCCTCCACAGCGATGTGAAAGACTCATTGTCAGTTATCCCAAAAGCCTGCCTGCAATTGTTGCTGCCAAGGGAGGTAGACGTTATGTTCCATGGTGTACATCCAATCAGGGATTCATAGACAAAAAGATAGAGGCATGTGTCACTCCTCTTTGACAGAGAAGTCCAACCAACTATGAAATATAGCAAGATGAGGCAAGCCGTCCCTGGAGGGTGCCTGAGGATTTCAGGGATGGTGCAGCAAGAAATTTCGTCAAGTTCTGGTAAAACTTACGCTTTGGCAGCATCAATGCTAATCTCTTCCGCCATAAGTGCACCAGCCTCTTATTGCTGCTTGCTTACGTCACGACTCTGCCGCACCCAAAAGTATCGCCTACATTTGAAAACCCATTATATAGAATATGATTAAATGTATTAAAAGGGAGCCACCTAAGAGCAGAGTGATAGACTGAGTCTAGAGATCTGAATGTGGAAGCAGCAGCATGTCCATCAAAATGGCACCAAAATCTAGCACTGACAGTCCATCGGTGCACTAGTTATTTGTTATTATGAGAAAACAGACTTTGTTTTCTCCATATAATGAAATAAATAGATTTAGTAGACGTTTTTGGGAGAACCAGCTTTGTTAGAGAGCTAAATGATTTTGTAACATAATATGAAGAATAAAAATGCACAACCTGAAGTTTTTTGCAGTTCTGCTTTAAAAATCACGTAATATTTTCCAAGAAATTTTTTTTTTCACCTTTTTTCAAAATAAAGTTCTACATTATTACATTAATTCATATGATAATGTAATTTCAGATCCTGACACTGCTGTTACAATTGCAGTTAGATGAATTCCAAAGCGATGTCTTTGTTCTCCAGAAAGGATGAGAGAAAAAGTCTCTATGGATGCATGACAGATTAGGACCTCTGTACACTTCTAAACTGCTTTATAAGCTTATACAGTAAAGGGCAACTGAGGTGAAACATTACAGGTGCTGTAAAACAGTTAAATACAATATTCTGCATACATATAAAGTAATATATTGTAATGTAATTGTAATGCTTTAAGCCAGTGTTACTCAACCCTGATTAACCAAAGAGCCAAATAGTTGAAAAATACCTTTGCAAGAGCCACAATCTAAGGGGTAAAAAGTGTGTGAAAGTGGCAATAAAAATGTGTTAAAGCTGGCAAAATAGGTAAAAAAAAAAAAAGCTGAAAAAAAGTGGCCAAAAATGGGTGAACGACGGTACATAGGCAGAAAATGACAAAAACTGGGTGGAAAGTGACAAATAATGTGGAGAAAAAGTGGACGAAATGGGTGAGGTGTGACAAAAAATGGCTTACAGGTGGCAATAATGGTAAAAAAAGCCACAAAAACTTGGCAGAAAAAGAGTTAAAGAGACTAAAATTGGAAAAAAAAAGCAGCAAAAAGGTGGAGGGAAAATGAGTGAAAAATAACTAAAATCAGCACAAGTAGGAAAAGGTGGGGGGAAATGAGTGAAAAGTGACTAAATTTGGTTAAAAGCAGCAAAAAGGTGGGGGAAAATGAGTGAAAAGTGACTAAAATTGGTTAAAAGCAGCAAAAAGGTAGGGGAAAATGAGTGAAAAATAACTAAAATCAGCAAAAGTGGGAAAAGGTGGGGGAAAATGAGTAAAAAGTGACTAAAATTGGCAAAAGTAGGAAAAGGGGGGGGTGAAAAATAACAAAAATTGGCAAAAAACAGGAAAAGGTGGTGGGGAAATGAGTGAAAAAAATGACTAAATTTGGCATAAAGCAGCAAACAGGTCGGGGAAAATGAGTGAAAAATAACTAAAAATGGCAAAAATTAGCAAAAAGTGGGGGGAAAATAAGTGAAAAATAACTAAATTTGGTTTTAAAGCAGTGAAAAGGTGGGGGAAATGAGTGAAAAATAACTTAAATTGGCAAAAAGTAGCAAGAAGTGGGAGAAAATCAGTGAAAAATGACTAAAATTTGCAAGAGGCAACAAAAGGTAGGGAAAAATGGATAAAGTGACTTTTAATGGCAACAATGGGCAAAAAGTGGCAAAAAGGGAAAAAAATGCAATTAGCAAAAAGCAGGATACAAGAGGCAAAAACTGGTGAAAAGAGGTAAAAATTGGATTCAAGTGGCAAAAGGGTAAAAAATGGGCAAAACATTGCAAAAAAGGGGCAATGGAAATATACAGACAAAAGCTTATAGGTTGACAATTAAGTTTGACAATTAAAGCCTACTGTATCAGATGGGGAAACAAATTGCAATGGATAATTCTGAGGTTAGAGTTTCTTTTTTTTTTTTTTTGTATGTTTTTTTTGGGGAATCATATTTCAGATTTAGGGCCACAAATACTCACTAAAGAGCAACATGTGGCTCTAGAGCCACATGTTGAGTATCACTGCCATAAGCCAAAGCTAAATTATTGTCTTAAAAACTGTCAGCTGTTTTGATACAATTAAGAACTGGTGATCTGTGCTTAAACTTAAAAGTCAGATTAACTTTTTAATCTTTGTTTACATGTGCTGTATTAAGCAAATGTGGTTCTAGTGTACCAAGTAAAAATTAACTCATTAAAAAATCTGTTTGAAAATGTATTTAGAGATCAAATATAGTACAATATTAATAGAATTACCACTGCATGTTCTTGTTTTTTATGTGTGTGCATCTGTTTTCACTAAATTCCTGTCATAAATTTTCAGCTGATTACAAAACAGACTGAAATGACAACTCTAATTCCAAAAAAGTTGGGGCACTATGTAAAATGCGAAACAAAAAAACAGAACACAGTTATTTACATATCTTTCACCAACAGAAAACATTGGGTGCATCATAAAAAGAGAAACCCCACATAGAATTCTTCTACCAAAACTCCAGAAGTTGGGTCTCCTCACTCCCCAGACATTCAGACTGCTGTTAAAAGAAGAGGGGATGCTACACAACGGTAAGCATGGCCCTGTCCCTAATTTTTTGAGATGTGCTGCTGCCATAAAATTCAAAATGAGATGATATTTTTCATCAAACAGTAACATTTCTCAGTTTCAACATCTGATATGTTTTTTGTTCTTCTGTAATGAAACATGGTTTTGACATTTGCAAATCACTGTTTTAGGTTTTAATTTGCATTTTGAACAGCGCCCAAACTTTTTTGTAAGTGGGGTTGTAATACTGATGTTTCTCTATGAACTGTTATAACAGAGGCTAAATGGATTGTTTGCTGACAGGGTCTGGGTGTTGGTTACTTTTTAATTCTGCGGTTACGAGGGAACATGATAAGAAATATTTCTGAAATAGTCATGCAGGATAAAGTTGTGTCATTCTACCACATTATTACAAAATGTCTGCGTCTTTGTCTTTGACGATAAAGTTTTGACATTATTAAAACAAATTATCATATAAACATTGCTTTCAAGTATGTTTTTTAATCATTTCAAACAACTTTAGGCACAAGGCTGAAAATGCCCAAATATAATTTGGAAGTATGGTCTGGCTGCTAAAATACAGAAATAAATCATTAAGATGGTATCTGGGGATTCTCTGTCTTCAAGACATCTTTCATGGGTCAGTAGTTGGGTTTCATTTCTCCACTTCCCCCCTCTGAAATACTCTACATTCTGAGCTTGAACTGTGTGGATTGAATTACAAACTTGGACAGCACTAATGTTGTTTATGTCCAGTAAGGAAAGCCCTCACAGAGTCCATGGAGGTGGATGAAGAGGTGTCAGTGTGGTCACAAAGTTTTGCAACACTGGAAAGGGAAGCAGCTGACCACACTCTGACCAAAAAAACTGCAAAGCTAAGGGAAAGCAAGTGTTTCCTACTCTGATATTGCAGAGTTGAACAACTCGGCTGTGTCAGTGCTTAACACTGAACACTATAAACATTGCTGAGGAGTCAAAAACACACAGGAAGGGGCGCTTCCTGGACTCAGAAAGTGTGGGTTTGAGATACTCTGTGGATAGGAATACAAGCAGTCAAAGAGAACAAAAAAACTCCAACACACTGACAACAATGAAACTGACAAATTTGTCCTCAGATTTAAATGACAGTGCCATGAAATTTAAGGGACTTCCATTGTTAACAAAGCTTCCATGGATTTTTTTCTTGGTCTCCATTGCTTCAGCGCTGTTTTAACAAAAAAAGGGGTATTTCGGTCAGATTTTATCCCTGAAACTTCTGACAAAATCTGTATCTGCTGTGCTTTACACCACCTTTTCCACTCAAACTAGGATGTTCAAAGAGTTTGATATGCTTGCTGTGCTAGTACAAAGTCAAGTAAATATGAAACCAAGTTTTATTTAATAACCAAAAATAGAGAAAACAGCTGCACTAGGTCTGAATTAGACAGATATGTTGGCAACATTTAGAAAGTTCTCTTTTTAGCACTTAGCTGTTTGATCTTTAGCAAAAATTATAACAGAATATCTTAAGTGTTTTGAAAGCTTCAGAACTTTTGGTATCAAAAAGCATCAAATTAAAAAATTCAGACAACCTACAGCATCATGATCTCTTCAGTTTGAGCCTTTTAAGAGAAAATCTGGCTAACGTGGATTTTTCTTACTCGTGTAAAACATGAGAAAGATGATTGAATCAGTAAAAATAACATTGTACTATCCTGAAATTCTCCAGGATTCATTTTAGCGCAACTCCTGGAACTCACTTACCATAGCAAACTGATAAAACCCAACAATATGTGACTGATCACGGGCTGGATTCTTCCACTAAGCCTGTGATATTTTCTGCCTCAGCATCTTAATCATCCTGAGATGAACTTGTTGGGAAGCTTTAAAGTTGAGGAATGCTGTTTTCTCTGGCTGCTGACCATCTGCCCTCTGGGGCACCATGTTTATCACATCAACCCCACCAGCAGCCTTACAATTACATTTTTCAATATGTGCCAGTATTATTTTAGTGCTTCCAACGCTGAATTAAAGATAAGAGGAAGGAAACGGTTTCAGTTGTGGAACCGGTCACATTCTTCAGCTCTCTAATGAAAAGGGAAATTCAGCACAAGCCACTCTCTGTTCGGATCTGAAACATTTTTAAACTATTCTGAACATGTTATTTCTTTAGTAAGAAGTCCTCCACCAGGGAATTGGCTCAAAGTTGTGACTAGATTTGTACACACAAAGCTCTGAAGGGAATGGCACTGTCCAAAAGACATAAACTCTCATGCCAGAGCGGAATGAGAGAGCTGATGCAGCAGAAATCCACAGCAGACAAAATATGAATTAAATCAGAGGCAAGTCTGGAGCTGGGAAGCATCAGTCTCACGCAGAAAAAGACCATAACAGCACATCTGACCATCTGTCTTTCTTAAATACCATTAAACCTGGTTTGTCATCGAGGTCACCTTCTCTTCCTCATGTGCTGTATCATGTGGCCGAGCCTGACCTGACGAGGCAGACTGAGACTGTTCTGTATATAGTGGTGTGTACTCACGCTGTGAATAACTGATGCCACGGCATCTGTAATCTTGTTTGGAGCGCTGGGGTTGCTCATGGCTCCACGGTGAAGTCGCTGCAGAAGAGCAAACTGGGAAAGCTGGGTTGGATCGGTGTGGCTTTAGCCCTTCTCTTTCTCACTGGGACTCAGACAGCTTTTGGGCAGCATAACCTGGAGACAGACACAGATCCTGGGGTTAGTCCATGTGAAGCTGAACATACATAACCAGAGGGAAAAAGCTCTGGGATCCTGTAGCTGGAGAGAAAAGATATACCACATGTTCATCATTTTGCAAGTCTACTTACCTAAGATCTTAACTTTAAAAAATGTCATTTAAATGCTGTATTTATCACAATTATGCTAAAGTGCCAAATCCCTTCATCTACTTAATTACAAGAATAAAAGGGTAAGAGGAAAGTACAATCTTCAGCCTTTCTAGCCCATTCTGTGAGGCTGTACTTAGAACATCGCTTTGAATTAAACGCTGATGTAAGCATGCACAGATACACAAACACAGCTCATATGCTGATATAAATGGTTATAATGTTTGTTATGATTACACCAATGATGCTAAGATGCTAAAAACACTATAAAGAAAGTGCACCAAGGGCAGACAAATCTGCAAGTTCATGTTTTAAAAACTGCCTGGTCCCTCTGTCTCCTGCTCATACATTTTTACTGGGCTGATTCATATCAGGCCAATCACAGCAGTTTATCTGAAATAGGAGAGGCTTGAGCAACACTGAGTAGAGATGCTCAATATTTGATTATTGCTTTACCAGAAATGCCAGTATCTATAAATCATTTTAGTGGATAATGGTATTGATTGGACACTGATGTATGTATGACCTTAAACTTTAGTCTTTAAAATACCCTACATATTTAAGGAATGAGGACAAAAAAGAAAAATACTTCAGCCAACGTAGGTCTTTTGGTCCTGCCTTAACCTACACAGTTATTTGCTCAAATGACAACCACTATAGTTTGAAATACAGCCGATGTATCCATCTTAAATATTTGTAGAACAGTTTGTATCTGCCAATACTGATAGTTAACTTTTTAAGTTAATATCCGCTGATGCGGATCGTATCGAGCATCCCTAAATGAGACGTATGTAAACAAAGAAGATGGTTGATTCTGCTGTTTTGTCAGTTCTAAATTGTCCTGCTAGGTTTGGTAATAATGTAGGAATACTATTATAGTTGACAATATTGCTATTTGCAATTACAATATAATTCATTATAGTTATCATGATTTACCTTCTTGGTTTTCAAGAAAAATGCAGAAAATAATGATAAGTTAAGGTCTGTACTTCCCAATCAAATACATATGTTTTTACACCACTGCTTTTTAATATTTTCATATTTCATAGTTTCATATATCCATCACATGGGATACATTTCTCATTCTTCTGGGAAAAAAACTACCATAGAAAGTGTTTGGGAAGGTCAACGCAAAATAAGGTACTTGGGATGCATAGATCCAGTAAGTAATGTGCTGTTGTAGCCTACGAACAGTGAAGCTTGTTGTCGGATAAAACTGATGACAAGGCCAGTCGGGAAGGGCAAAAACATCTTCTCTGCCAAGACAAGCTATTAGTGTGGTTCTTTGCTCCTCGATCAATAAAGAAATGCTGTCCAGGTCTGATTAAAACTGTCACTAAAGCTACATCCAAGCTAATTGCTACACCATGGGCAGCCATTAATACCTCCCAGTACAAATAAACCCCGCCCATAGCTACCACCTAGATCCCCTCAAATGATGCTGATTGGTCTGGTCCGCTCTCAGATCAGGCACAGTCGTTTCAGATTGGAACTTTGCAAGATGGATCTGCTTGATGACAGACATGGAATCTGGCCAATCTATCTGCTCTGCAAGTTAGACAATTACGTGCTTGGAAAAAAAAATGTGTGGAAAAAGTCCATGATGTGTACTATTTTATAGGGATATATGTCCGTCTGGTAGCTGTGTCAAAGGGAAACAGACATTTGGTTATGATCTTAAAACTGATAAATCTGAGTCATGATTTGCCATTAAGGAGATGGTGGTGGGTCCTGATGCTAGACCAGTTGAAAACCACAAACACTTCTTTCAATGAAAACAATTCTTCTGGTAGACATTTCTCAGAGCCTTACAGCTAACAAGGCAAGTAAGTTTGATATGGATAGTTGAAATCTTGCAAACAAATTTCACCAAAGTTCAAATCAAAATACAACACTGATGGAAACAAGCCTGACTTTCCTAAATTTGTCCGTTCTGTGTCATATGGTCTGGCTTAGAAGTAATAAAGGATATCCTGAAAGCCCAGTCAAGTACCCATAGGCTGTAAATCTCTGGAGAGAAAATAAAAGGATTAAACTGTGTTTGTTTTTAAAAAGAAAGCGCTGGAAACGGTGAATAAACACACAGCTCAATGGTAGAAGTGCATACTGACATATTTGTCCAAACATTGACACTCTGTATCTTTTCATTTCTGTGTTTGAAGCCACTCAACATGCTGTTATTGAAGGTCATTAACCATTAGAGGCTGATAAGAGCCTGATAAGACAATGCTACTGTTCACAGGACCCTTTGATAAGCGATGGCACGAGCCATAGAAATCCCCTCTTCCCCTGTCATTCTGCAGTCTTTACTGTGTGACAGACTGAATCAAAAAATGAGGAGGGGTTTTGTTTGTATTTTAGAGCTGGTAAAATCAATGGCTGTTGAGCTTAAATTGAAATATTTTTGTATTTAACTCAACTCAGCTTTATTTGTATTACAGCTTTCTCACATGAAAAAATAATGCAGCCCAAAGCACTTGACAAAGAGGGATATAGAAAAAAATAGCAAAGTAGAATAAAAGCTATAAAATAATTCAAATGAGTTGATAAATAGCAGTAAAATCAATACAATAAAAGACACAAAAATGGAAAAAAAAAACAATAAAATAAACTGATAAAGTTGTTGAAAGTTAGACAAATAAAAAGGGAGATAAAACAATTAAAAAAGGTAAAAACATTAACAAGGCTGTTTTATTTTTGGGTCCCCGGCCTTGAGCAGTCATGTGACTGGAAGCTATTAATAAACCCATACTGGCTCAATAACATCAGTGAATGGATAAATCCGTCAGACCCTTGAAAATGTAGTTTCAGTCTTTGTTGCGTTTCTATTTCTAAGCAGAACACACATATGGACACTAGACCTTTACAACAACATGGACTGTAATGACATTGTATTCAAATATAAATTTATGTACTTTTATATGGAGTTGCCCCCCTTTCTGCAGCTATTACAGCCTCCATTCATCTTAGATGACTTTCAAGAAGATGTTGGGCTGTTTTGGCAGGAATTTGTTCCCATTCATTCTGTGCTCCACGGGGTTAAGATCAGGGCTCTATGTGGGCAAGCCAAGTCCTTCCACACCGAACTCATCAAACCATGTCTTTATAGCTCTTGATTTGTGCATTGGGGCACTGTCATGGTGGACTAGAAAAGGGCCTTCCCCAAACTGTTGCCACAAAGTTGGAAGCATAGCATTGTGCATTGAGGCTTGCATGCAGCTGCTCTAACATGGAAAGCCATTCCATAGTTTGCATAGTTTTTGTGCCAACCATTAACGCCAGTGGAAGTACAGCACTCTTTAGCATTGGTGACTTTCATGCACCATGCGCCTTCTCAGTCGTTAACCCTGCTCTTTGATTTTACGTGGTCTTGTGCTTCGTGGCTGAGTTGCTGTTGTTCCTAAATGCTTCCACTTTCTAAAACTATCCCGTTCAGTTGACTGTGGAATATCCAGCGGGGATGAAACTTCATTAACCATCCTATTAGAATAGTAGCATCCATCCCAGTACCACACTTGAAGTCACTGAACTCTTCATTTGTATCACAAATGTTCGCAGATGGAGACTGTCTGAGCGAAACACCTGAATTCAGTAACTGACAGGTGTGGCCAAATACATTTGTCAATATAGCATGATGTCTGAAAAAAATGGAGACAAATACATTGATCATGTTACTTGTGGACTTGATTCAGCGACCCTGCCAAACCAAAGCCTGTGTTTCACAGTTGTTAAGCAGTCTTCATCAGCTGAAATCTTCATTAAATTGTCCCTTTAACATCATTAACAACAGAACAGTGGTTTTCCTCTAGCCAGAAAAGCAAAGCAGGGCTTTCTTTTTGTTCGCTTTTCTGTGTCACAGTAAGAAATCCGGTCCTGCCAAAGCCAACCTGGCTCTGTGACAGCAGCTATCAAAGAAACGATAAGCCTCCCTGATGGCCGAGCACAATCGTATCAATGACCTTGTTGACAGCGACAAGATTTCAACGAGGCACAGTTACTGCAACTCCCATTAAAAACAATTGATGACAAGAGATTAAATGTGATGCAGTGTTATTTAGGAGTTGGACAATGTGAACTAGTGTTCAGATGTGGATTTAACAAAGACATCACCTGCCAAGGAGACCTGTAACTGAGCCTCTGAGGAGACTACAGAACATCTTGGCAAAGCTTCTTGTTTGCTCTGCGATGATGGTAATCACTGCACCAAATCTAAATTACATCCAACAGCTGTTCTATTCAAAATAACAACTTTCATTCGCCTGAGACGCTGCAATCTGTGTGGTAATGGTGATAAAGGAGTCAACTGAAATCAGCTTGCGTGTTTTTGAAGATTACTTTCTCAGTAAACCTAAACCCCCCCTACTGTGGAAAAGGCAGGCAGGACTGGCTACTCAGGGATAAAGTTACAGAACCCTGGGATCCAGAGTGAAAAGCATGGGAACCAGCTTATCCACCTCAGGGCCTGTCTGTAATAATACAATAGTGATCAGAAGAGGAAAACAATAATAACTGCAGTTTTCTTGACCTTTTCTGACAGGAAGCATAGCCCTCACCTATCTGAGTGTTTCTTGCACAGTCACTCAAAGGGTATAAAAAGAACTGAGTGTCCCTTATGTAATATCCAAAGGACAAAAAGGACAAAGCTGACCAAGCAGGAGGAGGAAGTCGAGAACAAGATGTCTTGGAAGAAGTGCATCATGTCTCCTCAAATTCATCCACAAGTTTGGTGACTCACAAAATGTTCCTGAAAGAAGTGGAATTTTTCTGCATTTTTAAACTTTTCCATGCAAGATTCAGTCACAGCCTCACAAAGTGCATGCAAGACTTTGGGAAAACTGTCATTCTTAGAGGAAGTAAATATGAAAACAGGAAGAAGGCAACAGTTACAGACTGAGTCTGTCAGGAGGAGCCACAAAACTCAGATTCTTTCTAATGTAAATAAAATCAGATCCTTTACAGATTTAATCATCCACTGCTTCAGCCTGGCCTGTATGCCGAAGATAATCTGGATTAATACAATTGTCTTAACATCTTCCTTGTGACATAATCGGTTAGTTTGACTCCTGGGGCATGACACACTGTCACTGTCATCGTCATGCGTCCCTCCTGCAGAGAGAACACTTGGAGGTGAAGTATGCATCAGGATCATGTGTGAGAAGATGCTTTTGAGTCACCTGAAACTCCAACCACAAACTCAGATATCACAAAAATAACATGTGAAGTGCAAGGCAAATGCATTAAGTTACCTCGAGGATGACCTCTAACTGACTAATCGAAAGCTCCTCTGTATGTAGGGCAAAGCACATCACATCCTCTATTTGATTCTCCTGACAGCTGATATTGAGTAACCTGCCTTTGAAGGTGGCCTTTCAATGATTCTGATGAACGGATGTATTTCCTGTTATGTAAAGGCCAACTTCATTCCAAAATGAGTGTGAAACTTATCTCAGTATCACCAATATGCTGATGCCTTTATCAAGTCTAAAAGACGGTGACATCTAAAAAAACACATTTTTGAGGTCACAGTGATGACTCATGTCTTCCACAGAGCACTGACATTCATTGCTTCCAGTCACATGACCAGCATGGAGGCCTGGAAGGTAAAAGCAGCTCAGAAAAGTTGCGGTTACAATCAAATTCTATACGCACTGCTGCACTAAGCTACGGATACCTGAACAAAGTCTCTGTGTTATTTAGTACATTTTCAGAACTGGAGGAAATACTAGGGACACATTTCAGGATTTAAATTTCCAGGTCTAGAAACTGCTGTTGATGCCAGGACAGGATTCCTTGACACTATTTTCTTGGTGATTTCTCTGTGAATAAAAAAATATAAAGCACAATGAGAATTTAAAGCTCCTTGAAACTGCGGTTGTGAACACTGGCAGCAAAAATAGCAGTTAAAGGACACAGGCTCTAAGGACTAAGCAAGAAAAAGTCAAACATTAACATGGGATTCTCTACCAAATCTCCTTCAATATTAAGGTATTTATTTAAAGCTTCTGTAAGGAACTTTCACTGTTGATTTAGTCAGCCCCTGTGGGCAAACAGCATGTTTTAGCTTGAGCTGTCTTTGGCTGGCTACACACTAGATGATTTTCAAATCCTTAACAATTTAAAATGAGGGAGACCACAGACATAAGGACAGTTTCAATAATTTTTCATGTTAGAATCCTCCAAACGCACACATTATGTGACTCGGCCAGATCGTGAGACCACAAATCTGCTGTCTGTGGAGAAGATTAAGATTCCACATACAGGAGATCTCACAGAAACTCACGTGATCAAATGTGACTTCAGAGAAAAACAAACATGGAGGACGACTCAAATCTTTGGCTGGTTGGCCTGGTGATAGGGATGGGAACAATGCCATTTTCAATTCCCTTATCGATTCCTTGGTTTGAATTTTCTTTTTGGAAAAAATAGACAATGAAAGTGTTCACTGGTAACAACCCAAATTTTATTGTCTCTTTCTCTCTAAGCACTGAATAAGATGTCTGCCAACTTCAGAGAGAGTAAATCACAAGAACAATTTAATCACTGGCTATAACTAACAGTTTTGATGCCTAAAAATGTTGAACATTAAGTGTTCGGGAGGAGAACATGCTAAAATTTACAAAATTCTCTTTTTTTGTTGGAAATTTCTCAAAGAAACCAAATTTCTCTCTAGATCTTCAATCTCTGAACTTGAGTTAGAATACAACACTACTGCAAATTTACTTTAAAAGATAAAACCATAAAATAAATATAAACTAGTTTCTGGATCCTAGATCTGGACATATACAAATAAACTGAAATCTTGTACAAATTGAACAGTTCTTGTTCAGGTTTGCCTTGCCTGAAATCACTGTTGGATAGATCTTGCATGCTGCGCTGTTATTTTTGGAGAAATTCCACACTTTTAACGGCTTTAGCCAATTTTTGTGACTGTCTGCCATCTTTATCTCCTCGACTTCTCTGTTCTTGTTTGTGCTGACTGCCTTTCACAAGACTGTTTTTTTTTTCAAGGCACGTGGAAATAAGGCATTAATAAGGGAATTGTTAAGATTAAATGTAAATGATGTGGATGGGTTGGACCAATTGGAACTGGTTCTCAACCAGAACCAGTTCTCCATTTCCATCCCTACCTGGTGTCTGTTACAGTTGCATAAGTCAAACTGAAGGAAAAATGTGGGTGAAACCTAGGGCTGACAGCATCAAGTTGGTTGGTCAAATGGTTGGTCATTGAGCTTTCATTCGACCAAAATCACCTTGTTTGAATCACATTGGGTGGAAGAGCGCAGCTGAGTGAATGAGAGCAGAGGATAGAGAGGAGCAATGGAGCGCCGGGCTATTGTATTAAGTTTGTTTATCATCTCATTTTAATGTACACATTAGTGCGAGTGTCTGTAGCAGAAAAGATAGAAAGCAGAGGAGAGAGAAGGTGATGACCTCTGGTCCTTAGGCCTAAACCTGCAAACCTTTAACTCACTTTAGCTCAGTAAATAAACACTGCATGCTGTGATATATACCTGTAAATCACCTGTGATAACATAAACTATTGAAATAAAAAGGGTGCACATTGATCATTTCTGAACCGTCATTTCAGTGCATCATAATCAGATTAAATAATAATTAATAATGCTTCAGAAAGCATACCATTGAATTCATTTAGACCACTGGTTCTCAACTGGGCTAGAGTCAGGACCCACCAACACCTCCGTGTCTACAAAGGACCCAAATTTATGAAAATTATCATTCATAACCAAATGCTTTTAATGAAAAATGGGGCAGTTTGGATTTGCAATGGAACAAAAAATGTGACAAAACAAAGAGATAGAGAAATGTCCTTCAAAACAATAGTAAATCAGTTTTTTGTTTCATATTTTTTTCAGGCATAATGCGACCCACTTTTGGGTCCCGATCCACCAGTTGAGAACCAATGATTTAGACCCTTGGTTCCCAGCCTGGGGTCCGGGACTCTCTTAGGGGGGCGCCAGAGATATCGCGAGGTTCTGTCTGCTCTGAGGTTGTTAAAATTACATTTTTACATGTTAACAGAAATCACAATATAACACTTAGAGATTATTCATACAATGATTTTGGGTAAAATAAGTTTTGTTTAGGGCTGCTATGTTGGGATTTACACAAAAAAAATCAATTAAAGTGTTTATTGTGGCCACAACACATCATAATTTTTTGGTATTTAGATACAAGTAAAGGGGGCTTAAAGGAAAAAGGTAGGGAACCACTGATTTAGGGTCAATCCCATTTCTACGCCTTAGCCCTTATCTTAGCCTTTCCCCTTGGTTTTGCACGTTCACGTCAGGTGAAGGGGTATCCTAACCTGACACGCCAGATGGATGTGTTTCACACATCCATCTGGGAAAGCTTCAATAGGAAATGTTTGAGAAAAGGCAGAGGCTTTGAAAAAAACTCGGAGTTTGATAGGGTGAATGTTCTGTCTGTCACATCTCTACGGGCCAATCAGAGCAGCAAAACATGTGACGTAGCCACTATCAAGCTGCGCGAGCGCAGGTACTCAGGAATGACGCAAAACAAGGCGACTATAGACATGTAAGTACTCGAACTTTTGTCGTTTTTTGGAAAGAAAACAACTCACTGCTGTTCTTTGTTCTTCCTTTAATGAAGAAATGTCGTCAAGTTCTGATAAAACTGGCCTTTTAGCAGCATCCACGCTAATCTCTTCCTCCATAACTGCACCAGCTGTTGCTGCTGCTTGTTTACGTCACGACTCTGCCCTGAAAGTACTGCCCCTTGTCACTGATTGGTCCTGTCACTTTCTAACTGGGCCCAAACGGTTCAGATGGGAGCTTTGCAAGATGGATTCACCAGTAAAAAACAAGGAAATGGGTGTATCCATCTGCCTCACAAGGTTAGGGGTATCCCAATTCTCTTTTGAATTGAGGGCTAGGTCTAAGGGCTAAGGGCTAAGGGCTACATACAATAAACAGAAAAAAATCTTGAACACTGCAGGGCTCCAAAAATACAATTATTTATAACACCAAAGTAGTGACATTTCGAGCACTACTGCTCTTCATCAGACCGGCTACATAACCCTTGAAACGAAGATTTTTCAGGACCACACTTGAAACAAAGGGGTTTGATGAATTTCCTACCATGCACTGCATTCACTTGCAAAATGGCCCAATGGACTATGAACGAGGTGCACAAATGTAAATGCTTTCAGCATCGATCATAGAAAATACAATAGTTGTGTCTTCTCATTAATAAATCTTTAGCTACTAGGGATGGGAGTTTGTTGTATTTTCGGCATGTACACATGTAATGATGGTTATTAACTGTATAAATAAATGGAGAAGATCAACACAGAGATCATAGTATAAACGAGATGGTCAAAGCTTTATTATCACCTCTGATGACACACTGTTTATCATCAATGTATGATGATGAACAGCAATCAAGTGGCGTCTCATTTCATAAGAGGTTTTCACCCCTACCCCTTACCACTCTGTTTCAAGGGGCAAGGGGAAGGGTAGACGAAGGGGAAGGGCTAAGGGGTCGAGATGGGATCGGCCCTTAGACTACCAAGACGGTGCAATGAGGAACCTGTCATGGATTAAACTGAGCTCAGATAAAGTAAAAGTTTTTTTTTCAATCTGAACAACAATCAGTCAGTTGGTGTATTGGTGTAGGTGAAGGTATAGTTTAATTAAATATGGGAGCTGTAAAAGTCACATTAACATATCAAACATGTTTGATATTCAAGATTCTAGGTTGGTGAGGCTCCAATGCAGTTGGGAGCAGCAGTGAAATACCCCTTTTGACATCACATGCTTGAGAATTATTTGGACAAATAATCATTTGGGAAAAACCCCGGACTAAAGACACACCCACACCATTGTCAGGGGGACAAATCCAACCTAAAATTGGGCTTAAATTCATGTAATGTGAAACCATCTTTAGTCCTACACAAGAGAATTCAAAGCTACCATTAATCAGTTTCATAGCCACAGCTTTTATTAATTTGAAAGGATTCATTACATAATCTAAATAATCCACTGTGGAAAACTGTATGAGACAGCTATCTTTAATGAACTTTTATCACACAGAGTTAAGATTTATGCTTCAATAATGCCAACTTTATCTTTTTCATATTTGTCCACTGAGTTGTCATGTGACCTCATAATGACCATAAAGGAAAAAGAAAGACAGTTCAATGAGAGGACAGAGGTTATGATCTGGACTCAAACCCACTGTTCAAGTCCACATGTGTCCTTAACCAGTAATCTGTCTGGATATACTGGACAATGCCCAGTTTCAAATGGCAGTTTGGCACGTGAGTGATGACCGCAGACGGCGTGCTCATCTCCAAATTTGTAATTAAAGAACAGTTCAATAAAACGCACAAACTGATGTTCAAAAAAACCTCTACAGGAATAGACGCTTGATCACAATGTCCAAACCTCAACTACTGCACTGACCAGTACTTATAAAATAAAAGCACGACAATGACAGGGAGGCAAAGAAAGGTTCAAAATTCATTAGAGAACTAAAAAAATTGGGGGTTTTGTTTCTGTTTGGCAGGCGAAATAAACGCATTGTGACTCTGATAGCTGAGCGTGACGTGAGGAGAATCAGTGGCCTTAATGTTTTATCTATCACAATAACAAGCTGTTAGACCGAACGTTGTTTCAGAGAATCAACTATTTTATCACTTGTTCTTCTGCAGAAAACATGAGTGTGATAAAACAGAAGAGGGTCGAATGGACTGTGTTTTAAGAAGACAAAATTTCAAGTAAATGTGATCTGTTTTTAGCAACTGAGCGGTCAGCATTTAGAGCCATCACATCCTTAAACATGCCCTTTAAAGGCTCTAATTTAAGGTCAATAACAGTGGGAAAAAAGGTTTTCCCTACAAGTGGGATAAAAATGGCATGTTTGAGGGCTTAATGTCGTGCAACCTGTAGATCTGAGCAAGATTTGTTTACAGTTTTCCTGCTCTGATTGAAGATCATCATGGTTCAAGCATGAGTCAGCTCTGCTTTTGAGTCAAATCAGCTGGATTTTAGAAATTCAGATGCTGATTAAGATTGTAGTTAATATTTTTTTCATTCAGCATAAATCTGGTCACCTTACTGAGGACTAACCTATGACAACAATGACAAAGCAAAAAGAGACAAGCTGTAGAACAAGGCAATATAAATTAAAAGGTATATATCTTTTTCCATACCTTTGTGTGCTTACAGCAGAGAAGCCGCCGCAGACATTGTAGTGCAATTCTGAACTCTGCCGTGAAGAGAGACCCGGGTCTGGTCAGAGTGCAGGACAAAAACAAACAGAGAGAGAGAGAGGGAGAGAGGGGGAGACAAAAGGAGCGAGCGTTAGAGATGTGAAGCGTGAGCGTTGGCAGAGTGTGTGCGGTCCAGCCTCTGGTCGAGTCGAGTGCTCTCTCACACCAACGTGCAGCGACTGATAGCAGCAGCCTTCCTCCTCAGGATTATGTTTCCTCCTCCAGCCTGCTGACAAGTAGCCATGTGACTCCAGGACCCAGTCAACACTGAGTCAGAGGCTGCTGCTGCTGCTGCCCAGACACCCTGATCTATACCTCTGTAACGTACACACAGTTTGACCTCAAGCTTCAGGAGGAAATTCAACCCCAGCGATCAATATTGGTGTTTAACAAACCATAGCAGCAGCTGAGCAAGTGTTGCAACTCAGATGATTATCACCAACCTGTTGGATTTTGATGTTTTAAAACAAAGCATGGTCTGTTTTCAAGCCATCACTTCTGTCTCCAAGTTGTGACCATCTCTATTCAAGTGTAATTTTGCTTTTTTTAAACTTGCAATATTTTGCAAAAACATAGATTGGCAGCAATATTTAAAAATAAGCATAAATCAGTGCATCAGCCATTGTTTTTCCCTGCTGCCATAAAATATCTTAATCTGAGTGAGCTACATCAGAAGCTCTCAACTGGTCCAGCCTCAGGACCAACCACCAACCCCTTACTGACAAACTTTCAGAAAATTGTGAAACCACTGAACTTGCTGAATGAAAAATGTAAAAGTTTGGACTTCTGATGGAAAGCATATCATTACAGAAGGACAGGGGTGTCCAAACTTTTAGTACTGATGTCCAAAAGAAGTTGCGCACCATGTATGCAGCTGGTTCAAGGCTGGCCTGAGTCTCCTTTTCTGCATGTCTCTTCCCTGCTCTCTCATCCCTATTTCAGACTCTATCCACTATCCTCTCTGAATAAAGGCATAGAATGCCTCAAAAATATATTTTTAAAAGAAGAAAAAGATATGCTTAGAAATGGAATATGCTTTGAAGTATTTTATAACCGCTGAAAAGACAAATACCCAACCGTTGCTTAGGTTTTGTGGTGGCCATTAGATTTAAGATTGGCCCAATCTGGCTACCACTGGATCTGCCCTGATGAGGATGAGAATGATGCTCTGTGCAGACAGGAGGAAGGATGCTGGCAGCTAATTTCCACATTCAGACACAATAAAACAAACTACACAAAGCCACCAAACTTAGTATGTCTTAGAGCAGTACACTTCGTAAATCAGACCTTGAGACCGAGCAAAGAAAAACTGGTGTGATTTATATCACTATTTACTGATTAGGACTGATCGATTTGGGGGAAAAAACAATAATAAAAAATAATTGTGATTTTTATTTGCAAAATTGTGATTTTATATGCAATTATTTCTGAAGTCTGTCATCTTATGTATGTGCTTAACAAATTTATTAGACCACCCTAACCCTAACTAAAGTAAGGCTTATGCCACAGCTGCCCTAAATTAACAGCATTGGTAATTACCAAAATCATTTTTTATGTTTCTGCAATGGTTAATACACCAATATGTAGAAGCTCTTTAACCCAAATGATATTTTTAATGCTAAAATAGAATTGTTATTGTTATCCATGAATTTTCAAATTTACTGATTTACAAAAAAAATGAAAAAATAGTAAAGCACATTAATATTTCTTGATTAATATGTCAAATTATAGTTATTTACTTGCATTCCTGAACAGAAAAAATCGTTTTAGTGGTTGAATGTTATGCTTGATTCATTCCTGACTTCTCAGAGAAGCCCAGTGAGCCGGCTCAAATTTGGGTGAATTCAGTTTGAAATTCCTCATTCCTGTTCAAACGTGGAGAGCTCACTGACAATGAAAGAGTCCGCATTAAAGCACATCAAAAAAAGTATTCAAGTGGTATTTTGTAGCGCATGTCAGGTCAAAGAAACATTGCACCCTCTGTGATTTGATAATTGTAATTGGAAATATTTAATGTAAATTTCGATTAAATGCCCAGCCCCATTGCTAATGTAATTCTTATGTCTTTATTCATTAAGGAGAAACAAATAAAGATAGCATTATTTTGATTGATCATGTTGACTTTTTTTTTACCCTGTTAGTTCAGTCGTTAAAAAAAAGAACATCGAATTCTTTTTGTCAAAATGTTTGTTTACAGAATCATATTTCCTTTTGATTTTGTAATTTGCCAAGAGCCTATAAAAATTGATCATAGCTCAATGATTAAGCACATTATCAGCTTTATTTTCCAAAAATAAGGAGCTAAATTTATCCAGATCTCAATAAAATGACTAAAAAGTATGTGGCTTTATTTCAGCTGAGAGCTTTCGTACACTGAAAACTCTTTTTTTTCCAGGCACACATTTTGCAACCCACTGAAAGCAGCTCTGTGCCCACATCTGGGTCATAACCCACCACTAGAGAACCACTGAGCCACATCAGACTACACATGGTATTTTCCTTTACTATCAAACAGCACTTCAATATTCTTGATTAAGAACGGCCCGTCCTCTTTTTATGATGCTATTGTGTCATTTTTTTATTTTTTTATATTTAGTAAAATAGTGTTTCTGTTAAATATATAACACTGTGTTCCTCTGTTTTAAATGGCATATAGTTACACAAGTAAGTCAAAGACAAAGGTTTAATTTTAGCGTGCAAAAAGCAGTCAAAGTTATTCTTTTTTTCAGTATTCTTTTCTAAATATGTTTGGCAGCTCAACAGCTTAGATTTGCATTTCAGCAGGCTTACACTTGTTTATTGGCAGTACGCAACAAAGGCTGTCAAAAATTTTGATGCTTTTCAGTACCAAGTGTTCAAAAGCAATGCAGGCTTTGTTATTAGAATGATTGACACCATCAAAAAGTACTAATGCTGTAGAAAAATGTCAGATATTTAGACAAATTTCAACCACAAGCTGCTATGAGTGAAAGAGAAAGTGCAATGTTTCATTGTCTGCATTGCTACCGGACACAATTTCAGTATAGAAAGCAATCTGTGGTAGGTAAAAATGGGATATTAACCAATAATGGGTGTGTACAACTTCTATTTTTGGTGCTGTGGTAGTGAAGCAGGTTTTACTGTAGGTATCACATCGAACCTTTTATATTAAGAACCAAACTTTTACCAATTTTACATTTTTGGCAACATGTAAAGCCTAAAACATCTGTTAGATTGAATGATTTGTTATCTATGACAGACATCATTGCAATCATATTTTCTCCTCATTCTGGACTGAAACAGTTGGAAAATAAGAATTTCTCAAAATGTTGGGACTTTTGGGGTGTTTTATCAGTCAAACATGTTCTACATTCACAGAATAAGATATGCTGGCCTGGGTTTCTCTAGCGGATTTCAGTACTTCAGTATATTGTCATCTTTGCTATACATTTACCATAATAAAAGTCTTGCCTGGCCATATTACAATTGAAATGATGCAGAACTATTAATCTTGCAGCCCAATAAAAATAAAGTGTAATTTCAAAATTTGCATCGGTTGCAAAAACATGCCAAAACTCTCACATGTGGATTTAACTTACCTCAAATGCTATAGCTGTAATAAAAATTATTTCTGCAGAGCTGGCACAAACTCATGCTGCAAACACACAATAAGTGACCAGCTGTTGAGTATATGTAGAGTATGAAAAAAGTCAAGGACAAAAGTCTGGTTTACCACCATCATCGAGCAAATGAATGACACCTCTCACTCCAAACAACAGAACCTGCAGGACGGGGAGTGAGTCATAACTCAGCAGCTTTCTTTAGAACACCGGGCAATTGTACTTCACATAACAGCAGCTGCAGCAGTGCCAGGAGGCTTCTGGGCATCTGATGAGGGTGAATGAGTAATCAATAGTAGGGGATATACAATGCCAGCAGGTTTCGACCTTGAATATATTACCATTTTGGTCCAAGACTGAAAATAAACCTCGTCTATATCAAAGCTGTCACAATACTAAAATAGAACTTATTGGCACTAAATATAAGGCAACTTTTTGTGTTAAAATTAACAAAAATTGCAGGTTTCATTTTGCACACTGTATTGTACACATACATAGGTCAAGGTTTCCCTCCACTGTTTCACTCTCTGCTCCCATTTCTGCATGTTTATAAGGCACCAAAGGGCTTGAAAATATCCTTATCACTGAGTTGTGAATTTGAGTGAATCCGTTATGCATTCTCTTGTATCATCTGTAACATCTTGGAAGTTTTAAAATAGAAAAAATGTTTATAAGCGGACACCAACTGAATGTTTATAGCTCATTCATAAAATTGTGTTGAAAGCGCAAGAATAAGGAAGGTTATATGCCCATTACATAACATCATATACATTGAATGACCATATTTTCTGGTCAGTTATTTACTAGTGGCAATGCATCTTTAGCAGTTCTGTCTGGTTTGATATTTTCACCTAGAACACGGGATTGTACTTGTGACGAGACTGTCATAATACCAGCATGTTAAACTTTGATATGACATTAAAAATCAGACAGTAGTGATACCTTTTTCATAACCAAAATAACAAAAAAACAAGTCCTACATACAAAATATTTGAGAACTCCTTCTTGTTTTGAATCGCCAAATACTGCACGCAAACTTCTGCATGTTGTCTGAACTGCACAAATATGTAGGCAACATTTCTGTACCATTGTTTTTAGACAATTTAGACAGGGCTCTCTTTCACTTGTGGCAGCTTTTAGTGACTGAAGATCTGTAATTTTCTCAAATTTTGGCATAATTTGACACTACTGAACATAAACCAAATAGGACTGATGGCTGTATTCCTCCAACGTAGGAGATATTTAACATTTGCTAAGTACTGAAAAATTAAAAGCCTTAACTTCTAAAGTTAAAATATTTTGGTTTTAGGTGATGATCTGCTAAAGCAAAGGAATCAAAGAATTGGCTTCAATGCTTATTCCATGTTTTGCCGTTCTATGCTCATACAGTTTAACCTGCCCTCCTGCTTCCTGATGGAGCGAGGATTCATGGATGATAACTAAAAACAAATTAAAGATTTTTATCCTGACACATCAGATAGACCGTTTCATTTATCCATCCCATGGGACATAGTTCACATCCATCTAGGAAATCTAAAATAAAAGTTTGTGGGAAGGGCAGGACTATTCAAAAAATTATTGGAAGGTGATTGAATGAATGTTCTGTCAGTAACAATTATTACGGGCCAATCAGAGCGACAAGATAAACAAGAAGTAGTAGAATAAAACTCATGCTCACTGTCCAGATCTGATTAGAACTGTTGCTAACGCTACTAGCTACACATCTGAGCTAATAGCTTCACCGGCAGGAGTCATTGCAACCGGCTTGCAATACCACTAAACCCTGCCCAACTATCACAGACCCAAGCTGAAGCAAACTGGATGCTGATTGGTCAGGTCCATTCTCAGATCTTGCACCATCATTTGACATTGGAGCTTTACAAAATAGCTCTGCCCCATGACAGATATGGAATCTGGCCAATCTATCTGCTTTGCAAGGTTAAAAGAGTTAGTCCTTTACAGACTCAGGCTACAGCAGGTTGGGAGAAGAGCAAAAATATATTTTCTGACAAGAAAACAATTTTTGGTCTTCCTTGAGACAAATAAACCTCACATGTAGTTATCACCTTGTTTGGTGAGTTCCATTATCAGACCTGGCACAATCATTTCATATTGGCTATTAGCACATGCTCCACCTCTCCATGCAAGGTTTACCTGTCAGAATAACAGAATACTGTGAGGAACTTTCCACTTCTTGATAGAGGGGGAGAGTGATGTCGTTGACTAAAATGTTTTAAACAGTATAGCTGCATTTAATCAATCCGTGCATTTGTATGCAAGTATGCTGCTCAAAGTCATCTCTTTCTGCAGCTCTGTAGCAGACAGGTGTGAGTGTGACACCAACGTCGCTGCTCCGTGTCCATAATAAACGTCTTCCCGAAACACTTTATGAATAACTATCAGGATTACATCAAAAATAAAATAAGGTCACTACTTTTCTGCATGACCATGTGTCATAGACATAATCCCATTCTTGTTTTTTTAAAAGTAGCTCATTTTGTCATTGTTACCAGACTATGAACCTGAAGTGACTGACACGTAAAATTATACATTTACTGTCCACTTGAATAAAGCTGCAGCTGGAGAAAGTCTACATGTTTTACGATAATGATAACCCAAAAGACAACAAATAGGTAAATCATGATTTGAAAGTGGTGCAGAGATGAACAAACTGGTGCCATAAAATGGATGCAGGGAAATAAATGTTGGGGGCTTTAAATATTCTGGGTGAAGACTTTAAATATTTCATGCAAAGACCAAGAGAATAATGCAGATTTGATTTTTTTAACACAGTATTTGTGCATTTAAAAGATTTTATGAAGAAATAGGTTTACTTGTTCTGGTCATTAACCTACAAATTAGTCTTAAAAAATGAGTCAAAAAGAATGATTAGAAAATCAAAAGCATGATTTGGCCATAAAAAATTGTGATATGAATTTTTTTCCATACTCCTCACCCTTAATATTAGGGTAAATCTCCATTTAAGCTCATGTTGGCATGCTGCAGGTTCTTAGCGTATTTGGCAGTGGAAAGAAAAACATGTCTTGTCATGGCAGAATAAACACTACTACACCATTAATCCCATCCAAAGTCATAAAAGCCGACAGATTAATTGTGTTTTGCAGCGAACAAAGAACAATCCTGTGATCTAAACAGGTTGCTTACCCGTTCGCTAAATAATCAAGCTGCATTCCACATCAGCTTATATGAGCCTTAGGGCTAAAGAAATACCTAAACTCAGGAGGAGGCTGGGCATGTGTGTGTGCGATATAATTGTTTGTCCCCAAGGATGTGGAGTCACATGCATGTCTTGCGGGGGAGAAACGCAGTCAAAGCCGCAGGCATCTAAAATTGAAGTCCACTTCAAAGTCTGGGGCTTTCCTCAGTCTCAACACAGCGCTGATAATAGCATTATCCTCTGTGGTCAACTATATAAAGAGGTGTGACTTCATGCCTGCAAGGTCGATTCACATCTTTTTCTTAACCATGACAAATACACGACACGCCTATTTCACAAACACTTAACCTCGCTGTCTGATCCTGGCTGATCTGTGACATTTTTAATCAGTTATTGATGCTGGTTTATGGATTAATGTGGTGAAATGAAGCACTGTGGACTACAACAACTACATTTTACAGCTTGTTTCAACACATAAAAGGAATGTAAAATTTAAAAGGGGTTATTTTTGCACAATAACATCCTTCCTTGTGTTTTTCTAGGTTTACATCAAGTTCTAACAAAACTGGGAAATTCTCCCTCCAGTTTCCTGTTATTCTTCCTTGCCATCAAGACTTAAACAAATCTGCAGGGCCATATTCCTAAACATAAAGAAAGCATGCACAGGATGGATGGATTGCTTTAGAAAATGCTACAGTGTAAACAGGTGCAGAATCATTTCAAACATCCAAAGCTTGCACTCGCAGAGACTCACCGCTCAAGTCTCCAGTGGAAATGCAAAGACTGACCCAGCACAGCTGCACTGATAGCTGCCCTGTTTATGGATCTCTATGGGGATCTGGCGGCAGTGTATGTTGATCACTGCGCCTCTGTTGCCTCTTGAGTGTGTTAGCCTGAAATAGCTCAGCAGTTTAGAAGTCACCCGGCCACGTCCTGAGTCTTTCAACACGCAGACGTCTCTACCTCCCTGCTCTGCTCTTCACAGCCCAGTGGCTACGCAGATTTAACTCAGGGTTTGGCTGGGTCCACCACTTTAGCATGACTGTGCTAAGTTATGTGCACACAAGTCATTGGAGCACTTCCAGGCTGCAACGGCTAACAGCTGCACTCAGTCAATGTAGGCCCATCTTTATCTGGCTCTTTGTCCACTCACAGGCCTCGGCTAGCACAGCACCTGTCTGTGGGGTGGAGAGGGATTGAAGAGGTAACTAAAGCTGACATAAAGGCTGCTCATTGTCCTCTAGACCAGGAAAAGAAAAAGCAATCACCACTCAAGCATTTTTATACTTTGGAGAGGATCAGGGTGTTTGGAATGCTGCAGGAGGCAAACGCATATTTTAAAATGGAAACAAATCTGAAACACTATGTGTGGGATATATGAGACAGGCGTGAACTCACAAGTCACATCAGTGAGTTTAAATGTCAGAAGTTCATATCAAGAAGGAAAGCTTTATATGCAAGCAAATGAGTGGCTGGCATGGAGCTTACTCACATTCAATTACATAAAATCTAAGCCTGATGACAATTCAACAATACTGTATTATTTTAATGGGGGGAGGGGATATAGTAATAGTACTATCTTTACAGTAATACATTTGTATTCTGATTGATGATGCAGTTATAGAATCACTGAGGCCAAATATTGATATCTTAATAAGATGTATTGAGGTCTCCGCCAGTTTGACTCATTACACCACTTTTACTTAACACCTCACAGTGGTACTGATGACATGAATGATGTTGAACAGAAGTTAATATTTCAAAGAAGAAGGTGGCAACAGGATAAAGAAAGCCAAAATAATGTCACAGCTGTAGACAAGAACTACAAGCTCACGCAGAATTAGTATGACAACAATAGATGACTGCCTTTCTGGAGGTTATTTTCTGTTCAGTTTGAGATATTCCATATAAGATTTGAGGTTTTCCACATGAAAAATTACCTTTTCTTCATTCACTGTGTCATGAAATTCTCTGAACAACTGCTGGCTCATGGTGTATGCCACAGGATGGGGCGTTATGTTGATGTAGTGTAGGGAATTACGATCAGGAGTCCGCGCATTGTGTTATATTTTGAAGTTGACTGGATGCTTTGCACGTTCTTCCTCCTGTTTTGATCGATCCTCTCTACTTGGATTGATGCCTTTTGGCAGCAGCCTCTGCCAAAAACAGACCTGATGCATATCTCAAGTGGAGCAGAATGGAATGGCACTTCTGAGATGTGCCAGAGATGGACTGGAGCACGTACAGCAGAACTGCCAACACTGACTTGCGAAGGAGCAATTTGCTCTGCAGCGTGCATCGTCTGCAGATTGCTGTGCGTACGTAGTAGTATTTGAAAATTAAAGGTCACTGTGCCTGTGTATTAAATATTGTCATGCCATCATGCATCGTTGCATATTGGGGCACATTGTTGTGTATCGTCACTTATCGTGTTGTATCATAACTTATAATGTATGTATCCTGCATTTTCCAGCCCCTGTGTGAAATTTGTTCTCTCAAACAGAAATAGAGCACTCACTGAAAAACTGTTTTTATCCGAGGGTAAAGTTTTATCCTGTCTCAGTACAGCTTTCCAAAATACGAATGATATTAGGGGCAAAAAACAAATGATCCAATCTGTAATGACCAATAGTTGAAAATTCGAGGATGCACTGATTGTAAAAAAAAAAAAAAAAAAAAAAAAAAATGCAAATGTGTTTTCATTACTTGGTTGGTGTAAGACTTTCACATAGAGCTGGGCGATTAATCACAATTAAGATTGAGTTACAATATGGCCTGCTGCAATTTACAGATCCCAGAAGTTGTAATATTTCTTTAACTTGAAATATGTTAAAATACCAGTGTAATACATTCATTCTTTTGCAGCACAGATTTGATGCACGTTATGCAAACATTCAAGTGTCATCACAGCGGTCTGTTTAATTTTGACTTCCTTCTCACTAATCCCTGCTTGCATTAATGCTGATGCACCATGATGCTGCTGGCAAAGCTTCACCTCCTCCACCCCAGCATCCTCCTTTATAGTCTAAAGCTTGTTGCACCCTCATAATCAGATTCATACTACTATGGATTAATTGCTTCTGAAATTATTTCATTGTTTTCAATACACATTGTCATAAATGTATCTATCCATATGGGGGCTTCTATATGAACTCCCTGGAAAGTCAAAATGCTGCTTGACCAAACCAGGGAGAGTATTTTGAACAGAGCCTTCTCCACCGAGTAAAACAGCAAAACCAAAACGGTTAAATGTATGATGAGTGTGTTCCTGACTTAATGTAAGTTATAATAAAGAATGATTTATTGCTTAAATTTGTTAGAAAGTAAATAAGATGAGAAACCTAATAATAATAGCATGTCATGTTGTAATCGCAATATTGGGGGGAAAAAACTGCAATTAGATTATTTTTGCAAAACATTCAGCCCTACCTTCCAAATTTTTCTGATGTTTGACCAAGAGGTCCAACAGGTCACAGTAATAAATCCCAAAAATAAATGCTAATGTGCTAAATTCCGATACCGATATCAGTATCCGATAGTGTGATACCAAGCCTCAGTACCTGTACTCATAAAACATTGTAGATACTGTTCTGTGTATCATTTTAAAACATAATGTTTGCCTCTTATTATGTAAATTTGTAGTCAACGTTGGATCAATATGTGTAGTTCGATGATACTTCAACATATATGAGAATGACGAAAAAGAGGAGAACAAAAACTAGGCAATAATGAACTGCCAAGTGGAGGGATGAAGAACATCGGTTGAAAATGAAATTAACTTTCAAACTCTTAAATGATTTTACAAACAGTTATGGTATGATGAAGTACACATATTTATACTCAGTATAGGCGAGTACTCAAATGTAAGTACTTCTACTCATACTTGGCCTGAAAACAGTGATACTGGTGCATCCCTAATTAAACTGAAATGACACAACAGATGAAAACCCCCGCTGCTGACATCAGTTCATGCCAACATTATTTGCTGATTATCAATGTCTGTCAAACTGGCTATGTTAACCGATCATTAGTGCATTCCTATTTCAATACTGAAGCTTTTAAAATATCCTCAGGTCTTGAGTTGTTTGAAAAGAGTTTGCCTGTAAAATATATCAAAGTAGGACTTTTAAAAACCTACATTAACTCCACATTCAGAGACTTCAGTTGAGCGCAGATAGCTCAACTCCAGCTCCCTCTCTAACAGCTCTGGAGGGGGCCACGTGGCCCTGTGGCTGCCAAATTCTCCTCAGTGTTCACAGCTAGTTGTAATCTTTGTCAGTTGTTTCACTGGGCAGGTAGTGTGCAGAGAAAGGGCCAAAAACAGCTGTCTGCTGGAGCTGAGCCTCCACTGAAAACCAAAATAACCGAACAAAGACTTGAAAGATGCTAAAACAAATTGTAGATTTAAGTGCAGAACAGATGGTTAATTGTCCATTGGACAGCAGACTCTGCACGTGTAGTGTGCAGACATAAACAACAGGCTACCAGGTTCCCACACAATAGTTTGATATGACTAAAGGAAAATTCAAATGACTTTAGTTTCATGGCAATGACATCTCTGAACATCTGCACACACTTTCAGTTGCACAAAACGCTGACAACATTTATGTGGCAAACAAAAACATTTGATTGCTCCCTCCAGGTAGGGAGGGTGTCTTTGGCCCAAGTGAAGAAGTTTAAGTATCTTGGGATCTTGTTCACAAGTGAGGGTAGAATGGACTGCAAGATTGCCAGGCAGTTTGGTGCAGAATCGGCAGTATTGCAGATGTACGGTACTGTCGTAGTGAAGAGGGAGCTGAGCCGCAGGGCAAAACTCGTGACTTACCGGTCGATCTTCATTCCAACCCTCACCTATGGACAGGAGCTTTGGGTAATGACCAAAAGAATGAGATTGCAAGGTTTAAGTGGTCAAAATGACATCTGAAAGGAGCCAGCTGAGGTGGTTCAGGCATCTGATTTGGATGCCTCCTGGTCACCTCCCTGTGGAGGTCTTCCAGGCATGTCCAACTGGAAGGAGACCCCAGGGTAAACCAAAGACTCACTGGAAGGATTATGTATCTCATCTGGTCTGGGAATGCCTTGGAATCTCCCAGGAAGACTTGGAAAATGTTGCTGAGGAAAGGGAGGTCTGGGTGGACTTGCTTAGTCTGCTGCCACAGCCACCTGTCCCCAGATAAGCAGAAGAAAATGGATGGAACAAAAACAATGGTGGCATTTCTGTGCAGGAACTTTGCCAGCGCACAAGAAATTGCCTGCAACTTTTCAATGACTCATCACCCTCCCTCGCACGTATACAAACAACAGAGATGTTAAATCTTTTAAAACCAGGTATCAAAAAGCATCAAATGATGACAGGAAGTCATTTAACACTGATTTGTGCAGCCTCAAAGTCACACCTAATCAAGAAATCTAATGCAAGACAGACTTGAAGAGAAACACTGTATGCATTACTGTTATGCAACTATTTAACTGTAAACACTGATGTCTGAAGAGGGATTACAGCTTCATGGTATATTACCCTAAGGAATTAAACATCTGTCCAAGAAAGAGAGAGGCAGATAATTTAACATAAAGGAGCTGCCAAAACATAAGATTTAAAGACTTTTCTTAACCCTCCGCTGAACATAAAGACCTATTTTTGGTCAGCAGGGACTGGTCCAATCCAGCTTCTGTCGTGTGAGGGTGGGGCACTGTCTAGTCAACACTGCATCGGGTTGCACGAGCATCACAAAAGGTAAAGCCTTATTCTCACAAAAACAGGGTAATTAAGGAGCTCTGACCTGTCTGTACTTTATAATAACTGTATTTACTCTCATGAGACTCACACTGGGACGGGAATAAAATATCCCCCAGGCTCCCAAAACAAAAACAAAGGCCCTGAGTGAGATCTCACACTACAGTCAAACACAAATCAGCCATTTATCCATTTCCTGGGAAAACAAAACATTGTGATTATGTTTGTGCTTGTGGCTGCAAGTGAAAGGCATGAGAATTTAAACTCTTAGCCTCACGGGGAAAGGGTGACAACAGCAAAGATAGTGGAGGAGGAGGAGGCGGGGAGAGAGGCAGGGATGCCTGACCATGTTTTATGGATTTGTGTGTATAATTAGATACCCCTAAGAGACTACAAACTCCAGACAGCTTAATGGGGTTTAAATAGGGGGACAGTAGCCCAAACTAAACTGTGCATGTTCCACGGCGTGATGCCACAGCGCTTAATGGTAATTAAATGCAACTTAGTTGGCTGGAATAGAGAGACTGCCAATCAAGCAAACAGCATTGTACACAATAAAGTGACTCATCGAGTTCAAACAGAGAAATAGACCCAAAATAAGAGTTTTTAGTGAAGCCTGAGACTGGTTTGTAGGCGTGATGTGTTTAGGACATTCTGGGCCTGTTTATCTGAAGAGGGGGAAGGTAAAATAAACAAGGAGACCAAAGAAAATAAGTTATCTACCTCTCTTCCTTCCCTGACTTCTGCATGACCAAGCGATTCACAGGAGGAATGTAGACACGCTCGGCTCAACTGTTTGTGACTTTTTTTTCCTCCCCTCTCCTGCAAAACCCTGTTACAAATCAGTTTACAAAAAGTCTGTTTGACGTTTCCACCGAGGCGGAGGAAAACAAATAAAAGCTGATCACCGAGCTAACATGGATCTACTTGATGTGTTTAAGGACCGCGCAGGATTACGCCACAGATGTAAGGCTCAGGAATTTGAGAGCGAGCGAGCGATCGAACAAGGTCAGAATCACCCAGACAAACATTTCAGATTCTGCTGATGTTTGAGTCCTTGAGGTGCTCAGGTTTTGTGAGGCAGAATGCACCGTGGTTAGACTTTGATTTAAGACTCCTTCCAAAAATATAATTGCTAATGTGTTTCAGTTTGACATCAAAAACTCCTGGAATGACCTGCAAAGCACGAGGAGATGATACTAGTGAGTCAGCAGGACACATACATCCTTCCTCTATCCTGCTCCAGGGCATGTCCTGACATCTCTAGGTCATGAGACAGATAAGCCGTTCTGGGATCATGGTGACAAAATTGGAGTGCAGGGACCTGGAAGTGATCCTGGAGAGGTTTAAATCAATTAAGTAATTAAGTCGTTATACATTAAAACAATGCTAAAGATTTCTGAATGAATGAAACAGGCTCCCATGTTGGATAGCTTGGTTTGCAAGCTTCTCTGCCACATCCCTAATTTGGAAACTGGAATAATCATGAGGTTTTGTTTTAATTAAAGATGGAGCAACGGCCATCCGGGAGAGAATCCAAATATTGAGAGCTCCCCCTGCTGGCAAGTTGCAATTTAGGTAAAACCGGCCTCTTCTATGTTAACAGATGGGACATGAGCCAATCTATAAAGTTTAAATAAATGTCTGTCAGACAATAATTCTGTAGTGATAAAAAAGCATTTATTCTGATATATGTGAAAGTGTTCATTGTTCTATTTAGCTAAGTTATTAGATGCAAAAAAGACCAGATGGAACATCATGATTGACAACTCTATTGGCCAGTGTAGCTCCTTTCAGCACTCTTTATCACATAAGCAGAGTAGAGAAGGCCAGTAGAGAGAAAACTTAATGAAAATGAACAATATAGTCATTTAACCTTAATAAACAATAGTATCAGCTCTGCTGTGGACTGTACCAACTTCCACGCTTCGTAGGGATGCACAATATCAGTATTAGAAGAAAAGTTTCTGCCGATATTTACATCTGATATTTTGGATATAAAAATCTGCCTATATCAGTAGTAATGAACAGATAAGTTAGTGGAGTTTTGGGCTGTACCAACAGACCAACGTCAGAGGAAGTCTCTTCCTTTATTAATCATCATTCCTTATACTTCAAAGCAGGGGTGTCAAACTCAATCACAGAAGGGGCTGGGTTCTGGATTAAGGTCTAACCTGAGGGCCTAACAGGGTCCACATTTAACTGTCAACCTCATTTTTCCCCATAATAAATTATGGAGGAAAATAAGCAATGATGATAAATGATTTTGAGATTTAAGAAGTCTAAATGATATGTTAAAAGGCTCAAAATCTGAGACAAAAAGTCAAACTTATTTGTTCAAAAGGTCAAAACACAAAATTAGATGTTAGAATAATGCTTTTAAAAGACAAATATATAGAAACAAAAATCACAATCGTGTTTTTAAGGCAAAAATATATCTTTAAATTTAAAATTGTGTTCCTAAAAGGTCGAAATAAGAGATAAAAGTCAAAATAATAAGTTGAAAAGATCAAGGTATTAGATTAAAAAAACAATATTGAAAAAGTCAAAATTTGAGACAGTTTAAAATATGAGACAAAAAGTCAAAAAAATAAATTGAAAATGGTCAAAATATGAATTAAAAGTCCAAATAATAGACTGAAGTCATTATTGTGCAATGCAAAATTGAAAATATGAATTAAAACACAAATGAATTTGATTTTCCAAATTTCTTTTTAATCTAGTTCTTTTTCTACTCTTTATTTTTTAAACATTTTTATGACATAAGGTTATTTCATATCATCACTATTAAGTTTACATTAGTTTTACTGGAGGAAATCTGCAGACCTTATATTTTAGAGACAGTTATAATAAGAATATGATATGACCTTGTGGACCGGGTGTAACTGTACCACAGGCCGGATTTGGCCCCCGGGCCTTGAGTTTGACACCCCTGCTTTAAATTGTGTTTTAGGGACTGAAGATTTAGGTCTGAACTGCACTTAAATATTGGTATTGATATCAGCTTAAACTAATCTGTAAATACTGGCAAAACTCCAATATTGTGCATCACTACTGCTATGGCTATATTTAATTTGTGTTTTGACTTGTAGTAGGGGTGTGATGGCTCCACCAGCCAGCTCCCTTCTGCTCGTCTTGGTGCCAAATTACAAGAAGAATGCAATATGTTAGCACCCATCAGGGGGGTATTTAAGCTTCACTTTTTGTACAACAGAAGGAAAGGGGACATGTTGTCCACAGTCTACAGTCAAAAGTTTTAATCAAAAGGTCAACATTCATATGTAAAGTAGGGGAGATGTGTACCAAATAGAAAGAACTGGATTTATTTGCAAGTTAAATTTTTTTTAGCTGTAATCTTCCTTTTCTGGTCTTGCCTTGACAAGTTTTCTTCATGAGCTTTTTCCCTTTAATCACAGTTGGTTAAAGCAGAAGTTCTGATGAGACACAGATGGAAAAACACACAGGTGGAACCAATAACTCAAATGTCGGCTTAGGTCCAGTAATCACTTAAGAGCTGCAATTAGCATTATTAGTTTCACCTGCCGTTGACGAGGTCAAGTGTCTGCTGTGAAAAGTTCATATTAACTTCAGCTTCAATCTCAATTATTTCATCTGTGACACGTCCACTGGGGTCGAGTTTTAGACAAGGTGCTGAATCAATGTCTTAGCTGATGTTTTAAATACATCAGTTATTATGTGGACAGTCTAAAGCATGATGTTGCATCAAATAAGTGTTTACCACTTAACCTGTAGTGGGCTTACTCCAGACGCACAGAACAGCAACCACTAATGGAGGATAATGGGCTCTTGGGAATCTATGTTGAGAATTCATATAGAGTTGAAATAATTAGTCACTAATGTATTTACTGAATAGACAGAAAAGAACAAACAAATTTGGTAAGTGACTCACAATTTCAGCCACTGCTGCTTCCAAATATATGAGACTGAGCTATTTTTGTCTCACTGCCAACATAAACCATTTGAGTTTTGATCTGTTACTTGAATGAAGAGTCCGTTTGAGGATATTTTCTATCAAAATATTCTGACACTGCAAAAAAAAACAGATGAATCAGTACTTAAACTACAGTATGTTGCAGCATATCAGAGCTGTAGACTTGGATTTGACTTGAGTAAAAATTAAACAATGGCATCTGACAATGCCTATGCCTTGAAAACAAAAGCTCTTTAACTGTTCAAAAGAGAATGTCATCAGGATATCATTTTCCTACAGTCTCTACTCGAGGAACTGTTTAACATTAAGTCAATAATGACCCCTTTAAGAGTACTATAAAAAGCTTAATTTCATCCCTAAACTCCCAAATGAAGTATCAAAAAAAAGGGTTAATATTTCTTACATGCTATAAAAATTGCTCTTTATATTAATTTAATAATTATAATTTATATTATTAATATATAAAATAGGGTTGTCACAACACCACAATCAGAGATTTAGACAATGCTGGACATTACAACTCTTTAAAAATCAAATGATAGCACTACAGATCAGAGTCTCTCAACCGTTCTTCTGTCGCGGCACCTCTTACAAATCTGAAAAATATCAAATAACGCAAACAAAAAAGGAATTGAAGAAGCTACCATCCTATGTTCCACTGACTGCTAGGGGATTAGTTCAGTAATGGAATTAGAAAGATAAATCTCCTAAACAAACTCTTAACTCCTTAAAAATCGTGCAGTTTTTTGGGAAAAAATACGCAGTAAGCCCCGATTCCCTGGATTCTCACCATGGTAACCATTCCAGGATAAAACTACCACAGCAGACATTATTAATGCATTTGTCAGGCTACAATCAAACAAAACATTATGTGATGCAGCTCACCATCAGAAGCTCTCCTACACTCACTTCAAAAAGTCCTACTGCATCAGAAAGAGTCCCCACAATCTAAATCCAGTCAAATTTAGAGTCCAAAAACAAGATTACACCCATAAAGATCCATGCACTGGTATCACTTCAAATTTGCTGTTTATCCAAATAGTCCACTGCGTTTGCTGTAACAATGCCTTAAAATGCTATAAAGGAAAATGCCTGCAAACCTCGATCCTTTTTAGAGTCTCCAGTTTGAAAACACCTGCTCTTTTCCTCATAAAAACTGGTGTAAAATCCCCCTTTTCTGTTCCTTTGTTATCATCTTTTAACATAAACTGGATAAGCCTTCATGCATTAGTTCAGTAGAGTTTTCCAGCTAATACCTCCCAGCCACAGTCATCTTCAGGACTCTGTTTCACTACACAAAATCAGGTGACATAAATCTTTTCTTTTTAGTTGTATTATTCATTCCAGTAGCAGCTACAGTGAGTCTTACAGTTTGGGAGGATATTTCAGAGTGTCACCTCGTTGCTTGTGCTTGTACTCCCGATGGTTTAGACACAGTGTTCAGTTTTATTTGGGCAATCCTGTATATGTATTTTTGACTAATTCACCCTGAATTCTAAGGGGTTAACAATCAAATGCTTATATTTTTAGACAATAATGGTGTAGTCTTTAAAAACACACTTTGACACATGTTGGCACACCTGCTGAACTGGTGTAAGCCTGTTCATCTGCTGACCTTAAAGATGATGTGATTACAGGGGAAAGTGCATTCTGATTAATTATGCTAGGATGTTTAATAATCTGTACACTGATGGTAATCCTTGGTTGATTTTAAAGTATTTTGAAGGCACCCCTGACAAAGTCAGAATGGCTGCTATAGACTGTTGTGTTAATAACACTGCAAGACGAAAAGGTTGACGTCTACAACCATGGGTAATTTTTTGTTTATAATTACCTAAGAAATGCAGACAAGGGCTTGGTGGTCTTAATGGTACATTTTTGTGTTACTGGTGTATTTGCACTTGCTTTTTGGGGGGTTAAAAAGTGTTGGGAGAGCTAACATTTTATGTTTGGTCATTTTGATACAATTTATTACCATAAAAACCCAAACCTGAGCTTTTTAAGTATCAAAGTATTTAATATTTTGACAGCTTTACTTGCTGCCTTTCTCCATACATCCATGGGCTAGAAACAGCTACTTTCACACTAATTTTCACCCTAACCGCTATTCAAAGACAGATTTCACATGATGGAAAAGGGGGGAAAATAGAAATTACATGCTGCTCATGTGAATTATGAAAGAGCAACATAGCTGACCGCATCCCAAGTCTTAAATATATCTTCTTGAGAGCCTGTTAAAGTTATTTTAAGCCACATACAGCGAGCTTCAACGAGGAATCATCCCATCCATTTTAAAAGATGACCATCACATTGTCTCCCACCATGAAGCTACTGTCAGGACTGAGGAGGAGGAGTCACCGCTAGCTTGCTAAGATGAGGAACACCTCTAATATCATCTTTTCTCCCCCTCAAGTTAGTCAACGGGCTTCAACCACAACAAAAAGTGTAAGTCTGAGCACATTTTTAGGACTTTCCCCCACTCCGTTACCTGATTAAGAAGCCGAGGAACAAAGCGAAGTCATCAACCGGCAGCCGCGGTCACTTCCAATGCGTGTGTGGCAGTTAGTGCTGGCTGTCAGTGTCGTCTCTCTTCACGGGAAATTGAGTCAGCGGTCAGGAGCAGTTCATGACCTTCACAATAAGTGTAATTCAGAGCGAGGAAAAGTCGTTTTCACAAAGAAGAATCCATGTGAGGCTTACATTCACACACAAAATCTGGCTTATTTACTCACCGGTGACTGGTACTCACCTCAAACTCACTCTGAATGAGTTGCTGGACCGGCGTCAAGCCGCTAAAGTACAAACATCTCCACTTCCGGTTTGAACTTCAAGTTACATTTTCTCCGCGAGGAGCATTGGAAATTATTGCATTTATCAATGCTTAATAGCAAAACTACATTTTTAAACGAGCTTATCAAATAAATAACATGCCAAAATATAACAATGAAGTGTGACAAAAGTATTTCCATCATTCAGACGCAGTATTATGCTTTTATTTTGAAGCCAATATTCCGTTTTGATTGCGTCATTGATGACGGCTTGTTGCCATTTTCTGTGGAAGGAAATTGTTGCGCCTGCGTGAATGATGAAACATATTTCTGATGAAGGCCTGAGGGAGGGCGTCGTTCCGTTATGATGCTCATAACCTCCAACAGACAGTCTGCGCCTACAACCAGCAGCCACACACCGAGAAAATACATAAAATATAGAAAAGACGTCTTGATTTTGTGTATCATATGCGCTGGCATTAGCTGATATACGAAAAAACATTCAGTAACTATTAAATCTTAGCCCCATACAATATCAAATATTTAAACGACAATTAGGCTTGTTGAAAATGGACTTTAGAGGGTGTTTCTAATATTGTGTGTCAGATAGAGACATTGAAAGAGACTTGAACATGAATGTTGTTCCTAATTAACAGTTTAAAGGAGATATTGTGGTAAATTAGTGTATCATGGCTCAAGGGTTTGTAGCCTATTTAAATTAATTTGGTATTTTACTGTCTAATTTTGCTCAGAGGTAGTAGTAAAGTAGTTTTTATTCAAACTCCAAACATTTTACACAATATAGACATTTTTTAACAAAGCCAGTTGTCATGTATTGAGTAGTGACCAAAAAGGTATAGGCACAAGCAAACTGCTTATCATATTAAAGCCTGTCCTACATAACAGAAGAGATACAGAAATCACTCACACATGTAAGCCTAAAAATAGCTCTACAAACCATTTCTTGAATACCAAAAGTGAATCACGTGGTTTCAAATTTCCTATTGGCATCATTCAGGAGCTGCAATCCAACACTTGAAACACATCTCCTTTTGATATTTTTTGTATAGTAAAAACACCTTTAAAATTATATCGTCTTTCCTGAATTAAAAATAACTTTTATACAGTCTGGAAGTGTCTCTGATTTTGATCTAAATATAATTTTTATTTTTTTGTATACAAGTCTCACATTTCATAACACAGGAACTTAGAAACAGTGGATCTGTGTGAGCATAAAAGTCAGCCTTATTGATAGTACGTGTGGCCCATTTTTGCACTTTTGTTGTTGTATTTATGGTTGTTTTAAAGGTGGATCCCCACAATTCCACACAGTAAGATTTATAAAGAGCAATTAGTGAGTAATAGACTGAATGCAAAGCCGTATTTTGAATATATTTCCAGATTCTGACATTTTTCTTTTAATATAGTCAAGCTTTTGTTTCCATGTTAACTTGTGGTCAGTCATAACTCCAAGGAATTTGATCTTGAAAACCGTCAAAATGTATGCTTTGGTGAATCTGCAGTTTCCTGCAGATTCACCAAAGCATACATTTTGTTTTCATAATACTTAAAGACAATTTCCTGACATCAAACCACATTTTGAGACTTCCAAGCTCCCCTCCTTAAAGTTCCTGTAAATTCATACCAGAGCAAAATAAATTTGTATCATTTGCAAATATTACATTTCTAAAAAAAAAAAAAAAAAAAAAAGCAGTAACACTGCAGATAAAATTGATTTAAACTGAACTGATTTGGACCAATCACAATGCCTGGGGTACTCCACAAGTAACCTTTCTAAATCCTGACATAGCATAATTAATTTGTATACAGTGCTGTCTTTTTTCTAAATAGCTTTCAGCTATTTCTTAATGCTCTGGTTTTAACTATAAACAGCACAATAAGTCGGCTTTTCTCTAAATGTTGCTTTCTAAATAAACATTCATTGTCTTGCCATATAACCTGGACTCAAAAGACGCCTACTCTGGGGCTTTTATATGACAGTAAACTAAGTTTCAGGGGGAAAGTATCATGTTTTCAGATTTAATTCACTGAATCTGAGTCACATGAAAATGCATCCTGTTCTTTATTCTGTTCTGTTTGGTTGAGTCACCTTCCTGCTAATGAGCTCAGTTCTCCTTTATCCGTTTCTTGCTTTGTCATGTTCACACCCGTCTTTTTAATGGCTCACCTGCTGCTTAGAGGACAAATCTTTTATTTAAACCTTACCTTCCCTACTTTTGTACTTTATATGAGGGTTATTTCTGACAAAGTTAAATGTGTTCAGTGCATGGAGAGTGTGAGAAAAGGTGTTATGTTTTCCATCAGTCCTCCACTCAGGTTGCTTTAATTTGGCTGCCTCAGTATGACCACAGTGACCCCTGCTGGTGGCTTTCTGCCATTAAGGGCAGATCCACATGTTAAACATGTATAATGGATAGCTCTTTTCATTCTCACATTCCTGAAATGTTTTTTAAGTTTACAATAATGTCCCTTTGTAACTTTATGTTATAGCCCACCGATTGTTTTTACTTAGAGCGACTGACTTATAAGTGTGTTTGAAAATCAGCCACCTTCAGGGATTAGATGGATATGTTTAGTCATTAATCCTACATCATCCTGTCCGTGCAGCAGTGGGGGTTTTGATAACATTAACTGATTGTTCCACAGGTGGAACACCTCACTGTGGACATAGTTGGCCAAACCACCTGATTCTGTGCCCTCTAACTAGAAAAAAAATGAAAAAGTACCTCTTTTAAGTACCTCTGAATAGGCAAAATTTGATGAAGTGCCCTCTTGAGTGCCCTCAAAATAAACAAAATTTGGTTAAGTTACCTCTTCAGTGCCCTCTAAGTGGACAACATTTGGTAAAGTGCCCTGAAAATAGAAAAATGGTAAGTAAATCTCTTAAGTGTGCTCTTAATAGCCAAAAGCTGAAAAATTGCCTCTTTAGTGCCTTCAGAGTGACCTCTTAGTAAGCAGAATTTTGCAATGTGCACTTCTGAGTGCCCTTTAAGTAGACAAAATTTGGTAGAGTACCCTCTTAAGTGCCTTTTTATCTGCCCTCTGATTAGACAAAAATTGACATAATGCCTCTTAAGTTCCCTCTTAATAGACAATATTTGATAAAGTAACTTCTTAAGTGCCCACTAAGTGGACAACATACGGTAAAGTGCCCTCAAAATAAACAAAATTTGGTAAGGTAATCTCTTGCGTGTGCTCTTAATAGCCAAAAATTGACAAATTGCCTCTTAAGTGCTTTCGAAGTGACCTCGTGGAAGACAAAATTTTGCAAAGTGCACTTTTGAGTGCCCTTTAAATAGATAAAATTTGGTTAAGTACCCTCTTAAGTGCCTTCTAAGTGGACAAACATGACAAAGTTCTCTCATATGTACCAGACAAACAGACAAAAAATGAGGGAATAAGTTCCCTCTAAATAATACCCCTTCCTCCAGGGTTGTCTTCATTTTCATTGGCATCTTCCTTTGTGTATCTTTTAAAATCAATGACTAAATTGTTTCTAATTGCTGGTCTGTTTTTACAGGTGCATTAGGTATAGTCATAATAAAAAGTTCAAATCGTAACCAGGATTTCGAACAATTGCACTGTAATTCTTTTACAACTTTTAGATCAATGGTGCCCCACAGCACACAGTAGTTGCTCCTTTTTATTTATTTTTATCTTTTTGCCCTTTTTCCTTAAACATCCCATGTCTACCTCTGGTTACCATATAAATTATTTGTACGCCACTGATTCAGTGATAAACTTTGGAAAGCAAAAAGGCTCAAAATAAGTCCCAATCAGCATCACTAATGTAAACGTTAAATAAGTAACCATGTCAACCAGTGACTTTCAGCCAAATGCATCTGCAGTTGTTGTAGTTACAAGAGATGTTGAATATATTCTCCTTCCAATGCCTCTTTATTCAGTTTTCCGTTACACAACGAATCCTACAGGATTTTCTTTTCTTTTTTTTACATTTTAACCAAAAAATTACCAGAAAATAAACCAGGCACAATTGCCAGGACTTTTAAAGTAAAAAAACATCTGCTGTATGGATGACAGGCACAGACGCATGGGCTGAAAGTCTCCAGTTGTCATGGTCAACTGATAAACCACAACACCGGAATGAGACTTTGACCATTTATTCACATTTTATAATAATAATAATAATAATAATAATAATAATAATAATAATTAAATTTTTAAACAGCACATCAAAAGAGCCCAGGTGGCACTTTATAAGAACCCAACAACATATAATATGAAGCTTAGAAGCTAATCATAGAAACCCAGAATAACGTAGAGGAACCCAAGCAACACAACTTAACTGCATAGATAGAGACCTAGGGACCAGAGGGATGATAAAACACATAGGATATTAAGAAGAGACGGGAAAACGTTTAAAAAACACACAAAATAAATAGATAAGAGCATTAAAATAGAGATAGAGATTATAGCATATGCAAAATATCAGCAAGTTATTATTATCATTATAGAAATTATAATTATCATCATTATTTTATCTATTAAGGAGGGTGGAGGAAAAAGAGAAAAAGAAGAGTTGAAGATTTTTACAATACATCAGTTAAAAGCAAGTCTATGAAAATACGTTTAAAGAGTGATTTGAAGGGTGTAACCGATTCTGCAGTCAGTTCTTTCTGAGCACGTGAGTGTTGCTAAAGTGTTTTATTTTGGCATTAATTTTTAACGTTTTTCGGGGTTAAAACAAATGTAGGCACATATTAGACGCCTCTAAGCGTTCAGAAAAGCCAATGAAATTGCGACTAATTCTGTACCTTTCGGCTTTCCATACACAGCTCCTCTCCGCGGTGATGATAGGCTGGTCTGTTGTTGATATGCTGTCAATCTACAAGTCAAAGGGGGAGAGGTCAGTTTTGCTAGCAAAGAAGGCTGCGTACAAGGACTGGAAGTCACTAAAGTTGCTCATTAATACAGTCACACGTTCATTTCCCTCGGTTAACGTTGTAACAACAGCATGAGCTCCTCTTCCTCTCCGGTAAGCTGCGAATAACCGGGTGTAACTATCAGCGTCGAAGCGACTGTAGCTTTAGCCTCGACGTGGTTTTCATTCAGCTAATGTTAGCCTTCATGCTAACGTTGTTTGTTGACAGTCTGTCCGGCTGCACTAAAGGCGTAACAACGTACCTAGCGTTAGCTTTAGACTAGCCTTTTATCTGTAATTTAGCTTTAAGTTGCTGACGTTAATGTGAATATATGCATTAATGTAAAACAGACCTGTTAAAAACTTTGAAACTAATGTTAACATTGAAATGTAAAGTTGAAAGTGAAAACTACGCAGCGTGTCAGACGAATGACAAGCGAAAATATAAATAAATAAATAAATCCTTCATGATTGAACTAATCTTTTGATATTGATCAGCAGTATTAAACGTTGGAAGTTAAAATAACAACAAATGTTCACCAAATAAGCCTTATGGATATTTTTACAGATTCATAATAAAATTTTAATAGTGTAGGACCAAATTAACTCAATGTTTGTGTTTGAACACAGATATTTTATTGTTATGGTGCATATTTAAATAATAAATCACTGCAGCAAGCAGAAATAAATCTTAATAACAAATGTATAATATTATGAGCAAGCATACTAAAGGAAAAATAGTTTCAAAGCATGGGCAAAATACAAAAGATTACTTTGGTTTTAGTGCAATTCTCCCATCATCTGTGCTTAAATTATGAATGTAAGTCACAATAACTTAATTCTTATGGCGCTATTTTAAAATGAGGGTTTACAAAGTGCTTCGACATACAGAAAAACAAAGCAGAAGAACCCAAACAGGAGATAAAGACAGCAAAACAACATAGCCGAAGACACCCAAACAACATCAAGGAACACTCAAAGTAGGGGAAACAGAACAAACAAAACCAAACCTATATATGAAACCCAAACAACATCATTACCCAGACTTCTTGAGGTGTCATTAGTACTAAAACATCCAAGACATCACATGAACTATAATATAATAGCTAAAAAAATCCCAAGTCGTCATAGTGTGAGATTGATATTGGATATGAATCATTTAAATGACTGGAACTTGCATTGATTGATTGTGCATTGTGAATTTGACATCCTTACAGCACACTGCAAATCAAATTTAGAAGTAATACCGATGGAATATAGAAAGAAAGCTTTTAACACATATATTTAAGTTAGTTTAGTTGTTAGAAAACAATGATAAAAGTGAAACCTTGATCAAATGAAGACTTACAAGCCATTTCATAAGATAAACGATAATATGAGTTGGACAAATCAAGCCAAAGGTAGCTATTCACAAAATCACTCAAAATGAAGAAACAATAACAAATTTATTGATCAAACTTTGTATGTACGCCTTTTTGATGTCTGGTTGATTTGCTTACTTTTTAGACTATCGGGGAGTTATTCCTCATCCTCAGTGAGATGGGTTTCACAGAGGAACAGATCCAGTCAGCTGTTCAGGCGGGGAATTTTTCTGTGGCAGATGCAGCTGAATGGTGAGCCGCCTCTGTCCTTTTCTTAAGTCCTGTAGAGTTAGCATTCATTAAATGGGGATATAATTCCTTTTCACTTCCTTTCAAAGCCACTCTTTTCTCTGCATTACATCTCAGTTCTTCTGTCATATGTGTATAGGCTCGTACAAGGCCAGTTTCCGCGACACACATTGGTCAAGCAGTCGTCACAGCCAGCTGACACTGCATTTTCAGCTTTCAACCCACCCAAAGAGGCAGCTGGCACTTCAGAGATGCATACATCCTCTGACAGCAAAGGTAAAAACCAAGTACTCAGCACCTAAAGAGAGCCACATAAAGTTTTAACCAGTATTGTAAGATCTTGCAAACAGTCTTTCTAATTATGTCAGAAATAAGTAGGTGCTACATAAAGCTTTTGTTTTGTCATCCTGGGGGATTTACTCTGAACAGCATCCCCTTCCTTGGTGCTGAGGCCATCACAGTCATGCAACCTGTCCCCAGAGCCTCTGCCAGTGGAGTCCCGCATAAAACAGGACAAGAGTGACTTTGAGGAGCAACAGAGACAACGTGTTGCTCAGGAGGCAAGAGCAGAGAGAAGGCAAAAGAAACAGGTGAGTTCTGCTAAGGAGAGCCAAAAAGTTGAGTTTTTTTATCACACAGAAAATTTGGTCTTGTTTTGTTCTTTCTGATCTGTGATCTCAGAACATCTTGTCCTATTTTTGTTTGTCTGCCAGGAACGTGAGTTGGTTTTAAAACGAATAGCTGAGGATCGAAGGAGCCTGCAGCAAAAGCTTCAGACTAATGCAGCCGCAGAGGCATCTCCCCCCAGTGGGCAGGGGCAAAAGCTTGGAGGAAGAGTCCAGACTAATGTGGATAACAACTGCGTCTTAATGGTGACGATTTATTTTATTATGTAAGAATTAGACACAGTTGTACCAAAGAATTTCACTTGTTTTAACCTCATGTTTTCTGCTGTAGATTCGGCTACCATCCGGAGAATCCATGCGTGAACGCTTCCCAGCTGATGCTCCTTTACGTAGCGTCGTGGAGCACATCACTGGACGTCACCCCTCCTTGCCATCCTTTTCTCTCCTCCAGGGTTTCCCACGAAAACGCTTCGGAGAGGCAGAGCTCGCTTGTTCGTTACGCTCTCTTGGCCTCACACCCAACGCTGCACTTTGTATTCAGACCACGCCTCCAGAGACACCTCAGGATGCACAGAGTCCTGCAGATCCTCCTTCAGCAGCACAGAATGAAGCCACTCCATGTGTTGTGCCCCCTCAGCCTCACATTCCCGTCCTGGAGCGGGCAGGAAGGCAGGACCTTGTTCCCCCTCTTCCACTACCGAACCAGCTGTGGGAGGAGGCGGTGAATTATGCAGGGATACCTGGAGTAGGTCCATCTCTGTCAGGGCCATCTCACTTTTGGGGTGAGTATAAACCACTGAAAGAATATCCTACATTTAGTATGACTTTTTAAAGTAGTTGCTTAACCCCACGAATAGAAACTTATTCATCAAAGCTTAAATGTTGTTGGGGCATTAGAAAGCCTAGAGATTCTGTTGTATGCCTTGTGTAGAGAGCTTATAGTCCTTGATAGGTTTGACTCTAACCCTTGACACTTGGTACTTGTTATTCTCTGGTATCTCATCTCTTTTCTCTCTCTATCCACTGCCTAGTCCTCTGAAATAAGGCTTGAAAAGTTCAAACGAATTGTACTGAGAGGAGGCCTGATTGTTGTGCTGCTGTAATGTTTTAAAACCAACACAAGTTATTTATTTGTTGAAAAGTGGGATCTTTTATTAGTTTTTAGATGTATAACACACCTTCTGAATTCAGATATTTGACAATTATCTCCCAAGTGTCACTGAACTTGGAATCTTTGTGATTTCTTGATGATGCAGCAATAGTATATGGTCTTATGTTGTGACACCATTTAATCATTTTAACTGTACTTGTGCTTAGGTTGTCAAAGTTTGAGACTTTGATCCTTTTTCAATACCCCATGCTTGCAATGATGCAAGAAAAAAGTACCAAAGTTATGAATGAAAATGCAGATATCCGGTCATATTGTCAATCCAAAGCAGCCGTTGGTAAAAGAGATAGACAGCACAACAGTGGTCGATCTACATTAAAGGCCAGCTCAGACCGCAGGATTTATTTTTCTGTTATCAACAGCATTATGTCAGACTATGCAACAAAACTCTTGCCCCGTCTTGAATGACTGACTAGCCACACTACAAAGATAAGAGTAGAAGCCATCCTATTGGTAGGCGTCAGGATGCATGTCATTGACATCAGGTCAGGGTGTCAAACTAGACGACAATACAGGAAAAATTCTGACATGCTAGTCTTGTTGAATAGTGGTTGGTGGGCATCTTGGACACGTAAAATTATGTCACACTAATTTAACAAGTTTTAACGATGAGCTCCGATGTTGCAGTTGGGCCAGGCTGAATTTGTGTACTCTGAGCTGGCCATAAGATTAAGTAGCAAGAGTGAACGCTGTTGTTCACAAAGTGGTGATAAAGAAAAAAAAAAAATTCTGATTGTATTAGTGATTCTGTTCCAAAGACCTTTTTAAAAAACACCTCTGCACAAACATACAGGATGGTGCAGAATATTGCTTGCTGCTGAAGTTAGAAGCTACTACACCATTAACTGCAGGAAAAAAAATAAAGTCTTTTAAGCATCTTTTAAAAATTCACAAGTTAATATTAGTATCTACTGCATACAGAAAGAGAACAAGGGGCAATGACCTGATGTCAACTGATGACTTGTCTTCTTGTTTTCTGTAAGTCTTGACTGTGAGCTTCAATGACACATACACTCTTAAAATGTCATAAATAAGGAAATTAGAAAGTACAGACAACAGGCAGAATAGATACACACTTCCCTTGGATCATTAATGATAAATTAGATGAAGTATTTTATTTTGGATATGCATTATTTTTAGAAAAAATCTTGATTTTTACTTTCATTACTACTGACAATGTGCCTAACTGTGGTATGTGTGGTATGTTGCTATTATGCAGATTGTAAATCAAGAAATAAAAACAAAATTTACCAGTTTGGGTTGCCCAGAAGGTCAGTTTTCACTGCTTTTATTCATTTTTACTTGCATTGTATCTGGACTCAAGATTCTGGTGTTGTGACAAGTAAATTGTTTATTTCTTTGAACAGTTTGTGATTGTATATTGTTTCAAATACAAAAAGGAACTCTGAGCCTTTGTTAAAATGCATAAAAGGCCCATTAGAATGACTGCATATTAAACCTGCTTCATCATTGCAGTTGCAACACCAGAATTTCTAAATTCACCAAGAATTATCTCAAAATCCAACAGTGTGCTTACTGAATCTTCAGTTTGTCTTTCTTAAGTAACATCTTAGGTCTGGATCTGCTAATGTTTTGACTAAGTGAAGCTACTGTAAACCTAACTTTACCTTTGAATCAAAGTACCTCTTATGTCTTTGTGTTTGCACTGGAATTTTAACCAGCAGAGTTTTAGTCTTTGAAAATGGTCCAACTATATGAATCACCTACCACGGCTATGGAGAAAATACTGTAAATGAGCTTTTACTTTTAAAATACTTCCTTTGACTTTTCAGCTTTACAGGCTGACTTATTTCACGATAATCCCATTCTTGAATTTTAATGAAACTGTAATGAAATAGCTTTTTGAGATTTTGACATTTCTGGTGCTGTTCTACAGGGCGAGGTCAGAGGTTGGTTCCTGGCGATGCAGAAGACATGGCTAACGTAGAGGCCGATGAAGAACAAGAAGGAGAAGATGAACCACCTTACATGCTTAACGGTATAGCTCCATGTGTTCAGGGTCATTGCGGACACCTCATCCCTTTTTTGACCTACATTATGGTAGCCCCTCCCCTTTTTTCCCCACTTCCTCCCTCCTGTGTCTCAGTTTCTTCATCCACATAGAACTTTTTGTTCTCCCATGCCAGAAACGGATGACCCGGCTTCCTCCTTTCAGCTGTTGGAGTAGCTTTCATTCAGTTTCATGCTCACATGTTGCATAAGTTCCACAGACCGACTGGCCTTGTAATGAGTGTCATATGTAAGAAAGATTAGGGTTAGGAAATATGTAGGTGAATGCCCTGTTCTGACAAACATATTGCACACGTGTCTGAACTACTAAACTGAGCTCTGACCAGTGTGAACTGTTCTCCTAGTGCTTACAGCAGCTTGACAAATGAGATCCAGCCTCTCAGAGCATGTGGTTCAGATATAGTATTCTGATTGTGTGCCAGAGCAGACAGTTGAAAGAGCTGAATCATAGTTGAAGCTAGAAAAAGGAGGATCAACCATGATGCTGATCAGAGGTGGGGTACTGAATGAGTGATTTGTTTTTTTTTTACTTTTGAGACAAGAGAAGTGATATGAGTAATAATTTACATTTATACATGCTGTTTTTTATATATTTGATTTCCAGTATGGTTATTTTAGAATACCTTTCTCACTTGTGTAAATCTTCACAGGAATGCCGAGGCTGCCTTTCTTTCCAGAGAACAGGTTTCGTGGAGAGTTTGAGCCAAGGCACCACTGGCCAGAGCAAGGCAATCGACTCAGGTAAGTGTCTGGACAGAGTGGAAGCAATGCAATCTGAGACCTATAATGCATACGTGTTAAAACTGTTTAAATATGTTTTCCTGCACTATCATGATAGAGTGATAGTTAGATAGGCATTTTTTGTCTGAGCATAAAATAATCTAATCAAACTTTGTTTGGCAGCAATCCTGCAGAGCAGCAGATCTTTTAAAATATTAAAATGTAAATGTATTTGTAGCTATGCATATGTAAAAACAAATTTGTGCAAGTGGCTCAGTCTGTAAGGAATATGGCTGGGAACTGGAGGGCTGCTGGTCCAAGTTGTAGTTGGATCACGTCTGGTAGCTGGACAGGTGCCAGTGCACTCCCTACTTGTACTGCTGAGGTGCCCTTGAACAAGGCAGTAAACCCCTAACTGCTCAGGTCGTGCTCCTTTCAGGCAGCAGCCCCTTCCTCTACTTTCTCTTGATTAGTGCATGTCCATGGGACTCCTGTTTCTGAATCTGCATGCATTTCACTCTATGTGTCTGCAGCATGTTCAACACTAGAGTGGAAAAAAATTATTTTACCTAGGATAGAAGGATAAATGAAATATTTCTTCTTGTTCTTTAGATAAAGAGTGGAATAACTATAAACAACAGAAAGACTTGAGGTGAGGTGATGAAATCTTAAAAGTGTTGAAAAGATTTGTCAGCAGGTATTTGAGAGTGATTCTGACGCTGAGCAAGAAGCACTGCTGCTAAGGACTCTCAGTGGGTTTACAGTCAGGATGTGCTGTATTAAAGTAGAAATTGTTACTAATTTGAGTCACATTTTCTAAGCCGGGGTAGCATGGCGGCACAGGGGTTAGCGCTGTTGCCTCACAGCAAGAAGGTCCCCGGGTCGCTTCCAGGTCAGGGCCTTTCTGTGCGGAGTTTGCATGTAGGTGTGAATGTGAGTGTGCCTGGTTGTCTCTATGTCAGCCCTGCGATTGACTGGCAACCAGTCCAGGGTGTACCCCTCACCCAATGACAGCTGGGATAGGCTCCAGCCCCCCTGTGACCCCCAATGGGATAAGCGGTATAGAAAATGGATAGATGGATTTTTTACGCTAAAATGCCAGATGTTGGCTGTTACTAGTATAGATCAGAGATGGGCAACTCTGGTTACTGAGAGGGCCTCTTTTTTTGCATTAGATAACGTCCAGATTGTTGCAGACTGTACAAAACTCTCAATGTAACAATTATAATAACTTTAAATTTGACAAAATGAACAAAAATATCCCTACATTGTGCAAATGCAAATAATAATACTTAATTAAATCATATGGACATGGAATTTAAGCCAAAAAAAGTTTTTTAGTCAATGAACATAAATGTTATGGTTATTATTATTGAATTGTTTTTATTGGTTTTCAGAACATCAAGAAAAGACCTCCCCGCAAAGTTCTTTATGTTTAAGTGTATACATTATTATAAGACTCCAGGAATGACTGCTTTATTTTGTAGATTTCATTAACCAGCCCTTGAGTCAAATATCTAATCTTTTCCAGCTGCAAATCAGCCATGACAACACTGACCAAGCAGCTATACAGAGGGAGCAAGTTAGACTTCCAGTTAAACAAGATGAGGCGTCTTGCAAGTTATGATCTAAATGCCAAAGTGTGAGATTGAGCTCGGGAGATACCCAGATCTCTCCAGGCTCCAGGCTGATGGTGTTGTAACACATGTACAAAGGTATTGCTCCAAAAATGTCTTATCCTTGGGCATGCCCAAAATGAGTGGAAAAGAGTTGCGGGGTCCTGATTACACCACTGACAGGTTTAATCAAATTCAGGAAAGAGTTGTGTGAGTATAGACCTTGACATGTGGAGCCTGTGAAGCATTTTGAACTGAATAACATGTCTGACACGTGTGGAGGCTGAGTGGACTCCCTCTGTGACTATCCTCAGGATTCATACAAAATCCTCTCACCAAAGTCCTCATGTTAATGGTTATCTTTGCATGTTTTACTTGCATATCTAGGTTTTTGGATTGACAATGAAAGCCAATTAGATCTCTAGCCTTTGCTAACATACGCAAGTAATCAAAGATAATTATAGAAATTTTTCTATTTGTCATGTTTTGATGGCAGATTTTATCATGTTTCTAGATATTTGAAATTAACTTGAAGACCACAGTGAGTCAAAAGGAGGGTGGCATATGGCCCCTGGGCTGCTGTTGCCCATAACTGTTGTAGATTGTGCGATTATTGCTACCTTAAATGCACTTGAAATTAATAAATCAGCAGTGGCTTGTTGGATGGTTGCAGTCATTATGGAGGCCAAAACAGATCATATGTAACAAATGGGAAGTTCCAGAGTGTTTTGAGTTCAAGTCTCTTCTCATTAATTTTTTGTAAGTGAAAACAAGGACATGTGTTATGAGTAAAGACCAAGTATCAATTATTTCATGTCTTTTGATGCACAGTGTTATAGTCATGAATTTTGTATTATTTTGTATGTAGAGCTGCTCATTGTGTGTCAGAAACTTAGTTAACTTTGCTGCTTCCTGCCTTTGCCACTCTTAAAAAAACATTTCTAATCCAAACTAGCTTTTCCTGGTTAGATAATTTTTAAAAAGAGCCAGTGAAGAGTAACGTGTCAAAGAGATTTGTGTCTTAATGTGTTTTCAGGGAGGCTAATGAAGACAACCCAGCAGAGCCTGAAGATGCAGGAGGTCGGGTGGCTCCTGTTGCTGCAGGTCAGGCTGCAGTAGAGCGTCTCCAGAGGGCTGCTCAGCAAGAAGACCCCCGTGCCTCCCAGGGACAACCATCCCCCCCTAAAAAACCATTCAGGACACCCAGCGTGCCGTCCTTATGTGCCTTGGCCACCCGCGCCACTGTCCACCTCATGACTGGTAAGGAATGGTGTAAAACATTCAGCCAGAGTCGCTGATTTTTCAGGAGATATGTTCATCACTTTGTTTACTTTCTGTGGTCCAAATGGTAGATTCTGCAACACTGCATGCTTAAAACGATACAGTTTCTGTTAAGTTAATCATCAATAGTGTTAAAAAAACTTAACATCTTCAGTCATATTTTAACAAGAAGCAGCTGCAGGCAAAAGAAAGCATTGCTAATGTGTTGTAGTATTTAGATAGTGCGGGAGTTTGCCTGCAATTGTTGTTAGTTACTCACAAAACAAATGAACAAATAATGGTATCTATGACTTCCATTTTTGTCGCTGAGTTATTAAAACAGATATTGATATTGTTTGATTTGTACTAGAGCTGTATAGATTGTTGAAGTCTTTTAATAACCTTATTGTCATGTGTCAGCTCCCAGCATGCAGTACAGCAGCAGCCTGGCAGGCCTCACCCCGGAGCTCGCAGAGCTTCTGCTCAACCACATGTCCCGTGAGAGACTCCTACGTCCACGCACCTTGGAGCTCTTCTTTGGTTGCCCGTTGCAGAAGTTTGTCCTTAACTGCTACCCATACTCCACCAATGAGCTCCTGCGGCAGTTACGAGCCTTCACAGCACTGAAGCACCTCAGCCTGGTCAACTCACCTCTCATCACAGGTACAGACTTTGACCCAGGATGGAGTTTTACTGCATTTAGTAAATACTAATTTTGTTAGCCTTTTATTGATTTCTATGTGAAGTCTTTTAAATCTCCCTTGATTCCTCAGATTCTGGGCTTTCAATTCTGTCCAGCCTGGTCAAACTCCAGTACCTCAACCTTGCTTCCTGTAGCAAACTCACCGACTCCTGCCTGCAGCAAATCACAGGTTAGGCTCCCCAGAAACTAAATTGCAACAACGATAAGCCTTCAGACTGTTATTAGAGAGAAAATAGGTTGCATAACACCACTTGTAGGAATTTACAATTATGTGCAAGACTGCCAGATCCTTGCATAAGCTGCTCTGTTAAGTACAGCACTTGTTCTCTGTACTACATGAATTTTCCTTTGATCTGTTCTTCCTTGTGTCTGTACTTCTAAGGTTTAAAGAGCCTGTGTTACCTGTCCTTGGACCAGACCAAAGTGACCGATGCAGGGATGGTACTTTATCTCCAGTCAGCTCCGTCCAGCCTCTCTCAGCTCAGCCTGAACCAGACAGCTGTGACTGAGGCCACATTGGTGGTCCTTCCCACCAGCGTGCCGCAACTACGGCTCCTCAGCATCAAGCAGACTAAGGTACTTCAGCTCCTGAAAAATGAATCATGGCATTGTTTTTTGTCCAAGTACTATTAATTTTTCCCTTGTCTGACAGGTGAAGGATGTTTCAGCTTTGGCACAGCTGTCCAGTCTGCAGACTCTCAACCTGGATGGGACAGGTGTGACAGAAAGTTCTCTGGAGCATCTTGCCACCCACCCTGCCCTGTCTTCCCTCAGTTTGGCAGGAATTTCTGTAGAGGATGGCAATCAAGCCCTGCAGATCATCTCAGGTTTGTGAATTGAGCTGAACAACAACTGCGCAGAGAGGGAGAAAGTACATGTAATGTTTCCTTGAGTGCAGTGAAACAGAAATGATCCAACCCTGTTGTCAATATGGTTTTGAAAGAGGTTTGCTTTTCCTTTCTCAGGTCTACGGTTGACTCACCTGACCCTCCCTGGACGTCACTCTGTGACCGATAATGGGTTGTCTTTCCTGTCCAGACTGTGTCTGCTGTCAGAGCTAGACCTGACAGACTACACTCAGGTCACAGACCTGGGAGTCAGCCAGCTCTCCACCATGAACAGGTAAATGACATCACTGTCCTGTTGTTGTTGTACAGTGCCGTGAAAAAGTATTTACCCCTTTCTGATTCCTGACTTTTTTGCATATTTATCACACTTAAGTGTTTCGGATCATCAAACCAATTTTTATATTTCACAAGGACAACCCAAATAAATAGAAAATGCAGTTTCTACATGATGGTTTTGTTTATTAAGGGAAAAAATCCAAACCTATCTGGCCCAATGTGAAATAGTAATTGCCCCCTGAACCTAATAACTGATTGTGCCACCCTTGGCAGCAATAACTGAAATCAAGCGTTTGTGATAACTGGTGGTGAGTCTTTCTCATCGCTGTAGAGGAATTTGGCACACTCTTCTTTGCAGAATTGTTTTAACTCAGCCATATTGGAGGGTTTTTGAGTATGAGCTGCCCATTTAAGGTCACACCACAACATCTCAATTGGATTTAGGTCAAGACTTTGACTGGGACCTTTTCCAGACTGAGAGTTTTCAAGCACTTTGTTTCTCATTTGTTTCTAAATTTCTTTGGATCGTGGCATGATGCGTTTTTTTTGCTTGTGGATGCGCTTTTTGCTGTTGGCAAACTAAAGTTTCTAAAACTTTAGTACTTTTTGATAATATCCATCATCAAAATAACAGGTTTTATCATCTGATTCATGGTGTCAAAAAATACCAGAAATCAAACCTTCCTATTTACAGGAGCGTTTTATGTTTATTTTATTTAGACTGAAGAAGCTGTCACTCAGCAATACTCAGGTGACAGATGCGGGGCTTCCCTCCCTGCGCGGCCTTCAGGAGCTGCAGGAGCTCTGTTTGGACCGTACAGCAGTCACCAGCCGAGGAGTGGCTGAACTCATCGTCTGTCTGCCTCACCTCCAGGTGATTTAACCTCTTACTTTTGTTCTTTTCTCCATCTTCAAAGCTTAGTTAAAGGACTTGTGTTTTTTGTTTTTTTTTTCCAAACACTGAACAATTAACAACAGTTTTTTATTCAACCCACTGGTTTAGTTTTACACTGAACAGATCAAATAGAGCTACAGTACAGGGCCAAATAATTGAGGGTTTAAAAATGAAAAGCCTTTTTAATCCGTTAATATGAAAAGCCAAGCTCAAATATGAAGTTCAGAAAGGGGCTAGCCAGAGGATAAAGGTAATAACCCCTTTTGCAACATGATGTTCTGTGATGTATGAAGAGGATTTGTTTGTTAGTGATTCTTCAAAGGCGTAACACTTTTGAGCGTTTAAGCATTTAGAACTGTGCTCAGAACAGCTGCTTGGAGCTAAAAGAATGTTTTAAGTAATAACAGTTATGTGCAAATGATCAGAAATTGCTTTTTAATAAACAAAACCTCCATGTAAACGTCTTGAATCGACTGGGTTACACTATATAGGTAAATTATCTGAAATGATGCTGTGTTTTGCTGGTGTTAATACTGGTTTGCTGTTTTATAGGTGTTGGGATTGGCCAGCACTCAGGTGGGCGACACAGTTGTGAGGAGAGGTCTGATCCGTTGCAATCACCTGGTGAAGCTTAATCTCAGCCGTACACGGATCACAGATCACGGTGAGCTCCAGTTTTGAAACTTTCACCTCCTTTACCCCAGGAAACGAAACAAGGCTGTTATGGTGAAGTTATCTCTGCTGTTGTTTAACAGTGCTGTATGTAGTACAATACAATGCAATACAAGAACTATTTAGTTGATTTATTTAGTTTATTTAGTGAAGGATGTGCAGCTTATTTCTGTGCACATTGCCTAATTTATACTGATTCTTTACATTCTGTTAATAAGAAAAGGCTGTTTGGCATTTTTGACGGTGAATTTTACTAATGTCATTGGTGTGTTGTTCAAAGGCTACAGCTAGTCTGACTACGGTAGTGCGTTTGTAGTCAGAGCTGTATTGACTGCTCAGTCTTTGGTGTATACAGATAAAACAGGTTGAACTTTGTCTGTGAAAACCAGCTCCAAATACCAATATTGTAATGATTTATAGTCTTTATAAACAAATATCTGCATTAAAGCTGAGCTAAAAATTCGTTATATATCAAACTTAAAACTGCTCAACACTGTCTGGTATATAAATTTCTTCAGTACTTGAAACATCAGAAACTCCATTAAGATACAATTACATGTTTTTATATTTTCTAAAGGAAAGTCCAACTAAAGCTCTCCCTTTTACTTTTTACAAATTTGCATCAGTATTGTTTTATTCTAGCAAACTTAATTCTCCTTAATTGTGAGAAAATCCCTTTTAAAACGTTCTTTTTCAGGCTTCTACTGCTGAATAGAACACAGGTAAAGCTGTGGTATCTTAAATTCACTGTAATGAAGACTTGTCAGATGAACTGCACTTTTCCAGAGATTTAAAAAAAAAAAAAGAAGAAAGAAAAGACAGTCATTATATTGCTGACTTAACCCTCACACAGAAAAGGCAAATCTGCCTGGAAGTCATTTTAGTCATGCTGGCTAAATAAAAATTAGTGCTGCACAATTTGGTAATAATGAGTCATTGCAATTGTAATACTGCTTGCTTGGTTATCGAGGAGAATGCAATGAATAATAAAGACAGTTTTGATGTTTGTTTCTTAACTGAAAAGATCTAAACATATTAAGAAGCATAAAAAAACAAAACCAGAAGGGTGTACAATAATGCTTAACATTTAAAAACAGACATCTCTGTACGCACTTTTGTACCACTTTATAAAAATAATTACAGCCTTTTATGCAGTTATGCAACTGCAAAGCCTGACATTGTGATTGCAATTGCCATTAGAGTAACTGTGAAGCACTAAGGAAACTCCCCTCCATCCCAGAGGTTAAAAACTGCTGTGAACGTTATTTTTCAGAGGGCTATGTACATGAAGCACCATGTTTCCTCTAAGGTGAAACATTTCAGTCAGCGTTCAGAGTATCAAAACATGCTTCCCTTTTCCTTACAGTGTAAATGCAGCAAGTAGTGGTGGTGGCAGTGGTGTTATTACAGAGTTTTTACCCCTAAAATCTTCAATAACGGAATACCAAAATATCCAACACTCTGACAATGCATATAAAGTGAGTAGTGGTTTGATATGAAGCTACTGTCTCTTTGGAGCATTATTTGAAGGGGGATACAGATTGCCTCTGCTACCAGTTTGCATTTTAAAAGCATTTTTCAACAGTGCAGCATGTCTCAACTGAACGCTGGACTTTGGTGTCCCTATGGAGACATGTTGCTGCAAGGGCAGTTGCAATCTCATGGTTGGAGGCTGGCCAGCAAAGGGACCTTACTTGTGTAGATTTATCGTACTGCCTTAACCTAAAACTGAAAACTTCTCAGCCTGGGGAAGATGCTTTGGTGTTCCTCTTAAAAAAAACAGACTTTCATGTGCAGCAGCAAGCAAAAAAAAATCTCACTGGACAGGAATTAGTCTTTTATTTCTGATTTTTGATTTCTGATTATTTCTCTAGACTCCATTTGATTTTTTTTCTCTCTTGGGTTAACAGTTTCTCTCAATTTCTGTTTTCCTCAGGTCTGAAGTTTCTGAAACACATGCACCTGTCTCAGGTGAATCTGGATGGAACTGGTGTCAGCCTGATTGGTATCGCCAACCTCCTCTCTTTCACCAACATCAGCAGCATTCGGGCCAGCAACACTCACATCATTCCTCCTGACGACGTCTCAGACGAGGAGTGGGAAGCCCAGTGAGGATGGATACCCTTGCTTTGGTCCTTCCGTACTGATCCTGAACGCACCCCGGACTGCTGCGGTCCCCTTTCAGCCCCCTGAAGCATGCTGCTGCCAGGTTATTCTGACAAACAGCAGAACTGAAACACTCCTCCTAATTGCACTGTTTCAACTGCAGCTAGTGCCACTAATCGTCAATCACGCACGCTACCAAGTTGAAACCTTAAACGAGAGCCTTGTGTTAAAAGATTCAGGGCATTTAAAACGTTTACATATATTTATAACCAATCTGTATTTACCTGCATAAACAACAGAACTCCAACTACAGCTTTAAAGCTTTACCTGCAGCCTTAGAGGTCAGAGTTACCTGCAATTATCCATATTAGTAAGAGCATATTAAAAGATGGAGGTATAACTTAAACACAGCATGTATAATCAGACTTTAAAGCCTAACAGACTGCTAAGCTAAGAAATTAAAAGAAACCCTTAATAACAAAGTTTCATTTTGAATAAGAATGAAAAAATTATTTAAATAAGAAGACAGATGTCTTCTTTGTTGCTTGTTTTCAAATCTTACATTAAGCCAGTAACATTCATGCAATTTTGAATTCTCTTGAGGGTTAATTTTTGCTAATGCCAATCTCCTGATGATAATCGCAGTTATCTAAAATATTTGGCAATATAAATTCTAGTTTTTGTACAAGGAGCAAACACTCCTACAGTTGATGTCAGATGCCAGAGATAATCATCATCTTTACATTCAGTTCTAGAAGTTTCCTCCTCTTTTTGGCTGACAGATTCAGTTTCTGTTTTGATTGGCTTTAAATACATTTAATACTCATCCTACCACCATGACCAATAGTATTTCCATTTCTTAATTTAGGTGAAACACATAGCCGTAGTAATTCTTTGAAAACACCTCACTGAATGTCTAGGTATGCATTTTTTTTCGTGTTTTGAAGGTGTGACATTGGAAGAACACCAACTTGTCAAATTGAGAAATGTTTCTCAGGGAGGTTCTAACTTTGACATGAAATATCTAACCAGGATTAGATTGTGTAAGGTATGTTTCCACCAAACAGTCCGGTTCTGTTTGATCTGACGCAATTCTACTCTCAAAAGTTGGGAAATGCACCACAATAACCAGTCTGTACTGTCCTGCTTTGTATGACCTTTATGGAGTAAAGAGTAGCTATCTGCCCCAAAGGGTGGAGGCAGAAATACTAGCTTACACGCCCACCCACCAAATAAGGGTGCAGATGGCTATAGAAATGCTACCAAGATTAGGATGTATTTAACCTAACTGATCATTTGGTGGAGACGTACTAGTGGGTTGGTTTATTGTTGAAACTGGAAATTGTGTGAATATGAAAAAGATTGTTTAAATTGAAACTGTTGAGTAATATTTCCCCAAGTCATGGTGGAAAAAATGTGACAATGTAGATGCCATTTAGTTTTACATGAACACAGTTTGATGCCATGTGTATGGATGTTAGTTCACAGCAAACCAGGTCACCTTAAAACTCAATTTGCCCTTTTGATGCAGCTAATTTAGATCACAACAGACGTCCTTGTCCTATTTTGTGAGATTTAGTCATGCCAATAAGTATCCATGTTTTTGTCAGCCCAGCTACTGTCCGTTAAAAGGATTGGATAAGCAGTATAGACTGCAGTGTCATGGTTAGAGTATGGGTAGAAGCCATTATAGGCCTCAATCCAAAGCCACTTTAGTGTTTTTTTGTCCTGTTGTTTACACAGATGTAAAGAAGTTTATTTTCCCAAACAGTTCTTGATTTTTGGAAACACTGTATTCTTTAAGTTTTAAATGAAAAATTCTTGTAAATCGACTAATGCTGTTTTGATGTTCTGTTTATTCAGACAAACTTTTATTGCATTACAGTGTTAAATAAGGCAGAACTGCTCTTTTACACAGAAAAAAAAAAAATCAACTTTTAAATATCATAAAATATGACCTAAAAGCTGCTGCATACATGTGGGGATAAAACAGAACATTTGGAAAAATAAAACTTTTCTGTGAAGACAGCACAATGGAATGCATTCCAAAATGCACTGAGATGCTTCAGGTGAAATCAGCCAATCAGAGTGCAGCCTGAGGTGAAGGGATTGGAGGGGGGGACCGGGGTGGGTTCAGCACTGTCAAACCAAAATGGAAATACAGTACAACATGTACGAGATGTGTCCAATAAGATGCATAAGAGATTGTTTCAGTTCTACTTGGGACAGGTCCTGCAAAGCAAATCCTGCTCATCGTCTCAGGAGCCTGCAGGATGAATCCATGATGTAAGATAAAGGAGTGGCTCAGAGGGTGATGTTTCATTAGATGTCATGCGCTTGCTTTTCAATCTTTGATTTCAAGTGCTCCTTGTATGCCAGGATGTCCCTATTCCACTTTGTGATGGTTTGATTCTCACACACCCAGATCTCATTGGCCACCTGGAGGAAAGACAGTAAGGTGTTAGTGTGAATTCCCCATGTTCTTTATGGAATCATGTAACACAGCTAACATGAGGGGAATGAAAGTGCTACAACTACTTGAGAACAACAGGTCTTAATTATTAAACCCAATGTTTCTCACACAGACAACACTGGTGGCAGTAAATATACTTGGATGGCCAACTATGTATAGCTCCTGCCTTAAAGTGTGTATAATCCCAATCTGCATTTGCTAAAAAGACATCCACTTTCCTGCACATCCCGTCCATAAATACACTGATCAAGGCGACACATTTCATGTTAAACATTAAGCAGTATATGCAGTTGTGTTAATGTTTGACAGCTTTTTACTGCCTATTTTTCTATACTCCTGCACGCTAGGTTGATGGTTGCGGCACGCTTCCTCCATCAAATAAAAATATTTCTAATGTTCTTTGCACATCCTTAAACGGCGTACTGCTAAAGATTCCACCACCCAAAAGCAATATTATTCTGCGGCAAACAGTACAATGAAAAATACATACCTGCTGAATGAGCCTGAAGTCGTGGCTAACCAGCATCATGCCACCATCAAACTCGTTGACAGCTTCTGCCAATGCGTCAATGGTCTCAATATCCAAGTGATTGGTGGGCTCATCAAGGAACAACATGTGAGGGTTCTGCCAGGCCAGCCAAGCAAAACACACCCGGCACTTCTGACCATCTGACAAGTTCCTGATCGGACTGACCTGGACAAATTTAAACACAGCTATGAAGATTAAAAAACCCTTGCCCAGTCCTGAATCATCTGGTTATAGGACCCCAATCCTACCTGCTGTTTTCCTGTCAGCCCATAGCGGCCGATGATCTTCCTCATCTCCTCTTTTTCCTTGATCTCAGGGAAACACTTCATCATGTACTCCAGAGGAGACAGATCCAGCTCCAGCTGCTCTGTCAGATGCTGGAAAATGAGTGGACACACAAGAGCCATTTATTTAACATTCTTGATAAATACACAGATGTACTGAGGCGTAGTCCACAGTCTCAGTGGTTTACCTGGTGATATCTGCCAATCTTAACGTGAGAATGTTTGCGGATCATGCCATCACTGGGTAGGAGCTACAGAGGAAAAAAAAGTTTATTTTAGAAGTCTGAAGGCAACTTTAGGTTGTTGGGGGATGAGGTAGAATAAAAGCTGTACAGACCTCTCCCATCAGCAGCTTCAGCAGTGTGGACTTCCCTGCTCCATTGGGCCCCACCAGTGCAACTCGTGTATCCAAGTCAATACCAAACTCCAGGTTTTTGTAAATGTACGGCTACAGGATAAAAAGACACAAGAGAGTCAGAAATTCATCTTTAGTAAAGTGAACAAACTTGTGTCTGTGTTGCAGTACAAACTACACTCACCGTGTTGTCGCTGTACTTGAAGCTCACATTCTGAACCATGATAACAGGAGGAGGAATCTTCCCACAGGGAGGAAAATAAAATGACAGAGTCTGTGGGGGACAGAGTTATTAATGCAATGTCATTAATTAAGATTTTGGGGAAAATTCCTTTAACTTCAAACAGGTTCAAAAGTCTTTAAATCACTGCTAAACTGTGCAGTACTGTTTAAAGTGTTGTTCATACAGTATCCTTTATTGTTAAAGTACCTTGTCATTCACAACTTTTTCAGTCAAGCCTGATGCCACCATCTTCTGCAGCGTCTTCTCTTTGCTCTGTGCCTGTCGTGCCAGCTTTGCAGAGCCGTGACCGAACCTGGCAATGTAATTCTAGAGGAAAGAGATTAAAAGAAAGAATGAGTACAAGACTTTCTCTCTAATGACAGAGTAATAAAATGGTATGAAAGTTAAGTGCTGTCACTTCTCAATAATTACGTTTCCCTAAGGAAACACTTAAGTTAATAATCATTTAAATAGCCCATTATCAATCATTTGCCTTAGAGGACTTAATAATTACAAGAGCAGATGACAACCATTTCTATTAAGGCATTAATTTGGAATAATATCAAAAGTCTAATATGAAGGGGAAACGTGGTGGAAAGTACTTTGCAGAGAGAAACTCAGGAAACATTTTCTTGCAAATACTTCAGATTTCACATTACTATATGGAGCTTGGATATGTTTGGTTTCGAGGGTTTTTTTTTTTTTCACTTGGACCATGTTGAAAAGAGTCTGTTATGGATGCCCCAGCCCATGCAGTAAACACATCCTACCACATGATGTCTCTCATTTACCTTCATGTGTGCTATCTGGTCCTGTTCCCAGTTGAAGCGTTTCATCTGGTTCTCTTCCAGCTCCTCTCTGGTCTTCACATACTGGTCATAGTTACCCTTCAAGCAAAAAATAGATTTGCATGGTCATACAACAGGGCGGAACACAGAGACACATTTAGACACAGCCCTCCCCCAGTTTCCTTATTTAGCATTATGAGATCATATATGGCAGAGGCTGTTCTAGATACTTTCAAGACCTTCCAAGGGATGCTTTGCTTGATGCACTAGCAGGGGCTTCAGCCAAGTGTTCTTACTGTGTAGTATTTCAGTTTTCTCTGATGCAGATGGATGATGTTTGTGCATACACCGTTCAGGAAGTCTTGCGAGTGTGAGATGAGCACGAGGATTCGTTTGAACCTGGCATTAAAAAGAAAAAGGTATTAGGAATGAACCTCAACCATCCTGACATACTTTAGTAAGGAAATGAGGTGTCAACTTACGATTTCAGCTCTTCCTCCAACCACACACAAGCATCAAGATCCAGGTGGTTTGTGGGCTCATCCAGCAACAGCATGAAGGGCTTGATAAACAGGGCTCTGGACAAATACAGGGATAAATCAAATCATCAATTGAGAAACCCTTTAATTTTGAACTAGTCCTGGTTCCCCTGAACTCGTCGAATCAGTTTTACATGTACAGCATTCTCCAAATGTAGATTTGGGCTCACAGGGATGTTACCTACATTTGTACAATTTGCTAAGCAACATATCTCAAGCAAAGTCAGAGACAAGGCAGCTGTTTTTACCTGGCCAGAGCAACACGCATCCTCCATCCTCCACTGAAATCCTTTAGTTTCTTCTGCTGCATAGCAGTGGTGAAACCCAAACCGTGGAGGATCCGAGAGGCTCGCACCTCTGCCTTGTCTGCATCCAGCTCTTCAAGACGCTCATACAGCTCCATGAGCTTCTCACACTCAGCTATGGAGGGAAGGAAAAAGAAAAAACATTAACTTCAGCTATGTGAAAGACTACATCTCATCTTTATTGCAAGTCTGTTTTCAGCTATGCACAGAATGAAGTCTAATTTATTTCAGCATTTTCTGAATAGTCCCTTTGCTCACCCCCTTAATGTAATAATTTGGTTTTCTCTCAGCAAACTTCTTATAGAGTTTCATATGGAACTTACAGTCCTCATGGGCAAGTCTCTCTGCCTCCTTTTCCAGCATTATCCTCTCTTCATCCACTTCCATGACACACTGGAGAGCTGTCTTCTCGCTGGGGGCCATCTCCCGGGTCAAGTGGTAAATGTCGATGTGCTCAGGGATGGGAATCTCACGATGCCCGATGGCTGATAACAGCATGGATTTTCCTGGTAGATAAAAAAAATCAGTTAATTTCTTGTCATAGTATTCTGTCAAAAATATATTCTAAGTAACATTCATCACATGCACACTTTGGTAGAATGCTTAAACAGTTTTTGAACAGAAGTAGGGGAGACTAGTTGTGTTTACAGGTTGTAGGTCAACTTTTATGATCTTCAAGTTCTTAAAACAGTAAAAAGAAATCTTGATATTAGGAGATGTACAGGGCATTGGCCTAAAATGTGCAGATACATATTTTTTTTTACCTGTGCCATTCAGGCCAATGAGCCCATATCGTCTGCCTGAGTTGAGCTCCAAGCTGGTATCTGCTAGAAGCTCTTGGCCATGAAAGGTGAGTGACAGGCTGCTAATATGAACATCAGTGCTGTTAGGGTGTGAAGCCAGAACACCAGTCACTGCCCGTGCCTCCGTCTTTGCCAGCTCAAATTCATCCAGCTCTTTTGTCAAACTGGAAATACCTGAAAAATTAAAAGTCCCTTTGACTATTTTGCTTTCGTTTCGAAAAAGATGTGGTGAACTGAAGTACACTACCATAAAACATAAGCAAATCATAAACAAGAAAAAAAACTTTGAAATGTAACAGATTCCAACCAAAACCATAAAATTAACAATTTCAGGCTCTTACCATTACTCTCTGCTCCATTACGCTGAGGCTCTGGTTGTTCAGCATCTTCATTTACCTCATCAGGTTTCTTGGTACGCTGGCGAGCTTTTGCAGCCTCCTTTTTCTTTGCTGCCTTCTTCTTGGCTAAGTCGGATGGCATGGTTGTGCGAGGCTATTAAAAAGCAGCAAATACACATAATCATCACTATCAGCCATTACTGATAACACGACGTTAAGATAAAGGGCTCCATTTCCAGCTACTCTACTGATGTTTTATGTCATCTTGGGAATATAGCAGTGTTAACCCTCCGTTAATAGGAGATTATTTTAATAACTGCCCATCACTTCCAGGCTGTAGTTATTGAAGTAGATTAACAAGTGTCAAAATATGCCAGTGAATGTACCTAAGGCGTAACTGGGGCGTTGGATGTACTTCGAATAATGACTGGTGTTTTTCTAGAAACCGGCCTAGCGTAGTACGCGAACAGGCCCAGAGAGAGGCTGTGGTGTTGCCAATGCTAACCAAGAACCGCAGTTCTGTCTCTTCAGTCCCACCTGCTCACACGTTGGGCTCTTAACGTTAGATAGCCTGTTAGCACAGCTGATGCTAACGGTAGCCGGAGCCGCTTCTATAAACCACTTCTTAAGACATTTCACAATTAATTTCCCTGGTCTAGCGCACAACCCGCCATGTCAACTTAGTAAGGCACAATGTCATACATGGTAAGACCGTCATATGAATTCACATCAAGTTGCCGTCATCTGCGTTAGCTCTTCTGCCGAGCTAACAACGGAAGCTAGCTAACTACAACTGGCAGGCCTGAGCCGCTAAGCTAAAGCTAACTTGACGCAAGGCCCAACAAGCTAAAATAGGGCATGAAAGCGGTTAATTCAGCCGTTAATTATTTATCCTCAAGTATATTCTTGTAAGAACAGAATTCTATTCGTAGTGTCCAGTTGTACTGTAACTGTCGAACACCGTAAATATTCACCTTACCTTGAATATGAATCACTGGTTTCGAGAGCACACCGACGTCTCGTGTCCACTTTTCGCCGGGTGGATGTAGCCGCTCGCCAAACCGCCAGACTGGCCATATATGGTCATAAAGGGCGGTTACAACAAATGCACCCTCCTCTTCTCGTGGGACTGCAGTATTGCTGCATTCAAACGCTCTTTTTGGTTGCCGGTCCCCCGGCCCCGAAGCCTTATCGTTATTAAAGGGATATGAACTTCACAATCAAAACGGTACTGTTTCATGACCTAAAGCTAGTCTAGCACTGCACACGCAGAAATCAGCCGTTGCAACATTAATAACTAAATAAAACCACACACTACTCTTTAAGTAAAATAACACATTTAGCCACCAAACCTACTTTGAAGTCTATTAAGTCATACAGTAAGAAGAATACCAACTTCTCTACCAATATGCGAGATGATATTCTCATAGACACTGACTGTTTTACTCTCGTGAGCGGGCATTTCCGTTTTGGAAGTTGTGTTTTCCAATTATTCCGAAGCCACGTGAATGCGGAGTGAAATGTTTCATTATTCTGTAATTAATAACAGATTTAACTCTAAATAAATCCCAGTGTGTAAATGGTGGCAAAACTAAACTGACCCCGGAAAATTAATAACGTCTACAGTAAAATAAACGACTGAGGCGATTTTGTCATCTATGATTAGATTGATAAAGTTTTTAAATATATCTTCCTCGCATTAAGACAAAAATCCATCGAAACATTTTCCATTATATAGATGGGACAAAGTATAGATCCTTCAAAACTAACGTTATTGTGAAGGAACTTGCCCCTTGAGTCAGCCGGAGGTGATGCTGCAGCAGCAAACGTTCAGTCAGTGATGAGGAGGGTACGAGCGACGTGAGAGGGGGACGTTGTTTCCACTGTGTGTGTGGCACTCGATTTTTGAGGAAGTCAAGAAACTGAAGGAAATGGACGACACATGCACGGATATTTGTGATTCCTTCTTATATTTATCAACGCTGACAAAATGGATTTGTAACTTCGAGACAGTATTCGTGGACATGGATCGAGGAGCGACTTATACGCTCTGAATCAAGCGACGCGGTGCTAGCTTGCTAGCTCGCTCTTTGATGTTTGTTCATCCGGCCGTTGGTGTTGTCATATCGGATGCTACCGTTTGAATCTTCTTGCTCGGATTTAAGACGAAAATACCGATTTATGAGATAAACCTAACCTCAAAGTGTAGATAACACCTGGGGTCTTTGAGCGTTTTGCTCCAGTTGTTAGCTGATAATAGAAGTAGCGATTAGCGACATCGTTAGCCAAAATAAGTTAGGCTAATTAACATAACGTTAGCTAAGGAAATAAGGAACAATAGAAACGTGTGCTTGTCAACATGACAATGCCTGAACGGCCTCCAAGGTTAGTTTGGCAACAGTTCAGAAGTAGTAAACCATAATGGTTTAAACCTATTTTATTTGTTCCTTCTAAATGACCACCGTTTTTTCTCTTTACCCTTGTAATTGAAGTGTATTCAGTTATGAGGTTAAAGATTAATCAGCATGTCTTGCTTTTGCAGCATATGTAATTTGGTGCTCCCAATGCCAGGGAGGTAGGTGAATAAGAAACTGTCATACAACTTCCTTAGCAGCTGAGACTTTTAAAAGCAAAGGCATGTGACATTTTCAGTCATTTCTGTCAGTACCAGCAGTCCATTCTCCAAATTCTTTGCGAAAATGTGTTAAACCAGAGCAGGAGAATTTGTACATCCCACATTTTTATTTATTGAAGGCTATAAATCCTTCCAGAACAGCCTCATTAAGTGAAGCTTATACCTACCAAATATGCGTCTTTCTTCCTTTTTGGCCGTGTTCAGGCCTGCTTTGCCCCTCATCCTCGGGCTGTCTCTGGGATGTAGTCTGAGCCTTTTGATGGTGTCCTGGACACAAGGAGACACCGACGACTCCTGTGGAGATGAACTAAGCAACGGGAGGCTTTTCCTGGGCAGAGGAGATGCCCAGAGGGACTCAAGAGATGGAGCTGGAGATGAAGATTTTCAGCCTCGTATAGTGCCCTATCATAAGGATCCCAACAAGCCTCACAAGAAGGTCCTCAGGTGAATATGGAAGTCATGGCATGTGTATGATACACCGGATAACATAGTTTCTTTAGAACACAATATCAGCCTTTGAGTTTTTTTCAACACATTTAAAACAGATTTGTTTGAGAAGTACCAACTCACTTAACTGCATATTACCCTTTCTATTTTCATTTGTTTGTTCTTGTATAACTGCCTTACATTTAAGCCCATGTGATAATCTGCACTTCTTGATTAAGTTCCTCATGTGGTGGAAGCGGATATCTTTCTTCACAGCTTTAAACCCCCCCGTCATGCCTTATTTTAAATTCTGTAGTCACTTGACTGGAAAAAAGCTTCACATAATCAAAATGTTTTATCTGGTGTTCCTCGCTATATTATTGGGACTTTGTGTTCATGTTTTTGTTGACATTTTTATGCATTTTAATGGCACAAATACACTCTAAGATTGACATCTATATTCTATCAGTGTCTCAATTAATAATGATTTGTCTTATTTGCTTTTCCACCTCCTCAGAACTCGATACATTCACACTGAACTGGGCATCAGAGACCGTCTCCTGGTTGGAGTCCTGACTTCTAGAGCCACCCTCAACACACTGGCTGTGGCTGTGAATCGCACAGTTGCTCATCATTTCCACCGCACCTTTTTCTTCACGGGCCTGCGCAGCCCTAAGGTGCCTCATGGGATGACTGTGGTAGCCCACGGTGATGACCGTCCTGTGTGGCTTATGTACGAGACCATACGTCACCTCCATCAGCACTATGGCTCAGACTATGACTGGTTCCTGTTAGCCCAGGATGACACTTATATGCAAGCTGATCGTCTGTCTGAGCTGGTGGGTCACCTCAGTGCAGGTCAGGATCTGTACATGGGCAGAGCGGAGGAGTTTATCGGTGGAGAAGAGAAGGCACGCTACTGCCACGGAGGCTATGGCTATCTGCTGTCTCGCAGTCTGTTGGCTCGTCTGCAACCACATCTCGATACCTGCCGTAATGACATCCTCAGTGTGAGACCTGATGAGTGGTTGGGCCGCTGCATTATCGACTACCTGGGTCTCAGTTGTGTGGAGGTGCACCAGGTAACAACAAAAGAAGCAGATTAAAACAATAGAATGTGCATGTAATATTAAGATGAACAGATATTTTATGAAATTAAGCTGATTTCTTCAGAGATGGGGGCTGCCAAAGTACAAAAACTTTGTTGTGACTGGACTTCATTTCAGTATTTAGATTAGTGAGAACTTTTTACTATTGCACAATAAATTTTCAACACAACACTTGTCATTTCTGCTTCTTAAAAACAGGCTTTCCCAAATTCTTTTTCCCAAATCTTAAATTGATTTGGAAGTATTACATATCACCTTAAATCAACATTATTGTTTTTCTTATTGTTAAGATGAATTTAAATCTAAATATAAGGTACAATAAAACATAGAAAAGCATATGTTTGTTTATTCACCACAAGTGCTTTACATGCAGTATAGCTGTATCATGGTGAAAAAACATTAATACAAAACAATCTAGAAATAGAGACTTGATTGCACAGAGAAGGCGTGGGGTGTATGTCTATGACAGACAAAGAGATCTTGTAACAACATGAATTAAAGTGAACCAGCCAACCTTTCAGACATTGATGACTCAGAGGTGTCAGAAATTCTCCTTTCCAATTGTTTTCCATACTTGAGCAAGATAAATGTGCATTATTTTTGATATTCAGTCTTCAAAATTTGAATGTGACTGGTATTGTTTAATACCTATAAATAGATTGTTAGTTATAGTTAGCTTTGAGAAAAGAAATCAGAAGAAATGGCCTTCACAGCCTTTTTTCACTCGTACATTGCCACTTTAGAGGCTCTCAGCTCAGTTAAGAGGTTGAGTCGATATCTATTATGATAGTCTCTCTGTATATGAATGTCATTCTGCTTCGATTGGTTTTTATGAATAGAACCTCCATTCATTCATTTCTTCTCTATCACAGGAGATGACCTATCGTTACTTTGAACTTGGGAAAAATGCAGATCCAGAGCGTGAGGACAGCGTACAGTTTAAAAATGCCTTCACAGTCCATCCTGTGTCAGAACCGAATCTGATGTACCGCCTGCACAAACGTTTCAGCAAGATTGAGCTGGAGCAGACATACCTACAGATTCAACAGCTGCAGGTTTGTGATTCTTTACCATACTTACCCTGAACTATAAACATCTGTTATCTGATATAACTGCATTGCTTTGGTGATGACCTGTGAATAAAGAGTAGACTGTTATTTTCAGCACCGCACCCTCTTTTTAAGCCAGGACAGAAATTCCTGACTGATACAATATTTAAACAAGTCAAGTGCCAAGACAGGGATCTGATGTTTTGCTGAGACATGAAGTGAGGTGAAGTAGCCCAGAGTCATCAACTTTTAAATCTGCCAGGGAAGCCATGTAATTTGAGTGCTTGACATGAAATACTCACTACTACAACACAGAGCAAATATGTTGTAAAGGAAGATGAGTTTCTTTTTAGCTCTGATATTTAATCATTCTTGTTTACTCATTAGATGCAGATCAACAACCTGAGTGACCTCACACCAGAGGGTAAGGCTGGAGTCACATGGCCTATTGGTATCAACCCTCCCTTCAAACCAAGAACCCGCTTTGAGGTTATTAACTGGGAGTACTTCACTGAAGAGCATATTTACTCATGCGTTGACAGCTCCCCTAAGTGTGAAATGAGAGGGGCTGACCGTGCGGATGTTAATGCAGTTTTAGAGATCGCTGTGGAGCGTCTCAACGAGCGATACCAGCCTCAGCTACGTTTCCGAAAGCGCCGTCTACTCAACGGTTACAGACGTTTTGACCCCACACGTGGTATGGAGTATGTGCTGGACCTCGCACTGGAAGCCTACACCCAAAAGGGCCACAGTCAAGTCATTGCCAAACGGGTTAACTTGTTGCGACCTCTAAGCGCAGTTGAGATTATCCCAATGCCTTATGTGACTGAGGCTACACGGGTCCAGGTTATTCTTCCTGTCACAGCCCAGGACCAGGATTTTGTCGGGAACTTCCTGGACATGTATGTGATGAACACTTTAGACACCCATGACAATGTGTTACTCACCTTTCTGTTTATCTATGATCCTTTTGATGCCCAGCGAGTCAGCCAGACTGATGTTTTTGCTGGTGTCAAAGCCATGATTGGGGAAGTGGAGAAGCGATACGGGGATGTGAAGATTCCCTGGATTAGCGTGAAGACAGAGGTTCCTTCGCAGGTCAAACTAATGGACATAATCTCCAAGAAACACCCAGTGGACACACTGTTCTTTCTAGCCAGCGTGTGGACAGAGGTCAATGCTGACTTCCTGAATCGCTGTAGAATGAATGCCATCAGCAACTGGCAGGTTTTCTTTCCAATTCACTTCCAAGAGTACAGTCCTGCTGTCGTCTACCGGGACCAGCAGCCCTCTGCCGCCTCCTCCTCTTTCGCTTCTGAGTCACTGCGGGACGGCCACTTTGATCGCCATGTCTTTGACGAAGCCTGCTTTTACAACGCGGACTACATGACCGCTCGGACCAAGATGGCTGCAGACATCTTGGACAACGAGGAGCTCTTGGAGAGTATGGATGTGTATGACATATTTGTGCGCTACTCTGGGCTGCATGTGTTCAGAGCCGTGGAGCCAGCGTTGATCCAGAAATATGTGCGGAGAACCTGTAACCCTCGATTTAGTGAGGATATCTACCACCGTTGTGTCCTCAGTAACCTGGAGGGTCTGGGGTCACGCTCACATTTAGCTATGGCTCTTTTTGAACAAGAGCAGGCCAATAGCACCTAGAGACCTGGCGTTTTGAAAGTGTAGGGGCCTTAAATACACTGCCATGACTAAAGAACTTGCACAAAATAATGTGAATCATATTAAGGGACTTTTGTAATCCACACACTGCAATTCTCACTTTTGTATTTGGCAGAAAGCATTCAGTATCAACAGGAGACGAACAACATGTTGCTCATGGACATGTCAACACAGTAAGCATGCTGAAGCTTCTTCCCGGCAAAAAACTTTGAGTCCAATACATATTAACTCTTCTGACTCATGAGTCTACAACTTTGCCTCTGTCACATCTTATGAGTCACACTGATGTCTTCTTGCACAATTCCTTGAACGTGGACTACTTTTATTCCTGCCATTGATTCTCACAGGGGCTGAACAATAGTATTTATGCTACCAGTTTTCTAGTAAAATCGGAGGATTTGTCTTGAATGAATAAAAGAACAAAGGATGCATTGGTTATTTTGAACTTGGAAAAACATGAGTCTCCCTTTGTGAAGATGTTGAAATACTGGGAAAAAAGCTGGAGCTGCCTTTTCTTTTAAGTGTTAATTTTGTAAGAGGTATTAAAGAGTAATATTTCCACTCTGAGTTTTTTTGTCATTCCTACTGTTTGGAGAGTGTAAAAATGTGTGTTTCAGTCTCATTAGATCAAAACACAACTGTTTTAAGCTGTTGTGTGCAGGATGCTTGAACAGTTGCTCCAATAGGTATCTGTTATCTGCTTGGCAGAGCTGAAGAAAATGAAATGTGTCGTGATGGTGTGCTCACATTCAGAATAATACATTTTGCAGTTGCCCAGTTTGCCCGAAAGCTTTACTGCTTTGCCTGGAGGCAGTGAACAGTTTGTTCCAGCCTACCCTGCCTCGTCTCCTCACATTAAATCAGTAATTCTCCACCCCAACCTGGGCCTCCCTGGCTTTTTGGTGAGTATTCTGTACACATGTGTCTTCAGGGAGAGAAGTGAACCCAGTGCCCAGAGGGAGGGTCGAATCTACCTCGCCAAGGCCTGCCGTGGCGTAGTTGGTTAATCTTCACAGCTAGATGGTTGAATGAGCTGAATGGATTTCTTCACACAGCCCCCTCGATTGCACTGAGCTCCCCCTTGGCCTACCCCAACCACAAAACTTCCCCATGTGAGAGGTAGTCGGCTCAGGAGAATGGCAGAGAAGCAGAGTGAAAGAAGCTCTTTCTGAGGTGGAGCTGCAGTCAGCGTGGGAGCACCACTGCAGCTCCACCTGCTTCTTGTGGTGAAGTCAGTTAACAATAAAACGCCTGTCTGCCATTGCTGAGGGAGTTCAGCCCACCAATCAACACCTTGCTGATGAAGAATATGATAGTGTTCTTTTAGTGAAGGACAGCTCACTGAGTCAATAACTAATTAAATACTTTATTAAACTATTGGTGGAATGCAGGGCTGTTGTTGAAAACCATTGGCATATGGACTTTAAGAACTCATAAGTGGCTATATAAATGGTTAAGTTTTCTTAAAGCCATTCCATTTCAATGACAGTGAAGGAAAGTTATTCCCATGTAACCACATGTTTTCATGCAGGTCAGGGATGTATCGTTTTAATAACTAGGTAATGGCAAAATTCAGCAGAACTACCCCATAATGCTTCTTTATGAAGCAAGCTTATACATTTTCCTAAGATACTCGTGAATCATGGAAAATCAAACATTTAGATAAGTAATGACCTACAATTACTGGAATTATTGTCAGTTTCTTGTGTGTTCAGTCTTATGACTAATTACTTTGGATGCTTTTGTGAATACTGCTAAGTTATGAGTACGTCTCTTCAACCATTATAAAGACAATTAAAAATTTGGCACCAATTTTATAGTTTATGGTCTGCTTGGTTCAAACAAAAACACACCTTTCTGTAAAAGTAAAACATTGCATATCATGTAAACAGTACTTCTGCTTCACATGCTCACTGATAATGATGAAAAGAAAGCCTCAAACTTTGTGATTAACTTACAAAGACTCACAAACTTTTAGGTGTAGGAGCAGGAGGTGCTTGGATTTCTGCATATCTTACTCTAATCCCATTGACCTTTACTGTGTGTTCCTTCATGGTTCCCTGGATGAGATTTCAGAGCGCTGAGTCACTGTCAAATTATAATCCACTAAGTTTAATCAGATACAAACCAGAATACTTGTCTTTTGTGAGCTCAAGATAAAAGTCTTATCTATGTATGAAGCAATGTTTGCAACTCATTTAAGGATGGCTTTGTGTCCTCAGGAGGAAGTATTTTAAGCTGTTTCCTTTGTGTAGCTCAGGCTCGGTTTAACGTATCTAAAGTGTAATACTTTTACTTAGTTAAAAAATCTAATTAGACCATTTACTAAGAGCGGAGAAGAGTGAATAATTTTGTATTATGTACTGTATTGGTAAGATCTTATAGTACAATTACACTGAAAATACTCTGTTAAGTTAGTCAACTTAATACTTAAGGTGAAAAAGTGAAAGTATAAAAAAATGAAGGAGTGGTGCTGTTAGTGTTTTTGTGTTTTATATGATGATTTTTGGGAAATTTGGATACAAAATATTGAATTTTATGAATGTACGGTTACAGGTTAAGCTCTCATTAACTACTCTGTATACTGTAAGGGAGTTTCATTTTATGCATCATATTCCCAGGGGTGGCTCACTAATTTGGAGGCCCCAGGCAAAGATGGATATAAACCCCTCCCCATTTAGCTAAAGCATTCATAGTGACTGAGCAAAATATTTTGAAGCATTCCTTTTCAGGTAACAAAGCCAAAGAACTACAGATAATACCCACATATGACCCAAATAGCCCTCTTTGAAGAGCATCATAACTCAGACTCACCACATCAAAATATTTAAACCTCACACATTTTTATTTATAGCAGGCCAATTTGCCACACTGTTCCACCAATGAATTGTGTAGGTACAGTATGTCTATAAGGACCTACCCACTTACTTGATAATTTGCTTGATATAAAGGATGTTTGGAGCATTTTGCGAGGTTTGGAAATTGCTGTTGGGACCAGGAGTCCTTCCAAGGGTCTTTTTGGGGTGGGATATCCACAATTTATTATGATGTTGTTTATTTTACCCCTGTTCCCTTTAATTAAATTAGAAATAAAAGCCTTATTGGAAGTAATTAAGGACATATACTACATATTTAATAAACACTTATAACAACTATATCATGAAGCATGAGGCCCTAGTAGGTAACCTACCATTGCCTAAAGATATAAATGCTTATGCATATTCCATTAGATCATGATGTTTGTGATGTTACTGCCTTGTAGATCATCAAATTTCTTAAGTCTATTTTTCATGAGCTCAGTAATAAAAAAAACAAAGGTAAAATTGAAGCCGATCAGTTTAACTGATAAAACAGTTTACTGTATCAAAGACAAGACAAACGCTGAATTATTGCTGTTAGGGCAGTGGTTCCCAAAGTGGGTCCCATGGTCCCAAGGGAGGGCCCAAAGTTAGGCCAAATAAAGGCTAAATGAAGTCAATGCACAATTTAGCTCAATGTTTGAAAATATTTTCATCTACCAAAGGGGGGCTGACAGAAAAAGTTTGGGAACTCCTGTGTTCGGGGAATGTAGTAAGATGAAAAGATAACTTCTTTTACCTTATGTGTATTAGAATATAATGTCACACAATATCTAAATACGGAAAATAAAAGTACCTTTAATTTGAGCAAAAGCTTTTACTGCTACTAAAATGAAGATGCATAAAAAGAGCCACCATCACATTTTCATGTCGAGGTCCCAAAGGAGAAAAAAAGACACTTCAGATATGCTGGCATTTACAAACTTTGGCAAGCGCTTCTTTATTTACATCCAGGCTGTCTCTTAAAGTCACAGCTGTTTTCCCTTTTTCATCTTTTCTCGCAGAGTGTTATCACCAGTCGAGTTTGCTCTTTACAGTCAAACAGGATCACGTATACCATCATCACCTCTCTGTTTGTGACACTCTGACGAGTGTATAAACAGAGAGACAGAGCGGCTCCACTCTTCACAAACATGCAGGAAGTGGGACAAACATGTCAACAGTATATGTCAGGAGACGCAGTAGTCCGTTTACATTTCTCTGATTTTTCTCGAGCTCACAGCTCGAGGACACCCTCAAGTTGCAGCTTCTAATTTCCTCCACAAGAGGGTGCTAGTGAATCAGTAACTGTATGACAACAACGTGAATGCCCCGGTCATACAAAGATAAAACCCCTCCAGGTTAGACACAGGACTAAAGATACTACCAATGACTACTGTTTCTCCTCTAAAGAGTGCAGTTAATATAACTTAGTAACAAAAACACAGTTCAGAAAAATCACACCTACAGTTAGTTGCTGGTAGGGCATATCATTTTTGGCAAAGAAGTTTCCAGAAGGCATTTCAACGAGTCTTTTGCTTGTCACAGAGACAGCTATGCCAGCTTTTTATATGTACACAAGCAGTCTTGTCGGTGTGTTAAACAATGTCCATGGAGCATGCATAGGTCATCGTGAAATCATCGACTTTCTGTGTAAGCTGGGATAATTTGGAGGGTCACTTCAAATGAAGAAAATCCCAACAAAGAATCAGCACAGTGCAAAGAAAACCCAAAATCTGCCTGTTGAAATTAAAAAAATCCTTCATCTGACATTACAACATATACATACAGGTCATTAAAAAAGTGTAAAAGTAGATGGGTGTAGATTATTTCATGTGTTACAGCTACAAAGTCTGTCTTTGTTGCAGCATCCAGCTCCCACGGTAGTGACAAGATGGACTGAAAATAAACCAACCCCGACCCGAGATAGTACACAGAGGAACACTAACATTCCTGCCCTACTAATGCAAAACGCATGGAGCTCCCATAATGCACCATGTAACACCCCCCCCCCACACACACACACCCACCCACCCACCCACCCACATACCCCTCCCATCCTCCCTCAAAACACTCACAGATAGTGTGTTGTATACTGTACAGTCAGCCCTCTATAGGCCGAAAAACATATTTACATTCACATCTCTAGAAAAGAAAAATTTTCTTCATGTAACAAGAAAAAAAAGCGTAGAAGTGGACAAAACTCTCCACACCTGGGCAGAAATCTCAACTGAACATTTTTTAGAGTTTGTTTACAAAAATTAGACTCCAAAATGAGCTACAAAAGACAAACATTTTTGAGACAACTTTGCTCTTTTCTATTAAACCCAGGTGAGGATTATTTTCGCCTGCTTCTTCTGCATTTCAGTGATCATGTTCTCTTCTTCACGTTGCAAACTTTGGTAACACCTTCAAGCTGGCAAAGTAGTACACACAGACAGATTCCAACATTTATGATAGGCTTATTTGTCATTCTGCTATGATTAAGGGAAGAAAAGTTATCTGTATTATTATTCTTAAGATCAGCGCTGCATTATTTTCAATTAAAACACCTTAAACAGACATGAAGCCATTCCTGTGGTAATACATAATGTTTTTTTTTTCAAACATGCACAAAAATCCTGAAAAATTCCTGAAATTTTTAGGGTTTTCAACTTTACAGACTTTTTCCTGCCAGCCCTCACAGAAAATTTTGATGTGAGGTCAAGGTGGAGCAATGTGTGAAGGCAGGTGCAAATATTCAGGAAATCTTGTCATTTGTATGCAACTGGTGTAACTTCTGTGAATGCACTGGAGCAGCTCTTAACTGCCTACCATTTAAATCCATTTGTTGATACTGTGAATATGCCTAGACTTTTTCCTACCACCACCCTGACAAAATGTAATTTCTGTAAAATAATAAATGCAATTTACATCTAGTTTGTAATCGATGAGATATTCAAGCCAGTATGTTCTTTTCCAGTCATTAGTTGGTGATGTGAACAAGGCTAAATACATGTAGCACTGATAAAAAGCAGGGATGTCCAATTTTCTTTTTACAGAGACAAAGAAAAATATAGGGGTGACTGGGTCACTTCGTTACACCTCACCTCTATTGTATTTAGTTAGTAAAGCCAATCTAGTATAAATTAAAGTCCCTGTAAAGTGAAATCCAAACTTTGTGTCTCAACACACTAGATATGTGCTGTAAACATGTGAAAACATGTGGTTAACATAATTAACCAAGCAAGTATGTTTTTGGTCTGTTAGAGGAAGCTGGAGTACCAAGGGGAACCCACAGGGAGAACATGCACTAACCCTGTGAATATGCTTTAGGAAAACAAACAAAAAAGCCCACATCATAGTTTCTCACAAATGGCTGATAAGGCAAATGGCCTTTCAGGGTGGTCAGTCAGATTTCAGGGAGTAGTTTTGTTGGCCCTGGCTACCACTGAATCCAGCCCTGGTGGGGATGAGAATGATGATCTGTGCAGCAGAGAAGGGAGGTGCTGATGGGTCATCTCTACATTCAGACACAAAACAAGAAAGAACAGCAGAAACTGACAAGGAATGCCAGTGCTTGAAGATGCACAGTATGCTTTGTAAATTAGACCTTGAGACAAAGCAGATAGCAAAGCAAATGAGCAAAATTAGTGCTGCTGCTTGCTGCCATAACCCTGTTATGGATTGAGATATTATTATTTGGTTGTCATTTACATTGTAGTCTAATTCAGTAAAGACAAAAGCATGTCAGTAATTCTTGTCAAAATGTTTGTTTACAGAATGAACACAGCAGCACCATCTAGTGCTTAAACACAGTACAATTAAGAAAAGCTGCAGCATGGGATTCTAATGTGGGCAGTTTTATTTACAATTTGCAGTAGGCCAATTAAAAAATGGGCCACATCTGGCCCCCAGTCTGGGGTTTTAACACAAGGTAGAAAACTCGCATGTCTTTCTATGACACACCCGTCCTCTCCTCATCCAACAGGGAAAACTTCCTGAAATTTTTTAGGACTTTGTCCATAGTGGTTGCCAATGTTTTAGTCACTCAACTGATGTGATCTTTGTGTATGTAATAAAGCTGCTTCATGCTGTCTTCTGCTTGCCAAGTGCAGTCTCGCCACTCTCTGGTTCATACTGTTAATGTGTCCAGCTACACGTGGTACGATGTAAGGTCAAATATGGTTTCATCTGCCATCCTGGATTTCTGCAGCATCTCTCTACGTCATGTCCTCGGCGATCTCCTATCTGTTCTATTCTATGGTTAATACATAATTATAGTTATTTTTACTCATATTGCAAATTTGACATGGATTACTGTTTTGAAGGGAATGATTCTTTTTTATGTAAATCTCAATCTGATTAAGAAAAACACACAAAAATGAGAAAAGTTGATTTTTTTCAAACTATTCTTAAAAATGACACTTGAATGTTTGCATGATGTGTAAAGAATAACAAAAGTTAAACAGGTTAAAGAAATATTGCAGCAGGCCTTATCTAATCCCCATATTTAATCTAAATTTTGATTAACTGCTCAGCCTTAGTTAATACTATCAATGTGCCTGATTACACATGGCTCCTCTCCTCCCCTGACAGGAGAAACTTCACATTTTGATGTGCCTGAGTGATCAAGCGATTGAGAGATTTCAGGGGCAGCCTGTCCCGAAATATTCAAGAAATTTTCAGGAGTGCATGTGTGAAAACAGCTAAGATAATGTAACTAATACTACTTGACGAATGACTGTAAAAAGACCAGCAAATAAAATGAGACCAAACAAAGGCTTAATGAATAAATCTATGCCTTTCCCTTTATGTTCCACTTAATCTGGACTTTGCTGGTGTAGTTAATCAATCTAAAACACTCTGAGAACAAATGAAAACACACTTGTAGTAACCACACTCAAAAATAAAAAAAGATTTCAAAAAGACTTGAAAAACAAAAAAATGCAGACTTGTCCAGAGCGCTGAGGATTGACCTTGATGTCAGGTTACATCATGTACAGTTCTGTCCGACGCAGAGCTCCAAAAAACACAGCAGTATGTGTGTGAGAGTGTGAGCAGCTGGCTCAGAGTTCATCTTCACTTTTATTCATGACGTATTTACAAAGCAGAGAGAGGCGATGGAGAGGACGTTTAGTTCTGAGGATGCCTGTGGTCTTTTTAATACATGCGGTTGATGATGATGTCCTGCACAAGTAAGATCCATCTTCCATACGCTCACACGGCTGCTATTGCAAGGAAAAACTCTCATTCCAAACCACTGGAAAACCTCTGAAAGATGAATGTCCTTTTTAATAACCGACATTTTTAGAGGTTTTAGGTTTCTCCAGACTACAGCAACAGTCTCACCCGTCCTAAAACAAGCACACCAGTCCCCGAAAGTCAGAGTTTTAGGAGGGCCGTGGTTTAAGTGTTGCGGACAGCCAAGGCCTGTTCCAGCTCCTGTCTCCTCTGCTGGATCTGTTGGGGAGAGAAAAGAGAAAAAAACACGATTAGAGCTGGAGGGTTCTTTCGAGGTGAGAGTAAAAGATAATTAGACTTTTTTTTCTCACCTTGCAGTAGAAATAGCGGCTGACGGCCTCCTGGGACCAAGGCTCGTGGTAAAACGCTGCCCTCCTCTCCTCTTCAGGGTTCCCAACAACGTCTGTCATTAACTGAAGCCAATAAGACAGTAAAATCATGAGTAAAAGGAACAGATAATCACTTTTAGGATTATTATTTGTGTGTGCATATCGCAAAACTATATATATATATAATATAGGTTCCCTTGATCCTTCTGTTTTTATACCTCTACGCTAGGGCCAGTGGTATTATGTTTCCAGGTCATTCTTGTGAACGCCATATCTCAAGAACGCTTTGAACGACTTCCTGTAAATTCTGCAAAAACGTCCACCCTGACTCAAGAACAAACTGATTAGATTTTGAAACTCAAAAGTCAAGATCGGTGATCCTCAATTTGATCTTATGCTTATGAAGGGAATATCTTAAGAATGATTAGACGCATTTTCGTCAGATTTTGAACAAATGTCCACTCTGACTCCAGAATGGTTAGCTATTGTGAGCTCATTCAGCAAAGTTATTGCTCTTCGTCATCTTTTGCTTGTGAAAACAGTATCTTAAGAATATTTGAGGGCTTTTATTCAAACTCTGCACAAATGTCCAACTTATAGGTCAAAAGTCAAGATCAGTGGGTCTTATTTTCATCCTTTGCTGATGAACGGGATATCTTAAGAATGCTTAGAGGGATATTTTTTAAATCTCTCTGCCACAAATGATTCAAGAACAAACTGAATAGATTATGGACCACATAGGCCAAAGGTCAATTTGGGAGATACACAGCTGTGGTTACTCAACCGTGGAAGCATTATGGTATTTTACTCATATTTGACTCAAAACTATAGCAGGACTCGAGAGTGACCTGATTAGAATTTGGAGGCCAGAGGTCGTGACTTTATGACTCAGTCTGACCCCCATATACTTAAGTGCACTCTGTAATCCAAAGTTTGCTAAAAAACATGCATGTTAGAGCTATTCACATTGTTTCACATAATCTGATATTTTCACATGTATTTATCTAATTATTTAACCTTTTTTATAGGGGGAGATCTTTAATGCACAAGTTTGATATCACTAATGTTACAGTTTACTGCAGCCTCTCCCAAACTTGAGTATGCCATGGCCCAAAGTCAAACCTGGGACCAAGTAAAGCCCTCATATAACTTTGACATGAGATTCTAAGTATTTACCTGCATATTTGTAGTTCACATACAGGAATACCTTATTAGAGACATTAATATTAATAGAAAAGCCTTTCCAGGGTCACAGAGTTTAATTAACACGCCTCTGTTGTGCATTATGTTTTGAACAGGAATCTGCAAATCCAACTATATTTTCTTTTGGAATATTTATTTCTTCAAATGTACCCCACAGATGCTTTCCTAAAAACATTAATGTCTCCAAAGGTACTGATTATTTCTTATAATTGTGACGTGCGATAGTAGAATATTTAACAGTGTCAACAGTAAATCCAGCACCACTTAAAACATGACACCAATTCTGTACATCATACAAAATGAATGATATAAAGTTAACGAGTTAAATCTTCTGGCTTGTTTTGACTCTGGGACTTGAAGATATTAATATCATTTAAAACATTATTTCAATATTTCAAAAGTACATTTCTGTTATCAAACTATTGCAAATTATGTCCTGTAACCAAGCTGCACAAGCGCTGGTTCAGAGTATCTCAGTATTAGTTCATGCATCTATTTTGCTAGAATTGGAAGTTTTGGCAGCAGGTGACGTCTATATTAAGTAGGTAGCCAGGTAAGATATGATGGGCAGGCAATGGGAAGGGTGAATGATTTTTGACCAGGAAGGAATAAGCCAACACACTGTGAGAACGATTGTTTTTAAGATAACTCAGTCAGTTTGATTTTGACTTTTGTGATTGTAAATTGACAAGAGCAAATCGCTGCTACATGCATAATAACAGAAATAAGACTGCTACCTACCACAAACCACAAAAACCAACACAGCCCTTCTTCTTGATCCACCACTGTTTTTTCACGGTCTTACCGTTGTTTACCTTATGGAAGCATTTAACTGCCAGACAGTAGTTCTAGTTTGTTATATATTGATGCAGTATCTTCCTAGTAAATGTGATAAGATCTAGTTTTTTTGTGATTCTTTCTTTAATGCTTCTTTAATATACTTTCCAATATTTAAGCATCTTTGTTTAATTGCCCTCTTGGTTGGTTATGAGGATGTATGGTTAATTTATATACATGTTGTTTAGACAAGACTATAATCTCCAAGAATTCTACCAAATTTTCATGACTTTTGACCAAATTCAACTGTCAAAAGTCATGAAAATTTCCAGAAACTTCCAGGGTGCGCTGCATACACAAAAGCAAACAGCCTAATTCATCCTGACTTTATCCTTGGTTTCTCCAACTGCCTACTAGTAAAATGTATTTTGTCAGAATTTACCACAAGTGAGCAAGTGGGAGCGATTTACTTCACGACTAATGTGATCTTTATGCTCATAGTGAAGCTGCTTCACAATTTTTTTTCTACTAGCCATTGTTATTATTGATAATGTGGATAAATCCAGTCATATCTGTCATACAAATAAATCCAACCATATGTGTGGTTTAAATTAAGGCTGATATGACTGAATGATTGATTGATCTCTTTTGAGAAGGATGTTTGATTGTTTTGTCATTGCCAGGTTAAAAATCCCCCCTGAAAAATCACTTTCAGCCACTAGGGGGCACTAGCTGTACTTTTAAAGTCTTAGAGAAGTCTCACAAGTGGAAAGAAAAGCCTGTCTTTGTGTGCTGCAAGCATTTACTTCATGCTCTAGTTAGAGGTTAAATGTCTTAATTGGTTTCATAAAAAATAACATTAATGAAAAAAGCCCTTTCAATTCTTTTTTTTAACCTTACACTTTAGAAGCTGTTTGACATAAAGGCAGCTACATGTGTTTATGCATATAAATAGTGGTTTTGAACCTTAAGGTCTCGGCTCTGGGATTTGAGCCAGTCCTGGATGTACCCTTTGGGATCTCTGGAGAAACTCAGCATGAAGTCCCTCTGGATCTTCAGCTGGTTGATGGACTCGATAGTCTCATGGATCTGAAAGAGAAAGACAGAGAAATGCTGTAGATCAAGAGAAGAAAGGCTAAAATGTTCTTGATAAAATTACAGAGCTCTGGGGATTTCTGAACTTATGGATGCAAACTTTAACAGGAGCAAGAGAATAATATTCAGTCTACTATAAAGGACTTATGACTATATTGTGATTTATTAAAATGTGTTTGACCTTGGAGTTTGAGGCCTTCTTTTGCTGATATCAGAGCCTTTCTTTACCCAAATATCATGCTTTTATGTCAAGGTGAATGAGATTAAAAGGTTGTATCAGACTGAATGGGGACAAATCTCCCACTGTGCTGATGTTGAATGCCCACAGAATGAGCTTAAAACAGGAAATTGTTAGAAAAATGTGCATCCGGTCTTTTAACAACAGCAACAGCACTTGTGCGAAGTTAATGTCATTTAAATCACAGCATTTGTAGGTTGATTCTGTCCAGTTTACCAACAGCAGCTTGTTCTTTAAAAGTCTGTAAGACATACATCTTAAAACAGAAAAGTGTTAAATCTGCAAACGTGTGATTTATGCCGTTAAAGCTGAAACAGAAACCATCCACAGTGACTGAGTGTCTTCTGTGATGGTGGGGTGATCTCACCTTGTTGTCTAGCGAGGCGATCTCCTGCTGGTTGGCGGTGGAGAGGAGGAAGCTGCTCATCTGGCTCTTCAGGGGGTCCTCCACCTCCACGTCAATGTCGTAGCATGCCGTCTTCTTCTGGTCGTTGGGATCCACACTGAGGAATAAAATTACACAAGTGAGAAATGATGTATTGAGTTTTTGCTCTTATTTTAGTCGTCTTCCCTTTATTGATGAATGAAACATAAAGACTAAGTCATAATTTGACATCTGAATACAGGTTAGCTTAATGTGCATGATACTGAAAGTAAAATCAGTGAAACATAAGAATTTCACAATCATGAATAAATAAAAAAATACACCACATAGCAATCAAACACAGCAAATAAAAACATTGAAAGCAGTAACACACACACACCATGGTATGCTTTATTGTAAAGATACAAAAACATTGATGATGCTTTGCCAGCTTCCAGATATGTAGTGACTGTTTTATAGCCTTTACTTGAAATATAGCAGTGGCAAATTAATAGTATTGTGTCTCATTGCTTATGAAAACTGTGTTTTATTTTGTAATGGAAATTCTTAAAAGTCAAATGAAATCCTTCTTAAAAGAGTTTTCTAGAAGTGCAGTCTCAACCAAAGACAACAAAAATGCATACATAGAGTCATGTGCATACGTTTTAGGCATGCAGGATGCAAAGGATTCACCACTTGTCCTCATACAACACAACCAGTTGCTACAGAGGGTTGAGGAGGCAGCCAGAGTCAAGATTGACACGTCAACACGCGTGCCGCTCACAGCCAAGGTCAAGCTCAACAGCATTGTTTTTGTCCAGGTCTTTTCACTCCTGTCAATAAGCATGGAGTCCACCAGCAGTTTTTGGACCCATGGGACGTCCACAGCACGACCTGCTGCTTTCGGCAACCCTAACCCCTAACCAGATGGTACCCTAGTCTTTACTAACTTGCCACATCCACCCCTGACTGTGCCCTAAAGGGGGCAGTCTCATCCTTTCTCAAGGTTTTCAGCCCGTGACCCGAAAAAATAAAGATGCCAGAGATCGGGGAGCCCCACTGTACCTGAAGGTGGTTGAACAGCCATGCATATTCAAAAATATTCATGTGCAGACAAGGCCGCCCATAAACGGGGGAAGGGGAGAGCCTTCTGGGGCCCAGCTAAACTGGGTGCCCATGGAGGTCAACAAAATCATGGTGAATTGTAAAGTTAAGCTGTGATATCCATATTTTATATTAAACCTGAAAAAATAACCACTCTTATCAATGAAACAAGTCTCTTTTTTAAATCATTTGTGTAGTATATAGCCTTCTTCAAAATGTAAATCTATTTTGTAAAAAAAAAAGAATTAAAATGGGTTAAAAATTTAAAATTGGTTAATAATGGCAAAAAAGTGGCAGAAACGGTGGTGAAATTGGATCTTAAAAGTAGAAGAAATGGGTTAGAAGTGGCAAAAAATACATAAGAAAGGCAAAAAATAACCGAAAAGGCAAAAATGGGTTACAGTGGCTAAAATGGGCATAAATAGTGGTAAAAGGGAATTAAAAAGTGGCTGAAAAGGTTTTAAATTGGCAAGAATGGGTGGAAATCTGGTGAAATGGGAGGAAATATTTGATATAAACTGGCAAAATAGAGCTAACTGAGAAAAAAACAATAGGCAGGTATTGGCAGAAATTTGTCAACCTGGAAAAAATGGTAATATCAGATAGTGAAATGTGGTTATAATGGGAAAAATCGGGCATAAAAAGTGGCAAAATGGGGTTAATAGTGGCAATAATGGGTCAGCAGAAGCAACATAAGGCTTATGTGGCAAGAATTGGTTGAGAAGTGGCAAAAACAGAAAAAAAAGTGTTGGAAAGGGTTTAAAATGTCAAAAATAAGTGTTTAGTGGCAAAAATGTGTTAAAATTTGTGGGAAAAAAATTATGGAAACCAGTTAAATTTGGCAAATTTAGTGTAAAGTAGCATCAGTGCAATTTGAAAAATATTCTCAGTTTTTTGGGGAATCTGGAGACCCCCCAGTGTCTCGCGACCCCCAAGGGGGTCCTGAGCCTGAGGTTGAGAATCACTGCCCTAAAGTTGCGGACTTAGTTGTATTTTTGACAGACTCTTTTCACATGCCTCTGGTAAAATGCAACGACATCCAGAGCACAACCAGAGTTGTGCCAATCCTCCTTCCTGCCCTACAGTGACCTCAGGTGGGCTCACTGGCCATTACATGCCTTACTTCGCCCTCAATTTGTAGCCCAAACATGCCTAAAATGTATGCACAGAAATGTATATACTATAAGAAAACCTCAGTTGCAGAAGAAAGTAACTGTTTTGTTTGTTCCATACCTCAGTGAGTTAAATTTGAATACATTTTGAATAAATTCATGCTCAATGAAGAATACCTGATGACGTGGTTGATGACGATGGGGTCAGGGGGTAGGAGGAGGTTGGTGAGGCGTTGAGGGATCTCAGAGAACTTCAGTCGAGGGCAGTCGAAGATCTGTAGAGGAGGAAAAAATAAAAATGGCTTTAAAGTGCTAATCTTGAGGCAAAGCTGATGGATTGGCCAGATTTCATTTCTGACATCAAGCAGATGCATTTTAAAAAGCCTCTACCTGAAATATTTGTTTCTGGTCAGAGAATGACAAGACCAATCAGCATCAGTTTAGGAGAACGAGGCGGCAGCTATGGGTCGGGTTTAGCTGCATTGCAGTTCTGTAAACAATGACTGCCAGTAAAGAGATAATTGAGATGGAGGCAGTTTGATCAGGACTGGAGGACAAGAAGTTTTTGAGTTTAATTTACCAACTGGCTCCACTGACAGTCAACAATGATCACAGCTGCCTGCTGAGCTTGCATTTTGTCATCCACTCATGCCCACTACATCATATAATTTGTTGCTCTGATTGGCCCGTAACGAATGTGACAGACAAAACGTTCAGCCGATCTCACTCTACGATTTATTTTGTAAGATTCTGCCCATCCCAAGCACCATCTATTGGGTGTTGCCCAGATGGATGTGAAATATGTCATGGATATACAAAACAGTCTATCTGGTGTGTCCGATTAAAAAATCTTTGGCAGCTATTATAAATTCTTGTTTTCATCATAGACTATAAATAAAGACGGACAACATGACAGCTCCCAAAAAGTGATGCCAATCAGAGTTTCCCCCACTCACTGGCTGCATATGTTATAACCTCTCCATGTTAACAGATGGGACATGGGCCAGAATATAGGGCAAAACTAAAAGAACTTCTTGTCAAGCTTATTATGTCAAAGTGTTTGCTTTTTGAGAAGTTTAGTGTGAATTTGATGAGAGAGGGTATAAGGATTTTCCATATCTATTTTTGAGCTTTTATGCATTTATTCAGAGGACAGTGGATGAGTCAGACACTGGGAAAGAGTAGGGAATGACGTGTGAGAACGAAGCCACAGGCACAGGCTTGAACCCAGGCCGTCTGCTTTGAAGACGACAGCCTCAGTACATAGGGAGTGCAAAATACCCTAAACACTAAGCCAACAGCACCCTGTCATGATTGACAGCTCTGTTGACAATTGCAGCGCTCTTCACCTGATTGCTAGAATAGAAGAAGAGAAGCAAGAGGAAATGAAAAACTAATGTAGGAGTTACAGAACTTTCCATAAACAGCAGTGTCTGTTACAAATTAACTCAAGAATCCGTTCTGTGTTGATTGCACCAACCTAAGGGATCTCTGTCATTTTATCATTAAGTCAAATGTGTATTTTGGTTAGCAGAAGGGGTGGAACGTCACTTCATTGCTTTCAATCACCTGCTCCAAAAAACAGCAGCTACTATTGACCACTATGTGGAGCTGCAGCTTGGGCTTTTTGATCTTCTGTTTCTTTAAAACAATCAATGCTTACATTACATGACAACCACAGAAAAACAGAAGCAGAGGCGGTGATTAAAACCATGAGTTTTGCGCACATGTGACCCTTATACACCAACTGGGGCACTATTCCAATCACCCAATCTCCACAGCCCTTGCCAGAAAATAACTTCAGTGACGTATCTACACATTTGGTAAAGAATACTTTTCATTACTCTGCAGCCAGGATGAAAGTCTACAAAAGTAAGGGCAGATTTTTGAATTTTCCATGTGCCCTGGTCAACAATGCTGCATCAAACCATAGATGAAACAAAAAAGCTCCTAGTTGAAACTAGCTAACAAAACTATCAGGACCAGTGTCAGCTGTCACTTTCTGTCGTCGCTAACATTTCAGTCAGGAACACTCTTGTCATACATTCAACCATTTTATAGTTTTACTAGGCGAAAAAGACTCTCCTCTAAAGATGCGCCCTGGATTAGTCAAGCAGCATGCTTCAATTTTCCAGGGACCGCATGGCTAGAGCCCCCATACAACAGATACTTTTATGACAGTGTATATTTAATACAATCTAATTAGTTCAAAAGCAATTAATTCATACTAGCATGAATCTGAATATGAGGGTGCAACAAGCTTTATGCTATAAAGGAGGATGCTGGGGTGGAGGAGGTTAAGCTTTGCCAGCAGCAACAGAGTGGTGCATCAGCACTAATGCAAGCAGGTATTAATGTGAAGTACGTCATATTTAGATACACAGCAGTGTTGAGAGAAAGAGCTGTGATTGGCTGTGGGAGCTGGGAGGTGATAATTAGGATCAGCTGGCTAAAAGATGATCCCAGCTGGGCGTATGACTATTGTGTTCTGCATGAGCTAATGCTAGGCTTTATTAAAGTGTAAGTGAAGCCCAGCTCAGAGCTAACTCCGCCCACTTCAAGATTTCAAAAAAAGTAAGAAAGTGAGCAGTTTGGTACTGAGGGGGGAAAGGGAAAAAGACTTTTTTTTTTTTTGAAAGGACCGGGTTTTCCAGATAAAGTCGAAGTGACAGTGTCTCCCCTTGCCAGAAACTGACGCAGAATCCTGCAGCACTGCTGCCTCGTAGTGATCTTTTGAGGTGGGAGACTTCCCCTTCCAGAGTCCCCTGAAGCAGGCTGTGGTGGTGGACCGTGGTGGCCCTGAGCACTACCTGTTTGGACCACTGGCTCTAGCACTGGCGTTACTAAAGCCGGAGCTCTCAGAGCTGAAGCAGCGCAGGAGAGGATGGGGGTGGTCTCTGAATGGTAAAGTCAGTTAGAGGTAATAACATTCTACCTTTTATATACAGTTTGTGACATAGAAACCCACCGATAGTAGGTTTCTACATTACATAAGCACCGCCTTCTCAGAAAAGATTTTTCAAAGCAGATGTCTGTTTGAGTTAAATAAAAGCCGTAAAATACAGATTTTTATCAGTTTGGTGCAAACATCAGAAATATCTTAATTCAGTAAGATACCTCAGTGTTCAGCCGAAAAAAATGTTAAAGTGTTCACTGCTTCTTTAAGTGTGTTGAAACCAAAGAAATAAATTCTCATGTTGTCCAAATTACACAATATTTCCTGCTAAATTGATGTCAATATCATGGCAACAACAGTAAACTTTACAGGGAGCCTTGTACCTGTTGGAAGTACTTGTCACAGTTGATGTACTCCTTGTCGTGTGAGTCCTGCAGTTTGTTGGTCTTGACGTACTGCCAGAGGGCCTGGATGATGCAGGAGCGAGTCTGAGTGTGAATACCGAGCAGGCGAGCCAGACGAGGGTCCAGCTTAAACTGTGGAGGCTGAGGAGACGATATAATCACATTACAACACTTTTTACAACCGCCCACCTTCCAGCCTTTACATCACATCTGACTGCCTTATCGTATTTCTGTGGCTTAGACACTGATGTCATGTTTGAATGGAGTCTTTAAAAGTGCTCTGTAATGTTTTTGTACGCTGGTTGTTATCTGGGTTTCGAGGCCCGCGGGATGTCGATACAACAGCAGATTTCACGGGACGGATTAGTCACAGAGTTGTAACAGAGGAGAGTCTATTTTGGGACAGAGTTGTGAGCTGCTGGGAGACTTTTGAGGAGCCACTCTTTTACCTGGTAGTCCAGCATCAGCAGCAGAGTGCAGCGAACACTCACATCTCCCGGCCTCTTCACCTGGAAGCCGTCTGTCTCCTGAGTGGTGGGTGTACGGTGCCACTGGAGGAAAGAAAAACACAACACGTTGTCTACATGTCCAAAACAGAGCAGCTTTATTCAGACTGTTTCACACTTCAGCTTCTGTTTGTTTCACACGATATTCATAAGAAAAAATCTTTGTTTTAAATGCTGTGACCATCTTTTTTTTCTCATCCAGCTTCCTGTTTGGAGAAATGGGAGTTAAAACAGTTTGATTTTTATAATTAGAGATTTCTGAATTTTAATTTTTTTTATTGGTTTGAGGAGGGCAGACTCCCTTGGAAAAACCATTCTCATTTTTGCCAAACCACACATTTTCAACAACACAGGATTCAGAATATCCTGACAGTTTTGAGGGTATTCGGTTATGTTTCCAGCGAGTGACTCAAATGTGGTTAAACAACACCCACACAGCACTGATGCTGCAAATTAACCAAAGTGGCAACGTGGCTACAGGAATGTCGATGTCAGCTGGTCAGCCGGAGCCACAATTCTGACTAAAACATGTCAGGAAACGTGGATTTCCTCTAAACTACTTCCAGATCCATATTTTCTGGACAATACTGATGACTTCAGTGATAACCTAACTTCTTCTAGCTTTCACCTGGGGGTTCTATTTGTGATTTTGATTAAAATGTCTAATCCTAATAATAAAATTAAAGAGGCAAGCAATTAAAAAATCCTCATACTCTCTTTAAAGAGTCATCTTTGTATGATGGGCACTGGTTTAGCTCATTTGGTATAGCAGGGGTCCATATACCGTTACAGTCCTAAACAAACTGGCTACAAGATTGAATCCTGACCTGCTTGGTGCGTTTTTTACACTGCAGGTCACAGTTACCGATTCACACCTATTCAAACACTGGAAGAGGCTGCTGAGTAAAGTGGCCATCAGTATAAACTAATCCGGTTGATATGCATTCATGTTTCACTGACAAAGAAGTGGGGGTAATTTAGGATTAAGTGTCTTGTCCCAGGACACAATGACACTGAGACCGTAGAAGCTTGGATCAAACCCCCAGCCCTCTACTTGAGAGCTGACCAACTCAGCCGCTAATCCACAGCTACCTTCTGACACATGTCCAAATAGTCGCCTCCATTATTCTCTACGAACATGAATGAATGCGCCATGCTCCAGCACTTAACACCACTGCTCTATTCCCAGCATAGATGGCCATGGCTGGTGGACTGTTTCCTGAGAGAACAGCTGTTTTTAAATCTCAGCTGCTCTTTTTAGAGGCATAAAGAAGAAATTCAGCTCCATCTTTCAGTCAAGGTATACTGTAGAATAAGTGGGAGGCCTCAGTCACAGGTAAAATATCACTGCTCTTATTGTGTTTTTACATACACAGTGAGCTGGAGAGGAGTTCCCCTGGTGAGTTCTCACTTCTAGTATCAAGCGCCTGGCCCAGCAGGGGCTGGTGAGGAGTTTTAGACTTCTCCCTTTCAAACTAGACCAATAAAGTCAAGGCTGGAGCATTTGTAAACATGACAGAATTCAAACAAATGAACAAATAGATAAATGCAGACGATACACAGCTTTTCCTGTCCTTTCCACCAGATGACACAACTGTCTCAGCTTGGATCTCATCCTGCCTTGCTGATATCCTGACTGTGCTTGTGTTGGTCTTGCTGAATGTCAAACCCTTGACAAATAAAACCAAAGTTTTTATTCCACATGTTCAGCTTTTCTTTTATTATTTTAGTATATAGAAAAATTCTCATTTATGCTGTGGGCTAATGTCAACAAAGTGTTAGCTTTGTTTGCTATATATCTTAAATGTCTCCTGTCGTTACAGCCCACTTTCTCTCATTACTGAAAAATTACTTCTCATTCTGCACCGTTCGTAGTCTCTCAGGCATCTAAAGGCCTATTATTAGAGACTCTGCTTTGTCATACTCATGTGGATGCACTTTTTTAGAGTCAAAGCTAACATTTAGATCCATTCACCTTATATTGTTAGCATGTCTGTAACAAGAAGTCCAGATCTTGTAAACCTAGTAATAGCCTGTTGTTTGGTATAAGGTTTACATTTGTGCTTAAAGGGCATACACAGTATGCCATGTAACCAAGATAACACATTTACCACGTGGATGGGCAGATGAATGTTAGCAGCATAGATAAGTTATGTCAACCATGCCAAAAGCAATTTATTTTCTGTTTTAACATATTGCAGAGCTTCCTAAGCATTGAAAAACAGATTAAATGTTATTTAAATGTCCCTTTTTCTTTAATACTGACAAACTGAAAAGAAAAGCACTTGAAAAACCATCTTCACTGCCATGAATTGCACTAAACTGGCATCCAATATGGAGTAATGTTTTCCTCCAACCAATGGCTGACTCAGAACAGATTAAACACTGATTGTACCTCAAGGTAGAGAAAAATTTCTTTTGATGGACAATCATTCAAAGCGTAGCACCTGAGTGCCTTGCTAAAACACCCTCTCAAAAGGAGGAACCTTGAGAAGTCATAAATTTCACTCTTAAAGTGGCTTTTTTAAAGTCAGTACATTTTGTGAGGGTACAAAGAGAAGCATGGCTAATGATGGATTTTTTTTTTAAGTAAGTGAGCACTTGTTTTCTCCAGCTCTCAAAGCTGCATGTTAAAACAACCTTGCAATGTTGAAAATAAAAAAATTAAAATCCCTTTCCTTTATCTAAATCAATTTACTGGAAAGGAGAGAGGGCAGTCCAATTGCTCCGTCTATTTTATTTTGTATTAATCTCTTAGGGATGGAAAAAGAGAGTGGGTTAGTTGGGGTGATTGTAGCTCGAGTATTAACCAAATATCACAAAAAACAATTTCCTGTGAATATTTTTCCGCTGCAGAATGAAGAGACCGACACTGACCCTGACTATTCACTGGATTGTGCAAATACCAGAGCTCCATACAGCTAATGGGAGAGATCTCAAAAGAAAGCCACCAACAGGCCAGTTGGCCTCAAATGAATGTTGAAGGAACTAACACTGAATGCTAAGGGAAACAGCTTCTTATAGAGAGATGTGACACTTAAACATTATGGATTTTTCCTTGATAGCAACTCCATGAAAAGGTAAAACAAGGCAACATAACTGAAACACCTTGTGTGGGCCACGGGTTTTTAACAGAAATCAGTTTTTAGCAAGGCCAACATCATCTATGCTCTTGTTTCTAAGAGATAGCATTGCAAATACTCTTTAAAACATGTATCTTTTCAAATAAAACCAATTACAGCAAATTACCTGTTCTACTCAAAACTACTGTCCAAAATATCAGCTCCATTTATAAGGAAAGAGCTAGCATTTTCCTTGCCAAGAGAAAGAGAAGTTTGTAAACTATTGGCATGTCTGAACATTCTAAGTGTGTGTGTAAATGTAGTGGGCCTACACTGCTGACAGTCGAAACAGTCTGAGAACTGAGGCAGAACGATGGACCCTAACCCTCAGTGAGCCCCATATTAGTGACGTAGCGGATATAGTACTGTACAGCAGGCTAGCACGCTAGCTAACATTAGCATCCGCTAGCAAGCATGGTATTTAAAACAGCAGCACTTTTCAACCAAGAAAAAGGCATTCAAGGCAAAATATGTTTCATTTTCTTAAAGCAAATGTTGTTAATATAAAACAGAAGTTGAATCACTGTAATAGTGAGCGAAACAGGCGTCAAATCTAAAATATCATCTGTAGTCAACTTGCTTTTTAAAAAGAAGTACAAAGAGGAAACAGATGTGGTTGTGAAATTTTAGGCAATTTGGGAGAATACCTAACCACAAGATTAAGTGCTCTGAACTGTATTTAAGCTTACTAAAATACAGCATGCTAACACAAGTATGTGCTTTGGGACATCATAACTGTTTTAGTCTGTTCAAAATATTCAGCTAGCTTAGCTAAGTGTAAAGACAAAAGAAATCTGCTCGATAATAAATTCTCTACACTGCAGGGTTTTGTCAATATCTGTACAAAATTTAGAGTAAAAAACCCAGCAACAACAAATGTTTACAGTTATACAAGCTTGAAAGCATGCTAGCAAAACAAGCTAGCAGTCTCCCTGCTGTAGCGTTTAAACCACAATAATTATTGTTAAGAAGCCTTAAGAAAAACACAGACCCAGAGCAAACTCATAATCTAGCATTAGTACGGTTTCCAGCCTCCAGTTTTTGGTGTATTTCTTGTTTTTTTCCATAAAAAACCTGACTGTGAATGCTATAAATTGAAAAAATACTATTGGGTGATGTTAAAGTCCTGCCAAAATTGTAAAGGGATTATGCTATGAATATAAATATGATTTGTTTTACTCTGAAGGTAAACTACACATGATCCCTACCCTGCCCAAAGACAAACAGTTTGTTTTTTCATGATGTCCTTAAAACTATTAAAAAGGCTTTAGGTCAATTATCGTTGATGTCTCAATACAAAGTTCCTCTTAGGATGATTAATGGTGTTTTATTCAAATGATTTGCCTTTGCCCAAAGTTAACTCTGAATAATATTACTATTATTTAGATTATTTATGCTATTTTCAAAAGGGGGTTTGTGTTGTTGTTTTGTTTGTTCTTTTTATCATTTCATTATTTTCTATTAATATTGTTTGGATAATATTAGTCTTTTATTGTATGTATCTTACATAAAATAAATAAATATCAAAAATAAAAGAAAATTTGACTTCTTTGGTTTGTAATGTCTTTTAACTTTTTACAGTGTCTGAGTTTTGAAAAGCGCTTTATAAATAAAATGTATTATTATTATTAAAATGAAATAAAATAAAATGAAATTTTAATTTTTTTTTTTTTTTTTTTTTTTTTTTTAGCAGAAGTTTAAAGTAATGTTTCAGTATTTTTTAAAATTGTCTAAGATGAAGCCCACAGAGCCAAACAGCAGATCAGATATGCTGAAGCAGAAGAGCATGCAAGCTCACATTGTAAAATAGTGCCAAACACAGAGGCTTTCTGTGTGGAAAATAACAATTAAAAATTTTCAGTATAGCACAAAACTGAGCAAACACTGTATTTTGGGACACTTTGACCTAAAACTCACTAAATTAGACTAAGCAACTGTACCCATCTGTGGCACTGTATAGCCCAGCTTCCCCAAGCACGTCATGCTTAAAGGGACAACGCTCACTACAACGACTGGAAACCACCAATGACACTCTTATTACCAAGTACATTAAGCAACACAACTTCAAAAATATACCCTCCTACACACATACAAAAAAAACAAGAAAAATTGACCCAGGGCATGTAATCTCTCATTTGTGTATCTTTGCATTAATATGAACATGGTATACCTTTTGGTTTTGGTTTTATCAGGCATGCCTGGGCAAAACAGTTTGAAAACCACAATGCTGCATAACAACCCCATGCAACATGGCCTTTTCTTCTGCAGCACTTTCATTTTTTTCACAAGTAGCAAAACCTACTGCTCAAATTGTTGACCCCAAATACACACATAACAGTAGTAAATAGATACATGCATGCATTTTGCCATTTTTTTTTGCCAAATTTCTAAGAATTTGTTAAAAATTTTCACTGCATTTTGAGGGAAACCCCATTTTATTTTAATCTCAAAACCCTGATGACCATGCAACTCTTATAAGAGCCTGTGGTTGGTTCATTAAAGCAGTTAAAAGGTTTCTAGTTTGCATCTTCCTGTACACAGAAAAAGCAGTGGCCAATTTTAAACTGACCTCAACCAGGTGGTTGTCGGGGCCATAGAGATCTTTGTCCAACTCGATCACCAGGCTCTTAAAGAACGAGGAGAACTTCTTTTTCTGCTTCCCTGGCTGTAAAACAACAGAGAGGACTGTCAATGGATGTCTCAAATCATAAACGTTATAATGCAAAACAAACACATTCTCCCTGTTTTTACTCTTAGAAACAGCACTTATGAGAAACCCACAGTGAGATCAGAAAGAAAAAGAGACAGCAGACATTCTCAGGGTCCACTTCCTGTGAGCTCGACCAGAAATATTTGTGGTCTGTGAAACTTAAACACTTTGTGAAATGACGGCCGTGCCCCCAGACTGCTGAGAACATCGGAGCTTTATGATGAGAGGCGTACAGTGCAAAACAATTCTTTATCCTTTATTCAAGAGCATCAATCATTTATTTTATATTCCAGGCCAGATGACACTTCTCTGTCCCGAGCTGTTTGAGTGAATCATTTTGAAGTGTAACTGCTGCCAAAAAATGACCCGAGCTGCTCACTTTCATTCTAAATGGGAAAGTTATGATCTCAGTTACTGTTTTAAATGCTCAGGGAATTTATCTCCCACTGATGACATAATCTTTTACCCTGCTGCACATCAGTGTCACAGAATCTCTAGTTTTTAAGTTGGCGTGAATCTGCTGCATATTTTATGTGTACCAAACTCACGTCATCCAGCAGCTTCCCCTCCACTCGCAGTTCCCATGATGCAATGCTGCCATCTGAGTCATCAGCGTCAGGTCTGGCGGGGTTAAAGGTGTTGGATATGTAAAGCCTCAGTTTACGCTTTTGCTGCTGACACAAGGGGACATAAAATATCCAAGTTTAAAATTGGGCATTCACGATGTTTTGAATTGAAATTTTAGTGCTGAACAAGCAAATTTGTGCAAATTATTTTAAAGGAGACTATTTTTGTGTTTTAAGATGAGAAATGACTCAAAAGGATTTAAAACAAAGCCACATAATAGAGGTTCCTCATTTACTATCATTTTTAATCTGCTGATGTGCTAAAATCAAAATATTTATGTCCATTATTCAGCGTCGTTTCTGTTGTCTTTCCTTACCTTCATTGGTCTCTTCAGCGCTTCCTGTATGTCCACACGTTTGCGCATGATGGTCTGGTCCAATTTGCGCTCAAATGCCAGCAAATCCATGTAGGCCTGAGACTCTGGGACCAGCTCACGGATCTGCTCAGAGGTGAAGACAACCCAACATTAAATCTTTAAATCTTTACTTTAAATACACAAGATTGGATGTAACATTTCCTTCACATGGACTGTCTAAATATCACTAAAAGCTTCAGCAGATTAGTCAAGAGTTTTGCCTCGGTGCTGAAGGAGGAAGTCTTGTTTCAAGGACGATTTGAGCAGCTCTGCAGCATGAAGTCTCCTTTCATGGGATTGTAAAAGATAGAAAAGCAGGAAGAGAATAGTTCACTTTTTTTGCAAGTATTGTCCAATCGTTAGTCTTTTTAGATGTGTGGATCAGAGGAGAAGCTCAGTAGTGGTCTCATAGTTGTACAGTTAATAACGTCAGCTGTCAGTAAGTATTGCTTAAAAAAAATCCCTCAACCAGATCCTTTAAGGCTCACAATATTACAGTATTACTCATTTGTTTCTCAATATAATTTCCTGACATAACCTATATGTTGGAGAAATATGTGTCAGAGTATTTAGTTAGTTATACACTAGATTCGAGTTTATGCTTACTACTGTTAACCTGACATGCCACATGGATTTGTTTCACACATCCATCTGGAAAACCTTCAATACTAAGCGTTTGGGAAAGGGTAGAGGATTTGAAAGAAACTCAGAGTGTGATTGGATGAACGTTCTGTCTGTCAATCTTTACGGGCCAATCAGATCAACAAAACATGTGATGTCGTAGCTGTGACCGATGTGCACAGCTACAGAGGAATAACGCGAACCATGGCAACTGTAGACGTGTCAGTACTCGACTTTTGTTGTTTTGAAAAGAAAACAACTCACTGCTGTTCTTTGTTCTTCTTTTAACGAAGAAATGTTGTCAAGTTCTGATAAAACTGGCGCTTTAGCAGCATCCACGCTAATGTCTTCTGCCATAATTGCACCGGCCTCTTTTTGCTGCTTGCTCATGTCACTACTCCGCCACGTGTGAAGTACTGCCCCTCGACGCTGATTGGTCCTGTCACCTTCTAACCGGGCTCAAACGGTTCAGACGGGAGCTTTGTAAGATGGATTCACCAGTGAGTAACACAGGCGTATCCATCTGCTTTGCAAGGTTATACTACTGTAGTTGCACGTTGAAACAAATGTTTGAGGGTGTTTTTGCTCTAATGGGGTTCTGTTAAAGTATAACCCAGGCTTGTCTCCTGATGAGTTAGTGCATCCAGTTGAACAACAACTTTCTTTAATTACATAAAAGAAAAGAAAAGCTGGCGCCAGGTATAGGTGGCAACAGAAACCGTCAACTTCTCCACAGTTTGAGCAGTGTTAAGCTGCCTGCCAGGCCGTGGTTCCTTGAGTATTTAACGTCACATGAACGCTATCTCTTTAACTCTATAAGAAGGTGAATCTGAACATGTCAGACAGCTCCTTTGATTTGCACTTGAAAAACTATTTAGGGAAGAAAATATCCACACATTGTAAATATCAAATACATAGTAAATTCTGAGTCAATATGGTGTTTAACCCCCCCCCCCCCCCCCCCACAAAACTAAGAATTTTATGGGTAGACTGCTTGTATGACTGCAAACAGACATTTTTGCCCTGCTTTACCCAGACTTATTCCTGCCTGCCCTTAAAAATTCCACATAAAGTCGAAGTAAGCTGATTGGTACGTGCAGCATGAAATATTCAAGAAAATTCATGAGAGTGGACCAGGGTAAGCACGTTTATATCATGTAACCTGTGAGCAATCTGTGTCACTGGCATGAATGTAATGAAGCTGCTTCAAACTCTTTCCAGCTCATCCACAGGTTATTTCCTTGCTTATTGATACTGTGATCTTTATTGTATACATAGCTTTGACATGAACAAATGCAATGATTTGCAAATCTCATAAACTCATATTTTATTCAAAATAGAGCATAAACAACATATCACACGTTTAAACTGAGACATTTTACCATTTCATGAAAATTTTTCCTTCATTTCGGATTTGATGTCAGCAACACATCTCAAAAAAGGGACAGAAACATTTTTACCATTGAGAAGCATCCCCTCTTCTTTTAAAAGCAGTCTTTAAACATCTGAGAAGTTCGGAGAGCAGTTGTTGGAATTTTGGTGGAGGAATGTTGTCCCTTCCTTGTCTGATGTAGGATTCTAGCTGCTCAACAGTCCTGGGTCTTCTTTGCAAGATTTTACATTTTATGATAAAGCAAATGTTGTCATCTGACCACAGAACAGTTTTGAATTTTGCCTCAGTCTATTTTAAATGAGCTTTGGCCCTGAGAATGTGGAGGTGTCTCTGGATTGTGTTCACATGTGGCTTCGTCTTTGCATGATACGGCTTTAACTTCGGTTTGTGGGTGGCATGGTGAACTATGTTGACAGATGATGATTTCTGGAAGCCCATGCAGTGATTTCCAGTGTAGAGTCATGCCTGTTTTTTAGGGTGCTTTCACATTAGGCCCAGTTGTTTTGAACAGCACTGTGGCACGATTCCTCCCCCTTCCCCCCGCTGGCTTGCTTTCACACAAGCAACATCAAACCGTGCCCGGGCCCACTTGTGTATTTACTCATTCTGAAACAGCAGGTGGCGGTATGCACGTGGCTGGTTTACAACCCCAACAAGGAGGAGAGAGATAAAGAAGCTACCATGGCAACCACTGGGGTTTTGACCCAGCAAAAAGTCTATCCTGCAGCCTTGGAGGATTTAAAATCACTTTTAAGATGCCAGCAACTTCGTCTTCGTATCTGCACATCTATGTGCAGCTCAGAGGATTAAACAGGCTTGAAGTGACAGGAGACTTTTATTGCCTTTGCATCTCTTCTCACTGAATCCAGCTTGTACTCATCTGTAAGGTGAGTAACAACAGACCGTTTATTGACTGGCTTCTGATGATTTCTGCCCTTTATTGAGGAAAAATGTGAACAAACTGCTGCGCTGTGGAAAGAAGTTTAGTTTTTACGATGATCTGAGCATAGTTGCATTCACATCCCATCCGAACCATGCCAGAGTCCACTTGAATCGCGCCCGAGACCACCTCCCCAAGCGGGCCGGGGCCCGGTGCCTGGTGGTGGTTCGTTTGCATTCACACTACCAAAATGAACCGGACTTTGGCCTCAAGTGCACTCGGATCCAGGATCGGGCCCCTAGTGTGAAAACACCCTTAATTTAGTGCCACCAGAGAGCCTGAAGATCACAAGCACCCAGTATTGACTGTCTTCTCCTTTGCACACAGAGAATTCTCCATATTTTCTGAATCTTTTGTTGATTTTATATACTGTGGATGACAGGATATTCAAAGACGTCACAATTTTACATTGAGGAACATTTTCCTGAAATTGCTCTACATTTTTTGATGCAGTTTGTTGCAGAATGGCAAACCTCAGAAAATCTTTACTTCTGAGAGACTTTGCCTCTCTAAAATGCTCTTGTCATTTTAATGACCAGTTGCAAAATGTTCTTCTAGCTGTTTTTCATGAGAACCACATACTTTTACAGCCTTTTGTTGCCCTGTCCCTTCTTTTTTGAGATGTATTACTGCCATAAAATTCAGAATGAGCTAATGTTTTTCACGAAATGGTAAAATGTTTCAGTTTAAAAACATATGTTGTTTGTTCTATTGTGACTAAAATGTGGGTTTATGAGATCTGCAAATCATTGCATTGTTTTAATTTACATCTTGCACAGCATCCCAACTTTTTTGGAATTGGGGTTTTGCTATCATTTGAAAAAAGTTAAGATGATTGGAGCTACGTTTGGTGTTTACAGTCAGGCCACTGGGTCAGTATGTTATGCTTTAGTTACCCTTGTCATGATTAAAAACCTACATAATTCTTCTACTATGGGGAAAGGTAACTGTATATGTAGTTGAAATAACTGTAAGTGATGACGTTGCTTTACTTTAGGCTTCTTTCTCCAACAATTGTTCAATTGTTTCAATTGTAAAAAACTGTAAGAAGTAAAAAAGTGTCTTTGCAGCTGCCTGGCCCTGCATTAATTCAGCATTTTACACCATCCTAGTGACACTGTGGAATAAAAATGAGATGCAGAGTGTGCAGCCAACCAGCCAGGACTCCAACATTACCATACCGATGAAAGTCCTCAGAGCATCAAGGGCTGCTGCTGCTGCTGCTGCTTACTTACCAAACTGTGCACACACGCTCCTCCAGCTCACTCCTTCTCCTCCCTCCCTCTCTTTTTCTCTTTCATGTTTCTATCTAAATGGCTGCCTTCATTGTTCCCTCTCATTCCTCCTCTATCTCCATCTCACCGGGCCGAGGTGCCGAGCAGACGGACGGAGCAGTGTGGCAGACATTCCCCGTCCCTGACTCATTATTGTGGAGTGGCGCCCCAGCCGTGCCTACTGCTATCTCTGTGTCTGGGTTATGATAGGAGGGGATAAGACTTGAGCCAAGACCCTCACAGTGTCCAGACCTCTACAGCCCCGGTGTTAAAGCCTTCTGTGTGCTGGCCAGGAAATGTTGAGGCGATGTTGTGGCAAAGGGCCGAAAAATCTGAGACCCCAGGATGAAAATCACAACCTCAGGCGGCGCAGACTCACCTGTGGCAACGCTGCGATTCAGCCGCCTCTTTCGGTTCTACTTGTGTTCGCGTCTTTGCCATATCCCGCTGACTATTCCAATTTAAATGAACAAGCCGGCGTCCAAATAACAAGAATGAAACCCTGCAGAAAACCCCTAAAACCTCCTGATCGCTCCCTTCATCCTCTCCCTTCTCATTTGGAAATAACACATAATCATCTGGCCCTCTGCGCCTTCCAAGAACCCCTGACATCAAAAAGGATTTTTCTGTTCTGCGCACAAAAGATAACAACACAAACACAGAGAGGAGGAAAAAACACAGCAACAAAGGTAAAAATATGCAGCCTCACCCTTTGCGGAAGAATCTTGTCTGCCATTTTCCTTCTCTTAGCACTAGAGAGAGGGAGAGAAAGACAGAGAGAAAGAGGAAAAAGAGAGCATGTTACTATGGTGACTGATAGCGTAGCACCCAGGCCATCTGCTAAAATGCTGGGCCATATCCAGCACCCCAGCATCCCAGCTGTGTGTGTGCTCATGTGTTTGTGTGTAATGCAGTGGTCCACCTGGAGAGCGAGAGTCTCTATCAGCCAAAAAAGTGTCACATCACACATCTCCTGCCTGACATGTATTGGCTGCACGCTCACATGCACAGAATCACTGGGGTCGGTGCAGCAGGAGCCGGACGGTGACAGGATGTGTGTTCAAGAGCTTTTAGGAATGCACAGTCTTCAAGGAGAAAGTATGTCTGTGTAGATATTTTCATTCATGAATTTCTGGCATTTCCTGCTGTGTGAGAACAACTTTTGTTTACCAAAATTGTGTTCTTATACTTACCAAGGATGGACTAAAAACAATAAATCATCTCTGCCAAGTTGGTGCCGTTGTCAGAACAGTTTTTCTTAGTGATACCAACTAAAAAAGCAACACTAGCGCTATTTCAGTTTCTTATCTTTGGAAAGCCGTGCTACATGGAGCATCCATGTAATTCATGCAAGTAAAAAGAATGTCTAAACTACCTTGATGTCACCACACTGCATGACAATGTCATCAAAGTTTGCAGAGGTGGAAAAAAGAATATTGTACTCAAATACAGTACAGTTACTTTGGTTAAAATTTATTCAAGTAGAGGAAAAAAGTACAGCTCTATAAATCTACTCAAGTCAGAAGATCATTTAAAGTTTACTACAAGTACTGAGTAGTTATTTATGATGCCTGAGGGGGTTGTGTAGTAAAAAATGATCTTTCCTTAATGAACAACAAAATTGAACAAATTATCTCCAACTGGGTTGTTTAGGTAAAGGCATACAGCAGTATGCGTAAGTTTAAGGCATGTAGTGTGCTAAGGATTCACCACAGGGCCTGATGTGGTATGTCCCAGGACGGAAGGGGGGTAGGGGAGGGGTTAGTGTGGCCAAGGTCAAGCCCAACAGCATCTCTTCTGTCCAGGCCTTTCAATAACATGCCCGGAGACCAGCGGCTGTTCTCGGCCTCTGGGACATCCACGGTATTTCCAGCGGCTCATGAAAACCCCTGTACTCCAATGGTAACCTAGGCCAGTGGTTCCCAACCTGGGGTCCAAGGATCTCAGAGTTATGCATGGCCCTGTCTGCTCTGATGTTGCCACATATGTACACATATCTTTTAAAAATCTGATTAGAAAAATGATGTACAATGGCATAATAGGGCCAACATAAAAAAAGATAAAAGAGAGAATCTGTAATTGTTTTCACCAAAAAGTTAACATTTTTGGGAGAATATGTTTTTTTAGATTATAAATTCCTACTTTTACAAGAAAACAAGATTAAGATTATTTTGAAAGTCACAAATCATGAGTTTAAAAAGACATTAATTCTGATATTTGAAACTAAAAAAGTCAAGTTTTTAAAATCCCAAATTTACAACAGTATAATGTCAAGAAACCAAACTGAAAACAGTGGTTGGATTTTCAACTTCATGACTTTATAACCCAAAAATGGTAAGTTATGGTCCGTGTAACAGTGTTAGTTTGGCAGCTATTTTTAATTTTAGTTTTAGTCTCCAGATGAAAAGTCTTTTAGTTTTAGTCTAGTTCTAGTCAATGAAAACTCAAAACATTTTAGTCTAGTTTTAGTCCATAAAAAGTCCTCACATTTTAGTCTTTACGTCTAGTCCAAATATTTATTTTCTTACCAAATCCTGGTAGTGTGTTCTCTGCACTCTGCCAGACCTGGGGTCCCTGCTTTCTACAGCTGAGAGGCAGAATAGATACAGCTGCATTGTTTTTGACAGATTTAGCCACAGTGGAGAAATATCACAGATTTTGAATGAAAACAAAGCTTTTTGTCAGTTTTAGTCATCATAGATCTATCTTTGTTAGTCTTAGTCTAGTTTTTGTCATGGAAAAAAAGGCTGTCGAAGAACATTTTTGGTCACAGTTTTAGTCGATGAAATTAACACTGCTGTGTATTGAAGACTTTTAAAGTAAAAATATGTTTTTTCCACTTAAACTAATTACTTTTCAAACTTGAAAATTTCACGTTTTTCCTGAAAAATTAACAGATCCTCTTATTTTTTCTAGAGCAGCCCTTATAAGAAATAATTTATACATAGATCTTTGAGACTACTAAGTAAGTATGCTAATTATTTTAGAGTTTTGTCAGTGAAAACAATTAAAATCAATCTGACTTTTTCTAACTGGGTTGTGGGTGGGCTTAGCTTTTCTTAGATAAGAGTAGGGGGGCCCTATGTGAAAAAGGTTGGAACCACTGCCAAAGGCGGTGCTTATTCACCACATCCACCTCAAACTCTGCCCTAAAAATGTGGACTTTGATATTTTTTCAACGGATTATTTTCTCATGCCCCTAGTAAAATGCCAGGACATCCAGAGCACTAACAGGATTGTTTCGATCCTCTTTCCCACTTGTTGTCAGCTTACTTGCCACTTCTAATATTTTGGCCCAAACATAGGTCAAAGTTCTGCCCAGTAGGCTACTGTATGCTGAGAAAGCCGAACTGTATGCCAAAGCCAAATCCTGCCCTGTTGTAAGACATGGACAGAGTCAACAGACTACCTTATTTCAACTTTTAGTGTTAATCTTTTTACTCAGTTGTTGATGCTTTTTAAAAACTAATGAAGTACAATACTTCTTCCAAAAATATACTAAAGTAAAAGTAAAATTACTAATTTAAAAATGGCACATTAAGCTGCTCAACTGCAGTAATGTAAGTGTAGTCAGTTCCTTTCCACCCATGATATTTCATCATTTATAATCTTGTCTTGAGGCTCTGAAATGTGTTTAAAATAAATTCATGAGACCCTAAGAGGATATCTATCCAAAAATATTTATCAAAATAATATACAACTCTGTTTCCCAAGATAAGGAGGATTTTTCTCTTGTTTTATCAAGTTTTCAACCCATTTTTGATGTTATCTTGGGATAACAATCCTGTTTTTCTCTTGATACAGACTTTGAGATCCCGACATTAAGGTTGTTATGAATCAGGCTGGACATTGTTTGGGGTTTTACTGATACTGGTGCTAAATCAATACTTGAAAAATTAAAAAAATGACGGTAATACAATATGAATTTTTACAACCTTACAAGAAGAAATATTTGAATTGAACTATTTTCATGGAAAAACAGCAGTGTATCTCAAATAATGAGGAAAATAAGCATAGTTCTCAATCAAAATGTACTTGTTAAACCAGGATAACTTCTAAAATAAAATACATAAAAAGGAAGAACAACTCAAATTCCAAGTTAAGAATACAAAACACTAACTTTTCACAATTTTATCTGGCTCCTCACCATTCTTCAGCGCAGGAAGGCCCGCAAGTGTTTGTTTATTGTGATGTGAGCCAAATAAACGAGAGAAAGTTTGTTTTTTGTCATCTATGGCTGGGAGCTGTATTTCCTTTTTATACTTTCTGAACATTTGTGGGACTCAGGCTGAGCACTCTAATGGGAAACCTCATTGGTGAAGCACAGCCTCCCCGTGGTAAAGCAAATGTATGGAAGCAGGTTCTCTTAGGGCTTCTGTAGATATTTATCCTTAAACTTAAACTCAGTCTACTTCCAAGTAACTTTACTGTGAAAATGTCACGGCTTTAACGAAGATATTTTTCCCTGAGTTAAGAGAAGATGCCACCCTCATTACTGTGCAAAAGCTAATATGTCATTAGCTTGGCTTATCTTAGCATAAAGATTAGTTACAGAGGGAAACAGCTGTCTGAAGGTAGCAAAAAGAAGCTACAGCTGTGCTAAAGCTAACAGAGTCAAACAGTAGGCTTTCATTGTTAACTGATAAATGGATAAATAATGAAAAGTTGTGGTTTTATCTCTTTTATAAGAGAACAGACACATTAACAAAGACGTGAACTTTAGAGTTGCTAGAGGGCTTTAGTTACTTTTTAAACAAAGTTAGGCTAGCTGTTTTTACTTGTTTCCAGCCTTTATGCTAAGCTAGGCTAAAACTGGCAGCAGGATTAGATTTAAGATGGTTCTGTTAATGTGACTTTACAACTAAGCCCACTGACTAAGACCTAGTCCACAGACTGGCAGGTTTTTTTTGATAAAAGGAGGGTTTTTTTGCTATGTTTTGGCCTTTTGCAAGCATGCTATCTGCCTTTTAGGTCACTGAAATTGTACCACAATGGTGGGCGTGGCCATACGTGCTGGTGACATTGCTAAAAGGACTTTTGACAGACTTATACAAACACCATTTTGCTCTGCATGTGAACAAAAACTATACCAGGGCTTTTTTGTGCCCTCAGGTGGATGAACATGTTTTTTGAAAAGGGATAATTTCTTAAAACATATGACATAAAACATCCATTATCAAAAATACATGCCTACATGTGGACTAGGTCTAATACTGTATGTAGAAGTCTTAATTCCAAATGAAAATAATCTTTTCCAGTAGCCATTCTATGGAAGCCCTAAGTGGACATGCACCCATGTATCTAGAGCTATCATTTTGTATCACACTATAAATTTACAGTACTGTGCATAACTTTTAGGTGTGTTTTGGCCGAAAATTGAGGCTAAAGTATGACATGTAATGTGAGCAAGCCCACTTGAGGGCACTACTGGGCAGGAAGGAGGATTGACACAACCCTGGGAGTGCTCTGGATGTCCTTGCATAATACGGGAAAATAACCAGTTGAAAAAAATAACAAAATCCACCCATTGCCATTGAGCTTGACCTTGGCCGTCCTCCTCCATCTCCAGCCCTGAGTTTGTGGCACATCCAGCCTCATGATGAATCCTTAGCACCCTATATGCCCAAAACGTATGCACATAACTGTCCAGTAATGGATACAGCAGTTATAAAAATGGGATCATGTGCCCATTATCGCTAACCCACAATCATTTTTACGATATTGCGCACATTAATTGCATCTTTTTAGTTAATAATTTCATTTTTTTTCAGTCATTCTGTTACCTTCTTTTGTTTCACATTTATGTCAGTTTCTGTTATATTGTGACTTTGTTCCTTCATGAAGCACACTGAGCTGCATGCTTTTAAAAGAAGCCCATCTATTATCTCATTATACGCTACATATGCTCATGTCGCCAAGCCCCGTTTTAAGCTAGAACTTTCTTCATTTTTTCCTTGCATGTCTTCTTGTTTGTACACGGGGGATTCTTTCGCAGTGTAGAGACATTTCCTGTCACACTGCAACGGTCTGTGAAGCAGTGTGTTACATCAGCATGCCAAATCCTGAAACAAGCCTGCTGCAAGGAGAATTCAAAGATCCGGGGGTGCATTGCAAAGGAAAAATAAAACAAACCTGCATCACAACAGTTCTGCTATTTCAAAGGGTTTTTAAGAGTCTGAGATGTATACTATGTTACTTTCTGTTCTAGCTTTATGAAACCGTTCCCATCATGCCATGCTCCAGTCCAAAGCATGCACAACTACATTTCAGGGGTCGACTTCTTGGCCTGGATGTATGCTTGATCAAAAACATCTCATTCAGGGAGTGCTGGGCTCAGGTGAAAGGCTAAAAAAGGCCAGAGTCATCAAACGTAAGAAAATGGACATGCAGCAGAATAAACTCCTACTTTGATCCGAGCGTGGGATCTGATTGGGGCTCTCTCATGTCCATCTGCCTCGCCGGCATCTCATTGGCTCCAGGGAATCCGACAGGCTTCCTAAGAATTGGTGAGGATTCGAAGGTTGTCGGATTAGAGTTGTGGCGAGACAGGCAGCAAAGAACGATGTCAGAGGGGGAAACACCTGCTGGTTCTGTTTGTTTTTCTGTGTTTGATGTGCGTTAAGTTCAAGGGTCTGTTAGTCGGTGCAATTCAAAAACTCAGACAGGGGCAGGCACTGCGATGGGATTGTGTCTGTGTCCATGCACGCACGAGAAGTGCAGCAGAGGAGGACCTGGAAGACGTCCTGCTCGTCTGAGGGACACGCTCATTCAACAAAAGTTTCTCAGTGAACCAAAACAATCATGCTTCACACAGACAGACAGACAATACACTGAGAATGGGCACAATGTGAACTCTGGGATGGAACAAGCAGTGTGCAGGCTTTTATTACTGGGCTGAAAACATGGAGGTTACACTGATGGAGGGATGTTGAGCGGGTTCCCAGGTGTATGGAGAAAACATACTATTCCTAAATCCAAACATTTCTGCCAAATTGTGAACACACAAGTGAAGCCTTTAAAGCGCTGGCCTTGAACTAAAACAGTTTTATTACTGAATGAAGCTAGAAGTGTCCTTGGTAGGAGGAATGATTTTCCAGGAATTTTAAAGGCAAAGCCTAAAGCGAGGTAAACAAAACAAGATAATCGTGCTGATTTTGGGTCAGATTCCCTCCTTCTGGCTCAAGTCAGAAGTTATCTTGCCAAGTTCTCCTGTGGTGTGAAGTGTGTTAAGAGTGATTTTACCCTCCCTCATCTGCCCTGGAGACAAGGAATTGGTGTACCTAATAAAGTGGTCAGTGGGTCTCTTTTCAGTCTCTTTTTCTCTCTCCTTTAAAAACTATTTATGTGTTTGTGACAGTAGACACTTTTGCCCTTTAATAAAGTAAAAAATTAGCTTATGGGGCACATATAGTCTAGTGGTTATGTTGGGCCCAGTGAAGACAGACAGCCTGGTTTCGAGTCCTGCCTGTGGCTCCTTTCCCGCTTGTCTCTCAACCACTCTCTCATCCCTATTTTCCAACCCCATCCCTGTCCCTACCCTGTCCTACTCTCTAAAATAAAGGCACAAAAGCACAAAGATATATATATTAAAAAAAGTTAAGTGACATATTTCCTTTCACTTAAATGCACATGGGTCTCAGCCCTGTTTACATTTTGCAACGACAATCTATTGTGGGCATTCAGATACAAATATGACTGCACTAACCTGTAATTTCCACATGCAACGGCTGCGCCACGCTTGGCAGCACCACGTTTTTTTGTCAACCAAAGGCGACTGACCTCACATACTGGAAGCAAGACTAGAGCCCTGCACAACGGTTAGAAAAGTGCAGGTTCACAGAAGAATAGTATGTCAACAGCGGATTATTTTACTTTTTGGGGTTTATTTGTCATGAACTCCAGCATGAATCCATTATATAATTAACCTCGCAAAGCAGATGGATACACCCATTTCCGTGTTTCTCACTGGTGAATCCATCTTGCAATGCTCCCGTCTGAACTGTGTGGGCCCGGCTAGAAAGTGACAGGACCAATCAGCGACGAGGGGCAGTGCTTTCGGGCGTGGCGGAGTCGTGACATAAGCAAGCACCAACAAGAGGCCAGTGCAATTATGGCAGAAGACATTAGCGCGGATGCTGCTAAAGCGCCAGTTTTATCAGAACTTGACCACATTTCTTCATTAAAAGAAGAACAAAGAACAGCAGTGAGTTGTTTTCTTTTCAAAAACAACAAAAGTCTTGTAATGACATGTCTACAGTTGCCATGGTTCGCGTTATGCAGTTATCTGGTTTACCAGATGGATGTGTGAAACAAATCTATCTGGCGTGCCAGGTTATTACAGTATTGGTTCCGCTATGAATGAGTACGTTAGGAAGTTAAAAGGTGAATGTGTGCTTCAAGGATGCACAGTTTTATGTAAAATTATGTGTTTTATTACCTCAAAAGTCAACTTTTCCTCATCAGTGGTGCTGTTGTAGCTCTGTGACCTTGCAGTGATTATTTGTTCTCACTGCAGGATGAGCCATAATGATGATATAGTGATGATTTATGATTGGGAGTTCACGCATTGTGTTTTATTTTGAAAGCACCAGATACTCTATGCTTTTGATTTCCTGTTTAGAGCTTTGTGATCCACAGGAATTGAAGCGGTCAGTGTATCTCTAAGGGGAGGGACGTGCCGTTGCCAGATTGGGGCACAGGCAGTGGAACGGCTCTGATTGACTAGACACAGAGAGTGACTCGACGGCTGATCACGGCGCAGCTGCTGTAGGCGGAAACTGGAGGTTAGTACTTGCATCAGCACTGTGCCACACTTAACTGTAAGTCTTAAGTGACAACCTGCATTTAGAAGTTTCTTGTTTGCCTCTTATTCAAATAACAGCACTAATACTTTGATATTTTTGATGCCATGTGTTTTAAACAATACAATATCTGTTATTCACACACTATATAACACTGCAAGTACTGATGTTTTGAAGAAAATCATGTATACATTCATAATTTAACCCAAAGCTGAGTGGTGAGAGAGACAGCGATGGGAAATGAGAGCATGTGCCAGTGTCCTGCTGCTAGAAGAAAGCATTGATACAGAGAGAGAAGTCATCTCCTGGTTGATTCACAGCCAGTTAGAATCACACCAACAACTTTGCCCATACATGAAGGAAGAGCCGGGATCTGAAGACATTCCACCCTTTCCTGCCTACTGCATTCCTCTCTCTGTCACAGCCTCTAGCCTCATTAACTGTTTTAATCACTGGTTAGCAAAACATCTTATTAAGTCTCTTTCACTCCTCATAAAGATGCACATGTCAATATTCATGTCCGCTTCAAACAGATAGAGAGCAGAGAAGAGACAGTGATATCTCCTGGTCCCTAAAAGTTTTCCTTTACATCCCTGCAGCCTGTTGACAGCTTTACAGCGGTGCATAAGCACTGTAAAACAGTACCAGAAAAAGAGGCATTTGGGCGCCAAAAGATTGTTTTTATTCCTGAGCTGAGCCAAATGATCAGGATTTTTAAACAGAGTCGCAATCTCTATCACAAAAAGTGAGGCCCGACAGACTGGCGGACTATTGCGGACCAAGTCTGGTTAGCTGGAAGACTTGAATACATACCAGTGCACGTTGCATCTGCACAAGTCAGGATGAAGGCATCCAAGACCAATCTGAGCAATCAGATTTCAAATCATCTTCAGAGCATGCGTTAATCATCTTTAAGTCATTACCACTTGGTTATCTGAATACCTCAAATACATTAATACTGGGTTTAAAAAGGGGGTAACAGGATGCAAAGTTTGTACTCTGCTGTCAAATTCCCCGGTGCTAGCCATCCACCTCTGAATCATGGATGTAAAGCTTCCTACAGTGTTCAAAAATATATAGGAGAACATGCCAGAAGGATCTAAATGTCATTCTAAGTCAAAGATTTGACTTTTCTAGACTTTTTGCAAAGTAAACTTGAATTAGATTCCTATTTATAGCAGCAGCTTTGCATAGCACAGTGTTTGTTCTGCAGAGCGAGTGAAGCTGGGACCATAAGGTCTCAATGACACCACAAACACAGGTGGTCCAACCTCAGCTGGCAGCTGCGTGGGGTCTGATCTGGATGGAGTAGAGCGCTGAGCCGAACTTGTTTGCCAGAGGACACACGCTCCTCACAAAGAGAGACAGAGAGAGAGAGAGAGAGAGAGAGAGAGAGAGAGAGAGAGAGACGCCTGGACAGGTCACCCTGCACCATCAATCAGACCCTCCACAGCCAGCCGGGCCGCTCGGGGGTTGAAGCCCCGACGTGGGACAACATTTCCCCTGACCTGTTCGACAAGCCTGCTTAATTGTAAGTGGATCAATCGTGCTGCAGATAGTGAGAGAATGAGACAGAGGTCCACTGAGTGTGCATATTGATCTCCTGTCTAATGACCAAACCTGCTGCACACTCGGCTCCTAATAGACATCCACCTACTCCTCATGAGTGTGGGAGTGTTTCAGATCTTTTGTACTGAGTAGTCAAATAGCAGAAAATGGGAAGAGTAAGAATCAGTGTTTACCTGCATGCTCTGAGCATGCTCCATGGTCTCTGTGCCATGCTACCAAGCTGAATAGCATTAATTTTCAGTGCCATGAAAAAGTATTTTCCATCTTTCTGATTACTTTTTTCTTTTGCATGTTTTTCACACTTAAACGTTTCAGAACTCAAACAAATTTGAATACTAGACAAAGATAACCAGAGTTAACACAGAGTGCAGTTTTTAAATGAAGATTTCATTTATTAAGGGGAAAAGATGTCAAAATCTGCCTGGCTCAATGTGAAAAGCCTTATATCTTGCAACAACTGCAAGCAAGCATTTGAGATAACTGGCAAAAAGTCTTTCATATCACTGGGGAGGAATTTTGGCCCTGTCTTCTTTGCTAATTCAGCCACATTTGCAGGCTTTTGAGCATGAACTCCCTGTTTAAGGTCATGCCACAGCATCTCAATCGGATTTAAGTCTGGACATGGACTAGGCCGCTCCAAAACCTTCATGTTTTCAAAAAGCCATTTAGAGGTGGACTTGCTAGTGTGCGTCTGATCATTGTCCTGTTCTATCACCCAAGTGAGCTTGAGGCCTTGTCCACACAGAGACGAAAACATTATATTTCCATTTCATTTTGAAAGAGTTTTTCGTAAACGCAGGATTGATTAGGGAAATGTCTGCATAAGCACGAAACCACTGAAAACGACTGAAAACACTGTAGTACATATGCCAAGCCTGTAAGTGGTGCTGTATTGCTGCAACAGAAATTCACCAAAAGAGAGAAGAAGATCACAGAAAACTGCCACAAACTTTCTCCTGGTTGCCCTTCTGGTTGTTCTCTGCGTTTGATCGAAGAACATCTGGTGTACAGTATTTGCCGTGGTGGTAAAGGAGCATCACATTTTGCTGTCAAAGCCATGATAAGCTCAGTAGCTTCTGCAGCACAAACACAACCCTGTAATCCACCACTGTTGTTTGTGCATGCAGCATAAGTGGGCTATGCTATGTGTGATGTAATTGTTTAAAGAAAGATGTGGTTGGCTGTAGACGAAACAGTAAGCATTTACAGATTTGTTCACTCTGGGACCTGGTTTCAAAAAGGAGTGTTTACGGCCTCCCAAAACGCCGTTTCCGTGTGGATGAAACACCAATATGACAAAAAACTTTTGCATATACTCCTGAATTTGTCTTCGTGGGGACAGGGCCTCAGTCTGAGGTCAGGTACTGATGGTCAGAAATTCTCCTTCAGGATTTTGTAGTAGAGAGCAGAATTCATGTTTCCATCAAATAGTTGTCCAGGTCCTGAAGCAGCAAAGCAGCCCCAGACCATCAAACAACAACCACCAATTTAACTGTTGGCATGATGTTCTTTTTATGCTGTTTTATGTTTGACGCCAGATGTAACAGGCCAACTTTTGTCTCATCAGTCTCCAGACTATTTCTCAAAATATTAAGTCTCTTTCTAAATGTTGAATCATGAACACTGACCTTAACTGAGTCAAGTGAAGCTTACAGGCCTTTAGATGTTTTTCTGGGTTATTTTCTGACCTCCTGGTTGAGTTTTCGATGTGCTCTTAGAGTAGTTGGCAGGCAGGAGACTCCTGAGAAAGTTTTCTCCATTTGTGGATAATGGCTTTGTAACCCTTTGTCAGACGGGTTCTGTTCAGCTTTCCAAAAATGTGATTAATCACAGTTAACTGAATTACTTTGTCACTTAGGGCCAAGTAGGCTTGAATGTTTTTTTCCCCTTAATAAATGAATTCATCATTTAAAAACAGCATTTTGTATTTACTTAGGTTATCTTCATCTGATATTCAAATTTGTTTGATGATCTGAAACATTTAAGTGTGACAAAAACATAAGAAATCAGGAAAGAGACAAATATTTTCACAGCGCTGCATGCTTAACGGATATTGTGCCAAAAGTAGAGTTTAAAGTTTGCATGAAATGTAGAGACTGCTATGTTTATGTTCTCACTGTTGATATTCCACCTGTTAGCAGCAGCTAGCTAGTTAGCACGGTCAACAGGAAGTGGTTCCATAGTAAATAGCTGAAAGGGGGGGAAATTGCTGCATACCACAGCATAGCCAGATATGCTTCTGTCCATAAATCTACTCTCCTTTATATATACTGAGACAAGGACAACAATGGTCTAATCTAGCTATAACCTTAGCTTCAAACATGAATGACCATGGTGCAAACTATACCATAATGACTAAAAGATACATGAAGAGCAAACAGAGGAGCAACATTCAGGCACGAGAGCGAGCAAATGAATCACAGCAAAAGATGCAGAAAGTGGAGCAGTGGGAGAAAATCTAAATAAAAGCTGAAGTGAAGGCTGAGCAGAGATGCACAAAGGCTGAGGTTTCACTTCTTAAAAATGATATTAAGAAGAGTTGAGGGGCTGCACTGCAGCACAAGGGTCAGCGCTGTTGCCTCACAGCAAGATGGTCTCTGGTTAGCTTCCTGGTCAGGGCCTTTCCGGTTGCATGTTATGAGTGTTAGACAGCAGTGTTAATGTATAACCATTTAAGCTTCACTTTTCTTTCTCACATGAATGAACATTTATTCTAAACCAAAAGTGTTTTTATCAAACTCCTGAAAGTTAGTGCACAGTGTTTTCTTATTACAGGCAGCCAAAAAGAAAACAAATCCAAAGGGACGATGGGTCAAAAATTAGCAAAACTATGACTTCAAAGTGGAGTTGTCTGATCAGGAAATAAGTGAAATACACTTAAGAGTCTGGCAAAGAAGTTCATATGAGTGCCAGCTTTGAGTGCTTGGTACATTTGGTGCCAAAAATATTTTGGTTGAAAGCCCAGCTCTTACAACAGTGTCTGCACACGATTCCTGATCAATCCCATGTTTGGTTTTAAAAGCTTGATGCCAATATACGATGAATCCAGGGTTGTCAAAATACCAGAGCTTAAAAGTTAGATATCCATCCATCCATCTACCCGTTATCTGTGCCACTTATCCTGTTTTGGGACAGGGCGGGCTGGAGCCGATCTCAGCTATCAGTGGGCCAAAGACAGGGTTACAACCTGGACTTGAGACGGGCAGCCATAGGGCTGACATGCAGGGAGAAAGGCTGCTCAAACTCAAATCTATGGGCAATTTAGAGTCATCATTTCACCTAATGAGCATGTTCAGGTCTGTGGAAGGATGTACCTAGAGAGAATCCAGAGAAACTCTAAGGCTTGATGGGTGATGGGGAACCATCCATCTAAGCAACCAGTATGGGGTATTTTTTGTTTTTGACTAACAGAAATTAAAACATATTCCTGCACAAACATGCTGGCCAAGTTTCAGTGCTCTCTCTTTCTTTTGCACTGATTTTTTTTTTGTTAAAAATATGACTGAAGATCCGTAGTTTTCATGGCTTTGTTGCTCTGAAATACAATTATTCTTGAAAATAGCAGCGACTGTATCATTTTAAAGTTAGGCAGCTTTGGCTGAATCTAATATTTTTCTTTATCAGACTAGTTTAATTGGAAGTGTAACCAAAGCCATTGTCGTCAGTGTGATCTCAACTTTAGCACACAAAAACAGGCAAAGAAGAAGAGGTTATAAGCAGGCCATGCAGTGTGTAAGCATGAGCGAGAGCTGGACTGGATTCAGACTCACTTTCTGGCCCGGTTCTGGACGGCCTGCTGCTGCTGCTGCTGTTGTTGTTGCTGCGACTGCTGCTGCTGGACCTGCTGGGAGGGGGCCGGCCTCTTACGGCTGGGCTCCATCACCGGGGAGGGCAGGCCTGGCCGCACCGCCGGGCTCCCTCCATAGGGGGGGCCAGGGGGGCCCATGGGAGCTCCCTGGTGGGGCATCCTCGCTCCAGACGGCATACCGGGACGCTGGAGATAGAAAACAGGAGAGAGAACCGGTCACAAGTGTGAAAAAAAACCTCCTCTACATTGTCCTCCGATGAATTATAATCACAAATTAGTGCTTCTAAAAATAAAACAAAGGCAACATTTGATCTTTTGAAACTTTTATGCATCTGCGTTTGATTGTTCTGAGTTGGATTTTAGAAGAAGTTTTTTTGTAAACACTTATTTTATCTCACAAAAACCTGAAGAGGGAGGCAACAAAAGCTGTGTTTCCATCAAGCACTCTGGTTTGGCTCAGTTTGGTTTGGTACTGGGTGCAATTATTTGTATTTCACCATCAAAAGTTGAGAAAGGTGCAACAACTGATCCATACTGTCCCAATTTTTAGGCCCCTTTCACCTTTCCCTGGGGTACCAAGGGAACCTTTCCAACCCTAAAGCGTGGAGCGAGACTCTAAGCAGTCTGGTGACTGGTTGAAGATCTTCTTCCCGTGCAACAGAGGTAATGATGGAACATGTGTCATATTTTATAATGAGCTAATCAGCTTTTCTGCCTCATTTTGTCATACACAAAAAGGATACACATTAAAGGATAATGTGATATAATAGTTACCATATAAACCTTGTAGCAGAGAGGTTAGATTGAAGAAATTTCTCAGTTTCTTCAGTGTAGTGATAATGTCGTTTATGAACAAGCCTATTCTATGAAAGTGAGGAGACGCTGATTTGAGGGCTTGTATTCTTTTTCCATTTTTCTTGATGTGTAACAAACAAAAAAAGCAAAAATGTTGAAAAGCAAAGAGTGTTTGTTTCTGAAAGACCAAATGTGATCACTGAGCAAAGCCAAGTGAGCTGGATCTGTAAGGGCGCACTCACACTCAACATGGTTTACTCCCTTGGCCTTGGCATGGGTGGAAGAGGAGATGAAAACACACAAGCACCGATGCTCAATGTGCATGTGGCGTGTACCTGATACAGAAAGTTAGGCCTTTCTCAAACTCCCTCGTCATTCTACTTTGTCTGATGTCATGAATGAAGCTCCAATGTTAAGTTGTAGGGTTAAAATTCAGCAGCAGGCTTTGGTACTCCTGCCATTGAAACTGTATCTTCATATAGTTGATCTTCTACCTCTGAATAATTAGGTTGTCCACATGAATAATATTATTCAGACTGATAAAAATCTCTTATTTGGTAACACAAATTTGGTAACATTTCTTCTTTTAAAACATTTCATAATTTCAAGCTAGGTTCAAAAGATGATTTATTTTATCAGTCTCTGTCCTGATGTTGAAATTATTAAATTGTGCCACTTTTTCACCCCTTTTCACCACCATCATCCAGTATTGCAACATATTTTGCAACTTCGACCAATTTTTGCCACTTTTAACCAATTTTCTCAAGTCGTTGCCACTTTCGATCTTCACCACTTTTTGGCCACTTTGAACCTCTTTTTGCCGATTTTAAATCTTTTTGCCACTTTTTTCCCCCATTTTTGCAAATTATCGCTACTTTTGACCAAATTCCAGCATTTTTTGCCACTTTTAACCCCTTTTTCCATTTCAAAGCACCTCTTTAATGCCTCTTTATAACCATGTTTGCCAATGTCTTACCACTGTTAATCTTTCACCCACTTTTTTTGCCACTTTTAACCCATTATTGCGGCCCTTTTGCCATTTTTAACCCAGTTTTGCCACTTTTTAGTCGCTTTCCATCCATTTTTGCAAATTATTGCCACTTTTGACCAAATTTCAGCATGTTTTTAAACCACTTTTAACCCCTTTTTGCCGTTTCAAAGCCTCTCTAATGCCACAACCATGTTTTCCAATGTCTTACCACTGTTAATCTTTCACCCAATTTTTTCCCCCTTTTAGCACATTATTGCTACCCTTTTGCCATTTTTAACCCAGTTTTGCCACTTTTTAATCATTCAACCGATTTTTGGAAATATGCACTTTGACAAAATTTCATGCCACTTTTAACCCTTTTTGCCATTTCAAAGCCCTTTCATGCCACTTTATAACCATGTTCTCCAATGCCTTACCACTGTTAATCTTTTACCCACTTTGTTGCCACTTTTAAGCCATTTTTTTCCCTCTATTTTGCCACTTTTCACCCATTATTGTTGCCCTTTTGTTATTCTTAACCCAGTTTTGCCATTTTTTAGTAACTTCTATGTCATTTTTACATTATTTTGCAGAGGTGGAAAAAGTACCCGACTTAGTACTAAAGTAAAAGTATGGTCACTTTGGCTAGAATTTCATCAAAAAAAGTAAAAGCACTTGTTCTATAAATCTACTCAAGTTAAAGCAAAAAGCAAGTTATCTAAAGCTTTAAGCACTGAGTAGCTGCTTTTTAATACCTAAGGGGATGTCACAGTGATATATCATCTTTTCTTAATGTGCAGTAACTACAGATTTATATGGATCCCCAACCAGGTTGGTAATTATAAAGCGTGACTCAACCTGAAGTTAAGTGCAACGTTTGTTTTGGGTTGAAATGTGGAATAATGTTCTAGCAGTGTGCTGCTGACTTTTTTACTCAATACTTGATGCTTTTAAAATGCAGTAAAGTAGAAAACTTCCCCTAAAGTATACTCAAGTAAAAGTAGAAGTAGGGATTTTTAAAACTACTCAAAAAGATACAAGTATGCAAAAAAACAGCATGATTACAGTTATTTGAGTACATGTAATTAGTTACTTTCCACCCTGGTCATTTCACTGTTATTAAATTAATCAACTATTTTGTTGCTTTGATAAGTGTCATTATGATTTGGGGCAAAAACAAAATGTGCCCCTAAGTTCTCCCCTGTATCCCCCTTGTGGGCAGCCTTGTGATACAGCTGTCTTTAACTTATTTTGATTTCTTAAAGTTTGAGCAGCTGAAAATGTGGAATTTAAACCTCAGGAGCGTCTCCCATGACAAACAATAAAAGGTGTTGCACTCGTTCAGTTAGTCAGCATCAGCGTAGACTCGCTGAAGAAGGGGTTAATTATGCTCTCTCAGAGTTTAGGTCTGTAGAGGAAGGGTGATGAGAGAAGTTTGAGAAAGGCCCTTGCTCTTAACAATCATTTTAATAATGGTGCAGTGTTAGAAAGCCGTTTCGGACCAAAAGCACTAAAAATAAGCCACAAAGCTAGTAAAGTTGCTCTGACATTGCCTATGTAATTCTCCACTGAGCTGACCCTGTCAGACCGTCTTGTTAGCTGCATGCGCCATATTATAACATGACGACGTATCTGTGCTTGGCTGGGGTTGAGCAAAGTGAGCACAGGCCAGCAGGGGACTGGGGAGGGGGGGCAAGCATGCTTCAGCATTACTATAAGAGCGTTACACCAACCCTAAAACAGATCTTCATTTTTCTAACTTGTACTACAAGGGTCAGAGTTTCTCTAAGTTCATGCTTGGATAAATAAAGACTTATCTGCCAACATAAACAACCAGATTGAAAATGGACTGTCTCCAACCCTTTGTAACCTTTCCATAAACTTTAAAAACAGATAAGACGGTGAACATGAACACACATTAAGCAATCTGTGACGTCAAAATTACACAGTTTCTTTGTATTGAATCTCTTGCTTTCTGTTTTTGTTGACATTAGGGACCAACGTGAAATTGGGGCAAGAACTTTGAGCCCTTAAATTGTCCGACTGCCAGTGCTGTGAGTCATTTTCAACTGGATCTAAAGCAGTCTGCATTTGCCTTGTGTCTCAGTTAAAGAATTCCATGACATTATTCAGAAAAGGCAGAAAACAAGAGAAGATGATTTTTTTTCCACTCTTCATATTTTCCTCTTGCTGCATTTCCCATGCCTGCAGACAGAAATCAAGTTTGACAGCTGAAAAAAAAAAAAAAAAGATAGGATGAAGATTTTTTGTCACGCCACACACACATGCAAACTGAAACACACACACTCTTCTCCTAAACAATGCAAACAGTGTCAGAGTCCACAGTCCCACACTCCCATCTTGACGCCTGGGAACAACTGTGGGAAGTCTCACCTGTGCTTGTCACTCTCATGGCAGCAGCTGCCTCATTTTATTGTCTGAAGCAAATTGTGTGATTGAAGGAAATCCTTTGACTAAAGTCAAACAAAGACCCCCTTGTGTATGTAAAGAATCTCACCAGGAGGTTAGACATCTTACTAGAGGAATCTTTCATAGCGTCCTCATTATTCTGAAAGCATCAGCCATGGAAGAAAACTGTAGTCAGGTAAACTGAGCAATAAAGCAGGTAATAAAAACTATAATGTAATAACTGACATACTTCCAGGAAGCTCCCATCATTATTAGTGGTGAATGAATGAGAATGATGTACATAAAAAAAGAAAGGACAAAGTGGTTGGTGATTTTTACAGGAACCGATCAAAATGAGTTGACTGAAACTTGTTTAACCATTGGCAAAAACCCTCAGAAGCATAAATGACAATTTTTTTGTGGCATTACTTCTGAGGTTGTAAAACTGGTTACAGTTTTTCTGGTTGTGAAACTAGCTGCCTTTGGATGTTCCCCACATGCAAACTCAACCCCGACGCCCCAGGGTCAAGCCCTAAGAGCCCTGCGTAACTGGGGCCGAACCCTGTCGCGAGGGTTATGGTTATGGTTAGTCAGGGGGGACAGCTCCGGACATCAACCAGGCCCCAGCTTAAATTCCAAGAGACCCAACTGGATGTTCCCCAGGTGCTTACTTGGACCCAGATGTCCCGGGGCCACCCCCTCGGAGCTGTGCTTTGTTCACCATGGCCAAGCCCCAATGTTGGGTTAGGGTCAGGCCTGGGGGACTGGTCTGAACATCGGCCGGAGCCCAGGTCTAGTCCAAAGCAGCTCTACTAAATGTTCCAAGGCACAAACTTAACCCTAGAGTTAGGTCTGGGGCCCTGGGTGTGTCCCAATTTGTCCAACTGGATGTTCCCCATGCGCAAACTCAGACCCCAAATTCTCAGGCCACCCCCTTAGAGCCCTGCTTTGTTCACCAGGGCCAATGTTGGGGTTAGGTTTAGGTTGGTGGACTGGTTTAGGCACCAGCCCGGGTCTAGTCCCGAGCAGCCCTACTGGATGTTCCCCAGGCCCAAACGCAGCCCCAGGGTTAGTGATAGGGTTCGGTCTGGGGCCTGGTGTGTATCCCAAGTTGTCCATTTGGATCCACAGGACCTTTGTGGCCATGTGCAACCTTGGCCACAAAGGTCCTGGGACACTCGTGGCAGAGCTCTGTTTTTTCTCACCTGGGCCAAACCCTAATGTAACGTAAGGGCTATGGTTAAGGCTGGGCAAGGGGAACGCTTCGGGCGTTGGCCGGGGCCCTGGTTAAGTTCTGATTGATGGGTGTTTACCAGGTGCTAGCTCAGACCCTGACATCCCGGGGCCCTGCTCCTTTCAGAGGGGCTAAACCAGGGGGACTGCCTAGGCATCGGCGTTTAAAAGTGAAAACATGACAAGATACATGAAGGAGAATGTGAAGGAGAGGAGGGTGGGACAGTCCTGTGTGGATGAAGTGGGAGAAGTCAACAGACAAAATGTCTTAAGTGAGTCTAAAAGCTATTGCTCATATAGTCCTGTCATTACGGTAGTATTCAAACTCATCAATCTGTGACCGTCTGTCAAAGAAACTTTGAGCTGACACACCCACACAGGCCTGAGAAATGGTCTAAACTACCACAGTAAACTGGTTTGAACAAGGTTTTCTTATAGTTATGAATGTTTATTTTCATTCGGAGTTTTTAGATGATTGACACATCAGATTTTGATACCACATTTAAATTTTCTAGATTTTAAGCCAAGTTCCATCAGGCTTCCCAGAATGTCAATATTCAAATTGGCTTGTGTTGATTGCTATCACTTATGCCCTATTTTACCATAAAGAAACAAAGTTTGTATGTTGTTAAAACTTGATCAGGATATTCTACACTCTAGCCACAAGCAAAAATTCTTATCAATGAATTAGTTTCATGAATCACCCAGCCAAAATTGCGATTATAACAAAGCCTACATGGGGAATGTTAAAAAGGACACCCAAGAGTCCCATTGGTGGCTTACTTTAGCCCAGAGACTGTCTAGCAGGTTAATCCAGCCCTGGCTGTTGTGTGCTCTAAAACAATACATTTTAAATTGTTTATCAAAGGGTGTGTAGATAAAACCATATCCTATCAGCAGATAAAGCGTTCAGTAGGAGTGTAGAGTTCTTAAATACACTGCTTCAGTAAATGGACTCAGGAAATACATCATTAGGCACAAATTAATTCAAAAATAGGATTGATTCTCTCCTCTATTCTTCTTTTTATTCATCAGAAAAATCTTTATCTTCTTGTTAGAGCAGCCATGACTTCAGAAACCAAAATATTAAACCGTCACCTTGTAAAAGAAAAAATGTCCTCTTTCAAATCGGCACAAAAAGTGCCAGCTACATTTTGTAACAGAATGGATTAATGTTTGAGAGAGAAGGACAACTGAAGGATACAAATCGGAGAGTTTCATAACGGCACATTTGCTCACGTTTTTCGTTCATTTCACAATGTTTACCACGGCTGAATGTGCACGTATTGGATTTGATCTTTAGACTGACAAAGCAACAGAGAGAAATCTGCGAAACAAACAGAGAGGAATGTAATAAAGAGCCAAGAGGGCACAAAAGGAAAGTGGGTATGAAATGTAGAAGCATGTGTTCATAGAAATATAATCAAAAGAGAGTATGACAGCATACGTGGGGATAAGACTGACGTGTTTTGTGCCCTTTGAAATGGTGACCAAGCAGAGATCCTGCGATAAGACGCCCGAGCAGCCGCTGCTGTCACTCCGATTGAGTTTGTTCAGCGAGAGGGGGAGGGGACGTCAGAGTAAGAGCAACTGAGAAGGCTCAGCGAGCGGGAGAGGATAAGACAACATATGGTGGGGGGCCTCCTGCTTGAATGTTATCACCTTGTGAAGCTTTAAGAGACCCCCTTCTTTTCCCGTCTACCTCCTACCCAAGCTGGACAATAAACCCAAACAGACGACAGACTTCTGTTACGACCGTCTGTCTGCACAATCTGAGCTTTTCAGATAACACATTCAGAAAAAAAAAAAAAAAACACGGCTGGATAATGTTGTAGATGAGTTTCCCCTAAATCCACACTCACGCAGACACACAATGAGTGATACTCTATAATCTGACCTGCTGAACTGACTCCAACACTCTGCCCGCAGCTCTGCCAGCCAGCCAGCAATCGAATCTGCCATGTGGATGGATATCTGAGAAGTGTGCTGGCATCTCTGGAGGGATTCGAAGAGGCCAAACTTAACCCACACTGTGCTAAACATACGAGTCTGTGGGTTGTAACATGGAGGGTCTGTTCAAAAGCTTCCATGAGAGGAATAAAATCTATTTAATACTGAAGAGGAGGTTTATGAATGGGATGTTTAGATCTAAAACCTTCAATTACATTATCAACTTATTGATTAGAGTATTCAGAAAGTCAATTCACAAAGCCCAAATGCCCACTCTGACTCAAGCATGAACTGATAACATTTGGGGGCCATGCTGATTCGCTTTTCCATCACCAGTTTGGCCAAACCAAGCTGCGCTCCAATTGTCCCGTTTTAGAGCAGGGCCAAAACGAGTCAGCTCCACCCTTAAAGCAATTTGCCCGGTGGATTTAGCCCTTCTGCTACTGATATCCCCCATGATAAATTATCAGGGCTGCCGTACCGAGTCAAACCAAGTCGAGCCAAGCTGGGCCATGTAACGGAAAAGCCTCATATGTCTCAAAAATTCAGGTTGTGCTGCAGTAATTATATATATATATATATATATATATATATATATATATATTCATAAATGCTATTGTGAGTCATTGTGGTCATCAAGGAAAGCGCAGAGAATAGTGATAGCTTTGAAGCGGACATTTCTCAACTCAAAACACAAAAAATACAAAAGATGAAATATTAACTGGGCCTGCATGTTCATCCAATGTTTAATAGGTTCTCTGTGGATGCTTTTCCACAACAGCAGAGAACAACTGTGCCAAACCAGGTCATGCTGTGATTTCTTGACATAATCAAAAAGGCAATGTTTTGAACTATTTACAACTATGCCAAGTAATCAAAATACAAGAATAGAAACATTCTTACGCTTCATTTGTGTCCAAAAGCACTAAGATATCCATTCATTTTCAATATTGCGTATATTGTTCAGGGTCACCAGGGCTGGAGCCTATCCTAGATGTCATTTGGCGAGAGGTAGGGTACGCCCTGGACTGGTGGCCAGTCAGTTGCAGAGCTGACAAAGAGAGACAAACAACCACACCTCACACCTACAGCCAATCTAAAGTCTCCAGTTAACCTCCAGTTAACAAGCATGTCTTTGGTGGTGGAGGTACTCAGAAAGAACATGCAAAGTCTGCACGGAAAGGCCCGGGCAGCAAACAAGGAACTTTTTTGCTGTGAGGCAACAGTGTTAACCCCTGCACAACTGTAAACCTTTCAAGTACTGCTAAATACAAAAATAATTGCCAGACTGTCCATTTTGGCAGCTGGATAGCTGAGTGATTTACATTGCTGACTTTGGTACAGGATTTTGGGGGCTTGCATTGTTAGAACATGATCAGTATCCAATGTGGGCCCATGGGCAAGGTCTTTAACACCTATGTTTATTCACCTGCCTATGTGCTTTGGACAAAAGCATCTTCAAGATGACACTGAGCTTCACTTTTCTAGCCATCTGACTATTCAAAGCGCTCCCACACCACCAGGTCATACCTACCAATTCATACCCTTTCACACCATTCACACACTGATGGGGAAGGTTTCTATGGAGGATTGGCTAATCCCATCCAAACGCATCCATTCCCATTTAAACACCACTGACCAAGCAGGGAGGCTAGGTGTCTGGCCCAAGGACACATCGACTTGTGACCACAGGAGCTGGGGACTGAACTCACAACGTTCTGATTATGAGAACCGAATCTACCTACTGAGCGACCACTGCGTTACATGTATCATGTGGCATTGGGACTTTCACCCAAGCATTAATCGATAAGACTTTAAATGTCAAGTTCAAAACCATCCCAGGCCACCTTCTTGACCCACCACTTTCCCTTAACTGTCTTGCAATTGTATAGCTTACAGAGGAATAGCATATCATAGGAACAGCTTCATTACAATGATTCTTGTAGTATCCTGACAGCATGTGCAAAAGCAGTGAAGACACAGCAATGTTTTTCCCCGTTCACCCAGGTCCTATTTTCCTCTCTGTCACTTGTGTTGACATGGGCAAGGAACAAGGAAAAAGGGAGATGACAAAGGAACAGGAATGTTGGCCAGGAATATTCACTTTCTGCACCCAACAGAGCTTGTTAGCTTGCATTAATACTATCTAACTTCACATTTAAAAAGTTTTGTTCTGACTTATCAACACAGAGGAAAAACTCATCACTTCTAAGCTGGCAAAGGCTCGTCCATAGGAAGCACCATACTTCCATTTGTCCACATTCTGAATAAAAGGGACAGCCATCATACTTCTTGATGCAGCGTGGACAGTGAGTATGCAATGATGTGCAATGTTATGTTCAATGATGAGTTCAGGTTCAGCCTATGGCAGTTGGATCGTAGGGTCAAAGTGTGGAGAGGACATGGAAAGCACTATGCCGATAACTTCACCGACAGAGTAACGTCTTTTGGTTGAGGCAGTGTGATGGTGTGCAACGACATCTCCCTCACTGGAAAAATTGGGCTTATCATCATTGGAGGCAATCTCAAAGCAGAGAAATATCAAGATGAGATTCTGCAACCAGTGGCAATCCCATATCTCCACAGTCTGGGACAGAACTCTATCCTCCAAGATGACAACACTCACCCCCACAGAGTGGGGTTTATCAGGGACTACCTCCAGAATTTGGGAGTGGATGGAATGGCCCACCAGCAGTCCTGACCTCAACCTCATCGAACTTTTTTGGGACCAGAGTGACCAACAAGACCAGACTGGCTGACTTGCGACAAATGCTGACTGCGTATCGTCCTTCCAAACACTAATGAGGCTCCTGTTTGTTAAATGAAGAAACTGTTAAATTGCCAGTATCTGCCAAAAAACACCAAACAAGAGTCAACAGCTATCAGCTGTTTGGCATAGAGAAGATTTGGCAAATTTTTCATGGGTGCAACCCACATACTCAGCTCTGCTGCTCATCCCACAAATGCATGTTCCTTACAAATGTGGCACCATTTCAAAGTGAAATAAACAGGCTTTCTAACGGTATAAGATACCAAGAAGCAACAAAGAAATAATCCACCAAACACAAATGTATTTACTTTTTGTGCTAAGTTGTATTGTATTACAGCTACACCTGCTTTTTACCTGACTTTTTAAAAATAAAACTTTTGATTCTAACAGCATCCATAAAGACAGTTTAATAAGTCCTAACACCTGCTCCGTTTCAATAGCTCTGTTCTCGTGACTATGGCAAGGAAATAATTTTGGACGGCTTTCAGATCGACTATTTCTTTGGTAAAAAGTGATTTCAAAGAGAGCTGAACATGGCAAGGTCTGCAGATAACCCAGAGGTACTGGGAGATTGTGTTTCAAAATGACAAGTGGCTGCAGACTTTAATGCTTCCAGCACCACAGAAAGAAATTCTTCCATCTTTTAAAGTTTTGGGTAGAAGCTGTGAAAACTCAGACATCTGAAAATATTGGCAAACGAAACCTAAAAGGACTTCACAGATAGAAAACACCAGATGTTGGAGCTGTATTTTAGGGTAAAGGTGTCCTGACACAGTTAGTGTGTTTTATGACGTTTTTGGCTTATCTGGGTTTCCCACACAGGGCACTGGAAGGTTTTTACCCCCGCTGACCTCCACACAGGCACGTGACACAAGCCAGGAGGGGAGGTGAGGCAGATAATGAGGGAGAAAGAGGAAGAAGAGACCATAGCCAGGCCTTTAGCCCACCCAGAACCAAATCTCAGCCAAACTCTCCCCCACATCTCACAAAGGCAGGAACACGGCGACCTTCGCCAACCACGACAATGTCTGCATGTTTATAAATGCATCTCTTCATGTATGTTTCAGAGTGTTTAAAAGATGATTTTCTTCAGAGGAAAAGAAACGTCATCCTTCGCCACAAGCTGCGCCGGATCACCCCCGTCTCCCATAAATATTTCTCCCTTCTGCTGCACACACAACCAGAACCTGCCGCAAGTATTAAAACAAGACTTTTCCATCTTAAAATGTGGGGGAGAGACAGAGAGAGGAGGAGGAAGACGAGGAAAAACGGGGGAGGTAGGCATAAGAGAAAATAAGCAGAGGGAAATATTTGGCTTGAAGCAGCCAGAGCCTCATCAAGGTTAATTGGTCTGTTGAGAGGACACACTCATCTGGCTCATCAATCACCGGCTCCATTGTTTCCCAAAGTCTGTCTCCCTGCACCGCGATTCAGCACCAAAGCCCCTGTAATGACCGCTCCTGTCACAGACACAATACCTCATCGTGTCCCAGTATATAAATCTACCTGCAGTCAGGACGCCCCAACATCAGCGCTGATTAAAAAGGTCCGAAATCATGACTTAGTCTGACTCGTTCTGTGTTTTTAATGTCATAAAAAGATCTGACAAGCAAACAACACAAAGTCTGTTCGACCTTCTCCGTGTACTTGAGGATTAGGAAGTGTTGCCAAGTTTCAGGATGTGTGCAAAGGTGAAACGCAGTTCAGCTCAAAGTCAGCGCCACATCAAGAGGAGCAGGAATCAGGCCATCAGACTACAGTTTTCACAAATCTCATGACAGATTCACGTGAAATGTTCAAAAATTTACTGCAAAAGCATTCAAAGATTTCAGTAAAAGATTCCAAAAAATTCCAAACACTTGAAAAATGATATGTTACAAAATTTTACAGCAAAAGCTTTGGATCATTTTCAACATAAGCTTCTGAAATATTTCTGAACATTTCCATTCAAATTCCTGTCAAATCACCTTCAAAAAAACTCTTCAAAAACTGTTGCTGAATTCTCAAGCGATTTGACCTAAAATCTCCAACACTTTCACTAAAATTTCTACATGTTCCAAAATTTCCATCAAAAGATCGGGAACATTTCAGCAGATGCTTCCAAACATTGTTATGAATGTTTTTTTCTTTATCTCTTCCACCTCCACAAAAATTCAAAAGATCCAAATTAAGTCTCAAAAAAGTCAAGAAATTCCTCAGAAAACAATACTAAATTTGAACTAAATTCTACCAAATTTCCAACAAAGCTCTGGAACATTCTCAACAGAAGCTTCCCAAAATTTTCTGAACATTTCTATAGAAATATTATACTCTATTAAGTTCTGATGTCTCAAAAATTTAAAGAAAGAAAATTTCAGGGAAGTGTTCCAAAATTTCAAGCAAAAGTTTTCAAACATTTCCAACGGAAACTTTCATAAAATATTCCATAAAAAACTAACAGGGATGTACAACATTAGATTTTCATCAGTATCTGATGTGTCCATATTTACAAATGAATGTTAGCCGATATTGATATTTAATTGTAGTTCAGACCTAAAAATTCAGTCTAAAACACAAACTTTAAAGTTTAAGGATGAATTATTAAACAATTTTCAGTCCTTTAAACAGACTTTAACGTGTAGAATGGTTTTAGGTTCACCCAAAAACCATCTTAAAATGGCATTTGAGAGGGAAAACCAGTCGGTTGTGGTTATTCTAGCTTAAATTTCACTTTTAATTTTGAAATAATTTCTGGTGAACGCTTTGATGTTACCCCCCTCCTCATATAATTTCATTTTAGACTTTTTTGAACGTGCTAAGGGTGTCGTACGATTCCAAGAGGATACTGTTTGGTTCTTTGGGTAGAAAATTAGTAGGTTTGCTTCTATTTTGGACATTTCCTGTACCTTTTATAAAGTGCTGACGACCTGCACCCCTTTTTGAAAAATTCTTAAAAAGGACAGTACAGCAAAGACAACAAGCTCAGACATTAGTAGTTTAGTTCCAATTTGTCTTCTTTGTCCTCTCATTTTTCTGTTGTCAGTTTTTTTGTAACCACACTTCTGTAAAACCAGATTTTTTTTTATTCATACATATAAATAACTTATGTCTTTTTTAAGAACAGAAAGTGCAAGCAGGGTCATGTCGAACATAGATTTAGATGAATGGATGGATGGATGGATGGATGGGTGGATGGGTGGATGGATGTGTGGATAGATGGATGGATGGGTGGATGGATGGATGGATGTGTGGATGGATGTGTGGATAGAAGGATGGATGGGTGGATGGATGGATGGATGGGTGGATGGATGTGTGGATAGACGGATGGACGGATGGATGGATGGATGGATGTGTGTATAGATGGATGGATGGCTGGAAGGATGTGTTGATAGATGGCTGTATGGGTGGATGGATGTGTGGATAGATGGATGGATGGGTGGATGGATGGATGGATGTGTGGATGGATGTGTGGATAGAAGGATGGATGGGTGGATGGATGGATGGATGGGTGGATGGATGTGTGGATAGAAGGATGGATGGGTGGATGGATGTGTGGATAGAAGGATGGATGGGTGGATGGATGGATGGATGGGTGGATGGATGGATGGGTGGATGGATGTGTGGATAGACGGATGGATGGGTGGATGGATGTGTGGATAGACGGATGGATGGGTGGATGGATGGATGGATGGATGGATGGGTGGATGGATGTGTGGATAGAAGGATGGATGGGTGGATGGATGTGTGGATAGACGGATGGATGGGTGGATGGATGGATGGATGGATGTGTGGATAGACGGATGGATGGGTGGATGGATGTGTGGATAGACGGATGGATGGGTGGATGGATGGATGGATGGATGTGTGGATAGACGGATGGATGGGTGGATGGATGTGTGGATAGACGGATAGACGGATGGATGGATATTTTATTTATCTTGAGGGAAATTCTCTTTTCTTTTGGCAGCTTTACATGAAGATAAGTCTGAAGATGAACTTTTTGATGTTATCAGTCATCAAAGTAACTGAGAATCATTTTAAAACCAATGCAGTTCCAAATATCTAGTCTTCTTGAGTATAAATACATTCATTCTGAAAGGTTTAATTCAACAAATAAACCCATGACTGGATCGGTGTATGGGACATGTAGGCCAGGTGTGTAACCTGACACGCCAGATGGATTTGTTTCACACATCTATCTGGGAAAGCTTCAATAGGAAACGTTTAAGAAAAGGCAGAGGCTTTGAAAAAAACTCGGAGTGTGATTGCATGAACGTTCTGTCTGTCACATCTCTACGTGCCAATGGATCTGTTCAAAGGGGAAATTAAGTTCATCTTAATCAAAGAGCAGATTTCAGAGGCGATCTATAATGAGGGGAACATTATATTTCCCAGCCCCGGGGGAAATTAATCTAAATAGTTGCCAGATGATTTCAGTGATGTAGGAGATGGTGAAAGCACTAAGATGCACTTTTCTTTTACTGGGTGATTTCTGTAATATTTCAGCTTATTGTGAAACAGTTTAACCCATTACAACCATCAAATATGACCCCAGAGAGATTTCAACATAAATTTCAACTGTCCTAAGCAGTGGTTGAGGTATTTTGTTTCAACACTTTTCCCTACTTATTGATGCCTTTCTGTGAACAAGAATTATCAGGATTTTTTTTACAAGGCTTATTTTTGGACTTTTCTGTCTTTATTAGAAAGAGATAGGACAGTGGAGAGAGATGGAAACAGGAATGAGAGAGCAGGGAATAACGCCGTGTAAGAGCCACAGGTTGGACTTGCTGTCTGCAAACACAGGGTGCAACCTAACCACTGGGCCATCTGATCCCCATGATACACGAGATTTTTTAAATTTAATATGATTCTAGTAAAAAATACAATAATACACGTTGGGACAAAAACATCATTCTGGACACTTCATACTGGGGGATTTCTTTTCTTTCTTCTTTTATTAATGCAGGAAAACTCCTGCACACTGTCTAAATGTAATAAATATGTTGTATGTGCGAATAAGATTCAGTTTTTTCCTTTATGAGTGTCAGCTTTCAGTTAAAATATGGCTGAAGACTGCTATATTTTTGTCAGCATTAAAGTTTTCATAACAACGGATCATTCAGCGACTGTTGTCAGCTTGGCAAATGAGCTATGTAAACATTTTAACACCTATATTAACTTTCTAAAGAAGACACGAAACCCCAAAAAAACATGTTAAAATGTAGATTTTCTTGATTCATAAACCTTAAACCCATGTACATAAAAAGGGATTTGGTGTTTTTTGGTTAAGGATTAAGAAGAGAGAATAGCAAAACTTTTAAAAATTGCTCAAACTGACTACTTCCTTGTTTTTAACTTACCAAAATGCACGTAAACTCCCACATGACTGTCTTGATTTTACACATACACTGTACGTACGTATTTGTGCCCTTTAAACAGCGCTTCTTCATTCACTTGGGGCAGCTTTTGCCTCAAAACGTGGCAGAAGATTTTAGCCTTTTAGAAGTTTAGGAAGCATTTTTTACTATTTATCATTAAAATAAAAACTACACGGTTTTTGTAAGACGTGGTATTGAAACATTTTGGCAACCTTACATCAGCTCTCTGAAAAAGTCATGAAATCCTCCAAAAAGTGTGAAAATTTGGATTTTCTAAATTTGTAAACCTTAAAAGCACACATGTATGAGGGATTTATCCTTTTTTATAAAAAGGTTAAGGAAATGGGATAAAAAGAATTTATTCCATAAAATAATGTTGGTAAGATCCTGCATACTGTCTGAATTTAACAAATCCCTTGTGCGTACGTATTTTTGCTTTTTCCTATCCTTGTGGCTGCTTTGGCTTTAAAATGTGGCTGAAGGTTTTAAGTCTTTTTTAACGTTTTGAAAGCATTTGTTAAAACTGAATATTAAAATAAGAGAAATTGTAAGTCTTTTTAAGGGTATTAAAACATTTTGACAGCCTTGCTCCAGCTACAAAAGCAAAAAGGCACAAAATTCCCCTGAAAAACATAGTGATTTTGATTTTCTTGAATTGTAAACCTGAAAAGCGTGTTTATACAAGGAATTTGTTGTTTTTAGGAAAAGATTTTTTTTTTTAAATTACTCACTAAGTAATTTCTTTCCTTAAATGCAGGCAAATTCCTGCATACCGTCATTATAAATATGTATTTTTGCAGTTTAAACAGTGCTTTTTCTTCACTTGTGGCAACTTTGGCTTAAAACTGTGGCCAAAGATTTTAGTCTTTTTTTTTTTTTTTTTGGAAGCATTTGTTACTACTGATCATTAAGATGACTGAGATTATGTTTGGAGTTTTTTTCCTTTTTTTTTAAGGGTATTAAAACATTTGATAGAATTACATCAGCTCAGAAGAAAAGGCATGAAATCCCCAGAACATGTGGAAATTTTGTTTTTCTTGATTCTGTAAAACTTTACATCATTTTTATACCAGAGAGTCATTATATTTAGGACAAGATTAAACGAGAAGAGTAATTATTCATATAGAAATGTAGTCATAACAAGTTATTTCTTGTTTTTAGCAAACAAAAATGCAGGAAACCTACTGCACACAGTGTTATTACGTCGACTAAAACTATTCGTCTATAGCCTTTTTTCCATGACAAAACTAGACTAAAACCAACAAAAATAGATCTGTGATGACTAAAACTGACAAAAACTAAGTTTAATTTTTGTCAAGATGACTAAAACTAGATTAAAATGTAATTTCGTTTACGTCGGACATTCGAAATACATGATATTTCTCCACTGCGGGTAAGTCTGTCAAAAAACAATGCATCTGTAGCTCTTGTGCCTCTCAGCTGGAGAAAGCAGGGACCCCAGGTTTGGCAGGGTGCAGAGAACACAATACACTGATTTGGTATCAGATTTAGCTAAAAAAATAAATGCTTTGACTAAAAGTAAAGACTAAAATGTGAGGACTTTTATGGACTAAAACTAGACTAAAATGTTTTGAGTTTTCGTCGACTAAAACTAGACTAAAACTAGGAGAGAAACGACTAAAATGTGACTAAAACTAAAATGCATTTCATTTAAAGACTAAAACTAAGACTAAAATCAAAAATAGCTGCCAAAATTAAGACTGCCTGCACACAGTCTCAATTTAACAAATTCATTGTACGAACGTATTCGTGTTTTTAAAACAGTGCTTTCTCTCTGTGGCAGGTTTTACTAATAAATGTGGATGTTTTAGCACATTTTGAAGTTTTGGAAGCATTTATCACTTCCTTAAACTCACAGATTGTAAGGTTTTAAAAATAAATGAGCAACAGCCTTACATCAGCTGGTCATCAGTCGTGAAATCCTCTCAAAACAGTAAAATACGTGTTTTCTTTATTTGTCAGCCTCTTTGGCACTTGTAAATGAAGGATTTATCCTTTTTTTTTGAAGAGAGGTGTTTCTTTTTCTCTAATTTATCAAAGATATCTCCGAATTCTTGTGTTTCATTTCTCTTCGGACAAAAATCAAACAGTATCTGAATGAATAAATGTCACCTTGAGTTTTAAAAATTTGCGAGGGAATTTTTCAACACTGCAACTACAGAAATGAATGGCAGATAAGTTGTCAATTGAAATAAATGTTACTCTACTCCTAAAATGATGTCGTATTTCTTACAATCAAACATTATACAGTAAAGTCAGCCTGTGGTTGAACTTGTAGTGAAGGGTCAGTCAAAAACACTGGAGATCAGCGCCATAATTTTACCAGTTATTAAAAATATCACATGTAAAACTTTAAACTAAATATTCCCTGATGTCACTGACCCTCAGCTTCTTCATTCATTGAGCTCATTACCAAAACAAACTGCTGTTGTTAATAAAAAAGTACGAGCCTTGTGCTAATAGTTGCCTAACCTCTAACCACGAGCCACACTTGACTTGACATTTCATGCTAGCTGCACATGAATGGACTGATTGTTCTGCATGATTTCCAGGATTTGGCCGCCTGCCTCGGCTCCGTCGTCTACGCTACTACTACGTCCGTTTGTCTCGTGACCTTACAGGTTCAAATCCTTCCACCAAGAAGACACGCCGCATGAGAAGCTGCTCAGACTGTGTTGTTATGTCTGTCTGTGACTCCCAGAGAGGCTCCTGTGTTAGCCGAGCAGGGAGCTGCCTCTGCTGCTCCTACATTTATCCTTTCTTATGTCTTAGAAACCCTCTGCTCCCCATCCTCCTCCTCATCAGCTCCATCCCTCCATCCATGCTGCTTCACTTCTTCTTCTTCCTCTTCTTCTTCTCTCCCCTAACAGGCTCTGATCCGGAGAGGAAGAGGAGGGAGGAGGGGGTTGGGGGGCTGGAAATAACCTTCACATGGCCAGCTTTACCCAGCTATCTCTCTTACACAGACCGCTGCTGCTGCTGCTGCTGCTGCGCCGACTCATGCACACACACATTTAACACAGACTCACATATATACAGATGCATGCCAGGGAATGACGGACAGCGCCACTCACCACTCCATGGACCAGGAACTCAAACAGTTTGCTCTTGGTGGCTTTCCTGGCTCCCCCCGCCGTCTCCTCCGTAGCCATTTGCTCGGTCCCCTCCGTTCACCCTCTGCTACGTCTCCCCTCTCTCCTTCTTTTGTCTCTCCCTCTCCCTTCAACCCAGCCTCCTGTTCCCCTCCCCTGCTCCACTTTCCTTCTCTTTGTGCTCTCCTTTTCAGCACTGCCTGTCCCTGACTCTCCTTCTCTCTCTCTCTCTCCTCTCGCTCTCTCTCTTCCCTCCCTCTCTGGCTCTATTTTGAATGTGCAGCAGCAGCAGCCCCGCCGAGTCTCTCACTGTGTCTCGCTCACTTTTTTAGTTGAGCTGCCTTTCAGGAGCCCGGCACGTCGCTTGGAGGTTGGGGGGGGGGGGGGGGGGGGTTGGGGGGGGAGGGGTGGTGGTGGGGTGTCTGTGCGGGGGTCTGTCAAGGGGGTTTCAGCCAGCCCACCCTGATGCTCCCCCGCACAGCTGTTGCATTCCTTTGGTAGATAAGGGCATGTGGAGCGGCGATGTGAGGCTGCCGTTTGGTTTCAAACAGGGGGCTGGGAAGTTACAGTCAGTTAGCTTAGCTCCCTCTGCTGCAGACCCTCCACCCCCCAGCACAGTGACCAACACAGAGGCCACGGTCAGCGCTCACACACTGCTCATTCTCAAAAAAAAGAGCTCTTAAAGGGGCCACACATGGTTTTAACCAAGCGGCAACCTCTGGTGTAAAAGCCCGAAGCAGCCAAAATGCTGCAATTCCTCAAGTGTCCACAAGAGGCTGACTCCAAAAGCCAAGAAATACCAATCTGAGCCCAATAATACCCACATTTTCTAGCAAAAAGAAATGTGCAAGTCCTTAGACTGTATAAAGCATGGACGTAGTCTCAGTGACATCATTCGTTGGTGTCTAAAGATGGGTTAAGAAGACCAACTATGGTGGTTAACATATTGGAAATGCAAACCCCAAATACCTTTTGGCTAATCTATGAGAAGTCAAAGAAACTGGGTTGATGGAGCAAATGAACATCTTGAAATATACCCATGTGACTTGTCTGACCAATCAGCTTGAACACTGGTTTCCAACCTGGGGAGTACAGGTCAATGTTTGCTCTGACATTGGCAAATTTAGATGTGGACAAATAATCATACATATATATAACCATGATTAGAAATACAATGTACGTTGGTATATTACGGCGTCCTAAAGTTTAAAAGAAGAAGATCCAATTATTCTGGGAAAAAAGTTGAAATTCATGAGAAATTTAATCTTTTTGAAAGTCATATTTACAGGAAACCAAAGTCAGGATGTGTGAGTTAAAAAGGCTGTAAATTTACAAGAAGAAACGTGAGGGGTTTAAAAAAGTGGCAAATTTTGACATCATAAAGAAAAAAAGTCATTTATTTTGTCTGAAATTACTGAATTTTAAACTTTAAAATCTCACGTTTTTTTCCAAAAACTTCACAGAACCATTTTTTATTCTTTAGAGTGGCTCTAAAACACAGTTTTAATAATAGAAAGCTTTACATATGTCCTTTGTCAAGGACAAGTTCCCATTTGCCTATTATGTTGGGATATTGTTAACAAAAACAAATACAATTGAAGTTTAATTTTTCCGAAGTGGGTCCAAGGGGGGCTTTGCTTTTCTTAGATATGAGTGTGAGAGGGCAGGGGGCTTAGGAAAAAAGTTGGGAACCAATGAGTTACTATGTTCCAATCTATTAATGTACTGAACCCAATTAGCAAAATGGATGTTTAATTCAGGCTGCATGGTAGTCTGCACCAGAATTACAAGTCTCAACTAGATCAAAATTGCAATTTCAGCTGAAATTGCATGGGGATGCTGAGATGTGAATTGTGGAAGAACTGCTGAAAATAGCCAAAAGCAGAAAAAAATGAAAATAGCATAAAATGGCATAAAAGTAGCTGAAAATGGTATTGCTTAAAAAGGATATAAATAGCTTGATAATAGCTATATTTTAAAAATTATAAAAGTCAGAAATGAGAAAAGTCATAGCAGTCAAATGACAAAGAAACTTAATTTTTTAGCTGAAAATAGCATAAAATAGCTGATTTTGGCCTAAAAGTGGCTGAAAAAATGCATTCAACAGCTGAAAAAGCATAGAAATACCATGATAATAGCTATATTTTAAAAATTATAAAAATTAGAAATGCGAAAAGTCATAGCAGTCAAATGACAAAGAAACTTAATTTTTTAAAAGTTTAAAAGGTGTCGATACGTCTAGGACTCGGTCTTCACATTTCAAACACCAGTTTAGGTCTTTTTTGCATTTTTTTAGGCAAAAAGGTGCAGAGGATGACTTATTTTTTCATAACTAATCCATTTTGATTGTATCTAAGCTAAGAGATATGCTTGATGATGCACAAGGGGAGTCACTACTTTGACAGAGAGGGTTTCAGCAATAGTTCCTTTTTGTTGGATACAGGCAAACTAGTTGGAAACACTGCGTTGGACTGTGAAACATTTGGATCATTTGTGCACCATCTTGCTTTTCCTCCCTCTCCTCAACAAACCCATGCATAAGCATATGCACATAAGCAGGTGTACAGAAAGAGTGGAAGTGGTTCTCTGACTAAGCATGTTTCCCTCTCACGCTATAACTGGGCCTGCTTGGATTATCTGCTGACCGTTTAACCATTGTAATATTCTCTATCAGCATAAAACCCCCTCCTCCTGTACTCAAGAAACTTGTTAGAAGTTTGTTTTTTCTCACTACTTCTTGTGCAAATGTTGCAATAATAAGCAGGAAAGAAAATCTGTAAACCTCATACATTTTACTTTTCGGCCACATTACACAGCCCTATCATGTTAGTGTTTTGCAGAAGGCTTGAGCCCTGAATTACCTCCCCCTCTTTACTTTGATTCGGCAAATGAAGGTAAGCATGAGAGAGAATTTCCAATATGGCCACCACCAATATTGGGCTTAAAATTGCCTCTAAAAATCAATGGGTGACATAACTTCATCTACATCCATGTTTTATATACAAGCTGTGATGTTAACCAAACACCAACCAAAAGAAAAACCTCCCACTTTGTAGTTCAAATGTCCACTTGACACTGACTCCAAGAAATCCTCACTAAGTCCCATAATTCCTGTCCTGACAGCAGAAATAAACACGTTTACAGCCGTGTTACATACCTGCCTTAGTCTCCATAGCTCATGTCTTCATTCATAAAAGCTGAATTTTTCACAACTCATTTGTTCTACTTTAAAAATGCTCAAAATGCTTCCCGCAATACTTTCAGGCTCGGCAGATTCATGACGTGAGCAAGCAGCAGCAAGAGGCCGGTGCAATTATGGTGGAAGACATTGGCGTGGATGCTGCAAAAGCGCCAGTTTTATCAGAACTTGACGACATTTCTTTGTTAAAAGAAGAACAAAGAACAGCAGTGAGTTGTTTCCTTTCCAAAAAATGACAAAAGCCGTGTACTGACATGTCTACAGGCACCATGTGTGCGTTACGCAGCTCTCTATGGAGTTTATTCCTCTGTAAGGGCGCAGCAATGACATCACTGAGACTACATCCATGTTTCATACAGTAGCAGGTTTGAACAGTCTCATAAACGTTTTCAGTTAAAAGCCTCTCAAGTTGAAGGAATTATTTCTAGTTTCCAAAGGAAATGTTTCTCTCAATAGGCGAGCTAATACGCTCCAAACCCACTTAACAAAGCCAGAAGGCCACGACAAGAGCACCTTCACTTCCTGTGTTTCTGCGCTGGCCTTTGTCAGAGTGCATTCATAGGTTAGGAGTGTTTCCTCCACTCGCCTCATTAGCTTTACCTTTCACCCACTAGCCGGCCCGGAGGCTAAACTCAGAGAGTGGTGACTGTGTAAAGGCAAACAAACAGTCTGGACAGCACAGCAAGGTGACTGTGTGAGTCGACACGTGTAATTAGGCTCTGCTGGGGATTCATGCAGGCAGATTTTTCAACTCAGAATGCAAAAAAAATGAAGTCAAATAAGAGGAAAAACACTAAAGCTTCATGTCCACAGTGAGGTCGCATCAGAAGCGCAGCTTTTACGCCATGATGACATCATTACACCGACTTGAATCACGCCAAATTAAAGATTACGGCTCTTTCATGTCCTCTCCTCCAGCCGCTCGTTCTCCACCTCCCTCCTGCAGCCCGTCAGATCAGAGGAGTGAAATATTCATGAGGTGATTTGAATGACAAAGGAGGCGAAGTGGGGCACATTCAAAGGGGGCTTGGCTTTGTGACACATGATGGCAAATTGTCACCGTTATTGTTTCCTGCTTCCTCTGACCCGATGGCGCGAAAACGTAAGAGAAGTGTCAAACATGGTGATGAAGAAGAAAGGAAATGAGCCTAAAGAGTTTGAAACTGTGATCTGTATTGTAATTATCTCAACACTATGGCTGTGTCTCAAATAACACTCTCATTCAGTAATCCCATCACAGGGAGCTCTCTGTAGTGGACGATATCGTAAAAACAGACACTCACTATCGCCCTGGGAGCCGATAATGACGTCATTAGTGTCGCACAATTAAAATACGCAGCAATGCACGCACAAGTGAGGATGAAAAATGAACAACAGCATGCCTTTCAGTGATAACTGCTAATATACCAGAGCTCTCTTCTCAGTTCATGACTGCCTTTTATGAAAATAATCAACTGGATTATTCTTTATTACTGTTAGAATCACACTGTTACAACTGTTAGTCTCTTTTCTACAACTGTCTAACTATATTTAAGCTCCTGCTTTAGCTGGTTTTGAAATATTCCTTTATCTCAATTCTTATCCACTTTTTGGGTTAGATTAGCTGTTTAAAGCAGTGGTTCTCAACCTTTTCAGCCCGTGACCCCCAAAATAAAGGTGCCAGAGACCGGGGACCCCCACTGTACCTGAAGGTGGTTGAACATAGCCATGCACATTCACAAACAGTCATGTGCAGACAAGGCCGCCCATAAGGGGAGAGCTTCCTGGGGCTGAGCCAAACAGGGGGCCCATGGAGGTCAGCAAAATCATGATCTACTGTAAAGTTAAGCTGTTATATCCATATTTTATATTTAACCTGAAAAAATAACCACTATTATCTATGAAACAAGTCTCTTTTTTAAATCATTTGTGTAGTATATAGCCTTCTTCAAAATGTAAATCTATTTTATAAAAAAAAAAAAAAAAACAGATTAAATGGGTTAAAAATGGGGAAAAAAAATTGCTTAATAATGGCAAAAAAGTGGTGGAAAAGATGGTGAAATTGGATCTTAAAAGTAGCAGAAATGGGTTAGAAGTGGCAAATTTAGATAAGAATGGCAAAAAAATAACCGAAAAGGGCAAAAATGGGTTACAGTGGCTAAAATGGGCATAAATAGTGGTCAAAGGGAATTAAAAAGTGGCTGAAAAGGCTTCAAATTGGCAGAAATGGGTGAAAATCTGGTGACATGGGAAGAAAAATTGATATAAACTGGCAAAATAGAGCTAACTGAGAAAGAAACAATAGGCAGATATTGGCAGAAATTTGTCAAACTGGCAAAAATGGTCATATCAGATAGTGAAATGTAGTTAATTAGGAAAAATTAGGCATAAAAAGTGGTAAAATGGGGTTAATAGTGGCAATAATGGGTCAATAGAGGCAACATAAGGCTTATGTGGTAAGAATTGGTTTAAAAGTGGCAAAAACAAAAAGTGTTGGAGTGTTTGAAAGGGTTTAAAATGACAAAAATAAGTGTTAAATGGCAAAAATGTGATAAAATTTGTAGGAAAAGGTGCTGAAATCACCCCCCCCCCAGTGTCTGACGATGCCCAAGGGGGGTCCCGACCCCAAGGTTGAGAACCACTGGTTTAAAGAGCCTTTTGAATGCTTTCTTTGATTATGTTGCCTTTTCCTTTGTCATTATGTTTTCCTTTCTCGATTAGTTGCTAAAATGTGCAATAAAAAATAAGTTTGCTTTGCCTAATTTTACGTTAACTAAAACTTATAAAAGAGTATTTTCTGTTGAAATAGTTTAGTTTGCAATTAAAGCTCCTGTGAGGAACTTTGTGATCGTGTTGATTTTTGCGCCCCCTGTGGACAAAGCGCTAACTCTTTCTGCTTTGCTGATTTTGCCCTGTACAGATGTAAATATTGTTTTTATGCCTCCAAGCTGGCGATAACCAGGGTCGGAGACTTTATATTTTTGGGTTATTCGTCGGTTCTGTTCATGTTGGACAATTTTGTGTATGCAACAATCTCGAGAATCTTGCACAAATGTCCACCCTGATTCAAGACTAAATTAAACACATTTTGGAAGAACCACCCCATCCCATTGTCTTGACCCATCACTGCACTTTCACTTTCAATGACAGTGTACATTGCAAAGGCATATAAAAACCTGGTGGTGGTTCTAGTTTCTTTTACAAGATGCTGATTTATTTAGTTGTCAGATTTATCTTCCATCAAGAATCCTCTTAGTGGTAAAAAGGATGGAATTGTGTTTTTACTATGTCATTTGTCAGGAAAACCATCATGTTTCCCGTTTTGGCTCCAATAGCCAGGCCTGGAGGAACAATGTTTTCAGGTTATTTGGCTGACCACGTACAGTCATGTGGTTAAGTTTTAGGCATGTAAGTTACTAAGAATTCACTGACCCGATGTGCCATGACATGGTATGCGTTGCTTGGCAGCTAAGGTCAAGCTCTATAGCTCTACCCAGAGACTGCTGGCGGTTTTCAAACCCTTGGGACATCGACAGCATAACCAGGGGCCCTTGGCTACCCTACCACCGATGCGGACGGTACCCTAGGCCATGCTTACTCGCCACATCCACCCCTTACTCCGCCCTAAATGTGTAAACTTCATTATTTTTTCAACAGATTATTTTTCCATGTCCCTGGTAATATGCAAAGACATCCAGAGCTCTACCAGAGTTACGTCAATCCTACTTCAGGTGCCCCCAGGTGGGCTTACTCGCCATTACACGCCCTACTTCAGCCTCAATGTTCAGCCCAAACATGCCTAAAAGTTCTGCACAATACATCCATACTTCCAGGCTATTCTTGGGAACATGACATCTCAAGAAAACTTCGAGAGATTTTCTCTCCACTCTGATGAACGGATGAACTGATTAGATTTTGGCAACAGAAAGGTTACTGTGACTTCAAATCTTGTGAGTACCACAATTCGAGAATGAATTCATGTAGTTTAGTCTAATTTGTAAAACATTCACTTGAGAGGACTTGAGGGTAAATTCATTTAATTTTTGGAAGGTCACAGGCCACTGAGACAGTAGATATTGTGAGGTCAAGTGGCTTTGTACCATGTTTTTAGGTATCAATTTGAACCCTGTGAACTTGACTAGTAACCAAAGTTACGAGTAACACAATTACACCATTAAAGAGATACGTTTTCAACCAATTGCACAAGCCAGCCAAAGCCGTTCTTCTCGACCCACTGCACTGTCCAGCTATAGTCTACCTCAGTGGTTCTCAAATGGTGTGGCAAGACACACTTGTGTGCCATAGGCAAGTTTAGGTGTGCCGTGGGAATTTGTACCATATGTTATTTCTACAATTTTATGGCAAGTACTGTAACCAGGCCTGCCCACAGATCTGGACCCCTGAAAACCCCCAGAGAACAGGACGTCCCCAGTTGGGATTTATTGTTGATATCAGTGTATGAGTGTTGGATCAGTAGCATATGTGCTAGCATCCTGGCTAACAGTTACCCCATTTGGAGCTGAAAAGCATGGCAAGCTGTTATTGGATTGAAATTATTCATTCATGCAACTTTTAACCATGTTAACCAATTTTTTCTTTTTTTTTTTTTACCCATTTTCCCACTTTTTTGACAAATTAAACCATTTTGCTGCCATTTTTTTCCAGCTTTTTTGCTACTTTTTCTTATTACTTCTTTTGACCCATTTTTGCCACTTTTTTAGAACTTTTTGCCACATTTAACCTGTTTTTGTCATCATTTTGCCACTTTTGCTGAATTTTGCTATTGTTTGGCCATTTTTGCCATTTTTCCCCATCACTTTTAACCCCTTTTTAATACGTTTTAGCAACTTTAACCCTTTTTTGCAACTTTTCTGCCACTTGTGATTTATTTTGCCACCTTTTTGCCAATTATTTCCCACTTTTGCCTCTGTTTGACCACTTTTTTTGCCCAATTTTGCCCTTTTTTCACTTTTAACCCGTTTTTACCACCTATTTACAACATCCAATCCTCTTAGGCCACTTGTAACCCATTTTTGCCACTTTCAACAAGTTTTGGCCAATTTCAACCCATTGTTTGGCCACTTTTATTTGTTTTTTACCAATTATCACTCATTTCTGAAATTTCTGCCCAATTTTGCCATGTTTTTTCTTCACTTTTAACCCAATTTTGCCATCTCCATGATCCCTCAGTTGGCTGGGCCCCAGAAAGCTCTCCCCTTTATCTCCTCTTATGTGCCACCTTGACTGTAACATTATTTAAAAAGGCTACTTTATATCGATTCAATTATGGTGTGCCTTGAGATTTTGGCTTAACCTTAGGTGTGCCTTGGGTGAAAATAGTTTGATAACCACTGGTCTACCTCCCAGAGGCAACCACCAAGTGGTGTCTTTTACTAGAGATGTCTTGATATTGTAAATATAGACATATGACGGTTTTCAACAATTAATCTTCAGAGGAAAAAGTTAGTTTTTCAAGTGGAGCAGAGCCAAGGAACTACAGTCACCATCAGCCTTTAGTTTTATGTCTTTCTATGTTTTAGATATTTTTGCTCATTCTACACTTTTTTTCTGTTTTATGTATTTTCAAGCTTTTTTTTTCTCCATAGAGCACTTTGGTAAACATCAGTGTTTTTATATCTGCTAAATGAATAAAGTGCGTTGTACTGGCAGCTGTTAATAAACCTCTTCTTGCACCTACCCTGCAGCAGTAATTTTTTATCATAAGAAAAAAACAATAAAGGAATAGTAAATAATTTTGCTGATGGTCCTGTTTGCATTTGTAGGTCATAAAAAGGCAGTGGTTTAAATTTCAGTTTGTTTCATCACCTGTGAAAAACTCATCAAAGGAGCTTTAAAACATCCTCTATAATTATCTTTAAATACTAAAAAAAAGCTTTGCACTGCATGCATAATAGTATATGATGCTGGGTTAGTAACCTATAATCATATACTACTTATACTACTGTGGCATACAATGAGCCTGCCTCACAGGGTAGAAAAATTATTATATAGTGTACTAAAGTGAGCAGTGGATAAATTCAGCCTGAGACAAGCTTGATCTTTAAAAACAGCAGGAGGAATGAACGTTAGAGGAAGGCTTTAGCTCTTATTAAAACTGACAGAAAAACTGTTATTGTGTAGACAGCTGGTTAGTGGGATTGTGACCTCTAGGGCAAAGGCCATGACCTTCTGGAGGATGCGTCATCCCTCAGAGACGTCTTAAAGAGGCCAAGCTGTATTTATGAATTCATTTTATCTCGTAAATGAGACACAAAGGCAGAGTTACTGAAAGAAAAGTCTGACTGAATCCTTGAAGAAAGCCATCAAAATGGATCACGATATGACCTTCAAACTCCGTACAAGAACCGACTTATTGATGAGAAAAGCCGGCCCTCCCTGTGTAAGGCGGACTGCTTTAGTTGCTGGCGCCACCTGCTGTTGAGACAAGATCACTGCACCAAGCATTAATCCAGTAACACAAGGAACACAAAGCTCCTCTGCAAAATGTCTCACTGCTGCCTCAGTCCATCTGTGTCCTTCATGCAGGCAAACACTGGAAAAACACTGGTCCACACTGGCACTATACATTAGATTAACCTTTCGTTACATAACACATGACGCAGGCTTTAAATGAATTATAAACGCAACCTCTTGAGGTATGCATCTAAATTTAAAGCAAGGTTAAATCCTGATCCAGCAACACAGATTCTGCACATTCAGTGTGTCTCTGTGAGCTGCACGTGGGCCTAATGATAACAAAGAGATTCAGCAGCTCTGGCGCTGCAAATGAGAGCCTTGAGCGCAGGAGTCCCCCCTGAAGGACCCCCACCGTCTCCCTCACCAAAGCCAGCCAGTCTCACCGAATGGTAATGTCCCAGTGTGGAGCAGACAGGGGGGCAGTGGGGGGCTAGCAGGGGGTGAGGGAGCAGCAGTAGTATTTCTGATGACCAACAGGGGGAGCAAACAGGCAGGCTGGGTGGGGGGGTGAGTCTGGGAATAGAGGGACGGGTCTGTGATTGGAGAATAACTGAGCAACAGGTGTCATAGAATTAATAAATCTAAAAATACAGAGGCTTTCTTTGCTTGTTTTTCAGGAGCAAATCTCCTAATTAATTTCAAATTTGACTCCGAGCATCTGTTTAAAGAGTTTTTACATTAATGATGATTTTGCCACAAGAGGGAGACAAAGTGCTCACAGTGGGAGTCATGCTTCTGATAACAACATGCAAAACAGGCTGTTTCAAAATCTCACAGTGCATTTTAAATTAATGGACCAAAACCAAGGGTTGTCCTGTGTGAATAATAGAGACGTTCTTCTCTTCAATACTGTGATATTATGATATTATGTCAGTGTGGACCAGAACTGCTGAGGGATGTTTACAGCACATTTTAAATTGTGATATAAGTAATAGCAAGGTGTACCTAATAAAGTGGCCAGTGAGAGTTTATTGTGTTTTAAGAGCCCAACATTTGATTTTGCTTTAAACAGAGTTTGTCTTGCTTAATTCTGATTGGTGCATAGAAGTATTCTCATCAGCTTGTTATACAAACTGCAGTTCCAAAAAAGTTGGGACGTGTTGTAAAATGTGAATGAAAACAGACAACGTGATGTGCAAATCAATTTTAACCTTTTCAAATGAATACAACACAAACACAGGATATTAAATGTTTAAGCTGAAAATGGATTTCTTTTGGAAATATACACAAATTTTGAATCTGGTGCACAAAGCACTTTCTTAAAAAGTTGGGACAGCAGCATGATTACCACTGTTTTATCACTTTTTCAAAACAAAACTCTGTTAGCATCTGGGGACTAAAGACATTAATTGCTGAAGCTCTGAAAGTGGAATTTGTACCCATTATTGCTTGATGTACATCTTAAGTTTCTCAGCAGCCCTGACAACAGCGCTGGAGTGGCATTAATTTTCAGCGCTGAGTTTCATGGCTCAGACAAGCCCACTTTAGTTCCCAACCTTTTACTGAAGATGTATAATTGTGGATTTAGGATATTAATTATAATTACTTCTTTAAACTCAGGTGTAGATATTCATAATACTGGAACCTATTTTGTTATGTGCGATTGTGCACACACTGTAAGACAGCAGCTAGCCAGGGCCTTGTGTTACTGACGGCATCAGTTGTGCTGAGTTCATTACTGGAGTCCAGCATTGTTGCTGACACAGAATTCAAGTTTAAAAATTGTAGGAGTTATTTTTAAGGGCAATGAAAGCCAGTTTTAATCATAAAATAATAACAAAAATGCATTCTTATCTCATAATTTTGACTACTTCGTTATTAAGAATTACCATGGTATTCTTATATATTTCAAAGGATTGGTTTTACAGTTGTCCACGTCTCCTGTAGTTTTACAAGTCTTCCCTTTTTTTAATCATTTATAAATCAGGTTTATTTTATTTACATTTATCTGAATCATTTGGGGTTTGTGGGCACCTTTTCATTTATAACAGGTCTAAACTGTTCTCTATTTAACATTAAACCTGTCTGAATCCTTTCTCTCTCATGGCTGTGCCTGTTAGTGGTAATGGCTCTTCCTCACTCTGTCAGCAGCAAACTGCAGCTGCTATAGAGGCGATGTTTCACACTTAGTTCTTGTAACATATCTAATATCTGCAAAGAGCTCAGCTATTTATTTCATATACTTATATAAAGGGCAAGAATACAAGATGTGCAGATACACTATATTGTGATTGTATGAGCGAGTCGATATATTGCATTATATTTCGAATTTTAAAAACTAGTATATATGCATATGCTATGTATATACATATATCACTACTATTTTATTTAACTAAACATTTCTAAAGATAGAAAATAATAGAACAGAATCAAGACATTCCTAAGACAATAAAATACATGTGTATTAACTCTATTAATAAAAAATAGAGTCATGCATCGTCTTGCATTTTAACTATCTATGTGAAATTTGAAGATGAGGATTTTCCTCATTAGCTGTGATGAATTAAAATGCTTTATGGAATTTTTGGAAGAAAAGGGAAACAAAGAAATCAGTAGAGTAAATGTACTCTTATGTTTTATTTTTTTGTTATATAATTTTAGATGTCGGTCAAGCGGTGTGTTCTCTGCAGCCTGCCAAACCTGGGGTCCCTGCTTTCTCCAGCTGAGAGGCAGAAGAGATACAGATGTGCTGTATTTTGACAAATATGATGGGTTTTGAATGTCTGACAAAAACTAAATCATATTTAAGTCTAGTTTTAGTCATCTTGATGCAAACTAAAATTAGTTTTAGTCTTAATATATCTATTTTTGGCTAGTCTTTGTCTAGTTCTCTCTTCTGTCAAGATCTGTCAAGGTGTTTGTGGAGGGAGACTATGAGAGACGAGCTGGGGCTCATGCCCTGCCTGAAGGACTGGTGGATTGTGGGGAGGGCATGATGTAACTGGCCATAATTATTTTTTCAAACAAAGTGCTGACTGTGTAATTTTGGTTGCAGGAGTAGAAACCAGCAGTAGCTTTAATATATTGATTTATTCCAGAGTTGGTTAAGAGGCATCCACTTATTAACGTTAGCCGTTAGCTGTAATGCTATGATGTCAAGCTGTGAGCTCACAGATTTGTTGTGTTGTCAGAGTATTTTGCTCTGGCATGGCATATCTTACAAATGACTTGACTCATGTCTGAGTCTGTGCTGTCCATAATGTTTTGGAAGACAAAATAAGTCCACACATCTGCTTTGATGCTGGCACATCTGCTGGCATGACAAGCTGTAGCCGGAAGGCTGGTGTGATCTGGTTGTGTAAACAGAGGAGAAGAGGGAGGAGTCAAACAGTGGAAGGTTTGCTGCCAACTAGTGTTCGGAGGTTGAATTACATCACAAAACTACAACATCAACAAAGTAAACTAATGAACAAAATATCTATACAACGTCACTCTAAGAAATATTGTGACATTTTAGTGTACTGATATTTCCTTGGCTCAAAAAGCAGCCACTGGGAATCCTCAGGGTTCTCCAGATTAGACACTGACAATGGTTTTCTGTAGTGTTCCTTAGCTAACTTTTTAGTATCCCTCACAGAAGGAGGACAGTGGCCATGCCGCCAAAGGGGTCAAAGGTCATAGGCATTTGAAGTTGGTTCCTTTTCAGGCTTTTCTAGCAAAAGAAATGCATCCCTGGCCTGTCAACAACCCCTAAAGAATCAGAACCCCCCCCCTTCTCCACCGTTCAGAAAATGTGTGCTGAAACAAGCCATTTTCAGATTTTCCCCTGATGATGTCATATGGGGAGTTAGCACAGCCCCCAGGTTTCGGTTGACCATCTCCGCTTGGAAGAAAGTTCCACCCTCATCTCCTAATCCTGATCAGGAGAGCTTTATCCATTGAGCCACATCCATTTTCTGAGAGGGGTGGAGTCAGGGGCGGAGTCAGACAGCTCATTAACATTTAAAGCCACAGACACAGAAACAGCTCGTTTCGAGCAGGGCTGAAACAGAGGAGTTTTTAGACAAGCAAAAATCCAACACTGGGGTGTTCTTTCAGCATCAAACTTCACAGGCATGTTTTGGAGACCTCTGAGACCGATATAAACTTGTCTTAAAGGGGTAAGATATGTGCCCTTTAATTCCTTGTAACTGAAGTGAGGATAGGCTTTTGGATTATTTGCCAACACAGTCTTTCACAAAGTAATGAGCCATGCACCGTCAGTGAATTGAGGGTCTGGTTTTGCCCCCGGTGTTTTCGTAGAAGCCCCGACTCTTTTAGTTCAGTAAAAACTAGTTTTCTGCTCAGTGTTATTATGGGCTTTCTCTGCATTTGCATCAAAACGTCTATTTTTGAAACCACACAACTTAACTTTCTCAATCGCCAGTTTTACACTTGTATTCCTAATTCCTTGACCTTTTAACATATTATTGTCATAACTATTAAAACAAATAGTTTCTGTCCTTTTTAAGAGGCAGAAAAAAGTGATCATCGCTGAGTTGGTTTCTAAAGGATTAGGACACAAATGATGTCTGTTAAGGATGATCTTTTTAGATGGAACTGTGTAATTTTTCAGCATTTTTAATCTCCATTTGTATTTAAAATTGCTTAAAAATAGTGCATACCAAGACACTGGCAGTGTCTTGGTAGCATGTCTCTGGGATAAGCCTTTCCATACACCATCAAACTGAGCCTTTATTCCCAATCATGGTATTATCACCTGTTACCAATTCACCTGCTAACCTGTGGAACATTCCAGGTGTTTTTAGGCACTCTACAACTTATTTTCTTGCCCCTAATGCAAATTCAAAATGTGTTTATATATCCAAAAACAATAGAGTTTATCAGTTTGAACTCACTATTCTGTTTTAATTCATACTTTACACATTGTCCCAACGTTTTTTGAATTCGGGTTGTGAATAAGGCCCATTCTGAAGCATTAAGGACGTAAAGACAATAAAAGAAAAAAAAACAAAACAGATACAACCTTAGAAGAAAACGATTTATGTGCCAGAAAGCATCTCTAATTGTAGAAAACTGAGAGAGAAAATCTCTTCAGGGTGTTTTGAGCCAGAAAGGGTGAAAACTGGATCATAAGTACATGAAATGATGTGCAACATCTCATCTAAAGATTTACAGTGCTGGAAATATTACAGCTGATTATATGTGAATCAATCTAACGACATCGTGGCTGTCAATGCTTTCTTTCATTTTTTTCTCACAATAAAGTTGAGAAAGCTGTGCGAAAGCAAAAGCAATGAAGAAAAATCAATACAAAATGGTTTGAGCTTCTTTTTCTACCATTTCTACACAATGAGCACTGGAGAGGCAGGAAAAAGAGCGGCTGCTAGAACACAAGATTGAATTTATTCGCTGCTGCTGCTTAACGTGCAGCTCCCTGTGGTAACGTTTACATACCAGAAAGTAGGAACCTGCCCTCCTCGACAGTATTGTCACAGACAGATGGGGTGCACGAGGGGGGGAACACGGACTGTACCGAGGGCACCGAGGAAAGTCTGATTCCCTCCCACCGCTGGGCCCCTCTCTCTCTCTCTTTCTCTCCTTCTTCTGTTTAAGAGCTGCACACAAAAACCCGGCTCAAGCTGTTTTAAAGCTACTCAATGGCCATCGTCGGCCTTCAAAGAGATTGTACAAAAGCACGCAGACCTGCACCTTCACTGAAGGGGGGGGGGGGATTAAGGAGGGGAGAAGTACATTTCAGGGGCTGATTTGTTGCAGCAAGGCATGAGTAATGAAGAGGAAACTGCAGCTGAACAGAGTAGTATGGTGTTAAGAAATAAAGGGGCAACTGCTGATATTTTGTGAAGCAAGAAAAGGGGGGAAAATTTGCACAAAGCAGCTATGTGAATGTTAAAACTGAACCAAAGAAGCTGCATTTAGGGGTTAAAAATGGAAATAAATTTTAGAGTTTGCATCTTATCCTATTTCTGGTTCAGCTCCTTAAAAAAAGGAGGCATTGTGGGAGCAGATGGAAAGACGAGAGCCGAGCTGTGAGCGACGTGCAACACACCGGAACAAGGCCCCGAGCGTTTACCTGCTTCGGGGCATTTCCTGTTTGCTGTAGCCATGACAACGGCATAATCTGCCTTGCGTCCAAAGCCGACAGCCAATCGGGCAAGGGCGACGCCGACTGCAGAGACTTCAAAACTGGAGCAGCAGCTGGTGAGCCGAGCGAGGGACTGTTTTTCCAGAAGTGAAAAGAAAACGTTGAGAGAGAAAAGGCCTCAGTTTGAGTCAGCAGAGGAGGGCGCCAGGGTCAACGTTTGACACAAATCTACAGTGAAAAACAGTCACTTTCCATGAATAAACCCCAGCAAATAACGCATAAAACTCCACAAAAATACAAGACTGACAAAATAATACCTTCCCCCCTTCACTTTCCTTGTCTCTCTCTCTCTTCTTTTCTTCTACCCGACATCTCAGAGTAGAAGTATTAGCCCTGATCTTTCAGCACCGCTCTGCCCAAGCAGGACGGGAGAGAGAGCCGACAGAACGAGGGCAGGATTGGTATGTGCAGGGCCACATCAGAGCCACTCCAAATCCAAGAGATGAAAACCAAGACAGGAGAGAGCGAGTAAGAGGGGGAGGAGGAGGTGAGAGCCTGAAAAATTAACTGCCACCGTGTCTGCACATCAAATCAGACATGGAGTGGTTGAAATGTTCATTTTTTAAGTTAAATCATAGATCCAGTCTGTACAGACCCTACGAAAGAGAAGAAGGCACTGATTTCTCTGAAAATTAACACTCAGAAGATCATTTATCATAACTCACAGCTGCTCTGAAGTTATTCACACTTTCTCTTTTCTTTACCTGTGCTTTGAGGCCAGGATGCCTCATGTTTTTGATTTCTTATATTTATTTAAAATCTGTTGGTTTGATTGAGCTTCTCTGCATCATTTTATCCCTTTATCTCTCATCTTTCATTATTGTGCCTCATACTCAGTACTTTAAAAGCTTACTGAAGTTGAGCTACAGTTACACCTTGACTAAACAATTTACCTGGACTAATGTCTACCCCTGCTATTGTGGATGGCAACATGTCCCATTTCAGCTACTTGGACCTTCTCCATGTTGACGTTACTCACAATTGTGGGAAAGTGGGAAAGTGGTTTCATGTTGAACAGCGAAACCACAAGCTCAAAACATTACTTTCGGCATAAATGCAGTGCACGCTATCCTTTGGCTACTGATGTGACTTTGTGTTAAGTGGAACTGTGGAGCATGCTCAGAACACACAGTCTGGTTTGGGTCTGATTGGGGCATATACAGTACTGCGAAGAACTTTGAGGCATGTTTGGGCCAAAAACTGAGGTTAAAGTAAGGCGTAGATGTGGAGAATAAGCTGCTGAGGGCACCACTGGACGGGAAGGAGGGCCAAAACAACCCTGGTAGTGCTCTGGATGTCCTTGCATATTACCAGGGGCATGGGAAAATAATCTGTTGAAAAAATAACAAACTCCACAACTTACGGGCAGGTGGTTGTGGGGAGTAAACATGGCCTAAAGCAGGGGTGTCTAAGCTATGGCCCGGGGTCCAAATGCAGCCCACAGCCCATTTTTGATTGGCTTTCAGCAAATTCTAAACATTAAATGAAATATGGCCTGCATTTGAACATGAAGCTTGACTGTATCGTACTTCTTTTCAGCACAAGGCACTGCTACCATGCTATTTATGTAAACAAACATTTTGACAAGAAAACTTTCTTGATTTGAGCTTTTCGTGAAAAACAAAGACAACACTGTAAATGAAAAACATATGGGCAACCAACATAATAACAATATTTAATTTATAATGCCGTGATGGATTACGAAGGCTAATTGCAGAACCAATGCTGTTTTAGGCCCCAACCACACAGATGAAAATGATATATTGCCATTTTGTTTTGAAAAATTTTCTGTAAAGACAGAATCGTTTCAGGAAATATCCATGTAAACACGGAACCACTGAATGACTGAAAATGCTGTAGTGCATATGCCAAGCCTGTACATAGCACTGTAACGCTGCCACGTAAATGCACCAAGGGCGAAGAAATCACAGAAAACTGACACAAACTTTGTTCTAGTTGCCCTTCTGGTTGTTCTCCGCGTTGGATTTAAGAACATATGGTGTATGTGTTTGGCGGTGGTGGTAAAGGAGCATCAGATTTTGCTGTAAAAGCCATAACAAGCTCAGTAGCTTCTGCAGCATGAAAACAAACCTGTAGTCCACCATTGTTGTTTTGGCCGGACCCGCGCAGGCGCTTTAAGAGAGCTATGCTGTGTGATGTAGACGTTTCAAGAAAGATGCGGATAGCTGTCTACACAGAGACGAATTAATCATTAATGGATTTATGCACTCTGGGACCCGTTTTCAAAAAGTATTGTTTACAGTCACCCAAAACGCCGTTTCCGTGTGGATGAAACACCAATACAACAAAAACTTCTGTGTAGACACCTGAATTCATTTCCGTGAGGACGGGGCCTTAGGGGCAGAGCCAGTAGAAGCCAGGGCCAACCAGGGCTGACCAGGGCCCCCTGACATCTGACTTGCCTCCCTAACATCCTTGAGATGACTGGCTATTTGCCTTGTCAGCCACTAACTAGCCATTTAATCATACCCAATAACTAAGCACATCTTAATGGTCATAAGATTGGTTTAACTAAGTTTACAATCCTCAGGATGAGACATATGAAAGTGGTCCCACCATCCTTTTATATTTTCGTATGCGGCCCCAAGTGGAAAAGGTTTGGACACCTCTGGCCTAGAGGCTTGATTCCCAATTTTGGGTCTGGGACCCCTTTAGGGGGGCTGCCAGAGATGGCAGGGGTGGAGCGTAAACTAGGGTTGACACAATACCAGGCCTCTGAATTAAGATATGAGTCTGAAAAATCAAACAATATATAAACTCCACCGCCACTTTATAAGGTTTACCTTTTCAAATGATCATTGATACAAATATCCAATCGGCCAATCACATGGCAATAAGGCACATGTACTGAAGTTCTAACTAACAAAGGTTAGAAGGAAGTCCTAGGCAAAAAATATTGGGTAATATCTTGTTTTTAATAACAAAAAATGCAGGAAAACTCCTGCACACTGGCAAATTTGCACAAACACACTGGCAACAATGTATTTGTGCAAATTCAGATGCTTATTCTTGTTCTCTCTTCTGCTCCAGTCAGCTTTTGGTAAAAATATACCTGAAGGTCTGCAGGGGTTTGAAAAGCTTTAGTACTTTGTAAGTTTATACATTACTAAAATAACAGATTATTTCATTTTAAATGCTTGTAGGCGTACTGACATCTACCGGAAATATGACCTCATTGTAAACACAAAGAAAGTCGATCACCTCAAATTATTAGTTAACTACAATTATGTGTTATTGGTGCTACATTTAATGCCTGCAAGTTTTGATTTGATAGACAACACTTTAAAAAATCTTTTTTGAAATATTTATTTTTTTGGCTTTATAAAATTAGCATTATTAATTACATTTAACCTTTATATAACCTGTAAAAGTATACTGACCAACACAGGCAGCAACTGTTCATACATTTATCCCAGAGGATTGAGTGGGGAATGAGGGAGAGAGAATGGGGAATAGAGAGCCACAGGTTGGACCTGAACCCAGCCACCCGCCTCGAGTACAATAGCCCTAGTAGATAAAGGGGACCGACCGACCACCAGGTCACCAGCAGTGCCCCAGACAAAATAAGCAGTCTTGAGATTTGAGGGGAATTCTTAATACATTTTTTGTCTTAATAACCCATGGATTTATTGATATTGTGTATAAAAAACTGTTGTCAAAAGCTCCAAAACTTGAGGGGAATGTCTTCCAGAATAAAAAGGCTGTAACAAATGTTTTTTAAAATCCTGACCAGGTCAGAAAAATAAGCCTGAAACCGTTGGGTTAAGCTTGCATGTGAGCTCTGTGAAATATCTGCATATTTCATATCAGGTTATACTGAAGCTCTAAAATGTTCACTCTCCCACAGAGTTTGGTGCAGTATCGAGCGCTAACGTCTAAATGGGTCAACCAGGCGCTCGGTGAACTGTAAGCACCATTAGGACCCAGACAGTTTGTCTGCACAATCTCATTAGACAGCTGATTCTACATTATGAATGAGAGTCATATGGAGGAGGAAGGAGAAAGTGCTCTAGGTAAAATAACAGTGATTAAAAACAGTTAGAATCTGTTGGAAGGCAGAGAGAAGAACGTGTTAATTAGGTTACAAAGAGAACCATTTAAGACCAGATAATCTATAATCTCACTGTGAAGATGACACGGTGGAGGTTCACAGGGCTGTGTTAAAGGGCTATTTATAGGCTGAAGATTGTATGAAATTAATCTGCAGTGTTGCAGCTATAAATATACTGTATGTCTACATAAAATGTGCCAGAGCTGCACCCCCATATGCAGCAGTGTACCGTGCTTCATGATGCTCTGTGTCGGAGACAAATACTGCATTATGTTGATAACAGGAAGAAAACTCCAAGTCACTCTCCTTAAGCATTAAAATGCCTTTATTCTCATGGCATGATCATGTGTAGACCTTAAAAACACATGTCAACGCATTGGAGTTTTCCTCCTGTTATCAACTTTATGAATCCCTTTTCCAAAGAGCACCTCAGACAAACTTTTGTTGAGTCCTAGAAGCACTCCTTCCTATGGTTTTTTGAAATACTGCATTATACTGCAGTATAAGTTGTTATAAGATGTGGGAAGAAATTTACTTTCAAAACATTTTCAAAATGGATTAAAAAGCTTGTTATTTTATAGGTTTTATAATATATGTTGGTGACAAAAGAGCTAAAAATGTTTGGAATTGCTTGTTGGTCCTTTAAATTGTCCAAAATTAAAAAATATGGATATAACAAAACTCTGAAATTGAACTACAGTAGTATAGGACACAACTTTTTATGACCAAAAAAGAAAAACAATAAGATAAAACACAAGGCCATAAAACCCCACTACTAAAACAATAGGATATGATATAACAGGAGTACTGATACAGCTTGATATAGGGTTGTCCTATCAGCATTTAGCCTCTGATCCTGATCTGATTTTTTAACTTTGAATATCTACCGATACCAAGTCTCGATCTGATACTCATAATTATCTAGATTAGAGTTTCAGTTGTTTTTGTTTACAAAACTAACTGAAATAAAGCAATAGCAAGGCAGTGTCAGTAAAGTAATGTTGAGACGGCAGGGCATAGCGTGGGTCCAAAAGCTCAAGAAGATGACGTAAACCCAAATTCTCCACCACGGAGATGGGCTGGTTGTCCAAAGCGATGAATTCGACCACTTTTTCTGTTACCTTTATTGCCTTATTGCTCCCTTGAGGGTACCTGTCATTCCTCTAAAAGTCCAGAGTTTGTTGCTTTAGTGAAGCTGCCTGTTGCTATAGTGAAGTCACCGTATTCTGCTGCATGTTAAGTTTGAAGATGACGGATCAAATTTATAGAGTTAAACGCTGCTCCGCTGCTACCACCTTGTGAAACGGCCGTGTTACAGATGCTGCAAGAGGCCACTGGACTGTTTTTACACCGCTGACCTTTTAAACACAGGAAAGCTAATGTTGCTGCTGCTGCTTTGTTGTGTTACTGGTGCGTTTACGGCCTGTCGCTAATTGTGCTCCGTTCATGACAGCTGACATATATGATCGGCTAGGCTGATCAGATCAAATTGCCAATCTCCAATCAATAAAAAATGCTTATATCGGCTCCGGTTTGATACATACGATCAATAACACAGGATCCACAGGAAAAAAACGATAACAGGATCCAACATAATATGACATGACTAATGAAATGATTTGTAACTATATAAATATTTATGTGATGCATTGTTTATATGATGTGATATGATCCAAGCATTAACATGCTTTGATACAATCTTATATTGATGCAATACAACACTTGTAAATATATTATACAGCACTACACAAAACAAGTGCTGATACAATAAAATAAGATACGACATGATACAACAGGATACAATACAATACGATATGATACCATATTATACGATACCATATGACAGGGGTCTATATTTGGACAAGGGCCAGCTTTTTCCTATACAGGCACTTTTGAGGGTGATCTCTTAAAAGAACTAAAGACATTTTTTAAAGGTTCTCCTTAACATATTTTTTTTTTTAAATATTTTAATTTTCTTTCTAATATATATGCAATTGTTAGGCTCTTACAGTGAGATCAGTCCTGTTTATCACATCCAGCCACAAGGGGGCGATTGAGATATTTCTGCTGAATATTCCTGAAGCCAAAAATTGACTTAAAAATTGCAGTTTTATCAGGAAAGGACTGATAAATTTGTGTTTTACATGCATCCTCTTTGCTAGTAACAGCTGACAGGTGGTTTTCTGGGAAAAAAAAGAATGAAAAAAAGTCATTCTTAATGAAACTGTTTCAATGTAAGTTGTTTTTTGGACTTATTTAAAAAAAAAAAAATTACAATATATATTTTCCTCTGCACATGTTCTGAATTTGGTGATGCTCTTAGGGCCAGATGGGAGGATGTGGGGGGCCTGATGTGGCCCCAAGGCCACCAGCTGATGATCACTGCCATATTATGTGATACAATACTATGCGATACAGCACAATACGATATCAGTATTAATAACAGGGATGAAGCTCATTCATTTTTATTGATAACACAATTTCAATTTGACCCAGGGGGAGGGCGCCACAGATTTTAGAGAGGGCATTAGGCCCTTCCTCCTCAAAGCTGTTAAAAAAACAGATTTACTCATGTTAACTAAAATCCTGATAAAACACTGAGGAATAGCTCATACAGCAGTATTTTGTTACTGACACTTGTATGTAGGGCTTTTTTAAATTTTACAATAAAAGTGATTCAAATTGCTGTAAATTTTCACTTTTATCTGTGTGGGTCCTGTGGGGCCTCAGCCCCTCTTTGGATACAAGGAGCAGAGCTCAAAGTCTGAGTCCTTGTCAGTGCTAATTTTATTCCTTTACTATTGTTTGGTGGAAATACAAAAACACATTTATGGGATATGCTGAGTAGAGCCTGAGTATAAAAGTTGAAAAGGTCATGATGATGTCTGTTATACCTTTTTAATATTGCTGGATTGACAAATTCCTCATCTTCACAACTACATTTATTTATGTTTTGGGTCAAAAACAGAATTTTAACTTTTTTGCTACATTTGAACACATAACATTTTACTTACATTTGCATGATAGTCATTTTTACTGAACTGACCTTGAACACATCATAATATAACCATCTGTCCATCTGTTAAGTCTGCTAATTAACTTTTTCAGTGGATTTCAAAGAAAGTTTCAACATTGGAGTAATATTTTTGACGAACAGGACTTGCTAAAAAAGTTTGTAGCGGTGATCAGAGCAGACAGGGAGGATAACTGTCCTGTAGCAGCTGGAAATGGTGCTGGGAGATATGCTAGTCCCAGTACAGCTGAGTCTTTTTCTCTTCAAGCTGACAGGTGAAAGTACCACGTTTTGGTTTAAAATTGATGAACAATGCTGATGTGCTTTGATGTTTCCCCTAGGTTTCCTATGTACCCAGATTTTGATCCCATCCCTAATCAATATGATAGGATAAATTATGACATGGCATAATAGGAGTATTAATACGGTTTCATACAGTAGAACATTTTGATATATGTTACCAGTGTTGATACGATTAATACAGTAGGATAGGATATGATCAATACAATAGGATAGGATATGATCAATACAATAGGATAGGATACGATCAATATAATAGGATACGATACGATCAATACAATAGGATACGATACGATCAATACAATAGGATAGGATCCGATCAATACAATGGGATAGGATAGGATAGGATCCGATCAATACAGTAGGATAGGATACGATCAATACAATGGCAAAAAAGCAAAAAAGCAAAAAAAAAAAAGTATTGGTATAATTCTTAGAAAGAGCATTACAATATATTTTCTATTTAGCCAGAAATTGTGCATATTTTACATTTTTACATCTATAATGAGACACAGTTACATTCCTACTCAAAAATATGAAATTTAACATCATTTTTTTTTTAAAAGGAGCAAACTTTAGAGTTATAGTTGAGTATTCTGGCTTAGTGCCACAGTCATTTCATTGCACTTCCTATCTGCATGAACTCGTGACAAGTATCAGTCTTAAAGGATTTATATTTATAAGCAGGAACCAGACATTTCCACGAGCTCGCTTACAAGAAATACTATTAGTTTTTCATGTAAACATCATTTAATTAAGCTTACTGAAATCAGAATGAATTATTTTATCAGTTTCCTTGTCAGTTCATTCGTTTCCGCCATGGAGCCAGCACATTCTTCCCTCGCCAAAAAAAGGGAAGTGCTCCATTGTCCATTTATCCCACAAAAACACAAAACACAAAGCCAGGGAACATTTAATTGGGTGACCTGATATCGAGGAAACAAAGCCGAATGTGTGCGGCTTCCAGTTTGTTCAAATCAATCGCACTACTGATGGAAAAAACCCCCCACAAAAACTGCACTCAGTGAAACATTGATTGACCCTGATGAGTCATCAAAACTAGATTTCAAACATGACTGCACAGAGTGAGCGAGGTGTGTTTAAGAGGCTGTGTGTTTGAGGAGAAGGGGGGTTCCTCTGCAGCTTTCCTTAAAAAGTAAGGTCAAGATTCAGCCGACTGTAAAAGGAGCTGATCCTCTGATCCTCTATCAGACCTCAGGAGCCATGACGGCACCTTGCATACTAATGGGACTGTTCCCTTGTCTTTTATACTGAGGGAGGATCTGTGCCAGCGGCTGGGTCAGGGAAGACTGCAGTTTGAAATTTAGCTATTTTAGTTGTTTTTCATGCTCAAACTTGCCTGTACCACCAGCAAAGATCAGCCATTGCTAGAAAATCATCTTAGAATGTAGAGGGAAGAATTCAAGGAAATCAGTCAGAGCAGCACAAGCACTCTGCCTGTCAATATGGCACTTTTTTGATACTATGTGTTTTAAAATAGTATAACCACCACTGTTTTAATGATCTCAACAGTAACACATTTTTAAAAGATACAGATCTTTAGTCATATACCTGACCAAATGCAGCCACAAGTGAAAAGATAGCATTTATAAAACAGCACAAATATGTTGGAAAATCAGGATGTAGTAATACCTCGCAATAGAATTAAAAATTAAACAAGTACAGGAAAAGTAATTTAGTGATAAAGTTCATGATAAAGTCATATCATGAATGTACTGTTAGATCCCATTTGGCAACAGGTGCCATTTAAACAGTGTTAAAATAGTCCAAAGAGTTTTTTTTGCAACATTAAATTACCAGATTTGAAATTTAGAGACACTTTACTGATTCACTTACATTTGTAAGGAAAATAAGAGAGTAATGCTTTGCATTTTTATTGTCAAAGAACTGAAATAAAATTAAAGTTTTGGGATTTTGGGCACCCAGAAAGAATATTACACAGGCCCCACCTTAACTGGCTAGCCTAGCAACAAATGTTATACCATTTTTTACAAATATATATATGCATTTTAATGTATTTTTGAAGCATAATTTCCACATTTATGAGCAATATTTTCACTATAGTTAAACTAAATTTACTTGCATTATTTCACAGTCCTGGATTATACCATTTGAACATTTTTATGGGGGAAGCAGGGCCCCCCCAGTATTTATTTTACTCTATTTGATACAAATTTTAGTCTGTTAAGCGATCCATTTTGTCACTTTTGATTCAATGATGACACTAACTACTACTGTGCTATGCTCCTGCACGTGGTGAAATGATGTGAAATAACCCTGTGTAATGCTATGTAAAACCTATTGCAACTACATAACGTAACAATGTAACAGCCTGACATAATTTTATGTAACAAGATAATTTAACAACATCACACAACAACATAATGCAACAACCGAACACAACAATGTAACACAACAGCGTAACGCAACAACGTAACACAACAGCGTAATGCAACAGCGTAACGCAACAACGTAACGCTGCAACAAAATGCAACAACGTAATGCAACAACGTAACGCAACATAACAATTGTGACAACAATGTAACAACAACATGACATAACGTAACATAACAACATAACAATGTAACGTAATGTTACAGAACAACTTAATGAAACTATGTAACCTGACGTAATGTAACACAGCTCAAAAAAGTCATGTAACAACCTAATATAATAGTGTAACTTAACTAGGGCTGTCAAGAGTGATTGCCTTAGTTGTGATAAATTAAGATCCACTATTAGTGCACCGCATTCTTTTCATTGCAATTACACTCATGCTGTATTGTCTCTTACAGCATACTTGGTTAAGCAGTCTCCTCGCAGCCACAGTGATGTCAAATAAGTCCATCACTGCTACTTAATGTTAGGGGTGCACAGATCGATCGGCCAAACTCGGTATTGGCACAGATTTCCTTAATTTTAGGAGATCAGCGGTCGGCTGATCCATGTAAATAAGATCGGTGGACAAGATCGGTTTCATATGCCTCTACCTACTAAAATGTGAAAAATGAAAGACTAAAGGAACTGACATAATTTAGTAGTTTGAACAGAATGCTTTAAACTTTTTATTTATATTTAAGAGAACTACCTCATGTGCAGTTAAAACAACAAGTTTGTATTGTTTCATGGGTATTGTTCAATGTTATTCAATAAAAATAAGATTGGAACATTGAAGGTGTATGCTGTCAGTTATTAAAAAATCAGTATCGGCCAAAATCTGAATCGGCAGGTCAGGCTTTCTAGAGACCGGTGATCGGTGATCGGCCAGAAAATTGCAATTGGTGCATCCCTACTTGATGTCTCATTTCATTTGAAAACAAACAAACAAACAAACAAACAAAACCGCAGACAGCTCAGTGGACAAAAGTCATCTATACCTTATGTTTTCAAACATTTACCTTTTTATTGACCCCTCGTTTTCTTTTCAATCCACAACAAGACCCTTTTTTCTCTGGTTAAGTGCATGTCATATTCTTCAGTCTATCTATGAAAGCAGGTCTATTGCTGTATAGGGAATCAATTACCCTTAGTTAAAGACTATAAAAATCCACAATGACAAAAACAGTTCAAATGCAAAAAAATAAAATTTTAAAATGTCATAATGTTGTGATTAATCGCAGCTGACTACAGAAATTCTGAGATTAATCACAGTTAAAAATCTTAACCTTTGGACAGCCCTAAAAATAACATATTTGTAAATCCAATGTAATCCAATGTGTGCCTAAAAGGCATATAGACACATTGGATTATTGTATACTGTATGCTCAATGTGACATCATATTTAACATAAATAGAGTGAGAATATGTGGTTTTTTTTTTTTTTAACATAGCAACTGCATAGCAACTGGAGTTTAGCTGCGATTTTTGAAAGTAAAACAATAAATGACCAAAAACAGGTTGCTTGGTACCTTCTATCATTGTTGCTGTGGTATCAGCACAGACACCATTTGAGTCACTAGATTCATACTGAGGCTTAAGTTTCTTGTATCATGGCAAACCTAGCCTTTAAAACCCAGAAACATAAGATATCCCTGCACCACTGCATAGAAATCTAATGCATACCATTTCTGGAAAAACTCACATAAGACAGGAAAAATTAGAGTAATGGCCTCTCAGAGGACTACATCTATGGAAAAGCCCTGAGAGGCAGCAATTTTCTGAATTAAATGTGGTTATGTAATATTTTTGTCTACGTACTCCACTCTGTCTGTTTTTTTTAATATAGATCATCAAACTGAATTGCATTTGATGTGCTCTTTGAAATTAGCAAGCAGCTGAGTCACCAAGGCCTCCATAACTCAACAGCTCTGTACACGAACAAGAGCCAGAAAAGTAGGCTACAGAGAGAAAGAGGCTGAAACATTTAAAGTGTGCAGCGACACAAGAATGAAAACATTTACAGTTAATTTACAGGGAAAAGCCTCATAATATATAACATGTCTGAGAGTTCTCGGCAATCTCAAGCACCCGAAGAGTGTGATTAATTTTCACTTTGGAGTTGGGTGCAAAATATAATGGTAAAGGCACTTCAATCAATGAAATACAGAAAGAGTTTCAGACATCGCAAACAGCAGAATGACATGTCTCTGAGGCAGAGAAAAAGTTTGCAGCCAGCAGCTTAGTGTACATTTGTTTTTAATACCAAACTTTGGACATATTTTCTGGGGACGTCAACAAATTGGGGTAATGCATTTTCCAAAACTTTCCACAAAATAGATGAGAAAATTGGTACCCCTTTAGTGTTGGTATAGTGAACGCAAAGCTACAGGTAGTAGCTACTTAGCATTGCAATAAATCTAAGTAACAACATCCACCAGAACTTCAAACATGCATATCACACTTCTACATTAAAATAATGACAATACAGAAGAAACCCCCTTTTGTCAAGTTTGCTCTCACTTTCTGTCATACTATGAACCCTTTCAGATAGTTTATCAGGTTTCTTGTTAGCATAAAAACACTGGCATCATGCTAGCAGCAACCTTCAGTGGTGAAAACTGAAGTGAATACAAAGTGCAAAAACCTGCAGTTTCTTAAATGTCACCAAAGAATCATTCAAAGAACAATTAGTCTGAATAGTTCACAGTTTATGGGCACACACTGTACAGGGGGTGAATGTTTATATAACTGGCCCTTTTGGGTTTCAAGGAGGATATGATCCTGCCTCAGCTCCATCTCTTTGTCTGTTACTAGGTTGATCTAAAGTTAATCTGAAGAAGCATTTTCCCTGTGAAAGCTGCCCCAGATTGGCATTAAAAGATGGCAAATGTCACTCTGACTTCATTCAGTACTTTCTACACTGGTTTCATGACTGGCTTTATTTTTGGGACTGTTACAGCCCATTTGGAGAATCCACTAATCTCTGAATAAAATTATTGGATAAATTGAGTTATACTAAATATAACTTTCTTTGCCATTATAAGAGAAGAAGATTGACAGCACTCTTATCTGCATACCACAAGCTGTTTCCTGTTTTCCTAAGAGCTCAGTTCAAAAGTGGCTAACTATAGAACCCTACAGACATTTAATAGCTGGCTTTTTCAACTTCAAGAAGAGCCTTAATGCCTGTTTACCAAAGGTAAACTCTTAACATGTAGTAGAACTTTTCAGCAGGTAGTTATATGAGAGTGTTGATAGCTCCCTTGTCTGTAAAGCTACCTTTAAATGTGAACAGCTAGCAACTTGTTAGCAAACTTTGCACAGAGTCTACAAGCAGGTGAAAATGGCAAGCCAACCAAACATAGACTGCCGAGCTATTTTAGTATTTGTGACATGTAATTAAACAGCCACAGTGTTGTTTTTGTGTCTTATTTATTTTACAGTATAAAGTTATAAGCTAGAGACAACTTTAGCTAGCCATTAGCACAGATAGCTAAGTGTTTTCAATAGTCAGACTGCATAGCTAGCTGGCTAATCAGTATTAGGTCAAATATTGTTTATAAAGGTTGCATAAATTGTGTCTACTCTCCAAAATATTATATTTCTCTGTATTACTATTATTTCTGTAATAGGTAGATCTTAAAATGTTGATACAGACATATGATAATTTTTATTTTTTTTTACAGTGCCTGTAAATAAAAACGTGAACTCTTTACATCTAAAAATAAACGAAATTATTAGCTAGGAAAATTAAAAGAGGGTTGATAGCGCTCTTGTTTGTAGACATACCTTTAATGTGAACAGCTAACAACTTGTTAGCTTAACTTAGAAGGAGTTTACAAGAAACTGCAAGCCTCGCCACTTAGACTGCTCGGTTATTAAAGTGTTTGTCACACATAATAAAATAGCTACAGTGTTGAAAACAAAGAGAAATAATCCAGTGCACACTGAAAATGGCTCTCATTAGGCTAGAAAAGACTGGGTAAAGTCATTTTTAGTGTGGGGTGGATAATTTCTCTTTGTTTACTTTGCTCAAGAAACCAATCAGCATCTGACAATCTGAGGTACGCACGGGATCTCTGTTTAAGGTTTAGTTACAGTTATGTTTTTGTGTCTCATTCATTTTTCTGAATGAAGTTATGAGCTAAAATCAAATTTAGCTAGTCGTTAGCATTGATAGCTAGGTGTTTTCAGAAGGCTTTAGCCTGCTGTAGGTCTCATTGTTGTTTATAAAGTTTGCATAAGTTGAATCTACCCTCAGAAAAATAACCATATTTTATCATATTAGAGTTATTTCTTTAAGGACTGGATTTGTAAATGTTGACAGAATACTGATAAAGACTTAAATTAGGTTTTATTTGGCTTTTAATTTTTTGTAAGAGCCTCAATGCCTGTAATATAAAACAGTAAAGTTTTTTTAAGGAATGGTAAAATAAAATTTTTAGCTACGAGTGAAACCTTTACCATCGTAATAACTGCCCACAAATGTAATAAACCACAAACATATTACAAATCTGAATCTTTTAATTTAATAATCTTATAAATGAAATCAATTTACACAACCTTAATAGCAATTACCTACTGCAAACATAAGAATTATTACATTTCCAGGGATTTATTCGGTTTATGCGAAGGTAAAAATCACTGTCACTAAAAATTGCATTGATTTCCCACAAATGTAATATGAAACATGAAAAATAAAAGTTGCAGTCATTGTTTGTATTAGCCTTTTAAAACTGCCAAAGGCTTCAAGTCAGCTTAAGCTCAAGTCTAATCAAGAACAAAGTTATGGTAATTTTTTGTTTGCCATGGTCTTTTGTCCACAGTCTTCAAACATTTGTAGACTCGTGAATTTTAGCGTAGTGGATTAAAATGTATCAAAACACAATGAAAAAAAAACTACTTCCTGTTTCATGGCGAACAAAAAAATCAACAGATTACGTTGATTTGACTTGAGCATCAGACAACAAAGACTACAAACATTTAGTTTCCATGTTAGCATTACAAAATAATCCTGAAATTTTAGAGCCAGAGATTTTTGTCTTCCCATAATTGTGTCCCAGCAAATGCAAACGGTAAAAAGTTGGCAAGGAACTTTATCACATTTGCAGTAGGCCATTGCTCTTACATTTGTGGGAACTGTTGATCTGTTTTGCGATTGTGGTGTATTACGTTCTTGGGCAGTTATTACATTTACAGGCTTAACAAAGAGTTGTATGTGAGGGTGGTTAGCTTTCTTGTCTGCAGGCAAGAAACAGTTAGCTAACACTTGTTAGCTTAACTAAGCTAATGTCCATAAGCAGCTGATAACCGCAGCCCAAGTCACAGGGAATGCTGGGTTATTTTACTATTTTTCACACATTATTACTTAGTAACATCTTGTGTCTTTTTTGTTTTATAGAATAAAGTAACAAGATAAAGTCAGATTTGGCTAACTGCTAGCAGAGATAGCTAGGTATTTTCGACATAGCTAGCTGGATAACTGGCTGTTGGTCTGATGTTGTTTAAAGGTTGCAAATGCTCTCAAAATACAGCGTATTTCCCCATGTTACTATTATTTCTTTAATGGGCAGACTTTTAAATGTTAATACAATTTTAGGCCGACCTGTTTTGGTACTAAAGTGACAAAATTATAAGCCATAGGAATCTAAAGTTGGATTATTTCTTTATTTAAATCACCAAACAATGCTGGTAAACACACCGTCTAAATTACATAAATGTTGGCCTGAAATGTTGTCGGTGCAATTTTTGATGGCTTCATTCCTCTACGAGGCCTACACTGAACTTGCCTTTGCAGCTTTTGGTCTTCTTTAAAGCTTTAGAGGGCTTATCATTTCACAACACGTAACAGGCTATCAGAAAAGTATTGAAAATTATTAAGCCCTTCATTCTGTAGGGTCTAGTGGTTTCTCTTTGTGGACTCAGAGGCTCTGGAAAACACTCAAAGTGGTGAATTTACTGCGAGCTACAGCTGGAATATAAAAATTTGATTTTCCTCTGGATCAGCAAAAGTAGATTTGGCTCTCACTGGACACCCCAAATTCCTCTCCTGCTGCTGTGTGCACCCACAGCCTGCCTGCAGATTTAGAGAGTGAAACTGAAACTTTTTTCCTGCTGCTAGATCCAAAAACACAGACCTATGGGGGCATTAACAGCCCTTACATGAGGCACTGTTGTGTGCGCCCTAAATCAAAGAGGGGGATGCAGGGGAGGGGAGGAGGGGGAGACGGGGGGGGATGAGTTAAAGGCATGCGTAAAGAGGTAAAGAGGATGGACCGCATGCACTCTCGTCAGGGCTTCACCGTGCATCCCCTCCTCGTATTACTCTTCAAGTGTCTGTTTCCCACACGAGTCAAGGTTAACAAGCCGCGCTGGTGTCTGCGTCGGCTGGAAAAAACGGGGAGGGGTGGGAGGTGGAGGTGGAGGGGTGAGGTGCTGCAACTATACAGTGTGCTGTGTGATGATGCAGACAGACTGAGAAAGAGAGAGAGGGAGCTACTGTAGGCTACAGTCCCCTTAAATATTCCCAACCACATCCCACTCCCCATGCTCCATAATCTTTCATACATTGTGCACCATGCGACTGTACACCCCGGAATAAACCTAAATACACAACCAGGGGGGAAATTAATCCTCATGGGTTTTTTCAACATGCACAATAAATTACAGCTAGACAAGAAAAAACTCCAGTGCGCACTAATCCGGTTGGCAACGCGCCTACAGGATAAAGAAAATATATAAAGAATAGTTTTAATGGTGGATGCGGATCCAGAGCAGCGCAGACTCAAACGAGGCAAAGTGAGGTAGAATAAAACAAACGTGCTAATGTAACACAAGGTAGCATAAGCATCCATACCTTTCTCTCCATCACTCTGCGCTTTTTTAGGCTACTCAACAACAGCAACTGTAGGAGGTGTCTCCGTGGAGGTGTCCGGCACGGCGCGGCGCACAAGCTTCCCGTCACTCCTCAACTTCCTCTCGGCTTTTTCAGACAGCGGCGGCTCCCTCTCACTTCCCCATTACCGGACAGCTAGGCGACTTATTAGCACTGGCCTGTGAGACGCCGAGCCGGGGATGGAGCCAGAGCCAGGATTGGTGAAGCCTTGTTCGGAAGAGAGCAGGAGCGCAGGCGCGGTCTCTGCTGGAGAGTCGATATAATGAAAAATTACCAGTGGCAGGGAGTGTCATCAAATTATCCTCATGAGCGGGTTTTTTACGGGGAGGGGGGCCAAACTGTCCGGTGGAGGGTTTAACAAAAGAGTGAAAATGATGACTAGAGGATATTCGCCGTTTAGCAGACGAGCTGAAAATATCCGGACAGCAAAAGCAAGAACAAAGGTTTTTATTTTTTGGTATGTCAGGCCTCCATGTTGCACTAAATAAAAACAGTTAAAGCAGCACCAACGTCAAACAACAATACAATTAATTTAAGAAAATGACGGACAAACAGTAATACTAAATTACATCTGATAGCTATTTCAGTGTTTTTCCCTTTGGTTTCAACTTCTTTATGACAGTTTAATTTAAATATTCGTGTTTTGGTGTCAAATAAAGACATAACGGGTTGCGTATGGAAGCCCAAAAAGGACATACATCCATACAACTCTTAATTGTTTTCTGCTTCATTTTCTCGTGATAACGAGTTCATTTCTGACACTTTCCAGAGAAATTAACTTGTTGCTGTAGGAAAGCAGCATCACTTTGTCAAGACAACAAATAAACTGAGTTAGGTGTTGAGAAAACAGTCAGAAATGATCAATTTTACAGGAGATGGAGTATAATAAACTGCACTGATATAGGCTATGTCAGCTTAGGGCTTGAGAATCACTGCTAAATATTTTGTTTTACTTTGTTTTGCATTTTAAAGGTCAAAAAGTGATCAATTAACTCAGAAAATACCTTAATAGCCTTATCAATGATAGTGTCTGTTGCATCCCTACAGGTGCCTCTGTTAAAGCTCCTGCGTGGAGTTTTTAACTTGTAATGAAACAGACTTGAATGAATACTGATGTACGTTATATCAGTGGTTCCCATAATGGGGGTGGGGGCCCCTATGGGGGGCACAGGATGCCTTCCAAAAATAAAGAGGCGTTTGAAATGATTTAATGTGGCATATATTATCATTTTTTGTAAAAATGTCCTTAAATGAGTTAAATTTAAGATAAAATCATGTAAGACTTGGTCCCTTAAATATTAATTGCATGCTTTTTGCAACACAGTATGCTTTAACCCTTCAGGGATGGCGGGGGTCCCCAGTTTCTGGTGCTGTTATTTTGGGGGTCACTGGCTGAAAAGTTTGGGAATCCCTGCTTTATATGACCTACAAAACAGGTGGGTGTCAGATGAGGTAATTAACATTTGTGAAATAGCAAAATAAGCTTTTAAAAAAAAAAAAATTTTTTTTCTTTGAAAATTCTGTTCAAACAAATTGGAAACATCCATCCATTTTCTATACTGCTTATCCTGTTGGGGGTTGTGGGGGGGCTGGAACCTATCCCAGCTGTCATTGGGCGAGAGGTGGGGTACACCCTGGACTGATCACAGGGCCAAATAGGAAACATGCAGTAAAATATTATAGGTGTTACCACTTTCTCCACAGGGGGTGCTAAAACCAACACAGCAAGAAAGTTTCTCACAAAAGCTTTAAGCCCTTCGCTGCAGTCGGGCCATATCCTCCTATCTCCAAAAACACCACTTTTAAGGGAAAGGAACAAAAACTGCTGTATTTTTCAAAGAATTTAACACTGAATGGTGATAGTCAGCATCCTTTCAGCACTTTTATAGGTTTCAATTTTGTAAACCCCACTGACAGATGTAAAGGGCAACCAACAGCACTGAATTATTGAAAAAATAATAATAATGAAGAACGGAGCAACTTGTTAGCTGTGGTTTTAAAAATGTAAAATAATCTAATGCTGGTTGTTAGCACAGTGATAAATTATTTAGAATTATTTTTATTATTCTGATAGTAAAACATGAAAATTTCTTAAATAGTCTTTGCCAACATTTATAGGGTATGGCATTACTGTGTAAAATGCATTTTTATGTCTGTGCTCCAGCGATAGCCAGGGCCAGAGGCATCATGTTTTTAGGTCTCCTGTCTGTGCAGGCTTTTCCTGTGAGTATCTCTAGAATGCTTTCTTTCTCTGACTCAGGGATGAACCAGACTTTAGAGGAACGAGGTCAAGGTCACCGAGACCTCCAATCTTGCAAATACATAAGTGTTTTTCACCAAATTTGGCACATTTCTAACAATCACACTACCACAAAACCTCCCCAGCCTTTCCTCTTGACCCACCACTGTACTGTATCATCTGGCAATTGTTTATCTTGCAGTCATTTAACTGCCAGGGAGTAGTTCTTGTTTGCTGCTAACATTGTGTGAAAATTTAGTTTTACCTTATTTGCTCAGATGTTTTTTCCTTTGCTAACCTGCAGATGATGAGGGAAAAGTTCTCCAGTGTGGTAACATAAAGAGACAAATGTTGGTTTAAAGGATGGAAATCTCTTAAATAATGCATAAAGCTTCAGTGAATGATGAGTAAAATGTTGCTTAACTTATAAAGCTTTTATATGAGTTATAAATGCTGTTTGGTCATAAGATAATGTGGTCTAAAATGGGGCTATACAATTTTAAATTAAAGAGGATGTAGTCCTTGTTACTGGCTTTTTTTCCCCACAAGTCATTCCCCACTCTCCTTCTCCATTATTTAACTCTGTCCACTCTAATATTATAACAAAGGCTTAAAAGCCCAGTAAATGATTCTAAAAAGGTTAAGATTTCTGGGATGACTGATTTCTATTTAACATTAAAATAAAAAAAAATTGAATGCTTTGCATATGTACTTAAACTACATTAAGAGGCTAAAAACGTAAACAGTATCTACATTAATGCATAAACAATTGCCTCTTAACCAGAATAAAACATGAGAAAACAGGTACAGGCATTTCTGATTTTGGTTACTTTTCCTGGTTTTACTTTTTTATTATGAACAATAAGATTGCAATGACGCATTTGCGTTACAGTTTCCTCTTTATTAAGTTAACTGAAATTAGTGATGAGAAGCACACCTGAGCACAAGAAGCCCACGTGTGTGTATTTGGCTGATGTTTGTGATTCATTAAGAGATGAGAAAAATACACAGTGCTAATGTGTGGCTCAAATTGGTCTGCTTCTCAGTTAATTGGTCTTTGTGGCTGCAGGAACATGACTGTTGTTGTCTATCAGGAAATTAATTGGTCTTTGTGGCTGCAGGAACATGACTGTTGTTGTCTATCAGGAAATTAATTGGTCTTTGTGGCTGCAGGAACATGACTGTTGTTGTCTATCAGGAAATTAAATGGTAAATGTCATTCTGAACAGCATGGTCCAGCTTTACTTTTACCTATCTGGTCAAAAAGTTCAGAAAAAGACCTCAAAATACTCCTACTAAAGATTTTCTACAGAAAAGTTTTCAGAAAAGTATAGCACAACATCTGGGTCATAGCCATGTTTTGAACAAAGCTTTGTTTCCGCAGTACAGCCCACTCGTACTGTACCCACTCACAGACTCAGAGGTTTACTACTGAAGCGTTGGCTCGACACCAACACAAAGAACAAAACATGAAAATGTTTTCTGGCACACGGTTTGAGAAATAGAGCCAGAGACCTCAAACTGAAGCTGGAAATTCATGAGAGGAGTGATTGAATAGTGAAAAAAAAACATTAAATACATCAGAAAATGCACTTCAAATAAGGACAAATTGACTTTTTATTAAGTCGGGTTCAACCAGGGTATGGCTGCAAACAAAGGAGGCGAAGAAGCAATCAAGAGCTTTGCAAAATGATCCATCTTCAGAAATGTGGGAGACTTTTATGTCTGAATTCAAATGGAGCACTTGACTCTTGACTTATTCAATTCCTCCTCCTTGAATAAATCAAGTGTGGGCGTTCCCTGGAGGCGATCACATCTTAGAGATATTTCAAGAAATTGTTTGATTTGATTATGAAGCCAGAGGGATTCTGATTGATCTTTCATGAACACAAATGAAAAAGGTTATTTAGAAATTTTGGCAGATATAATTGTGAAAGGATCCTGAGGTTTGCTCTGATTTTGTTTTAGCCTCGTTTCAATCCTGAACATCAAAATAATCGATCATAGGTTCTTCTTTGACCACCTTTGACCAGGTTCCAGTAGCAGGCCTAGAAGAAGAATTGAGAAGATAGCTGAGTCAAACGCAGGCGGTAAAATCAGCACATCATCAAGAAATAAAGACTAATGTGTACAATTTAGATATGACATATTTAAGGAAATTTTAATGACAGTTTCTTGAATCACAGACAGTTACTTACTTGCTGATGTGCTGTTTGATATGAGCGATGGGAGGAGGGGCCCTCGCCGCCGTCTCCCGCTCTATCAGTGATGTCAGAGTGGAGTTTGGACAGAGCGACTTTCCCCTGAGAACAAGTAAGCATCTTTAATTTAACAACCAACTTTGATTTGTTGAGACATTTATTAAACCTAAATGTAAGCAAACGTTTAGCTGTTTGTTATAGATTGTTTTTACTTTTGTGCAGTGATGACCACGTTGCGTTTGGGCTCGCTGTCGTAGCTCACGCTCTCCACACAGTAGATCTCAGCTAGTTCATGGATGATCTTGCGGTGGTCTCTGTTCATGGGTCTGAAGCAGTGGCTTCTCTTTGGCTGTTTTCCCTGCAGACATCAGTGATAAACATCCATAAGCACACACTTTTAGAAACCTTCTGTGGTTGGGGATGTTTTTCTAGATTTGAGTAAATTGTTGCTTAATTCAGTTAATCACAATGTTCTGATCTCAAAACTTTTTACATCTAATTTTTCATCTGAAGCGTTGGAATGGATGTCTTCATACCTTTCTGACAGGACACAATGTGTTAAAGTTAGTGTGTATTATGTGTATAGTGAGTATGCCTCAAGGTTCTGTGCTAGATCCCCTATTGTTTAGTCTTTACATCAACGATCTTTCCAAAGTGTGTCATGGCACAGATCAAACATATGTCGATGACACCGTTTTATATACAGTAGGGTTCTGATGAAGGTCTACCTCAACGTTGAAAATAAAAGACTACAGACTGTGTCCAGGAGTTTTTGGGGAATTTCTTATTACACAAATTCAACAAAAACTGAGGTAGCAGTTAGGAAGCTGACGATTGCTATGGAAAGGAACAGAGTGGCTTAAAAACCAAACAGTCTGACTGTCCAATGCTGACGTTTTTATTAAGCCTGAGAGTGTAAGTTGTGAGTTTAGATACAGCAGCTTGGTGTAATGCTTGATTCAAATACAAAGTCACATGTTGTAAAATCACAACACTATTAGGAATAATCTGACAAATTCAACTATGTAACCAATTATTTTATACTGCTGCTTTCAGCTTAAATACGTTCATGTGTGAGTGCATGGCACATGTTTTCGTATAAGCCTGATATAGCTTTGTGCTACTCTGTTTTGTGTCTTGTATAGTTTTCTCAATGATGTTATATAATAGTTTTTTTTTTCCTATTGACTTTCAAACAATTTTTTTCTCTTATAGGTGTCGATTCAGGCACCATTTAGACAGCAGCACCATATACAGAGTGTCAATTTAGCCCCCATAGCTGCGTTTCCATTTCCCTTAGAAATGCTGAAAATCTTAATAGTGCAATAAAAAACTAGTAATGGACTCTCAAATATTGCTAAAAAGTTATTATGCTCTCATGAGGAGGTTTTTCAGACCTTTTAATATAGAAATGTATCGCAAAAGTGCAATGGAAATACTTTTCTGCATTTACACATCATGAGACGTAACATATGGTGTCGATTGACCAGTTCACTCTGAGACATCATGGTGGGGTACGTGTGGACAGAAGAGAAGATGAGACTTTTCTTAACATCATACAGATACTCTTAAATGTGGCATTTGCCATACGTGCTGACTCTGCCGCTGAGCTATCACCCATTGCCTTTGTATTTTGTTCAAAATTATCAAGGCAACCGCTATGTAGCCCTGCCAACACACAACAGGTTTTGAGCGTCCAGGTTTCTTGCAGCAGAGTGTCATGAGGTGACATTTTACGAGAATTACAAGGCTCATGCCCAAAACGCCATTCAGTGGAAACACATTCAAAGTGCAACTGTACTTAGTAGAAATTTAAGAAATATCGTTTTTATTTCGCAATAAACTGTAACGGAAACCCAGCTATTGATATCCAACCCTAATCACAAGTAAGCAGCACAAAACCTGATGAGATACAGCAACAGAGGAACAGCTTGCATGTGTGCTACCTTTTCATATGCAACAATCTTTGATAAAACCTCCGGTGTTTCTCTGGCAATGATAAATGTGTCGAGTCTGGATTAACGGCACACCCATGACAGAGCATGGATCATTACAGCCAGACTCTCTCTGGCCTTGAGGACTGTTGGACATATTTTAGGCAATGAAAGAACCCAGCAAAAAAATCTACATATGAACAAAGAAATAGTTGTTGAATTCAGTTCGAAGTATCAGTGGAAAAAAACCTCCATAGTGTACCTGTAATGTTAGTGAACCTCTGAGCTCTGCAGCTTTATCCTCTGATCCAAATGTAATGGCAAAGACTGCAATGTTTAAATGCCAAACTGGAGGCAAGGAGAAGGCAGTCTTATAGTTTATGGGTGGATAAAATGCATTCTCTCTACAGTTTTAAGGGCATTCATGTCACATCACATCATTTTAAACATGTATAGTGCATGTGTGGCCTTTTCAAAAAGCACGAAAGCCCTGTTATGTTTTATTGCACTAAATGAGGAAAGGGGAAGTAAAAACTGGGATGAAAAGTGCTCTGCCAAAAGCTAATTAGATTTTTTTTTTAACAGTGAAAAATCAACAGAGAAAAGTTTAATAACCTGAGCCGTGGAAAAGTAGCAGCCCACACAAGAAGGTAGAGAAAAGTAAATGAAGTCAGGAGAAGCAGCACAGAATAAATGAAAATTTAAGGCTGGTGTAAAGATGATAAAACATTTCATAAGCAGACTCAGGAGGAAAAAACCCTTTGCTACAGTGATTCATTGTTTGAAAAAGAGCTTCAGGTGATAAACGCTCCTTTACATCCTGCAGCAGTGACCTTGACAGATTCCCTCCTGATGTAACAATACGTCGGACAAAGCTGAAAATAAAAACATGGAAGCTATTTTTTTCTGTCTCCTGAGGAATCTAACAACTTAGTTTGGGTTTGATATAATCAGTAAAGAGGCTGTGCTGTCCTGTCTGAGATCTACAACAGACCACTGCTAGTTTAGTTTGGAAGCTGGAAAAATAGCTGCATGCATAACCTTTGTGGTGTATCTAAGCAGGGGGCTGTGTGTGGTTAGCAGCATGTGCAAAGGTTTATGACTGGTTATGAAAAGCTTTACATATTGATAAGAAGGAGAAAAAATGATCAGAATTCATTTGATTTTGAAAGAACAGGCTTCTAAAACAGAGGACACATTTGTATTTACTACAGAGCTGACTGTCTGCAGGTTGTTTCAGTGCTGTCTGTGGCCCTCAAAACGGCATACTAAGCTCGGTTTGACTCTTAAGGTCTTTGTTCACTGAGTCTGTTATTTTTAGATGTATTTTTCGGATCTGCAATCCAATTAAAAAACATCAATCAATCAAAACCTTGCACATCAAGTCTGATGCATTTTCTATTCAACTGAAAATGTGCGGTACCAGGCAATTGTAGTGTACTGTGAAGGAAAAAAAAAGACTGAAGATGACTTGTGGCTCTTTCAATCCTTGAAAAAGAGAAAGCAAACACTGGCTGGGTCCATCCACTCCTGACAGAGACCTTCATATACTTACACAAGCTCATGTGTCACAGAGCTGTGCCAGGATAGAGAGAAGGAGTGCAACATTTCAATTCAATCTCTTTGTCACATTGCTGAGTACAAATTTTAGCCTTTATTATGCTCCATAGTTGACAACCACATAATGAATAGGAAAGGCACAGTGTTTAGAGTAACATTTCAGAGGGAAAAAGGGAGCTGCAGTCACTGTTCCAAAGAGTCAATCACTCATTTAAATGACTTCACTGATACGAATAAATGCAAAATAATCAAATCTGTTCTGAAAAGTTCTAAAGATTAAAGTTTCTGAATCAGTGTGTGGGTATGATTAACATAAATTAGACTGCACTTCTTCTTTTGTTTTCAAAACCTGTGACAGCTGAATGAAAAAAGGAACGGACTCAAGAGTGCAAGGACTTTACATTCTAGCCTATCGGTTAGATCGAGCCCATGTATGCAACTAGCCTGGGTTCAAGTCCAGCCTGTGGCTCACTTCTCACGCCTTTCACTCTCTCATCCCTGTTTCTGACTCTATTGTCCTCAACAGTTAAAGGCATGGAAATCCCAGACATAAATCTAAAAAAAAAAAAAAAAAAAAGTTTTTCACACTGTGTACATGCTATCCAGAGAATCTTTTTGTTTTCCATTACTGTTTTTAAAAGTTTACATCTTTCATTATTGAAGAATCAATGTTTGTCTTTTTTAACCTTTGTATCTAAAACACACAGGCTATCACAGTGACCTCACTTTCAAGTTACAACACAGTGTAATCCATCCCAATCATAAATCTTTACTATATCGACATTACGGCTCATCCTGCAGCAAGAGCAAAAGGTCACCAGGAGGTTCATGGGTCACAGAGCCACAACGCCACTGAGTGCCATTGAGATAAATTCTGAGGTACAAAGCCACTTTTTTTGAAAACTGAAATAGCAGATTATTTGTGGCATACACTTATCTTTTATCTTCATAATGTACTTGTCCAAGGCAGAAGCTAAGCTATAAAATCATGGAATCATGTCTAAATGAACAGCGAATCAACCCCATATGCTGTTGACATACCATTCCTGCGTGGACTCAGTTGTCCCGTGAACTCTGCCCTCTTGTCTTAATCTGATCAGGACTGCGTGCTGCAGTGCAGCGCAGCGCTACAGACATGTTTCCAGTAAGCGAGGTTGCTACTGTCCAGTTGATGCAAAACCACGGCGCTATGGAGCGTAGCGCAGCAGTTGTATGTGAAAATTGTGGGTAGGAGGAACAGGTCAATTCTAATTATAGGAGAGTAAGTATATCAAATATATTTAATCGCTTAATTGGGTATCATAACACTTCATAACATGAGTTTGGAAATATCAGCACATCACACAAAAGGCATCTAATTTTTCCAGAGCCTTTATTGGCATTTTTAGGTTATCGTATTTTTCCCACCAACAGTCCTTAACCTAAAAACTCCTTATTTGCAATCATACATGATTTAAGAAAGCAACCAGGGATGCTTGACACTGATTAAAGAAACGGGTATCAGTGCCATTATCAAGCTTACGCGCTCGTACTCATACCCACAAAATATTGCTGACACTCAAGATCATTTTACGGCATATTAGCCTCTTGTTATCTGAGCCTGTAGGCAAAGTTGCAGCCATGTCAGCAGTTTATATTCTAACACAAGTAAAGATGACCAAAGCACTGCTAGCAAACGGTACACTGTTGATAGTCAGGAGGAGGAGTGAGGAACATTGGATGTAAGTTCAACAAACTTTAAAAATAATTAAAAAACTTTAAAAGTATTTTAAGTATTCATATATGTACTTGGTATCAGTGAGTGGCCAAATGTAAAGTCTAAAACACGTGGTATTGGTGCACTCCATCAAATACTAGCATTGAAAGTAAAAGAAAGATGGCATATTCTTTCAAGAAAACTTTCTAAAACAGTAAATTACAAGAAATGGAGTGTATGCCTGTTTAAATAATCAACAGAGAGACCGATTCATGGTCTAATTGGTGCAGCTTTACAGAAAAGAGTTGGATGTTTTTGTCTTTCTTTTCCACAACAAAAAAAACAAACTGATAAGTAGTCAAGTTTTTCATACATTCATCACATTAATGAGAAATTTTTCACAGAGGAAGAAACTTTTGCTCAAAAAATGCTGCTAAACTTAAGAACATGATAGGCTTTGCACAAAAATTGTGCTTAAAAATCTCGAGGGATCATTTATATCATTGCATCTTGTTGTGTTTACTTTGTGCAATGTTTTGTTCTAATTTATGTCGCACCTGATGTTCCATCACTACCTTGCAGTGATTTTATCAACATTAAAATACGGGTGCAAAAATAACCGATTGGCTTGTCTAGCAGCTAAAAAAAAATAATTTTATCAGATTTTCCTCAGTGATTGTTGCCCAAAAACAGCACAGCCACTAGAGGGAGCACTACATCACAACAGAACAGCACACCGTCATCACTGTACTGGGATCAAGGATTATTTCCATCTTACCTTGTTTACCAGCTCAATTAGATTCTTAAGCTCCTCCTCTACCTCACTGACAAACTTCAGGTCCTTTCTAAAAGAAAAATATGGCACAAAAGAGGTTTTTAGGACGTTTTCAGCAGGTTTGCTCATCTGTATTTGTTGTACATATGAAAAATGACCATGCTCTGAGATTAGACCAACCAGAGTTGTGACTAATTAACAAACCTGGCATCCTCTTTGAGGCTGTCGCTGTATACAGAGGTAGAGCGAACATGGAATGGGTCAGAAGATGTGTCGATTTGCAACGCCTCCGCCAAACGCCTGTTCCTCTCCAGCGTGGCACACTCTTCATCACATTCAAGCCTGAGAAGATAAGCGTGTTGGATTCACACCTCTTTTTTTCCTTCTTACTGTGCTTAAATGATTTTTGTGAAGACGATAGTTCTTGCTGCTATAATCCATTAAAAGCATGTCTTTGATTAATCTATTTAAAAAATGAATGTTCAAGCAAAGACTCCTTATTCACAGTGGACAGGAAATCCATTTCTATGCAGAAGAGAATTTCAATAACTGCATGCAGCACCTCTTAACTGTACTAAAATCACAGCAAAGAAAAGCCTCTCAAATCACTGCTGAATCCATGTCAAGCACTACTTTTACCTCACAGAACAGGAATATTATGCTTTTGTTTGTGTTGCTCTACCTGGTCTGTTTCATCTCCTTCTTAGTGAGCAGTGGGGCGATGTCCATGGAATCACCGAGCTGCATGTCAGACAGTTTGCTGGCCATGGCGATGGCTGCATACCTGTAGAGGGGACATTGAAGCACATTTGAAACACAAGCTTGATAAATATCACAGTGAAAAAGTCCGAAATATAATAGTGGCCTTGGACTTTTTCAGTTCTGACTTTGTTTAAATTTTTATTGACTGTGATTGAAGACAGTAGGTGTGCGAAGATAAGGCTACAGAAATGGTAGGGTGACAAAAGCACGGGGGGAATTAACTGGGCTAGGGGTAAGTACAGAGGCTGTGCTTTTAAAAAAGAAAAGATGGCAATGAAAAAGCTTTTTTCATCAAGAATGTACAGACTGTTGTAATTTCATTCTTGTCATGAAAAGGTTTAAAATCAGCATGTCTTGTATTCTCTTTGATCAATCAAACTGACTGGCATCTGATCTGAGGACACAGAAAATACATTAACTGAAGGGTAGGTAAGATTGATCCACCAGAAACCTGCTGTATAGGAGTCTTACAGTTGTTTAGGTTTTAAAAGATTTATTTTTTGGCTTTTGTTTACCTTTATTTAAGAAATAGGGCAGTGGCTCAACCTGCAAACAGGGGTGAGAGAATGGGGAATGACACGCGGTGAACGAGCCACAGGCCAGACTGAACCTGAGCCATCCATGTAAATGGGGCGTAACCCAACCACTAGGCTATCTGTGGCCCCAGTTGATTAGGTTTTTAGTCAACATATGAGCTATGGCTATTAAAAAAACAAAAGTAATGTTGTAATACATCTTTACTGAACATAAACATTTGTCACTGTCTTTCTCCTTAAATACCCTCCCTTCTGCATCAACACACTGCTGCATTCAGGTCTTCCACTGATCACAAAAGTGCAGTAGGTTTTCTTCAGAACGTTGTCTCAGAACCTCTGTGGCTCTTTTCTTAACTTCTGACACTTGAAATGTGTTCCTTTGAGCACAGATTTGATCTTAGGAAACAAAAAAGTCACACAGCACTAGATCAGGTGAATTGGGAGGGTGATCAAGCATTGTGATTTGTTTAGGAGCCAGAAGCTGCTTTACTAAGAGCACTGTGAGCTGGTGTGTTGTCTTGATGAAGACTTAAACCGTTTTTCAACAACTGCGGTCTCTTTCTTTGGACTTTTTAAATCACACTTTTTCTAGAACCTGTTTGTAATAGTGTTGATTCACAGTTGACCCTTCTAGAAACCGCTTCTCCAACATTATACCCTAAATGTCAAAGAAAACAACCAACATGGCCTTGAATCTGGACTTGCTTTGTAGTGCTTTCTGCATCCTTGGTGACGATGGTGTTTTCCATGGCACTGACTGCCGTTTTGTCTCAGGATCAAAGTCTCATTTCATGTAATCACTCCTTCTAAAAAATGTGGGTTTCTTCCAATCAGTTCCAAAATGTCTCAACAAAGTTTCTTGCATTTTTCCTTTTGATCAGGAGTCAAAATTTCTGGGAACACTTTGGCACACACATTCAAATTTTCATTCAATCTAACAATTTGTTTGATTTGTTGTGTTTTCAGAGGTTTTTGATGTGCGTGGGCACTCAGAGTGTTCATGGTCCTAGACATTCTCTCACAGTCTTCTGTGCTGTTCAAACCCACGTGCAAATGACATGCAGTGCTCTCCATACACTTCAGTTAACATGCCAAATACCATAACAAGCCCAAAATGTATGTCTTTATATCCGTTTACTGAAACAAAGGTTGTCTGGTACAAGATCAGCTCAGATTTGAGCATTTCAACAGAAAAAAGACTGATATGCATATTAAAGCAGTAATATTTCTAATGTATTGAAATTGTTTATTAAAAAATGTAATACCTTCTAAAACAAGTAAAGGGGATGCTCCCACTTAAACTTTTATCTTCAATAAAATCAAGCCTATTTATTCTAATTAGGTACTTTTTAAGAGCTCTATGCATGTAATGGATGCATGTAATGGGCAGAACTTTCCTCCAAGCTAGGAGGAGCAACCAAACCTGGGGGCGGTGCTAACTCCCCACATGACATCATAAGTGGAAAATCTGAGAACGGCTAGTTTCAGCACACATTTTCTAAAAGGTGGAGAAAGAGTGGGTGGGTGGGGTGGATTTTTCTGATTCTTGGGGGGCCTCAAAAAGTGCATTTTGCATAATATGTGACCTTTAACCTTTTAAACACAAATCTCTATTCACATAGCAGCAACCAGTGCTTTTAAGAATGTACACATGGTCAAGACAATCTGCTAAAGTTCAAACCGAACACCAAAAAGGGAAGACAGGTGATATGTAGTTGGACTGACCTCTGATAGGAGCTGGCTGCCTCCGAGCAGACAACCATTTCCTTCCTTCGGCCACAGTCACACTGCACAGCCACCTGTCAACAGGAAAGAAAAAAAGATTTTAAAACAAAGTTGCAAAGAAAAATATGTTTTTTGAAAGTATGAGAGAAATTCAAGCAGCTTTAAAAAATCTTATTTATTAAAATTTTGAATTGAAAGACTCCCACTTGTATGTTATTAATTCATCCAAGTCAACTATTTATGAGGCTATTACAGAAGATTTCATCAGCTGCTGGTAGCTCGACTGTTCCCAAAATGATTAAAGAGCATACAGAGCTACACTGTTGATCATTATTTAAGAGATGGGACAAGGAATGGGGTGAAGGGATAACAAGACGCAACAAAGACCATCTGCACAAACTTTGTAGCCCATTTTTCAGGCTCTGATGTCCAGCTGTTCAGCGTTTTGTACCTTGGCGGTGCAGGTGGTGCGTGGACAGCTGTCTCCTTTATGACACGGGGCGCCACACGGGTGGCAGCAGTCTGGACGAGGCAGCGTGCAGGGCTGCTGGCAGTTACCGTCTGGCAAACATTCGCCACGGTGGCAGATACGCCTGCAGCGGTGCATTTCACACGGCAGTGTTTTATTACAGGTCAGGCCGCAGGAGATGTCCTGCAGGTGGCATGGGATGTTGCTGCGTTGCTGTGGGGTGAAGAAAATATTCTCAGTAAAAAACAACAACAATGAAAAGGAGAAAAAAGAGTTGTGCATGCTGTCTTCTTAGGGATAGTTACCTCGTGATTTCCCATGCACCATTTCTGAGTGAGGTAAGTGCAAGGTGGACACTTCTCCTCGCTGTGGCAGTTGTGGAACACTAAATGAGGCGTAAATGTTAAAACAGAGTTCTCATTTACATTTCATATCAGCAGTGTTTAGTGTTTTATCTCACCTGGGTGGTCACATTCGTGTCGTCTTGTACACATGTTCTTACACTCTGGTGGCTTTGTGCCACAGGGGATAGGAGGGTACAAGACGGTGAGCCCACAGTGGCACGTCAGCTCATCGAAACCTACAAAGAGAAAAACACTGTGAAGGATAGCAGATCTAAAAATAAAAGCGCAGGAGAGAAAAATACCAAAAGGAGAAGTAGTTTTTTCTTTTGTTAACTATGTGGCACTTGTGACAACTGGGTCATGAACCGGTCCTATAGCACTTACTGGACTGCCAGCAGGGCTCACAGTTTCCACGGTGACAGGGCTCCTGGCAGCGGTGGAGGCCACAGTTGAGCTTGTAGCCACAGATCAGAAGACACTTGTGCTCCACATTCTGCAGGGATAGACAGAAAGCAGTTACACAAATTTTGTTTAGTCTAGCTTGTGAAAGCTTGAAAAATGCATATGTTTGTTCAACAGAAATTATGTTGCAAGGTGAATTATATGCTCTGTTTCCATGTCAGCATTTCAACATTAGATGGACAAGACATATTTGGAGTTTAGAATAGGCTACAGTTTCTGGATGGGGGACATAAGACTGTTTTTACTAATAATAATACAGTGCTGAGAAGGCAGCATGATCCTCCAATCATGATCAATACAAGAGTTTATGTTATGAGTAAAGGAGGAGTTTTGGACAGATTAAAATAATTCATAAGGTCTGTCTCACAAAGGATTTAGGATTTGATGGATCTTTTGGTCTGCAAACAACAATAAACCCTGTTTTACATGTCTAATTCTAGACATGGGAAAGAGCAGAGCCATTGAAAAAACTCGGAAGGTGATTGGATGAGCGTTCAGTCTATCATATCTTTACGGTCCAGTCAGAGCAACAAAACACGTGATGTAGCCGCCAGCGAGCTGTGCCCCTTAACTTCACAAGAGCTGCATAACACCAAACGTGGTGACTATAGACATGTCAGTACACGACTTTTGTCGTTTTTGAAAAGAGAAAACAACTCTGTTGTTCTTTGTTCTTCCTTTAACAAAGAAATGTCATCAAGTTCTGATAAAACTGGCACTTTAGCAGCATCCACACTAATCTCTTAAGCCATAATTGCACTGGCCTCTCGTTGCTGCTACCTTACATTATGACTCCGTCCTGCTCGAAAGCACTGCCCCTCGCCGCTGGTTGGTCCTGTCACTTTCTAACCGGGCCCAAACAGTTTAGACGGGAACTTTGCAAGATGGATTCGCCAATGAGAAACACGGAAACGGGCGTATCCATCTGCTTTGCAAGGTTACGAATCTACTATTTATACCACTTTTTTATTATCGAATTATATTCCCAAGTCAAGAGTTTACCATACCAGTATCACTTTAGCTGTTTCATTTCTTCAGACATTTCAGAATCAAATCCTGCCTTTCTTTGAAATTTTAAGATACTAGGTGTTGCCACTTTTAAGTCAGTGCTAGACGATGGATGCCTCGGCTCAGAAGCTTACATGGAGCTTTGAGGTAATTTGAAAGCTCGCACTCATCATTGTTTGTTGTATGAATGTGAGAGATGGTCCTCTTTGTCTACACAAAACAAACACAGGGCTTTTCTTATTTAGAAGGCTTTGTTTGGTCTACAGCCTTCATATCTTCTGACCTACAACAGTTAGAATGCCTCCGGAACTGAGGCCTTGTCCACACGGAGATGAAAACGATATATTTCCATTTCGTTGTGAAAACGTTTGCCGTAAAAATGGGATCGTTTCAGGAAATGTCTGCATAAGCACGAAACCACTGAAACCTGCTGTAGTTTATATGCCAAGCCTGTAAGTGGTGCTATAACGCTGCCATGGAAATGCATCAGAAAGAGAGAAGAAGATTATGAAGTATATGTGTAATCTATTATAATAGCTCTGCAGTGAATCTAAGAACATCTGGTGTATGCTGTTCTCCATGACCATTTGTTGTTCTTGGTGGTTAAGGAGCATCACATTTTGCTGTAAAAGCCATAATAAGCTCAGTAGCTTCTGCAGCATGAACACAAACCTGTAACCCGCCATTTTTGTTTTGGCTGGACCCGTGCATGCAGTTTAAGTAGGCTATGCTATGTATGATGTAATCATTTCATGAAAGATGCAGTAGGCTGTCCATGCCGAGATGAAACATAGGGCGTATACAGATTTGTTCACTCTGGAACCCAGTTTCAAAAAGTAGCATTTATAACCTCCCAAAACACTGTTTCCATGTGGATGAAATGCCGATATGACAAAAAACTTTTGCATATACTCCTGAATTCGTCTCTGTGTGGACGGGGCCTTATAATCTTCAGTCTCAGGATTTTTTCTTGGTGGTTCCAAAGGTCAGAGTAGCGCTTGGAAAAAAGTGTTTAAGTTAGTTGCTAATTTTGCCAAGAATTTACTACAAAAAAACTTGAAACTTGATGATCTGCTCTCTATGGACACTTTTAAAAACAAGTTAAATGATTTGAAGGCAGACAGGCTGCAGTTTTTTTCCCTTTAAAGGTTTATTTTGGGCATTTTTATGCCTTCATTAGATAGAGGAGGATAGTGGATAGAGTCGGAAACCGGGACGAAAGCGGGGGAGTGACATGCCGTAAGGGGCCTCAGGCCAGATCTGAGCCCGGGCCTTCGCGTACATGGGCTGCGCCTTAACCACTCAGCCACCTGCGCTCCGGCTGCAGTTGTTTTGATTAACTTATAACGGTTTATCTTGGCAAATGCTGGCTGCTGAAATTTGTTATCTTAAATCTTTAGTAGCATTTTGACCATGCACTATGTAATGATTATCATATATTCCATTATATTTTATTATTACATTTTATTATTATACTAGTTCAACTTAACTTTGAACTCATACATACTTTTGTATTACCCCATAAATATTCATAAGTGATATTAATGTTCATACTAAAACACCCAACTGTCCTGTTTATCTGTATATATCTTCATACTACCTATATGTCTTGGACCTCTATACTGTACATATAACAACCCATTGTTATTGGACCATTTTTTGCACTACCCCCTGGCCATGTCATACCACTGTGTTGCATATAATTAGCTGCTGGTGTCACTTAAACTGCTACTGACTGCACAACAGGTTATTTGTATATACTTCCTTTTTAAATTTGATTTGAGTTTATTTAAGTTTCTTAAGTTTATTTTTGTTGCTTATTCTTATTCATCCCCTTTCAGTTTTGTTGTGTTGCTGCAATGCCAGAATTTCCCCTATGGGGATCAATAAAGTATTATGTTATCTTCATGTTCTGTGTATGACTGTGGTTTATGGTCAGAAATTTATTTACATGTGCCTGTCTTGGCCTGGAAACTCTTTTAATCTCAACGAGGTTTACTGGTTGAGTAAAATTTCAATAAATAAAATATTCATCCCCATTATTAAGTGTTTGTATGGCATACATTACAGCACACTGGTGCAGCCTGATTCGTTACTTACCACACAGCACAGCTCTCCACACTTGTGTCTTCCACAGGAGCGTTTCTTGTTGCAGCGCCTCTCGCAGGTGAAAACAAGCTCCTCTACAATACAAAGAGATTTACAATTCCTCACAACACAGGCAGGTGCTCATGTCATAATTGATGTATTGTTTGTGAATTAAATCTCACCCTCTGTTTGGATTGTGGCACACGGGACCTCCTGAAAAACAGATTGTCTGAATTAGCTTTTTAGCATTATAAATGTTCTTATTTAAGTGCCATTGGTGCTTTTGATAAATTTTCTGCTGGTGTTTCTGTGTACCTTAGTCTTTGAGCTACATCTGCATCTGATGGTAGAGGTCAGCGAGCACGGTCCACAGCTACCTTCATGGCACAACTTCTCACAAAGATGGACAGTGTCTGAAAAAGAGCACATTCATTCATTTCTCCACAAAAAGGAGTTAAGAATAAAGCATACCAGTCCAGTATTACTGTTTTGTTTTAAGACAGATTAAAAATTTGTTTGTTTTTTTTTATTTTGGAAGTGATGAGATTTGCTAACTGTATAAATAGACTGAACAAAATCTTCAAATATATAAGTTTATAGACCAAAATATTCACTTTAAATCCTTTTATCACAAGATATATTCCATTTCTGCATTTTTAAGACCTTTTAATGGCCTTTTTTTAACAGAATACTTTGATTTTCTTGGTACATGAAAATCAAAATATTCTGAATTGAGACCAAACATGATGAGATACCATTTCACATTATAACTAAAATTAAAGATACAATCACACATGCAAACACAAGTTCAAAAATATACACAGTACCTACAGATCCATAAAGCAGAGCAGTAGGAGTACAGCACTCACATAATAAAAAGAATAAAGGAAGGATATTGCGTTTGCTTTCGGGTGAAAATATACAAAATATGTTCTTTAGCCTGTTGGTGCACTGTCTGTCCTTCTTCTTACCGCTGGAGCCACATGCGAGGGGTTTGTTGCACGTCTTTCCACAGGAAGGAATGGCGTCCGAGCAGCTCTGTCGCTCAGCGTAGCCTAGTTCCAGCAGTTTGGCCAGCGGTGTCTGACCACACGGACATGTCTTCACCAGGCTCGGCGAGCGAGGACACGGTTGGCACGGGCCGCTGTGGCACAGCTGCTGGCACCGGTGAGCTTCACAGTTTAACATCCTGAAGAGAGAAAAGCATCAAGCTTTGATCAAGAGCTGTCTAACCAGGATTAAAACCTTTCAATTTATGTAAAATAGACAGACTTACTTCCCACATATTTTCTGACAGCAGAAATACCCCAAACCATCATATCCTTCTTTATCCGTGCCACACGGGACTTCACGAGTCGTAACACCACAGTAGCACACTGAAGAAATTTAACAAAAACATGTGAGAGGACTCCACGATTTAAAGAGAACAGGAGACACATTTCATCTCTGAGAAGATTTGTCTGTAAGTACTAAGAGTCTTACCCTGCTGAACCTGCAGCTGGCACGGCTGACACGCTCCACTGTGGCACACCTGGGCACACGAGTGCTCTGCACAGTTAAGTAAGGCACCACACACCTTGTCACACTGCAGTACTGTGCCCTGACCACAACGCATCGGTTGACTGCAAAGATAAGACAGAAACTACTGTCTCTAGATACCAAACACATGTATGTCCAGTGGTGTATTTGGAGAGATGTGAGCAATGTATTCTTAAGAGTACCTGGTCTTTCCACAGACGCAGGACTTTGTGACAAAGGCAGGACACTGAGGACACGGCCCAGGGTGACATAAGCTAAAGGGAGACATAGATAGTGTTGTTCAACAAGAAGATATTAAAGGCAAAGCAATACTGAAGAGTCATGGGCATTAACTTCAAGAAAATAACTTGTACAGCTGTGGAATTACTGCAAGTTTTAGCATATTTTATAAAATAATCTTCAACTACAACACTATTACATATATTTTTTTCCAAATCATATAATAATGAACCAAATCATTATTAGCAACTTCACAATATGAGTGGATTAATAACAAGAAAGAAAAAAGATACGCAGATTTAACATAACATTTCCCTCTAGCATATCTAAATTAAAATAGAAAGGAGATGACCAAAATACTGATTTGAATGACTGAAGTTTGATGCTCACATGTTACAGGGATGGTTACAGTCTATGCCGCTCCTTTTCTTCCCGCACATGTCACCACAGCTGTGGGGAATCTCACTGCGCTGCCACTCCGGGTTCGTCACTTTACCTAAAAATAAAATGTGGAATAAAAGACAAAGTTTTGTGAATTTACCCACCATACAAAGCAGACGTAATAGGTAACAGGTAGGTGTTTAAAGTCCCTGTAAAAAGAAATATAAACTTTATGTCTTCACATTCTGTACGTTGGAATAAGGTTGCCATAAACATGGGAAAACACTGAGATCTATTTGTGACTGAATTTTGGATTCAGACTGTTAGAAAGTTGTTCATGTCTTCCCTGGCTTGGTTTTATTTCAGCATGGCAAATAAATGAGCCCATGACATCACTAGTCTTGATGGGACTACCCCACCACCCTTTCGTAACAATGATATAAAATCCTGGAGCAGTTTATCTCAATAGAGCGGTGCAGGAATGAGCCCTAAAACATGTGCCACTTCCAGCTTCCTTGTAGGGATGTCTATGGGATTTTTCAGTTAAATGGCTGAGACAAGGGCTGTGGTGAACACAAGCTCAAGAAATTTAATATTTTTCCTACAATCTAAAATATATCTGAAAAGTGCATCTTAGTAAAGGTGTTTGCTAAAGGGCAGCTACCAAGGACTACAGCATTTGTCTGAACCATTATACATTATCATCTGGAGTGGAAACCAAGCCTGCCTCTCACTCATATCCTCGGTTGGCGTTAAACCCAGTCGACCATTTTGTAGTTCAATAAAGCATAAAATTAGCTTTTAACTTAAGTCAATAATATTAACAAACCAAATATGATGCTTATATTATCAATTTATGAAGATTATCTTAATGAAAAAAACATGAACTTTTCATAGACTTTTATTGGACATGGATATTAAGTGATGATCCAAAAAAAAAAAAAACATTGAAAAATTCCCACTGGCTCACCGCCAAGGGAACCCATGTGACACTAACTTCTGGGTTTTGCCTACAAAATTACGTCATAACTGCACCGCTCTATGCAGTCTGGTGTTAGCTGTTGCCACTGCCTTTATTGATGATTGACATGCTGTGTGTTTGCTCATTGTGAGGTAAATTTCCCAGATCCATCTGCTACAAACCATTAAACGCATCATAACAGAGAGATCCGTGCCAGAAAACTCAATCTCCAACTTCTGTGGGTGTGGCTTCAGCTCATTCAACTTACATGCACATACCATGCTAGAGCAGATATTATATATTTTATTATTCTGAAGCTTGATTTTATAAACTCAGAGATGTTTTTCATGACTGAAGTTTAGCCTGGTGGTTTATAACACAGTGACCTGCCTTACAACAAACCTAAAATATATATTTTTTATCCCTTTACTGAGACTTTAAGGTTATTTGTATTTGTCCTGAACTGTCACAGTTTGGTGCGTGTCCCACAACAAACATACTGAGAGAAGCGACCAACACAGCAGTATTTATGCACCAGTCTAGGCTGCAGTAATGCTCCTAATTGTTTGCTATCAGGTACAGAGCAATCAACAAAACAGGACACAACACAACACATGGAGGGGTAAATTTAGCTTCAGTAGGAAGAGCAGTGGAGCTACAACACTCGCTGGCTTCGTATCCTTCTCCTCAGCTTATTCACCATTGTTTTTATGTTGCCTTTTTCCAAAACAGAATCCCTAAACCGAGCTATGAACCAAACATAGACCTCTGACTGTTACACCTGTTGTAAAAGGTGTCTTGAAAATGGGGAAGAATGGACATAATGATATATTAAAGTTATCTAAGCTAGTATTAAATATATTATTGTTTTAAATGTGTTTTTAAGAGTGTGAATCAAACAGTCACTCACCACAGAAGCAAGTGTAGGAGGTTGGTGGTTTCAGTGCAACGTGTTGACAGGCCGGACAACGCCAACCTTCAGCTGAATCTGAAGACATAATTTTAATTTAGTATGACAAACATACTTCAACAAAGTTTATAACACAATTAAAGCAGCCTTTTTCTCCTATTGAACTAAACTGGAATGAGCATAGGCCCACTGCTGATGCAGCAGAAGCATTGAAAATAGGCACTGTCCAACAACAATGGTAATGGGTGTTTCTAACCAAGCAGAGTGAAGTGGGTCAGCGCCGCCAACAGTGAAAAATCCAGATGTTTGTTGATGGTTTTACCGTCTGCCTGAGAGGCTGGAGAACGAGCCCATTTCTTGATGCAGTTCAGGTGGAAGACATGGTAGCAGCTCTGGCAGCTCCACACAGGGGCCATGAGCCGGATGATGTCACAGCAAACCATGCACTCGTACTTCTCCTCAGACAGCTGTTCAATAAGACACCCTAAGGATGAGAGAAGTCAAAGGGATTCAGATAAATCACCAACATTCAACTTCTTTTACCTTAAAGCCCCTGAGGCAGCTCCATCACAGAATAAAAACTTACTTTCAGGCTCTGGTAGAACACACAGAATATTAACAACAGCAGGGATGTACAAATGTATCTGCTGAACATCAGTTTCAGGTGATATCATAAATGTTGACAGACACTAGCCCACTGGCAAATGATGTGATATCGATGTGCATCAATTTAATGCTGGTAAATTAATATACTTAATTTCCTTTTTAAAGAGGAGGTTTTTCATTGGGTAGATGTCAACAAGTTTAAGTGACATTTTAGGAGAAGGGACACCTGACAATAATCTTTAACATTAAATCTCATAACTCTTTTTAAAAAGCGGCACGCACATTTACCAAGAGGTCATAAAAACACCAGAAAAATGATGGATTATGTTGATTTATCTTGAAGTCATGTGATTCTGAAGCTACAGTCAAAAAGTTAGAGTGATTAACATTTTTAAAGGAAGTTTATGGTCTAACCTGTCTGGGTCTCTTTGCTCTCTGGTACCCTGTTCCAGTTCCTCTGACCCTGTCTGTGGTTTTGATGATGACTTTTTCTCCCCCCTCTAGCCGAAAAGGGCGTATGTTGTCCAGAGCCTCTTCCAGAGTTAGCCTTAATGTCCTGAAATGGTTTAGTGTTGCCCGAGTCTTCCTGACCACTGGCCGTCCTCTCTGAGCCTGCTTCCTCCTGAGATTGTGGTTTGGGTGGTTTGATTGGTCCTTGTCGTTTCTTCACCTCAGTTTTCTTCATCTGATGGTCTTCATGCTGAGTGTCTGAACCTGTCCTGCTGCTCCTGATGTTGGAAGGGGGGTTTTCTCCTCCTGCTGCTCCGCTGTTTTTCTCCCTTAAGTAAGGCCCTTTACCATTCTGCTGTCCTCTCCTTGGCTCCTGGCTAAACTTTCTGGGTCTTTTAGCCTGATCTCCATTAGTTTGTTCCAAATGTTTACCTTCATCCTCTCTGCGCCAGTTGGGTCCATCAGGTCCATCCATAGGATGTCCTCCTGAGCGACCACCCCCTGCACCTCTGTTAGGTCCATAATCTTCTCCTTGTCTCTGCCACCAGGAACCGGAGCCACCGTAATTCTCATTTCTATTCCCATCTCTCCTCCCCCTACCTCTGCCTCTCCTTCTGGATCCATCCTCTCCTTGGTAAGGAGGATGATGATGATAAAATGCATAATTTGAGTGATCATGGCTAAATGGGCCCTCGTGAAAGTGTCCGTACTGCTGAGGAGGATTATAGCTATTATTTCTCAGGTTTCTGTCATTGTCATGTCTTGGCCGGCCTCTTCTGGGTTTGTGCTGGTAGGGTTTTTGATGTGACGCCTCATCTGGATTGAGGTCAGGTGGGTCTGCAAACAGAAAGAGACAGTGTTGATCAGAATCAAAAATACTTTATTTATCCCCTGTGAAAAATTCCAGCTTAAAGTTTGTCTATTAACAGCATCAGTGATGAAGAAATAGAAATAGGGAAAAGAGACAAGACATACAAAAAATATAAACAAAAATAAGAAAGGTATATAGATTCTTTCTAAATATATATGAAGTTTAAGTGTCAGACTGTACAACAAAAATACAGCAAATTTGTTTAATCAGGAAAGGGGTGGTAAAAGTGACTCAGTAGTCTACATATCTGATGTGTGATAAACACTTTAGAGACTTACTGTCTCTATTAGTCAAATATTATGACACATTAAAGCCTACAGGATGTAAATATTGTGTCTTAAAGCTCCTGAGAGGAGCGTATATTTGGAGTTGGAACACCTTTTTATTTTTTATTTTTTAGCTGATTTTGTCCTTGGGTAATGATTTTTTAAACTAAAAAGTTAATTCTTTTTCTTTTTGGAATAAAACCAAAAACACCATTCAACATATTTGTAAGAAATAAGTCTGTTTTGGTGGCTTGTAATCATATTTCTGTATACATCTACCATGTATTGGCTTTTACAATAGTTAAAAACAGTCAACAGAAATAATCAGTCATCCTACTGAATATCTTGTTGCCTCTTGTGAGTCAAGAAGAGGCAGCTGTTAAAATTCAGCCTGTTTAATAGCCACAAAAAATCCTCCCAAGTGGTTTAATTGCTAATAAACATGATAAATGAATAAAACTGAATAAATTAAAGTTGCACAGACAAAAGTTTTCACCAGTAACAGGACCTAAAATCTTGCAGTATAGAAGAAAGAGGAATTCCCTAGTGGAGGGAGGAAAATAGCAAAGTATGTAATGTGTAGTCTACAAAATATTTGAAATTATGATAACTAAAGATACTTATTTCACCCTAGTTGTATTTTTCTGTCATTTTAATAATATTTCTCCTTTAAACACACCTACATTGGGATTTTCTTACCACCACGGACAGATATATTTATTTGTATTTTTTATAGTTTGCTTATTACTTTGTCAATTTTGTTTGATTGTTTTTGGGTGGTTTTCTTTATTTAGAATATATTTTGCAAATTATTTGTTAAAAAAAATAGTTTTCATTATTAGCATTGCAGTTTGGCTGGGTGATCAAACACTGTTGGCACCTAACGCAGACCTTCTGGACATCGGACTTCATTTGCCTTCATTAAAGTCCCATGGTGCATCAGTGGCTGAACGTTTTTGACATAAGTTGAGTTTAATTGGTTTATTTATTTATGTATTTTTTAGACAAAAAGCCCCACTTCACTAAAACCCTTTCTTATATATATATAATAGATTACATTAAATAACTTCTCTATACACAGTAGGATAGTATATCACGGATTATGTACACTAATTTGTGTATGCAGGTGAAATCATACACAGAATTATTTTGATTTTGGAAAAGTCAAAAGCAAAAGGAGAGGAAGAACCCCACAGTTCCATAAAAGTATGTGTAAAAAGCTGTTTTCTGTATCCTATTATTACAACCTATAATTCGTATTTGTTTCCTGAACTTCTTTGTAGCTGGTATAAACCACAACAATTGACAACAGACAATGTCAAAGCATTCATTACGAAAACTATGATTCACATCTACATTTGTCCCTAACTTTTTCAGCTGGATAAGATTTATGGGTTAATTTCAGAGAAATGTCTTTTTTTTTATTTTAACAAATCATCTATAAGATGCAAGTCGAGCCTTCTTTCATGCTACATCATCCACAAATGTATTCCAGCACTAAATAATACATGGTAGGTAGCTAGTTACCTTTCAAACTTTGACACAGCTCATATGACGTAATGTCAAATCTATTACATACACTGCTACAGGCTAACAGGCTAGTTACATGCGCATTAGCACCTTATACTATGACGTAATTCAAATCAGGTGTAATGTTAGCTTTCAGAGTTCCCTGTCACGTCACCTGTGAATAGCCTTGTAGCACTGGCATGAGTGGCTCAAGTTAACAACATTTAGGTACTGGAGTATGTTTGTTTAATGATTAACTTATTCAAATATCAGTTGCTAGGTCAGCTTTACACTGTTAGCCGAAAGTTTATGTTAGCTAATGCTAACTATGTAAGCTGTACTACTAAATAAACAGACTGTGTGAAAGTTAGGAAACAAGTTTTAGTGGCAGTCCAGCTTTAAAGAGTGATACAGGCTAACCTTTATATTAAGAACAGCGGCAGCACACGCTTATTTTATTGCTAGGTTATTTTAGCGCAGTGTAAGCCAACGTTACCTGAGGAGCCCTCAGCCATTCAGTGTGGACTCTGGTTCTCCCACGCCAAAAGTTTGAGGAAAGCAGGCTGTTTTCTGAGGGATGACAGGCGAAACTTTTTACTCAGACACAATGTTCACGTTTTTACCTTTCTTCTGGTTGTCAAAACTGAGACCAACACCCCTAAATGTGGCAGCTATCACCCCCGCCAACTTACCTTATCAAAACTAGCTGCAAGCTAACACAATCGACTAGCTTAAACCGGAACTTCCGGTTGGTACTTTGGGAATAAAACGCAATATTTTTAATGACCATGACGTCCAAATAATTTAACTGTTTAAATGACAAGAAAGCGTGATCTCTAATGATGTAATTGTTTGGCAGAAGAAAATAAGATACACATTTTTAATTTAATTTAAAAATATTGAAGTTAGAATCAGAAGTAGGAGACGTCCGGCTCTTTATACTAGGGAACCTAGAATTAAGATAGTCCTACACAAAATATGAGCGTATGAATACTTGAGAGCTTAAGGAAATAAAATATAAATCATATGTAATAATGAAACACATCTAAAAACAAGGAAATATATGGGAATATAGCAAGAAATGTTCTATTACAAGTACAAATCAGAAATAAAGCCTTGTACACAAAAAGTTATAAATGAACTAGGGCTGTCAGAAAATTAATATATTTTTAAACATATAAACAGTATTTGACCTCCTGTTTGGGTATAGGTCTGCTTTTAAAGGTAGAATAAAGATTCCTGCATCAACTTCACCACAGAAAAAGGCACTTACTATGAATCTTTTTTTCTTTTGATTATTTTATTTTCAGTTTTGCAATGTATACAACATAGAAATATACCAACAGTATATAGACAAAACTTAAGGTAAGGAGTAAAGGATAAACTTCCTTACCCTGTCAAAAAGAAGAGAAAAAGAAAAGGAGGACCCCCCCCCCATATAAGTATTAGTGTAAGAGATGTACCGATATGGTCTAAATATGGCTGCCAAATTTTTAAAAAGTGTTATATTGTTTTCTGAGACAATATGACAATTTTTACAGGGGGATGCTGCTATTCATCTCGAAAGACCACCTGTCAATAGAAAGGGGGGAACTTCTTTTGACTCTTAAAGGAAATACAGGGTGCAGAAAAAATAGTGCAATAATCGTGGATCTTCATTAATCACATTTAATGCAATCAATCTTCAAGACCCAATTGAGAACAGATATGTGCATCCAAATCATGAATGTTAAATGTATGTGCATCATAAATATGAAAGCCATATGTATTGTATAATCACAAGTGAAACAAAAACAGAAGAGGGACTTTATAGCTTTGCACCATTTCTTGACATCGTAAAGAACTTTATCAATCAAAATCCGAAATGTTTAAAATTAAATCTTTAAGAGAGACTGACTTTAGGACATTTTCCCATAATGACTTTCTTTGATTTTGTTTTAAACTATGCTTCAAGATTTTGATACACTGTCTGATTTTCAGTCAGAACCAAAAACTTGCCCCGTTTCAAAAGTTTTTTTTTTTTGATAAAAGAAAATTACAATTACTCATGGCACAAATGTGTATATAATGGTTTAAATTCCAACAAAGGTATAGATACAGTTACTTTATGGATATGCCAGTCTTTTGCATATGTCTTACATTTGCAGCAGCATTTCCCCTATCTTCTCTGCTGATACAGGAGCTGAAAAACACTACCCAACAGATCTTGCCTCTAAAAGCATACAAGCAGTACAATTACACATTCCAATCCAACCAACACAATTCACTGGCTCTACAGCATAAAAATAAATTTGGCATTTTAGAATGCTGCAATTTGGCCACAAGATGGCGCTAAAAGTTTGAACTAGCTCAATAGGGAATGCAGAAGCTGCACTAAGCAAGGATGGAGAGAAAAGAAAAACATTAACTTTAGCCAAGTTTGATAGTTTTTGTATAACAGAGGACAGGTGAAATCCAAGTACTTATGGTGTTTCCTCAGTCTAACAAGGGGAAAACAAATCTGTGGCAGGAGATCCAGCCCACCACCCTGTCCAATCTGAAGATGTTAATACCAAGGGCACGTTTATATATATATATATTTTAAAGATATGTAGGATTAACAGGTGTGAAGATGGCTTGAATAAAGGAAGGAGATTATGCTACTCTATGGAGATCAGTTTTGTTATTATGCCTATACCTAAGTACATAAGGCCTATTATAGACCTACTGCGTGTGTATTACACTGTTACAAATTGGGGCACTATCGTAGTTCCTTTCTGAAGATTAAGGTTTCAGTTAATCTTAAAATACCAGATTCAGAAAGTCCCTGCCTTTCACATGCCCATTCAAGCCTGAATTTGACTTAGATTTGTTGACTATGATAAATTGTGTAAACACATTGCCTACTTTGTCTGCACACATATAAGACTTCAAACTTACTAAATCCCCAGGAAACTTCTTACAAAGGTCACAATTTCATCCAAAGTAACAATCAGCTGAGCTAAACTGAAATTAAATGATCTGACACTAGGGGACACTAGTGCAAACGCTCTGTAACCACCAACTGGTCTGTTTTATCAGACCATGGCCTGATAGCTTAGGAAAATGAATGTAATGACCAGTAAGCTGACATGGTCATTCATTTGATTGGCTGTTAGGCATTATTTTGATCACATGAAGCCAGGCCTTCCCCAACACACATACTTCAGTAATCTATTAACACAATGCTTCATTTGCTATCATGACATGAATTTTCAAGGCAGTTTTTCCTTTCACGTTTCTGTCTTTAGACTGAAGGTAGCTTTGAAGGCCTAACGTATGATGAATGACCTTCAATTTAGGAGACTAATAAGCAATATGTTTATTTATGTTGCTGCTAATGATAAGAAGGTTTTACATTTTATATTAAGGCGGAAATCTTATCCCTTTATGACCATCGCGGTTTTAAATATCACGACAGTTACTGCTAGGATTCAAACAAGCAAAACCGTAATGTTTTCTTCCTGGACATCGTCGTTTTTCTGTGGCAGGCCTTCAGTCGAACAGGGCTCTCCCTGCAGTTAGATCCCAGATCACGCATGCGCAGTGTGACTCCTCAGCTCCGTCAACCAGGCGAGGTGGGTGGGAGAAAATACTGCATCAAGTCGGCGCTTATGGTCATAAAATACCGGAAAATGAGAAGTTATGCTTTGAAAATAAAGCCATAAATATTTGATGTGTAAGTAGTTGGAATGTTATTGGAAAACAAGTCGTCAGGTGAGTACTTGATTTTTTCATAGTAAAAATAATTAAACTGTATTTTGCTATGGTTGTAAGTAGATGATTGCAATGCTTATTTTTTTGGTTTTAATTATAAATATGGTAATATAACTAATGTAGCTTCGACACCATGTAAAAATAAGAGCACACTCGTTGTAAAAATCAGTATCTCTCACCTTTTAGCCTAACATAAAGCAGGCAGCATAACGCAATACCCTGTCAGCGTTACACATTATGTACCCAAGTTCACAATTCGAAACTCTTATCTTTTGGAGTCATACGAGGTTTGAAACACTTGCCATTTAAAAATGATCTTGCAATATAGAAACAAAAACTCTTAATTCATTAAGCTAGTGGAACACACGTCGACCGCATAACAACCGCATAATAACCGCAAAAACAGGTTTGTGTATTTCTTGGCCTGTTATGTGTTGTAAGGGAATTATTTTTCGATAATACGGGTCATGAATTGAGACTTTCATCGGTTAAGTATTAATTATGGTATTTAACATAACAGTCTAGTGTGGGGTTTTATTTTGACATCCTTGACCGGAAGTTATATACGTCATTCCAGTTAGCGTAACACACTGCCTCCGAGAAGCTCGAGCGCGGCCGAGCAGGAGAGAGTGGCAGTGAATGTGTCTGCTGCAGCGTTTAGCATTAAAAAACACAAACTACGGCTGAAGAGGAGAGGACCAAACCCCGCTGCAGTTCGACACGACCTCGGCAGACCCTGGACTATGATAAATTCCAAACCGAGGCTGGTAACGGTGCGCTGTTTTGACGACAAGCGGGTTATTGAACATCTGTAGAGCATAATGAGGGCATCCGCTATTCTTTACGGTGGTTTTTCCTCCGAGGTTTAGTTAGACGCAGAGTGACACTATTTTTAAATGCGTCGCTTTTAGACCTCCTCTCAAGGAATAGACCTACCGAGGGGACAGAGCCTGCAGATATTTAGTTAATTCCCTCCTCCCGTGGCCCCTGGGGAACAGTGAAGTCATTTGAGAAGTCACCGCAGAAGAAGACACGTCTTAATCATCGGTAGTTTTTTACAGTTAAGCTAGGAAAGAGAAAATAACGGCTATCCCCCTTTCAGACTCGCTCTGCTTTCCCAGTGTTTTGAAGTCTTACATGGTTTTGTCTTTCTGAGCATTCATCGCCAACCCTCCTGTGGGCATTTTCCCCCGTTAAAGGATGCCGGATCAAATATCGGTGTCCGAGTTTCTCTCGGAAACAACAGAGGATTACAATTCCCCGACAACATCCAGCTTCACCACCCGACTGCAGAGCTGCAGGAACACAGTGAATGTGCTGGAGGAGGTAAGGCCACGGTGTCAGCCTGCCTGCAAGCTGCACCATGATGGATGGATGGATGATTGAGGATGCATGATTGAACAATACATCCACAATGACCCAATTATACTATTAAGAGAATCCAAGATAGAATACATACATGCTGAATGCTGCATGCTAAATTCAACTGCTGGTATGTGGTAGCATTTTAAATCCCAAGGAGCATCATAATGCATCATAATGCTGCACTCCCACCCCTAAGAAAAGAAAATAATTGCACCTGTTGAGCTGCAGCTGCTGTCAAATTGCATTTTTTGACATTGCTCACATATTCTAGTGCAGCATAGAGGGCTGGTGTGTGTATGTTAGCTCTCATAGTGTATGGAAATGAAATACTGCTCTCTTTAGTCATATACATAGAGTAACAACAGAGGGGTAAGACGGCTTCGGTGAAAGAGTATGCAGAGAATAGGAAGATGTGCACTCAGGCCTGCAGCTCTCTGTGTTCACTATTACATAACTCACAGCTTCAGAGCATGCTGCCAGGCTGTAGCTCTGTGTGTCACTGAGAGAGAAAAAAAAAACATCCCTAGTCCCTGGCAGTCAGATCTGGATTCAGGATTATCGAGATTCCCTGCTCTCACTTATGCCAGATTGCATTCAAAAACATTCAATTTTCCTTCTACTGCATAGAAACACACCCAAAGTCACATTCTATGATGCCGTGTCACCTTTAATCATGCAGGAGGAGTGTAATCAGGCCAGGCAGGTGGGTTGTCCTGTGTGTTTATGTATATGTGCCTGTGTATTTCCCACCTCCCTACCCCCCACTGCCATCACCCTGCACTGGCATCCTTCCTGCTATGATTAAATAGAGCATCAAACCAGGGGAGCGAACACCTTCTCTGCTGTCCGGTAACGCCAAAGCGTGACCTCATTTCTCACTTTGAAACACATTTAGCTGCAGACATGACACACAGGATGCACAACTTTTAATTCATGCTTGATTAGTGATTAAATACAAGCACAGATCAGATGTAAACAGAAACCAGAGATAAGTTGTGTGAGGGGGAGAAAAAAAAACCCAGGCCGTGTCCTCTCTTAAACAGCCACACAGGCCGTGCCATCCATCACTTCACATTGCTTCAATCCTTTACGAGCTTATTATAACGCAAGAACAATAAAATCAACCAAAACAGATCCGGGGCTGTGTTTATTCTGAACCCGGAGCACACTTTCTGTAACAAGGGAAAGGCTCGCATCATGAATCACCTCTCTGGCTCTGTGCCTCTTCAAAAAAAAAAAAAAAAAAAAAAAGAGGCTGCAGCAGCACAAACGAAAAACATCTGTCCGAAAAAAGGGCCGCCATGTGCGCTGCATGGGCTGCAGTAGCCGCTCTGGAATTTTTTTTGCACAGATCACATGACAAGGAAGACCATCATGCTGAAGAGCAGTCAACATGCTCTTCAGTTGTTTTCAACAAAGATGAGATGCTGGTTGATGATTTGAGGGAGGGTTGTCAGACTGTCAGGATACACCCAGCCAGACTTAAGCCTTGAATTCTGCTAGATTAGTGCCTGTTTTATGAAATTATCTACACTGTTTGATCCCTGCGCAGACATGTAAGAGCTTCCTTGCATCATCCTCCCACTGCAGTGAAGCAAAACTGCCTTCAGCGCCTTCTTGCCTGAAGAGGAGTTTGTTTAAAACCTCCCGGGTTTCTGCTGAGCTCTCCTTAAACTTAAAACATTCATCCTCTTTTTCCCCTCCTCCTTTGCTTTGTTGACAAGGTAAATTATGCAAAGGTAGGACGTGAATATTTAATGCTGTAACTTGAGGGGGTGAGTTGACCCATAGCAGCAGGGAAGTCATCCTCTGACTCATGTGGAGGTGCAAAGAAAAGGAAAAAAAAAAAGAAGTTACTGCATCCTATTGCCTTAATTCAGCACCGCGTACATCAATTATTGATCAGAGTATAATGACACAAAAGTATTCATGAGTCACAGCCTCCACCCTGCAACTTTTCTCTCCCTGTGGCTGCAGCAGAGCACACAAAGATGTTTACTGTTTACTCTGGGATCAGTGCAGTAATACTGAAAACAATGAGCAGCCAGATGGAGTGATAAGGTCTCAAAAATAACCTTCTTGGCTTGCTGTCTTGACTGGCGGAGACACAGGAGACGGGGGCATTGTGTTTGTGTGTGAGGGTGGTGAGGCTAAAAGAAGGATGGTGTGTCTGGGTTTTATTTAGATGTCATCACTAGTCACTGTTGTGGCATTTTATCTCAGTATTTCCCATAAACTAGCGCTGGAATTTCAACTGGTAAAGTTGCAGCAACTATTTGTCATGTAAATATATTTTGCCCATCCTTATTCCAAAGTAAAGAACTAAACTTAACAAGGGTTTTCTCAAGTTAGCCTTCCCCATGTGCCAGGAAGCCCAAAGTATTTACACTGGTGCATATCAGAAAAAAGTAACAACATATATGAATGAAAGGTGCTGGTTTTGATCTGCTATGGATGAAGCATAAAGATGTCATGTCATGACTTTATTCATGGGCTGAATGAAGTCACCTTACCAGGAATGAGACTAAATCTTATCAGCCCGATTTGTCTGATACAATAATCAAATAGTTGGTTCCAAATATTGATTTTTTTTTTAATCTACAAAGATATTTCCTGACTGTTTGACTCACTACATCACTGCTCTGGAACTCCTCACTGTGACACTTCATACCCCGTTAACTCAATGAGATTTATATTCGATTTGGGCATTCAAATACCAGGTGGCATTCCTCAGTGCTTTGGGTAAACATACCTCAATGCTGAGGCTGCACATGAAGGCAGTCTGGGATGCCTTTGTCCACATTGGATTGGCTGTGCAACCGCAACACATAGTGGTCCGCATTAATGATAGGGATGTTCTTAGGTGAGTAATTTCACATCTGATTACTGCAAGTTAAAACTGAGTTAGCCAACTTAGTCTAAAGTCAGGTAAACACACTGTAAACCGGCTTCACACTGTACTAGGGTTGTTCTGATACCAGTATTGGAAATAAGTCTGATACTGTTTAAAATACAGGTATTGGTATCAGTGAGTACATGAGTTTATGCACCGATCCGATACCGTTTGGTTTAGCTTTATATTTTGCTTCGTTTAGCCTTTCTGGCTGTTAGCGCTGTAACCCGGAAACCAATTCTTCTTCGCTGCCGGAAAGCACGTCATGCACGTGGTACCGTTTTAGAGCAGCGCAGAAGAACCAAAGGACCCACTGCAGCAGCAAGGAATGGTGGCTGTGTGACAGTTTTTCTCTGAATGTGTTTGTTAAAATGCCTTCCAGACCAGTGCTGTCATACATGATAAGAAGTGGCACTGTTTATCAAAAGTTAAATAACTTTTAAGCCATAAACCATTGCATCTTACTTGGTTTTCCTCTTGACGCTAGCTGCTGTGCTATCCCATTGACGCTACTGATGCCTTTGAATCCTTTGCAGCAGCATTTTCAGAGAGCCTGGAACTCGTGTGATGTTTGGGGACTTAAATTATTAAGTCCACACCAATAAACGCGACATTGAACATCTTTCTTTTTTGTAATCAATTTTCATCAAATTACGATCGTTTATTACTGCCAGCTCGAGTGCTAACTGCCATATTTACTCTTTGTGAGGATCTGTCAGCCAGTTGAAAGCTGTTCTATAATCACATGATGCTGCCTGGATAGAGCATAATATAGATAGACAGCCTGTGATGCAGCCCCCTGTATTATTTTAATATTTAGGAGTAAAACTCAATAATCAGCAGCAAAACAACTTTAGAGTCACAGAGATGCTGTACATTATGGTTCTATTTGTTGAGTCAAATACAGGTCTAAAATGATTTGCTACTCTGCACAGTCAGTAAAGAAAGTTCCCACTGGTATCGGATCAGTACTCGGTATTGACCGATACCAAACATCTTGGTATCAGAATCGTATTGGGAGGGAAAAAATGGTATGGGAACGTCCCTACACTGTACCACATTTTACATTTTAATGGTGTGAAGTTGGTTAAGAGAACGTTGCTAACATTAGCAGAGATAGCACTTCCAGCCATCAGTCCTCTTTGCGGGTTAGCGTCCACATTCCTGAGCTGAATATTGTCACTCATTGCTTTGGCTGTATGTGAGCATAACCTGACACAGTCTCTGGACAACATCCCTGTTTTCAACATCACTCATTCTCAACTGAGAAGCATCAGGACCCAGAACCAGCCGAGATAAAAACATGTACTTCAAAATAAAAGCACATGATCGCCTTTTTTGTCATACATGTAGTGGCTGTCATCAAAAAAAAAGTTTAAATGAAGGACTTAACTTTAACAAACGGCCACTGATGCACTGTTCCAGTTGGGTTATACGAAGAATACAAAATTCAACAATAACCTGGTGAAATAGCTCTGACGATATATATTTTTTCCAGGCACACGTCCACGAATGACTGAAAATGACTTTGCGACTCAATAACGCTGAACCGTGCTGTTCCTATAAGATGCTATCAGCTCACTGTTGTTTATGCCAGATTATAGGGATAGACTGATACCAATACCAGTATTGGGTATTGGTGTAGATACCAAGTCTAAGTACTTGTACTCATACTTGTTGGTATCGGTGCACCCCTACCAGGTTATAGAACATTGTGGCAGCAAAGCAGTCATAATTAAGAACAGCTACAGTGGCTAATGCATGCAAAAAAATATTAAGAATTTATTCAACCAAGTTGTGTCGCATGTGCCAACTATCAAGGGATCTGAATTTGACTGTTTAGCTGGCTAATTGTCCACCCTCGCTAAAATGACACCGTATTCTGCTGGTAAACATAAAAGCATGGTTTTATTTATATCTAGCCTTGCTCGTAGTTATTTGGCATTGCGGCTCTTGTTACAAATCCAGGTCAGTAGTAAGAGCCAGAGTCTGGCTCCCAAAGGGCTCTTCATATGGTACTATTTTGCCTTTTTTGTTCCCTTAAAACAAAAAGAATGGAAAAAAGGAACTGTCTCTTAAATGGGAGACAGCTCCCATTGTTTGGGCTGATAAGTTTTAGAACCCCCTGCCCTACATGATCAATTTACCAAAAAACACATCACTATATACTACGATATATCACATAATCAAAGACACCAGGTAAGCAAGTGAGTTCCTATATCAGGTCGTCACTGAAGACGTGTTGGTAACGTATAGTGTGGATCTACATATGAAAGTGCAGTCACTTGGTATCCGAATAGATTTTGGCCAATCATACTGCATCTTATATTCTATATTGCATTGTGTAATGTGTCATATCATATCCGGTACTGCATTAAATATCTCATTTTATATCATATCCTGAGTTACCCTGCACTTTAACCTACCCTATTTTTCAAACCCACCATATTTCCACTGATTTGGTTTGTTCTGCCTCAATACATGATTTCTCTCATCCTAGTTGATAGATTTCTATTTCAACATTTTGGCTGTTGATGGGAAATGGTTTTCATGACCTTTTGACCCTTTACTTCAGAGCCTCAAGACTAACTTGACATTTTCAGCACCACAATACTGACAAAATCCAATCCCTTTTACAGATTACATTGCAGTGCCACTTGTGCATTGCTCCAGTCAAGCGACTACATGCCATTTTAACCAGAATCATCCTTCATTTAACTTGTTTTTCTAGATGAAAATCCTGCCAAAATCACTCTGCACTATCAGATGCCATCCACCCATTGTGATAGTCTACATCCAGGTAGTAGAGTTAGGAGAAAAAGCCCATTACAGCCTGGCTAGTGGCTGTGTAACACCTCATTTACCACAAATAACAAACACTGAATGCCTGGATTAATCAACCATAATGGGAATAATTCATTTAACCAACTGGTACTTCTGGTTCTGCTCAGCAAGGTTGGTCTCAAGTGAAAATATTCAGTGTATGAAAGACTGTCTTTGTGGTTTGACTCACAAAAATGCAGAAACTTTAAGAAAACAACAGTTTTTTTCATTAGACAATACATTGGAGAGGAATAAATCCAATACAAATTCCAAAAAATACTTAAACAAGGCCTAAATTGTACAGATTAAGTTGTCTGTATTTGGGCACATCAATCAAAACAAGAAATTACCAAACACTGGTTGCCTTGAACCTCTATTTTTGTTGCCATGGTATCAAAGCTGGTATTGATTTCATTCACTGGTATTGGATCTAGTTTAGTCTCGTATTTTGACAGCCCTAACAGCATCTTAAAGTGAAATTAAAGTCATCAGTGAATTTTTCTCCCATATAATTGCATAAAAAATCGGAACCAGCTATAAATACTGACAGATTGTGTGTTTGAATGCGGAAGCAGAGAACAGCAGACCTGACATTTGCTTGTTTGAAAATGTCACAGGTTATTGCAGTAAAACTCTCCTGCCTGCTCATATTTTCTCTGATGGAGGTTAAAATTAGCAGCAAGCACTTGTTATTCCCCCCGTGGGCCGTGCATTGTCTGCCTCTCTACCCCACAGATGGCACTCTGCGTCACTGGGTTCGCTCTCCTAAACCGCACAGAGCCATGGAGCGATACAAGGGAAGCCCTCACTGCATTGGCATTCCTTTGAGCATGCCTCTCACACCACATCACATGGGTCCGAGCAGAAAAATGTTGACTTTTCACAGTCATTCTATTCAAGCATGGCTGGGCTTGACCTAATAGGCTGAGGCCTTTTATATTTGTTACTTTATATAACAGCCTTTTCACTCGCTGCATGTTAAGCTCTGAGAGTTTGATGCTATCAAAATGCTGAATGAGGAGGTTATTTCCAAACCACTGCATATGTGAATGAAAGTCACTGCCTGAAGTCTTCATAGAGTAACTAAGAATGCAAATGATCTAGTTTAGAAAGAGTCCCTTGAGGACTTGGTATTCTTGTCGATTTTTAAACCAGACCTCATGAATATTTTTGACATTTTCCTGTTAGAAATGAATCAAAAAATGAAAACTATAAAAGCCAAGTCATTCTGTTTCTCCCTGAAGCTATTATTTTCATCTTGTAAGTCTGTATGCTCAACAATGGTTGATGACATCATTGCTTTACATTACGTTGTTGACTTACATAACTGTTCAGCCTACAGATTATAGAAATACAAAGTGTTGCATCCTTTGTGGTGTGACCTATACAAGGTTTATTGTGTGCCAATGAAAAACAAGCTGGTGGACTATGAAATAGCCAAATAATTCAGTTTTAAATATCAGTGAATGGTTTCAACTTAATCTGTAGTGACCAATGCTGTATTAAAGTTCAAATCTGCACATAAATGAGCCTTTAGACTGTTAAGGGCAGGGAGAGCAGATGATGCGAATGTAGTAACCCTCATGGACAAGACTGTCTCATTTTAGTTTAGCCTGAGAGGTAAACACAGGTTTTGTACAGTCCCCTCCAAAAGTATTGGAATGGTGGGCCCAATTCCTTTATTTTACTGTAGACTGAAAACATTTGGGTTTGACATCAAAAGCTGAATATGATTCAAGAGATCAACGTTTCAGCTTTCATTTACAGATATTTACATCTGGATCTGATACACAAATTTGAAGATGGCTTTATTTGTAACAGAACACCAAAATTTTAGGAGAGCAAAAGTATTGGAACAGAGAGACTTACAACAGATGAAAGTGAATAAGACTTAACATTAAGTCAGAAATCGTTTTCTTGCAGTAACTGCATCAAGTCTGTGATCCACTGACATCACCAAACTTTTACATTCTTCTTTTTTGACACTTTTCCAGGCTGCACTTTTTCACTGCAGCCTTTTTCAGTTGTTGTTTGTTTTGGGGGTTTCTCCCTTCAGTCTCCTCTTCAGCAGGTAAATGCTCTATAGTGTTTAAGTCTGGAGATTGACTTGGCCAGCCTAAAACCTTCCACTTCCTGCTCCTGATGAACTCCTTTGTTGTGTTGGCAGTGTGTTTTGGGTCATTATCTTGCTGCATGATGAAGGATCTCCCCATCAGTGTGGTTGCATCTTTCTTTAAATTGGCAGACAAAATGTTTCTGTAGACTTCTGAGTTCATTTTGCTGCTGTCATCATTTGTTACATCATCAGTGAAGATTAATGAGCCCGTCCCAGAAGAAGCCATGCTAGCCCAAGCCATGACATTACCTCCACTGTGTTTCACAGAGCTTGTGTGTTTAGGATCATGAGCAGATTCTGTCTTTCTCCAAACTTTAGTCTTTCCATCACTTTAGTAAAGCTTCATCTTAGTCTCGTCAGTCCAGAAAACTTTGGCCCAGAATGTTTGAGGCTCGTCTCTGTACTTTTTGGCAAATTCCAGCCTGGCCTTCCCCTTCTTCTTGCTAATGAGTGGTCTGCATCTTCAGGTGTAGCCTCTATACTTCTATTCACGAAGTCTTCTGTGAACAGTAGATGGTGATACCTTCACTCCTGCCCTCTGGAGGTTGTTGTTGTCACTAACAGTTGTTTTAGGGTCTTTCTTTACAGCTCTCACCATGTTTCTGTCATCAACAGCTGATGCCTTCCTTGGTCTACCCGTTCAACGTCTGTTACTGAGTACACCCGTGGTTTCTCTCTTCTTTAGGAAATTCCAAGTGATTATAAAGGTAATGCCCAATGTTTGTGACATGGCCCTGATGGATTTTCCATCTTCTCTCAGCTTCACAGTTGCTTGTTTTTCACTTATAGACAGCTCTCTGGTTTTCATGTTGGTTACATGTCTCAACTATAAATGCAGGCTCCAAAGGCAAAACCCAAATCTGTAACTGAGCGAGGACATTAAGCGCTATTTATCGTTTGAAAAATCAATGTAATAGGACACACCTGGGCAACAAAACACACCTGTCAGTCACATGTTCCAATACTTTTGCTCACATAAGAAATGGGTTTTTAGTCTAAAGCAAAAATAAAGGAATTGGGCCCACCATTCCAATACTTTTGGGGGGGACTGTAGGTGGGGCTCTTCAAAGGAAGCCACCCCTGAAATGGGACACACCAAATGGGTAGGACACACATTAAACATGGCTGTAATGATAAAGGGATGGATGGACTTTATTGATCCCAAACTGGTAAATTTCAGGGCTACAGCAGCTAGTTATCAACATGTAAAGCAGCAGAAGAATAAACATGAAAAACATTGGTATAAAGAATTAACAAATTAAGTAAAAGGTGTAAACATATTTGCCTCAAAAAACACATAGTATACTTTATAAGATAGCAGGAGTCTTTTTACTATGATAAGGCATCCATGGGTTATAAAATCCACATTGTGTCTTTGTGATTGTTTTTTTCTTTTTCGACTTTAAAACAGAAGTAAAACCTGTGTGCTAAATAGTCATGGATTGGAGTCGTTTGTCTAAAATGCACCTGGGGCCACATCCTTATTGACATGTTGTCATGTGATACTTCAGTCTTGTCACATGTAGCATTCAGTTCACCAATATAACACTAAAACACAAATACAGTGTCATTATTGCATGTGTTCCTTTCATACTGGGTTATTTAGCCCCAGAGAATAAATCTGTTGTTTATTTCGCTGTACTTGATCTTGAAACTACCAGAAAGTTTCATTTTCATTTTTGTTTTGTCACAGTTTCTTTTTCTTTCTTTTTGTATCGCGTGGTGGGAAATGTTTTCTGCCATGAACTTAATTAATACTGAATTCATGAATGTGTTGAGCACTTAAGAGGATTACAATGGCATTTTGAGTGTTAGTTTTTCTATATTATGAACAATTCCAGCTGTTGTAGGATCATTCAGGAAGATAGACTGGACCTTGAATCATATTTGTATCTTTCCTCTATCCCTTCTCTGGATTTGGCTCCATATTTTGGACCACTTTCAGACTCCCCCTACAGAAATGAGGTAAAAACTGTGAATAATTCAAGAGGAGGAGACTTTACTAGGCTTTACATAACCAAACTGAGTGCTGCCTATTTGAGGCTCCGTTCTGCAGCGTTTCTAACCGAGGAGCACAGCTGCGTCACTTTCAATTATAAATGAAGTTATGGCTTTTTATTCATCATTTGTCCCTTGTGTCACCAAACCCAGTGAATCATATGGAGTGAGAGAATGGGAGCATTTTTCATCCCTTGGCACAGTTACTCACATGACATCTTGTTCTAGTTTGAGTGCACTATAAAAAAAAAAAAAAGGCAAAGTCGTCATTTCCTGGATCCTCAAACTCAGTTTTGACATTTTCACTGTTGACTAAAAGATGCGTCAGAGATCACAGGAATGACTTTGGACTTTTTGTTGAGTTTCTGCAGCTCTAGGTAACAGCAGCCTGTAGGCATCTGGAACCAGAAAAGTGTAATATCATGCTTTTTTTTGTTCAATTTGGATGAAATGTCATTTATTGTGCCAGTTTCAGACACAAGTACACAGTCTCTGGGTGAAAATGTAGTCAGGAGGACAGGAAAACACACGTCTTGAGTATTTTCCCAACTTCAGATCTGTGCCTTGAAGCGTTTGTGGAATCAATGGTGCCATTATATCAGAGTCAGATGACCCGTATTACACAAATTGATAGTGGAGCATAGAGAGAGAAAAATAGTAAAAAGGGTACCAAGACTGTTGAATTGACAGGAATAGTCAGAGTTTAGGGAGAAATCAAATTTAATACAACGATCTCACTGCTTTGCTCTGGAGCTTTTTCATGTTAACAGCAGATTGTGAAACTGGAAATATTCCTTTATTGATACTTGAAAGGGGTCACTTACTATAGCTAAACTGGGAATCACAGAATTACTCATCATACCACATCATATGCCATACTTGATCGTGATACTGCAAATCTGTGATAACTCATACATTTCAAGACAGTCATATAAAGAGACAACACAATCTTTAACTGAAGAATACAAAAACGCCCACATATTTAATGTTATTCTAATTATAATTATCTTCCTGATATGCAGTTATAGCTGTGATACATAACTAAAAATAATAATCACACCCTGATAATGCACATTTTTGAGAAATTACATACTGCAAGACAGTCAAGGAGTGATTCTTCAACCTCTGATTCAGTGAAGAATAGAGATTATGACGGATACGGTGCTGTGAAAAAGAATTTCCCCATGGGAACAATAAAGTCTAAGTCTAAAGTTAAAGTGCAGGATAAATGTATTTATTCACTGCTTTTTAGTGTCAGTTTCACCCCTTGTTATGCTTCACCCTTTAGCTTCTTGTCTAGTTCTCAAGGAAAGGTTAAAAGGTCATAAAAACCTGAAGGGATTTTTCCCATGGACAGTCAAAATATTCAAAAGGCAATCTACTTGGTAAGGATGAGAGAAGTTAGATGGTTGAAATGAAAAACAACCAAACTAAAGCTATTGAAATAGGGTTAATAGTTGTTAAGGTATAGTAGTGGAAATCACAGTGTAACTTATATTTTAATATGGTAAAATATATGTGACTCGTTATAATGGTTGAATTACAATAAAGAAGAGTTTACTCATTTACTCTAAAAGGGATATAAAAGGCACGTTTACAAAGGAAATCCCAGGGTTATTTACAATACGGTACAATTTGAGAAATGACATGATGTGATTGTATATGGTGATATCACAATACACTGAGTCAGACACTGATACAGTAAGACACGACACGACGAGTATTACAGTTTACTAGAGGTGGGAATCTTTAGGCACCTCACGATTGGACTTGATTGCGATAACGATTCATAGGGCTTCGATTTGATTCTTAATCGATTATTTATGCATTTTGATGCGCTTGGGGTTTTTCTTTTTACATTTCTGATGTTCTTACCATGGTCAAACATAATAAAAACATTACATAAAAGAGATAAATTAAAATTTCACTATCTTCTAATGGAAGATGTGTGTAAACTGGAAATTTACAGTTGCACTGAACCAAAAGTAGCAGTATCCTTTCCTTGTAACAAACCTTAAATTACAGACATAAAAATGTCCTTTTTCACAGATGAACAATGGGTGATCTAAATCTTCCTGTTACGTTGTGTGTCAGAATTCCACCTTGTTGTTTCTGCTATTTCACAGTATTAAATATTTAAATTATTATCGATGATCGATTATTGGACATTTATAAATCGATTCAGAATCTTCCAACTCAACTTCACGATGCATCCAAGAATCGATTTTTTCTCCCACCTCTACATTTTACTGATTCAGACTTTATGCATTTTTACAAGGGGAGGAAATCCCAGGGTTACTTATGACATGATCCGATCTGATCTAAGATATGACAATTACAATTGCCCATGGTAATATCACAATACACTGATTTAAACTTTCTCTAGAAAGATGCAATATAATCCCATACAATAAGATACAATGTAATATAATATGATGTGATACGATGGCCCATAATATCGAAATACACTGATTCACATATGGAATATAAATTGCATTGTCACTGGGGTTGCAGATTTACAATAATATACCATATTACAGTATAACATTTGATCTGTAGCCCAGAATAACAAAATTATTACAATAGATTTTTATTGTGATGATAAGTACATTATCAACTATACAATCATAAAATTATAATTGATAATTTCTGATTAACTGAACAGTATAAAATGCTCTTAAAAAGGTAAAGTACAGGGTAATTGTATACATAACAACCAATTTTTGCTTTTTAACTTTTTAATAGTGCCAATTTAAGGGTTAGCCTATGTTTTTTGCTCCTGTGGGGTTTTGCCACTAAGGTGTAATGGAGATGAAGTGATCCTCCTCTGTTCTGGTTCAGTGATAGTACCAGGGGTGTTACAGGGGGGACAGGATCAGAGGAGCCAGCAGTGTGGATGTGCATGTCTGACTGTGTGTGTATGTGGAGCTCCTGTTTTCCATGCTCTCTCATGCTTCCACAACACTGTAGCACTATGTGAATTAACAGATGAAGACACCAGTATTACTCCACAGTGGAATCAATTTAAAAGTCTTAAGAGGTAATGATGGCGGCGCATCATTAAAGAATGAACCCTGAGAGGAGCTTTAGCTTCATCCCTGTTATGCTCCATCTCATAACTGATTGTCAGTGCTGTCTGACATTATCTGACTGTCCCCTGATATCTGATGGTCTTTGTGTTCATGTTGTATAGCTGCCACCATGAGGTGTCAGGGAATAATCACATTTTAGGGGAATATATTCAGTGCATAGTATTTTTTATAATTAAAATATCAATATTTAGCACCAACAGTTTGATCATTGTTTCACAGGACTCATAAAGACGGTGCATTTCTGTGTTGATGTTTTGGTGCAGCCCTCTTAACAAATGTAGATTATGTTTGGCTTGACTGTCTTTATTTTGTTAGACTGTATACTGTTAGTGATTTGCTAATAAGTAATCTGAGATGTGAACTATCAGATCAGCTCCTTTGTAATCAGCTTCATTGAGTCTTTGTTAATCACTGAATTCAATTAGATGTAACAATCATGGTAATTTTTTAGCCGTTTGCCAGCTGTTTGGTGTCGTTTTTGCTTTCATCAAGTAGGAAGCACAATCTTGCAGCTGTTAGAAATCACTAATACTTCCAGCTGGGAATTACAGCTAAGGCTGTTTTGAACAGTATTACACAGAATTTCCAATTTTTAATCAATATGTTTTGTTTGTGATTGATGATGTCGCCTGGAATTTGCATTTGATCGTGTGATTAAAGTCTGTCTTCTGATTCGATTAGATTGGCACATCTGTGGGTAAATTTTATGATTAAAGAGCCGAGGTCAGCCATAGTGGTACACAGAAATACAAAATGACTTCAGGAATGTGCTGAACATCATAATACAATGAGTAAAAGAGCATCTTAGCAGGATAACGCATCTCTAAATCTGCCATACATAAATACCAAAATAAACCTCCCAGCCATTTCGTGATTTTCTCCGTCTCCCACAGCAGGAGGTGAGACTCTGTTGTGTCGTTTGTTTGTTGGCTTGTTTGCCGTCTGTGGCTGAAATCTGATAATCGGTCTGTGGGCCACAGCTGTTGGCCTACCTTCCTGCCACAGCTGCGCTCTGTATATCATCAAGCACTATTAGCCGGCAGCGGATTAGCCCAGACCAGACTCTGCTCCGGCTCTCTGATCCCCCTGCTCTTCCCCAGATTTAGTGGAGGAAGAGTGGGTCAGTGTTAACATCTGTCTGCAGCCTTCCTCACACGGGTGGATGGTGTTAAAAGTCGACTTCTATTGACAGCCATTTTAACCTCTGATGGAGGACTCTGGTGCAGCTATAAAAGTGATACACTTAATGAAAGCATACCTCATGGCAGCTTTCTAAAGGCTGACTTGAGTTGCAGCCATGATTTTTTAAAGTAATGATCAACAGCTCCTGGCTGGATTGGCTTATATTTTTGACATTCTTGGTTGCCAAAGGATGAATTCTGACTTGGTTATCAGCAATAAGGAATCCAACAAGCTGAGGAGCACCAGATCAGCTCAGTTGGTTTAGCAGGTGCCCACATACACAGGCTGGAGTCCTCAACCCACTGGTTACAGGATCTATTCCCCATTCTGGCCCTGTTTAGTGCATGTCTTCTCCCACTCTCCATGTTTCCTGTCATTCTTCAGCTGTTCTATGAAGGCAAAAAAGTCCAGTAATAATAATAATCTAGGAAACATCTGAGACACCTCACTATGGAGTCATTGTTTTTGCAAAACTCAAGAGTCTACTTTAAAGTTTTGAGAGCATGACTTGTTGATTTTGGGCTCAAATTTTTCTTCAGGCTTCCTCTTTCAACCTGCTTTTGTGCTCCAAACTGCCTCTTTTTGAGAAGAAAATAGTTTGAGCCCAGGAAGTTTGAGCAAGATTTGAGAGCAAGCAGACATTTTGAGCGCTGTAGCGCCACATTATGAAATAACGCTGCATTATGTAATAATGTAATAAATTTTCAATTCAATATGTAATAATGCTGCATTTTGTAAGCCACTAAGCGGTTAGGGTTAGGACAAGGTAGTAGGGTATACCCTGGAGCCCACCTTAAGTCCTAGGGTTAAGGTTAGGTGTTTAGTCTAGAGCCCTGAAGGGGGGTTAGGTTTAGGCATAAGTCACTAAGCGGTTAGGCATACCTTGGAGCCCACACTAAGTCCTATGGTTAGGATTATTACATAATGCAGCGTTATTACATACTGTGGCGCTACAAGCACTAACGGTGAAAATCTAAACAAAACAAGGCGGGTTTGAGTACAAAGTAGCAGTTTGAAGAAAAATCCGAGCCCAAATAATTAAGTCATGCTCTCAAAATGTTAAAATTCACTTGTAAGTAGGGATGCATGAAATTATTGGCATGATATTGGTTTCTGCAGATATGAAAATTTCTGCAGATGTTTACAACCAATATTCTGACTATAAAAATCTGCCTATATTAGCCGTTAATATTTGCTATATGAACAAATAAGTCAGTGTGGCTTTAGGCTGGACCAGCAGATCAGCTGAAGTCTTCTTCTTTACACATCATCATTCCTTAAACTCTAGAGTGTGTTTCAAGGACAGAAATTTGTGATCTTATTCATCATCAGACTTAAGATTGTGTGTTTTAAGGGCTGGAGTTTTAGACTGCACTGAAATATTGACATTGATTTCGGATGATGGCAAAAATCCAATATCATGCTCCCCTTCTCTTAAGTTATGTAACAATAATGGCGCTAAAAAGTCTAGCATGTTTGATGTTGAGCATGTCACACAGAGCACTGCAGCAGTCACAGATGTAGACAAACCAAATAGCAACGCAAAAGAAGAGAGTTGGAACTATGAGACAGAGAAAAAAGTCTCGCCTTTTTTTCAACATCAAGGAAAGAAAAAGATTGGTGAGAAACTTCAGATGCACTAAAGCCAGGGGTTCTCAAACTTGTCAACCTGTGACCTCTGAAATAAAGGTCTCAGACCCCCCTTCTACCTGGAGGTGGTTGAAGCATAGTTAAACACAGCTCTGCACATTCAAGAACAGTTGTGTGCAGAGTTACATGTTAAGGATTTTTTTAAACATAACTTTGATTTCTGCATAAATTTCACCAAATGTTTTTATTTTACATGTAACTAATTTTATGTGTATTTTCTTTATAAAGATAGGTAAAACATGCATTTTGGAAACCATTTAGAAATATTCTTTGTGTTTTGGAAGGCATATGACATCCTCTCTCCGTGTCTCGCCTCTCCCAGGGGGGCCTGACCCCAACATTGAGAACCACTGACTTAAGCAACCATTTTTTTTAGCATTAGCATCATGCTAATGTGGACAGACTACTACAGTATAGTCAAGTACATACAGAATATCTGTTTGCAGACTTCTTGCTGACTGTGGTCTAGTCCAGCCCCTCTTCCTTCCAACTTCATTAGTCACAGTGGTTGATCCTGTATCTGTGTACAGTGTGTCATGTCTGTTGGTCAACAAATATATTAGTGGGGATGCTGAGCATCCACACTATTGATACTTGCGTCGGCCATTTTGTTTATTATTCTTCTTCCACGTTGGCTATCTCCTCCTTCATACTTTGTCATATCGACACCGTTTAAACTTTTAAAAATTGAGTTTCTTTGTCATTTGAGTGCTATGACTGACTCATTTCTAACTTTTGTAATTTTTAAAATGGCTATGTTCATGCTATTTTCAGCTATTTCTATGCTTTTTCAGCCATTGAATGCAAATTTCAGCTACTTTTAGGCCAAAATCAGCTATTTTCAGCTATTTTAAGGCTATTTTCAGCTATTTTTAGGCTATTTTCAGCTATTTTTAGGCTATTTTCAGCTATTTTTAATCTTTTTTGAGCTATTGAATGCCATTTTCAGCTACTTTTATGCCATTTTATGCTATTTTCAGCTATTTTTGTGCCTTTTGTTTTCTGCAGTTCTTCCACAATTCAGCTCCCAGCATCCCCACACAATTTCAGCTGAAGTTGCAATTTTGATCTAGTTGATCTATGCCTTCCTAATCTGATATAGTGATCATTGTAACAGCTCTGTGATTGGCTGGTGACCAGTCCAGGTTGTACCCCATCTCATCCCTGTGAATCCCCCCATGGATAGGCTGTTTAAATATTGAATGGGTCAATGGTACAGACATCAGTATCATTTGAATCAAGTTAGTTTCATAGAAATTTCTTGTGAAATTTAAAGAGATGACCCTGTAACTGACTGCATGTTTGTGAATCTCCTGCTTTTTGTTTGCATGCTTATGCATCATTGCAATCTAAACCACACACTGGGACTCTAGTGTGGTTTTCTAGAATCACTATAAATGTCTTAATGACAGTTGAACTTCTGTAATGCTGTTACATAACTGCCACTGAAGAGGGCTGTTGTAGATTGAAGAGGTGCTAACCTTTCCTTTTCTCTGTTTTTAGTTTGCTGTTGTTGTTCAGCTGCAATGAAACACCCACCTCCTCATCCTCCCCTGTCCATCTTGTAGTTGCTTTTCATTTTTCCTGTGATTATATCAGAGCGGCGGTAACATGGTTGTCCTCGAGGACGGCTCTGCAGAACCAGGAGACGCTGCTGTCCTCTGACGGCTGGCTGTCTTGTGGAGGGCCTGAGGGGTAAACAGTGCATCTCTGTCTGTGAGCTTTGATGTTGTTTGGCCTTGGACTGCATCTGTGTTTGTGTGTGTATGTGTGTACCACAGCTAAACAATTGATGCAGCTTTTCAATGCTGAATTTTCAGACCACTTTTCTCTGAAGAGCTAAGTGCCTGCTGAGGTCATTCAAGCCTGGAGGAAAAGCACTGGCGGTCCTCAAAGACTAGCTGTTAACTTCTTTTAAAATGTGCTTAAATGTCAGTGAAAAGCTTTACTTCCTCTTCCACATCAGCTATTAAAGCTCCTGTCACTGGTGTACAGCACAAATCTCACAAAGGGAATGTAAATGGAGCTTTTCTATGACTGTGGTTGGAGCTTTTGTTAGACGCCACAATAAAGATATATCTACTCCTCTGTGTGTCCAGTTGCTCACATATCTGAACATCCAAATGGCTAGTGGGAGTGCATACACCTGTGGTTTTGGACTCCCTCTCTCCCAGCAGAGTCCCATAAAGTGTGAAATTCGAGACGCGTCTGCAGAAAAACTTCAAGGAATGCTGTAAAGCGCTCTGCAGAGTCCGCGTCTGTGACTTTGCTTAAGGACTCATGACCGTGTGCAGGAACGTTACTCAGCGGCTAAGAAAATAATGTTTCTCCAGAACGTGCATGTTTATCAAGGGAGCGCATTCTTTCGGTGGCATGTCAGATTTACAGTGTGGGAGGCTGGTTTGGTAGGAAGCAGAGCTGGCAGGCTTATCAGCTGATCGATGATAAGTGAAAGATTGGAGATAAAAGCTTGTTGTAGTTTATTTTAGTTTTTTTTTCTGTCATCGACCCACACAAGCCACTGGTTTGTTACACAAGAAGAGTTTTGGCCTTTTTCCAGATCCTCTAGTGTAGTATTTCTACTTCTCTGAGTTACAATTGATCAGTGCTCATTCACTTCATGTTGACTTAATGAACAAGATTTTCTATCCTAGTTTGACCTGTGTTGAAACAAAAGAAACACGTTGAAAGCTGATTAAAAATTACTATATAATCCACTTACACTGATGAAACAAAACAAAAATCCTGCCCCAAGGTCCATTTACTGGTTGAATTTATCAATCATATGTTCCATGAATAAATATAGAAATCTAGATATTCAGAAACCCAGTATAGTCTTCTTATAGGGATATTTCAGTATTTTTGAAGTTGGGCAGTACGGGGTACCTAGCAGAAGAAGTGGCATTAGCCTCCAGTGATTTCAGTGAGCATTGCTCCTTTAAGAAGGATTCTCTGGTTGCTAGGAAACTAGGCTACAAATTGTAACAGATAGGTGCAGTTTCTCCCTGGAATTTAGCGAGTTTTTGGTAAAATTTTGCAATGCAGACTTTGGCTAAAGATTACATGCTTCGGCATTGCAAAATAGTGACAAAAACACAGAGCCTTCCTGGGTACGACATAAAACGCTTACAGTTTTTTTTGATAGTGTGTATGTTTGAGCAAACGTTGTTTTGTGGCCCATTTTTACCAAAAATTCTCTAAATTCCATGGAGGAACTGTCCCCATCTGTTACGCTGTATAGCCTAGCTTCTTCCTTCCTAAACTGAAATCCTTTGAGGCTAATGCCACTACTACTGCTACTACAACATCATCTTAAAAAATACTGAAATGCCCCTTTAAGCCAAATTTAATATTGACTGTGTCATTGCTTTTCTTGGTCTCATAGAAGCATAGCTAAATACTTTGCACTTAGAGTTGTGTGGACAGCATCAGAGCATCTAAACTTTTAAGCTGATCTAGACAAAAATCAAATCAATACCACAAAATGCATTTAAAAAATGATGGCACAAACTATGACAATTTATTTAGCAAGATCATGCCATGCAAAATTTCCAGATTAGCCCTGTAGACGGTGTTGTGTTGCTTTTTCTGTTACAGACGACAAGAATGTACTTTTAACCCTAAGTAAAGCTGTGTGACTCTTCATCTATGTCATACTATTTTGCAAATGCAAAAAGGCACGGGACATCGGTTTCGTACCCAACCACCATCACCGATTGGTTTGTAAAGGTACCGACTTTTGTGAAAGCATCAGCCAAACTGTTTCCATTTTTTAGAACTGAGAGTTGAAGAAAAGGTCACGAAAATATGAGACTGACCTGATGCCTGTACTGTAACTCTGTTTCTATTTTTATCTGCGCGGTTGTTCCTGCATATAAAACTGTTAGACGGCCTCCTCTGGCAGCCCCTTGAGAGTGTGCTTGGTAAACTTGTCATCACCAAATGCACTTGTGGCATTACACCATAACTGGTGCACCAGATGGATGTGTTCACACGTCCATCTGGTAAACCACTCATAGCATTTGGGAAAGGGCAGAGCCTTTGAAAAAAACTCGGAGTGTGATTGGATGAATGTTCTGTCTGTCACATCCTTACAGGCCAGTCAGAACAATAAAACATGTGACGTAGCCGCTAACAAGCTGCGCCAGCACCCCTACTGAAGGAGTAAACTTCATAGAGAACTCCATAACGTGAATCATGGTGACTGTAGACATGTCAGTACACGGCTTTTCTTGTTTTTGAAAAGAAAACAACTCACTGCTGTTCTTTGTTCTTTTTTTAACAAAGAAATGTCGTCAAGTTCTGATAAACTGGCGCTTTAGCAGCAGCAACGCTAATGCTGGAAGACTTTAGCAGCAGCAACGCTAATGTCTTCCAGCATTACTGCACCAACCTCTCGTTGCTGCTTCCTTACGTCACGGCTCCACCGCGCCCAAAAGTACTGCTCCTTGACACTGATTGGTCCTGTCACTTTCTAACCGGGCCCAAATGGTTCAGACGGGAGCTTTGCAAGATGGATTCGCCAGTGAGAAACACGGAAACTGGCGTGTCTGTCTGCTTTGCAAGGTTAGGGGCTGGAGCTATGACTGTTAAAACACTCAATTTTTTCTGTTATGTCCAAGATATGCTTAGGAAATATGAAATTATTACTAAACAAAGGGCTCTTTGACTTTTCAATATCCATTATTAACCCAAATGCATTTGTATAGTCACACGTTAAACAGCAACACTAGTCACTGACCAGACAATAGATTCAAGTATTTTTATTGTTTGTTCCATTCAGGAGTTGTTGGCTGATATTTACTTTTGGTACGCTTGTGTATGATGCAAATTCAGGCATATGAATCATTCCTGAAGCAGGCTACATTACTTTGGTTTAGCACAGGAAGCAGATGCGTTGGGGCAGGCTTCCTCTTGCAGAATCCACTGTGAGTCTAAAATTTATTTTTTTCGGGAAAACAAGACTGGATGAGCAACTCTGGGCTTCATCGATGGTGCAGGCAGTACGTAAGTGTTTTAGGCACAGCACAGAACTTTAAACATTACCAATACTGAGACTGCTAGCGCTAACAGCACAGCTAACATGCCATAAATCTCCTGCAGCATCTGTAATGGAGATGGCACATGGAGGAAAGTACTTGTAGTGGGTCTGCTGTTGAAAATACACTCAGGATGTTATGGGGTAAGTTCTAAAATTAAAAAAAAAAAAAAAAAACCTCAATGTAGTGTCAGGGTCGGTAAAGGTGAAGCTGATGTCATTGTTGTCCAAATTTAACTGCAAAGATGATGCATAAGGTTCTGCTTTAGGATATGACTACCTTTTTATTCACAGGTTTGACAACCTCTCCGTCAGTTTAGAGTTGACAGAATGTGTATTGATGCTGTTGTCCAAATATGAAAGGCTTTAAGCTGCAAAAATCCAAGATGGCAAAGGCAAAACCTAATGTCAGGACTAAATAACAAGACTGTTTCAGATGTTTATGCACAGGCTTCAGTTGCATCTCTAGTATACAGTATGTTTTAAATACTAATTCCAGTATGTAATACTAGCTTGACTCGTCTCAGTGGATCCTACCTTGTACCTAGGACTTTTTTCTTATCACCTTTGGTGAGGTTCCAAATGAGCTGTGCTGATATTAAAATTAAGATGTCTATTTCCTCATCCAGCTAAACACACATTCAAATTGTGTTTAACTGACTACTTAAGTGGAAAATATGTTTGGAAAACAGTCAGATTCATCAGTGTCATCGTGTCTGATGATGTATGAAAAGGCAGTGTGCCAGATCAGGTGTGGCTAAGATTAGAAGCTAGCTCCGCCAGCCTTTGTTCCTCATTGCAGATTAATATTGTGCCTAGTGTGGTTATTCAACCCTCAACAGCTTGCTTACAACTTTATTTGCATTTTCTACTTCAAAATCCGGCCACACAGTGCTGTTTTAACATGCTAACAGCTAACTTCTCATCTTCATGTCCAGCGAAGAGCCAGGTGAAAGTTCTGACAGGAAGGCAGCGGTCATTGGCTACAGCAGCCACTGGTGGTGGGAGGCTTTATTACAGTATCAAAAGCACATTTGACCAGGATCTCAGGCCTGTGTTTACATACATGATGGCTAATTAATTTAACTGACTTGTAAATCATGCACGGGCTAATTTGATATGCAAGTTTGGCTGTTTAGCCAGCTAACTGTGCACATCCCTGATTAGCATATGAGGTCAAGACATTGTTGACCACTGATTGGTCAAACAGTCATCACAAGGAGCATCATGTGTGGGATGTCTGACATAAGAATCAAACCCCTCTTGTCATAAGCTTGCTGTGTTTCTTTTCAAACTGACCTGTGTTTTTAACTAGCATTTTGTCTCGCTGCTTTTAACAGACTCTGGAACAAACTAGTCTCCTTGCTGAGAACCGTTACATTGACTCAGTTTCCTCCATTGTTGCTGTGCTGGACTTCAGGAGAGTTTCCACAGCCGCACCATGACTAACCCGCCTACATTGAGAAGGTGTGATCAAAGCACCTACCATGATGGAAAATTAAATACCTGGTACCAAAACTGGGGAGAGGCGAGCTCGTACCGTGTTTGGAATGCACCATAAATGCTCTATTTTCAAGCTACAATCATTACAATTATTTATTATCAATTACATCCCTGATTATGGCGTTTTTCTCTGGTTTCGAGGTTCCTTTTAGTCAGGAAATAACTACTTTCTTTGTTTTACTCCTGCTTCTTTTCTCACTGTTGCCAAACTACAGAAAGTAAGGACGCTGGCTGTCATCTCCTAATCATCAGCTGTTAGTTCCTCTCTCTATTCTCCTGTGGACGGGTGTTAATGGCGTTGAATCTAAATAATCTAACAGCTGCTTCTCATGAATAATGACTTCCTGACTGGTAAACACAGTACAGATAGAGGTATGCTGCTTGTTTGATGTCAGGAGAGTCTAATGCAGCACTGTGTGGGTGTAATTGTGAAAACATGCACTCGGTTGGCTGAGTGAGAGTGAGCATCGTGGGGAGAAAACAAGCCGCCAAATGATGTGTGAATGTAACACTGTGGCATGCATGGCTTCTTTGGCTGTGTGCATGCATGTCACTCTCAGCAGTGGCTCTCTGGAGATCTGCAGTAAGGGTTTGAGCTCGTGAAAGTGGCTTCATTCACAGTGCAACTCACAACAGACAGCTGAGCAGCTCATTTCTCTCTCAGAGCATATAGCAGGACGCTAATAGCAGCTCTATTAGCAGCCATACATAATGGAGTAATCTCTGACTTGTATTGACTTCGCTTAGCAGGCAATAACATTAGCAGGCCAAGCATGCAAGCTAATTAGAGCAGATATCCGACAAACTGCCAGTAAAGATGGTTGGAAGGTTGGGCACTGTGTATTGATTTAGTTGAATTTGAGCACAAAATGGAAATTGGGTTACGGCAGGTCGCTATATCATCACAGTTACTCTGTAAGTCTACTTCATTCTCTTTCAAACTCATTTTTCTCACATGGTGATCCAGTTGCGAGCAAGTTCGGGTGAGATTTCGTTGTGGTTTGGACTTCCTTTTGGGGCGTTCAGGCTCTGATGGCAGTTCGCCTGAAATGGTAATTGAGAGTTGGCTGTTAAAATGCAGAATGCATCCATAAGCTACACTCCAGGCAAATCTAACCTGAAATCATGACAGGGGAAATATGCCATGATGATAAAATGATGTTTGGACAGTGTGTTAAATCAGAGAATGCGTCTTTCAGTAGCCCTGGGGTAATATTACACCAGGGATTTTGAATAATACTCAGTCATTGTGTGTTAAAACTGTCAGACACTGCATGTTTAAAGGAAGTAGTGACACTGATAGCAACGGCAGCTGTTTGTTTGTTAATGTTGGATGAAATATGAATACACTGTAGGCTTACTGTCTTGTTGGGAAATGGAAAATATATTAACTTAATGTGAGAGTTTTTTTTTTTCTGTTACAGTAAAAGACAAATTTAAGGTTTTAATGTGATTGTATTTATCTTTTTTGGACAAATTACTCTGGTGAAATAGTTTGGAAAAGCTGATAGATTGCAAGTTTATGCTGCAAATGAGCTAGCTCGTAGTTCAGCTGCTCTTCCTTTATGCGTCTATGCCGCTCTTACAGCTGTTGTGAGCCGTGACAGTGGCTTTTTCTCTGACTCAACCAGGCGGCAACCTCCAGTCCTGAAAAATGAAGCCAATGCGTAAGTGCAAAAAATTGCAATACAGCGAGTGCCCACTTGAGGCTGGCTGCAGGAACACCGGAAGTCCCATCTGAACACCTGTTAAAAAGCCGTTTTTTACACTAGAAATAAACTGGTTTACAGCCTGGTTCAAAAAAACCAAACATGTCTCATTAGCTAATGTCTTCATGTGCTCTCACTGTACAGGGGGTGGTTTTTTTTTGTAGCAGGATAAACCTCACCGTGCACTGATTGAAGCATCTCATTTGATTGACAGATAGCTTGACAGGCAGAAGCTACGTTTCTGTCAACCGGAATGCTAGCTAGGTGACAGGAAGTTTGGCTTAGTGGGCCAGCCATTGGGGTGATCCAAAGTTCAGCTGAGACCGCGATTTCAATATGGAAGCCTCCGCGGATTGGCTTCAAGATCTGTTTGAGTCTGCCTGTTGTGAGCAGACAGCTGACGTCACACGGGGTTTGTCCAATTCTTTCTACAGTCAGTGGACTCATCACATGCCATCGGCTCACTTAATTCTTAAAACTGTATTTGGACATAGATCCTGTCACAAGTTATGCTATTGGCAGGCTAATCTTCTTCACTCTGGTATCATTACAAACAGCATGTGCTAACTGGTGCTAATGGCTAATATTTTTGCCTAAAAATGTAGTCCTACATTCTGTAGGCTATATGGACCTTTAGAAAGAGATGTGGTGAGCTAAAGGTGGTCAACATCGGGGGCACCATGGCCTCCAGACTTCAGTCCTGCTTACAGCTTCGCATCCATATGCCTGTGCTGACTGTGGGTACACATTGCTCCTGTCTAGTAGTTTTATGCCACTTTCACTGACTCAGCCCATTCACTACTTCATCTCTATTGTCAAACTCAAAAGACCGTCAAACAGCTTTGCTCTTAGGAGATGCCATCCATCCACTCTGCTGGTTTACATCTGAGCAGTAGAGCAGGGAGAGCAGACCTGTTAACTAGAGCTAGAGTCCCAACAAATGACTGGTGGCCAGCTTTACACAGTAGTCAACAAGCATTTTAGGGCCTATTTATAAAGATGTTAATATCAAGTGCCAACTAATAAGGATCCAGTCTTATAGTTTTGTAGTTGAGTCTTGCCCCTCCCTAGATTACAATCATTGTCTAGTTGAAGACCTCCAAATTATAGTCATTCCTGTGAGCCGCGTTGTACTTAGTGCTTCTTACCAGCTTTTAACACAAAAATAAACAGGTCTAAGATGGTAAGGAATGGGGAAAAAAGTCTGATAAACATTTGTAGTTCAACAATACCTAGAGAGCATGTGAGCACGCTGACATTAGCAGCAACTATGCCTGCACACCTGAGGTTTCATTGATTACACATCAGTCAACCTCATATTGTGATCTCCTGCTAAGACATCAGAGAAAAGGAAGGAAAGTTTCATAAACTGTAAAAGTTTCTTGTATTAAAAACATGCTATATGCCATAGCCAAGCTTTCCCACCAGAACATAAATCAACAGCAGCTATGATCATTCATGCCAATACCTTCTGGCAAAGGCAAATTATCACAGCGATGTATCTGCTGCAATAAAAACCTCATAAACTTGATTCATTATTCAATTTTATAGACCGCTGACAGTATATCATGCAAGCTTTAAGTCTTTATAAAGGAATTTTTAAACAAATGCTTCCTGAAAAGTAGTAAATTCATCCAAAAGCACTTAATATGCTCTGGAGAAAGCTCAGCAGTAATGTATACAAAGGCTGCCAAAATGTTCAACACTACAATTAATAACACATGTTTTAAGCGAGGATATTTATCACCAAAAGTGTAGAAGACTACCAAAGTACAATATAATTCCAAAAAAGTTGGGGCACTGTATGAAATGTAAAAAACAGAATGCAAAGATTTGCAAATCTCATAAACCCATATTTTGTTCACCATGGAACTAGACAACGTGTTGCAACTGAGACATTTTACCCTTTCATAACAAATATCAGTGCAGTAAAGTTGGGCAGGGGTTCAGCAATCAGCAAAACCTGTGTCTGAAAATTGTGGAATAATTTCAGAAAAATGTATCTCAACTTAAGATTGTGAAGACTTGGAATATCCCACCATCTACAGTCCATAATATCATCAAAAGATTCTGAGGATCTGGAGAAATCTCTGTGCACAAGGGACAAGGCTGTAGGTCAGCACTGGACTCTTGTGATCTTTGGGTCCTTAGGTGACACTGCATTAAAAAAACCTGCATGATTCTGTAACGCAAAACATTGCATGGGCTCAGGAACAATTGTAGAAATAATTGTCTGTCAACACAGTTTGCAGTTTGTGAACATGATGCTGTAACACCTCTGTCTTCTCTGAGCCAAAACTCATTTAAAATGGACTGAGGCAAAATGGAGAACTGTTCTGTGATTAGATGAGTTAAACTTGGAAATTATTTTTGGGAAATACAGATGCCATGTCCTGTGGACTCAAGAGGAGAAGGAGCATCTAGCTTGTTTTCAGCGCATAGTTCAAAATCCTGCAAGTCTGATGGTATGGGTTTGCATTATTGCCTGTGGTGTGGGCAGCTTAAACACCTGGAAAGGCTGTATCAATGCTGAAAAGTATGCAGAGGCTTTAGAACAGCATATGCTTCAATCCAGACGTTTCTTTCAGTAAGACTATACTAAACCACATAACGCATCCATCATAACAGCATGGCCTCACAGAGGAAGAGTTCAACTGGTCTACCTGAAGTCCACACCTTTCACCAACAGAAAACATGTCATCGTAAAACAAAAAATCTGGGGGCGCAGGTGGCCAAGTGGTTTAGGTGCGCCCCATGTATGCGGACGGTCCGGGTTCGAATCCGACCTGAGGCCCTTTACGTGCCTCTCCCCTGCTCTCATCCCTGTTTCCGACTCTATCACTATCCTCCTCTATCAAATAAAGGCACAAAAATGCCCAAAATAAACCTTCAAAAAAGAATAATCTGGCAAAAAAGAGCCAGGACTGTTGAGCAGCCAGATTCCAACATCTGACAAGAATGGGACAACATTCATCCCCAAAACTCCAGCAGCTTCTTTCCTCATCTCCCGTCTGTTTACAGACTGTTGTTAAAAGAAGAGGTGATGCCACACAAAGGTTAAACACGGCCCTGTCCGTACTTTTTTTGAGATTCGTTGCTGCCATCAAATTCAAAATGAGCCAGTATTTTTCAGGAAATGGTAAAATGTCTCAGTTTCAACTCAGAACCCCACCTGTTTTGGTATTGGTACTGTTGTGGATGTAAAAACACTTAAACAATGTGCAGGAGTTCGACTGCATTGTGGGTAATTAAGATTATCCAATACTGGCTGTCTGGGTTTGTATTTTTGTTGCTGTGGTATCAATACTGATATAGTTTGAATCGCTGGAGCTGTGACAAAGTCTGAAACTATGGTTTTGTGAGGATGTTTGTGTATGTTGTTTGTTAAGGGATGAAGGCTCCAAACATGTTGAAATGATGGTTTGAGCCATTTCAGAACTGCTTTGTCATTCAGCCTTTCAGAATTAAAATTACTATGTCTGTCTTTGACTGTGTCCCAGACCAGTAAAGATATTTTAGTAGATGGTGGGAGGTAGTTAAGAAAAGAGTGGACGAAAGAGAGCTTTAATTGCGGGATCCTGACTTTGGCAAACCCTTTGCAATATTTTCACTCCGTATCAAGAGACCCAGTCGAAAATGTGTTTGTGGGTGTCTGATGAGCTAAAATTCTTGGTCAGAGCTTCAAACCTCTTCCATCCAATCATAAAGGACCACTCACTGTTGACTGATGTTTGGGATCCCCAACAGCTTTAAATCCCTGCCATTTTATTAACCATTTAAGACACACTACATCAGTCATGTAGTCATTTTGAGACACCTCTTAACCAAAACCAAAACCAATGGCAGTCGATCACTCTCCCTCCATCTGTGCGTGTGAGAAAGAAATAGGCCATCCGACCTCAGCTGCTTTTGGAAATGTTACATCCTCTCATTTTTCCCATTCCACTTGGAGAGCTGAAGGCCTCTCTCCGGCTGCAGGCCCAGAGAAAGGGATGTGCATTTGTTTCCTGCCAATGAAAACGGCTCCCCACCCTTCCTGCTTGAGTCATGCCACATGGACTCGACAGACAGACACACAAAATGACTTGACAAACAAAAAAACGACACTACAACCTTAAAAAAAAGCTTTAATGACTTATTCTTTTAAGGATTGTTAGTGTCCTTAAAGAGCTGCTGATATATATTTGTGCTCCAGGAATGAGGAAGTGAGACTGCAGTGTTGAAAAGAAAGCAGAAATAAACCAGAATGTTAAAATTGTTAATCCTGTCTGTCACTTTCCCCCCAAAAAAGCACCACTACGAATGTTTTTACCACAGCTCACTGGCTTTAGGGGAAGTCCTCTGATAATTGTGCCCTTTCCTGTTTTCTTCTTCGAGGGAATTCATTTGCATACTAGTGAATCTGAGAACTTGTGTCCAAATCTCTGCAGTGTGAAGAGTCAAATTTGCCACTGTGGCACAGCTGACAAAGAGTTGGAGAGTTTGTCAGTGCAGCTTCCCACAGGCTCGATGGTGAAGAATGTGGAGCCGGTGCGTGAGACAGCCGGATTGTATCTCCTTGGTAACAACACAGCCGTCGTAGGGTGTGATGCCAAATGACGAGGAGGAGGAATGAGGGAGGAGGTGTAAGGAGCATATTATACACATAATGGATGTAGCTACAATGAAGTCACCCATTTTTAAGTTGACTTTAGCACTTGACAGCGTCTGTGTTGGCTTTCTGGAGCCAGAAAGGACCATATTTACTGTAGATAACAGAGGAATGATATGTGGCTAACGCTAAACTATCAAACCTATTTCATTAGATGTTGACCTAGCTTATCCTTTTGTTTCCCACAGAGTTTGATTCCATTTGTGATGGTTGCTTTCAACAGCTGTTTATTTATTAGACTAGAGAAGCAAAGAAAGCTTGTGTGGTACATTAAGGACTTAATGCTCAGTGGCCCTTATCCTCCAGGAAATGATTGACATTTTAATGACACGTGGTTACTTAAACTGACCAGATTTCTTATCAAAGTTGCAGGAAGATGCTGCAATCCTGACTGAGGGTGCCAGATTTTTAAATATTTTGACACTGTTTGATAGTACTTGCTTGTAAAAGATGCAGTGTCTGCTATTTTAATGATCTATTTAAAAAGCACCAAAGCCTAAAAACTTACAAACCTTTACCAGAGTTTTCAAACCAAACTTGCCACAGGGATCAAAAGCGAAAGAGCAGCGGTAGTCCATTAAAAACCAGATGTTAGTATGCTTGGATTAGGACTGATTAAGTGTTTCGGTGTACAAGCCTGGGGTTGTAAATGGCCAAGCAGTTAGGTTTTGCCCCATGTGTGTGGGTAGCCTGGGTTCATGGCCGGCCTGTGACTCCTTTTTTGCGTGTCTTTTCCAACTCTCTCATTCCTGTTTCAGACTCTATCCACTGTCTTACTCTCTTAATAAAGGCATAAAAAGCCCAAAAACATATCTCAAAAATATAAATAAACAGGCCTGAAATCCCTGTCAAATGGTCTTTTAAAACTGTAGCAAAGCCTTCAACCAGTAGAATCCACTGTAGCTTCAATAAACTGCTGCTGCCTTGCTGCAAGTACCTCGCCCAGGGTCTCTCCTGAATGAAACTAATGAGCATCTTAGCAGGTGGCATGTTGTAAGAACAATGCAGTATTGGCAGTATTTTGGACAAAAGGTGGAGATAAAGTTGTATGCAGGCTATTGAGGGTAATACTCATGTATAACCACTCAGCCAAAGTGATGAGTAACCACATTTAACATGTTATTAATCTGCAGAAAGGAACAAAGGCTGGGGGAGCTAGCTGTTAACTTTAGCCATGCTTTACTCAGTGTGTACAGCTTGAAATCACACCCACTGACACAACAACCATGTGATGTTTTAGACTGTTTTCTGAGCTTTTTCACATTAGACTAGTTGGTTAAATGCAACATAAAATCCTGTTTAGCTGGAAAGGAAAGTAGCCGCCTGGGAACATCACTAATTTAGAATATGAACATGCAATTTTTGGTTATATCAACAATACATTTTCAAAGAACTATTGAACCAGTGCCTTATGGCTGGATCAGAAGTGCTGTATGTGATCCAAGTGGTCTTGTGCTCTGAAAAAAGGAAAAAAGGAGCAGCGATTGTGGGCTGTTTCTTTTGTATCAAGAAGAGAACAATATTGACTGGCTGTCTAATTAATAACAGGTCTAGAAAAGTAGCCTGATTATGTGTTTTAGCTTGCTATCTTTGCTGTATATGAATAGGAGGGAAAAATGTTTTCCTTCTGGTCAGTGTCAGGATACATGTTGTTTATTTCAGGTCAGGATGTCAAAGTTCTGATATGCCAGTCTTGTTAAGTCTGAGTCATCAGGCATTTCTTGGCTTCTGTACTGGAAATCACTGCATGGGCTCAGAAAGACTTCCAGAAATCATTATCTGTCAACACAGTTTGTCGTAACATCCACAAAAGCAAGTGAAAGCTTTATCATGCAAAAAACAAGCCATATGTGAACACTGTTCAGAAATGCCTCTGTCTTCTCTGGGCCAAAACTCATTTAAAATGGAGTGAGGTGAAATGGAAAACTGTTCTGTGGTCAGATGAATTAGAATTTGAAAGTCTTGCTGGAAACCAGGGATGCAGCTTGATATCAGCGTACAGTTCAAAAGCCTGCATCTCTGGTATGGGGTTGCATTAGTGCCTATGGTGTGGGCAGCTTACACATCTGGAAAGGAACTATCAATGCTGGAAAGTATACAGAGGTTTCAGAAGCCGTTTTTACACAGAAATTCTGCAATAAAGGCGAACAGGAATGCCCGTCTCTGTTCCGCAATGAGCAGTTCACACAAAGGTGTAACAGAGCCGTGGACGCCCGGCCTTGCACACACACCCCGGCGTCCCGTGATCAGATGGCGGCCGCTGCCCAAGCTGCTGCTTTCAAAGAAACTCGAAACTTGGGGATTGGGGTTGTATTTAAAAGTCTACTCTTTGTTGGACTGATACAATGAGATGACTTCTCAAATAAGTGCAAGCTCGACTGCTCTGAGCCCTGAAGTTATCTGCTCAGTGTGGAGCTGAGGAAGATGAGTCCAGGGAGGAAATAGGAAAGATGATTGACGTCTATGAAGGCAGCATAGCGAGAACCTCATGAGTGGTTCAGCAAATTAAGAAAAAAACTTCCTAGTCAGTCAGACAGTGTGTTGTTTTGATTCTCCAGCTGTCAGCGGGGAGCACTTGGTGTCATTAGACTGAGTGCTCCCGACTCGGGACAGGACACTGACAAGCCTGGCCGCTTCCTGCTTCCTGTCAAAGGACGGCTGCAGAGGAAATGGCAGGGCTGCTGAGGGAGGATAAGACCTAAGGCAGGAAGCGTGAAGCTGAGACAGCCTCCAGTCAGTCATGCCCAGTCACCTTCCAATTTCCCCCAGACGCTCTGACCTCTTGGGCACGACTCTGTGTTTGTGTGGCTCTTTGGAAACCAGGAAGTCAGCAGCTATTGACCACACGGGTTACACTTTAATGGCTTGTGGTATTTTCCTTCCTTGGGTAGGGATGCAAGTAACAGTTTGTATTTTATTTTTACTTTCTTAAAGTCTGAAAATTCCATTTGACAGCTACTTTGTCCACCACTCCTAGTTGTTATCCCCAAAAGTCTTGTTTTGTCTGACTGAACCTCACCACACCAAGATATGCAGTGTACAATTATGCAATAAATCTCAACAGTGGAGAGAAAGGAACTCTAAATGCTTCAGTTGTTTTGCAGTTAAACCTTCTGCAGTTTTTATCTCAGTTAATTGTTCTCTGTCTTTGTTGAGCCATTTTTTTTTCACATTTCCACATGAAAAAAACAAAACAAAACAAAAATAAAACGATAAATAATTCTCATGACTCGGTCCATTTCTGGCATTTTTAGTGAAGGTTGCTCCCAATGTCTTTGAGAAATTAAATGATTTACGAGACTCCCAACTGGTTTCTGAGATGCTGAACTGCAATAGATCTAAAGATCTCTGTCATTTCTGCTCCAGCAAATAAACTACTAAACACAAGCTGTAACAAGATCTGAATTTGCTAATAAGGGACAGAATGAATTATAAATACAGATACAGCTACTTCTACCTTTATTAGTCAAGATTAGGTGGTGTACTAAAATAAAACATGAAGTTAAAGCATTAGTCATATGTTTAATCCTTACGGACAGTTTCATTGGTGCTTCATTGAGCAGGTTTTAAAACAAAATTACTATTTTTGGAAAAAATAATCTGCCCCACTTTGAAAATAAATGTACTTTTATTTTCACTTGGAGATCCTTTAGATTTGCATGCAAATTGAATCTGAAGAAGCTACAAGTGCAACATGTTTAAATTAAAATCACACTCACTGAGTGGCCGACTATTTCTTTCCAGATGTCACCTTTTCTGAAACCAACCAGCAGCTGATGGGCTGTGCATGGAGTGCTTCGTATAATGGTCCTGTCTTTTGCTTTTAACTATCACATGCATCTTGAAGTAGCTGACAGATTCTCCTGCAAATAAAAAAAAAAAAAAAAAAAAAAATTGAGCTCACTAGATTTGAATGATGTTCAGGTCAGGTCAGGAATGGAAGCATATTCCAGACCTTGGTCCTGTACTGCTTTTTGCAATACTGTTTTGCATTACTGCATTTTATCTCTACTCACTTTAGCATGTCAGCATTGAATGCAGCATGAATAATATTGATCAGCTAATTATACTGGTTGTTCTGAAATAAGATGTAAATGCATGCATGCTTTGAGCTCCTGAGAAGCTTTCAGCTGGCCTGATTATGCAATTAAATGAATTTTTTACCAGGTATTCTTTATAACCTCCATTAGCTGGTAAGACCATCAGAAGGAAGTTGTATTGCTGCAGGTAGGGATGTAACGATATGAAAATTTCACATAATGGTTATTGTGACCAAAGTTATCACAGTTATTATTATCATCACGGTATTGTTGAAATGTGCAAAAAGTACGTATACACACACTGAAATCATTTAACCAAGTTTTTTTTTTAATAAAATAAAATAACACACACAATGTACTTTGTTGGCAGAACATTAAAATATTAACATCAAACATACAGATGTGCATTAAAGTTGGCACCTTATGGCCATAAGAGGTAGCTGCACTTTTTGCAAATTGTAGATAAGATCCAAGAATACTTTTCTTTACATTCAGGGCTCAAGACTAGATCTAGTCTTACAGATCTAAGAAAAACTGGTACAGAAAGAACACTTTCACTGTTTCATGTACCTTTCTGTACACTCTAGCTCTCTCTCTCGCTCTCTCTCACTCTCTCTCACTCTCTCTCGCTCTCTCTCTCTCGCCATGTTTTCAAACTGCCACGCACACCAGAGTCTCAGAGAGCGCTGCTCCTTCTTCTTCTATGGTGTTTAATGGCAGCTGGCATCCATGAAGTTGCATTACTGCCAGAGAGCGCTGCGGCTTCTCCAAGAATTGAGCAGTATCACCGTGAGTTTTCAAAGTGCGGTAATCAAACACGGTTTTAACGGTAATTAAAATGTGAAATGGTAATACTAACCGTCTCGAATTTTACCACGGTTAGTGGTAGTGATACTGGTTACTGTTACATCCTTAGCTGCAGGTTGAGCATTACACAAGCAATTAGGGCCGAATGATTTGGGAAAATAATATAATGACATTTTTTCCCCCCAATATTGCAATTTATGATTTGATCTTTGATCTTATGTATTTTCTAACAAACGCAAGCAATAAATCAATCTGTATTAAAAACAACATAATATTATGTTAAACACGGGCTGAACAATTTAGAAAAACTAGCTAATTGTGATGATATTGGCTCATATTGCAAATTCAATATGAATTGTTGTATTACAGGGAGGATTTTTTGTAAACTGTTCTAAAAAGATGGGACTTAAATGATCGCATGAAATGTGTAGCATCTCTGCTGAATCTTTGACACAAATTTCAGGTTAAAGAAATATTTCACCTTCTGTGATATGAAAACTGCAGCAGGACATATCGTGATTTGATCTAATTATCGACTAATTGCCCAGCCATACAAGCAATTAACGACACTGTGGATAGAGGTGGGGGTCATTACATTTTGCTGGAATTGATCCATTTTCTTACTCCTTATTGCTACTGCTAAAGACACATTTTTGTTGTTTAGGGGTGGAAAAGTAAAATTAAGCTTGAGTTAAAAAGTTTAAAAAGGTCTTAATTCCATCTGTTAGTCTATATTGCTGAAAAAACAAACCTCTCTTCCATTAAACTGTTTTTGTTTGAGTTTTACACAAAAGAATGCTGTTTTTCCTCTGATTATTTTACCAATGCAGTTGATGGATCAATGCTATAAAAAGACTTAGTATTTACTTTCCTTATAATGGATTTTTTGGATGCTTTTATAAGTGCTTTTTAACCTCAATAATGATGTTTCAACGGATTGAAACATCAAAAATGCTTAAATTCCCTCCGAATTATGAATTCAACATTTTATTGACTTTAAAAGGACTTTTATGACCTTGGTGCTCACGCTGCTTGCAAAATCTGTTCCTGCTGAGGTCCCATGCGTGGTCACCGCCCTCCACCTCTCTGCCTCCGTTTCTATCCACTTGAAAGCATTCTGACACAGACGTGTTGACTCTAACAGCACAAATGGCTCATTCAGGAAAGATATTTCTCAGTCAAATGAAAGACTGTAGCTCCTTTTTCTCAGTGTCATTAAATAAATTGACCATATGCCTCAGACTGAGAGACGAGCAGCTGCAGATGTTTTGGCATTGTCACATTGATAATCCCCTGTTGGGTTGAATTGGAGCTTTCCATTGGTTCCTGGCAGATGAAAACAATCCGTCGACTATATTCAATAGTTGTCTGCCTCTTGGAGAGAAGGGTTTTGATGCGTTCTTGACTGTTGCCAAAGATTTGCAGAGACCTTGTGCCAAGTCGGTGTTGTTTTATTGATTTTTTTTCTTTCTAAAGAGCTGTGAGATAACAGCTTTGACGCACAAAAACTCCAAGTTTCATTGATCCCGTTTATGATTGAAATACTGCCCATATGTTAAAATTTATCAGTAATCCTCTCTAATATGTTTTCTAAAAGATAAAAGATTTAGTGAATCAGATTAAATACATGCACCAATAAAAAAAGCAAACGTGTAAATCATTTTTAATGTTTCTACTGAAAATTTAATTGCATGTGGATTATCTTTGACCCCTGGGTGGCGGTGCCAGCTGCTCTCAACTCAAGCCCTACAGAAGTCAATCTGCCACCTCAGCCTCTGTTACATCCTCTTCATCCTGAACAGTGCTGAACATCACTGATTTAATTGTGAGGTGTTTACTGCAGACACATTTGAGCTGAGTGATGAGGTTGTGGTTTGATTTGTTATTGCAAGAATTGGCAAGAATGAAAAATGTCTGTCATGGCTCCCAGTTGTCGATGTAATGTACTGTTGGGCTGGGCAATTAATCACAAATTAGATTAAATCGCAGTATGGCCTGCTGCAGTTTACAAATCTCAGAAGTTGCAATATTTTTTTAACTTGAAATTTTTCAAAATAGCATTCTAATCCTTTCATTTTTTGCAGCAGCAGAGATTTTATGCACATTATGCAGACATTCAAGTGTCAATTTATGTCTGTTATGGCTTAGTCAACATGAGTGACGTAAAAATGATAATCCTTTCAATCAGTATTTGCTATCAAATTTGCAATATGAGCAAAAATTAGTACTTAATTCTGTCTAATATTGATGAAGCTTAGCATTAGTTCATGTAAGTCATACCCCCAGCTGCAGTCAGCTTATGGCCAGCTTCACTTCCCCCACCCCAGCTGCCTCCTTGATAGCTTAAAGCTTATTGCACTCTCGTATTCAGATCCATGCTACTATGGATTTGATTGCCTTTGAAATTCATTGTTTTCAGTACACATTGTCATTGTCATACCTATCTATATGAGGGTTTCTAGCCATGTGCTCCCTGGAAAGTCAGGGAATACTGCTTGACTAACCCAAGGAGCATCTTTATACCAGCAGAGCCTTCTCCGCCAAGTTAAACTGTCGAGATCCATTTTGCAATAAAATGGCAAAATGTATGATGAGTCTTCCTGGCTGAATGTGGGTTATAATATAGAATGATTTATTGCTTAAATTTGTTCAAAAATACATATGTCGAGGAACCTAATAATTATCGCATATTAAATCGTAATCATAATATCGGGGAAAAAAATTGCAATAAGATTATTTTTGAAAATTGTTCAGCCCTAATGTACTGTCAGGAAGAGATAAGGCTCACAGGTTCTGCTGGACCACAGATCCATCGTTGTGGAGAACTGGGTCATATTTTTGAGCTGATAGGCCACCTTTCCTTTTACTGACATGTACAACTGTGGCAGGGAGTTGTAGAAAAATTTGTGTCCTACTTTGCATCCATTGTCTGTTTGAGATATCTAAATCCTGGCTATTCAACAACACTTACTGGAGCCATGTCTTAACCTGTGTGTTCTGTTACTGCAGCTGTAAACTTGAGGCATATTATACAGATGACCGCGTTTTGTTTGACATCTTCCTTTTCAAATCCAAACCACTGCAAGATGACAGATCCAGGGCTGTCTGTCTTTCTTTTGCACCTAATCGTCCATCTCCATCTCAAACTGCTGTCTTTAAACACTCGCCTTGGCTGTGTAGCTGCTCTCTCTTGCTTCTCCCTCTTCTTCTGATACAATAACACACATGGGTGGAGGAGAGTTGTCTAGATGGGCAGGGAGCATGCTGTCTGCTGTGAGAGAGGTGTGAGGAGACAGTGGAAGAAGCAAAACTCCAGAGAGAATTGCATTCTGACGGCATAAAACTACCACGTAATTTAGTTTGGTGGTTGCGATGTATTCATTTAATACATCTGACATGGCAAAAGCTGCGAGACACTGAGTACCCTTGATTTATTGCCCACCCCTAGTTGTTATGATACTAGAATTTTGACTTTGATATGACAGTAGTAACCCTCACCTGTGATCATAGACCCTGGGTAACGACTGAAAGAATGAGATCCCGAGTTCAAGCAAAGAAATGTGACACAGGATGAAGAGCTCCGTAGAGTCACTGCTCCTTCACAGCAAAAGAAGCCGGTTAAGGTGGTTCAGGCACCTAATTAGAATGCCTCCTGACTGGATTCCTGTGGAGGTCTTCTGCCCAACTCAGAGGAGACCAAGGCACAGACCTAGGAATCGCTTGGGGAGATTATCTATAGTCTCTCACAATCCCTCAGCAAGAGTTTGGCCTGCTGCCTCTGCGGATAAGCAAAAGTAGATGGATGGATGAATGGAAGGATTAGTAAAGACTAGACAAAATCAATACCTCTTTTGATACCATGGCCAGGTTAAACAAGTCTTCTTTACCCAATATTGGGTAACTTATTGTTTTCAAATGTCAAAAATTGCAGGAAAACCTTTGTCTTAAGATTGCCAATGCTTTAGTGCAATTTAGACATGTGCAGTAGTTTGTCTGCATTTGGATGGATTAACTCCTCTCCAAGATAACTGTCTTATGAACTACATATAATGCTTTAATGTTTGGTTCTTTTAATAAAAATATACGTTTACTAGCAATTGCAAAATTTACTTATAAACTCCACTGTGAGCATTTGAGTTTTTTGTTTGTTTCAAATAAGAGACAATTAAATGTATAAGAAAGAAAAAAAAGTACTCACAAGAGTAAGCATGACAATGAATTAATAAAAATGTGCCATAATTATAAAAGTATGCACATAGGTAAACACAAACTTTACACCAATAGTGATATATATATATATAGACAGATAGATAGATAGATAGATAGATAGATATAAATATATATATATATTCAAAAAATAATATTAATTTAAATATAAAATTTGTATATTAAGTGAAAATATTTAATTTCAAGCTGTGATGTGTAATCTTAAACCTAGATTTTTGATATACATACATATTATAATACTATTTTTTCCTGTTATTGAGTGAAATATAACATGTATATATTTATTTTTAAGCTTTGGCAATGCTTGCAGATGCTTTAAATGCCATAAAAGTTCACTGAATAATAATGGTGATTTGAAATTGTAATGTAAATAACAGCTAACAACTTTAGAAATAAAGTTATATATAATATGTATTATAAAAATGTTTCCTGTGCGGGTACTCTTTGATAGATATATCTCATGACAATAACAGGAGTTGTATTGTTTGAAGTGGTATCAATTAGCATCCAAGTATAGAGCGTTTTGACAACCTTAGAAGAAACTGCTCTCAGTAAAACAGCAGCTTTGAGGCTTTTCTCACTAGCTTGTAGTGCTGATTGATAGCTGCCTGTTAGCCTAACTCAACATAAGTTTAATGTCTTAGCTCAACAACTTCCTCTCCAGTTAGACAAGCTTCCCCAATTAAAACTGTTTTCAAACCACCCGGGGGTTTCATTATGGTAGTTATCAGGATAATATCATATACAGAGACAATATTGGCCAAGATAATGTTGCTATTAAAATTCCATATCAGCTAAAAGCTGTTTGGGCTGCTGCTTAGCCAAACAGACACAGGGCTAAATAATGAGGCAGCGCAGGGAGGCATTCTGTTCCCATGTGCAGGGGGATCAAAGGGCTCGTCCCTGGCAGAAAGGGCCCCGCGGCGACAAACTGCTGCTGCCTTAACCGGGGAAGAGCCATGTAAAAGTGTCCAGGGGGGGCAAGGACAGCTTAATTATGTTGTGAAATTTAATTAGCCCACTGTTGTATGTGTGTGTGCTTCTGCTCTTAACCGACTGACCTTGGTGTAATGGTGGTTTTGCTGGTGTTTATCATCCATTATGAGAAAACATGGCAGAGTTATGGTTCCCTTCCCTCTGGTTAAGATGGGATAGATAAGAAATGTGTGGGCTGTCTGAATAAATTACTTTAAAAACCCATCATTACTGTCTTAAATTAAGAATCCCATGGCTGAGACAGGTAATTTATGTGCATTTTTGTTCTTTGTATGCTCTTTTCTGAACCGACCAGTCTCTTAATGATCTCAGTTTTTGCTGAAAATATACACATTATCCCACAGACAGATGCTGTTAAGAATGACGGGTGATTTGATAAAAGTCTTCAGGTTGTTTCGCTCACAGCAGGTTTGAATGTTTGACCCCAGTTTTGCCGTAATTGCTGCATTTTCCCAGTTCTAAACAGATTTGGAGGTTCCAGTGGCACTGAAGTCTAATTTTTTCTTAGCTAACAACCATCTTTGTTTCATTTTATCCCAGAGGTAGTGAGGGTATAATACAATAGGTAATTGACTAAAAACTCACATTGCTGGAGTACTTCAGGGATTTATCACTTAATTAGATACAATTTTGGACTGATAGGAATGGGGGCCAAATTAAAGTGGGTTCTGTTTTCTTACCAGCGTGAGTTTGGATAGAGGACTATTGATTAGTCTTTACTAGATAAATTAGATGTGAGGGAGCTGTTAGGATACAGTGTCTCTAAGTGTATGTTTATGAGTAATTATTTTTTCTTAACTAAACATTCATTATATGAGAAATGTGGGTGGTTCATTTTACCATAAAAACAACAAAGGGCTGTTAAATGACCTGATAACAATGATGGATATGATCACACAGTTGCTGAATATATGAGTATAGGTATACTCATATACATATGAAATCTGTCACCCAAAAACAGAAAGACTGAAGTCGTTTCTGTCTTGGTAAGGAGAAGGTTCAGATTCACTGATGGCAAAATCTTCCCTTGTTATCACCGTGTTTTATTATTAAAGAGAGGTTATTACAAGGCTTTCTACAGACATATGGAGTCAGCCTGTGGGAAAAGTGGCCAGCATGGGGGGGTTTTGAAAGCTTAACCCCCGTTCATCAAAGCAAGGTACAGTTAATAGGAGAGGAGTCTGAGGGTCTTCCCCCAGGAAGTTTTCAGCAGCCAACAATTAATTCTCTGCAATTAGGTGAATATATGGACAACATAGAGTCATTTACAAATTACAAAAAGCTCACTTTGCCGCAAGACTTTTTAAAAATTTAACTGGGATTTTTAGTTCTTTATTTATAAAGGAGCAGAGCTGGAAATAGGGATGAGAGAGCATGCGAGAATGGGGCTACAAGCCCGACTGGAACCCAGGCCACTCACGCACATGGGGCCATGACCCAAACATCTGCGCCTCTTACTGCAAGATTTTGTTATTTTTCACATTGTAATTTAAAAGATTAGTAACCTGACACACCAGATAGATTTTTTCACACATCCATCATAGACAGCGTTTGGGAAAGGGCACAGGCTTTGAAAAAAAAAACTCGGAGGGTGATTGGATGAACGTTCTGCCTGCCGCATCTTTATTGGCCAATCAGAGACAAAATACGTGATGTAGCCGCGACCGAGGAATAAATCCATAGAGAGCTGCATAACATGAACCATGGCAACTGTAGACATGTCAGTACACGACTTTTGTCATTTCTGAAAAGAAAACTCACTGCTGTTCTTTCATGAAAGTTCATAAAACTGGTGCTTTGGCAGCATCGATGCTAATGTCTTCCGCCATAATTGCACTGGCATCTTGTTACTGCTTCCTTATGTCACGACTCTGACGGGAGCTTTGTAAGATGAATTCACCAGTGAGAAACACAGAAACAGGCGTATCCATCTGCTTTGCAAGGTTAAAAGGTTGAGGGTGTCCTGAATGACATTAGATCAGTAGAGTCTGCTGTCTTTCAGAGTTGGGGTTTGATGTGTCCTTTGACGAGACACTGAACCCCAGATCGCTCCCACTGCTGCATCAGTCTCCTATGAATAGATGTATGAATGAGATTCTCAGTCAAATAACACACCATAAAATGAAAGAGAGTAGGATTTTTTTTTTTTTTTTTGCTGTTTTTTCTCAGCCATATGCCTCAGATTAAGTGACAAGCAGCTGCAAATGTTTTGGCATTTATAATTGTCACGTTGATAATGGCCAATAACCAGGGTTGAAATTTAACTTTCTCATCTACCTGCCTCTGTGGCTTGTGGATTTAAAAATCTACCTGCCACACATTTTGACCAGCCACTCTATTCTAACAAGTAGCATGATTTATGAGGTGTAACATTATAATCAAGGCTTGTAGTGTTCAAGTTTAAGGCTATAGGATAAGAGAGAGTTGGTACATGACCTAAATCTTTTTGTTACCACTTTGTGCTGTATTCGATCACACAAATGTTTGCTGTACTTTCTATGTGGGCACTGTAAATTCACAGGCACTTTCCTGCAATATGAGTGGCAGAAAGCGTAATATTTTGTGCACGATTTCTGCAGTCTCTCGCCAAAATTCAGACTCTGTTTAACTACCTTGGACTTGAGACAAGCAAGACATTGGCTAAAACACACCGTAAGCAGATAGACTCATGTTAATGAGTCAAACCATCCTAACAGACGGCTGCCTGTAAACAGGTAGGAGTTCTTTGGTCAGTGAGCATGTAGGTTCGCTTGGTGACCTGTCATGTGGCTCGAGTCAAGTTGAATTAGATATTTTTAATTAGAAATGAAAAAGTGTTAAATTTAACATCTTTTCTGAGTTTATCTAATCCTCTGTGTGATATTCCAGCTGTGTTGTAGAGTTTATCTTTAACAATAACAGCGTTGTTTTTTACACATTAAAATGTACTTTAACATGACATTGTCTTTCTTTATCAATTTAAAGTATGAATGCTTTAATTTATTGGCATATTGTTTGTAATGTTCGTAATTTATCAAGATTGCCACCTTGTATTGAACACGTGGCAAAGACGAGTGTCATCTGGCAAGGGTAGTGTTGAGACACAGAGCAGAGCTAGCAAACACCCTTTGATTGAACTCAGTACTCCATCCTTGGTTGAAAAACTTTTTTTTTTTTACCACAGATCGAGGTCACTAACTCAGTGGATGCATTCACTCACTGTGCAGAAGTTTCTAACATTAAAAACAACAATAATCTACCAGAAACATGAGTGAAGGAATCCCAACAATGATCCCTGTACAAAATGCTTCATCTAAACACACCTAAACTTATAAAATGCATCTTAAACACTTTAAACACTCTGCCCAAGGGAATGATGGGAAAACCAAGATCTGAAATGGCAGTGGCTGGAGCTTAGATCAACTGACTCTGCAGAGTTGGAGTATCTCCCAAAACTGAGGGCCAGTTCACTCAGAATGGAGTTAATTTTACACTTTAAGGCGGCCCTACAACTAACAACTTTTCCTCCGATTTCAGAGTTGCAGACAAAATTCCAAAGTCAGAGTAAAATCATGGGAGTCTTGCTGAAGTTGCAGCTCGCTCCTGTTGTCTCAGTCGTTAGCGGTTTTAAGGCAGTCTTTCTTCAGTCTTGGTGTTATGATAATATCAAACATGTCTGATATTGTCGTAAGTCTTAACTCTGGTCGTATGCAAATCGTGTTTCTCAGTGACGCATCTGTCATCTACGACCAATGGGAGCCATCATTGTGCAAGAGCACATGATTTCACTTCATGCTTCAAAACACGAACGTGAGCGTAGATCATTCTAGAGCCGCTGAAAGTCCGCTCAGAACTCAAGAGATTGAAAAACTTTTCTGCTCAGAGCTGCGGTCAGATCTCTGCTCCTGTGTGTTTGTCTGTCAGTTCATTCCAGGCTGACATGACAGGTACAGTAAACCACCACTGGGATTTTCAAAGTAAAAGCTTGATCAGTTTGGTTCCGTGGTGAGATGGCTCTCTTTTTCATACGATACTTTTATTCTGATGTAAAGTTGCTTCGGTGTTTAACTTTCCTTTCGTTTCTACTCTATGTAAATTATTTAAAAACATCAGATTAACTCAAATGCGATTTCCATCTCCTTCTACATCTTGTTCTCTGCTCAAAAAATGTTGTGAATTTCCACCAGATGCATGATGGGAAATAATATCGAAAGGCAACATATTCTAGTCATGTAGTTTTTTTTTAGAGTCTTTTAAGGGTTTTAGCAAAGTCCTCTGGTGTAAGGCCAGCATTAGGAGTTAAAATCAACTTCCCAGGGTTTGATGTTTGCACTTGAAAAGACACATTTTTGCACTGTGACAAGAAAACACAGGTAGAAACAGAACTGGACTTATTTTAGAACCACCACTTGGCAGGACTGAATATGATTAAATCAGACATAAATAACCACAGATCTAGAGCCACGCTTTGTCTAAAGGCTCAACGTGTTTAAGAAAACCAAGGCCTCCCTCAATAGAACTGTGCTTGCACTTGGCAAACAGGCAGTAATTACTCATACATGCTGGATGATTGCTTGATAATGGTTTGTTGAGAATTTTCCTTAAAGAGAGCACGTTTAGCGTTACACACATCTGATTTTTCCTCTTATGTGTGGGGGTTGTGTATGATAATGACTTTATATTATGTGCAAAGCTGTTATCTGTAAGAGGCTGGTTGTTTAATCAGTGCAGTGGTTGTCTAAAGTGTCTCTGTAGGACTAAATATAGCAATGCATTGTTAAATAAGTAACCACGAGTGCTCTGATATATCGTGTCTGTGAAATGTTTCTATTTATACCGGTCATTATTTAACTTCCCTGATTCTTTGAACTGTGAACGTTGATCTCTGAAACTGTGGAAGTGAGACGGATAACTCACTATAACAATAGTCTAGTGGCAGTGTTTATTTTTGCAGCGTTTAAATGTTTCCTTGTAAAGATAAATTGCTTGCGATAGTAAAATCAGACAAAGTGTGTGTTTTCTTTGCCTAGTAGAGCACAAAGGCTTTGCTGCAGCCGTGCTGAAATGATGATTTATGCCACATTCAGGTCAAGCACTGTATTAGGAGTACTCCGTCTACATTAGCTCTATGGGGTATGCATGCTTTGAATTACAGAGCAAATATTGTTCCTATGCGCTTAAATTCCTCCAGTTTACTGGAGCATAAAATCAGAGACTTTAAAAATGATCTTTACTATCTTTTGATGTTGATATTTCCAGTATGCTCTTTAAGGATGAAACACATTTTAAATCCTCGTCTCCTCCTCTGTCCTCAGGCGTTGGACCAGGATCGAACCTCTCTGCAGAAGGTGAAGAAATCAGTGAAGGCCATCTACAGTTCAGGACAAGGTGAGACTGTCTGTTTCTAAATTTATAAATCTGCGCCAGCTGTTTATGGGGCGTGTGTTCATAACCACCTCTAAAAAAATCCCCAAAGGAAAGTCCAGGATTTCTTTAACGTCTTCAATAAAAATAAGGATTGCTTTCTTGTCTGGAACACCGCCTTTTGTTGGGCAGATGGTGTGGTTTTTTGCGTGTGTATTCAAGCTGTCCTAGAAACCAACACCTGAGTTTGTTTTGCTTGCTGTTGTGACATGGATCCTCAGTAATTTTCCACTGAGTACTTCTGAGAGCAGCCTCCTCCCTGAAAATTGACAGTTTCAGATGTTTGTCCCACAAAGGAGTTTGTTTGTGCCCAAAAAAGGCAGTTTGTCTTCCTCCCATTGTCACTCATAGCCTTAAAACAACTGGAAATAGTCTAAAATTAAAAGTTTAATAAACAATAGTAAGCAATCTAGTTAGTAAAACAAACACTCTGTGATGTTCAATACTAAGAGACTGAGATGTTTGTGCGTTTTCTAAATTAAATGATAGAAAACCTCAGGCCAACATTTTGTAAAGGCACAGTCAGTAATCTCCTCACACACAACCCTCCTGTTTCAGACTTAATGTCCTTTAAATTTTGGTTCTGGTTGATTTGACAGCACCCGTGGTGAAAGGTGGTAACATCAGGTACACTTTAGATAATGTGACTTTTACCTTTCCAGAAATATAGCATTAGTGGGTTGCATTTACAATGCATACAATGGAATATAGCCAAGTTTTAAGGTAATAAACTATATGGACAAAAGTATGTAGTGGCTGGACAATTACACCGACAGGGACTGTCATTGTATTCAAATGCATGTACTTTAATATGGAGTTGGCCCTCCTTTTGCAGCTATAACAGCCTCCACTCTGTTTGGAAGGATTTCCACAAGGTTTTGGAATGCTTTTGTGGGAATTTGTGCCAGTTCATTCTGTAGAAAATTTATGAGATCAGGCACTGACTTTGGATGAGAAGGCCTGGCTTGCAATCTCCAAAAGATCCAAAAGATGCTCAATGGGGGCGAGTTCACGGCTCTGTGTGGGCCAGTCAGGTTTTTTCACACCAAACTCATCAAACCATGTCTTAAAGCCCATGCTTGTTGGAATAGAAAAGGGCCTTCTCCAAACTGTTGCCACAAAGTTGGAAGCAGAGCATTGTCCTAAATGTCTCGGTATGCTGAAGCATTAAGATTGACCTTCATTGGCGATAAGGGGACACCCAAAACCCTGAAAAACAGCCCCATACCATTATCCCTCCTCCACCAAACTTCACAGATGGTGCCATGCAATCTGGCAGGTAAAGTTCTGCCGGCGTCCACCAAACCCAGACTCACTCATCTGGCTGCTAATCAGAGAAGTATGGTTCATCACTCCACAGATCATGTGTCCACTGCCCCACAGTCCAGTGTCAGTGTTCTTTTCACCGCTCCATCTGATGCTCGGTGTTGGACTTGGTGAAGTGAGGCTTGGGTGCAGCTGATCAGTGATGGAAACCCACTCATGAAGCTCCTGCTACACAGTTTTTGTGCTTTTGTGCCAGTGGAAGTTCAGAACTCTTCAGGTATGGAATCAGCAGTGCGTTGGCACCTTAGCAGCTTTTGATCCGGCTCTGTGATTTTATGTGATCTTTCAATTTGTGGCTGGGTTGCCGTTGTTCCTAAACACTTCCACTTTCTAATATTATCACTTACAGCTGTCTGAGGAATACCTGACAGGGATGAAATTTCACAAACCATCTTGTTTTAAAGGTGACATCCATCACGGTACCACATTTGAAGTCACTGAGCTCTTCAGAATGACCTGATGATTTAATGTCAGAAATGTGTGAATAGAGACTGCATGGCTGGGTGCTTGACTTTATACACCTGTGGTAACAGGTCTGATTGAAACAACTGAATTCAGTAATTAACAGGTGTGGCCAAATACTTTTGCCCGAATAGTGTACCTCACTGAAGACAAGTCTGCACAATTCTAGCATTAGTAAAAGCTTAAATGTAACATTTAAAGGTGGAAATCACAGGAGGGACTATGGGGTCTGGAAAGTCAATATTCATGTCAGTGTAAACATGGAAATTTATCTGCACTGAATACACTTGTGTAATATGCTGATGCAAAACAATGCCTTTAAGGTTTTTAAAGACAGTCTCTATTTCCCTCCAGTATCTCACAGTTGTTTGGTCCAACCTTCTCCCCTCTCCCTGTAAAACTTCACCCAAAAGTAGTTGTTCCTCACAGCTGCAGACTAGTAGAGAGTAATTGGAGTAACTCTCGAGAATCATTGGAGCATCAACTTTTAAAAGAACTGTAAACATGAATCTTGCTTAATTTTGCACTTTGTAAAGACATTATGATCCCTTAGACAGGAATCTTTGCCCTCTGCTTTGCTAGCTAAAGTTAGTTTTGACTTGCAACATTAAATTCTGCTTCATAGTTTTACATCAGAATGTTGAATGACCTGCACCAGGTGTGTGCATGCATGTTTGTGTTTGTCTATTAATCAGTCAGATGAAATGTCCAGTAAAGGAAGAATAGAAAACTCACTTCAGTGCTCCAAAAGTCCAAGTAAGTAGAGAGAAACCAATTATATCAAGGACAATTTGATACATCTTTACAATAAATGAATGAAGTGCATATGCACATGTTTAACTATGTTGTTATCAGGCAAAGGCAGCATGAAAGAGCAAAGCTGTGCACAGAGAGGCAGGGACAGTTAGACAGCCCCAGAGAGTCTCAGGTAAGTCTGATAAGCATATGTCACTTAACTAAATACAACAAACTTGATTTTTTTGGTCATTTATTATTATGGAGTGTAACTTTATATTGGTCTCAGAGGTCCCCAGACCATGCCTGTGAAGTTTGTTGCTGAAAAAACACTCCAGTAATGGATTTTTGCATGTCTAAAAAAACCCCTCTGTTTCAGCCCTGTTAAAAAAGAGCCGTTTCTGTGGCTTTAAATAATTAGCTGTCTGACTTCGCCCCTGACCACACCCCTCTCAAGAAATGGATGTGGCATTTCTGATGTTACAGACACTTTTATCCAAAGTTAAGGACCTGACTGGGATTTGAACCATCAATCTCCCAGACAAAAGTCAGCAGGGCCACCCACAGAGCTATCCAGCATCTCAGCTGGCAGCTGAGAGGAAGATCAGGAGATGAGGGTGGAACTTTCTAAATTCATATTTAGTATAGTTTAACAGTTTGTTGGACTTTTTTGCTTAACAGTACATTGGATGGCAACTTTGGTGTCCCCCTCAGGAATTACTCTTGAGAAAAAACTCCTGTTTCGTTGTCCCTCACAGCAAAGTGAGATATCCACCGTTGATCACACTTAGGATGACATGGTTGTCATGACGACGTCAAGGATGTTAGAGAGCACAGAGTTTAACCAGCTGTTTGGGGTCAGCAGTGCCTGCTCCATAGATTAAACCTCTCAGAAATGCCTGATTTTTTTTAACCACTTTTGTTTTTCATGAATGGAGATGAATTACATCTTCCCAAAATAATGTAGTGTTAATACCATACCTTTTAGTAAAAGATTTCACTACTTTATGTCACTGTTATTATTTTACACACTGTAGATAAAGAGTGTGAGGTATTATCATGATATTAGCATGCTTTGTCAGATTTAACATACGATATTGTGACTGTATGTGGATTAACAGAAGAGACAATCAGAGGTGCTACAGACTACTCCACAGCAAACACGGCATTAAGAACTAGAGCTTTCCCATTGCCTTTAAAAACCTCTGTGAGGTACACAGCTGCTAGACAGAGAAAGAACAAGGAGTGTTAAGAGGAAACACTGTGGCGGCTCTGCGGTTTGTACATATTTTATTAGCAAGGACACATGGGGGCTGTTGATCGTGACCTTTGACCTCCAAATCAGTTCATCCTTGAGTCAGAGTGGACTGAGATGCAAACTTTGAAGAAAACCCTTAGACTGTTCTTGAGATATCACATTTTTAAGCAAGGGAGGAACATGAGAGCCAATGACCTTGACATCTGACCTTTGACATCCAGAGTCTATCAGCAGATAGCTTCATCCTTGACTCTGAGTGAATATTTGTGCTCAGTTTGAAGAAAATCCCACAAAGATTTTTTTAAGCTTAATGTTTATGTGTGTATTGATTTATTTTTTGTTGATATTCTAAAAACAAAGAATGTTAGCAGAGTTCATTCTTAAATCTCATTTTCCAAGTAAAAGTCTATATGAGATTGCCATGTATTCAAAAAGTCTAAGTTTCTGCCTTTTTTCTTGTAGAAAATATTGCCTAGAACACTGTAGCTTGAAACCTCATTCCACCAGTAGGCTTTTGCTAGGGGTGTGGATGCCTTCCAGTTTAAAACTGCATTTCTTTGCTGCTATGGTGAGATCTATGCACCTGCATTCATATTTATCCCACCCAAACACTGAGATGTAAACTTGATAACAGAGGTCCAAAATGCTAAGAGGTCACATGACCAAAATATTAGACATAAAGTACCTTTTCTTTTTCTTGTAACGCCAATAGAGACATATCATCATTTTGTTTAGTTTCTCTGGAGTAAAACAAGCCCTTTGTATGACCTTAAATAGTGCTAGTTTTAGTTCAATCAATACTTGTATGTTCCATAGTCAGGAAAAAGGAGAAAGAGGATTTTTATCGCCTAACAATTTATACAATTCAAAGGTCATCCTTGGTTCAGTGGACATTTTTGCAAAATTTGAAGAAAATCTCTCAAGTGTTCTCGAGAGATGAAATTCACAGGAATTGCCTGGATGGACGGACCGATGTATGGCCAGATGGACAACCAAAAAACATAGCGCTGGTGTAGAGGCATAAAAAAAACTCCCCTCTGATTGGACAGTATTTTGGTTTGTTTGGATCTCATACTCTACTGGTCAAGATGAAGCCGTCATCTCCACAATGCAGCCAAACAATGACACGACATGAATAACAAACCAACTAGTTTCACCACAGAGTTTATTGTAAACATTGCACCATGACTTAAAACAGAACTTACACAGAGCTTGAGCAGCAGGTCACGAATGAACAGTCAGTGTATCTATCCACAAAGCAGCCAGACAAATGCATATTGTTTAAATGAAGAAGCTAAATAGTAACCATGATTTCATTTTATGTGACACTTGAAAATTGATATCATCTCTCTTGATTTGGGGAAGCATCTTTGATGCACATTCCCAGTTATAGCTAATTCTATAAAAACAGCCTTACATTTCCTTTAGCTCATTCATAATTCAAGGCATCCAGTGTTTTAACGTTAAACGCGCTTCAATTTAAAGGGACAGCAGGAGGCAACAGTATACAGAGGAATCAAATAGACAAAGAAGTGATGGATAATGTGTTTCCTGTAATTCCCTTGTGCCAGTAAGGGTGTTCCTTAATTAAGACAACAATATAGATATCCACAAGAACTCTATGTAACTACACTTAAATGATGACAATATTAATGACAAAGTAATGATCCAAGGAAGAAAATTCTAGTTGCAGAAATGTGTTTTTGGTGTACATACAGTTTCCACTTGCTAATGAATATCCCAATATCCCTTTTATTGATCCAGTTGCTTTTGTACTCTCCTTGGGTTGCTAGAAGTTAAATTCCCTGAAAAACTGACATGAAAAGACTTAAGGTGGACATGGCTCACTCATCATCAATGGAAACTACAGCTCTGTTTGGACTGTGTTTGGGTTCCCAGTATGACAAAAATTCAAAATGAATGCTGCAGGAAAGAGCTTGACAGGGTGTTCATCTCACCTGACCTTCCTCTCAGGACTCTTCCTCAGCTTTGGCAGCAGACTAAGCATCACTCCCCCCCGTCCAGTTCCTCTCTATGTCTCTCTTTATGACGAGAACAGATGGATGCTGCTGATTGATTGGTGGTTCCTGCAGAGCATCACAGATCGTGTTTCTCTGCTGGCATCAGCTATTCATAAAGATGACTTACTACAGTCAGAATTCTTTAAAGGAAAGTCTTTGTGGAGATGCACAGATCAGAGATCACAGGTCAAAGTCAGGGGTCTGTTATTGTATCCGAAGTGTTGCTGCATTGATGGAGGAACTTTCCTTTGCTGGATCTTTTGAGTATTTCTGCTGTGCCTGTTATTACTGAACATCAGCAGGAGATCTAAAGAGATTTACAAACCTGGGTGCTGAAGGTGTTGAAGTGTGCCTGTGTTAAAAAACAGCCTGGCCACGATGGTCCAAGGCATTTCTTTAATTCCAGAGGAAACTGTGGGATTTAGTTGCACTAAAATGCATTTCTGAGAAATGAATCAACTGGTAGAGGTGGAAAAGGTTCTTTATGCAGATAGTTACATGGGTAAAAATAACTATTATTTTACTCAGTGGATCATCAGAACAAAAAAAAGATAGATTTTAGATTTATAGTACCTTCAACATTTATAGCAACTACTCAGCACTGTTGATTCAGTCCTGGCCATGACAGTGCCAAGATCTTTACCCTTGCAGGGCTTCTTGGAGGAGCATGAGGGTTTGGTTATCAGTCTGTCAGGGTTAGTGTGATAATATGGGTTACAGAGGTTGTTAACCGCATCAAGTTCTTGTACAAGTGAAAGCTGTGTTCACATCCTCTGCACAAAGTCAAATATGTGCGTCATTGAGGAAATCTGAGGCACGCAGAGAGATTGTTAATAAAAAGCCTTGATTTCATCAGAGCTACAGACTCATGATAAATGCCAGCATGTTTCAACTAAACAGGCCATTATCAGGTGCAATCACTTTAAGTTAGGTCCCCACACTAAAAAAGCACCAGAGGGAAACCCATTTTTTTCAAACATTTTTAAAGAACTTTTTTAGCACTCGATGCATCTGTTTTTTGACTGAGTATCAAACGGTGTTTTGGTGTCTGCTGGTGTAGCCTCTTGTCCCTGCTTCTTTTTTCTTTTTTTTTTTCTTTCATGGACAGGATCTCAAGGAGAAGGGTCCCCAATTTAGGAACTTCGGAATTTCATTTTTGCTTTTTGTAGATGATGTGGTTCTGTTGGCTTCTTCAGCTGGAGTGTTCAACCAGGCATTGGGGCAGTTTGCAGCCAAGTGTAAAGTGGCTGGCATGAGGGTCAGCACCTCCAAGTATAATGCAGTGGTTCTTCATGCATTGGACACGTGGACTGGTGTAGCATCAGCAGCATTGTAGGCATTGTGCAGTGTAGACAGACCTCTGGTAGTCTGAGGCCTTGTCCACACGGAGACAAAACGTTATATTTCTGTTTCATTTTGAAAAAGTTTTCCGTAAATACGAGGTTGTTTCAGGAAATGTCCACGTAAGCACGGAACCACTGAAAATGCTGTAGTATCTATGCCAAGCCTGTGTGGTGCTGTAACGCTGCCATGGAAATGCACCAAAAGAGAGAAGAAGTTCACAGAAAACTACCCCAAACTTTCTCCAGGTTGCCCTTCTGGTTGTTCTCCATGGTGGATTTAGGAACATCTGTTGTGTGCTGTTCTCTGTGGTGGTAAAGGAGCGTCAGATTTTGCTGTAAAAGCCATAATAAGCTCAGTAGCTTCTGCACCATGAACACTACCCTTTAACCGCCGTTGTTATTTTGGTTCAAGATGCGCATGCGGCGTAGTGGGTAACGCTATGTGTGACGTAATCGTTTCAAGAAAGATGCGGTTGGCCGTCCACACGCAGATAAAATGGTAAGCGTTTACATATTTGTTCACTCTGGGAGCTGGTTTCCAAAAGTAGCATTTATAGCCTCCCAAAACGCTGTTTCCATGTGGATGAAATGGCAAAAAATTGTGTATACTCCTGAATTCGTCTCCGTGTGGACAGGACCTGAATCACACCAAATCAAGTTCCTGTTTTGGTCAGTCTATGGTGCCTGTCCATCCAACCTCTTCTGCTGGGACCTGGCAGATACTTGACACCATACTTGATACTTGATGCCAGAGTGGGGGATCACTGTCGCACATCTTGAGCTGATGCCCGAGAGCTCTGGGAGACGGGTACTACAGGTGGCACCACATTCAGGTGCAGGGGATCATTGCAGAGGTCATCAGCACAGGGACTTTGTGCAGCAGACAGCAGCAACCAGCAAGGCAATCCATCGCCTTCATTAAAGCTGGGTAGAAGCCACCACAGTCCCCTAGCCAAGCACGGTCAGCAGGGGTGACCGGATGGAGGAGGCCTTTCAGAGAAAGAGAGCCAAGTATGAGGAGCTGGCAGGCGAGTGCTGAAGCAGGGGATGGCGGACCTGGTGCGACACCATTGGTGCAGAGGTTTTGCTGGCCAGTCACTCATCAGGGCACTCAGGATGCTTGAAATGAATGGACTGCACAACAGAAGAGCTATCAGGAACATCACAGACGCTGCAGAAAAGGTGTCAAGATGGCTATAGATCAAGCAGTGTGATCCCTGGACAGCAGGTTCTCATGCTGGGGTCAGATCAACCCTGGCTGGGTCGCCTGGGGAGAGGGTATGATGTTGAGAGACCCAAAATACCTGCTGATTCTTGGATGTATTACTGGTGATGTGTCTGAGTTGAACCAAGTGTTGTTTGTTAAGAACAGCCAAAAAGCAATTTTACAGGTCCATCATCATTCTCACCCTTACCTATGGTCATGAGCTTTGAGTAGTGACCAAAGAATGGGATCACAAATACAAGCAGTTGAAAGGAGTTACTTTAGGAGGCAGCGGGGCTTCAGAGATAGAATGAGGTGCTAGGACATCCAACGGAGCTTGGAGTATATCTGCTGCTCCTTGGCAGCAAAAGGAACCAGATAAGGGGTTTGGCCTTGATCATGATGCCTCCTAGTTGCCTCCCTGTATACATTAAACTGGGAAGAGACTTCAGGGAAACAACCCAAAACACTCTAGGGATTATATATCCCATCTGGTCTGGTAACAGCTTAGAATCCTCCTGGAAGAGCGGGAAATATTGCTGAGGAGAGGGTTGTCTGGGTTGACTTGCTCAGCCTGGTGCTACTGTGACTCGGCTGCAGATAAGTAGAAGATAATAAATGCATTGAGATCAAGCTTCACTTGAATTAATTGATGCTTTAAGGTTAAAGGTTAGGGATTAAAAAATGGTATATGGAATGATTTATATGGATTAAGGAGATACATGTTGCAAAAGAGGCATTGTGCAAAACAAGATGATCAGTAGTAGGACATAGACACCATGTCTAATAGCTTTTATGTACTCTGCAATTTTGTATATTGCATTGCATAATGTTATAGAAATATCAAACTGGATTACAACTTATTGCATATTTTTCTTTTACATACACAGCTATGTTTCAGTTCCAGACATTGCCATTGTATTTATGCCATTAGTAGTGCACAGGAGTTTACCTGCATTTTGGTTATTAAAACAAGAAGTGACAAAATATCGGTGGCCCACGGTTTCCATATTTATGAAACCTCTTCTCTGTTTGTTGTTCTCAGCTCTGTGTTCACACTGAGAGGAGAGAGCTTCCTTCAGCTTTTTATGTGTCAGTCAGAAGCATCGAGATTATTCAGTAAGTGTTTTCACAAGAAAGCTTCCGCTGTGCTGACATTACATTGGGGAAGAGAGCCCTGCCATCTCAAGGACACATAGAGTCTAAAGGCATGATTATGGAGAGTCAAGAGGGACTTTGAGACTTTATAAACCCCCCCAAAAATACTTTGCATTGTCAAGTTTTTCCATCACCAGCTTTGGGATGCATATCGTCACTTGAAACTGATTGCAGGATCTTGCTTTTAGATGTTTACCGACCATTATCTGTCGCTCTCTGTTCAGAACAAAGAAAGAAAAAAGGGGCAGTAGAGGTGTAGAGACAGCAGTAGAGAGGGGATTTTAGAGATGAAGGGAGAGTGTTTGTTTTGGTCTGAAAATTCTACTCTGAAAGTTGGATTGTAGACCTGTTACCATGTCAGCCCTGTTTCAAACAGATTTAACTGATAATAAAGCCTGCTGAGATTGCTTATCAACCATCTAGAGTCCTGTAGAGGTTCTGTGTCACCTAAAATGACCTTATGATACCAGTAATGATTAATGCAACAATGATATAAGACATTGCAGACACCACAGGCTAATTCAAGCTCTCTGTGCGTACTTGTCAGATAATGACCGGTGGTTGGCCTTTTTGTTGTTTCTTACACAGACCATGTCCAAAATGAAGAAAACTACGCTCAGGCTCTGGACAAATTCGGCAGCAACTTCATCAGCCGGGACAACCCTGACCTGGGGACGGCCTTCGTCAAGTTCTCCTCGCTCACCAAGGAGCTGTCAGCCCTCCTGAAGAACCTGGTGAGTTCAGCAAGTCCTATTATGCCATTAAAAACTCCTCCATTAAAGTGTCTTCACACGAAAAGAAAGAGCAAAAATCTCCAAAGAGAGCTTATTTTTCTTGTTGTCTCCTCTGTAATTGGTTTAGGATTTAGGTTTAAGGCTAAGATTGGGATTACGCTGGAGTTCAGGGTTGAGGATAGGCATGTTAGAAAGAGGGTGAAGGGTTTATTGATGATAGAAAGTAAGAATCCTTAAATGTTTAAATAGGACATTTTTGCCGATAAATTCAGCAATACCTCATATAAAACTGTTTATAGTTCCTCTCCATAGTCTGAACTGCCACCATGGCCAGACAGAAAAGCAGCTGACGGTGGCTATATTATGTTTTCCCCCCTGGTTGACGCTCTTATCTGCCTGTTGTGGATTTCCCCTGACGCTTCTGTTGAATAATGTGTCCTGTTTGAATCCTCTGTGAGTGATTGTTGTTGGAAGAAGAGCCAGTCCTCGCTCTCTCTCGTTCTCTTCCTGTGTGGCTGACAGTGAGATTAGACTCCATAAATACACTTGGCAGCACCAGGAGCGACTCTGTGCATGTGTTTGTGAGTGTGTGTCCATTTGGTAACCTTCTCAAACCACCCACCTGTTTGTTTTACCTGCATACTGCAGTGGAGTCATCTCCTCTGCATCTCTCCTTTCTCCTCACTCTTGACTCTTGTCTTTCTGAGTATTTTATGGAGTGAGTTCAATAACTGCACCCTCAGGCCTGCTGGTGTGTGCATGCACTACAAATGAGAATTGATGAATAGGGCTCGTCCTAGATGTCCTACATGTGTTATCGGTTTAAATGTAAGGATTTTACTGACACTCTACGTCAGATTGCTGCCAGATCTTCTGTTTTTATCTCAGTATTTATGTCCTTTTTCTGTACTCTTTGAGAAAGTTACAGAGGAGAGTGACAGTTTCCAGGATGAGCTGATAGAGCTCACAGGCAGCCAGCCAGAAGGAGATTGATTCTGACTTTGGCTGTATGCAAGACAGGCACTTAAGAAGCACATTAGCACCCATTAAGCGTTGTTTACTTCCTTGACCGCTGCAGTGTGTCTGTGTGGACTTGGCTAACAACAACAGGGATTTAAATGCTTAGTCCTGCTGTAAATGACCTTGCTGATCCTGATGGTTAGAGCTGCTGAGCAGGACTGTAGCAACCTGAGCTGCAGGAGGTACAGGCTTTCGCTAATTCTCCAACAAACTGACCTGCATTTAGGCTGATTTTTTTCAGTACTTCTGTTATTTTGTTGCTGATTTTAGTGGTCAGCAGCATGAATGGGTTGATGTGTTGCACTATAGGTTACAGGGTGAGGTTAGCATTCACTGACTATTAACTATTAACTAACTATTAATATAGTTCGCAGAAGTCCCTAAATTTTGCTGAAAAGTCTTATTAAAATTTTCTGAAAATTCCTGGGAAACTTTAAGACTCCTCCATGGGAAACATTTGAGGGAGATTTTACCACTGTTGTCATTAACATCTTTCATAATCACCAGGAAAGATTCCAGCAAAATCCAGAAGCTCAATAAAATGTATGAAAACCTTCATGAAGTTTTTTAAGAATGTTCACAATAACTTAAAGGAAAGTTCAAGCAAATTCCTGAAAATGAAATTTCTAGGTTATTTTAGAAAAATGTACAGGAAATTTCCTGAAAGGTCTCCAACTGTTCCTTTGAAATTCTTGGATATACCCAATGGAGGGCATAATGCATAATTAAAAAAAAAATGGACAAAATGTTGGGCAAATTCCTGAAAATTCTATCGAAAATTTCTGAAACTTCCCCCAAAATTGTTGTGTATATCAAAGAAATTATCCTAAAATTCCAGAAAAACTTCCAAAAAAAGTAGTTATCTCAATAACAGGAAAGTTCATGCAAATTCCTGAAAGTGCATAGGAAAATCTGGAAAATGCTTCTAGAAGTTTCTTAAAATTTATGAAAAATGTCTTGGAAAATTCACCGGACAGAAAATTTGTGAGAATCTGGCCAAATTCCTGAAAAATCCTGGGAAGAATCCTGAAATCTCTCTAAACATTATTCTTGAGTATGTTAAAGGAAATCATCTTAAAATTCCAGAAAAACTTCACAAAAATTGTTAAGAATTTCCCCTACTATCTCATAGCAAAGTTCTTTAAAATTCCTGAAAATGCATGGTAAAAATCTGGAAGTTACTGAAAAGTTTCAGACAATTCCTGGGAACATTCTTTAATATTTCTGGTGGAGGAGAATTCTTTTTTTTTAAATCAAGGGAAATGTTTTGGGCAAACTCCTGAAAATTTTAGAGAAAATTCCTGAAACTTTCCTCACAATTCTTAGTTATATCAAAGGATATTTCTATAAACCTTCCCAAAGATTTTTCAGAATGTTCCCAATAACTCATAGGAATGTTCAAGCAAATTCCTGAAAACACATAGGAAAATCTGTGAAATTCATCTAAAAATTTCTGAGAATCCATAGAAAATTTAAAGGAAGATTCCAAGGATAGTTTAGGAAAATAAACAAGCATTGTTCTGGAAAGTTCCCCACAATTCCTGCAACAATACTTGAATATTCCCCATGAGTAAAAAAATTGTAAAAAGTTTTCAGACAATTCCTGGGAAAATTCCTGAGTATTCCAAGTACAGAAAAAAAACCACAATGTAAAGAAATTGGAATAATTCTAGGAAAATTCCTGAAAAGTCTCAAGAAAATTCCTGAAAACTTGCTTTCTTAAAGTGAATTGCTATCCTCAGCTCTGAAGTATATAAGAGGATATTATCCTAAAACTCCCAGGAAAAAGTTAAAGATAATCCTAAAATTACCTTCAGATTCCTTTTTAGATCCCGAGCTTCAGAATGAGATTCAGAAGCAGCTTTGTACAGAATGTAAGCACATACTACTCAAGGAATTTGACTCTGGTTTATGAGGGCTCTATGTATAGACCAAATAGAGTGATGGGGAGTGCAAAGAATGCTTGAATAAATATAAACGTTATTTAACCACATAGTTCATATATATGTCATGTAAATAGTTAAAAATATGTACAAAGTATGTACCAGAAAAATGTACAGTATGTAGTTCTGCTCTGATAAAGATGACACAGTTTTTAGTCTAGTAACAAAGAGGTGTAGCTGAGGCCCATTTCTACTCCTTAACCCTTACCCTTAGCCCTTCCCCTTCGTCTACCCCTTCCCCTTACCCCTTGAAACAGAGGGGTAAGGGACGGAGTGAAAACCTCCCCTTAAGAAATGAGACGCCACTTGATTGCTGTTCATCATCACACATTGCCGATGAACAGCTGTGTCATCAGAGGTGACTATAAAGCTTCGACCATCTCGTTCATACTGCGTTGATCTTCTCCTCTTATTTATACAATTAATAACCCTCTTTTACACGTGTGATATCAAAAATACAATAAATTTCAATCCTCAGTGGCTAAAGATTGAATATATGAGAAAATACAACTGTTGTGTTTTCTGTAACCACTATGCTTAAAATATTTTGTCATTTATGCACCTCCTTTATAGTCTGTTGTGCCATTTCACAATTGAAAGCAGTGCATGGAGGGGAAATTCATCATACCCCTTGGTTTCAAGTGTGGTCCTGAAAAATCTTCGTTTCAAGGGCTATGTAGCCCTTGGCCTTTAGCCCTACCCCTTAATTCAAAAGAGAGTTGGGACATTACGTGAATGTGCAAAACCAAGGGGTAGGGCTAAGATAAGGGCTAAGGGGTAGAAATGGGATTCACACTTAGTCTCCTGGAAAAACAGCTACAACACATCTGTTTGTGAGCCAGATCGGCTCCTGATTATGCAGCCTTAATGTAATCATAATGGATGTTATAAAAAGGTGAACTCTTGCGCATTATATACCAATAAAGTCCCGAGTTATTGAGACCATTTTTAAACCAGGCTGTGAACAAGTTTACTTTGCACTTTAAAAACAGGCATTTTAACTTAGGGCTCTTAAATGGGATGTGGCTTTTGCAGGCAATATAGGTTTTACTGTTCAGCTTTGGCTTTGTTTTTCCAAATCAGATGTTACGGCTGAAACATACAGAAATGTACTGTCTAATGTTTGGGCTCTTTTCACCATGATGTAGCATTGTAGTGTCTCTTTGTTGGTCTTATTACTTTAACAATCCATCATTCACAGTGGTTTTAACTCCCTCAGCTCTCATCACCAATGGCATGTAGCTAGTGTGGATCTTCTAGTAATTAGAAAAGACTGAGGAGACAACAGGAAATACTGTGTGCTCAACATGGATGATGTTCTTGTCTCTCTGCTGTTGCTATCTGTGTAAATACAGCAGTTTTCTGATGTCTTTGCCATTACATCTCTATAAGGTAATATTATATGAGGGGTTTACGAGGATTGAGTTTATGCTTGCTTCATCAGTCCCAAATTAAGTTTCCTTCAAGCAGGAGTCACACATAAAGTTTGATTCCTAAAATATAAGGTAGGCACCACAGTTCTGAGTGTGTAATCCTCAAAATAGGAGTAAGTAGTGGTTTTCTTAAAGCTTAGGCAGGTAAATACATACCTGGTGCTCTAATAGATGTTTCCAGTAGCAGAATGTGTTTTTATGAAACTGATTTTGTAATGGAGATATACTGAAGTGCAGAAAAATCACCCACTGCTGCAGCTTGTTTTCTGGTTAAAAACGGCAATGTAATTTTTCCCCATTTCCTCCCTCTGTCCTCCAGCTCCAGAGCCTCAGCCACAATGTGATCTTCACTCTGGACTCATTGCTGAAGGGCGATTTGAAAGGCGTGAAAGGGGTAAGATTTACTGTATGACAGTTTGTCTTCCTTGCTTTTTCTCTCTCTCTTCTTCAGGCCCTCTTCCACTGCACAGCTCAGCAAAGGGATAGAATCAAACGCCTCGTCAGCACGTCTCTTTATTAATCTCTCATCTTCTGCTCATGTTGGGAGTAATGTGAGATGAGAGCAGAGAGACGAGGAGGAGCTCTGTGTTTTAAGGATCACTCAGTAAATCTTGCAGAAGTAAACACTGTTGTGCTAGAGGCTTGTAGCGAATAACTGGGTCATGAACCTTTCATGTTCGGGGTACAAGGAGAGGTGTGGTTGCATGTTGGGCATAAATCATGAGGGGAGTGAAGCTTTTGCTGTTCTGCTAATAAGTCCGCCTTTAAGGTGACTGTTGACTTTTCTTCATGTGTTTCTGCAGGACATAAAGAAGCCCTTTGACAAAGCATGGAAAGACTACGAAGCCAAGTTGTAAGTGCATAAATTAAGTCTGTTTTTTGTTCTTCATACCATACTGAATAATTAATCAGTCACTATGTACTAAAAAGAGACTGTCATTTTCTCATACGTTGATGCTTATTAAGATCACATTTGAAAACACTACAAGCTCTGTCAAGTTTTTAAACACTTCAGATCTTTGGTCATATTTTCAACAAGAAGCTGCAAGTAAAAAAGAGAGCACCATTCACATGATATTGAGACAGCGTGCAGGTTTTTCAGCAGTTTTTAATACTTTTTAACAAGAAATGTCTGGAGATTGGGTGCCTGCGACGATTGTAGTTGCTCTGCTATGGTGACAAGTTTTGATATTGTTAGATTTAAACTTAAGTTTAAAACTCTGGTGCTGTGATATCACTAAGAGAAACATGCAGCACACTTATAAGCTACAACATTGTCTGCTTCTGCAGAGACAGAAAGCATTGACACCACTGCAACTTTGAATGTGTCAAAATAAAGCAGTTTTATGAAACCCAAACAGCTATAAAGCACCTTTAGCTTAGACCAGTACCAAATACAAAGTAAAAGCATCACAGGGAACAGTCTTGTAAAAATATCTTTGGCTAATTGTTAACCATAACTGGGTCACCTGCACAGAGGAACCAACTAAATTGAAACTCAAAAGTGCAAAGATTAGCAAGAGATTACTGGACCTCTGTGAGTCATTGTGTACATGCACTCCTGCATATTTCTGGAACTGTTACCGTGCTGTACTTAAAAATATATATAAACAACCTTTATTCCTTAAAAGTTGGTGCCATATGTATAATGTTAAATCAAAACAGAATGCATAGTGTTCAAATCCCATAAACCCATATTTCATTCACAATAGAACATCAGCAACATAACAGATGTCGAAACTTAGAAGTTTTACCATTTCATGAAAAATATTAGCTTATTTTGAATTTGATGGCAGCAAAAAGTAGGAACAGGGCCACATTTACCATTGTGTAGCATCATCTCTTCTTTTAACAACAGTCCATAAACATCTGGGAAGTGAGGAGACCAGTTGCTCGAGTTCTGAGAGAGGAATGTCCTATTCTTGTCTGATGTGAGATCTAGCTACTTCACAGTCCCTGGTCTTCTTTGCTGGAATTTTTTGAAACCCCTATGTACTTTTCAGCATTGATAGTGCCTTTCCAGATGTGTAAGCTGCCCACACCATAGGCACTAATGCACCCTCATACCATCATAGATGCAGGCTTTTGGACTATGTGCTGATAACAAGCTTGATAGTCTCTCGTCTCTTTAGTTGGCAAGGGCAGGAGTCTGTGGTCTCTAAAAGAATGTCAAATTCTGATTCCTGGATGCAGCTGAGGACCTCCACTTCACACCGGAAATCAGAAAACCACCGCCATATCTTGTCTTCTAATACAGGAAGTCATTTGAACTGAACGTCTTCTTTGTTGTTTTCTCCATGTGTTGCCGCCATATTAATAGAGGCAAGTCCGCCACGTAAGCTAATAAAAGTAGAGAAAAAATTTGAGCTTTCAAGTTAACAAGCACAGCAATAACATTACATTAATTTTAATGAATCGATTTATGATCAAAATTCATGTATCACTGAGCACAGACATAAAATGTGACGGGAGATTGGCTGGCTGGCTGAACGTCGACGTCGCCACCTTGTTGCCAGAGGCAAGTCCACTATGTCAGTCAACACAGTAGACAAGGATTGTGCAGTTTTTCTGGAATAAAAAGTTCAAACGACAAGATTGCATGGATTTTAATGAATCATTTTTAATAAATGATCCATATTAAAATTTTAACTGACAGTAAAACATAAAAGCAGAATCTGCTTTCTTGTATTTTCTCAGTTAAATTAAAACATGTACTCCATGATTTAAAATGAAAAAGTTTATATGTAATACACTTTCATATATGTAAAGATATTTTTTATTTTGTATTTATATATACATAGTTATCTGATCATTTGAGCTTTTTATTCCGAAAACTTGCACAATCCTTGTCTACAGTCTACTGTATTGAATGACATAGCAGACTTGCCTCTGGCAACATGGCGGCGACATCGGCGTCCAGCCAGCCAGCCAATCTCCAGTCACATATCATGCCTGTGCAAAGTGATACTTAAATTTCGATCATAAATTGATTTATTCATATTAATGCAATGTAATCGCTGTGCTTGTTAGTCTTAAAAGTCACAGATTTTTCGTCTACTTGTATTTCCTTATGTGGCGGACCTGCCTCTATTAATATGGTGGCGACACATGGAAGGAACAATGAAAAACATGTTGAGTTCAAGTGACTTCAGGTATTAGAAGGTGAGATATGGTGGCACTCGTCAGACTTCCGGTATGAAGTGGAGTTCCTCGGCTGAATCCAGGTCCCTCTCAAAAATAATGAGTTTTCAAACATGCCAAAAAAATACTGAACAATTGAAATTAAATACTGAAATCCTGAGATAACCACTCTATGACATTGTCGCCTGCATCTGATTCAGAAGGGGTATATACATTTCCAGAAACAATGACATTATGACAGTGTTTTAACATTTTATGTTATCTTTGTGCAATTTTCTCACTTCTTTCAAAAACCATAACATTATTTAATGCTTGTGACTTTTCTAGCTTTAAGGCAAGTAAAATAGCATTCATAATGTGCAGAGGTAATGTCTGCAACATCCAGGATTGTTGAAAGGAACTCTGCATGATCAGACCAGTTCATCTTGTTGGATATATATTTGTACCTCTCATATACATATTGAACTAAAAAACTCACTAGATATCTGCATTTTGAGTAATTTGAGTGTATAAATTCACCAGGAGGCTGCCATCCGCTGTGACGTCACAGTTCCACAGAGCTTGCCGTTCCTATGCAGTAACCGCTATTGCAGACTGGCAGCCAGAGTTACGGCTGCATCTCAGAGACGCAGCATGTCTCACGCAGGGAGAATTCTGAAATTTGAGGTCTTCTATTTTATTTGCACCACGAGCCGTTATCTGTCCATCTAGACAGAAAAATTATAAATACAGAGCCATATTTACCTTGTTGTAGCAACTATTTACGTCCACATCTGCAGAATCTGTTTAAAATAAGTTTCTCGATAAACCAGATAAAGGCCGCAAGCTCAATGTGTCTGTTTAATAAAGTTGTTCCCAGAACTTCTACTCTTTATGAAGCTTTCTGTTTCCACACAGTTCAGGTAAAGATAAACACAGAACCAAAGCACTTCCGGTTTGTGCTTTTCAAAGTAGAAGTCCACTTTAGCATTTCTTTGGAGAAACTCCATTTGTATGTACATACTGCTTTTATTTTGAAAAGCTCCCGGCATGCTTCCGCTATACACTGTTTCTCACTTGTAGGGAGTTTTATTGAGGTAAAACGTAGGAGGAATGACCAAGAGGGTCACAGAGCTTTGACAGCAGGCAGACCAAACCAACGTGCAGTAAACTCGTGTCTGGTATGAAAGGTGTTATGGCAGCAACAGCTGCAAGCAGAAAAACCGTCTGAGAAACGGTTAATAACAGCGGCGAAGATCGCTGTGCACTGTGACGTCACACAGACCAAAACATGGCGGCCTCCTGGTGAGTTTATGAGCTCAAATTTACTCAAACTGCAGATATCTGGGATATTTAGAGAGTTTTTTAGTTCAATATACATTTGAGAGATACAAATATCTATCCAACTAAATAAACTTGTCTGATCATGCAGGGTTCCTTTAAAATACATTGGACCTCGTCTGTGAAGCCAAAATCTACTCACAATATAAAAAGACAACCATAGTGAATTTAAATTCAATGACTTTTTCTTCTTTTTCTACCTCAGTACAAAGATCGAGAAGGAGAAGCGAGAGCATGCCAAGCAGCACGGGATGATCCGCACAGAGATCACTGGGGCTGAGATCGCAGAGGAGATGGAGAAGGAGCGGCGTCTCTTCCAGCTCCAGATGTGCGAGGTAAGTTTTTAAATTAAGGTGAAGGACATATTATGTTGGTTTATCGACTGTGATCAAATATCTGAGCAGTCCCGCATTTAAATGGTAAGCAGTCTGACAGATACCAGATAACATCTGTGTATTAAATCTACGTGTTTATATTGTGTTAGGTTTTGTTATGTGTTAGACTGTCGCACAACATTTGCTGTCCGTCAAACAGCCTCCTCGTTTAATTCAGTGAGACAGCTGCTCGGGTAAAACAGTTGACCTCTGCTTAACCTTTGAGCAACAAAAAATAATCATCTGACGGTGCTCTCAGGGGAATCTGACATGCAGTGCACATTCATGGTAAATTACTTTATATAAAGTAGTATTTTTGATATGATTTGAATTCCTTTTTTAATATTTTGTTTTATTTTTGGCTGTTTTTATTCTCTTTTTATCCCTTTACTCATCTCTTTGTGCTTTTTCAATCCATGCTGCTCTCTTATCCCTGAGATTATTGATTTAATATCGTCATCACTTAATCCGCTGTCTTGCTTTTTTTCTTTTGTTGTATGTGTGTCTAGCACACTGACACACCAAGGGCACACTAATGTATCCCTCCTCCCCCAAGTGTTTCATGCACTAGATTTTTTTTCCAGGGTTTTGTTGGGTTTTGGCTAATTCTTGTTATAAATATGAGTCTAGAATGTTTTGGAATGGTTGGCTGCACTATTATTTCTCATTTGCTTTATTTGACTTTTGTTTGTGAATACGAATACGAAGCAAGTAAACTGGAGATACACAGCAGCACTTAAAGCCTAAGCTCATTTGTTAGTTTGCCTGTCCCTATATGGTGCTTTAAAATAAATTAAAAATCTACAACAAAAACTGAACAATACAAAAAAATCCTAGACGAATGAAACAGAACTAAACACAAAACAAAATATCTAATTAAACAAAGTAAAACAAGGTTTTTGGTTCAAACATGGTTCAAACATGACTGTATGACAGAGTCCTTCGTTTCGATCAAGTGGCAACCTCCGGTCCTTAAAAATGAAGCCAATGCGGAAGTGCAAAAAACTGCTATACTGCGATTGTCCACTTGAGGCTGGCTACAGGAAAACCGGAAGTTCCGTCTGCACACATGTCAAACAGCCGGTTTTGACACAGAAAACAAACTGGTTTACAGCCTGGTTCAAAACACCAAACGTGTCTCATTAGCTAGTGTCTTATTGTGCTCCCGCTGTACCACGATTGTTTGGATTATATTTAGGATAAACCTCACTTCATGGTGATTGGCGCGTCTCATTTGATTGACAGATAGCTCGGCAGGCAGAGGCTCAGTTTCTGTCAACCAGAATGCTAGCTAGCAGGCTGACAGGAAGTCGCGTTTAGTGGGCGGGCTGTTAGGTTGATCCAAAGTTCGGTTGAGACCGCGATTTCAATATGGAAGCCTCCACGGATTGGCTTCAAAAGCTGTTTGACTCTGCCTATTGTAAGCAGACGACTGACGTCACACTGGGTTTGTCCAATTCTTTCTACAGTCTATGGTTTCGATAGGTTGGCATTTTTTTACTATCAATTTTTAGAGCAGTATATCTGGTATACGTCTCTACATTTATTCGGTACCAATTTACATGCCGAAAAAGAACAGTGATTAGGATAAGGGGTCTTGAAAGATCTCGCAATGCACATAAAAGTAAATACAAATATCGACAAATTAGATTGATGCACAACATCAACACAACTGTTGAGTCAGATTTAGCCATAAAGCTAAGTGTTTAAATCAGTGATCACATGATTGGTTTGCAGCGAACCATTATTTTAGTTTTGTTTTTTGTTTTTTTAAACATTGAAGCTTGTGTGGTCTCTGAATTTGGGGCAATAACTCCCTGAGTTCATCAGGGTGCCGTTTTTACATAGTATAACCTATTGCACTGATATTAACTCAACCAGGGACACTTCTAGAAGAAAGAACTTTTAAGAGTGTCCTGGCTGTTGACTGTACTGTATATTATTATGGGCAGCGCCTCTTTGTTTCTCTCAGTTGCATTAATGTGAAGCCAAAAAGCAAGTCTGCTGACTTATTGTGCTGATGACATTATTTGAAGCCCAGACATGAAAAGGATCCCTCAGGTTGCTACAGTCCACAGCAGAGCAGATTCTTGTGTTGGCTTAAAGCAGACTCTCTCGTTTATAGCATGTTAAATGATTGTTTTCTAAGTTTTCATGACGTTTTCTCTCAGCTTTTCTCCTCAACTCTGATAATCCGATAATAAACATAACATGCAGCTGCATTTGTCAACCAAGCTATCAATCAGGAAAATGCGTAGCTAAACGGCTACATTCTGTAATGAAGTTAGCCGGCCTCTATCATATCTACCATTTTTTATCAACCCAGGTCTGAAATCCCAGTTTGAGGCTTTTAGAACAAGTAAAACTGTAATAAAGCCTTCCCACAGTAGACTCTGTAGCCTCAGTTAATGGCCACTGCTGTCCTGTAAAAATTTCCCCTGTCACTTTGCTGAGACCATCAGCAGTTTTGGGCCCCTGGAACATCCACAGCCTGAGCAGAGGCTCATAGAGGACGGTACCCCAGGCTGTGCTTACTTGCCACACCCACCCTAAAGGTTTGGACTTAGTTATTTTTCATTGAATTATTTTCCCATGTTCCAGGTGATATGCAAGAACATCCAGAGTGTGGCTGGGGCTGTGTCAACCCTCTTTTGGTGCCCAGTGGTGCCCTTAGGCGCCCTTGGGCAGCTCACTTTCCACATCCTTGCCTTATTTCAGCCTCAGTTAAATTACCAGGATAATGACAAATCATCACTTTAGGATCTAGGTTTGAAATTTTCCATTTCACTTGTATTTTAATTTTATGATTTAGTCTATGTCCCATCTGTTAACATAGAGGAGGCAGGGTTTATGACCTGTTCTGCAGCCAATCAGCAGGGAGAGCTCTAAATATTCTAGCTTCACTCTCAGGCACCTCTTGCTCGGTCCATCTTAGTATACACTTTATGATTGTGGCCAAGTTGGATAGGAAAGTTTCTGATCAACAACTGCATACATACAAATGTCATAAAACTATGTTACTGTAAGGCATGAAAAAATCATAAAATTACAGTGAAAGCATCTGATAAACCCTCAAACTCCTGGATTTATCACTCAAACTGGCCTTCCTGGATCGTACTTCATGTTCTTAGTGGCACCTGTAGCAACTCTCCTCCACCTACACGCTGCTATTTTTGGTTTAAACACCCACTTATTAAAATCCTACAGTATCTGAGGTCTTTTATACCGACTGTGTTTAAACCAGATATGAAGCTTGGGTTAACTTTGCTCTCAGATGATTTGAATAATTTATAGAATAAATTATGAAACACTTATGCTGCTCCATGTGTAGAGATTGAGACTATATGTGAACCTCATGTCAGTGGGTAAGATTGAGAAATAACACACTGAACTAAAGTCCAATGTTTGAGCAGCTAACAACCAGGAGAAAGAATCAAACTGTTTCTCTGAAGTGTCTGGTTTTGGAGACTTGTTTGCTTTGAAGCATCTTGTGACACACTTTGGATTCTCCTTGGTATTAATGCTCTCGGGCTGTACTTAAAGGAATCTGACAGATAGCATTAAGTGTTGAACAAATGTGAGCTCTTTATGTGCCCAGGAGAATCAGAACAAACTGTTAGAGCTCACTCCGCTTTGCCAAAAACCTCTCTGGTGGTGGGTGGTGACGCCTACGCCTTGTTCACTGTTTTATCCTGTTAGGATTTTTTACTCAAGTTACATAATGGACCGATGGTTGCTGCACTGCTGTTAGCTGTGTGAATTATTCACTACAAAACTTGCTGCAGTCCTTTTGTGCCCTCTGCCTTTGTGACTCAGAGGTGTTTCCTTGCCCACATTTTGTCAGTTTTGACTTTTTGCTGCTCTGTTAGGTTGCAGAGAGGCTAAATTAACTTCCATTTATTTGCATGTAATTTTTCTGAAAGACACTTAACATTAAAAATGGTGAAGCCAATGAAACAGTTGGAAACAAGAAAACATCAGTTATTTCACATCTGCGGTTCTGTCTGAAAATCACACCCCAATTCCCTGCTCCCAGCTATATAGCTAGCTGTCTTTAAAGGACCATGCAGTATAGTGTACTCATCAGCATTGTTTAAAAGCTGTTTTGGACGCTTTTGGAAGCTGGGGTTAGAAAATCATGGCCAAATTTCACTCAGAACCTGTATCATGCTTATATTTTCACAAAAAGATAGATAAAAGATTCAGTGAGTTTCTTAGAATATACTGATGCATGTTTTGTAATGTAGCTCATTTGTTTGTGCGTACAAACGTTAGTCTCATGCCTGTAATAATCATTAAGGGGTTTTGGCCATTGTAAACCCTTAGCACTTTATTAAAACAAATTGTATATTTTAGTAAAAATGCCTCAAAATGTGGCGCGCCGGTAGTCGAGTGGTTAAGGCGCACGCCATATACGCAGGCGACCCGGGTTCGAATCCGGCCCGTGGCACTATTTCCTGCATGTCTCTCCTCGCTCTCCTCCCCATTTCCAATTCTATCCACTGTCCTATCTAAAAAAGGCCAAAAATAAATCTTTAAAAAAAAAAAAAAAAAAAATGCCTCAAAATGTAAAATTTTCTGTATTTCTGTGTTATGTATTCACACGCGCCTTCTGTTGGCAAAATATTCACTAATTAAATAGAAATAACCTTAAATTTATTGATAAAGGGCCACAGTTGGCCCAGAAGCTGTAGTTTGGGTAACCTTGGTATGAAATAACTCTAACCAATGTAACAGTCAGATTTTTCCAACATTTTAAGACACAACCACATGTATAATCACATCCTAACTGATGTTTATAATGTAAATGAAGAAATCCGTCTGTTCTCTCAAACACAGAGTGATAGTAACTTAATAAGAAAGTATCATTAGAGTTAAATGTTTAAAAGTAAACCTGTTACCTAAATTTTCTTTACTCACACAGCCTGTAACAGTCCATACAGTCTGATTCTGCGTTGTTTTACTCCTGGCTGTAACGGTTCTCTCCTCATATCTCTCCATCCTCGCTGTCTGTCTGTCTGCCTCGTATCAGACCGCTACGGTAATACAGACACGTGTTGGCTCATTAAGCAACCAAAGGGAACTGCAGTATCTACGGGAGGAATTATTAAACTAACTGATGCTTGAATGAAATATCATTTCGACTACGGGACTTTGATAAATCTTGAGTCTGTCCGACCTGAGTTTGTAAGCCTTCGGGGGTGAGGAGGTCTTCAAGTCGTGACTTCAGCTGTGTGCCTCTCGCACAGATACACCTCCCTCTCTCTGTGACTTTCTGGTGTGGTGAGGTAAAATAACTCATAGCATAGATGAGTTTTCTTGTAGGGACAACATTATGTGTTGAGCTATGTGATGTTTTGGTGTTTCGTGCAGCTGCTCTGACATGCTGTGATTGTTTGGGAGGGGGCGGTGAAAGTTTATGAAGTGCGGCACAAAATGTGCCACACTTTAGTGATCCCCCAGAACATATTCCCCAGATATACATTCCTCTTTCTGAAAAAGAAAAACAAAACATCATTTCGGTCAAATTCATTTAATTTCCATGATTTCCGCGTTGAACAGTAGATTCCGTTTTTATTGGGCAATTCCGCGGGGTGGAGGATAGTTGCAAAAGCGGCCTGCAGAGGGCGCAGCAAAGTGTAGCCAGGCTAAAGCAGTTTGAATTTGGCAGCATGAGTGCGATTAGCCTATTGCATGCCTGGAGTGAATGAGCTGGCTGTCAGCTGTTGTTGAATTGCGTGAGATCAGCTGATCTCAGTTATATGGCAGCAGTTATACACTCAATTTATAAACATTGATTGTACTGAAGTTTAAAGGGTTATTCACTTGTTTATAACTTCATGCTTGCTTGCTTGGACTATTGTTATTATTATTAATATTTTTTACGATTCCTTTACTAGTTTTTAAAACATTGCATGGCCTTGCCCCACAAAACTTGCCTGAGTTGTTGCACCCTAATGCTCAAGTCAGTGCACTGGGGTGTGGTCTACACATGAGATGCTCTTAGTTCCAAGGTACAGGCTTAAAACCTGAGGTGATAGAGTGTTCTCTAAGACAACTGAACCTACCTGAAAATATTAGATCTGCTCAATATACTGAAAACTTGAAAGTCCTTGCTTAAGCCTGACCTGTTTGTACTGGGGGCTGCATGGCGGTGCAGGGGTTAGCGCTGGTGCCTCACAGCAAGAGGGTCCCTGGTTTGCTTCCCGGTCAGGGCCTTTCTGTGTGGAGTTTGCATGTTCTCCCTGTGCATGCGTGGTCTGGCTTCCTCCCACCACCAAAAAACATGCTCATTAGGTTAATTGGTGACTCTAAATTGGCCGTAGGTATAAAGGTGAGCATGCCTGGTTGTCTGTCTCAATATGTCAGTCCTGCGATTGGCTGGCCAGCAGTTCAGGGCGTACCTCACCGCTCGCCCAATGATGGCAGGGAAAGGCTCCAGTCCCCCCACCACCCCCAATGGGATGTGCCGTGTAGAAAATGGATGGATGGATGTTTGAACTGGCTTTTAAGACAAGTAGAGACTGAAATTGTGACATTTTATCACTCTGTTTGCTGTTGCTTTTGTCTAATTGCCTTCTTATATTTTGGTACTTACTATTTATTGCCTGAAGCCTGTGTAGCTCTTTGGTCAACTGTGGTTGTTTTAAATGGACTATATAAATAGACTTTGACTTTGAAAGTGTGGCTTTCACACCTAGATAATGCAGTTTGAAATCGATTTTTCTCTTGCACTTACACACTTCAGTATAACCAGACTGCTTCACAGTCTCCATGCTGGGCTTTAACCCAGAAGTCAAACAGCATACATTTTAAGGTAGAGGAAGCTACACTGTTGTCTGCCTTTGGATGCATGAGCTAGGGATAGGGTTCCTCACTTTTGTGTCAAGACTAAAGCACAGGGGTGTCAACTAAATGTACAGCACTGTAGAATTTTTCATGCTTTTGCTATTCAAATTACAATTGGTTATCCTCTTGCTAACTTGCAAGGTCAACAAGAAGAAGATCCACAGTAGCTAAAAGGTGGGAAACCACCATCTCCTGGAGCAGAGGTAGACATACTTCCCTCAATAAATCAGTTTTTCCTCTATGCATGTATTATGGGACAGGGAGAGTTGTCAAGGTTAAACATCCTTATTGATCTGTAATCATAGCTCAGTTTAACCATACATGTAAACAGACTGATTATGCAGCAGTAGGTTAGTCTGACCTGTTTTTTTTTTTGTTATTAAATGTATACATTTTTTGATTAATCTTCAGTATTTTGTTTTAAATCCACATGATTCTCTGTCAGTAAGTGAGACAGAATAATCGCAATCATCAGAGGTTTTCTAAACCAGCAGTCATCATGGATGTAAATAATGCTCCAGTGTTGTTGTTTCTGCTGCTGTTGTGTGTTTGTGTGTCTGATGTGTGCGACAGTTTCAGCAGTCAGTGGTACAATCTGTTCATCCCACTTAACCTCATTTCTCTCCGTGTGCGTGCACTCTCTGGCTCTCACGCTCTCCCCCCTCTTTCTCTCTCCGTGTTACTCAATCACCAGATTACAGGATGCGCTCACTCTCTCGCCCTTTTCATCCTCGGCTGTCAGTGAAGGAGGAGTGTGTGGACAGGCAGCGCTCAGCGGGCTGCATTATGTTGTGCTCAGGCGTGACAGCGGTGCGAGCAATGCTGCTCATTCACACAAAAGGCTCCAAACACGCACATGCTGCAGCTCTCTGCAAAGGCTTCACAGTGCTCAGACAAAATGTGGATAATCTTCCACGCCACAGTCTCTGTCGGGCACACAAAGGGATGACACATGCAGCAAACGCACACAAACATGGACATAGACGTTAGCTCATGCATGTGCGAACAAATGTGCATCCAAACACGTGATTTAAGACAAAAACTGCATATTGTAGCTGGAAGCTTCAGGAAGCATTTGAGTTTTAGATTTTATATTTCTCTGAACTGAAAGTGGTTACTCTGTGGATTGGCATACAGCAGGATTAGCTCAGATTAAGATTATCTTTTATTTGTTTGATCGTCTGAAGACTTCTCGTTTGTTGTGAATCCTCAGTCTGAGCTTACAGTCTACAAAGCACTGCCTCAGGAGACAATTCTGTCCTTTTTATGATGCTAATGTAAAAAAAAAATCCCCGATCATCCTTTTGAAACTTTTTTTAGATCAAGGCATGGGGACGGTATTCTCTCGTATGAAAAGCGTGTTTACAGTCTGCTCCAAACTCCCTCAGCGTCAAGGCTGTCCTGGCTCATACATCAAAGCCTTCGTAAGGTGTCTGCACGCTCACATTTGATTATCATAACGCAAAGTCTTCGTATTAACTGTCTATGGCAACGCTGAATCTTTATTCTTTGTGAAAGACCTCATTAAACCAATAAAATCCGCTTGAATTTCCAGCCTTGGCTGAACTATGCACCTCTCTCCTCTCTCTGCAGTACCTGATCAAAGTAAATGAGATCAAGACCAAGAAAGGAGTGGACCTCCTCCAGAACCTGATAAAGTATTATCACGCACAGTGCAAGTAAGTACCTACTAAATCCCTGATGAACCCCCATGTATGAAGCTCCCTGTGCTGTGGGATAAATGTAAGGTTTTGTTTGTATGTATGTTTCTGTAGAGGGCGTCTCCAGGATTCTGGGCCCTTAAAAAGATAGGCACAGACTCAGTTAGACTTGAATTACTGCTATAGCTACGCATTTATTTAAAAAATGAACTGGTAAAAATTTAAATCAGGATAATTGAAATATTCTTGCTTCACTCCTTTTCAAGAACTTGAATTTTAAAGAATATAATTTATTTGATTTTAATGATCAGCACCTTTCAAAAGGGCAGAAAATTAAAAAAAAGATTTATCTCATAAGAAAGGTGCTTGTGAGTTCATTAAAAACTTTTTGGTGCACTGGATGTCTATCTTTACTGCCAGGGTATGAAACAAATTAATGGTGTTATTTGATTTTAATTGAATGATCTAGAATCATATCAAAGTTTAAAATCTGGTTCCTACTTTCAGTGAAAATGTTGTACTTTTGAAGAGTTGCTGTGTGAGGTACTTGTCAGTAGTAAGAATGCCACAGATGATTCAGATCATCATGGACCTTTAAGTGCCGACTTGGAGGTGGGGCCATGCAGCTATGTAGTGCCCTGCAGGTGAAACACTATATGCACTATATGGACTAAAGTATTCAGCCCCCCGACCATCACACCAACAGTGACTCTAATGACACCAGTGTTAATTTTGGCTGCTATTTTTAATTTTAGTCTTAGTGTTAGTCTTTAGATAAAATGTCTTTTAGTTTTAGTCACGTTTTAGTAATTTCTACCTTTTTTAGTTTTAGTCTAGTTTTAGTCCATAAAAAGTCCTCACATTTAGTCCTTACTTTTAGTCCAAGCATTTATTTTCTTGCCTAAACCTTGAACCAAATCATAGTAGTGTGATCTATGCACCCTGCCAAACCTGAGGTCCCTGCTTTCTACAGCTGAGAGGCAGAATAGTTATATCTGCATTGTTTTTTGACAGATTTACCCACATTGCAGAAATATCACAGATTTTGAATGTCCAACAAAAACGACATTACATTTTAGTCTAGTTTTATCCATCTTGATGAAACTAAACTTACTTTTTGTCAGTTTTAGTCATCACAGATCTACATTTGTTGGTCTTAGTCTAGTTTTTGTCATGGAAAAAAGGCTGTCAAACATTTTCAGTCATAGTTTTAGCCAACAAAGTTAACACTGAATGACACTGTATTCAAATCCATGTATTTTAATGTGGAGTTGGCCCCCTTTTTTGCAGCTATAACAGCCTCCATTCCTCTTGGAAAGCTTGCCACAAAATATTCCAGCATTTTTTGGGTGTTTGTAACGTCCTCCTGGCATCCACCAAACCCAGACTCGCCCATCTGACTGCGAGGTGTGATCCAGTGTTAGTGTGCTTTAAACCCCTCCATTTGACGCTTGGCATTGGACTTGGTGATGTGAGGCTTGCATGCAGCTGCTAAGCCATGGGAACCCATTCTTTGACGCTCCTGCCACATAGTTTTTGTGCTTACATTAATGCCAGTGGAGATTTGGAACTCTTCAGCTTTGGAAGCAGCAGAGCGTTGGCAACTTTTACGCCTCATGCACCTTAGCAGTTGTTGACCCTGATCTGTGATTTTACATGGTATTCTGCTTCGTGGCTGAGTTGCTGTTGTTTCTAAACGCTTCCACCCCCTTATAATAAAAATTATTAGGGCCATGGCTGATATGACTGTAAGCAGTTTATCAGGAGTCCTTAGTTTGAGACAACATGGCCTCAGATTGGCCCCTGAAGCCCCCCTTGGTAACTAGATTTTTCCATTGTCTTCTACACTTTACAGTAACCCCATTACAAAGTCCATTGCATTTAATTAAAACAGTAACGATGACTGACACAAAGTAATGATACATGCATATTTTTTGAAATCAAAGTTTTGAAATTTTGTTTTTATTCAGAGCGCTAAGAATGACTGCGGTGTCTTTATCCTTCCAATTTTGCTTTTACTGTGAAATTATGACATTTATAAATAAGCAAGAAACAAAGCCAGACAAGCGACATGTGTTTCAGTTCTCTTCCCTCCTTTGGTGTAGTAGCTCCTATTTTTGCCCCCACTATGGCGCCCATGCCCTCCGTCTTTGCAGCTCTTGATGTCAAATCGCTCCCTCCTGTATGATTCAGGCAGCACAGTGGAGTGTATATATAGCACCCATAAATATGCACGGGTTGTCATACAGATCCATTCTGACAGCTGTGGGGTTTGCTGGGTAAATAAGTGGGCGCTCTCTGTGCCACAACCGCAGCTCACATCGGCCTGTGACAGAATGACAAATTTTCTCTCAGCGTTGCTAGGTCCTGTCATAACACCGGGACTAAACAATATATTTCCACGGTTAATCCGTTCAACCTGGACCGTGATAGATGGAAAAGCAGCAGCGGTGATGGATTAGAGGCAGGAATTGATGTAGAGATAAAGAGAAGTATGTTACAGCTCACAGCCAGAGAGAAGAAAACAATTTGTGTTCATTTTTAACAATTTGAACCAACAAATTATAGCCAGTAATTAAGGATAATTTGGGTATTTGTCAGCCTTGGTGATGACATCATTTAACCACCCAGAGGAGTATGAAATCATACAGAAACTTTATTGATCAGGACAAGATGTTGACAACCTTGCAAACAACTTCAAAGCCACTGAAGTCATGTCTCAGGCTTTCCTCTCAATCAAAATGCAAACAGAATTTAACAATCAGCTTCACAATTAGAGAGCAATAAAGATGTCAGTACGCTCCATCTGAAGTCTGATGATCTGAAACTGCACATATTTGTTGGTTTTGACATCAAACGACACGCTGACAATTCTGTCAAGATTCAACAATTTTGATAAACTGAGCAGCATGACTTCACGCTGGGATCTGTCAGGTCCCAAAGTGAGAAAGCAGGCTGGGTCTGAATTTCTCTTTTACAATTAAACTGTCATTCTGTAGCAGGATGAATCTTTTTGTTCCAAAAACTGCAACAATATGAATGCCTTTGCGGAAATGGTGAATGAACTTGCGATTATGAAGCACTTTTCCGGTCATCTGACTTTTTGAAGCGCTTTTTCACTGCAGGTCACACTTACCGTTTCAATCAACATTCATACACTGATGGCAGAGGTTGCTATGGAGAGTTTGTCATCAGTATGAGCTAATCCCATCTGTAACCATTTACACGGCATAGACAAAGCAGTGTTAGCAAGGTAGGATTAAGTGTCTAAGTGTGGAGCTGGGGATTGAACCCACAACCCTCCGATTGTGTGATGACCTACTGAGCAACAGTCACCCAAAAAAATTGGGTCCATAGACAAGTATGTTGCAATAACCAAATGATGATCCCCCTACCTGTGATGGCAGGCATGTTGCACAAATAACAATAAGCTGTTCTGATCCAGTGGTTCCCAAAGTTGGTCAGAATGCCCTTTGGGTTGCAAGACACCAAAGGAGGGGGTCATGAGATGCCCTTCAGAAAAAACAATAAAAGGATAAATTATTTCAAATAGTATATTCGAACCATTATTGTAAACACATACATAAAATGAAGTCAATTCATAATTCTAAGGCTGTTGTTTTCTTTGTTGTTTTTATGTCAGTGTTGGTAGAAGCCTTTTAGTGGAAAATGCAACGTTGCGCTACATTATGCTTCAATCACATCCAGGGATGGTCGGGGTCCATCGTCTGCCACTATTATTTCAGGGTCGCAGTCTGAAAAGCTTTGGAATCCCTTGTCTAATTATTCATTTAACCTTCAGATGCAAGTAGGAGCAGTGAGATATGTGGTGCTTTTCCTTCTCTTTAAAGGTGAAGTTTTCCTTTTCTTGGTAATTTATCATGTATCAGGTACATGTGGAATTCTTTGCTGTAAGGACATCAAAATGTCCAATAGTTTGATTCGTGTTGATACCATTTATTTATTTATTGAAATGATTGATAGCATCCTAAAGTACTGGAGTTTTGAGAAACAACATGCATTTATAAGACTGGTGCAAATGAGAGAAAAAAATAATAAAAAATGATAATTCAAGCTATTTCGATAGGGTCCTTGCTCTGAGGTCAACGCTCCGTCTCTAAACATTGACAGTGTGAAGGAATTTACTTCCAATTCCTGTTCATTAAAAACAAATTAATTCACCAATATTTGTTGTCAAAAACACAACTCTTAACTAGTTGCTGTGTCGTCAAAACAGGCATCTATATGGTTTTGTGGTTCCTAGTCTCGTATTGTGGTTTAAATATTAAGTAACATGATAATCCTAGCTCACAGTTGTTGATGTTCTCTGCTATTTAGCTTAAATATGTATTCTGCCCCTTTGATTGTAGCTACAAATGCTATGAACTGCGAAAACGACCTCTGTGTTCTTCACCTACAGTGCTTGTCTTGTACACTAAGAGTGTGTAGTACGCTGTTTTTTTGCTTCCGTTTGACATCTACATTGGGACGGATTGTCCAGATTCCATGTTTGTCATCAGGAGGATCTATTTTGAAAAGTCTTCACACTGAAATGTTTGTTCCTGGTTGGAGAATGACCTGACCAGTCGGTGTCATTTTAGGATTAAGAGGCAGTAGCTACAGGTGTGGTTTAGTTGAAGCAACTACAAGCCTATAGACCAGAGCAAATGTGGCCCGCGGCCCATTTTTGATGCCCCCCCCCCCCCAAACACTTTGAATTGAGTTAAATGTGGCCCTCAATAGAGCATGAAGCTTGTGCTACACTGTATTGTTCTTCTTAGTTTCGAAACAAGGCAGTGCTACCATGGCAATACTGACAACACTATAAACAGTATAAGATATCTTCATTTATATGCCCTAATGGATTACAACAGCAAATATCAGCACCAATGATGTTTCAAGGGCGGGGCCAGGGGTAGCAAGAGCTGACATGGGCCCCCTGAAATCTGATTGGCCTCCCCAAAATCCTTAAAATGACTGGCCATTTGCCTTTTCAGCCATCAACTAGACATTTAAGCATGTCCAATCACTGAGCATATCTTAACCAACATTAGATAGGTTTTTACTAACTTTAATATCAAAGTGAGATATATAAAAGTGGCCCCACCGTCCTTATAAATTTCTGTATTTAGCCCCCAATGGAAAAAGTTTGGACAACCCTGTTTTAAACAATGGCAGCTAGTGAAGAGATTAGCATGGATGTAGCTATAACAGCAGTTTTTATCACAACTAGAGAACATTTCTGTCTTGAAGGAGCAAAGAACTGCACTGAGTGCAAAAAAGATGTTTTACTCTTCTCCTGACTGACTTCAGCAAGAGTTAACCAACTGGCTCCAATGATAGTGAAGTGTAAATTGGGTATTGACATAACACTGGCTGCCTGTCCAGCTTGTGCTACGAAATTTACTCCCTGGGGCGGCACACACCCACTATGTCACATTCTATGTTGCTCTGATTGGCCTGTAATAAATGTGACAGACAGAACTTTCGAGTTTTCTTCGAAAGGTTCTGCCCTTTCCAAACGCTTTGTATTGGACGTTTCTCTGATCGATGTGAAATATGTTCCATGACATGGATTTTTGAAACAAGTCTATTTTATGTGTCAGGCTAGGGGTATCTTTACTGAGATCTTTTTCAAGAGTTTGATTCTGGGGCCTGAAAAGTATGCAAACATGCAGACACAAATCGATGTATTATGTCAAACGTACTGAACCCTTCTGAGGCAGACTGTAGCACTCAATAAAACACCCCTGTGTGCTGCTTTGCACTTTATATTTGATAGGGATACACATGTACAATCAAACCTGCAAAAATCAAAACAAGCAACAGAAAAGACATAAAACCAGACACCGACACAGTACCACAAAATATCAAAGTGGATGCACAATGAGCAGACAATCCATCATAATGAGATTATTCTCTTCATCATCAAAAGGTCCAGCTGTCCTGCAGAGAGCACAGAAACACATGGCTGCTGAATATTCATCTGAATTAACTCTTATGTTTGATGCTGAAGTTATAAGAAATTGTAAGTGAAATATTTCTGATGTATTTATAACCATATGTCAAAGCAAAATATTCAAGAAGTCGACTGAGGTGAATCTTCATAACTGTAGCATGACCACTTCAGCTCTATCCTCTGACATTCTGCGAGGCCATTAGTACTCGAGCAGAGAGCTGTCTGGCGTGGGAGTAGAAATGTTGGATCTCGATGCTCAGATTGAAGGAAAACAAGCAGAGGAGAGAAGTGACAGAGAAATTAATGAACGGACGAAGGGAGGAGAGAGCGGAGGTAGAGGGTAGAGGGAGGCAGGTCATTAGCAGTGATTTGCAACTGCAGCGCTGCATCGAGGTGTGTACCACCGACAGATCAGTAATGGATTTCAGCGAGTGCCTAAGCACCTCTGCAAATCTGCTGTGGACACGGCCAGCTACGATTGCCGCGCCAAGAGCCAAAAGGTGCCAGCAGAGCCGAGCTATACATCAAACATAAACTGCAGCAGCTTCGTCTCCTGGTGACCTTCAGAGTGACCCAGAGCAGCAGAGTTTAACACCTGACATTTGCAAAGCAATAATTCCCATCAAGAAAAGACATTTTCTCATATTTTATTCCTGTCTATTTTAATGTCAGTGTGATTAAAATTTTCTTTTTTTGTGTTGCAGTTTCTTCCAGGATGGCTTGAAGACAGCGGATAAGATGAAGCAGTACATCGAGAAGCTGGCAGCTGATCTCTACAATGTAAATACTCATTACCTCACTTCTTCTATGGCTATCTGTCCTTATGCTTACACTTTTATTCGAAACATCAATCCTGACCAAAGTTGTATATGTGTGTTTGCATACCCGTTCTTTTTTTTTTTAATAGCAAATGTGATATAACTTAATGTTTAGCTGCCTATAATTGCAATTCAATGGTTTCTTTTCTAAGCATGCATATAAGCAACATATTGGATTTTCATTAGTCATTATGAGGCATTTGCAAAAGCCTACACAACTTTCCTTCAACAGTATGGCAAGTGGCTTAAAGGGTTTTTCAGAAACAGGAGTTTTACCCTCCTTTGCCTTGAGTGGTTCAGACATACACCACTGTGTAAAATTTGAAGGCATGTTTAGGCCAAAAACTGAGGCTGAAGTAAGGCTAGATGTTGTGAGTAAAGGCAACCTCAGTTGTGCTCTGGATGTCCTTGCATATTACCAGGGGTGTGGAAAATAATCTGTTAAAAAACAAATTCCACACCTGTAGGGCACAGTGAAGAGTGGATGTGGCAAGTAAGTACAGCCTAGAGTACTGTCTGGATGGGTTGGAGGGTTGTCACCAGCCCTTGGTCATGCTGTGGATGTCCCAAAGGCCTGAAAACTGTTGGCAGTCTTCGGGCGTAAAGAGACGCTGATCTTGACCTTGGCTGTCAAGCGACACACGTGTCAAGCTTGACTCTGGCCCCCTCCAGCCCCAGGTCGAGGCACATTAGATCCCGGTGAATGCTTGGTTCCATACCTGCCTAAAACTTCTGCACAGGACTGTGTATAAACTAGGGCAGTGAAATGACTGCATGTTAATCCCCTTTTTGTTTGCATTTTAAATTCCACTATTTTACATTTGAAATTATATTTGTTTAATTTGGGATTTTTGCACTGTCTGAAACTAAGAGTAATGAGCTTGTTTGGTGACAGACCTGCTTTTATATTTGAAGGAAATCAGGAACTTTGGCCAGATTGTAGATCATGAACTTAACCGCTGAAAAAGTAACATGTTGACAAGGAAGAGTAAAAATGTTGATAACAAAACTGTAGATGGCTCTTGACTTGTCCTTTGTCCTTGTCTGTGAGTTTTTTTTTTTTTTTTACTGAAATAAAGCATTAAGGAGCATTGGTGGACTTATTGTACATCACTGTGGCTACAGGGAGACATTGTGATTGATCGGGATTAAAAACATTTAATACACTAATGATGAATCCTAATTTACCATGATGAATCCATTAATGCTGACAGCTCTAATATAAACACAACAATCATTCTAATGCCAACAAAACAAGCAAGCTTTGATCATTGCCTAGAAGAGGCTTGTTTTTAGTCATAGACTGGAAGTAGTTTGCAATCTTGTGAAGCAGATGGATTGTCCATATTCCATGTCTGTCATCAGGCAAATCCATCTATGAAAGCTCTGAAAATGGACCTGACCAATCAGCATCATTTAGGGAGAATGAGGAGGTAGCTGTAGGCCTGGTTTAGTTTTACTGGAAGTTAATGGCTGCCTCTGGTGTGGCAATGACTTTGGATGTAGCTATAATATAGAGGCAGTTTTTTTCAGAACTGGACCACATTTCTTTATTGAATAAACAGCAACACGCCAAGAGCCACACTGAAAGCTTCTTTTGGCATGGAAGATGTTTTTGCTCTACTCCAGACCATCTTCGGCATGAGTTTCATCCTCAACACTTGGTATGGGAGGTTTCCCAGATGAATGTGAAATGCATCCTTCGTCATGCATACATGAAACAGTCAATCTGTCGTTGGGTTAGGTTTGTTGCAGGGAGAACACAAACAGTACAATGGGGAGCTGTAAGCCTAGTGGTGATATTCATGTGTAGAGGCTGTTGTCCTTGAAGTGGCAGGCCTAGTTTCAAATCCAGGCTGTTGCTCCTTTACTGCATGTCCTTTCCAACTCTCTCTATACCCAGTTTCCAACTTTATCCACTGTCCTCTTCAATAATCTCTAAAACACAGGCATAGAAAGCCCAGAAAAATGCATCTTCATGACAAAAGCATTATAATAATAATACTTCCACAAGGCAATTTTAATCCTGACTGATAATCAGCATAAAAATAATGAAAGGCTAACATTACTCATCAAGCTGGTGAAAGTCCCACCAGCATCCCAGGACTCAACAACATCTGTTTATAAATGTTATGTTTTTAAATCAAAGGAATTCGTCCTTTTCCCCACTGAAACCTCCTATATTTCCAAGCTGGTCTCGTAGTGCTGCTGCCAGACATTTGGACCTTCAGGGAGTGCTGCTCAGTGAAAGCCCATCTCATTCATGCAGTAGCTGACAACTTTGTAGACATCTTTGTTTTTGCTTTTAGTGTCCTGCTTCTCCAAGTCAACCCACAACTCCCTTTTCCTTTTTGGTAGTCTAGCTAGCTAACAAGCATCTTAGAGCTTTCAGACATGACATAGCCCAGCTGTGCATGGCATTTTTTATCCACGTTGTTGGAAAAGGGGCTTGTGCCATAATGGCGTAGGGGCAACCCTGTGTTGGAGATGATCTTAGTCTGCTCTACAATATTGCAGAGCACAAAACAAGCCTAGCGAAAATTGCAATGATCGGAAGTAAGCTAAGGAGCTCCAGGGGTGAAAGCATCCCCATATCCCTCCTCTTAATTATTCACAGTGATAACTGTGTGTGATTCTTTTATACACAATGCAGCTTAAATTATTTGCTCAGTATGGGCATTACTCAGGTCTAATCTAGCACAGATTGCATTAAAACAACAATCTTTTCTGCTCTTGTTAAGCAAAAACCAGAAAAGAGTTAATGGTCTTGTAGTTTAAAAGTGTGGTAATGCTAGTGAGGCATTGATAACTATAAATGTCTGTTTGAATGTCTGCAAGTTAAAATTGAATCTGTGCCCTTGAAGTACTTTGTCATGATGGTAAAAATAAATGCAAGAGTCATAAAGACTGGAAAAATGTTTTAATGCATCTCTGTTCTTAAAAATTATAGTAATAGAATTCGTACTGTATCTAAAGAGAACCTTGAAAAAATCAGAGCCTTTATTGTCTGCTCAACATCATTTCTTATTTATAGTACTGCTCTTTTTCCTAAAGCACCACTTTTATCAGAATGTAAAGCCCCCACAGTTGTTAGAGAAGGTCGCACAGCCAAAGAAACTGTCACATTTCAGTTTCCAATGGAAACTAGAAATCCTCACAAATTCACAAAGATGGCCAAAAGCCTGTACAGGGAGAGGTCTATTAAAGATCCTTCCCCCTCTTCCATCTTCTCTTTCTGGATAAATGAATTTACTGTAACCGAGCATCGATTCGATTGAGAGGTGCTGATGAAACCTGATACTGAGGAGCTGTCAGTAGCCTGTGGATCTTTTGTTTCACTGCTGACTTTAAAACTATGACACTAAGCAAACTACTCCTTATGAAGGAATCTAAAAAGTTTTTTTGAGTTTTAACTTTTTTATTAATGCCTGAATGCGTCTTACCTGGCACGCCAGATCTGGTAAACGTGAACCATGGTGACTGTAGACATGTCAGTACACGACTTTTGCTGTTTTTAGAAAAGAAAACAACTCAGTGCTGTTTTTTGTTCTTCTTTTAACGAAGAAATGTCGTCAAGTTCTGATAAAACTGATGCTCTAGCTGCATCCACGCCAATGTCTTTTGCCATAATTGCACCAGCTTCTTGTTGCTGCTTGCTTCCGTCACGACTTCGCCGTGCCTGAAAGGACTGCCCCTCCTGATTGGTCCTGTCACTTTCTAACCGGGCCAAAACGGTTCAGACGGGAGCTTTGCAAGATGGATTTGCCAGTGAGAAACATGGAAGCAGCTTTACAAGATTAGAATGCATCCACTTTAGATTTAATGAAATGAATGAGAGATAAAGTCTTAAAATCTTAATATAGAAAGAGTCGTCAGAAAGGATAAAGGGGCTGGTTTATCAAAAAGGAGACAGAGTCTGAAATAAGTGTGAGAGTGGGGAATAACAAGCAGGAAAGGAGCCACAGGTTGGAGTTCAATCTGGCCAACCAAAGTGCCAACCAAATATTCACCCCCTTGGATGTTTTACCCTTAATTGATTTTATAAATCAATTGTAGTCAATATAATTTGGCTTTTTTTAACAAATAATTTACAAAAACTTCTTTAATGTCAAAATGAAAACAGTTTTCTACAATGTAATGTCACTTAAATAAAAAAAATATTTAGTGTAAAATCAGTGATTGTATAAATATTCAGCCTTGCGCATCTGAGTACTGCAGTTTAACTCTATTCTTCTTTCCAAAACTACTCAAGCTCTGTCAGGTTGCACAGGGATTGGGCACAAACAGCCCTTTTCAAGTCCAGCAACAAATCCTCTATTGGATTGAGGTCTGTGCTTTGACTCGGCCACTACAGAACATTAAGCCTGTTGTCTTTGTACCATTTCTGTGCAGCTTTTGGCATATGCTTCAGGTCAACAGTGCCTTTCTCTTTGCCACTCTCTCATAAAGCTTTGACTGTTGAATAACCATGGCAACAGTTGTTGTCTGCAGAGCCACTATCAGCTGCTGAAACTTTATAGGTCATAGGTATCTTGGTGGTCTCTCTCACTGGTCTCCTTCTTGCATGGTCACTCAATTTGTGAGGATGGCCTGATCGAGGCAGATTAACACGTGCCATATTCCTTCCATTTCTTGATGATGGATTTAACTGAACTGTGGGAGATATTCAGTGCCTTGGACATTTTTTGTATCCATCCCCTGACTCATACTTTTCAATAACTTTTTCTCTGAGTAGCTTAAAGTGTTCTTTTGTCCTCATGGTGTAATGGTAACTAGGAATACTGATTAACCATTGACTGTGCCTTCCAGGAACAGGTGTCTTTAAACTTCAGTTACTAACACATTCACTGTAACAGGTGATCCCCATTTCAGAAATTGTGAGACTCCTGGCACTAATTGGCTGGACTTGTGAGGTTGCAACCCATTATAGTATTTTAGACCAAAAGGGAAGATTGCATATGGGCCAGTAGTTGCACAGAAGCAGCAAGAGCATTTAAAAGATATACCCAGGAAGATGAGGAATATAAAGGAACATGATTAGCAGTGATGGTAAGGGGATTGAAGCTAATTTTTGTGTATTTGTGCATCCAAACTTCATGCCAGCCCATTAAAAATCTAGATCTGTTGCCCAAAAAGAATCCTGGACCTTCCCCTGTTGGCTAGTGCTTAATTTTGAACCTCTTTTCTAATCCTCTTCAGATCAAACAAACTCAGGATGAGGAGAAGAAGCAGCTGACCGCCCTGCGGGATCTCATCAAGTCCTCCCTCCAGCTGGACCAGAAGGAGGTAGGCAGGTCACAGACGGACACAGGACAAAATTGACACTCAAAGCAGAAGAAATTCTGCAGCCATAAAGAGCCTAACACATTATTGTCGTTCACCAGCCATATTATTTCAGGTAGCACACAGATTTGTTGTTAGAAACAGATAAGAAGACACATTTTTATCACACACCTCCTCTCACTCTGGCCTCTAGCAGGTTTGGTCTCCTGCAGCACGGAGCGAGTGCCCAGTGCTGTACCATGCTGGTAGCCAGTGTGTGGTCGGCTTTGCTGGTGACCAGTGTTGTGCCTCACTGGCTGCTCAGTGGAGAGCCACTCACCAAATCCCACATTTAAATACACAGCCAGATAAACAAACTTATAAACATACTCCTGCTGCAGCTGTCTGCTCGTCTCACTGTCCCCTTGGTTCACACGCTGACACTATTACTTTGTTTTCTGCATGTTGTTAATTTACACTTCCTGTAGCTTCTCTTGCTAATATCACCCACTCTGGGCACTACATTTAGACAGCAAACACGTTAGATTGCGGTCTTGGTGGACACACAGGGCAGGCGATTCACTGGTTCACACTCACCGCCTGCACCTGAGCCGGATCTTTCACACCTCTCCCTTCTATCTCCCTCCTTCTGCCTTCTGCTTGTCTGGAATCAAGTCTAGAAGAGTAAGTGCTGGTGCATGTGGAGCATGCTGGCATCTGTGCGTTCTGCTTGACAGTGATGTGGTTTGGCCTTTTAGAGGCGCTGCATAGCATGTTGTGTAGATTTAAGTTCTCTTTTAGCGCTGTTTCTTTGGTTTTCAGAAGATACCTAGGGTCATTAGAGTTTTTGTGTCTGTGTTGCATGGTTTTAAGGAGTGTTTCTGATTAAACTGGGTCTTAAAAGTGACGATGTGTTTGTTCATTTATGGTGATGATTTACACAGGACTCACAGAGTAAGCAAGGTGGCTACAGCATGCACCAGCTGCAGGGGAACAAGGAGTTTGGCAGCGAGAAGAAAGGCTACCTGCTGAAGAAGAGCGATGGGTAAGATGCAATGCAGCCATCATTCTTCACAATGCTGATTACCAGAGGTGGAAAAAGTCATGACTCTCATACTCAAGTAAAAGTACATTTAATTTGGTTTAAATTTACTTAAGAAGAAGCAAAGTACTGGTTTATAAATCTACTCAAATACACAGAAAATCACTTAAAGTTTATTTAAAGTACTGAGTAGCTACTTATATCTACCCAGGGGGCTTGTAAAGTGAAATATATACTTTCCCTAATGTGCAGTAACAACAAGAGAATATAAAGCTTTCACACTTTCCTTTAAAAGTACTAAAAAAGTGCAATTACACAAAAAAGTTACTCAATTACAGTAATGTAATTATATGTATTTAGTTACTTTCCACCCCTGCTGATTGTATTATGTCAGAGACACTTGTTTTTAACGTCTTTATTTTACTTTTACAAATTTTTGCTTTACTTTTGAGATATATTTTTTGGCTTATTGCCTTTATTTGGATTGGACAGCGGCTAAAGTAGGAAACCAGGAAAAGAGTGACATTATGGAAAGAAGCCCTGAGTCTGTCTTGAACCCAGGCTGATTGTGCAGAGGACTGTAACCTCTATGCATGGGGTAAGACCTTACAGCTAGCCTACCTGAACCCCAGTTACAGTAAACATAAGAAGTCAGAAATCCTTGGTTAAAAAGACGATTCAAACTGATTCTAGAGTTAAAGTTTTCAACAACTACTCAAAAATGTTGATTAGGTGTCTGTGGTTAGACTTGATTTTTATTGGAAAGCAGTTTTTGTCACATTAAACAATTTTTTTTTTGACTTTACAGTGCATCACTGTCACCCTTGAGAAGCAAGGGGGCAGAGTTGAATTCAGAACCACATTACCTGCATGAAAGCTCTGCACCACCACCGTCAGCTGATGAGTTCCGAGTGGTTAGGTCTCACCTAGGGATTAGAGATTCATTTTTATTGATACTGATGGCCTTATCGATACTCCTTATCAGTACCACTATTGATAATTTTCTGATATTTTGTGGAAAGACAAATATTAACAATATGGTGGTCTAAACTGAGTAATGCATGAGTTAAAAAGTTGGTTAAAAAAGTTACAAAATTTTCAGTTATAATTTTTTATATTCCTTTAATACAAACTCATTTGTAATATTCACAATCATATTTATTGAAGTTTCTCATCAAAAACTGAATCGTCTTTTTTTGATGTGGTATTTGAACATAACATGAAGTATAGGATACAGTCATCTAATTTACTCAGGTTAATTGAAAGCATCATATATAATCACCTTTCAGCTGTTTAAGTTAGCTAATTAACTTCAGTTTTGCAGATTCCGTCACAAATTTCTACACTGGATTAATATTTTTGACTAATGGGCCTTGCTTCAAAGTTTGGAAGCATTTTTCAGCTTTTTAATGAGGAGTTTAAGAAGAAAGTTGTGCTGAAGTAACTGAAGCTATTGTTATGATTGCATGCTACTGACAAGCTGAGTGATTTTTCTTCAAGCCAGCAGTCAAAGGTTACACATTTTTGGCTTGATTTGTGCTGATTTGCTTTTAGCTCATCTTCCACTTGCAAGAACTTATGAATGTTTTACTTCAGTGATATTATAACATTACATTACGTCACACAGCCTGTGGCAGAACCAGGTTTTTACAGACAGGAGTTTCAATCACCACCCCTAGTTGTGCCCATACACGGGCAGCCTGGGTTCAAGTCTGGACTGTGGCCTCTTTCCTGCCCCTCTCTCTCATCCCTGTTTCCTACTCAATCCACTGTCCTTCATTATCGAATAAAGGAATAAAAAGCCCCCAAATTTTTCTAATATAGAATTTTACTAACCATTGTGGCGCTCAGATGGTCTAGTGGTTAGTACACACCCCATGTACACAGGTGGTCCAAGATTAGGTCCAGCCTGTGGCTCCTTTCCCCCAATCCCTCATCCTTGTTTCCTACTCGATCCACTGTCCTTCACTATCAAATAACGGCTGAAAAAGCCCAAAAACATATATTTAAAAATATTACTTGTCATTTGTTTTCAAGAAACTACATCATTACACAAGGGTCATTCTGTCTTTGAAGTCAGAGCTGCACAGTCTTAAGGGTAGACTATGCGATTTTTTTTTTCCACTAGGTGTCGTAGGAGAGCAAAGCCTTGAAAATGTAAACAAAGAGGAGTTTTTTACACACCTCCGCCACTTTGAAGCCTCCCCCTTTAGCCACTTTAGCTTCGGTTGATCCTAAACACCGATCATATACAAGTTTATATGTAACGTTCAAGGCAACCTTTACTGCTAATATCTTTTTTCAGCTGCAGTAAACCATTTCACGAGCTCTTCTTATCCTGGCTGGTTATGTTATAGCATCAATTAAACATGAAAACATCAGCTTCAAACAAGACTTGGGTGATATGAGATAAACAAAATTTGAGATACTACCTGATTTGAGTAGAGCTACCTCCGTCTGCAGCCTCCATTTATCAGCAGCAGGCTAACATTAGCATGCCTAGCTTCCATTCATTTTTACCCCACATTTATTTCAGCTGTGCTATCACACTCAGCTTAAATGTCCAACCATAAGAATAGTGCTGTCAATAAATCAACACTGGACAAATGTTGAGACAATACGCACAATGAATGAAAAGATGTAGCCTACTTATGCATCCACGAGAGCAAAGCCAGTTCTGAGTCATGCGAGAGCTTTTTAGCATCACGTAGGGCTCGCCACCGAGGAAAAGCAAGTCTGATATTAACTCTAGTTTTTCCTTTCGCTTTGTCAGAGGGTTTCCTAGACAAATGTCGAGGCTTTTTAGGTGGAGGGGAAGCTGGTGACAGGCCTTCAGTCGGCCGCTTCTGATTGGAGTCTGCCGTTTACACTCCTCTCAGCTGTTTGGGAGAAACATTTACCTGCAGCAGCACTGCTGCCCCTGGGGGCGCTTCTAGGAGGAGAGGGGCGTGTGCCAGAGGAGAAGGTTACCGCCCCAATCTGGTCTGGACAGAGTTATAAACATCCCATATAAACAAAACTACAGGGTACCGAAGTTTTAATTCAGTGTGTTGATACTGTACTCAGAAAAAACATTTACGTAGCATATGTTTGATTTTTAATACTTTTCAGTGTAAAATGTCGGATATTCTACCTTTAAGTGCCTGCGTATATGCGGTCTGCTTTTTTCTTGCTGAGACTGCTCTCATTATGATGTCCATGAACCTTTTAATTAACATTACACAGCCCATAATGCACCACATTTGTCATTTTGTATAAGAAATGTCCTTATAAGAGGAAATGACAATTTTTTTGTCACCCTTTCAACATCAAATTCAGAAACTGTCAAAATTATAAGATGGAGAGGTGTTTTCTGACTTGCTGATGTTGTAACTGTGGTTCAGCTGATTGAAGCGGTTGAAAAAAGGTTCTGGACCAATGTAATTACACAGTTTTTAACCAAAGTTAACTTTCAAACTCCTGCTGATTTTCAAGAGCTTTGTTAAGCTCTTGAATTGACCAAATTTAAGACATCCAGGCCAACCAAAGATTGTTTGAATTATGTGATACTGTCAAATGCAAGAATGAGTCACATTTTTGTCCATGTTGTGGAGAGTGAAGAACATCTTTCATTAATAAAATATATGACAAAAAGCTCTGAAATGTGTTGAAGAAATAATGACAGGAAGAGGAAACAGATACAAAGCTGACAAATTGGCCTGTTAGTATTAAGATGAGTGTTTTCCCTCCTGTGCTATCACTGTAATCTGATTTAACCTTGGCAATCATTTTTGCTGAATTATGGTGTTCTGTATGCCTGGTTTGGATAATCATATCGTTTTACATGACAGAAAGATGAGATTGAATTCAATTGTTAAAACATTTAGCAGAACAGTCTTTATGATGCATTTAATTACATTTAAGTAGTGCACAGAACATTGAATAAAGATGTAAACTCATTTCCTAATGTGTCACACAGGCTGAGGAAGGTGTGGCAGAGGAGGCAGTGCTCAGTGAAGGGGGGCATCCTCACCATCTCTCATGCCACGGTGAGTAAAGGACGAACGCACGCACACACTCTCTCATATAAACTCCCTGACCCCCACGAGTAGCTGTGTGGATCAAAGGGAGAAACATCATGCAGGGAGGTTGTGTCGGGCTCTCTCAATCTGGAGGCTGGCAGAGTGCAATTGACATAGATGGGTTGTCATGGAAACCTCATCCCCCTCATTCAGCCCCTCCCCCTGCAGCCGGCTGCGCCTCGGTGACTCATCTCAGAGCGAGTGTGAGCGAACTGTATACACTGGCACGTTTGTAGCAGCGTCTGGGCTCGTGTGCAGCTGCAGGGGAGATTTAGATGTGTGATGTTTTAGTTCCTGTTTGACTGCAGGAAGGTGAATACTAAAACAGAAACAAGTGTGTTTCACTTTTTGGTCATTTAAGATCTTCCTGGGTCTAGTGGCATTTTCTTGCATTATGTGCCGATCTTGCAAGAACTGAATATTTTCAGCATGATTCCTGCAATCTCACACCACATTTCAGGCCTTGTTTAACTATCTTGGATTTAAGACTAGAGGAACACTGGTTCAGAGAAACTTTCAGCAGATAAACCAGTTTTTGTATTACTCGTGTGATATTGAGTAAGACCATCCCAGCACACAGCCGCCTGTACATATCTAACTGCAGCTCTGACCTGAGGAGGAGGTAGTGGGGTTCTTTGGTCAGTGAGCGTGTAGCTCTGCTGGTTTCTGATCATTAAGTCGGTAAGAACAAGCACTTAATTTATGCTGAATGCCTCTGCAAAGTCTTTCTTTTATTTTACTTTTATTTACCCACCCCAGTGGCCAGTAGGTTTAGCAAATTCACTCAACACTGCTCAAAAATAGCCGCATTTGGCCAGTGGTGGGTGCTTATGTCCCACCCTGAGGACAAGAACAGCAGAGAGATAAGAGTTTTAAACGCAGAAGACCTACGCATACATGCATTTTGTTTTACTCTGCTTTCCAGTCATACAGATTAACAGCTGTTTTTTATATTATCAACTAATCTATATTGTTATCTTGAGCTAACAGGGCTAGTTTTCTCATGACAATGTAATTTCTCTAGATCTCAAAATACAACCCTGAAAATTTCAGGATAATTTCTGGTTAACCTTCCTAGAAAATCTCCTGATATGCTCATTGTTGTCCCTCACAGAAGAAGTTTTCCTACAGTTTGCTTGTCAAGTCAACGGTTGGGGTTGGGAGGGGAAATACTATCAGACTAGAAAAGGTATTTAAGAGTAACGTTAAAGTGAAAATATCTGCTGTCTGTGTTCATACCAGAGGTGGAAGAAGTACAATACCATTTTACTCAAGTAAAGCACAGTTTCTTTGATTAAAATTTACTTCAGTAGAAGTAAAAGTACTGCTCTGTAAATCTACTCAAATTAAAGTTAAAAGAAGATCATTCAAAGTTTACTCAAAGTCAGTCTACAAACTGATTAATGACCTGCACTAATGCTATGGATATTATTTGAAATAGGAGAGACGGGATGTCATAATGAACTAGAAAAGCACTCAGAGATCGCAGACCTCTGCCATTAGCCCTATATCCCAAAAGTAAAGAATCCTTTAAAAAATTCCTGGATCCAGACGGTGATCCAGATCACTCCCAAAATCTAATCAGCTCTTCCTTATGCCATTTCTGACATTTCCTGAAAATGTCATCAAAATCCATCCATAACTTTTTGAGTTATGTTGCCAGCAAACAAACTAACTATCTAACAAACCCTGTTGATCACATAACCTTATTGGCGGAGGTAATAAATAAAGGAAGGTAACAAGCTTTTATGGATTAGTTGCTTATGAAAATGAACAAAGGATAACAATAAAAGTCTGTATTTGGACAGTTAGCTCCTATAAAAAATACAAAAAATTGTCAAAATTAAAATTTTCAGCTGCATTTAAAAAATATAGCCCAGGTAACTTAAAGAAAATTTTTGTGGATATAGTCCAGCATTCTTGCTAACTCTGACATATTTAGAGCTTTTGCTTGTTGATCCATGCTTGTAAATTAAAATCTGCCTTTCAAAGCTTGGGTACCATTTTGTACTATTGATCATCAAACTAACTGTCATTATGTCATTTTAAAACGTGCTTTCTGAAGTATCAGAAATATATCTGGCAGTCCTAATGGGGTATGAACTCTTTTTACTCCAAAAGTTAAAGGGCTGAGTAAAACTCCCCCCTATCTGTTGACTCTTATTGTCTTAGAGGTAGCTTTACGAGAGCTTAGAATCCCTCCTCTGTGTCTGGAGGCGGTTCACCACCACGCCAACGTCTTTCCTTCAGCCCTCGTGGCAGCTGAACTCTAGGTGACTCTTGTTGACATGGCGGCCTGCCAGCAGACCAGCCGGCCTCCAAAGCTCATCGCAGCCTGTTAGCATTTCATTAGCACGTGCCCCGGCCCCTCCTCGGCCCGGGCACTGGCAAGAGACAATGCTCAGTGTTAGAGTGCCAACTGGGCCCATTTTTACAGTGTGAAACACAGCCAGCACAGTCCGGCCTTTTAAAGGAGACGAGAGGAGGTTTTCTGGTGCTGTTACAAAACTTTTCAACTTAGACTATCTTAAAGCCAGATTCCCGCTGTGTTTATTCTGATTACAGCAACAGTATTCAGTTTGGTGATTTGATTATAATGTCAACATTTATGCTACTAAAAGCTGGTGTCACATCCTTGATCATCTCTTTGAGATTTTCTCAGGTTTCTATCTTTACAAACTTTTAAGCAGTTTGTAGAAATTGACAGGCTGTGGGCTGAACTCTAGGGTTAATCAAGAATGTTACTTTATTTGTGCAAGTAGATAGATTTGTTTTACAGTGAGTTGGCTTTTTTAGGCATAAGACAGACAGCACAGGAGGAGACAAAGAGACGACAGTGCTCAAGACTCTAACCCTCATGTTATCCCTTGAGTAAAATGATATAGAAATAAGTAAAACATCCATAAAACCAGGGTAAATTAAAACTAGAAATGAATGAAAACATATTATTGATCATTAAACACAAGTTTAAATTTGCAATGAGTAAAAGCAAATTAAAGAAAAACAAGATACAGATCCATAATTAGCTGCATTGTGATGTAGTGCTGTCTTGACCTCTCTGGCAACACACAGCAAGAGTCTACAGTCATGCTAGCAGCTTTTTGTGGTTGTACTTCACCTGAAAGTGAGCACAAGACTATGCTAGAACTTCAGACTGATATGTTAACCAAGGTTGTTTTACTTGAATGATAAAAATACTGCTATTAAGACTCTACCTGCTGCAAAAAACTTGAAAAGCAATTAGGGGAATGCTGTGTCCTAAAATAATTTGACCTTGTAGAATAACATGGTTTCTTTGATATGACATACAAAGAAAGTAACTAGATAGATAGTAGATAGATAGATAGATAGTAACTAGATTTGAGACATTTTAACTATAAATTCCCTTATATGCTGCCACTGTGGTTCATTGCACTCTGGGTAGTGTTGTCAAATGGTTGCATTGTTATGTCTCATTCTTGCGAATTGTTCTCAGCTTAATCTTCATCATGGTAACCTCTCTATTGTCTTCGTCACTACAACGGCATTAGATTAAAATGCTTATTAATGACACCCTAGGGAGAATAACAGTATGAGAAGAGTATTTCCCGATAATGACAGCCCATGTATGAAAACATTTTTTTCTGTTTTCTCAGACGTGAGAAATCCTGTGTGTGTATTTACACTATGTACATATAAAAGGGTCTAATATTTATCTGATAAAGTAAGCATGTCCTAATATGCAGGGTTCTTTTTTAATGTCCAAAGATGTATAGATCCTTTCAAAAGTTATTAGATATTTCAGCCTGGGTCAAAAGAGTGAAAAAAATGCTGGATTAATTATCCATGTGGTTAACACAAATTCAAATTCAAGTTTATCTGTTTGCTATTCACGTCTATGCACAATACTGTGCATAAGTTTAAGGCATGTTGGGGCCCACAATTGAGGCTGAAGTTAGGCTTAGATATGACGAGTAAGTCTGCCTGAGGGCACCATCAGGCAGGAAGGAGATTTGACACAACCCAGGTCGTGCTCTGGATGTCTTTGCATATTACCAGGGGCATGTGAAAATAAGTTGTTGAAAAAATAAGTCCACCCCTTTAGGGCAGAGAAAGGGATGGATGTGGGGAGATAACACGGCAGAGGGTGGATAGTTAGGGTTGCCACGAGCCCCTGGTTGTGCTGTGGATTTCCCATGGGCCCTAAAACTGCTTGCAGTCTCTTGGCATCTTCACAGGTATGAAAAAGTCAGGACATAATAAGTGCCGTCCACGTTGTGGCACATCAGGCCCCTTAATGAATCCTTAGCTCCCTACATGCCTAAAACTTATGCACATGACTGTATGTATGTGTCAGTGTAATATATAGAATAGTGGATCAAACTTGTGTTTCCCTGGTCCAGAGTGCCTAGAAGAGAGCTAGTAAATTACCAAGCCTAAGGAACACCTTCTTTAAAAGCACACCTTAAATAATAAAGACAGCAACAGCAACAGCAATGCTTAAAGAGAACAGTGCTTTATAAAAGTTATGTGCAATCACTGGGAGAATTTAGATAAGTCATTAAAGCCTATTGATATCATATGGATATAAAAGGGTAAATTTACCTACTAACAGCAGCCATGCTCATTAGCTTAACTGATGATGCTAAATTGCCCATAGTTGTGAGTGGTAGCGTATGTACTTATCTGTCCTTGTATGCCAAACCCTTGAATTATTAGCCACTAGTCCAGGATGTGCTCTGCCAGGATTGGCTCTCGCCCCCTTGACCCCCTATGGGACAAGTGGCAACAAGAATGGATGGATGGTTTTGTTAGATTTTGTTGTTTATCAGATAAAGCATTTTTTCTATTTTCTGACATTGAAAACAAAGTTATGCTGTGTATTAACTCTTGTCTTGATAACTTAAGTTGTATGATTATGCATTTCTTAACTGTGTGTCTTTCTGTTTGTGCTTGCAGTCCAATAGACAGCCAGTCAAACTCAACCTGCTCACCTGCCAGGTCAAACCAAGCACGGAGGACAGAAAATGTTTCGATCTCATTTCTCGTAAGTTTTAAACTCCCATTCAGAAAATTCTTCTGCCTGACACATTTTCTTAGTTTTATGCATGTTAGTACAAAGCAGCTGGGAATGCCTGCCTCTTTGACACATCAAGGAGAATCTGAGAGATGCACTATTTTTAGACAGCTTTTCCCAGAGGTGTCACATGTTCAGGTGAAATATTTGAACAGTTATTGTACACTATCTGCTGCTTTTTGTTTTATAAATGCAAATAACAGAAGTATTACCTGACGAAGTTGTGTATGTGCTCCACAGATAACCGGACATATCATTTCCAAGCTGAAGATGAACAAGAGTTTGTCATGTGAGTACTTTGCATTTAGGTCGTTTAATAGATTGTATGTGACTTTTGCTTTTTAACAACCAAGCAGCAGCCTCTGCTGTAACAAAATGAAGCTTGTCTTCCCTGGTACACATTAATCCAGTAAATACCCAACCTGGTGTTTGTACCTTTACTTGAAAAAAGCATGACAGCACTGAACAACAAGTGGGTTCATTGTAGCTGTTCTCCAAGGGGGTCTTAAGACCTGCCTCTATCTGTTTTAGATCAGTGTTTCTCAAACTGTGGGCTGTGATCACTAGGTGGGCGCGGGTGACCTACATAGGGGCGTGTCCAGAGATGTGACCTGGGTGGTCTGTGACCCCTTTAAAAATTTGTCAAGCCAACTGAGGTGCAACTCCAAAATCATAAACCATGGTTGCCTAGTTGCCTTGTATGTCAGTAAAAGTCAACTATTCTGTTTGTGTTTAAGGCTGATAGTAACTTACATTTAGTTGTGGCACATATCCTTTTCTTAGTTACCTCAAGTTCTGATTTGAGTTTCCTCTTAAGTCCTGATGACTTGAGCTGCAAAGATTTAAATTTTGCCTCTCTGTTGTGCTACATTATCACTTAGACAAATATAAAACTGAGAGTTAAAGAAAAAATAGGATATGAAAATTTAGAAATTGTAAAATTTCAAGTGAACTAGAGCCAGTGCTGCATAATTAATCTAATCACAATCACAGTGTCTGTGCAGTTATATAATTGCATAAAAGGGCACAATTATTTTTGTGATGAATAGTACTTGAAAGGTTTACAAAAATGCCATAAGGGCTTTTAAAGTTCACAATAGTGCCACTATTGCACTTTGTAGATGTTCCTCTAATTTCAAAAAAGGTAAAATGTTTGTTTTTTGGAAAATAAGCTAGAAAGCAGTCCTGTAAAAACTTCAGGTTTTGTATTTTTATTCTAACATTGGTATGTTTTGGGTGAAGAAATACACACTTCAAAACAAAATGCTACAAGTAAACCTCTCTTTTGACCAGCAACACTGCAAAAACTCATCCCTAAGTGCATTTGTCAATTTTAGGTTAAAAATATCCCAATTTTCTCAGTACAAGCTACTCTCAAATGGCAAGTCCAGCAAAAAAAGCAGATTTCAATTTATAAAAAAACGAAAATAAGCCCTGAATTTCTTGTGAGAAGTATAAATAATTAGACAATGGTGCAATAAATTTTACTTTATAGCGACAATCTGTAATTTTATTGTCATAAAATAATAGTTTATTATAGTAAATTAACCTTCAGCAGGGACAATAATGTCATCACTCTTCCACAGAATGCCCCAGTCACTTGCTTTCAGTATTATGTAACTTTAGCAGTTAGCTGCAGTTCTCCCATGAGAAATGCATACAAGTATTATTAGTTCACACACCAGCCTTCAGCTAAAAAGAAGCCAGTGAGCCCAGGATTTGTGGTGACACATGACGCTAGGAAGTGAAAAAGAGAGCGCATCTGAGCAAGAAGTCAGATAAAAAGCAACAATCTAACAGCAAAGTTTAAGTTTCAAAAACTATCATGACTCAATGCATTTTCCTAACCAAGCAAGTAGACTCATGATACCATTTATGTATTCTATTGTAATCACAATTGCAAGTTGCAACATTGGTCAGTATGATTGCATGTTATTATTAAATTGTGCACAAGAAATACAGCCTGGTGGTTATCTGTCTCTGCAAGGTGCGCAGTTGTTAGTTAGTGAAAGTACCATGGTTAGACAAGAAGAAGAACTGGGTGGTTTTTTTGACTAGAAATTTTTAAAGAAAATCTTACAAAGTGTTCTTGAGAAATCACATTCACAAGAATGTACAATGCCACCGGCTGTACTGGTGCCCATGTAGGCATAACAGTCCTTTTATCTTTTATTCAGTCTTCTACTGAAATTTAAATAATTTGGATGTAAGTAGTTTTAACATCTCATAGTGAAATAAAGGTTCACATACTCTGGCATTTAAATACAATTAAATTTGGCCCTTTAGTCATCATTTTGTATGGGAGGGGATGTGTATGAATGTTAACCCTTCAAAGAGGGGGCTTGAAACAAGGTTAGAACCACTGATCTACATTTTTCAGATATTAGGTTGAGCGGACGTTTCCAGCATGGAGACCAATGCCATCTTACTTCACAACGCCTCTTCAGAAACCAGAGGGTGCTGTCATTGAAAGTGACTGTTAAATGCGGTCTAAAATAACAACATCAAAACTGAGCATATGACCAATGCTTAATGTGTATGACTGTACAATCTTACATTTCCTGATGTGAAGTCTCAAAGTGAGTTCATGAGTTGTTGAAAACAGCTGTCACCAACTTGTCTTTATCAGTGGCAGATTGCTTAGCGCCTCTTGCTGTTATTATTGCTCTTAAAGACCGAAAACGTATTACTTTTTGACACACACACAGACGGCTGAGAGTGGGTGGCAGGGTGATCTGTGGTCTGAGGTAACTCATCTCTGCAAGCTCACACTGTGTTTCCCATGCATTCACACTCATGTATATCAGCGAGCAGACACACAGGCTCATATTCTGGCACATTTGCTGGAAAAAGCAGGTTTTATAAAACTTTCACACACGGCCTTTAAGTTTGCTAAACAGAAAGTGATGAGGCATCAAGAAATAACTGTTGGTGGTTCCTACAGTTAGTTTAATAGTTGGCCAAACGAAGGTTAGCCGTGCTGGCTTACTTGTCTTACTGTAGTTAGCAAAACATTAAAAAGAGAGAGCTTTCATGGTCTCTTCTACATATGGTCTTTACCACAAGGCTACAGATAAATAAGGTAAAGAGCAGGAGTTATGAGTATGAGTGGTGATGGAAAGTTGTTGTTTTACCAGACATTGTAGCCTGCTAATTATCTCTGCCTTAAGCCAGCAGTTCAAGTCAAAATTATCCACCACTAGCAAAACTCTGACTAAGCCTGCTTGCTTGAGCTTGCAGCTCAAAAAGTTAGCATAACTGAACTTGTCTAAAGTTATTTTTTTGTTTTTTTTTTTCTCTTTTTTTCTGAATTATTAGAGGTGTGGGATGCTATAACTAAAATGTTAAGCCTAATCCTTTTGCAAGATTCTGTGAAAGTAACTCATATTTTTTTGCAGATTTTCAACAAATGAAAAGGAAATCAGATGATACAGGCAGGAAGAAGTTAAAGATGAGCCGTAGATTAATGTTTCAGTCATAATTGGATATTTCACGCTGCCGCTGCAACAAATGTAGAAGGGAAACTGTCTCGTTTGAAGATGAATGTCTTTTGCTATGTATAAATTATATTTGTATAATGCAAATTGAAATATAAAGCTTATATTAGCATCTCTTTTTAGAATACATAACCTAGACTTGGTTATAATGTTTTTCTTTCTTACTGAATCCCATAAAAACATCCAGAATGTGGTTCTTCTTTGGTTTAAACCACTCTTTGATTCCCACTCTTGCATGTTCTCCCTCTGATGTCTTGCTGTGGTTTTGCCTCTTGGTTCAGTGCTGCCTGAACACTCAGTATCTGTACGTACATGTTGTCCTTTGGGATCCAGCTCTCTGCTCCTCACTGCCGCTTCTGTCACGCACTTTAAACTGCAGCAGCAGCAGCAGAGTCTTCCTGGGTTTCTCCATGAAATATTTAGTATTCCATAGGGCTCCTGCTCTGTGCAATCACGCTCCTCTTCAATTAGGCTGGGAGCATATTATAATACATAATTTAAAGTAAACACTACACAGCTTGGGCTCAGCATCTGTGCACCTACGTATCTGTGGACTAAAATATCTTGTGGTTCTCCACACACAGATAAACAGACAATCTAACACATCGGGTTGTGTGCCCCCTCCCTGTCTGGCCTCAGCCGCTCTGGACTGAGTGACAATGACAGAGGAAATGCTGACGTCAGGATTTAAAGCTCACTCTATGTCTGTGCATGTGTTTGAGGGCCGGTTCAGTGGTTGGAGAGCTGAGGCAGATTTTGCTATGTAGTTAACTGCAGGAGGCAATGTTTGAAAGGCAGCGACAGTGTTTCCTGTATGCATGATTTTAATGACCACACTGTGTGTGGGTGGCTTTTACCTTCTCATTGTGAATAAATTGGCAAACACAGAAGCATTACAGAGGAAAATGGAATCCAAAATGAAGACTATTTGGCACAACTGATTGTAGAAAACTTTATGTGAAATGGAAATATTATTATATTTGTGGTTACAGAAATCAGTTATTAATACAGATTTATCACTTGATTTAACACTAAGGTGTTACATCTTTGGGATCACAAATAAATCTCTCTTTGGACCAGCAATAACACAAAAACTCAAATCTAAGCAAGTGTATTTGTCTAATTTCAAGTGAGAAATTTCTTATTATATTCAGTATGAACCACATTCACTCTACATGTCCAGGAAAAAATCATATTTCATGTTATAAAAATAAAAAAATTAGCCCCAAATTGCTTGTATAAAGTCAGATGAATTTCCAATAGTGCAAAAAAATGCAACAATATGTAATTTTACCACTCTAAGATAATAGTTTCAATGTTGATCTAACACAGTGCTTTTCAAACTTTTTTTTTGTCCAAGGCACACCGAGGATCAAGCCAAAATCTTAAGGCACACCATATTTAAAACGATACAAAATAGACTTTTTAAATAATATTACAGTCAAGGTGGCCTATAAGGGGAGAAAAGGGGAGAGCTTTCTAGTGCCGGGCCAACAGGGGGATCACGGAGATGGCAAAAGTGGGCAAAAGGTGGCAAAAAATGGGTTAAAAGTGATGAAAAAACATGGCAAAATTGGGCAAAAAGTGTCAAAACAAAGTCAGAAATGGGCAAAAATTGGTAAGAAAGTGGCCAAACAATGGGTGAAATTGGCAAAAACATGTTGAAATTGTCTAAATAGTGGCAAAAATGAGTAACATGAGGCATGAAGGTGTTAAATGGTGTAAAAAGATGGTGAAAATGAGTTAACAGTCATAAAAAAGGGAAAAATTGGGCAAAAAAGTGGTCAAACAAAGGCATAAGTGGGCAAAAACTGGCAAAAGGTGGCATAACTGGGTTGTAAGTGTCATAAAGGTGGCAAAATAGATCACAAGTGGCAGAAAAGAGGTTAGAAAAAGGGTTAAAGTTGGTAAAAGGTGGTAAAAGAGAGAGTTAAAAGTGATGGGAAAATGGCAACAAAAAGGCTAAATAATAGCAAATTTGGGCAAAAAGTGGCAAAAAGGTAGCAAAAATGGGTTAAATATGGCAAAAAGTTCCAAATAAGTGGCAAAAATGGGTTAATTGTAGTAATAAGAAGTGGCAAAAAATGGGTAGAAAAATTGGTTAACGTGTTGAAAATAGCATTAATTAATAATTTCAACACCAATTTTTTTTTTTTTTTTTTTTTTTTAGATTTATTTTTGGGCCTTTTCATGCCTTTATTTTATGGAGCAAGGACAGTGGATAGGCTCGGAAACAGGGAAGAGAGTGGGGAGAGACATGCGCTAAAGGGCCACAGGCCGGATTCGAACCCGGGGCTGCCCCAATACATGGGTAGTGCCTTAAACCACTCGATCATCTGCACTCCCCTCAACACCAATTTCAACCCAATAATAGCTTGCCATGCTTTTCAGCTCTTAATGAGGTAACTGTTAGCCAGGATGCTAGCACCAGTGCTACTGATCCAACACACATACACTGATACCATCAATAAATCCCACTGGGGAGAGAGTTCCTGGCACAGGCAAACATCTGTTCTTCAGAGTTTAACTTCTGCTACATACAAGACTTTCTGAATTTGTGAGTTACACATTTCCATCAAAATGCCGAACAAGCGTCAGATGAGGTAAAACAAGAACCTCAACGGTGCTTCACTGCAGGGCAACATGGAGACCATCAGACCTGCTGAAAGCACGAGGACTGAGAGAGAAATGCCTCATTTAAACAATGAAGGTGGAAATGGGGAAGCAGAGCGCCAGGTGGACAAAGAGCAGCCTGGCGTCCATGTTACTGACCTGAAGAACATAGTGCAGTCCTTGGAAAAGGATGTACTAAAAAACGAGCAGTTCATTGCAGAGCTGATGGCTGAAAACGCGGCCCTTCAGCAAAAGCTGATGGACGTTGAGGACCAGCAGCAAGGTCTACTAGAAGAGCATGACACCTTGAGGTTAGCGTTAAAAGGGTTAAATGGGTTAAATGGGTTAAAAGTGGCAAAAAAGGGCTTAAAAATGCTGAAAAAAATGGCCAAACCACAGCAAATTGGGCAAAAATGGACAAAAATGGTGTCAAAAAATGCATTAAAGCAGCAAAAAAAATGGCATAAAGGGGTTAGATGTGATGCTAAAAATTGGGCAAAAGGGTTTAAAAAGGTGGCAAAAATAGGTTATAAGTAGCAAAAAGTACAAATTCCCGAGGCACACCTAGACTTGCCTGTGCCTTGCCACACCTTTTGAGAACCACTGATCTAATAGTACAGTATCGTTGAGTATGAACAATGTTATCCATCACATTTCCACAAAGTGCCACATTCACCTGCTTTCAGCACAATGTAACTTAAGCTGCATGAGAGTGCATGCAGGTTTGCAGCATTAGCATTAGCATTCAACTAAAAAGAAGCCAATGAGTCCAGGACTTGTGGTGACAGGTGATGTTAGGTAGTAAAAAAGAGAGAGCATCTGAGCAAGAAGTCGGAAGAAAAGCAACAATCTCACAGAAAATCCCTGCAAATAATATTCCAACATGACTGTGCACCAGTGCACAAGGCAAGGTCCATAAAGACATGGATGAGAGAGTCTGGTGTGGATGAACTTGACTGGCCTGCACAGAGTCCTCACCTCAACCCAATAGAACACCTTTGGGATGAATTAGAGCAGAGACTGAGAGCCAGGCCTTCTCGTCCAACATCAGTGTGACCTCACAAATGCGCTTCTGGAAGAATGGTCAAAAATTCCCATAAACACACTCCTAAACCTTGTGGAAAGCCTTCCCAGAAGAGTTGAAGCTGTTATAGCTTCAAAGGATGGACTGACGTCATATTAAACCCTATGGATTAAGAATAGGATGTCACTTAAGTTCATATGCATGTCAAGGCAGGTGGTCGAATACTTTTGGCAATATAGTGTATGTCTCAAGTTTGTACACAAATGAACAGATGAAAATGTCAATTTTTTTATGCCAAAAGGTTGCATCCTTCCTTTTCAGTCTTGATTTTATAATTTCAGAGCCTTTTTAAACCTGTCTTAACTAGCATGTAAGAGATTACCTTCTTCAATCTAGCCCTTTAGCCACAGCCTGAGGCTGAAGTAAGGCTGAGTAAGCTGCCTGAGGGCACTGTCGAACAGAAGGATTGACACAACCCAGGTCGTGCTCTGGATGTCCTTGCATATTACCAGGGGCATGGGAAAACAATCTGTTGAAAAATAACAGTCCAAACCTTTAGGACAGAGAAAGGGGTGAGTGTGGTGAGTAAGAGGCCCATAGAGTATCGTCCAGGTGGCTAGCAGGGTTGGTATGAGCCCCTGGTCATGCTGTAGATGTCCTAAGGTGGTCTCCTGCATATGACCAGGTGTGAAAAGACCCTGACGAAAGAGATACCGTCAAGCTTGACTTTGGCTGCTGAGCAACACACCTGTGTCCACATTTGTGGAGATTCTCCCACCTTCTTCTACATGAGTCTACACGAAAATATTTCTAAACAAGCTGTAGACACTAGCAGGGTTGTATATGTCCAAAAATCCACTGATGTTACTGTCAGTTAACATGGTTCTTTGTATTTTCATAGCATCTCTGCTTTCTTAACCACCCTCTGTTTGTCAACAACTGCACATTGTGTACGAGGGAGAGCCTAAACAGTATTGTGTGTGTTTTTCGACAGAGCAGTTGCACCCAGAGACCTTTAGTGTGGCAAAGTGCACCAAACTTGAATGCATGTTCTTGCTTTACAAGCTCACTTCCGTTTTTTTTTCAACCAGTTAAAAGTAGTTCAGACCTTATTTTCCTTCTAATATGTTTAAACAAGATTTACCTCGACTCCTTAAGTGAATTTGGCTCATGAAAAATTGTCTTTATGACTTGACATTAGACACATTAGGGATGCGTGATGTTGGATATTTGCCCATATTTGATGTACCCATACTTACATATTCATTTTGGCCAAAACTGAAACTGATATTTAAATTCAAATTAAAGCTTGAATGTTCACTTGTTAGTCAAAAAAACAAGGAAAAGCTTACATAGAGCTTGCATATATTAAGATAAGCATTCATTGCTATTTTCTTATTTTCTAAAGGTGAAACGACGACTGCTGCAGCCACAGATCTTTAAATTCAGCTTGCTTTATAAGTGGTTTGTTTATATGACTGTAAATGAGCTCTAAATGTAATTCACATATCGTTTAAAATGCCTGTTTTGACGTGTTTTTCCTGCATAGATGGATCTCGGTGCTGACCAACAGTAAGGAGGAGGCGTTGAACATGGCATTTCGTGGCGAGCAGAGCAGTGGAGGAGAGGACGGTTTAGAGGACCTGACCAAAGCCATCATAGAAGACGTGCTGCGCATGCCGGGCAATGAAGTGTGCTGCGACTGCGGAGCTGCAGGTGTGTACTGCTGCTACAGTTTATATTTAGATCCTTTCCCTGCTTTGTGCTTAGTCAACCTTCACCTTGATGCAGGAAATGACACACACCTTCACCTCAGCATTTTCTGATCTAACTCCAGGCCAATGTTTTATTTAAAACCGCACACACCAATCTTGATTTCTTTGCAATGTCACGGCTGCCTTGAACTCGGTGTCCTTCAGTTAGAACAAGCTGAACGAGCTTCACTGCAAATCCCCCAACAGCCTTCGACCAACAAGCATGTGAGTGCACGAGCTTTATTAGCATTCAGGACACAACCCAATCCTGATCCTCCCCTGCGTTAGGAAGCGAAGACTCAGCACTCAGGAGTGGTGTAGACATTCAGGCCCTCTGACGCTTAACACAATCTCCTCTGTCAACAAAAAACACACTCGCAGCAGCTCGACGATCAACCAAGCGGCTGACGACGGGAGGACTTTATGCTCTGAGGGAAAAAAAAACATCTCTGCGCTTTGAGAAACAACATCATTACATCACGTTGTTACATAAGTCATACACGCGCCGTCGACCCCTGCAATCTGCTGAGAGAAAGGGGGGGTTATCCTGTCATGTCGGTGCTCTTGTTGCTGTGTCCGCTCATTTTCAGGGTCTCAGCAGTAATACATGTTCCAGATGTGCACTTAAGCTCTGCTTCCTCTTTGATTCCTGTTGCCTTTTCTTTATCAGATCGTAATAGATTTCCAGGATTGCTCTGACTCAGTTTTCTTTCCTGAATACATCAAATTCACATCACGCTTTAAAGGTTGCTGTAATGGCTCTGAAAGGTCACCTCTTTGAGCTCAGAGTGGAACGAGGACAACTTCATCTCATTCGATATTCTCCCAGGATCTCCCTGTACGAGGGCACGGCTTTGCAGCTTTAGCATTAAGCAGCTATAGAGGTCACCGTGCGTCAATTCATCATGCTTAACGTGAACTGGACGGCCTATCGCCAGCTCACATCTGTTTGTCATGATGTGATGGTGTGTGGACGCGCCTGTGTTTTGGTCTATGACTCATTGTTTTTTGGGCTGCGTCTGCATCTGTCTGATTCTGAAATAGCAGCATCTGTGCCGTGCAGCATCGCTGAACTTACAACCAGCACAGTCGGCTGTACATTTAAAGCTGGCTGAAATCTCCCAGATTGCACCAGTGCATCAGCGGTAATGCAGGTCAATGTTTGTGGTACATGATGTCATCACAAAGTACAGCGACTGAATGCATGGTTAAAGGTTATGCAATGCGCTCTGTTTCTGATGTAGCAGCTTGGATCACAGTTTTTTACCTTTGAAAGTCCTCATGTGGTCTGAATTGTCTTGTTGATTACTGTACTCTTATGATAAAGCGTTAAAGGTGGCCCAGCTTCAAATTTTACAAGGCTTTAAAACCTCTAGACTAGCTTTTGCATGATTTACAGTTTAAAAAGCCACTTATTTATCCCACACTGCTTCTATGAAAAGCCTTAGTTTAGTCTATTTATTCAAGTTAGGTTTCTGTCTCTCTAAGGCCCCCCAGCCCACTCTCATCTGATTGGCCAGTTCTCCAGAAGCCCATGAAGAACATGTTGCTATAGCAACACCAGACCACATAGATTGTTTGCAGATGATGTCACGTTACAGTAAAGAACCCCAGAGGGGTGGGGGGGCAGGAAGTGATCTCTGCATGGTGATGCATTATCAAAATACCAGCATTCAAATTGTCACAATTAGATAAACCAATAATCATCAAATCTGTGAGCCAATAAAGATCTGGCTGAGCTAAAAATGACTAGGGTTGGGATTTCAAAGTAATTTTATTACTTGAGTATTCGCGTGACTTTATGAACAATTACTCAAGGACTCGCTAATTACATTTTACCGTAAAAACAAATACGATGCACATAAACCTGCTGGTGGCCGACTATGTTTCATGAGGTCCCATCAGTTCTCCAGTTCTTGATTCTGAGTGAAATAAAAGTTGACGATAATATGACTGAGGGTGATTGGCTGTGCCTAAAACCATAAATAGATACTTGCAGTGTGAAAGAGAAAGTGTAAACTTTATTTGGTCTTCACTTCACCTCCTCCACAGACCAAATACACTACTCTGAGACATAAAAGCCAATAGTCTATAGTCTCAAAAGGCTATAGTCCTCAACACACTGGTCGCGTGATCAGTAATGGTCTCAGCGTTGTTTGGTCTTTGCCCCCCCCTTCTGTCTCCATGTTTCCTGACTCTCTTCAGCTATCCTATCTTAATAAATAAATACCCTAACAAAAGAAAGTTTAGTTTTTGTCAAGAAGGCTGAAACAGGACTAAAATCTTTTTTGGTTTTAACACAACTATGAGTTGACACCAGATTCAGGCAAAGAGAAAAGATTTTCTCTCAAAGAGTTTTGACCAAGAGGAAATCTCTTAAATCACTTAAACTGGACTAAAATGTTTATTGATTTTTGGCAACTAATGCTCTCCTTACACTAGTGGACTTTGCTAAAACTTCTTAAAAACTTTTAAAAGACTAACATCTGAGACCCCCTCACATCTAAAAACAACTTGTCATCAAGTTGCTGAGTTTTTTAGTCACAGTCTAAGATTTTGCAAAGACTGGGAGTCACAAACTACAAGATTAGAATAAGATTCCTTTAGAGATTGTTTCCCATAATGCATCAGGGGAAATTTACAACAACAATTTTTGGGTGGAGAACAGGATGTAGAAAGAGATCACATATGAGTTAATATCTCATATAAGCGGATGTTTTTAAGTCATTTACATCCAGTAGAAACAAAAGAGAAATTAAAAACAGAAGCAACTTTGATTGTTACTGCAAAACTGAGGAACTATCCCAGACACAATTCAGAATAAAAGTACAGTATGAAAACGAAATAAACTGATCAGGCTTTTACTTTGAAAACCCCAGTGGAGGTTTATCTTACCTGTTCTGTCAGCCTGGAATTAAAAGACAGGACTACACAGACAGTGGTGCAGAGATCTGACTACAGCTCAGAGCAGACAAATTTTTCAGTGGCTTCAGATAAAACTACGTTCACGTTCATGTTTAAAGTTAACTGTTTGAACGTACTTACACACAACACTAGCTCCCATTGCTTGTGGATGATGGTTGCGCCACTGAAAACGAAGAAATTAAAACTTCTCTGATCGAGTTTTATGACCACTTTCCACCTAATGACAGGAGCATGCACCAACTTAAACAAGACTCTCCTGATTTGACTCCAACGTTGGAATTTTCTCTGTCTCTTTGAAATCTCTTGAAAAGTCGTTGTGGTGTAAGGCCAGCATAAAACTAGACTAAATTTTTAAAGGGTAGAAATGACTACAATGTGACTAAAACTCCTAAACATTTTATCCTCAAGCGTAAGAATAAGATTGATAACAGAAATAGCTGTCAGAATGAACACTGCTGTATCAACACAGTAAATCCAGTTCATATTAAGTTCTGCTTCCCTTTCCCTTTTTCTCTAACAAAAAAAATCCCCAAAAAAGACAGAGACTAACCTTAAGATTTTTACCCTGTAGTTGAATGATATAAATGTTCTTTATTTATCCACAAAACCAAACAAATGAAGTGTTACAACTCATAAAAACATTCACAGTGCTGGTTTAAAGGTTTTATAGCAGTCAAACAACAGTGTTTGGGTCAATGGCCTATTTTTCATCTTTCTGAGTCCACATATAAATCAACTGTAGGGACGCTGAGAAACCAATTTTCATGCTGACAGCAGCCTGAGATGTGGAAAACGAAGCAGTCACACATCATTTCAATAAAGGCAGCACTGATGGTTTTTACTGCTGCGAAGTAGCTTCACTTCTTTATTTCTGAAGTTCGTTTTCTTTTATGTTCTGCCGTTTGTTGATAGATGTGTCCGTATCCCAGGCTTGATTTCAGTTCAACTGAACTTTAATTTATTTCCTTTTTCCATCTCATCTCACTACCATTTGGATATTAGATCTGATAAGTCATTAGGTACACAGTTGCCGGCTTCAGTCAGACATATTTCAGTAGTTTTACTGGCCCTACACTATCTGACATCACACAACCATTTAAAGTAGACTATGAAGAGCATGCTGTGTAAACCAGAGGTTCTCAGCTGTCGGGTCGGGACCTAAGAGTGTGTCTAGGAGCTGTTTTCAGTGGGTCGTGAATATATGCCCGAAATACAAAAGGGGGAGAAAAATGTGATTTACAGAACCCCTAAGTGGACATTGATACTTTAAATACACCCCTTCAAAGGCAAAAAAAGAGTGTTTTATAATCTTTAAAGGATGACATCTTCAAAGGTGGAAGACAGAACGTTCATGCAGCTGGTGATGTTGGGGCTTTTCTTCCATTATTGTCAAATATTAGGCCAGTTGGCAACTGGGTGGAACTGGCAAGTAAATTTCAGTGATTTAAACAAGATTTTACCTTTTTTATCTTCTTTTCTGGTAATAAAAAAGCTGATTTTACAAGAAAATGAGGCAGTTCCATTAGAGATTAGCAAAGTTTCCAGTCAGGAAAATGAAGTAAAAGTAAAATCTATGTGTGTCCTGTTGTAACTAAATAGTTTTCAGACACATTTATTCTCTCCTGTTTCTTTGTCTAACCATGTTTTAGGTCCAAAAAGCATCATTCTCCATTGAATACTTTTATGTGGTTAAAATATTTTGAAATTTTGGTCACAATTTTTCATAAGGAGGTGGTTATTAGTCCTGACACCCAACCAGTCGAGCAGCACTCTTTTATATGAATCTGTTAACAATGATTATGGGTAAATCTCAATGTTTTCTCAACGTCTTAACTTAATATTCTCCATTTTATGTGGTAACAAAGCTGCTATTCCCATGATAATGAGATAATTCCTCAAAGCCTTTGGAAAACTGCCAACAGTGTGGTATCACAGGAATTTGGTTCCATCTGTGGTTCAAACTAGAACATTGTTAATGAAATAAATAGAAATGATGGAAAATTTGGGGTATTTTGGATCACAATACAAGTCTATGTTGGGTCTGAAGCTATACCAGTTGAGAACCACTGGTTTAAAACAGTAACACAATTTTTTTATATTCCTTGTGTATTGAAGATCCTAAGTGGCTGTCGACCAATCTGGGGATCCTGACCTGCATCGAGTGCTCTGGAATCCACCGAGAGATGGGTGTCCACATCTCCCGCATCCAGTCCATGGAGCTTGACAAGCTGGGAACCTCAGAACTCTTGGTGAGTCTAAGAAACCAATAACAGCTTGGAGGCAGGGAAACATGCATGCATTCAGCTGTTACTGTGATCAAGAGCTAACTTCTTCTCCTCTTCTTCTGTCTTCTTCAGCTGGCCAAGAATGTAGGGAACAGTAGTTTTAATGAGATCATGGAGGGAAACCTCCCGTCCCCTTCACCAAAGCCCACTCCCTCCAGTGACATGTGAGTTCCTCGTTATCAGAAAGCTGTCACATTTGTTTTAAGTCTAAACCAGTGACTAAATACTCATTCCTCTACTGTAGGACGGTGAGGAAGGAGTTCATCAACGCTAAATACGTGGACCACAAGTTTGCGAGGAAGACGTGCACATCTGCGGCAGCTAAGATGAACGAGCTGTTTGAAGCGGTTCAGTCCAGGGATCTGCTCTCCCTCATCCAGGTCTACGCTGAAGGGGTGGAGCTGATGGAGCCGCTCCCCGAGGTGGGACCGGTGAGTCCTCTCAGTTCATGGATACATGCATAGAGCTAAACTGGTCGGCTGAAGCTGTTAATATAAAAACATTTCCTTACATACCTCCTCTATTTTGTCTCTGAGTTTCTGCCTTTACTGTCCATTTGTAAATTTACACAGCCAGCAGCTCTAGAGAATTTATTTGGACTTATATTTGTGTCCATCTGCCAATATTCATTCTCTTTTAGTCCTGTGATCCTTAAGGGAAATTTTGTGCTTTTTATGGCTTTAATTAGATTCACTAACTTTACTACTTGGTCTCTGGCTGCATTTATTTGTTGTTTGGTGCTGGACAGTAATGTTCTGTGGATTTTAGAGCTTTTTCTCTGACTACTGGGGCTAAATAACAGCTCTATGAGCGACAAGACCAAAAAAAAGGGAAGTAATGGCATGAAACTGGCCCTGCAGAAGTGAGTGGTGCTAAAGATGTGGATGTTTCACCTTAGCTGCTTTCTAATTATCTTACAAATTGCCGATTCAAGGCAGGCAATTCATGTCCCTGTTACTTTTTGTGTGCAATGTGTTAATGAGAAGCTTCTGCTGGCAGATTCCATGTCATGCCTCATGATTCTGCAAGACCGTAATGCAATTGTAATGTATAGTAACATTGGAGGAATATGCAATGAAATACAAAGGAGTAATAATGGCAGAACTTCTGCCTAATGCACATGTAGGAGGGTAACTTTGAAAACAGAGGTATTCCTCCTCTGTTTTCACTGTTTGCCTGTGCTAGTATGTTCTCAAAAAACATCTTTGTCCACATGAAAGCACAAAAACACACTGTTACATGGCATAAAGAGCTTACCATGTCAACGGTAGTCTGTCCTTCAATGTGCAGGCAAAGCAGCTCACTCAGAGACAGCAATGATACCCTAGACATGCAAACATTTTTCTAGTTGTTCATCTGCAATGATTATTTCATTCCAAAGTTGTCTCACTAAAACAAACCAGGTCTCGTCCAAAATGCTGATTTTGGCATAGGGTTTTGTGTCTTTGTTTTGTTGTATGAAGCAGCAGTGGCCTCTGTCAGCCATCCAGTCACCTCTGTTCTTCAACATAGTGGGAGAGCAACTGTCATATAAAGGGAAGTGACACCCCAGTTACATTATTAGAAATGCAAAACTCTGTTTTCCCCATCTGCACATCAATGCCATGAGCAGAGTTTAAGGAGTTCTCCAAAAGCTGCATTTTCAGTGACCTAAAATGCTGTTTGTGTGTTTACAAAAGGTCAAAACACTCGAGGAAACCAACATTTTCAACAATAACATATAGATATCTACATATAGACTAAGCCTTACTTTCACTGCTATTGTGGGCACAATCTTTAAGGGGATACTGTGTTAACATTGGGTTATACATGCAAGGGTTAGCACTGTTGCCTTACAGCAAGAAGGTTCCTGGTTTGAATTCAGGGCCTTTCTGTGTTGAGTTTGCATGTTCTCCCTGTGCATGCATGAATTCTCTACAGGCTCCCCCCACAGACCAGAAACATGCTTGTTAGGTTAACTGTGATTTAAAATTGACTTTACATGTGAATGTGCCAGGTTGCTTGTCTCTAAATGCCAGCCCCTTGATTGACTGGCTGCCAATCCAGGGTGTCTAAGGCTGAATAATTTGCAAAAATAATGTAATTGCAATTTTTTTCCCCCAATATTGTGATTGCGATTTAATATTCAATTATTCTTAGGTCAATCTTATGTATTTTTCGACAAATTCAAGCAATAAAAAATTCCATAAATAAGACCATGTGCATTGGAAACAATGAAATTATTTCAGAAGCAATTCATCCATAGTAGCATGAATCTGAATATGGTGGTGCAACAAGCTTTAAGCTATAAAGGAGGTAGCTGGGGTGGGGGAGGTAAAGCTGGCCACCAGCTGATCACAGCTGGGCTTCTATGAAGTAACGCCAGGCTTCAACAGTTTTATTTAGATTGGACTTACTATTTTTGCTCATATTTCAAATGTGATGCCATTTGCTTTGTTTAAGGGCATTATCATTTTAATGTCACTCATTCTGATTAAGAAAAACACATAAAACACGAAAAGGAGGATTTTTGTAAACCATTAAAAAAATCACACTTGAATGTTCGCATATTGTGGATAAAATCTCTGCCAAAAATTGATTTATTAAACTGGTATTTTGACACATTTCAAGTTAAAGAAAAATTGCAACTTCTGCGATTTGTAGGCAGTATTGCGATTTAATCTAATTTGCGATGAATTGTCCAGCCCTAACCGTGTCGTGCTGATTATGTTGACTAAAACTGAGATAAAAAATGTTAGTTGACAACCATTTTTCAACGAGAAAGGCAAGACTAAGACTAGCTAAATATAGATCATTCTTAATGATAACTGTGACATAAAGTAAATTTAGTTTTCATCAAGTAGACTAAAAATAGACTAAAATGTCATTGATTAATTATTGCCATTAATAATCCATGATATCTTTCTGTGAAGCACATAAGGTGTGTCAGCATATTCATGAATACATTTTGAAATCATACAAATCTTGATAGTTCATTAATATAAGTATTTTATGTTTATATTAACTTTACTGTGTGGGTGGTGAAGTTTGTTCAAAGAAAATACATGTGTTGGCTTAAATCTATGAAAAAGGTAAGGACTTCTTATTGAATAAAACTAGACTAAAATTTGAAAGTTACTAAAATGCATCTAAAACTTAGAGGTAATTTAATCTAAAGACTAAGACTAAATTTAGAACAGCTGCCAAAAGTAGCACTGGTCAATGACAGCTGGGGTTGTCTCCAGCCTTCTGCAACCCTGAAGGGGATAAACAGTGTAGATAATGTATGGATGGATGTTTTAACATTGTCTGTTAAAAACATTTCATGAAGAGTTTTGTTTTATCTGAAACCAGTGTTCACTCAAGAGAAAGTCCAAATAATGAATGTTGACATAAAAGGTCTGGGAACCATTGGAACCAGTTGATCAGCACAATATTCATATTCAAAAAACACAAAAGATTACTGCTACATTTTTGTCTGATTTTAAAAAAAAGATTGGTCATGGCGTTTCTTCTGTTTAAGTTTCAAGTTTTTAGCACTCATTTTCCTTCACTTCCATGCTGTTCAGAGCTGAATGGTAAATTGCACTTAAACAGCTTTTTTTCAAGCCTTGAAAAATAAAAAAAATGCTCACATACTGGTGCTGATTTAATCTTACAATTTTATAGTCGATACTGCCAAGTGTAAAATATGCAAACATTTTAAAAAAAATCTTGATTCTAAAGCTACTTTTGTGTCATGAAAGTAGTGAAATTTTCAGGCAAAAGAAATGAATTAAAAAAAAAAAAAACCTACAGGGAAACAGAAACAGGCAGGTATGATCTGTTTCCACAAAGTGGTTTGGTTCAGTACAGTTTTGTCATGGTTTAGCTCATTAAACTCTGATGTTGCCTGTATTTACTCAGCTGATGTTCATCCAGTCTAACTCGTGAAATACGTCTGTCCAGATCATTTGGCTCAGCTCGGTAGGGCTGGTTGTTTGGCTCCCAAATGGCAACGGTGTGACTTTTTAAATGTGGATCAAATAACGACAAAGGATGGTGGAAAGGAAAGTGGCACTAAAAAGGCTGGCTACAGTGGCTAACATCAAATAGCCGATTTGTAGAACAGGCTAGGCCCATCATCACTTGGTGTCTCCCCCCACAAGGCTTATTCAGTTAATATTATATCAAGTTTTAATCAAAAGCTCGTTTGTGACAAAATGAGGATTTTCTTATATGTTTAAAGGGCGCAGATAGTCTCTCAGCTCAGTACAAGACTCCTGAAGACTCTTGTTACCCCCTCTCTGGCTAGACAACGCTAGAAGATACAAAGTCTGCAGGAGTAATTTTCAATATTGATCACCTCTACACCAGGTAAATCAGTTTAACTGTGGAAAAAAAAATCACTTTTTGTAAAGTGTAGGGATCATACTCAATGTATATAGATATTTTCTGGTAATAATTGCAGTGTAGAGGTCCTTAAGAGCTCTTAAGTACTAACTTCCTCTGTTCCCATTCAGTCCTAACCGCCCCCATCAAGCATTCAGGATCAAGTGATTGCAAACAACCTATATGCAACTTGGGCTTCAGTGTTTTGCAAGGTCACTTTTGGCTTGTTGATCCAAGAGCTGGGGATTGAACCACAAACCTTTCAGTGAAGAGATCAGCCACTCTATCACTGATTAGTAGTCACCTTACAGTCCAGGAGGCATCTGGGAATGCAAGAGTCCAAGGAGGATATCTTGATTAATAAAGCTGTACTAATATATTTTTAGGGTGAACTGCCCCTTTAAAAGTTGTGTTTTTCTACATGATTCAGTGGCACGTTTATCTACTGTGCCGATGATGTATAATTGATGTACTAGTTTTGTATGTTGCTTGGAATAGTCACAGCTTGTCATTCATGGCTGCAGTGTCTTCCTGTTACTCACCATGATCTCATATTAAACCGTAAAGCCAATAAATATCCCTGTGAGAGCTCTGACATCATTACACTGCACTGGTTCATCTTTGTACCTACAGGAGGACAGCCAGCACTGACACTTCTCTACCAGTTTGTGAATTATATGGAGGATACAAATGGGTGTAACAGCTGGAAAATCTGGAGTCATCGGGATAACCTCACCAGCAGGTGGTGTTATCCAGCAGATGCCTCCGTCACACCACAGAGCGTCACATCGTTTGAGCTCATATTTGCAGATGACGACATCCGTGGCAGCTTAATTCACGTCTCTGCTTTGTATCCCGCAGCTCAGCCCTGATTTCTCTTTGTTTCCTCGTCGCTTTAAGGGTAGATGAAAGTTGCAGCGGATGGCGAAGATATGGCACTGTAAACAACACAGCTGATCAGACTTAACCTGACATAAATGGGTCAAGGTTTTATAACAGACACGGTGGTTCCCTAATGAAAAATTAAGTGTACAATGCAGCAGCACGATGAAAGAGAAAGGAGCTGCTGCTGTCTGCGCTATGAAGTCTGACTCACCGATATCTGATCTGCTGCTGTCAGGAGATCAGAACGGCTGCAGACAGCACAGTGACATCCCACTTCTCCACTAAAAACCCCTGCACAGATAAGGATGTGTGTCTAAATATCAAATATGCAGCACCTTTATCCTTACATTCATCTTTTATCTCCATGTTTCAAGATATAACATCCAGTTTTAGCTCTAATCAGTGAAGATTAAGGAAAATGGTGCAAGATTTTCTTAAAAACGGAAAAATCTGTGCATTATTTCCAATTGAAATGTTATTTTTAGGAGCCATTTTGTTTACTGCAGCTTGTTTAAATGCTGAAAGAGACACAGAGAGAGAGAGAATACAGAATGGATGCTGCCCAAGATTGTCTCACCGTGTCTTTGCTGTGTTTGATGGCCCCCTGCAGGAAGCTGGGGAGACCGCACTTCACTACTCTGTACGGACTGCTGACCAGACCTCCCTGCACCTGGTGGACTTCCTAGTGCAGAACAGGTAAAAGGATTTTTTTCATAAAGCTAGAGCAGAATTGCACAAGCCTGTGAAATGGCTCTGGGTTTCCCCACTAGGCAAATATCTGTCAGAAAACACCAGCAATTTAGAGCCAAATTATACAGCAGCTTTGTTAAGACAAACAGTATCAAATGTGATCTGACTGTCTGCTGTGACTCTTTCTTCTTCTTCTTCTTCTTCTTCTTCTTCTTCTGTGCTTCAGTCTGTAGTCGTGAGGCACTGCTGGAGCTGAGCAAAGCTTAGCGCTGCATAGCTCAACTCACATTCCCACAAGGCAAACAGAAATGGGTCAAGCACTTGTTCTCTGCCTTAATTTATTCCTCTCTTTTCAATTGTTTACCCACCACTGCTCCGACTGCACACGGCCTCTGCAGAACAAGTGGGACCCTTTCATTAATTATTAGCTGTCCTTGTATGGCGTCATAATCAGCCTTTATGATTTAAGAATTTTTCTTGTAAGCTTAAAGGGATTATTTACCTGATTTAACAGTGTAGGGGGATTTGCAAAGCTTACTATTTATACTTTTTATTTTTAATGCACAAACCAGAACTAAATATGCTCTTTTATGACAGATTTAGCCACTTATCTCCAGTGTTTTTCTTTCTTTTTTAACCACAGCACTGTGGAAAACCCTCCTCAGGCCTACAACCTGTGTCCTGAAAATGCTTGTTGTTTTTTTTTTTTTTCCAGCGGTAACCTGGATAAGCAGACGGAGTGGGGGAACACAGCCCTACATTACTGCTGCATGTACGAGAAGCCAGAGTGCCTCAAGTTACTCCTGAGGGGCAAGCCGGCCACCGATATCAGTGAGTCACATCCTCTCGCTCGAGTCATCCGTGTGCACATATCAGGCTCTAACTGTTGATTATTCCCCTCCGCTCCTTTTCAGCCAATCAGAATGGAGAGACGGCGCTGGATGTTGCCAGGCGACTGAGGAACACTCAGTGTGAGGAGGCAGTAAGTACAGTGCTGCCAAGCTGCTCGTTTTGGACCCCATGGTAGATTTTAATGGTTTGAAAAATGACTAAACCCCCCTCAAACTACACCCATCCAGCTACAAAATGAAACAAAAGGATGCTGTGTTTCCCTTGAGGTTGATTTAACATGTTTTGACTGATTTTTAGGCAGATTAAAAAGAACACTAGATGGCAGTCAAAGGTCTGTCTCCTGCCTCAGGCCACAGTGTCAACAGAGTGGAAATAATTGTTCATGTATGTTCATTATTAACACTCAAATGAGCAAGCAAACAAAAAAGATTTTTAAATACAGGGTAAAATCTCTGTTAAACAAATATAATAGGAGATAAAGACTTTATTAGAGCTCTGTATACTAAATAAGCATACTTAAACATGCTCATACGTACCCAGTAAAGTATAATAATTGATGTTTATTAACAGCTGATTTATATTGTCATTGTTACCTACCATAGGATTTTCATTATTCTATTTATTTTACATGTTATTTTTGGTGTCTCATATATTTTCAGTATTTTTTGTGCTTTTTCCTCAAGTATTTTGAATCAGTAAGGGATGCTTTATGTTTTCATGTCTGTTATGACTTTGAATACAAGATCATAAGGTCTTAAATTTTATAACTGCTTTCAATTTTTCTATTTGACAAAAGAGGTTGGAGGTTACCTTTTCTGATTTTAATGTATTTGTTTTTATTCAGAAGGGAGATTCTGATGGAACTTTACCAGATCTGACATCTTTTTTTTTTGTCTGGCCCATTGAGCCATCAGTGCATCCTTAAAGCTTTGTTGGGTCCCTAGCCAGCAAGCTAACTGTGATGGACAGAAGTGGAAAAATTACACAACTATTGTGCTCAAGTAAAAGCATGCTTACGCTGGGTAACATTTATTTAAGTAGAAGTAAAATGATAAAAATCAGTCTATAGATAAACTCAAGTAAAAGAAACAGTATTTAATTTCAAAGTTACTTTACTGAGTAGCTACTGAGGAGTTGTACAGCAATAAATGATCTTTTCCTACTGGCAACAACAACAAGAGAATAGATCTCTAACCAGGTTATTCAGGTAAAGTCAAAAGTCTATAACAAAGTGAAATACACAGCAAAATTGGCAGAGTTCTTTCATATTGAGTTCAAGTTGACACTTAAAAAGTGCGTATGTTGGTCCACAGTACATGTATTGAAACTAAACCTTTAAAATGTTAATTATTTTACAACATGAGAGAACTGAAGTCACAAAATCTGTGGTTAGGTGGGTCTCCTTTGGCAAGAACAAAGAGAGTCAACCTCATAGCAAGGCAATGCATACTGATAAAGAACAACCACGAAGCAGCACCTACATTCATAAATTGAAAGTCTAAATAAGTGGATAACTTCACTTATGGTGCAAATGTTTCTAACAACAAAAACAACAACAATCCACCAGAAACATGAGCAAAAAAATCCAGGAAGGATTACTGTATAATAGTGTTAATTTTGGCAGCTATTTTTAATTTTAGTCTTAGTTTTAGTCTTTAGATGAAATGTATTTTAGTTTTAGCCACATTTTAGTCTGTCCACCCTTTTTAGTTTTAGTCTAGTTTTAGTTGACGAAAACTCAAAACATATTAGTCTAGTTTTTGTCCATAAAATGTCCTCACATTTTAGTCTTTACTTTTAGTCCAAGCATTTATCATCTTGCCTAAATCTGGTACCAAGTTATGGTAGTTTGTTCAATACACTCTGATAAACTGGGGTCCCTGCTTTCTACAGCTGAGAGGCAGAATAGCTAGAGCTGCATTGTATTTTGACAGATTTATCCACAGTGGAGAAATATCACGGATTTTGAATGTCTGACAAAAAATACTACGTTACATTTTAGTCTAGTTTTAGTCGCCTTCATGAAAACTAAACTTACTTTTTGTCAGTTTTAGTCATCTCAGATCTATTTTTGTTAGTCTTATTCATGTTTTTGTCATGGAAAAAAGACTGTTGACGAACATTTTTAGTCATAGTTATAGTCGATGAAATTAAGACTGCTGTACAATAGGCAACATCTAAACACATCTAAACACTCTGCCCAAGGACATGATGGGAAACTCTTCCCACATATCCCCCAGATTTGATAGCATTGGTCAGAGCTTAAAACAATCTATTCTACAGAGTTGAACTAACACTGGCTGATCAGCACTGTCAAATAACTCCTAACACTGAAGACCATTTCACTCAGAATGGAGTTAAAATTACACTTGGGGTGTTAAAATCCAACTAACTTAAGTTGAAGTAAAAGTACTAATTTCTACTCAAAAAGTACTAGTACACAAAACTTCTTAATTACAGAGTAGAATTATTGACTTTCCACCCCTGGTGATAGAGTGATGTTTGCATGTAGATGATGAGCAAATACAAGTTTTCTAAGAAGTGTTTGGAGCTGAGGCTGGGCCAGATATTTTTTAACATTAACAGATTTTGCAGATTAAAAGCAGCTTTGCAGTGAAGCTTTTGCCTGGTGTAATACTAGAGAGAGTCTGTTAATGTTAGCACTGCTAGTTTTCAAAATATTCTTTATTGGCATACTACTATAACATGCTATTAGCATTTTCTTGACTGTGTTGTCACATTATCATCTTACAATCTGCAAAAACGTGCACACAAGTGTTTCACTAGTGTAAACGGTTAGAAACTGAAGATACCGTGGGGCCTCAAAATGTATTGAGAGGGTCTTGGAAAAAGCATCAAATAAAAAGCATTAAATTTGATAACAATTTTTCTGTATGTATTCTGCTAATGACTGCATGTGTTTTTGTGTATCAGCTTGTCCAGGCTGCAGAGGGAAAGTTCAACCCTCACATACATGTGGAGTACGAATGGAGCCTCAGACTGGAGGAGATGGATGAGAGCGATGACGATCTTGATGATAAGGTGCGATAGGATTTTCCATTTTTGCTTCAATTTAATCAAGTCTTCAGCATACCTCTCCTATAAAACTGATTTTTGACTAACAATAGATATTTTAAAATGGGCCTTTTGTCTTTTAATAAATGAATAAAACAGGAACATCAGTTATTGTTGTAATCCTCACCATTTTCATTCTTATACTTTGGCGTTCACTAAAGAAACATGACAGCTATTTATGCTGCTCTGGCCTGCAATATTCAAGTTTTTGATTATTTTTAACAATTTCTTGCAGGTAGACGACCCTTTTTTTGCATCATCAGTTTGTTTTATAGGACCCAATGAATAACTAGAAAAGCACTCGGAGATCGCAGACCTCCGCCATTAGCCCTATCTCCCAATAGTAAGGAATCCTAGTGCGAAGAAAGCCCAAATTTCACAGATTTTTCTACCTAGCTGTACAGTGTCGTGAACTCTTTTGGCCCGCAATTATCCACAGCCTTGTGAGATTTGATGTCTTTTCTGTGATCAAATTCTTACACAGAAATATACACTATATGGACAGAAGTATTCATGCCTCCACTCTTCTTGGAAGGCTTTCACAAGATTTTCGAGTGTTTCTGTGGGAATTAGTGCCGATTAATTCTGTAGAGCATTTATGAGGTCAGGCACTGATGTTGGACTAGAAGGCCTGGCTCATGATCTCCACTACAGTTAATTCCAAAGGTGCTCAGTGGGGATGAGGTCAGGACTCTGTGCGGGCTAGTCAAGTTCTTCCACACTGAACTCATCAAACCATGTCTTTATAGTCCTTGCTTTGAGCACTGGGGCACAGCCATGTTGGAATAGAAAAGGACCTTCCCCAAACTGTTGCCACAAAGTTGGAAACATAGCATTGTCAAAATGTCTTTGAATGCTGAAGCATTAAGATTGGCCTTCACTGGAGATAAGGGCCCTTGCCCAAAACCTGAAGAACAGCCCCGTACCATTATCCCTCTTCCACAAAACTTCATAGTTGGCACAATGCAGTCAGGCAGGTAACAATCTCCTGGTATCTGCCAAACCCAGGCTCACCCATATGACTGCCAAACAGAGAGGTTTGACTTTTCCCTCCACAGAGCATGTTGTGCCAGCGGGTCTGACCGAAACACCTGAATCTAATACTTAACAGGTGTGGCCAAATACTTTTATTTTATATAGTGTAGCTTGGTGCTGGGTTATTCAACATAGCACGGACTGGAAATACATAATTAATGAAATCATGGAGGTTAAGAAGTTTCTAATGGCATATTAATGTAAGGTCAGGAGGCAGACTGCAATATATTGTGTTTTGAGTATGTAGATGGTAGAATATTTGCAGATGGTTTCAAACCCAGCCTGCGTACTAATGCTGGTGTAAGTCAGGTATCAGTGTCAACTCCACAGTAAAGAGCAATGACTCAGTTTAGTATATTATAATACCTTATTTTGTTGGCTCTGTCTCCCATTTTCTATGTCCCTCTGCAGCCCAGTCCCATCAAGAAAGACCGCTCCCCAAGGCCTCAGAGCTTCTGCCACTCCTCCAGCCTGTCCCCCCACGACAAGCTCTCCCTGCCCGGCTTCATCAGCCAAAGGGACAAACAGCAGCGTCTGTCCTACAGCGCCTTCACCAACCAGATGTACAGCGCCTCCACCGACCTCACCTCCTCCCCTGTGGCTGATGGACCGCCACTGCCACCGAGGAACCAAGGCAAAGGTCAGACATGCCTGCTCCAAGTGCTGCGTCCGATTTCAGACATCCAAAGTTTTAAAATCTCTAGCTTATAACACTAGAAGTCATCAAATTCTGCTAATATCTCTTTGAAAGTTCCAGCATGTAATGAAGATGATCTAAACTGGTCTAAACTGTTCTGTTTGTCTGATTACTGTAGAAGAAAGATAGTCTCTATGTTCTCTATGATGTCTGTCAGTGTTTGATGATATCCAGGACAGGATAAGCAGCAGAGAAATGCCTGGTTATCACTTTTCTGCAAAGTTTCTCCTTTACGCCGTCAGACAGTCCAAACACAAACGCTCGCACACCCTGCAGTGGAATGCAATTTGTCAACACACAGATCAGAGGGCGGGTTGCAGGTGTCATTAAGATTGCTTACACAGTAAACTTTCAGGAAAACATGGCCACAGGAGAGGGCAGGGAGGCGCTGGTTTGTCAGCGTGTGAAAGAGAAGCTGGATGCACTCATCATCATTAACCTTGACATAATATACATAGATTATATACTGTGGGTGTACTGCTGTCTCTGCAGTATTAGAATTAAAAATAACATTCCCCTCTCTGTGGAGGGACAGTCACAGCTTAAGTTCATGGTCCAAAGCATTGGAAAGGCTGACAATGCACAACATCCATCTCAACAGGTCATTTAAGTCCATTTTGAGCATTTAAATCTTATTTTTCTGAAATCATGAAATGTAAAATTTCACCTGTTTCCAGTGCAAATTAAAACATTTTTTCCTCACACATTTTTGTATGGTACAACGCAGTGTACTGGTAGATATGCCGCTTGAAAACTGTGTTCATTTCGGGCCTGATCCACAAAAGGATTGCATTGCTTTTGCACACACTAAACCTGTACAAATGACAGAAAAGACAGCATTAAATCCACACAGAGTGCACGCAAAGAATGTATCAACATAAACTGCAGGCAATTTGTAGTCCGTTGTAGTGTGAACTGCTGTTAATACTTGTGATAAAAAATAATACTGAACCCTCGGATTAATAAACAAATTATTGGTTTGTGCAGCAGATAGTTTTTCAGCTGAAATGAAGACTATCCCTGAAGATATTAACAGTTTTTAGCTCACTAGTCCTAACTAATCTGTAGAGTGGTGCTCACTACTGTATAAAGCAGGTTAGTTAAATACATGAGCTAATGTGTGCCTTCTTGGGTCAAGCCAGTTAGCTTGAGTATGCTAATGTCTACACTGAAGCAGATAAAAACATGACTAAGCCAATTTCTTAACAATAAGGCTCTTGCAGCTCTAACTTAATAGCCCCCACCCCCAAAAAAGACATGTAGTAAGCTAATCATTTGCCAATTAGCTTTTTAAGCTTAAGCCAGGCTACCACTGTAGGCAGTGAGCTAGTTAGCCAGGCAGGCTAAATACTCAACTTTGAATAAATACAGTTCTGTTACATTTTTTGGCCAGTGTTTTTTTTTATTTTGATGCCACCAAAACATGTGACATTTTTGTTTTGGCCTGACAGTTTCTATCTATGTGCTACAATGTTAAACCAAACAAGTTGAAAATACACAAATTTTTTTGTCAAAACTGATTACGCCAGTGTTTTTAGTGTAAATAAGCTATGTGTCCCTTATTTCAATCACAAACTTTAATCTTGAAAATGTGTATCACTTAAGTTAGGCCAATTTAGAAGACTAGAAGTGACAATAATCTGAAGGTGCATACTGACTCAGGGAGTCCTCTTCCATCATGTTTAGTAGACCATCCATTGTGTTTTGTGGTTGCTCCCACGGGTGGGACTTCTCTGACTGAGTCAGTAACTTCACTCATGGTGCAAACGTGCATAGTCCTGACAGATATTCTGGGAAAACTCTGCAGATTAAGGGATGATTGTCAAATACTTTGAGTACAATGAAAAAACATTGCTATTTTGGATTTTTTCACCCAACTTCTATTGTTTTACAATGTGTGAAGGCAAACAATTCGCTAGCTCTTTCTTGAGTTCAGATCTTGATACAGTCAAGTAATTAATTCTTATCCAACAGTTTAATGAGCTCTAAAAGACCAAATAGCACTGGAAACAAGGTCAGTTTGTGCAAAAATAAGATTAAAAGCCTAAATAAGAGGCTAAATGACACATACATACATAGACTAACATGCTAGCTCTTCAGATGCTACAGATTAGCAGCACTCTCTCTCAGCGGGTGCTGAAGAGCTCGCCCCGAGGGCCAGCTTTGCGCCATTTTCTCTCTTTTTTTCTTTGCTTGCCTCTGATAAGATTTCATCTTGTTATTTTAGTGTGTGGGAGCCGCTCTTTTTTAAAACTGACATACTGTAGATTCTCTCCCACACTCCTCATCTCGCTCTCTTTTCTTTCTCTTTTTTGTTTCTCTATTCTTTCAGCTCCACACTTGGCATTCCTTGGCTCTCATTCGCACTACGCCACACTGGCTGGCACTCGACCATACATCAGTGAATATCCTGTTTTTACGTTCTCCCCCCTTACTCGGCTGTGTGCCCCACATAAAAGTTATCCCTGAGATGTTCTTCCTTTTACAGCTCTCATTCAAAGGGTGGTGGTACCTTTATTTAAGTAAATAATGGGACCATGTAGGCAAGCAGCATCTCTAGTTAACTATTGCATTGCCTACATCATTTTTTCTTCATTTTTGGAATGATTTTCCACCATCCTTGAGCTGTAAACTCTTAACCACAGCTGAATCCTCTCTGGCTGAGCTCTCTATTTGTTCCTTTCACCTTACTTTTATCGATATTAGTGACCACTGGAGTCCTAATAGACAAAATAGGCACATTTATATACAAATTCACTTAGTAGACAATAAAAATGTGCCCGTACCCTAAATTGTACCATTCCTTTGAATTATTTCGCACCCCATTTGAGACTTTTCTATTTCATACATTTAATTTTTCATTCAAAAACTTATTCCAGAAAAATCTTCCATATTTTCAGCACCTCTTTTCTTCTCCATGCTTCATCATCCTCTCCTCTCCTTTACCTTCTGGGGGTTTTAAGGGGTTATTGATAGGATGACGTTGATGTGGGGGTCCTCATCACCTCATGTGTTTTATGTATCGCTCCTCCAGCTCCTCCCCCATCCGGCCCTCCCTCTACACTCACTCCAGGAGGCAGCTCCACCCTGTCCAAGAAGAGGCCTCCGCCCCCACCTCCTGGACACAAACGCACCCTGTCTGACCCACCCAGCCCGCTCTCTCACAGTCCACACAGTAAAGGGGGCTTGACTGGGGGTGAGACGCAAGTCTGAAGATTATTTTTATCCAAAATGCAGGGTTATTTTGCCTCATTTTTACAAGATGCTCTTAACTCAAGGTCCTCTTACAAGCTAAAGCAACTTTACCAAACATCTGCTAACAACTCATGGTGTAAAGTTCAGGGAAAGCTTGTTGGAGGTTCTTAATTAAGACTATTTATCAAAAATTAACAAGGTTTAGATTGATTTTCATGCCAAGATGTAAAGAATTTTGTTACTTTTTTAAAATTTTGAGTTATTTTAGGTGGACAAGTCGATCTCTCTTTGTGCATTTTGAAGATTAGTGCAAAGTAATCTACTTTATCTCTGTGACATTAAATGCTATTTGTTGCATTGATAGTTGAATATGTCATTTTTGATCAGTTAAATGATCATTGGTATTTAAAAAATACCAAATTGTGATCTGAAATCCACAGTGACAGGTTGTCAGGACTATCAAATCCTTAAGCTTGAATTTTAAATCTTTAAGTAGGATATTTTTGCCTTTTTGTTTCATATAATCAAGCAGTTTCTAAATGGTTGTCATGCAGTCGACTACATTTTTGTTATTTTAACCTCAAGTTAATTTTGTAAAGCCGATGTATTGGCCAGATTCAATGTCTGTGATCAGGCAGATCCATCTTGCAGAGCTTTAATCAAAAATGTTTGTTCCCAGTGAGAGAATGACCTTCCAGCATCTTTTAGGAGAATGAGGCTGTAGCTACAGATGGGGTTTGCTTAGAAGAGCAAAGAACGGCACTGGAAGCTTTTCTCGGTGGAAAAGATGTTTGTTCTCTTCTCTCAACCAGCTTTGGCAAGAGTTGAATTACTACTACATCATGTGCTTTGTTGCTCTGATTGGCCCGTAACGAATGTGATAGACAGAACTTTTTTCCAGTCACCATCTGAGATTTTCTTTAAAAGGTTCTGCCCTTCCCAAACATCTTCTATGGGTTGTTGCTCGGATGGATGTGAAATACATCCCATGTAGACTTTAGATTAGGCCTAGAAATTTTAGCCCACCCCTATCTGAGCCTGTGCACGTAATTACGACACATGACATCTCTTCCTCGTTTACCTGCCCCCTGCACAGTATCACTATGTGATCAAGGAGTGCAGCAGGCTGGCAACTTTTCTCCCATGTTGTGACAAACTGCTTGGAATGCACCTTTTAAAGGTCTCCGTTATTCTGGAAATGTGACTGGCACTCCTGGGCAGTGAGTCTCGTAATTTATTAGGTGGGTCTGCACAAAAAAGATTTTTTTCTGTTGAAATTAAAAAAAAAAAAAAAAAAAAAAAAAATCAACAACTCAGGAATTTGGGCTAAGAATAGTTATGCTGCCATGTCTGACAAGACATCTTTGGCTCCCCGGAAGCCCAACCTGCCCTGGACCCAAGGACAGGGATAGTGATTCTGGCTAGATTCTGTTGAAGATCTATCCACTAATCCTATGCAATAGATATGTGAAACAGTCTAAGTAGCATGTCAGGTTAGCTTCAAGTATACAGGTGCATCTCAAAAATTAGAATATCACGACAAAATTCATTTTCTGCTGTGATTTAATTTAAAAAGTGAAACTTACATGTATTCTATATTCATCTTGTACAAAGTGAAATTTAAAGTGCATTTCAAGACCTTTTGTCTTCTAATCTTGAAGATTATAGTTTACAGCTCATAAAAATCAAAAATCCACCATCTCAAAATATTAGAATAACACAAAACAGATGAGTTGGACAGCCAATCAAACACAGTATTGCTATGGTCGGCAAACCAGTTTCTGATGGTTTTGGCTTCACTGTGGTCATGTGCCAAGTCCTGCTGGAAGAGGAGATCTGCTTCTCAGCAGATGGAAACATGAAGTGCTCCATAATCTCCTGGTAGACGGCTGACAGCGTTGACGCTGTCAGTGGACCAGTTGTGTGTGGTAGCGCCTGATCCACTGACTCCAGCCTCAGTCCAATCCTTTTGAAGCTCCCTATGTCTTGAATCTGCTTTGTTTGGCATATTATAAATATTTCACATTGTATGAGCTGAATTAAATCACAGGAAAAAAACAAACTTTTTCATGATAATCTAATTTTTTTAATACACGTGTGTGTTGAGACAAATAGAAACTCTTCTCAAATGTATAATCACATGAGAATAATGTTTTTGAATAAATACAAAGTCCTAAGGTTGTATTCTACAACTTAAATAAAGTAATAGAGAAATAACCAATCAACACATCTTTAAACTGCACAAAGAGACATGACGGGGTAGTTATTATGTTAGTCATGTTTTCTTTGAATCACCATTTGGAGATAAGAGAAGACTAAACCAAACACACCTCAGTCATCTTACCTGCAATCTTGTGCCCCCCACTGTACATGTATGATGGAGGTATTTTAACTGTTAGTCCACTTTTATCATTTGTCCTCTTTGGTGTTTTGTGCATTCTGTGTCAAACATTGAGTAACCCCGAACCACAAATTTAAAGATGACACTTTATTGCACAACCTCAGTTTTCTCAATAACACGGGCTCATGGAAAGCTCAGCCAGACGACGCCTCCCCTCATTGTTTTTTTAACCATCACAGCATGTTCAGTTATTTCCACATTTAAATTAAATTAATCCCCTGGTCAGCGCTCTGTTATGGTGTTCATTAATCTGTTTGTCGTCATGGATGTTAATATTTTAGGAAGCGACTCCACCCCTCCTCCTGTCAGCAAGATGTCTCCGGTTTCTAACAAGTTTGAAGGAATTCCTCAGCAGCAAAGGTAACAAAATATAAACAGCTGTAAGGTTTTAAGGGACTACTCCGTCTGATTTTTTTTGCATTTCTTGGTAAAATAGTGTATATTAAAGCTGAAGTGTTTTGTTTAATTGTGTTTTAAAGATTTAACTTAGCAGGAACAATTTATTAAGCTGTTTTTACTCATGCTTAAAACTCCCGAAAGCTTTCAGAAACTTAAAGGGTGAGCTTTATGTTGGAGCATAAACAGCTTAAAAAAGATGAATTTTCACCCTGATTATCTGTGATTTTTCCTGCCAGCCCTTTTGGTCTTATTGCACGTAATCATACTGCTTCATTACTGTAATTATATCCAAGAAGCAAAAACCTCCCGAGACCTGAGCTTTTGTTTGGAATGCTTTTTACTTTCTCCCATTTACCTGATAAGTATAAAACCTAAGAACAGGAAGTAGTTTTCACCATAAAAGATGAATAAATATGGGGACAATTTGCTTATCTTACTGCACAACCCCCAAAAATATTTCTTTACTTGTGGGAAGTCATTTTGACAAATATTTTTAAGTGCAAAAGATGGCTGCTCCAAGATAAACTTGTAATCAGCACAACACATCTCCAGAAGGCCCTGTTTCTGCAGAAAGAGCACATTGCTGAGCAGGTTTTTGACCTGCTGTGTCAGCCAGTTGATAGGGGGCCATTCACTCAATAAGAAAAGGGTGTCAGGGAAAAGATGGTGTTGTTATTTTTCTGGTGATGGAACACAAGAATTTATTAAGTCAAAGTATTAACTAATTTTCCATTAAAGGTTCTGGTGGTCTTGAGAAAATCTCTTTAAAATTCTCAGTGATTTCCAAACAAAAATCACCCCTTATTACCAAATTTTTTCAAGGATATGACCAAAATTTTGGTGAAAATGATTGTTTTGTTGTTTTTAAAGATGATTTTAAAAATTTGAATAAACATTTCCCTCAAAATTCTAGGAAAATTTCTTTGAAAATTCCACTGAAAACCACCAAGAAAATTCCCCCCAGAATACAAAAGAAATTCCCCCCAAAAATCTGTGGAAACCTATGGAAAATTTCATGAAAGAAATCCTCAAAACAGCCAAACAATTTCCCTCCAATTTCCATTAAAATTCTGGAAAATTTAAAGTGAAATGCAAATACAAATAAACCCCCCAAACTGTCACAAAAGTACCAAAACCATTTAAAGCAACCCCTCCCCCCTAAAAATACCCATCAAATCAACCACTACAAAATAGACAAACATATCCCGAAATATTTCCTTGAAAAATTCTCCAAAATTTGAAGGAAATGACCTTAACTTCTATTGAAATTCCTGAAAATTTTCTAAAAAGAAAATTCTAATACCCAAATTTATTTTTGTTTTGTAGGGAAGCTAAAGTGTAATGCGTCGTGCATGTGCATTCAGGGTCCTCATATGTGCATGCAGGGTCTCAGGAATATAAAAACCCTAAAGACAAAACTGTCATCATATTGTTAGAATTTGTCACTTGTCTGCCATCCTGGTACAGCCCTTTTGTTTCATTGCTATCCTTCTGAGATTGTCCCACCCAAAGCTTCTCTGTCAGAACAGGAAAACTTTCCACTGGCAGGGATGAGTGTTAGCAGTCATTTCCCATACATTTCAGCGGCAGGCTGTCGTGAATTCCTTAAATTTCCTGGGCTTGTATTTATAAACATTCTGTGAATCATCAGAGAGCTCCTAACTTAGCTCAAAATATTCTAGGAGTTAAGAAGAAACTGAGCAAGGAACCAACTTTTGTCGTTGTGAGGGAGCATGGTTGGCCGTGTTGGTGGATATGACATTGTTTTTTTTTTTTAAGCTGAGATTGGTTGATCCAAAAAAAGGAGAAAAAATAATAAAAGTTTTCTCTCCAAGTACTGGCAATAACCAATATTTGGAAACAATAAGCAGACCAGCCAATAAAGAGCTAGAGTGCTTGATGCTAACTTGTTTATGTTAAAACAACAAAAGGGTCCAAATTGGTTTTAGTCTCACCACCAGAGTGCCAAATTGTTTTTTTAATTCTCCTATACTCTTAGATAGACATTTACTTAAAACTATACAGAAGGAACAGATAGTAATTTTTTCATCTTTGTTCTTAAAAAACTTTGCTAACCCGATCTAATCAAACACTGCTTAACAATATTTTCCCAGCACTACTTCAAGCAACACAAAGTCTACACTTGGTCCAAGGGTTCTTCCCAAACTACCTCAGAAAGGTACAGTCTTGGATCAGTTTCCATTTAAATTCATATTGTTAAAATTAAGAAGTTAATAAGTAATGATGTGCTTGTCTCTACAGTGGCATTGCGGAAGATCGACACCATACACCACCCGTCTATGGATAAGCCCAGCCTCCCTCCAGAGGTCTTCCAGAAGTCTCCGCCTGGGACCGACACCCCACAGAAGGCTCCTCTGGCAGAGAGGCCTCAGCTAGGAGATCTTCCCCCCAAACCTCAGCCGTCTGAACTTCCTCCAAAACCTGGAGAGCTTCCTCCCAAGCCACAGCTCTCTGACCTCCCCCCAAAACCTCAGCTGGGAGATCTTCCACCCAAGCCCCAGCTCAAAGACCTCCCCCCTAAGCCTCACCTCGCGGACATACCCCCCAAACCTGGAACAGTCGAGTCAGCTCCGAGGCCGCCGCCAGAGACGGTACAGAGGCCTCAGACTCAGCCTCCGCCTCCACCTCAAACTCAGCCTCAGCCCCAACCTCAACCGCAGCTGCAAGACTCTCCGTCACCCAATCAGCAGCCAACTATAGGGACGCCCACCCAACCAGCTGCTGAGGACACTAACGGGACCCCAACAGGGACTGCAGAGACTCCAGTGCCACTCCCGAGGAAGATCAACACGGTATGAGGGCACTTTTCTCCTAAACATATGGGCATCCAACAATGTTTAATTTTACAACTCTTATATCAATCAAACACTTTTCAGTGCTTCTTCTGGAATTATAACTGTTTTAGATTTGTAAACTAAAAATATCTGTGAAAGTTGGCCTATTTCGATCCAGTGCAAACAAATAATCCTTCAATTTATGCAGATGTTAAAAAGGATCATATTTATTGTGAACAACTCCCCAGTGCGCGTCTGCAGCTCCCTTATATCTCACAATGTATAGTTTTTATAGATTTTGATGAAACTTTCAATATTTTTGTGCTCAAGGGCAAGAGCAAAGCACGTCGGGTGAAGACGATCTACGACTGCCAGGCAGACAACGACGACGAGCTGACCTTTGTGGAAGGAGAAGTGATCATAGTTACAGGAGAGGAGGACCAGGAGTGGTGGGTGAGTACAGCATCACTAATAGGGTCATCACAGGACCAGAATTTTACATTTCGACATGCACGGTGCATGCTTGAATTTTAAGTGCTGTGTTTTCCAGGTGTGAAACGTGCTTGAGAGCGCTTCATTTTAATTATATGCCTTTTCTGATAAAAATGACTATCTGACTGAAGTTACTGAAAAGGAAAATAAAATAAGTCTGAGAGTCTTTCACATTAAATAACAATAGTATCCTTTATAGAATAATGTTAGAGGGGAAAAAGCTCATTAAGTATGACAATGCTGTCATAGTTTTGGTTTATGTCAACAGACCATTTTTGTTTGGACTTAACAAACATAGCACTCTTGATGTCCTGAAAAATGAATGACGTATTATTTGCATAAAACACAGATTTCAACTCACTGGCCCAGGGAAGATGATGAAAAGTGGCCCCATTAATGACCTTTTAAGTCAGTCTCTGATCAGGCATTACAAGTCTGGTCCAAAGTTGCAGTTTTTCACCTTTGTGTCTGATGCAACACACATGAAGAGATACGTATTCAAATCACATCTGGGAAGGATCCATTCACTGGACTGTTCAGAGGTCCAGCCATTTATGTGGGAAGCCCTGCTTCTACATATGGTCAAACATTAAAAACAACAGGGATTTATCATTTAGAGCATGGTATTTTCAATCGTTAGCGTATGAAAATGTTTGACAACCTTTTTCACTAAACACTCTGCAGCTGTCTGCCTTTTCAAAACAAGGAATCCAAAAGGCATCTTAAACAATAAATCCTCTGTTCAGCTGTTTTCCTCACATGCTCTCTTTCACTTTTCTGCTTCCAGATCGGGCACATTGAAGGAGAGCCAGAAAGAAAGGGGGTGTTCCCCATGTCTTTTGTGCACATCCTGAGTGACTGACATCCAGACAGACTTGCACTACGCCTCTCCCTAAACTGGGAGGTCCTGTAAATAGCTACAATAACACCCCTTGTCACATGACAAGTGTCCTAAAGAAGAAATAAAAAAATCAACAAAGAAGAAGAAGAAACCCAAGAAGGCTCATTTAATCATGGATGCTTCATCCATGCTGTACAAAGAATGTGTGTAATCTTCCTTTACCAGTATTATCTTAACCCTATAGCACGGCTGTGAACAAGCCACTCTCAAACCCTAGCACTTACCTAAAGTCTATGTTTATGCTGTTACTGTGTATATATGTATGTAAATATATATATTTGTGTGTGAGTGTATATACATGTTTTATTGTACAAAACATGTACCATTGCTCTCTATTTCTCTCTCTCTCTCTCTACCTGTCAGACTAAGCATCAGGGCGGTAGATTTTGAATTTTATCTGTATTAATTTTACCGACCCTTGAGTAATTATCAGCTTATATTTCTGGAAAAAGGACAAATAAGAAACGGAATGTGAAATAGGTCACGTCACTATTTGTGTCTTGCATCCTTGTTCACCACCAGAATTGACTGAAGAGGCAGGAGTCTCCCACTGACCTTCCCGCGGTGAAAAAGAATTTCATTAAATGTACTCCTTGTTCTTGCTTGCTTTGTGTGTACACGTATTCTGGTTGTTTTACAGTATAGAAACCTGCTGCTACTGTGTGGTGGAATATCAAAGCCTGTGGTTCACTGTAGGTCACTAATTTACTCCTTGTTACACTGTTCACTGTATGTATGCTCTGTGTGTGAACTCGACGCCATCTCCACAGTCCTTTGACCTTCTCTGTGCATGGTGTAACAATGACTGGAATTGAGTGGAGTGCTGCATTCAAAGACGCTCACCTCAGGGTTTGAAGAGCCACTATTATTAACCAAGCAGGACTACGCAAAAGGTATCCTGTTGTTAAAGCCACTATTAATGACACGTACGGGAAACTCAAGAGGACATCTTAGCAATAACTTGATTTTCTGACAGACAGTAAGTTCCACTTTAACCTGTGTTCACAATTCAGTGTCTTGTAAAACCTCATGAGCTTGAAATTTTTTGAGTTGATATCATTCCATGTTACTGGATCCAGTACATTTCCAGGTTTGCCTGTGAACCAGAGATGTCTTTTTAGAAGTGGACTTTGTAAAAGGCTGGAGAGCCGATGTATTTTCACCCCAGTCCTCACTGACTTGCAGTTCTCTCCCATGTTAAGGAACAAACCCATCAACCCATTGTATCATTAAAAGTGCTGTACTTAAACACTGAGCCTGCTCTTTCTTTGTATAGAAACTATGCCATGTGGTTTCAAGATATGTCTCTGCCTCTCCTTGGAATTTGAAAATCTCTGGTATGTATTAGTGCAGTTCTAAGCAGCTTATTAAAAGAACTGCTATTCTCAGATAAAGAAATAGATTTAGGAAAGCACATTTTACACAGAGGAGAAGCAATACCACTCATGTTAAATATGACCAGTGGTGGAAAGTAATTACACTTTCTCACACTGAGCAGCTTTTATGTGAACTTGCAGGCATTTTTAAATCAGTTACTTTAAGTATATTTTGGAGAAAGTATTGTACTTCACAGCATTTTAAAAGTTACTGAGTAAAAAATGGATACTTAAAGTCATAACAAGGACGTCAGCTGTCTGTCAACAACATGAATCTGGCCAGTAGTTTAGCTTCAACTAGACATCATGGTCAGTAGCCCTCATGATTCCATATTGCATCCAAAAGCAGCGGTTGAACTTCACTAAGGTATTATTTGGAGTGTAAATGGCCTGCTGGTCGTACCCCAAGTACGCGGGTGTCCTTGGTTCAAGTCTGGTCCGTAGCTCTTTCATCACGTCTCTCCCCAACACTCTCATCCCAGTTTAAAGCTCCATTCATGGTCGTATCTGTCAAATAAAGGCAAAGAACCCAAACTAAATATAAAAAAAAAAAAAAAAAAAAAAAGGTCTTATTATACCCAAACAACCCGGTTGAAGATTTTAGATTCTCTTATTACACATAAAAAGAAAGCTCATATTTTACTGTACAAGGTGTACAAGCTCCCTCAGGTAACAAAAGTAGCCACTCAATACTTTGAGTAAGCAGACAGTAGACAAGATACATCTGGGGCGCTCCTGGTGTCCCTCAAACCTCTAGTGCTCAGGAAAAAAACTTAATAAAAAGGACTGAAAATGAAAGAGCAAAAAACATCCAGGTCTATGCTCTCAAGATGGTCTGAAAACTCTAAAAGGCCTTTCATTCATAGGACTTAAAACATTAAAAATACTTTTAGAATTTTAATGTTTCTAGCCCTATGAATTACAGGCCTTTAATATTTGTCAAACCATGCCTAGTGCATGCGTTTTGGTCCTAGGTTTTACATCCTTTTTGTCTAAATAATCTGCCTTTCATTTTAACTAGTAGATTTATAGACCAATGCTTTACTTACAGTTTAGAAGGTTTTAACCACAGTAACTCAACTTGTACGTGAGTAAAATATTCCTGTACTTTTTTCCGACTCCAGTCTATGGAAGATGAATAAAGTTTCAGTTGAACCTGTCTCACTTTAATTTCGGTTAATTGTCTATGAAATTTACCATTTTAACCCCCAATTTTGGATACTACTCATGAACTTCACCAGCTCCTTCGTGTTAATGTTCTTTTACTGTACTTTTTAATGCTACTCTACGCTTGTGCATCAATCAAGCTAGCCGTTGCTGCGGCTAGTAGCTTAGCAACCACGAAACCGGAGACACTGACAGCTAGCATAGCACAGCTGCTATCGCATACATGAAAAGGGAACTGGCATTACGTTTTATTAAACCCAAAGAGTAAAACTATACGCAACTGTTTAAGAGGGGAGCAGTATCTTGTGAGAAGTTTTGGCTCAGCGCTAATACTGTAAACAACCATTTGTAATTGTTCAAGTACATTAGCTAGCTCACAGGTTGCTAGTAGTAGCATCATTTGTAGCATTAGCATAGGCCAGGTGTACTTTTAGGTTGGCAAATTGAGTTAGTTTCTTTAAGTTATTTGCAGTTTATTAGGCTTACTCCTGAAATATACCATTTCCAACTCCAGACCAGCTTCAGTTACACATTAAGGACAGACTCAAGGTCGTTTAATATTTTATTTGCTCAAGAATTCTCAAACTCAAAAGTTCACACAATCCTTTTGGATTTTACATTTCGGGAATAAACACCTTAAAACTTAACCGACCAGTTATTCAAGACACTTTCAATTTAAAGTTTTCCAAATAACCTTTAATGTCATTACACATGTAAACCAAAGTTCACCAATTCTGCCCCTTTTTGGATTTTAAATATTAACACAGGAATTATCTTTTACAACATAAATACTTTGTGTCAAAACACAAATTAAAACACTGTTCAAAGCAGTCATACCAGAAAACTGGTAAGATACAACAAAAACTTATTTACACACTTGAGCTTTTTTTGACCCTTGGTCCTTCTCCACCGACTTGATGACCCCAACTGCAACAGTCTGCTTCAGGTCTCTTGCTGCAAAGCGACCTGAAAGCACAGACATTTAACTGTAAAATACAGCTCAAGCCAAATATTGCAGAGGTTGTCCTTTTATACCTGAATGTTTTGATGTTTCTTACCTAGAGGAGGGTATGTGAAGAAGCTCTCCACACACATGGGCTTGATTGGAACCAGCTTGACTGTGGCAGCATCTCCTGACATCAGAACCTGTGGATGATCCTCCAGCTTCTTCCCTGTGCGGCGGTCAAGCTTCTCCTTCAGCTCAGCAAAGCGACAGGTGACATGCGCTGTGTGGCAGTCCAGGACAGGGGAGTAACCTGTTTTTAGCTTCCCTGGATGATTCAGGATGATCACCTGGAGACAGAAAATGCACATCAGTAAAGGAAGGAGTGTATTACATGAATCTTCAACTCCTACCAACCTGTGCCTCAAAGCTGCTGACGTCTGACGGGGGATCCTGCTGGGCATTGCCGGCCACATCCCCTCGCCGCAGGTTCTTTACAGCTACATTCTTGATGTTGAAGCCTACGTTGTGTCCTGGCAGAGCTGTCTGCAGGCCCTGGTGGTGCATCTCGATAGACTTCACCTCTGCTGTGAGCTTGGCTGGGGAGAACATCAGGGTCATGCCAGGTTTGAGGACTCCTGTTTCAATTTTACCCACTGGGACAGTCCCAACTCCTGAAAAACACAAGCAAAGACAACTTTAATCCAACTACAGTTACTTCTGCATATTTTCCACCACCTATAAGCAAAGTGCAATTTTGCATTACACTTGCTGTAATGCATTCTTGATTAGAGCAAAGTAACAGTTAAAAGTATTGATAGAAGCTTTAAAATTGCAGAATTAACATTTCTCACCTCCAATTTTGTAGACATCCTGCAGAGGTAATCGTAGAGGCTTGTTAATAGTGCGAATTGGTGGTTGTATTGAGTCCAGGACTTCTAGTAGAGTTCTGCCGCTTGCATTTCCCTCCCGTCGTCTCAACTTCCAGCCTTGGAACCACGGCATCTGTGCAAGGGTAAAACTTGAGTTAATGATTTTGCCATTAGGCATTTTACACCTTAAATTTTTCTTACCCTCTGAGTTGCGGTGATCATGTTCTCCCCAGTCCAGCCTGAAATTGGAACAAATGGCACTGTTGCTGGGTCGTAGCCAATCTTCTTGAGGAAGCTGCTCACGCCCCGCACCACTTCGTCATAGCGTTTCTGGCTGTACGGTGGCTCGGTCAGGTCCATTTTGTTCACACAGACTATGATCTGCTTTACACCTAAAGTGTAAGCCAGTAAGGCGTGTTCTCTGGTCTGACCGCTCCTTGACACACCAGCTTCAAACTCTCCCTTGGCTGCCGAGACCACCAGGAGGGCAACATCGGCCTGAAAAAAAATTGTTGCTTAAATTAAAGAGTTTAAGCTTCAGGAAGGGATCCATTTCTATGCTTCTTACCTGTGATGTCCCTGTTATCATATTTTTGATGAAGTCACGGTGCCCAGGAGCATCAATGATCGTCATGGTGTATTTTTGAGTGTTAAATTTTAGCAGGGAGATGTCAATAGTGATTCCTCGCTCACGCTCAGCCTTCAGCTTGTCCAACACCCAAGCAAACTTGAAAGAACTCTTCCCCATCTATGAAACAAAGCCAAAGGTTAACATGTTATTTCAAAATTTAGTCTTTGTGAGCAAGTTTTTCCATCCTTGCCTGTGCAGCAGCTTTCTCGAACTTCTCCAGTCTCCTCTGGTCGATGCCTCCACATTTGTAAACAAGGTGGCCGGTGGTGGTGGACTTTCCGCTGTCCACATGGCCAATTATCACCACATTAACGTGAGTCTTCTCTTTTCCCATACTGTATACAATGTCTGGCTGATAACTTAACAAGTTAACAGTTCACTTCTTAGATATAACAACAGAGTTCACACTCTCAACTTCTTCTATTAAATGGATCTGACCAGCCAACACAGAGTCACTTTATAAGCTCAAGTGTGCCTCGTAATTAAGTGCAGGTGTGTAGCTTGATTAGTATTAATTGGAGTCTGATGTGAGGTCTCTTAGGGGAGTTTTCACACCCTTACGCATTATAGCCCCTCAGTGATCAAGAAAATTAACTGCTTAATGGTACAGATGTTGTTTTTGTCACCATTAGTGAGATTGAATAAGTAGTAGTGCCATGTCAAATCACTTTGCAGCAGTGTACAGTTTCAGTTAAGCCCTGCCACTATACCTCATCTAATGTACTCTAATTACAACCAGGTGTGATGGTTGGAGATAGCTGTCTTCAAAGTTAACTTCTATAAATCAAAGGCACTACGCACTGCAAAGCCTATCTGGCACGTTATAATCCTAAAGACATGTCTGATTGTAAGTTTGAATGTGTTGAAAAAGAGAGAGAGAATGTTGTGATGCTTGTAATGTTAAATGAGACATGGTGTCCTCTTGGCGTCCCTATAAAGGCTTTCAGATGATTGTTTATTTCTCTGTCAAGACACTACAGTTAATCTCAGAAGGTGATAAGATATAATATGGTTGAATGGATTTGTGTTTGAAATCCTCTGTCACATCAGTCAGTGTCGTGTGGATATGCATACACTTGAAGCAGCAGGACAAATCGCATTTCATTTTGGTCGTGTGCCATGAATAATAAACTTTATTTGCCCTGTACTTGTCAAAACAAAGTTACAAAGTGCTTAACCTGGTTAAACAAGGATTATAGGGTTAATACTGTCTGTCTTCCAGTATGTTGTTTGTTAAAGGATAAGTACTGCTCAAACTGGGGCATAGTATTTAAATTAAAAAACAAATAAAAAAGTTAATAGAACAATATAACTGAGATTTAAAATCCTGAATGGACTTTTGGAGACATAGTGAAAACAAGATGAACACTTTTGTTATGTTTCAGGTCTATTCTGATATATTGAAAATGTAACCTAACAACTCTAATACTGCTTTACTATTGCAGGATTTACAGTTCATCCATCCATTTTCTATGCTGCTTATCCCATTTGGGGTCGCGGGGCGGCTGGAGCCTATCCCAGCTGTCATCGGGCAAGAGGCGGGGTACACCCTGGACTGATCACCAGTCAACTGCAGGGCTGATTTACAGTTCAAATGTGTGGAAATGCATCAGACAAGGATCTCAGAAAAACTCTTGAGGTAAGAAAGAAAAAATAAGTGCCTTAGTTTAGAATTGCATCTTCAGGTTTAAGACCTGCTTCAAAAGTTTACAGCCATGAAAGGTGTTGTTTTTAATTCCTCAACGTTAATTTTGCAGAGTTTTTAATAACTTATTTAACATTATATCCCATCATGGTTTCTCATGATCAATAAAAGCTATAAATGCTCTCACAATCTGCTGATGTGCCGTAGACATATTTGAAGAGGGTTTTTAAATCACTCAAATCACTCATGTTAGCATTATTGTAGTGCCTATGGAGGCCCTCAGCAAACATACACTACTACATTTTATTCTACTTTGTGTTCTGTAATAAGTAAATTTCTCTATTTTTGATATTCATTTTGGGCTTTCATGCCTTTATTTATTTAAGACAATGGATAGACTCAGAAACAGGGGAAGGAGAGTGGGGAGTGACATGCAGGAAAGGAGCCACCAGCAAGATTTGAGGATAACAGCCACTGGAGCACACAGAAATAACCACTCAGTTATCAGCCCCCGATAACAAGTAAATGTACTTAGGTTTTTTTTTTTAATAGCTGGGCGATACGTCAACATAAAGGACGCCATCGATTACATAAATATGAAGACTTAAGTCCCGTGTGTCGACTTGTTGTGAGGGTGCAACCAGTCAGTGAGTTACCTCTGCTGAAGAGGCATGTTTAGGGGAAAATCCTCGCTTATGCTCATCTAAAGTTTAGAAATATGGCTGTAAACGTTACTCCAACAACATGACGTTCTGCACGATATGCAGAGTAGAAATGGCATAATAGAGTAGCGGTGTTTAAGACATTAGTGCCCCCCCCCCAAAAAAAATATGGATTAGTCGATAAATTGAGAGAAATAACCAGTAGATTTATTCATAATAAAATAATTAATAGGTACATCCCTAGGGTTTTTTCCCGAGATCTTGACATATTTGTGTTATCCCAAAAGTATGACACAGATCTCCTGTTGTAAAGGACTGTTAAAAAACAAGTGAATATAATTTATTATTACAAGAAATAAAAGTAAAAGGTTTTAAAAAGCTATGGCTGCCTGTCCTCTTTGGGCTACTATACTGTACTGACTGTCAGGTAAATAACAGATTTACTTTATTGACACTAAAAGACATCCCTATGTTGTGTCCTCTAATTAAAGCTACGTCTTAATCCTATTTTATTCAGTCTTTATCTTATTTATTCTATTCCAACTCCCAACTCGCCATAATAAGTGAATAAACAATATTATTACCAAGAGGAAGTTTAGGCCCACTAAGTGCTTAACTAGCATATTGACTAAGTACTTTAAAATGGCTCTAGGGTCAACATAGAGGGCCAGTTGTCTCTTTAGCGCCACCTAGAGCTTGTTTTGGGAATATTAACTCCTTGCTCAGGGACACTTTGGTAGGGTGTGTAACCGCAGCGTCCCACCTAAACGACAAGTAACGGTTGAAAGACCTAATTAAAGCCGCGGTGAGACACATTAATAGTCTAGGTCGGTTAGTAATCCGGTTGAAGTAGCTGTGTTGAAACACGGTAGCGGGTCTCGGCTAACCGGGCGGGGTTCTCTTCAGTTACAGGAGGAAGGTGCACAACTTCCCCCCTCCGCGCACAGAGGTGGGTCAAACCAAACTCCCCTCTCGTTTGACGGCCACAGTGACGATGAACAACTAACCCGGAAACGGCAGCAGCAGCAAATCGCTTTTCTTCTCCTTTCAGCCCCGTACCGCTGGCTTCTAGCGTGGTATCCAGACGTCGACTCCCGTGTTTCTCCACGAGCATCAAGGTAAAAAAAGAAAATATGGCCACTTTATTTCGCTTTTCACTGTCTTGTTAAACTAGTTGTCGTAACTGTCCACCGGTTGCCATTCAGAGAGGTTTGTTTGGTGTGTTATATTTTGTTCCTTGGAGGCAATTTATGATGAATCATAAACGTGTCCGGCGTATTCAGAGTCATTCATCGTGAAGTTACTTTAAAATATAAATACCGAAAAAAATGTTGAGTTTCACGGCTTAAACCTTCTGTGTAACGTTAACTTCCCCTTTTTCGGAACAACGGTGGGGTAGGTTTCTTAAGGTAGACGCTGGGCTTCACTGCCAGCGAGATTTCTTCCTTTATTTGGCCAGAGGCATTGACTGTTACATGCTTGACCCATATATCTCCAGTGCCAAGTTATCAGGTGTATTAAGCTCTGGATAAACTATATATCAAGGTGATCCATGTAGTTTTAAACTAGCCGTATGGCTGGGATTAAGACTGCTCGCTTGCAGGCAGTAAATGATGCATCAGTAAAGCTGCATTAAAGGAAATGCACACACTGACAGCTGGAGCATGCTTAGAGCTGGTTTGTGTTGGATGATTTTCAACGAACAAAGAAAGACTTTTCTACTAGTATGACAAACATGGCTCTTGTAGTTATGAAAAAAGCATTCAGATAGTTTTCATAACACTTGAATGACATATGATTAAGATATTAATTTTAAGATTTTAACGTGATACAGCCTTTTTTTTTAATGGTAGACAGCATCAAAACAACCAGAACTTAACAAAGCTACATCTTTTTCACAGGGAGCACACTTAGGAGAGGGATGGATCTATCAAAAAATGCAGACAAAGTCCTAAACACTGCTCCACTTGTTCACATGTGGAGGTAACCCTGCATATTTGAACAGCTTAGACAGAATGCATAAGTTTACATGTAATTTCTGAGCATTTAAAGCCTGATTCTAATGTTTCTAGTTGCTGTTTTATCGTAATAGGTATCGATACCATTTCACTAGTATCATATAAGAAATTTAAAACAGAGGCATGACAATCTCGATTCTGTTTACGTTGCTTCAATTTACTTAGACTAGGTTCTTATTGCTCATTCATGCCACAATTTAAAGTTGGTCATGGTCTATATTCTTGGGTTTCTTTCTTCCCTGCACAAAAATGCTGCAGCTTTTGTTTGCTCGTGTCTTTTTAATCTGTGATATACTTAGCTTATAACTTGAGATGGCATGTTAAAGGGCATTATTTCTAACTTAAATGTGGCATTAAGTTGCATGGCATTTGAACAGGCAAGAAAATGAACTTCTAAATTGTTCCAGATCGATGTAAATAGAAGCATCGCAGCACAGGCTATTTGCATCTGTTTTTATTAACTTCTTAAAGTGTTGAAATGTTATTGTCTTTTCTTTGCATTAGCATGTAGGTCAACGTGATTTCCTCTGCCTGGTTTTCTGCATGCATCCTGAATGAAAGTGGAAGTGAAACACCCAGGATGTCGGATTTGATTGCAGATTCAGCTCTGTTGTGGTTGTGATGCAACATCTTCTTTTAATTTGTCTCAATAGTCTCACGCTCTTGACTTGTGCAGACTGAGCCGGTTTAGGTTAACTGGCTGTGCAGGGATGGGAAAAACACACTCAGGTGTCAATCAGAGTTATCATTTTTATTGTAAATTTTAGAAGAAGGTGTTTTATCTGTGAGCTTTAATATTCATATTGGGTCTTTTATCTGTCATGCTGCACTTCTTTTGTAAGTTAAACCAGATTTACTACAAACCGGTGCCAGTGAGTCCCTGTCCATGTCAAACCACCCTGTGTGGACTGAAACAACATGCCTGCAGGTTATTTGACTTGTCCTCCATTGCAGTTTGTCTCCCCCCGTCTGCCTCTGAAAGAAGGAAGTATCACCTTTCACTCGACATAAAGACATTTTCTGTAATAGATGGACCCACATCATGTCAGCTCTCAGTGTTCGAGTCAGTGCTGAGGTGTAAATGTGGGCTGGAAAGCTGATGTCAAATACTCAACTTGTGGAACGGTTTGTTGGTCTGTGAAACATGGTGTGACTTGTTGTGCTATGCTTCACTCTCTGGTGTGGATGGATAATACTGTACAGTGAATGACTTTTAAAGAACTTCATAGTTATTCTAGAGCCAAATCTGACTTATCTTGATTGAGTTTCATGGAGAAAATTGCAATAGGGGTTTAAAAGATTGCATAAATGCTGATAAAATGAAACGATAAAGGATATTTCTCCCAACATTGGCTTATGAAAGTACAATAAAATGAGAATATGGCTGATTTGGCAGAATATTTTTCCCATAAACTCCACTTCCTAATGCCTGTAGAGGCATGTAGATGTGTTGTAACATTTTTGACACAAACCAAACATTGCAAGCTATCCAGATACATTTATCTTTTCCAACTTTTAAATGTCACTCTTTTATTATCAGGTTGTAAAATTGTCATAACAGATTTTGACTTTTTGTGTGGAAATTGTCGACATTGAGGAAGACTCTGTAGTACATCAGGTTTTTACTCTATTTTGACATGGTCCAAATGCTGTCAAAAGCTGTATTGAGTCCATGGCAACAAAAGTGGAAGTTCCAGCTACTAAACATAAGAAATTTCTTGTTTTTAATTTCCAGACAATTGCAGGCAAACTCCTGAAAACTGCCTTAAATTAGCAAATATGTTTGCGTTATTTGGCAGTGTTAGACCAGTAGTTCCCAACTGGTGGGTCATGAAGCCATTTTCAGTGAGTTGTTGTTATTAGAGATGCACCGACTGTAAAAATCAGAGCCAGTTCTGTATGTTGCCTATGGCAATATATAGCTCGTACTGATGTCAGTATGGTGTTTTTTTCAATACTTTGGTGCAACACTCCCACGAAGCCAGCGTTTCCTTTCATACCTGACCACAAAACAGATCAGTGTTTTCCACTGTGGGCCACCCAGGTGTACATTAAGAGCCACCCAAGTTTATTTGCCTACCATTTTTTCTTTCCTTTTCTGTATATAATCACTATCTGTGTATGAGAGTGATTTCCACTTGAAAAACCGCCCCATTAGTGTATCAATTGAAAGGTGACGACTCATCGAAAAATTGTGTCACTGTTTTTCCTGACTGTAGGATGATTGTGATGTGCTACCTCATCAACATTAAGTCTCAAAAAGTCATACTCACGTGCTTTGGTTGTGGGATATTGAGTGACACATCTGTAAAGCTGCGTGAAGCTTTACAAAGCACATATGATAAATACTGTTAAAAGTGCACACAAAAAACAATGAGGCAGGGCAGGATGGCCATCCGTACCCCCCAAGTACAGTGTCATTCTGGGGAAAATGCTGTCGCAGTTTGTCCAACAGGTCACATATCTGACCAATGATATCTCTTTTTGCTGAATAAGACGTTAACAGGTACAACACAACAGTTACACATCTGCCATGGACATTGGCTTGTGCCTGTTTTTGATGATGACTTATGTCTGTTAAAAGGGCTGATAGTGACCAATACTGATGTTAAACCAATCCATCAGTTCATGCTTTTTGCAAATGTGTCTACAAGGTGCTTTTTAAGCATATTTGATATGTTCTGTTCTGTCCATTTGTTCCTTCATGTTTTTCCTCATCCAGGGTCCAAACTGAAACATTTTTCTTTAAAACAACCTGATTGATTGCAAGCATTAGACATTTGTTCTGCTTGTTTCTCATTCAGGAGTTGGTGGTGGGTCTGGATGCCAGCTTTGTGAAGAGCCCTTGGTTAGGAAGTTAACAGCTACATGCTGTGCTTTTGTTCATTGTGAGGTAAATTTTCCAAATCAACCAGCCACAGTGGCCTACGAGTCATTAAAAGTATCATAACAGAGATTTGTACCAGTAAACAGTAAATTTAATCCCAGACATCTGTCTCTGCTCTGACACAGAGCAAAGAAGCTGCATTCTGATTAGAAGGATTTTTAAAAATTTGAGAGGATCATATTTCCTGTTTTCATGCCCACACCAGCCTAGAGCAGATATTACTGCCTATTTTTTATGATTTTGAAGCTTAATTTGATAAATTTAGAGATGCTTTTCAGGACTGCACTTTGGCCTGGTGATTAATAACACAGTGGCCTGTAGGGGTGGGAATCACTAGTGGCCCCTCGTTATATCATCATGATACTTATGCCACAATTCCATATTATTGCAATTTTAAACATTTTTGCAACACAAAGAGCATTGCGATACCATATATTGCTATCAATACCATTTTTTCAACTGTTAAGCTGATTTAGCATTAGCCTTGCCTCCATTTTTTATCGTATTATCACTGTATTTTATTTTCATGCGGCCCACCTTGCAAACCCCATGTGTCACGTCCATGTTGTTTGTGCCCTGCTTGCATTCTTCATGTCCTCTCCCTGGTGCTGCCATATATGTTGTACTAACTTTCTCCTGCTGTATGACGGTCACAGCTGCCGACCTCACTAGACAAAGGACACAACAGCATCATCAAGTGGACACCAGAGCAACTGATGCTGTTTATCCAGTATCATAGACGTCAGTTCATATTAGCAGTTAATTTGAAAAACATTGATACTTGGCGGAAGATGACACAATTTATCGTCGCGCAGAATATCGCGATACTATGCTGTATCGATTTTTTTCCCTCACCCCTAGTGGTGTGTCATACAACAAGCCTAAAATAAACACTTTACAGGGACTTTAAAATATGAATTTAGGTTTAATGACTTCAAAACACCATGGCACTTTAGATACTATTGATAATTGTAATTACAGAGATTGCATCATTTCAAAGCAAGTGGAATTAATAGGTATTAAGATATTGAAAATGAAGTTACTCCAAGACATTGGTTTAACATCAGTCTTGACCCCCTTGACAGACACTGGCCTTCAGGCAAATAATGTGGCATGAACTGCTGTCAGTAGCAGATGTTTTCTGATGTGTTGCATCACTTAAATGCTACCATCTGGCACAACTAATTCCTGATTCTGACAATCAGAAGAAGTGACTTGTTGATCTGTTTTTGAGGTCTAACATGACAGAAAACGTTGGCATTGTGGGAGACACAAAATCTAATCTAAGTAACATCGTCAGTCGGCTAAACTGTTATTTTAAAGGTCTGTCCCAGCCCTGATTTTCACAACCTAAGTTTGCACTATGGGACCTAAACTAACAACTGGCAAAGAGATGTTAGGGATTCAACTAAAACAATCATTATTTATTCCAAACTGAAGTCCTTTATTTCCGATTTCTCATAATCTACTGATCATTTCATCGTCTTTGACTTCTCACCGAGGCCTATGATTCTGTTCCTTCACCAGCAAATGTACCATCTAGTTTGAACAACTGTGGATACTTTAGCTCGGGTTATAACACAGGAGCAGAGCGAGTGTGGAGGTTGTTATTTTAATTATTCATCATTTTTCCAGGAGTCCTTCGAGGACCTTTAGGGCAGAGCAGCAGAGACATTTTTCATGTCACTGGCTCACAAACAGAGCCACAGTCAGATACCTAGGTGGTATATTCTATTTTTGAGAATTGTTCTCACATTAATAAAAGTGTGCAGTTACTTGTGAATAAATCGTCGACTTGTCTGGTATGTCACAAGTCATAAAGGGGTTTAGTTGCCGCTCCCCTTAAGCACACCCTGTGTCAGAGAGCGGCTGGCCCCCAGGTTGGGTTACTGCAGTTATTCTTGGTATGAGCTCCTCCTCACTCATACTACAAGACTCATCTGCTATTGTTTTACAGTGCAACTTTCTGTGGCTTTGCTGTGTTTGTTTGATAACCACTTTTTAATATCATGACCTTTACCTTAAAATGGAAACATATTAGCTAAAATGAGAATGCATTATCAGCTGATTTCAGCCTTGAAGTGTTGGTTGAAGTCTTGATGTAGCGCTCATGTCTTGTTTTTGTGGTTTGTATTTGGTGGGTGGACATGGTAACTCTGATGTGCTCATGTGGTATCAAATGCAACCCAAAGCAGCTTCAGAGAGCAACAACAACCAACACCTCTCAAGCACTGAGTCTCCACTTAAATTTTATTTCGAAGGCTTTTACTGTGCTGTTTGCATAAAAGCACATGTTTATGTAAGATTAGAATAACTGGAAAAATGAATGCAGATGCCACTAAATTCAGAACTTTTAAGCAGAAAGTCTAAAAATGTTTGGCGCATAACTGGTAGAGAGTGCAAACATGACACCATATTTTGCAGACATTTCATGTAAAAATACTGTGTTGACAGCAAGAATTAAAAAAAATGAAATAAATTAATGTTGTCAAGTTTTTGTCTGTCAAGTACTCTCCGATAACATTTTTAGATGTAACATATGCAGGCCTGAAAATGTCTGACATTCCAGGACATCCTGCCCCTGAAATTATTCAAATTGTTATTCAAATATAGCTTTCAGAGTGTGAAGTTTTTCCTTTTGGATTGAAGGAAGGAGACAGGCCATGATGTAAAAGAGACGCTGAGGTCATACCAGATATTCAAAATAGCTGGTGGAGCAGTCAGATGCTGTAATGACTGTTTTGGACTTTGTATCAAAGCTTTGTGTTATAAGCCATATCCACAGACTCGCTCTTTTTATAAAGTGTTTTTGAGAAGGAATACAATATATTGGATTTTCACCGGTATCTGATTGCAGAGACTTAAAAATCTATTTTAGCTAATACCAATATTGATAAAGATACATGTAGTGAAGACTAGGGCTATTTCAGCTGCGACTATAGACATGTCAGTACACGACTTTTGTCGTTTTTGAAAAGAAAGCAACTCGATGCTGTTCTTTGTTCCTCCTTTAATGAAGAAATGCCATCAGGTTCTGATAAAACTGGCGCTTTAGCAGCGTCCACGCTAATGTCTTCCACCATAATTGCACCAGCCTCTTGTTGCTCCTGTATACGTCACGACTCCGCTGTGCCTGAAAGTACCGCCCCTCGTTGCTGATTGGTCCTGTCACTTTCTAACTGGGCCCAAATGATTTAGATAGGAGCTTTGCAAGATGGATTTGCCAGTGAGAAACACAGAATCGGGTGAATCCATCTGCTATGCAAGGTTAGCAGCAAGGCAGTAGTCATTAAAAACAGCTATAATGACTACTAACTGTTTCATAGCAGGCTGAAAGCACACACCCCTAGTTCGAACCTAAAACTTCAGTCCATAAAATACACTTCAAAGTTAAATGAATGAAGATGAACAAAGAAAAAGACTGCCTTAAACTCCACAAATGTATTACATATGGCCAATTTTTACAGCCAATATTACAAATGTATAAATCTTCTGAAATTATCATTATTGTTTTTATCAAAAATTTACTTTATAAGCTACTATCTGCCAATACAGTACCATGCCAATAATGCAGTGTATCCCTAGTTGTGGGATTAGATTTGTTTTGAATTGGCAATATACCAATATAAAGGGATGCGCAATATCATTGGAATGATATTGGTATATCAGCAGATATTAGCTTCAAACTTAATTGTGGTATTGACAGATACAAAAAAAATCTGCCCAGATTTACAACAGATACATCTGCTGCCCACAATGGCCTATACACTTCAGCTGTATGCATGAGTAAGTTTAAGAAGTTTAACTCGACCTACAGTCATTTGCATACGTATTGGACATGCATGGTGCTAAGGATTCATCACAGGGCCTGGGGTACCACAACCAGGGGCTGGCACACTTGTGTGTCGCTCGGCAGCCAAGGTCAAGCTTGATGTTTTGTCTGGACTTCTGGTGGTTTTCGGGCCCTTGTGACATCCATGGCATGACTAGGGGATTGTGGCAGCCCTACTACCTGCTCGGGCAGCACCCTAGATCATGCTTACTCACCACATCCACCGCCTACTGTTCCCTGAAGGTACTGACTTTATTTTTCCAACAGATTATTTTCCCATGTCCCTGGTAACATGCAAGGACATCCAGAGCACAACTGGGGTTGTGCTAATCCTCCTTCCCACCCAATGGTGATGGTTTCTCACCACATCTGCGCCTTTCTTCAGCCTCAATTGTTTGGGCCATACTACATTCATATTTCAGTATCACAATCACTATTGTCTGAAATGAATTAGTAAATATCAGCATATCAAGCATCCATACAAACAAAGATTGACCTTAGTGTTCTGACTCATACATTAGTTTGGTGAAAAAATATCTTTTACATGACAAATTAAATCTTGTGAACACAACAAAGTCACAAGAACAACTTATCAATTCATGATATGGGAACATACAGTGAGTAGTTGAATGCACTGCAGTATTATTGACATTGTTTATTTATTTATAATTCATAGTGTAGGTAGCAGGCCAGGTCAGGTGCTGCTGTCTTAGCTTAATGCAGAGCAGAGCTGTATTGATCCCTCTCTGTAGCATACTGCTGTTTGCTCAGATATTTGGATTAACTTCCTCTAAGTGATTCAGCCTGCTCAGCATTCTGCTCTAACACCATTATCATGACACGGCTTAATCCTGCAGAGCCGGAGACTACAGCATCATTTAATCTCTACAACACTTTCTCCTGTTGTTGTCATGAATACAGTTTAATAGACAACTTTACATTTCAACAGCCTGTAGAAACGTCACCATTTGATGAGTGATTATGAAGTAAGACTTTGCTCTGACTTCTTTGTGTTAATCTTGTTTGCATGCTGAGTACTCGCGCTGTTGCATGTCTGCTCTTGTCCATAAGCAGATCATGGTTGTAATGATGACATACTTGAGTCACTCAGGAAAGGCTGACTGTGCCCCCCGTCTGAGCAGGCCTTTTTCTGAACATGACTGATTATAAGAGAGAGGAAATCACAAACACAAACTTCATGTGATCTACAAATAACACCAAAATTTGTTAGATTTGGAGCATCTGCTGCTGCCATCTGGTCTGTTTATTTAATAGTTTTTTGATTAACACATGCTAGCTGTTTGTTAGTTCCTCTTTGCTTTAAAGGTTTGTGTTTTTAGCCTTTGGGGGCAGCTGGTAATGTACTTTTGATGTGTGACTCTGATGTATGTGAGTCAGAACATGTGCCAGTTTCTGATCCGCAGCTCAGGCTGTGCTGCTAGACTCGAGCATTCCTCTCAACTTTCTCACATCCGTCCTGTGATGTTGGCTTATCTGAAGCCCTGAGTGTGCACACAATGAGAGGAGAGAGCAATCACATATCTTCTTTTTCTCTCCTCCTGCAGGCAGTCTTTCCAAAGGCCTCCTTAGCGGTGCTCTCATTTGTGCAGCAGCATCCTCACAGCAAAATGTGGAGAAAAAAAAGCAAAGTGGACTTTTCATAGAATCTCCCCACACAAGGTTATAAATAACATGGCCTGCTCAAAAGAAAAAAATGCTTGTCACTTTATGTGCCCCTGCCCCCACACCTTCACACGAGCACAGCAAACCCCTCCAGGCTCAGATTTGAGAAAATCTAAAGAACATGCAGTATCCGTGTGGGATATTCTCTTTTTATTGCTATTTAAAGGCATTTTTTTTTCTCTTTATTACAAAAATAAATATTCTTGAAAGGGTCCTTGTTAGCCTGTTGATGGTGACAGTAATAGTTTTATTACAGTATGCTAAAACAGGCAGCCATGAGATCCTCGTGTGGGCGCCCACATGTCAGTGGACACAGGGAGCAGGGGGAGTCACCACAGATGGCGGATCAGCATGCTAGAAATTCAGATTTTGCATGAAACTGTTTCCGTGCTGCCCCCGCATCAATCCTTACTGCCTTCTATAATGTCTGAACCGTTAAAAATACTGTCCTACTTTTTACCCCGCTGCCTGCATTCATTAAATCACTCCTAGGTTCTGGAAATTTGAAACACTAAAGCCAAATCATCAGCAGCTTATTTGCATTTTTCCACTTAGGATAACTCTCTATTTCCCTCTCATTATTAGCATCGAGTCTGTGATGGAGTTTTCACAGTACATTTTTTAATGTTTGATACGATGCTTGTAAATCTCAAAATATATCCAATCTGTTGTATCACTACAGTAACAAAAATAGAAGACCTAGGTACTCATGATTGGGGAACATCCCATTCTGAATAAACCCAAATGGAGCAGCCAGAGTCATGGATCACTGTCTAAACCACTGATTTACTGCTGATATTTTTTGTGTAATTTAGACACAGTTTTCTCTCTTTGGCTTGTGGCATCTTCTGGTAAAATACAACTGGTGAACTGTATTATTTTAATAAAAACTTTAAAATGTTATCAGTTGTGATTATATAAAAGTATAATCACTTATTTTGAGTGATACTGAGATCAGGATTATTAACATAATTACTGATTGAATTTATAATGCTTAAAAATCTATAAACATGAATTAGTGAACAACAAACATTAAAATTTACCACACATGACAAACGAGCACAACATGGCATGTGGCAAAGTACTCGTTTAATCTCAGTTATCCTTATTTCTAGGGGTGTAGTCAACCAAAGCAAATGTCGGTTGACTGAAATGTCTTCCACATGCCGACCAATCGATTGGTTTTGGGGGAAAAAAGAAAAACTGTCCTGCTAGATCCATCCATCCTGACAGAGAGCTTCTAACAGCACACACTCAGTGTTATAGCGCTGAGCCATGTTGGAGAGATGGAGAACAACTTTCTCAATCCATCTCTGTTATGAGCTGTGAGTGGGCTGCAAATGTATGCCTTTATCTGTTATTTTTCCATGGGTGATATCCACAAAAAACGATAGTGTTTAAAGGGAGGTTTCGGTGCGAGAGAGGGAGAGAGAAGTTGGGCAGGGGTGAGCAAGCAAGAGAGAAGGCGCTGATCTGAGTCATCAATCACCCATCTGTTTGCTTTATTTCCATGGTTTTTAACCACATATTAATGAGAAAACTGAAGTGTTCAAAGTGAGATTTTGGTGTGAGAGAGAGAGGGAGAGAGAGAGGGGAGGTGTTGGGTGGGGGTGAGCAAATGAGGACGAAGCAGCGGACTGCTTTTGAATCATCAATGACCCATTTTTGTCTTGGACTGATACAAAATTTCACATAAACTCGAACTTGTTCTGAAAAAAAAATATGATGGACAAAAATTTCAATGTCAGTGTGCAAACATGATTGGAACAACATGAGCTGGATTTCATTTCTTAACGTGCGAAAAATTTGGACCAAAAAAACAGGCTCAATGTGCAAACGCCTTAACTCCAATATTTTACATCTTTTATTTTTTAAATCAATTTTTAATCATTTTTTTTGAAATAGTTTCTGATGTTAGCACTATACAGTCTATTTTTTGTAAGAATGCATTGTGACTGGGCTGTGGCAACCAATGGCAGGCTGTTCTGTCTTTGTTAAATTGTGCAAGTCTTAACACCTAAATCCTGTGAGATGCTTCCTGTAGCTCATATTGGACAGAACAAGAGACAGAGAGCCTGTGATGGGGCCCTCTGTGTCACTGCTGACAGGAACTGCTTGGACATGCAGGGATCAAATGGAGCTAAGAAAAAAAATTGGGTAACACGTAAATATTTTGAAGACTTTTCCGTTACAGATTGATAATTCTTTTACTTTTCAGTCTCCAAGAGATGAGAGAACAATTTTGTTGATGAAAGTCTTACTTATTATTTTTAACTGTGTGTCACTCTTAAAAATCTTTGAGTTGTAACCTAATTTCTGTTTAGTTTGTTCTTTTGTCTTTAAAGTCCCTTAACATTTTTAAAAATTTAAGTGACATTACTGCAGCACAGCTGCAGCTTTAATCTCAAATCCCAGGTTGTCCTAAAAAAAAGGATGTTTAGAGCTTGACTGTGCACCACAGGGATGATGTTTTACAAGCTTTTTAATACAAAAAGTCCAGGCCAGACAAAATGGTTAAAAATAGCTCAGAGCTCAGAGGGATAACAGTTGAAGAACTGATTCAGAGCCAACCTGTGTGCACCTGCCTATGTTCATATGATTGTTGTGATCAGTTCAGTAAGCATTTTGAATTATAGTCAAAATATCTTTGCCTATTTATATGACAGTAGCATTAAACATGACCCGCTTGTTGCAGCTTATGCTGTGTAATTTACAGACATTAACATTAGACAGCATGCAACACTTCATTACCGAGGTTAACTAAAGATAAGTCTACAGGTTGGTAATTAAATAGAAACTTTTAGGGACCAGGAGACATCACTGTCTCTCCTCTGCTCTCTGTCTGCCTGTTGCAGATGCTTACGTGAAAATGTAGGTTTAAGTTCAATGACTTAATGAAAGGACTTAATGAAACGGATTTGCCAACTAGTGAATAAAACGGGCAGAAGTGGAAGACGCTGGGACTGAGGATGGAGCAGAGACACTTACAGTGCCTCTTCAGTACAGACAAAATCCTGCAACTCCCAGCATATTCATGTCAAGTTGTTTATGTGTTTTAAAGTTCTTCAGAGCATAGCCATTTAAGGCAATCAGAAAATAACATGCTCTGCAACACTGCTTTCTTTGTCTACTGGCACTCCTCTCTCTACCTGGATTGCACACCACTTTACACTAATTGACCAACCAGCTGAGTGGATACCAGCTATTTTTGTTGCTATGTTATTGAAGCATCTATTAATACTGTTTAATTTTTAGTAGAATTTTCTCCTGGCTTAGATATCTGGTGTTTCTGGATCAGCTGCCACTTACATAAAGGTTTAAGCAGTGAATATGATAAAGGCAGAAGACATCGGAATGCTAAACTTGCATGCCAGACTGGGAATGCATAATTTATCATAATTGCCTGGCATGCTGTAAACATTCTGAATCCTGCCGAGATAATTGAGCCCTGAACACTTACTTTGTTTTGACAATTCTGTTAGAGAATTCCTGCTCCTTGTAACCAATCTGGAGAGAATTTTAAGTATGAAAGGATTTTCTGCAACAGCTCAACTCTGCCGTGATGGCTTCAATTATTATGCCTTGTCATCACCAGCTCTCCAGGAGAGGCAGGGGACCTCAAAGTGTCATGGCAACTTGAGTGTTAATCTAAGTTTTTCTTCAAGTAACAGAACCTAGTGATAGGAGTGCCTTAATGGGATCCCACCCTGCTATGATTCATCATGAACTTATAACAAGTACATCATTACTGGAAACCTTTGAACAGGTTTTTAGCCGTTATAATACAGATAGCTGCAGCAGTGGGCTAAAGACACCATACAACCCACTGCAGCACAGAGCTTGTGTTAAAGCCCCTGACAGGCCAACAGAGACACTTTGCAAAGCGAGCACACTCGCTGTATGTTGCTGTCATTACAGACACGACACACTTTTGACCTCAGTGCTGAGCTTCAAGTTACTTATGTTTACATAAACAGGCGGTGTTTGGCTTGTAACCTGGCAGCTCTTTAGGGTCGTTGTGAAACGCTGATGACTGGACTCAGACTGAGCTGTTGTCTGTGACGTATCACTCTACTAACGGTGGTATCGACTATGTATGCACTACAACACAACATGCATTTCAACCAGGGACAACGTTGCAGTTATCCACTCTGTGGCAGACATTTTACAGATGACAGTAATGAAACTGGTTTACCAACAACCCCTTTGCCACATGTTTACAGATGATGTTTTATATTTTGATGTTTTATAGTATCAAAAAGTGTCAAGATTTTAACAAAGTAAGGATCTCCAGTCATTATTTTATCAAAACTTTCACAACCCAAGGCAATGGAGCCGTAACGGATGATTCAGATTCACAGGTTTGTCCAACTGGATTATGGGTGATGACAGTGTCTAAATTGCACAAATACTCTGGCAACAATTTAGTACCAAAGCTGTGTGCATTTTTGACGGTCCAGGGATGTGCTTGTGATTTTGGTGGCTGAACACTATTAAGTGCCCTATTAGATGGACTAATGTTTTAAATGCCTGTGATAATTTTAACATTATCTTCATATTTTCAGCATTGCATGGGTTAAAATGTCCTTTTGTAGAGTGGAATGCACAATATTTATATTCCACCAAGGAATCTCTCATTCAAATAAACAGCAAAAGATGTAAGCAGAAAGATAGTGCTCTCGGTCCACCCTCTGCTTACTTCATCATTTTGAGTTGTGAATTCTTCAATAAAGACTGCACTCCATATTTGTATTTACTAAACAGTAAACCAGTGTTGTCTTTTCATGTGCGGATTTCACATTACGTAGGAGAAAAGCTGTTAAAAGTGGCCTCCCTGGGTCATGCATCGTCATTGATTTACTGTTAACTAAAAACCACCTGTGGAGTTCAGTTTGTTTTTAATGGAGTCATCAATTCAGATCAAGAGGGAAGGGGGTGGATGTTGGAGTTCAGGGCACAGCAGATGTTGGAAAGTAATCCTGGTCCATGTCAGGGAAGCAGCGCAGAACATGAATGAGAGAGGGCAACTTCTAGCAGCAGTTCATGCTTCCTCATGTGACACTCTTTGAAATTACATTCAGCAACAATAAACATAAAAGTATCTGAAGGTGATGTAAGAACTCAATAATGAAATATAACGGGAATAGCCATGTGTGTATTCATAAGCAGTGGCTTGTTTGATAAAGTGGGAATGTAGTCCCTATAATGTTTGTGCGTGACAAGTGGTGGCGGTCCCCTTATGGATCTTATTGATTATCTCGGTGGCCTGCCGCACAGTCACATTCAGCACATGTTTAGCTCACACACAGTTACAGCTGGTCCACACGTTGACCCACATTTATTGACCTCTTTATGTGGTTGAGTTAATTAAAAGGAAAAAAAACCCCAGAACAAAACAAGACAATGTTGTAAAAAAAAACTAAAGAAGTGTATACATGAAAACATATCCTTGGCAAGGTGAACTGTTTTTCCCTCCTAGTGTTAAAGCTGTTGCAATGTCACGGCCTTATAAACAGTTTATTTGTAGAAATCTAGCTCTGTTGCCCATGCACGGTTCATTTTCCTGTAAGTGACAAATCATAACAAAGAGGTGTGTGTTTGAAACATCAGCAAGTGAGTGAGGAGGGTTTATTGTATTGTCTCTCATCATGCTACACTCTCAAACATGATCATGCTGTTCAGTTTACTGGCGTTTTTGTGAGTCCACTTAACAATATTGACTTTCATACTCCTCAGGCTTTAATGTGCTGCCATTACTCAACTTCTCCCATGATGTCACCTCTGTTTAAATGACTTCCTTGAAGTTTTTGTCAGGATAAAGAGCTTCTCATGTGATGTCCCAATAGAAACACTAAACCCCCACAGTGATGCTGGTTAAGTGGGCTGTAGTATTTCCAGTTGATTCAATGGTTGCTGGAAGGCAACACTCACTCAGAGTGCCACTCCTGAATGATCTCATCATGTGGGTCTTTTCCACAGTGGCACTGAGGTGAATGACTGAATGCTTTGATCCAATGTAATCCACAAACTAGCATGACAGCAGTTTCAACAGAGCAGCAGTGATGGCTGTCTTATGCCTCTGCCTTGTTAATAATTAAACGTCTATATATCCCAGTTAGAAGCACTCACAACCAAAATTCTCAGTACATTGATACTTTTTGATACCAAGACTTTAAAGATACAGTCTTTTATAATTGAGAATAAGAAAGTTGCCGATATTGTGTACGTAGTCCTTTTTATTTTTGATTTATCAATATCACCAGTTATATCTTAAAATAACATTACATCACGGAGCCTGTGAAACTCAACAGCAGTATCAATTAGCCAAAACGTTGATCTTCAGATTCTTGCAAAATACAGAACCGGGACCTTATGGACCCAGGTGTTGATCCCCATCCCTAGTCATGAGTTATTCCGGCAAAAATTGGTATCTAACAACTTGGCAAGTCAATTGGATGGCCCATTTCTTTAGTTCAGAATGAAATAACTCAATGATTGACATGGATTTATGTAAAATTTGTGCAGCCATTTAAAGCCCTCTTTTGAGTTTAGAAATGCTTTAACTCTCTGGTAGCACAACCAACAGGCTGATGACTAATGAGTAGGTCAGCGTAATGTTTGGTGCAGAAATTTGAGGTTTTCAGAGGTCCAAATAATAAAACTTTGGTTCACAATCCACAGATTTTTCTCAGATGTGCATAGATGGTGACATGTTGGACAAAATTTTTGGTTAAAAAAAAAAGTACTAGCACCATTAATATGGCATGCTTGTGTTAGCTCAGTGCTTGATTGCAGCATTGCAGAGAAGTTGATATGGCTGTAGACTCTTCTCTGTTTGAGTAAAAGCCATGTCTGCCTTTGGAGCACTGAACGTACTTAAATTGGGTTTGAAGAAGTACTTAATAAAAACTTGGCAAAGCCATTGTTTGCAACCTTTTAGAACTTGAAGTACATGAAGTTGACAAGAAGAAATCTCATTCTTAGGCTGAGTGTGTGCTGAGGTAAATTCACGGAGGATTATACACAGTCCATAGTTTCCTGAAATGCTAATGCGCTGCTCCACATACTTCAGGTCTGACTGTAACTTCTTTAACCTCATATGCTCATTCAAGGGATGATTTGGCCGTATGTTGTGGCCCCCAGCTGTAGGCATGATGCACAGCTGACTCCCATGATGCTCTGCCACAGATGTCATCCACACTGTCCCCAGTGACATGTCGGCTCTATTGAGTTACAAACAAACCGTGTTGTGTTTGCATGATGGAAACCGCTGACAGAATGAGGGATTGTTTTACACTCTCATGTTTTTCTTTCTTCTTTCACCCAGTTGACTCCTACCGGTCATTTTATTCCTGTTTGTGTCTCAGACAACCTCTCTGCTAAAGCTCTAACCTTTTGTCAGGGTTTGAATTCTGATCACATTCACGCATGACCAACGCAGCCACTATTTCCGTGCATTTGTATGCAAGCTGGCAAAGCGAGAAGTGCCGTGGTCCTAATGATCTCACAGTCTACTGAGCTTGTACTCTTAGCCAAGGCTTGTGAAACGAACTTGTGGCTTTCAAAGGCTGCATTGCATCCTAAAAGAGGCTTTTATCTCAATCAGCCAAAAGCTTAATGTGTGTTTTTGGATAAATGTGTGCGTCTCAGTCACAAATTAATAATCTCTAATTGCCACTTTAAAGATCTCAAGCTTGCACTGAATGAAGTCTGTGGTGGTGCAGGAGGAAGCAGGGAGCCTTGTAGAAAACCTGAAGTGAATCAGAGGAAGTGTTGCACAATAGGAAGTGGCACATTTTTTAAGTGTGTCTATTTGTTCCAGGTTTTTATAAAAACCCTGCAATTAGCTCATATTTCACAAGGACAGAAGGACATGAGGACAGAACTTTATTGCATACTTAACCTGCTACCTCTAACCTCACTGGTAAAGTTCCCTTTTATCACTTAATCTTAAAGGGAACTTAAAGTTACAGTGCTGTGAAAAAGTATGTGCCCCCTCTCTGATTCCTGAGTTTTTTTGCATATTTGTCAGACTTAAATGTTTCGGATCATCAGACCCATTTTAATATCTCATAGGGCAACCCAAGTAAATACAAAATGCAGTTTGTAAATGATGATTTTATTTATTAAGGGGATAAAATCCAAACCTATCTGACCCCATGTGAAAAAGTAGTTGCCCCCTGAACCTAATAACTGGTTGTGCCACCCTTGGCAACAATAATTGAAATCAAGCGTTTGCGATAACGTGATGAGTCTTTCACATCCCTGTAGAGTAATTCCACACTGCAAGAAAACAAACTTTTTTTCAAGTTTTATAGATTAGGAAATTGCATTTTTTTAAAAAATTGCATTGAATTTCCCTTTTGGGATAAATAGCTTTTAACTTTTGAATGCTTAGTTTTAAGTAGAAATCTGAAATCAATGAAAATCTAAAAACCAGACCTTAGATTGTGCCTCTGAGTCCTGAGTTTCATGTGATTTTTTTGTTGTGTTTCAGAGGCTGACTTCTGCTGGAGGACTGTGACCCGGGGCCACCTGCCAGGCCGGGCCTCCCTGCTCCTGACAGTATCACAGATCCATTGCTGGTAGGTCCAGAGCCAAGTAACACCTGTAGGGGTGTAAGAAAATATCGATACGCTGATACATTGCGATATTTCGCGTCGCAATACTGTGTCGATAGTTTAAAATGCAGTATCGATATTTTTAAAGTAATAATTTTCTTTGTTGGTGTGGTAGTTTGTGGTGTAATTTCACCCCCTGACTGCTAGATGGTGGTGGGCACCACCAGTTGACTCTTCCCTCTTCTCCTCTGCTTAGACAACGAGGTCACACAAGACTTCCGGTCTGACCGAGCCGGTTGCTCATGCCTACCCAGCAGTGCAGCTTCTTGTCATTAAGTTAAGACATACAAGCTGATGTACCATGAAATATAAAAGACTTCAGTACATTTACTCTATATTGATTTATTTTTTTCTCTTTTCATTTCATGACAACAAATGGGAAAAATCCTCATCTTCAAGTTGCACAAAAAGAGTTAAAACTCTAGATGATGCAGGACCATGTATTTTAGAATACACCATATATTTTTTATTTGTACACTATACATATAATTGTAATACATTTTTATTAATAGCTTAATTCTGTTCTGTTATACTCCATATTAACTTAAAATTATATAGTTATTTATTTCTATAAATAAACATATATATACACACCCACATATACGTACAAATTTCCAGTCTATGTATTTATGTTAAATTACAAAAATATCACAAAATATCGATATCGGCACCCCCATGTCGCAATACTAATCGTATCTCCAGGTTCTTGCCAATACACACCCCTACACACCTGTGAGTCTGTTTTTAAACAACTGTTCCAAAGCAGCAGCCCGTTGAGTCCTCTGCAGAGTATTTTCTCAGTAAGAAGAACGTTTTAAAAATTTGTGTTTGGGCATTTTGCCTTTATTTGAGGAAGACAGGACAAATGATTGAGTTGGAAATCTTAAAGATTGAGTTGGAAATGACATGTGAGAAGGGGTCAACTATGGGGCCTGGCCTAAGCACTATGCCATCTGACCCCTAAGAGGAATAATTTTGTCATGTTGAAAAGCAAAATAGACCAACGACAGATAGAAATTAAAGACAGTTGATTTAATATAATGTAGTACAAACAAAAAAAACAGCAAATCCTTAGAAGTGAGAGGCTGAAACCTCACATTGTTCTATCTGTTTGGGTTAAAAGTGATTTAAAGATGAAACATGCGCTATGATTGGTTTCATAAAAATGATTAGGATTGGGCATTAATTCCAGAGTGTTTTGAACCAGTGGTTCTAGCCTCAGGACCCACCACCACGTTCTTGATGGGGAAATCACAACCAACATTTCTGACTTTTTTCAACCAGTCAGATTTATTTAGTGAAAACTGTTGCTATTTGGATCATAGGTGCTCCAAAAGGTATGACAGAGCAAAGACTGAGACTAATCAGGATGTTTAAACGGTGCATCGTACAAAGTTGAGAACCATTGCTTTAAACAAAATTCATATCCTCTAAAAATGATTTGTATTTTATATTGGTCTGTGTATTTTTTTGTGCTTTGTCTTTAGGCATCAGCCAAAGTATACAGTGCTGTTAATGACATAATACACTTATGGTCTCAGTAGGGAAATGTGTCTCAGGCTCTAGAGCAGCACACATCCAGTAGTCTCCACTGTAGTACAAATAAATAAAAACAATGATTTCATGGGGCGCAGATGGCCTAGCGGTTGGGTCACGCCCCATGTGTGCATGCGGCTGGCCTGTTGCTTTTTTTTTTCCTGCATATTATTTTCCACTCTCTCATCCCTATTTACGACTCAATCCATTATCCTTGTCAGTATAATCTAAGGCAATAAACGTCCAAAACCTAAAAAACGAAAGAATCCATAACTTTAATGTGAAATGCCACACTTTTGATGCCTTCCTGCTCAAGCAAGAACTGCTTTCTGCTGCTGCACAAGAAGTTCTACTCTACTGCTGCCTATATTTTTATCCTTTTTTTTTTTTCTTTTTTTTAATCAAAGCTTGTTGATGATGAGAGTTGGACATACTTGCCAATAGTAGGACACAGCTTGGTTATGCTTCTACTGAATCTCATTTGAGAAAGAAAATCCAGAGAGGAGAAGATGTGGATTTATGCCGTTAGGGTTTTACCATCCCTTGAGTAATGGTGTTCTCTCAATTATGCTAAAAAATAATATATACTTGAGCAAAATATAACTAATATAAAATGAGGATTACTGCCCCAGAACACTGGCTAAAATTGACTGTTCATATTGAATAGGTAACATTAGGTAGCATGAACTAGTTAATGTTAGCCAAATAGCTCTAACCTATGCTTTGATGATGCTGAGGATTTTCTCTTCACAGTCTAAACTGCAGCATTAATTGACCTTAACACATTAAAATGGATAAAACCGTCTATGTTTATAGGCTGTAGGGTTGGGTATTGTTTGGGTTTATCTGATACCGGTGCTAAATTGATACTTATAAAACGGTACCAGTACCTAAGTGGTGCCTGAATCAATACTTTTAGGAGGAGAAAATCTAAAATGGCCAATGGTGCTAAAACTAGTTTTATAAATGCAAAGGCATTAACAATTAGAAAATCTACTTCGAACAAATTTCTACAATTAATTGCAAAAACGTTAACCAACTCTGATAAATTGTACTTTTACTAACAACTCTACCCTCTGCTCTACACTTATTTTTTAATGACTTATTTTTTAAGTCTTTTAAATGTCTTTTAAATGTTAGTCCTACTAAAATTTTCACGTCCATTGACAATTTTAACTACTTATTTGTTAATACTACTTTGTTTTATTCTATTTTTAAGTACATTTAAATCATAAACTATAATGTTATTATAATACATGATGATCTGTTGTTTGTTTGCACACAAACTTCATTCCCCCCACACACAAATCAGGGCCTGGGCCCCCGACCAACAAGTCTAGATTCACCCCTGCTCTCAAACTAATGAACACGCATCATGTACCTCAGGTTGACAATCAGCTGCAGGACAGAGAGGTCTATGATGGGACAGAGTGCAACATCAACAATAACAGAGAAGGAAAGGGACTGAACTTTGACAGAGGTAAAAGTCAGACAGCTTTTTGTCTCACCTCCATTGATCTAAACCACAGAGACACTGCTGCATGCGTCTCTGTCTGCCTTCATACCATCTAAAGTATAAAATAGGAAGTGAGGTAATGCCTTGTCTGATCGTTTATATTACATCCCTGCTGTAGAGACAAACACTAATCCAGTACACAACACACCATGCTCTCCTTCATTAAAGCCTATCGCTCAATGATGACCGCTCCCTCCCTCTGTCTACCATGAATACAACATCCTGATCATTACAAAGAGGAATTTCTCAGAAACAGAATCAAAATGATCGGCACTGTAAATTAGGGCTGGGCAATTAATCACAAATTAGATTAAACCGCAATATGGCAGACAAATCGCAGACAGTGCAACATTTCCTTAACCTGAAATGTGTCAAAATACCAGTTTGATGCAGTTTTCTTTCAGCAGAGATTTTATGCTCTACACATTATGCATACATTCAAGTGTCTTTTTCAGAATAGGGTTACTAAAAAGCCAACGTTTCCTGTTCATTTATATGTTTTTCTTAATTAAAATGAGAATAGCACAAAAAATGATCACCCCCTTGTGTATAGCAATTGATATCAAATTTGCTATATGAGCCAAAATCGCAATTAGATAATTTTTCAAATCATTCATCCCTGGTTTAATTTATCCAATACTGTACTAGTTATTAAATAGAATAAATTATTGCTTGTGTTTTTCGAACTGTACATAAGATGAGGAACCTTAAAATAATTGCATATTAAATCGCAATTGCAATGTTTGGAGGAAAAAATTGCAATTAGATAATTTTTGCAAATCCTTCATCTCTACTATAAAAAGCTACTATATTGGCACGATAAGAGTGGTATTCTGTAGCGCACTCATGTAAATCAATTAAAAAAACTGATGAGGGCACCTGGATAAAAGCCATCTTGGTATCTTAGGTTCAAACAATTCAGACAAATATCTTTAAAAGAACAGTATAAGAAGAATAAACAGTTGTCACTTCTTGAGGCAAGAACCCAGAATTCACCCACTGATGCTGCGTCAGAGACAACACATGAAGTAAATAAAGACGCACCCGAGCAGAGCAGAGACATTACTTTGCAGCAGTGAATTAAATAAAACATGTTCATGCTCTGCAGAACTAAAACAAGTGTAGGCCTACATGAATTAGACTTAGACTTAGACAGACTTTATTGTCATTCAGTATGCAGCAGGTGTGTACAGAACGAGATTTCGTTTGCTTAGGCTTCAGTTTACAGATTCAAGTACAGTGCAAATATATGTGCAAAAAATATAAAAGGTGCAGAAAGATATAATAAAGGTGCAAGTGATCGTAAAATGTGCAAGAACTGCAAGGGGAATATAAATATATATAAAATATGTACAGCAGGAGTTTAAGGTGTATGGCGATTAAACAGTAGCAATAAATAATAACTATGTAATTATTATGGCAATTATGTCCAAGGCATTTTGTGCCTTTCATTTCCACTGGTTGGGGGTGTGTTGGTGTGATGAAATCTTTGTTTTGGTTCAGTTTGGTAGGTATCAGGTGTGTTGGCACTGGTGCCATGTTGGTATTGGATTTCGGGACTCATCCCTAGTCGGCTGTCATCCTGGTGAGGGTCTTAAAGGAATGATTCTTGATTAGATACATGTAAGAGTCACCAAAGGGAAGTTCTAGGGAGGGCTTTAATATTCTTAGAGATTAAAATAGTGTCACAAGAGCCCAAAACATGCAGTTTACCTTAGTATCTCAGTCTTTCTGCTAATATCAGTTGATGTAAGTGTGCGTCTTTTGTGGAGAAACTCAAAAAGCCCATGCTGCAGCTCCACAGTGTTCAGGCTGCCTCTTTCATGGGCTTTTGTTTCCCTCCAGGCCTCTACACCAGCCATGTGACTAAAAACTATGACTCAACCTAATAACTCTTTAAATGCACATAAAACAGGCTCATCAAGGCAGATGTGGAAAAATAAGCTCTTTTTATCAATGCAAATCTTTCATGAATACATCAATTAGCTTTGTAAACTTTCACTTTCTCCTCCAGATTACCATCACCATATCTGCTGCCATTTGTTTGCATGTCTATTTATATCTGTTAAAGGAATAAATTCATATCTGATCCTTTGAATGGACTACAGTTTCTGAATCGCAGGTTGTTGAGAAGAAAAAAGTGAAATACTCTACGTCAAAGCTTGTTTGTGCGCCTGGATTTCTCCTATTGTTTCAAAGCAATTTGGGTCATGCTGCATGCTGAAGGGCTTTGAATGAAAAGAGGCATTTCTCTAAACGGCAGTTGAGTCACTTACATTGCTTTCTTTCCAGTCGTGGTAATTTCCATGTAAATGTGGGCTCAGAATAGGTAGGAGGAAGAACCATACAGCACTTGTTTAAAAATAGCAAATAATTGAGACGTGTTAAAGCCTCGTATATGTAGTTTTTTATGCAGCTTCTTCCATTTTAAGACTAGAAAAATAGACATGTGTCATATTTTTTTTTTTTAATATGTAACTGGGACACTTTTGGCTTAAGTGGAGGTAACATTACATAGCTTTCTGTGGATGTTCTGGATAAGGCTGTGCCAGAGCCTGCCCCCACTGTGCCCCTCACATTCTGATTCTAATAAAAGAAATCCTGAAGGGGCACTGGTGCATTCACTAAAAAAATCCCAGAGATTTATTGATGGTTTCTCTTTCCTGAAAGTCTTACTGCACAGATCAGCCTCTAGCTTTAAGTTGATGGGTGGAGGAAGATCAAACTCTATGAAATAAACTTTATTAGCATCCATCACCTCATATTATTGAGCTGTAACATTGATCAAAGATTCAGATTCAGCACAGATATAGGAGACATGTCATTATGTAAGACTGCATGTGGTGCACCTACTGCTATTATAGTGTTAATGTGCCTTGCTGTGGGCGTATGTGTAATGCTGGCTAAGGAAATGAAGTGCATTGTGGGCCATAAAAAGCAGTTGAGTAATGCAGGTGCTCCCGGCTTCCTGCCCATATCTCACTTGAAGGCTGTAGTGTTTGTGTAACCACAGGGCGCAGGGTCACAGCCCGGCGTCCGCTCACATGACAAACGTGCAGCTTCGCTCAATTTGCTCCAATGCTTGCTTAAGTGTTCATACTTTTTGGTCACTTTTCATTGCTTTGTGGTTTTACTGATCAGTTCAAGACTGTTGTAATCAAGCATGTTGACTCATTTCCCTCCACAACAGCGAATATGAACTGTCATTGGTTGCCTTTCCTCACCTCCCCATACTAAGCCTTCCATCATTTCCCCTCTGCTTGCACGTCTGCCCATCCCTGTTGTATTTTCCTCCGTATCTCCTTGGAGACTGTTACCATGACACACAGCCGTCATTGGATTGGCTGAGCCATGGTGCTGGAATGCTGCGGCGCTTTGACAGCTAAGCCTCAGGTGGTTCAGATATAGGATCACTAAGTCAGTGTATCCCAGCGAGAGGCCTACAGTTCATGCGTGTGTGAATGTGTAGGCTGATGTCAAGCTGCCATGCTCGTCCTACTAAGATCCAAATCCATTCACTTAAATAGCCCCTGAATGACATACTATTTTAGCTAGCACGCAGTACACAGGCCTGTGGCGGTACGGGGGGAGTGGTAGACATGTTGCATTATAAATGGAGAAAGGAGACGAGTTAATGCAGCAGGCCGAGTTTTGTGTGAATATATTCAGAATGGATTAGCCTCGCTAAGCCACGGGGGAGGTGTGCTACAGTAGCCTGAGGTAAAGCTTTTCTTGGCTCTCCTGTTGCAATGTTTAAAATCAGACCAACACTGCACCCAGCTGGTGAAGCCTGGTAGTGTTTACATGAGGGATGGTGCACTGAAAACACAGATAGTAGTGGATTTGTAGAAAAAGGGATTCTTTACTTTTTGCTTTTTTTTTCCTTTGGACTAGCTGCCATTAAAAACAGGCTGATACTTGCCACATGTTTAGAAATGATACACTCTGTTATCCTGATGAACAACACTATTAAATAGTGATAAAGTTTGCAAAAGAAACCACATTTATTCATAAGTAAAGATGCACGGATACTATTGGTGCTGATATCAGGCCTAACTGCTTTTACTCATACTCATAAAACTTTCTGAAACATTACTGAATATCATTTACACCGGCGGTTCTCAACTGGTTAGTCAAGGCCCAAAAGTGGGTTGTGAAGCAGTTTTCAGTGGGTCGCGATTGGATGTCTGTTATAAACAAATGGTGGCAAAAGTCCTGAAGTCCTTATTAGGCATGCATCAATACCTTTGATTTGACCTTTTTTTACTGTGAAATTGGGTATATGTTTGATCAATATTTCAACTAATTTAATCTCCTCTTCTTGCAATAAATGGTTACTTTTCCCATGATAGGGAAGTAATTTCACAAGTTCTCTGGAAAATTGGCAAAAATTGATACATAATGATTGGGAAAGAGGCTATAAACTAGTCAGTTTTGTCCTTTTTCTTTTTTTATCGGGTGTTTTGGTTTATTCATGCTCTAAATAGCAACATATTCAATTAGCTAAACATGCGTTGTTGAATTTTTTTGGAAACTTGGGTTGTGATCTGTAGCAAGACAGACTGGTGGGTCCTGAAGCTGGACCAGTTAAGAACCACTGATTTACACCATGATGTTGGCTTCTCATTATGGGTGTTAAAAGGCAGAAAAATGACCTGTGAATATACTTGGGTGGCTGCAAAAATACCTCAGTGGCCCACTCAAGTATAGTCTATGTGTAGGTAACACTAAATTACTTTAAAATAAGTGATACTGGTGCTTCCCAATTACTTAGACATAGGGCTGAACGATTTGGGAAAATAATCGAATTGCGATTTTTTTACCCATTTAATATGTGATTATTTGTTAAGTTCCTCATGACATGTATTTTCCAACAAAAACAAACAATAATTCATTCTATATTATAACCAACACAATATTAGATTCAACTAGGGCTGGACAATTTTGAAAAAATATCCAATTGTGATGATTTTGACTCATTTTGCGAATTGGAAATGCACTGTTGTATTAAACAGAGTGATAATTTTAATACAATTCTAATATTTAACTAGGAAAACATACAAAAAATGAAGAAAATAGGATTTGTTTTATACACTATCCTAGAAATATTCCACTCGAAGTATTGCATGATATGCAATGCATAACATCTCTGCTGAAAAAAAAAAGTTTTAAACTCGTATTATGACACAAATTTCAGGTTAAAGAAATATTGCACCCTCTGCAATTTGAAAATTGCAGCAGGCCGTATTGTGATTTTATTTAATCATTTTCCCAGCCCTCCTAAGATATGCTCTGAAGAGGAATTAATCTACCTAAAATTACAAGCAAACTCCTGTTCACTGAATGAATTGCACAAATGCTTTGGCAATGTTTTGGCTGAAAAATTTTGTCTATTTTCTTTTAGTTGAAAGCAGTTAGTTATCCTATATTTGGTGCCCCGGACTGCAGGTTTTGCTTCTGTGGTTCAGTTTTCATTTTGGGAGCTTTAAAAGTTTTGTTTTACTTTAGATTAAAATGTTATTGTTAATGTAATGTAATGTTAATATTAATGTAATTTTAGCCAGCCACAGTCTTGTCCATATGGAAAATTGTTGTGGATAAATATCATATTTTGACCAGATTAACACTGCTGTGGATTGAGAATCCTACCTCTCCCTCTGTTTTCTAGTGGCAATATTTGATTTTGCTATTAAGAAGTACCTAAAATAAACTTGTTTTTAAGTCAAATATATATGCACTTATTTGCAACAGATGGCAAGAATTCTAAAGTGTTCATGAAAAACAACACAAAATGAACTGTCCAGGGTGCTGTTTTATCTCCATTGGTAGAGCATACCTATATAATGAAGCCTCAGTCCTTAAGTTCTGGGTGCAGATTTGAATCCCTGTCCTGGTGCATGATTTTTGCATTTCTTCCCCCACTTTCTCTCCTGATATTTCCTCTCTCTCTTTAGCTCTCCTATCTAATTAAGGCAGGGAAAGCAGAAAAATGCTCATTGAATAAATCCTTTGAGTGCCCAATGAGCATATTACTGTTGCGTGCTCTTACCTTAACGATCTCCGTACTTTATGTTTACTATTATTATATTTAAGTTTAAAACTCTGATATCGTGACAGTCCTATTGAATAAGGATCAAAAGTAGGCTGTTCCTCTCATTTACTTACCCTGCTTTCAGAAAGCGTACTAAAATACTCATAAATGTGTTTTTTAATTTACTGGTGTAAGTTGCTCCATTCTTGACTCAGCAGATGGAGCAGGCTCAGGCCCCACCCCGTCTTGCAGGTCATCAGAGATGATATGTCTGAGTGGGTGTAATATGTAGAGTGGCTTGTTATGTCAGCTAAAAGCTTCCAGCTTCTCCTCCCTTATCTATTATTGATGCCACTGGAGGGCTGACACTGTGTGACTTCCTGCCCAGGTTTTCCTCTGGGATCACGTCCGGCTGCTGTCATTCCTCTGCAGAGAGCTTCAGCGACCATCAGGCAGATTAGTATAAAGAGTGGCATTTACGTTTAGTCTGCAGAAATGTCATTTTAATTATGTTGTAGTCAAATAAGCTTGAACCCTAGGGTGGCTGCTTGTGAACACTGGATGGCACTCTAATATCAGACATCAGTTCTGCCTCTCAAATGGGAAAATATTATGTAGTACTGTGTTAAAATATTTATGTTTTTAATCTGTAGAATTCTGCAGCAATGGATCATTTGTTTAAAAAATGTGCCCTGTAACAGCTGTTGCTTTTGTCAGAGCATTTATGAGTTTAAGCATTTCTGAAGGGGAAAGCCTTGGGAGTGGTCTTGCCTTCTCCATGCATACTTTTATCCTCCAGATGGCGCTCCTTGCTCACTGAATAAAACCGCCAATGCTCCTCAGTCTAATTCTCATCATCCATCCTAAACCTCCTCTGTGCCCCACCCAAAATCCTGTTAGGGTAATACTACGCAGGAAAAATGTTTAAAAGTGATTCTCAGTTTATTTTAGTATTAAAATCAAGCTTTTAATTTTGCTCTGTATGCACTTTATTAAAGTGTAGTGCTCCTAAATGTTTAGGAGTGTTGACAGATTGGGATTTGAGGGTGCAAGGAGCGACGTTGGTGAGTCACAGTCAGAAGGTCAGTCGTGTAACGATGGTTTGGGGCTGTTTTTGAGCAGAAGAATGGGAGATCTTTACTTTTTATGGGTTTTGGGAGACAGCTGCACCCTAAGGGAGGTGCTGCTTGCTTAGACTGATGACAGTGAGTCAATATGCCCCCCTTAATGATTTCCTCACACATCCGAGGAAGAAGTCAAAGGACTCTCAAGGGCAGGGTGGGGAGGGCCGCCTTCATGCGGAGGCAGATGTTCGGAGGATGGAGGAGAGAATCTTTGAAGACTTTGCAGGAACATTATGAACTATGTTAAAGCACTTTGGACTGTTTTTGTTTCATGACCTTCAACAAATCAGTCATAATACACAGAAAGTATCACATAGTTTGTCACAACACCCACCCACCACCACCACCAAAACCAAGAGAGGTCAGCATAACTCCTAGACAAAAGTAGACAAAAATAATTTACATGCCTGTTAATATTATAAAGATCCATTGTCCACTTTGTCCTGCATCCTATGATATTATTTTTCCTCTTCAAATCCACTAAATACTTCATTTTTGAGCAGCATCTTCACCCTGAGGTGATCATGAATGCTGCTGCAGTGTTGACATTGAAGTTTAGTGAAATCCAGTGATCAGATATTAACATAGTTCCAGGCTGTCAGCATCCCTCTGTGTGTTTTTGATGCTATAAAGTGTCATATTGGTGAGACTAGAGTGGCGCTAAGAGCCTCTTCACAGAGCTCCATTTCAACAGATCCGGCGTTTTAGCTGACTCTTGTGTACGTGCCTGTTGCCATGGTTTCCAACTTTCATCAGGTGCTGTCCAAAGAGGGGGGCTAAGCCGAGGATGAGGCGCTTCCACTTTCATCTCCCTGTGATCTGCTCCTCCGGACAAACTGATGGTTTCATGTGTTCTTTTCCATTCATGCTGACAGGCTTCATCACAACCACGCTGATTTGATTCGTTATAGGAGTTTTTTTTAAAGGGGGTGTGAGGGGGGTATTTTTAGCTGCAAGAGTGAGATACGACAGCTGATACTGGATGTCACCTCTAGGATCGCCCTCAGTTCTAATAATTCAATCTTCATGTGAGGTTTGTTTTGATTTGCCAGAATGTGGGTGAGAGGGGGCTTTATCAGATGTTTACGCGGGTGCAACAATAGAGGCGTGGCCACGAGGTAATAGAGTTCAACCCCAAACAAATAGCAGAAGCCCCCACCCCATTTCTTCCTCCTCACTGCCATGTGCCCCATAAGCCATATTTAGTCAGCTGGGCAGGGCTGGCAGGACGTGATCTCGGGGTGAGGCGAAGTCCAGTGGGGGGGAAGGTAGGGGAGGAGGGGCACATGCCAGCCCCATTTGGGAAGTGCTCCCCCATTTTCTGCCTGTCGAATCGGGCCAGTGTCAGTGAGCTCCGGCGGGTCCAGGTCTGGCCGAGTGGGCTAATGCGATGTGGCGTGTCACCCGGGAAATCTAGGTCAAGTTTAAAGCTGCCGAGCTCTGCCCGCCTCTGCTGCAGTGTGACGCGCTGCAATCCCTCCCCTTCTACACACGCAATAATATTATCATACACCCTTTCAGACTTGATTCTTTTTTATTTACAGATCATTTAGAAGTGAATTAAAGGCACATATCTCCTCTTTAGATGCACATAATCTCAGATATAAACATCCACAATCATTACTACCTCTCCCCACCCCCTCCTCTACACCCCAGGCGAGCTCTCAGCCTCTCCACGGCAGAGCCCACGTGACGCTGCGCCCCCGTTAGGGAGGGGTAGGGGAGGGGAGGGCGTTGTTTTTTTCTGCCATAGTAAAGCAGCAGGGCACGTGGCTCCTCACGCTGCAGCCCCAGTAGTGGAATGTCAGCAACTATCCCTCCTGTACATTAGCCAGCCATCAGCCCCCCAAGCTGTTTTTTTGTGGGACGGTGTCGCAGTGCTCCGTTTCAGCTGTGCCTTGCTTCCCTGAGAGCTTTTATTAAAAGGAGAGGATGAAAGCTTGGAGATGGTGAAAGGCAGTGCCATCCAGAGGTCAGGCTGCTGCATGGGCGTGGCACTATTTTGGTGTCGTTTCCAAAATAAGCTCCCTGCACCAACTGCAATCTGCAAATATTTTAAATGGTGATTATTTCTGTGTAAATCCAGCATTTTGGCATGTTATTGATGCATTTATGTTTATTGCAAAGTGACTAAATAAATCATCACATGCAGATGTAATTAGAATTTTATATCAAGTTAATTTCATTAGTATATGAATAATTTTGCCTTCATTTTTTTAATTTAAAGATTGATTAAAATAATGAAAACCTGCTGGATACACACAAAATCTAATCACATTAAATCACTAAGTGCTCATAGTGGAATTAAATATTTCTCTATCGTCTCCAGTTGACTTCACTCCTCGGCTAATCCACTGTTTTTGGCGCATTACCTCATCTGTATTAATATATTCATGTGCTTTCAAGCCCTACTACTACTGTACTCGCTCCTTACCCAGAGCTTGCTTCCGATTGGCTGCTGCAATGTTTTCAATGGCACTAAATTTTTTTTTGCCTCCATGGATACAGTGAGCTGTTGGGTAGATCGGCTCAGCCAATGGGAGAGCTGCGCGGGCTCCTGCTTGTCAGATTCTGCCCCTGGCCTTAGAAGCAACCCTCCCCTCCCTCGCTGCGAGCACGCGATGGCTCAGTGGGGGGGTTCAAAACAACAACAAGGCTGTCGCCGGGCTCTCTGCGCTGCCCCGGACATGCCTGAACTTCTGGGTGCCACCACAACCACCGAAGGAGAGAGAGAGAGGGAGAGTTTGGTGGGGGCTTCAGCTCTTCAATCCCCCTCTGATACAGTATCTATGTTGTCTCAGGCAGCGCTGCATCCTCTCACTCTGACTCTGTTATCATTAAGCAGCCAGTTCCTCTCAGTAGCACTCACTGTTTCATCTTTAAAGGCAGGGTTTGCATCATAACAATCCATTTAAGCTGCAAAGTTAGGCCTGGTTTAGTAGAAAAATGCAATCTGTAAATAATCTTGGTATGGAATTTAAGTTGACAACTAAGATATAAAAAGCTGTAAATGATACAAATTTAATCAGCTCTTTTCTGGTACACTTAAAGACCTTCAGCTGGACTTTGAAATGCAGCCATGCAAATCCCCGTCCTTAAAATGACCTCGTTTCAAGCAGCCCAAGGGAGCGGCGCTGGGCCTACGAGGCTGCCAGCGCCTGCATCGCAGCTCTATGAGTTTGGGCATCTCTGCCAGCCAGCCAGCAGTGCTCAGTGTGCGGAGCGGCTGAGAGGTGGCAGCAGAGGACCAAAGGAGGTCCTGCTGGCTGATGGGAAGTGCCCACATCATCCAGCAGGGTGAGGGCGGTGACAGCTCTCATCCCTTCTGAGGCTGGATCAGGTGGTGCTTTCTGACAGCCAGCGAGGTGCCGGCGCTGGCACAGTCAGACATTCAGGTCACATTAGAGGAGGGGTGAGGGAGACGAGAGTGGACAGGGCAGGTGGGTCTTTGCAGGTGGTCACAGGGTCCAATCAGGGGCAGTTTTAAAGGGGTATTCAATTTAAATTCAAGTAACTGAAGTTGTTTTTACAGAAAAGGCCCTTCGCAAACTAATGAATGACAAGTGGACAACAACATGTCTGTAAAGTCCACACAAGGGTTGCCATAATGCAAGAATTTTAATCTGACATGATACTAGTGATAGTCAAATGAACCAAACTGGTTTCATTACTTCTGCCACGAAAATACGAAAGTCCTTGGCACCAAATGTTGGGTCATTATTTTGTTTTTAATGACAAAAAACTGCAAGCAAACCTCTGCACACTGTCTAAATTGCACAAATACATTGGCAAAACTTCGGTTTTGGAACATAAACTGTCATTTTCTCTTCTTTCTGTTCACAAGAGACACAAATGTAATTTAAGATGTAAAAATGATTTAAGAAGGGACAGTTCTTGCCAACATGAATCTGAATGCACCACAGCAGCTTTCCTTTTTTGTTTGAGGCAGCTTTGATTTGAAATATCACCAGTTTTGAAAGCTTTGGTATTTTTCAGCTCTGTTGGTCATTAAAGTGATAAAGATTGTAATGCTTTGAATAAGGAATCTCGGAGTATTAAAAATTTTTGACAGCCTTATGTCAGATTAAAGCCAAACATAGGGTGCCAAATAATGATTTTGCAGGATTATCTTAATATTCTCTGAACTCAGTTCATCACTTTGTTATTAAGATGCAAAAGATACCATCTGTTTATGTCTTGTTTTGTTTGCAGAAGTAATCACAGACTTGAAGGTATCAGTTTAAGGAGATAGGTGAGGAAAACATGCACATTTTCACATACAAGAAGCTAAAAACGTGCTCTGTTCTGTCACAGACTTCTAAGTCTGTTGTAAGGCAGAAGCATTAACATGTCAAAGGCGTTGCCTTCTCTTCTGACTCTCAGGTTAGTCTATAAATAGTCCATGTCCACAGAGTACCTGGTAACAGTCGTATAAAAATGCCTATTCATCACTTCTGTTTCTTTTAAAGTAAGGACATGACCCATTGCTGCATTCTCAAGATGCAAGAATTCATGTCTGCCCCCCTCCTTCTCCACCTCGACCCATTGACCGCACCCCGCCGGTGCCTCTCTTGCATTTTAAAACCGCTCCATCCCACCCTCCGCTCCCGACTGCTGAGTGTGTACTTTGCTCAGCCGCAGCACCTCCCTGTCTCCCAGCGTTACCTGTGCCGTCATGATTACTCCTGTCATCACTCAGTCACTTTGGCCTTTCACTTGTCACTCATCTGTCATGACATCTGCCTGCCCAAGTGCAACTTTGTCATTGTTCCTGTCCAACACTCAGGGTACATCCGCTGTGTTTTTTTACTGTGCCAACAAGGGTTAAATCTGTCTCTACTGATGGAGGCTGCCACTGTTTCTCTCTCTGCACACTTCCACAGATCTCTCAGACTTGTCATATGTATGTTGACCTTTTCAGTCCGACAGATCTCTCTGTCTAGGACTGAGAAAAGAACGGAGCTGTGCATAATTGCAGCTGCTTATTGCAGAAGTCACAGCTGAGGTGAATGTGGAGAACAGCCATGCAGTACAAGGCTGTCAGGAATGTTCCATGCTTTGATACGTTTCTATACCACAATTTAAAAAGATGCAATCTTAGTTATTTTAATGATTGGTGGTATCAAAAAATACCAAAGCTTAAAAAAACACATCTATTTAATGAGACAGTGCATTATGTGAACTTGTGCACAATGTTTACATCAATTGGATGAGTTCTCAAAGTCCTGAAAAGCCAATCAAACAGATAGGAAGGTAGCTGAATCAACCCAGCAGTGGTCTGTAGAAATTTGTATTTTCCTCTAAAACTGCAGAATCCCCCCCCCCCCCAAAAAAAAAAAAAAAAAACTAACCAAAACAAACACAAGCTGGGCCCTGGTTTAGCTAAGTTGATAGAGCAGGTGCAGCTCAGGCTAGATTCTTCAGCACACACTGGTTGTAGGATGGACTCCTGATCCTGACACTGTTTGGTGCATGTCTTCCCTACTCTCTCTCCCCCCATATTTCCTGTCTGTCTTCACCTGCCCTATTAGAATTAAGGAAAAAAGCCAAAAATACTCTTTAAAAAAGGAAAAATAAAAAAATTGGGACTATGAGCAGCCTCCCAGCCAGACTAAAATAACAAGACTTAGTTTCTCGGCGTACCCAAATGCTGAAGATGTAAATGAAGTTACCTTGTTTGTGTTAAGTCAATCACAAGGAAACCACCCACACAAATATATGACAATGAATTGCAGCTAGACCAGAGAACAGCCCCGCCATGCTTTGTGGAAGTTTTGGAACTGGAGATGGAAATGTCAAAGTCAGTAGAAAACTGTAAACTAAGGAAATGAGTAGGGTCATTTTGTTTGACATCTTTTCAGACCTCTTTTTCAAACAGGCACTTCCTGCTGGCCAAAGGTTTAAAATCCAGGAGCTACAACCACTTTCTGTAGTCATGTGCACAAGTTTTAGGCATGTAGGGAGCTGTGGATTCATCATGAAGCCTGATGTGCCACAACCTGAGGCAGGAGAAAGTCAAGCTTGACACATGTGGACACACAGGTGTGTCACCTAGTAGCCAAGGTCAAGCTCAGCGACCTCTCTTTTGTCTGGGCCTTTTCACCTGGTGAAAAGGCCCTGTCTGGTGTATACCCTGGGACCACTGGTGTGTTTTGGGCTCATGGAACATCGACAGCATGACCAGGGGGCTCATGGCAACTCTACTACCTACCCAGACGGTACCCTAGACCAGTGGTTCTCAACCTTGGGGTCGGGACCTCCTTGAGGGTCGTGACACTGAGATGGAGTCTCCAGTTGCCCTGAAAAAACGAAGGATATATTTTAAATTACATTGTTTCCACTTTACTCAAATTTTATAGTTTTTTTTTTTACCCCTTTTCATCATTTTTCCCCACCAATTTTAACACATTTTTATCATTTAACACCTAGTCAGTTTTAAACTCTTTCCACCATTTTTTTCTGTCTGTTTTTTTCACTTCTAAACCAAGTCTTGCCACTTAAGCTTAATGTTGCCTCTGTTGACCCATTATTGCTACTATTAACCACTTTTTACACCCTATTTTTCCAATTTTAACCCCATTTCACCATTTGATATGCCCATTTTTGCTAGTTTAACCAATTTCTGCCAGAATTTGACTATTTTTTCTATTTTAGTTAACCCATTTTTGCCATTTTATATCAATTTCAGCCACATTTTAACTCCTTTTTACCATTGTTTATGCCCATTTTGCAACTTTAACCAATTTTGTCTTTTTTGCCATTTCTATTTAATTTTTGCCATTTCTAAACCATTTCTTCTACTTTTTAAATTCAATTTCACCAACTTTTCCACCATTTTCTGCTATTATTAACCCATTGTAGCAATTTTTAAACCAGTTTTAATTCTTTTTTTTATCAAAGGGGATTTGCATTTTTAAGAAGGCTATTTACTACACAAAAAAAAAAAATTCTTTGATAAAGTGGTGATTTTTTTTAGGTTAAAAATGAAATATATTAAATAATAATATATATTAAATATTTACAGCTTAACTTAACAGTGGCCCATGCTTATGCTGACCTCCATGGGCCCCCAGTTTTGCTTGGCGCCAGAAAGCTCTCCCATTTATCCTCCTTTTATGGACAGTCTTGTCTGCACATGACTATTCCATGTTGTGCATGGCTGTGTTCAACCAGCTTCAGGTACAGTGGGGGTCCCTGGTCTCTGGGACCTTTGTTGTGGTGGTCTCAGGCTGAAAAGGTTGAGAACCCCTGCCCTAGGCCATGCTTGCTCCCCATATCCGACCCTTACTCTGCCCTAAGGGTTTGGGCTTAGTTCATTTTCAACAGTTTATTTTCCCATGCCCCTGGTAAATTGCAAGGACATCCAGTGCATGACATGGGTTGTGTCAATCCTCCTCCCCACCTGGTGCCCAGTGAGCTTACTCACCGTTACAGCCTTACTTCAGCCTCAATTTTTGGTCCAAACATGCCTAAAAGTTCTGTAAATGAATACTGTTTTTTACTTTCTCTTCGCTGCAGGACAGAAAGATATAGAAGATCTTTCATACCATCAGCAATAAGACAATATAATTCTACCATAAACAGATGAGACTCCAGACAAAGGAATTTCCCTTAAGGGATAAATAAAGTTATTATATTGTATTGAATTGTATTACTTTGTGTTGGACCTTAAAAATTGTGGTATTTTGTTATCCTTGTTGCTTTCATTAACACATGTCTACTGAAGGGAATAATATCAATATTATTGTGTATTCTTTTTGAAAATAAACTTAAACGCCTCCCCCTTTTAAGCTTCTACAATGCTTAACTGTGTGCAACCCAGAACAGTCTACAATATACTGTTTACTCATAATAATTGCTGTTCTATAAAATGTGTTGTTAATCTCTATCTGACCCTGGTGTGTCATTACTGAGGGGCCTCACAAGGGAGTTAATGTGCTAGTGAGCATGTCTGTAAGTGTGACTTTTTGTCATTGTCTCTGACATTCTCTTGTCTTCTGTGTAAGCTAATATTTGGCAAACTAACAGTCTAAGACGATATTTCTGCCCCATTTGGCAAAAAAGAGAGAAAAACCTGACATAATAGAATAAAGGCCCTGGTACAGTCTTAATAAAATGTACTTATTGGTCACAGTCAATTAAAAGAATAACTGCCATCTAATTAAATCTATCATTTTGCTTTATATTTGCAGTTTAATTCTCATTTTTCTAGGGTTAAATGTAGTCCAACATGACTCACTTGAATGCATATGTAAATAATGAGATTATAAGGAGAGCAGTCTGTGTTTTGTTGAATATGCTGTTGCAGTAAATGTAACATTGTGTTACTGTACCACATGTTCTGGATGTGCTTAAGGCATTTTAAATATTGATGTTATGTGTCAGCTCCTATAACCGAGATGCTGCATTGCACATCCTGCAGATATTGTTATTCTGCAGTAACTCCAAGCCTTGTGCATAAGGTCTAATCCACTAAAACAGACTGTTAAAGGTCCTTGTATATTCTTTATGTGACAGTCTCCTTACGTTAATGTGTGTTTGCATGAAAAGCTATCTACTTCACGTGTAGATTAGACCTTGAAAAATTCTACATTCCCAGTGGGGGCTTGTGATGTAGCTAACTTTGCAAACTACTGCCAGTAACTGCTTTTGATTTCTGGGAAGAAACTTACCAAAGCAGAAAAAGCCAAACCGAAATTTATTTTTGGAGACTTTTTTTGGTTCGACATCTGGCTTGTCGAGAGCCTGGGTGCAGGAAACACACACATCGAGGTCCAAGGGGAGCGCTGGTGTCTCGGAGCAGTGGGCAACATCTGGGGCAGTGGGGCAGTGAAGCAGAGCAGGAGCAGGGTGTCGAGATGTCATGGATATAGCAAAGTCTTACCACCTGCTCACTTTGCTGCTCCTCATTTATCGATTTTTTTTTCTTCTCTTTCGTCTCTGCAGGTATCGTAACATGGGGAACCTACTGAAAGTTTTGACTTGCACAGATCTGGAACAGGAGCCCAATTTTTTCCTCGATTTTGAAAGTGAGTGTCTTTTTTAACTTTATGGCTCCCTCTCCTGATATCGATCACATGAATATCTTACCATAACATTATCAACTCTGGAACTCTTCAGTCTCCTCACCCATCCTGCTTATCTTTTCCACTGCGCTCTCTCTCCCCAGCGGCAAAAGAACCAAATCGTACCAAAAGAGCTGCTGCTCTCTCCATCAACCTGCCTCCTGCATGCTGGAATGTGTGCAGAATATCAATCAGGGCAGAGTTGCAGCAGAGCCCCCCCGTCCTCAGATAAAAAGCACTGAAGTTCAGCTGCTGTGTAGCCTAAGGCCCCTCAACTCAGCTTGATCCTGCACTGTAGTGTTCTCACACTTGGCAAACCCAGAGACTCAGTCATACCTTCAGAGAAAACAAAGCTTCATGCAGCCCTCACTATTTCTAGGTGATTTTTTTTTATGAAAAAAAGATCACAATTATGTTTCTAACAAAACCCTTTATGTAACACTTCTTGCCATGAACCTTTTGCTAAATTTCCCCTCTTAAAAAGGCTGTTACCCTCTGAAATCACACCCAAGCGAGGCTCTAATTTAATTAATATTTAAATGAGGATAATTGAATGGAAAAAAAGCACAAAAAGAAAGAAGTGTGCTGATATTAGCTGTGTTGTAGGTATTTCTCCTGCAGGGGAGCAGGAGTTTACAGTCATCACACTTGGCAAGGTGTTCTCGCTTCAGGTGGTGGGAAAGGTTCACAGTGTTGCTTTTCTCAAACCACAATAATGAAAAGAAGCGGAACCAATGTTTTCACTGAGATCTGCAAAGAGGGCAGAACCCATCTCATTTGTCTTCTATTATGATGCTCCATTTTCCTCCTCTCAGCCAGGGAAGTGGGTGGTGTCGGATCCTAACTGGCAGTGCTAGAAAGATGAGATTATTTCCCCGAGCTTTCATTTACATAATTGAAAGATGCTTATTATTATTAAACTTCAAATCATATGGGGGGGATTTTAAGGGATTCCTAGACTTCCTGTATTTTACGTTAAGCCGGTTTCCATACGGATTAGACTGCCAATCTGATTTGCCCCCCTGACCTTGTTGTTGTCATTCTCTGCAGATGCCCAGCCCACAAATGCAGAGCGGGAGGTGTGGGAGCAGGTGGACGTGGTGCTGAAGGATGCAAAGGGGATCCTGGATGAGCTGCAGGCGTATAAGGGAGCGGGGCAGGAGATCAGAGAGGTACATCTGATCCAGACACAGAGAGCATACTGTCATCTAAAACTGACGAGAGTTATTAGTTTACAGAGGGGGTTTAACCTCCTTTATAAAGAGTTTATAAGCTCAAGTGTGGTCATATCTCAGTAAATCTGACGCTGTTAAGTGGGACATTATGTCAAGATAAATCAAACCTATACAGACCTCTTCTCTGTTGTGTCCTGCCCTGTAGATTAAACCCCACAATATGTTATATTTAATTTCTAACTGCGTGTATTGGCATCCCACTGTTGGTTTCACACAAAGCAACAGTGAAAAACAGCGGTTTAGTTAACAACAGGGTGCAGTCAGATGCCTTCTGTAGCTTCAAATATCAGTGGATTATTAAACTTTTATGACAAACTCAGAGGCACAGAGTGGAAAGCTCTCTGTTTCCTTCTCTTAAAGACGAGGATGTTTCTACTACAGCCTGCCTGACTCATGGAAGGTTTTTAAAACATGATAATCAATACTACAGAGCCCCTGGATACTGTCATTTTTATTCCCTAGCCAAAAGATTCAGATTCAGACGACTTTATTTATCCCAGAAGGGTAATTCAGTTTCAAAGTCTACCAAGCCTTATTAAAATAAAAAAGATTAAACAGGGCAAATGTGGGCTGCAGCATTTAAATGTCAGTGACATTAACTGGAGAAAAAAGAGAAAAAGAAATAGAAGCTCTTTAGACACAACACCTGAAATTTGAATCTGAAATGACATGCATGAACCTTAAAGGTATTTTACATTTGCGCTGACCATGAACTAGTGTCAATTACAACTTTCAGCATTTGGCATTGGGCCTACATTACCCATGATGCAAAACAGATCAGTGTCAGAATGGAGTAGCCATGAGTGGATCCCTAATTCCACACTCATTGCCGGCCCCTCCAGACTCACTCTCCAGTGAACTCTACTTGACATCACGCCCACAGCTGGGCGTCTAGGATCTACCTCACTCCCACAAAAAAACAACTCTATTTAACTATGATTTGATGTTACTCAGTTAAGAGTTGCTTCACAATGCAAGGGCAAAAAATCCTGCATATTTGGTTCCATTTCTTTTTGTAATCATCTTGCCATTTTAACTTCAATTGCTTACAGTGTGTCCTAACAGCATGTGAACGTCAGACATCATGTTGCATCGCACAGCATTGCATACTGCGTTCATTAAATGTTTAATGATCTTGCCTGGGCTGCCATCAAATCTGTGTCTGTGAATTGTGAGAGCAGTTCACCAATCTTGGCAGTGTAATCCATCAAACCCTTGACTGTGAGGCTGAGGTCAACTACAGACTCAGACTCACCGAGCAAACCAACGTGGCATTCTCGGTATCTGAGCATGCAGTCAAAATGAGTCTTTCAGTTCTTGGTCTTTCCAGTCTTCATACTCTTGTGAGGCCTGGACATTGACTGATGGCCAGAGGAGGCAGCTAAGCTTCTTTGTGACAACTTCTCTTGGGCTTAACTTTGGGTATCGTAGGCAAGACCGTGTGCCTAAGGCTGACGTAATCAGGAGATGGGAAGGGTCTGCTGCCTGACACGGCAACTGCACTTTTACGGGCACCTGGTGGGCTTCCCCATGCTCCAGCTCTAGGCATACCACCTGGTGGGCTGGTCCAGATGCCAGGTATAACCACCTGGCAGTGCCGAACTCGCATATGCTCCCATATCTGACCTTTGACTTTCAGTCTCCCCTTGTAAATAGTATGACATCCAGCATTTTTATGTTGAATACAGAGAAACATAACTGTGGTGTTTTATATTGATGAGCTTTTGAAAGCTTTTAGCCATATAGTTTTACCTCTGTGTTGACAGAAGTGGGAGCAAGCATTTCAACTTAGATATGGGTATTATCAGCTCACAACCATCTCTACTTTTTATAGTAAGCTAACACACTATATTAAATGAGAAAAGAGAATGAGAATCAAAGGAATATCCTTGTCTGACACTCCTGATGCCTTGTCATCTACCTCTTTACTTGTTCCTTGCACATCTTAACTTGAGAAACAGAGGAAAACAGGAACGGGGCAACAAGGTAAAGACGTTGTGCTCGCAGGCTGTCAGAACGCTACCATAGGAATCTATGTTATCAAGCGCAGTTTGTTACCGACGACCAGCGCTTGTGTTGTGTTGTGAGAACAAAGGTGACAGTTTTTGCAAATCCATGTAAACCTAAAACCCTTCACAGTAAAATGATCACAGCAGCTGCTCAGCTGCTTTAAAGGTTTGAAAATTGATCCTGATTGTAATGTAAACCCTGTTTATGTAATATTTGTATGATACTGCTATTTCACTTTTCACAAGTGCTAACTTTAATGTACAGAGCTCCTTTCGCGACTGTGCAGTGGACATTTGAAGGCTGATTTCATCACAGCAGCAACTTCAAGGTTATTCCAATTCTTTGCAGCAAATTCTGCATGCGTCAGATCTATTGGTTTTGCTTGACATACAGCGCTCTCCCTAGCCCACATTGAGTACAGCTGAGCACTGCCCTGAGCAGCTGGAAAATAATGATCACAAGATCATGGGAGAACTACAAGGTCACGTGGGAATTGTTAGATCAAGCAATAAAAAGTTCAACATGCAAGCAGCATGCAAACAATAAGCAACTACAATGTTATTGTGTATGGTGGGTTTTGGTTTGTTTTTTTCCTTCTGTCATGGGTGAGTACGTTAGGAAATTAAAAGGTTTTATGTTTTCTACAAAGGATGTGTAATATCCAAGAAAGTCAATTTATCACCTCCACAATTCTTCATCCATGGGGTCACATTACCTCTGTGACCCTCTGACAGGCTGAAGACCAGTGGCTTGTGCCACCAGTTGCGCCCTAATGTTGATATATTGAGGAGATTTACAGCCAGGAATCCATGCATTGTTATATTTTGAGACTGACATGATGCTTTGTGTGTTCTTGTTCCTGTTTGTACTGATCTGCGTTATGAAGATTGACACCTGGCTATGGGCTCCACTGAAAGGAACGGACCAGAACCTGTGCTGTGAAATTGCAAGACTGACTTAAAAGGGAGCGATTTATTGCAAAGTGTCCTTTGTGTGCAGATAACTATGCAGAAGGAGTATGTGAAATTTGTGGGTAAAGGCCAGTTCAAACCAAAGATTTGTGATGCACTGAGGTCGATTAAGAACGTCATGGGGACAGTTGAAGCAGTGTGAACTAAGCCGTCACACCTTTGGTCAAATTGCCTATGGATGGCTTTTGGACTTTTTGATCAGATAAATGTGAAATGGGAGATGGAAATATATTGAAAGGCTAGAAACGCTAAAAAATGGGCCTGTTTGTTCTTAGGTGTGTTAGCTCATTCAGATTAACTCTTGAGGACGGCATTATTGTATATGACAAGAAAAGACACATTATTCAAAGTTAAATTACTTTTGAACAATGAGTCATAGCCACTTGTTTTTTTCCTCTGAAAGCCTTCTGTTGTGACATTCCAAGGATGCTATCCACGCCTTCGTAGCTCTTACAGCGAGCCTTGAACTTGGGAGAGATTAAATCCACACCAGTAGCTCTGATATTGGATGTCTTATTATCCATCTATAATCAATTTTTAGATCAATCCTGCAGATAGCTGGGTTAGCCTGCTGCCATATTGTCTTTTTGGATCCCAGAATGCATTGTGACTGGGCTGTGAACACCAGTGGTAGGCTGTTCCTTTGTAATGCACACAGCATGTGCAAAGACTAAGAAACTGAGGGAGAGAGCCTGAATGACTCATACTAGAGAGAAAGAGACACAGAGAGGCTGCAATTTGTCTCTTTGTCAATGCTTTGAATAATGACTCAAATTCCAAAAAGCGCAAGGACTTTTTTTTCTATGTGAATATTATGAAGACTTTTTGTCACAGAAATGATGATTTTTTTTTAGTATTGGTCTTAAAGAGAAATCTGTGCAAAAAAAAACCAAACAGTCATTATTATTTACTGCGTTAAATACATACAAATCTTTTAATTTTAATGTCCTATCTTTTTTTTTCATTTGTTTTTTAAGTCCCATAACTTTTTTGAAATTCAGGTGACATTACTGCAGCGGACATATTCTTAAGTCCATGTCCTAAAGACGAGGGTGTTTAGAGTTTGACTGTGAACCACAGGGTTGAGGTTTTATAAGATTTTTTTTTTTTTTCTTTTTTTAAAGATGTATTTTTGGGCCTTTTCATGCCTTTTTTAGATAGAGGACAGTGGATAGACTTGGAAACAGGGAAGAGAGCGGGAAGAGACATGCGGGAGATGGTGCCACAGGCCGGACTTGAACCAGGGCCGCCTGCGTGCATGGTGCGCACCTTAACCACTTGACTACCGGCACGCCCCAAGATTTTTAAAACAAAGAGTCCAGCCGAGAAACAAGATTTAAACTAGAAAAGCACTCGGAGAGCGCAGACTTCCGCCATTAGCCCTGTCTCCCAGTAGTAAAGATTCCTTTCAAAAAATTCCTGGATCCAGACGGTGATCCGGATCACTCCCAAAATCTAATAAGTTTTTCTTTATGCCATTTCTGACATTCCTGAAAATTTCATCAAAATCCGTCCAGAACTTTTTGAGTTATGTTGCTAACAAACAAACCCTGCCGATCACATAACCTCCTTGGCGGAGGTAAAAATAGCTTTGGGCTCACAGGGTTAAGAACAGTGGTCTGGTCAACAATAAATTCAAACTATGTAAATAAATGGCAATATGTTGCTTAGTTAATCACATTTGTGGTTAATTATTGCATGTATGAAGAGTTGTTTGTGTTTCTAAATCGAATACCTCCAAAGTATCAATATGTATGCTTTTTCATGAATTTTGATAGGTGTAGTGTACTGACACAAGTATATATACACTGTAATGAAAGGCAGACATACACATTTACACTGGGGATGGGATTTTTTTCTTATTGCATAACAACACATTTGTCCCATTACTCATTCTTTTCCTTTTTTTTTTTTTTTTTTTTTTTTTTTAAAACACCATCTCAAATCCCTCTTTCCAGCTGCACACCTGACTCCATAAAAGTCAGTAAGGGTTCAGTGCATGAGCTTTTTGGTGGCGATTGGGATTTGACCTAAATGTCTTTTACTCTTGAAAACCCCTAGTTTTTGTTTCTTTTCTATTTAAAAGCTGACACATGACATTGATATCACTTGGGAGAGTTAAACAGATTTTTACAAAGCTTTTTATGCTGTTAAAAGTGTTTTCCCACTTTTTTCTTTTATTTAGAAGAGGGTCAATGCATATGGTAATGATTGTCTTGATATTTTATTTGACAGTGATCCAACTAGAAAATAAATCACTTAATCTCCTTAGGAAATATACTTAAAGGGTTTTATTTTTCATTTCCAGGCGATCCAGAATCCAAACGATGAGGCGTTACAAGAGCAGGCGTGGGCGGCTGTGGTCCCCTTGGTGGGGAAGCTGAAGAAGTTCTATGAGTTCTCGCAGAGATTAGGTACGTATCTGTCTGCACGAACCTTTAAATGTAGGCCACAGACAATCATCAGACTGAGGCTCAGGTGTCCTGGGAGATTTTGCTCAAATGCGTTATCTGTGACACAAGTGCTGCAAAACCCCAATGCGCAGGAATTTCTGCTGTTTTTATTTCAAAGCTCTGCCAACCTGATATCATGGAGGAGAAAGCATTATATAGATAAAAGGTCTTTAACAGCATCGTCCCATAGATACAACCTCCATACGTGACCTTAATTGTTTGCATGTGCATCTGAATTATTGACTGCTGAGCTGCAAAAGTCAACAGACATACAACTCACATACACCTAACATGCACCCCAGCCTCATATAAACATGCTTTAAACCCCCTTAGTGGTGCATTTCTCCCCTCGCTGCTTACGTTGCATTGCACGCTGACCTCTGCAGGATGGGGCTATAGGTTGTTTAATTAGCATGGATACAGGGGGATGGGGGAGGCACTACACCCCGAGCTTCTTATGACCCTCAGGCAGAGGGGGTGGAGCCCCTCATGCCGTGGTGCCTTCAACCCCGTAATCCCAGTAGCGTGGAGAAGGTAGTCAATGGAAGCAGTGGGCGGAGGCAGCCTGCCGATGGCTGTTATGTAACAAAGTAGGCCACCTCCCATCCTCGGCTGCTGCTCTACTTCTCTGCCTTGACTTTAGGCTTCAGGGGCTGTGATGGCCTCGCAGGCTGCCGTCCTGCCTGATATGCATGAAGCTGAAAGTCTCTTACTGCACGCTGGTGGAGCGATCTGCAGAGCACGACTACCGAGGATGATATTATGGAGAGAAGATTATGCAACTAGCTTTGCATTTGAATTGAAGGGACGGATTTATTCTGCTCCAACTACTGATTTGTACATTGACACCAAAATTTGACTTAATTTAACATGGCTGACCGAGAAAAAATATATATATTTTAAGCCTCAAAACCAACGAGAATCCAAGGTGATATCTTCGTGGTGCTTAATTTGTTCCACCTATCAGACAGAAGCCACAAAGAAATGGTTTTATAGCATTATGAAACAGGAAATAGCTTCAATCTGGAACCAATCATTTCTTGATTAGTTCTGTAGATAGTTTAATTTTTTTGAACAGAAAATGTTGGTCAAATTTGCATTTACATGAAGGGTCACATCTCCTGCTTCAGGCTTTATTTTTTTCATTTACATCCACACTTGACTTTCATTTAACCGCGCTGACTTGAATATGTTAATCTTCTTTCTAAGTGCCTGCTTGAAATCAAAGGAGAAATCTTTAATATTACATATTACACTCCAGCATTGGTCCAAAAAAAAGAAAGTTTCAATAAAATAGAAAAAATGAACATAAAACAGAATAGCAGTGGAAAATCTCATGAGATGCTGAAAGAGATTTTTGTTAATGAATGATTAAATAGATGTAATTTGTATTAAAATACATGCTTAAATCTTTTAAATGTAAATTACAACAAAATCTGATAAAAGAAAATGCCTGCCATATGCTTTAGAATAATACTGCTGATACGGATTATAGTTTTTCTTTACTTTTTAATAAACAAAGATCTAATCACGTTGGTCTGGACATTGTAGGCTCTTGTCTCGTCTAAAATCCCGCCATCCTCTGACCCTCCCCTCTCTGCGAGTAAAGCGCCTACGTGTCCGCATTCTGCTCGCCTGCTCTGCCATGACCTGATGCGATCAGACATCCCCCTCCACCCCGCCCTGCCCGACTTCCCGGCATAGCAGAGTGGCTCATTTCTGAAGGCCTGCGAGCAGCTCCGTCTTAACCTCTGTTTTGACTGGGATGTCGAGCGGAGGGGGAAAAAAATGCACCACTAAGACCATTTTTAATCAGCTGCTTCGCTGCAAACGCTGCCCAAGCAGATGGGAGTCATTACCGGATGGCAAACGCGCTCAATTTACTGCACTGCACCGCCAGCGCTGTGTCCGTCTTCTGACAGTCCCCTTATGATTATCTTAAGTGCACTGTGCTCTGAATCTGCTACTTCTGGCTTATGTTGACATGCTCATCGTCATGTGTAATCAAAAAGAATTGTAAAGTACACATTGAATAGATTCAGAGAAAGCGCTCATTTAGTAGCACACAGCCTTGTTGCATCGTCTGGGTTATGTCATTATTGAAGCTTTTCTCCAGCGTCTAGACTGAATTCTAAACACCGTCTGCATCTATAAATAAAAACTCCCTCTGGGCTTTAAAGCTTCTTCTATTTTTTTCTCTTTTCCAAACCTGTGTGTTTGAACAAGACACGTTTGTCAAATCATTTTTTTGCTCTGAACTTCTTCACTACATTTCACTTAATCTTTTCCTCATTTCCCTGCCGGTGTTCCTCATGCATGCATAATTCTGGGTCTGTGGGTATGCTATGTCAAGCCATGGCACAGGCTTTGTATTTACTGACTGTCAAAACAATGAGTGTAATCCTGCTTGAATGAAATCCTGTTCCCTCACTCCCCCTCCTTCCCCATTTCATGCCAATGAGATAATTAGTCCCATGTCTCATCTGCATCTGAGGAGGGAAGCCTCTCGGCCCTCAGACCCCCCCTCTGACCCCCCTAAAACTGGCACCATGCCCTGGGGAGTTGGACACCACTGCTGCCCCAATATCTGTCCTAATCAGGCTGCTTCAGCTGGCTGACACTGTGCACACATCAGACTGCGGTTATGATCGCTTTGAAGCGAGTAAAACGTTGTTTCTCTTCTTCTCCCTTTTCTCTGTTGAGTGTTTTTGGGACAGTTTGAATTGAGGGTCTGAGCATACAGGGTGTCATCAGCTGCAAAATACTGATAACCCCTTTGGGGGTGATGTTGTGATTCAGGACGATATAAACATTATTGATTCTGCACACAGCAGAGATGCATTAACAGCAGTTTCACTTTTGGATGTTTTGCTCTGGCTGCTTTATGATGCATCTAAAAACCAATACACTGACTACAATATTGACAGATGTATTTTATGCCTGATAATAATGCATTTTGGCTGCTAATGGTCTGCTTCATTGTCCAGTAATGTGAAGATTTTGTAGCTAAACCGGTGTGTTTCAACACTTTGATTCATCTCTCACTGGTCAGAGCCACAAAAGATGAATCAAAGTGTTCGTTTGGTTCAGCTAAGTTTTTACTCTAAAACTCTGAAATTGATGAAAACATCTTTCTTTCTTTCTTGCTTTCTTGCTTTCTTTCTTTCTTGCTTTCTTTCTGTGAGATATGTGGAGCCTGTGGTATGGTGTAAAACTGAACTACAACATTTTTATGAACTGTGTTTACTCAAAGGCCCAACTAGAGACAACAGCTGGAAATGATCAATAGCTATTAACTTTCTGTGCAGCACATAAACTTCATGCTCTGTAATTGAAAAAAAATGTTAACCTGCATTATCCTTATTCCTTAAAAATAAATTCAATTCAACAAACAAAGACATGGTACCACAAGGAGCATGCAGGAGATGATGAGGAAGCACGGGTTAACTGCACATCTACGAGAGTAGCCAGGCCTGCCCTAGTGCAGCAGTGCAATGCCAATCAGCAACCTGCAAGTTCACACATAAGAGTAAATGGGGGAAAAACAAGAGCAGGCCCTGCACTGGTGGGTTGGGTGTTAAGCTCATATTTCCCAGAGATTAAGAGTCTGTAATAGCCAGAGGTGGAAAAGATACAAGACTATTTAACTCAAGTAAAAGTACAGTTATATTGGTTACTTAAGTTGAAGTAAAACTATTGGTCTATAAATCTCCCAAGTAAAAGTAAAGCCTATTTAATTTAAAGTTTGCTTTAAGTCCTGAGTAGATACAGACTAATTGTTCTGTAAGATATGATCTGTACTTATTGTCAATTGTGGCATGGAAATATGGATCTCCAACAGGATGTTCAGGTAAAGTCACACCTTTATAATAAAGTGGAAATCAGCTACTGTCATGTTTTGGGATGTGATGTGGAATCAATCTCTCACTCTGCTACTATCATGTGTAGTCAAAGCCAAACAACAGACCAGCTCCACGTTGCTAGGATTTCCTTGTTTTGACTTTTGTTTATTTTTTTACACAGTAAAGGATGTTTTTTTTAACCTAATGTAGTGCAATCCAAACTATATTTAAGAAGAAGTCAATGACTGACTTTAGGGATGCATAATATTATCAGCCTGATATTGGTATTGGCAGATATTAACTAAAAAAGGCAGTTTTCACTCTTGGCAGATATCAACATTTCTGCTGATATTTTGGCTTTAAATGTCAGCAAATTTAGCTGTAATTTTTTTGACATTTTTACAAATGCGTTTGTAGATTTTGAGGCTGGACCATCAGACCTGCATGTGTAAGTACTCAAGTTTGTTTCTTTGTTCATCCTTACACATAAATATGTGTTCAAAGGATTGAAATGGTCTGAAGTACATATTAAAATGTCAGTATCCATATTGGTATTGGCTAAAATCAATCCGTAAATATCGACATATCAGATATCGGCAAAAAAATCCAATATCACGTATCCCTATTTGACTCTAAAATGTACTTGAAAAAGTAAAAGTACAAAAAAAACTACTCAATTTCAGTAATGTGAGTTAATGTAATTAGTTACTTTACATCCCTGGTAATAGCTCTAAATCTATTTTTTGACCGTAGGCCAATACTTGCAAATATTGTATGAGCAAAGACTTAAAACAGGGAAAAAAACGGCAGAATCAACAACAAAACAAACACATGACTGACAGTTTGTAATTGATGAAAATAATATATATAGCATAAATGAGTTCCAGTTAACTGCAACCCATGATAGGAAAAGTGGGGATATTATGTGGGGCATTTTTTAATTTTTATCATCATTATTCTGACTTTTCGGTGAGGATGTATTCGTTACTTGAGAAAATATCTGGTGAATTAGTCAAATATGGAAAACGATGTGGTTCACCACAACTGCTTTACTCTGGAGACAGTACTTGGTCTATCCACTGGCCTTTGCATCTTTAAGCTTCTCAACATTTAGGGGACAAGTTTTACCTCAGTGGCACGATGAGATGTTGTAAAGCCTGATCATTCAGTCCTGTTGCTTGGTTTGTTCTGTGTATGGGAAGAACTGTATGTTCCCACCACCTATGCCAACTGACTTCCTGTTCACCTGTGACCTCAACACACCTGACATTACCATGTGACAAGTTTAACCACATGACTTGTTATCACCATCTACTGTCCATATTGAATCAATAAACTTAACAAAACTATTTACTGAAAAGTAAACAATTACATGCATTTGTGCTGCACAGTTAATCTAATTTTGCAATTGCAATATCAGGCTGTGCAATTACATAATAGCATAAAAGGCTGCAGTTATGATAGTGTCACTATTGCACTTTGTAGCAATACCTTTAAATTCCTAATTTTTAAAGGAAAACTTTTATTTTAAGTGAATTCTGGAAGCGGTCCTGTAAAAACTTCAGGTGTTGTATTTTTTTATGCTACTTTCCATTATCAGGTTTTGACTTGAGAAATTTCCTGGTTAACCATAAAAGTAGACTCATGATACCATTTATTTTTTTTATTATAATTGTGTGTGCAGTATTGTCCAGAATAATAACAATTGCACATTATTACTCAGTTGTTACTCCACTCACTTTTCCACAACACGAAATAACTAAACCTGAAAGTAACATCACCTCCGCTCATTGGATTTACAAAAGTTCATAAATGAGAATAACTAAACAGCCAATCATTTAACAGACATTAGAACAAGCTTAATGTGAAATTCTATTCATTAGCACACTGAAGACACATCAGTATGTTTCCCTATGTCTTAATCAGGGTCCTAACAGATGACATTTCCTGCTGCATCTCTAACACAGACGTCTTATTTCTCTCACAGAAGCGGCGCTGCACAGCCTCCTGGGAGCTCTGACCAGTGAGACCTACGACGACCCCACTCAGCACCTGGAGCGAGAGCAGGCGCTGGCCCGGCAGTTTGCAGAGATCCTGCACTTCACGCTGCGCTTTGATGAGCTAAAAGTATGTTTGTTTATCCCCAAGAGTCAGTTTCTTCTTTTAGACCCCAAACTCACCTCTTTGGCTGTTGATTTAAACTCTGTGCCTTCCTCTGTGATTCTCACCGGACCTCTTAGCAGCCCGACAAAGTGCTGATGCCCTGAATTGATTTTGGAGCCCTGTGCAATTTTTTCGACTGCAGCCAGAGAGAGCATGATTAGCATTTAATTAGAATCCTGATACTGCTCTGCTGTTTATTATACAGTGCGTGTCAGTGGAATGGCTAATAAGAGCCTTAGCGGGCAGAGGACTCTGCAAATTGTTGTGGTCCTGAGCCAGATTCTGCATAATGCAGAAAAAATGAGTAAGATAGCAAATTTCATGAACGTATCTGGCCTGAGTTCAGATGCAAATTGCTTCAGTGCAACCTAGAAAACACCAGGAGAGAATCGGTCGAATGCCCATTGTCAAAAACATAATGGTGTGAGTGCTCATCTGCTTGGACAGGGGGTGAACTGGTTCCCCTTAACATCCTTGCTCCTGAGATACAAAAACTTTACACCCCGATACCCCCAGGCGAGTTGCTGCGACGTCCCAATTAGTGCCCACTATCCACGCTGGCAAGCTAGAAACACGAAGGTAGGGGGGTTGCAAGGTGGCATGCCAGGCCTATTCATCAATCTTTCACGCCCATGCACGGGCTTCTGACCTAGTTAGAGTGTGTGCGGCGTGCAGCCCCTCCCTGGCAAAGCAGCCTGTCTCTAACAGTGGACGCAGACTGAGTACCAGCCTATTGTAGCAGGATTAGCATGCTGCCAGTGCAGCTTCGACTGTGACAGCCTCATACAGGAATGAGGATAATTAGCCACATGATGAGCTCTCACTGGCAGTGATGTTTAAAAGAAGACTGCTGGTTTCAGAGGTCATTCTGATTCATATTTTGTTTAAAGTTCGTCAGTTCCTGAAGTTCAGAGATATCAGACACCAAGCTAACATTTGTCCTCTAACCTCCCTCTCCCGAATGAGACCCTTTATACCTTTTTTGTCAGCTTTAAAATTGTCGACCTCTTTGTCACGAGCTACTAATACCCACAACTATAACAAAAAAAAAATCCAAATTTCTCCTGACAGTTTGAGGGGGATGTGGATGTAAAGAGGGAATAAGTGTCAGAGGATTCAAATCCACTTTGGCAAATAAACTTGTAATTGTATCTGTGTTCTTTTTATGTCATTCCCCCCCAAAGCTACGTTTCTGCCTAGTTGGCTAAAGCATTCTGTCATGACGATGCCGTGTTTGATCCAGAGCTAAATGTCCCGCTGCAGGCGGTGCCACCTACAGACATGCAGAGAAGCACACACGCCCCCCCCCCCCCCCTCCCAATCTGCATTAAGATGTAATTGTGTTGTTTTTTTGCAGATGACAAATCCTGCCATCCAGAATGACTTCAGCTACTACAGAAGAACCCTGAGCCGAATGCGAATCAACAATGTACCGGTGAGCACATTTTGTTCCTCTCCTCTTGGGCAGGAGGGTGCTTTAATTTAAGGGGAGGGACAACGGTTTTAAAGCAGCTGTCAATCAAGAACAGTTGATATGACTTTTATGTTAAAGATTTTGATCATAGTGAGTATTTAATTCCATTCAGTTTTGGCTTTATTTTGTCAATCCTTCTAGGTGCAATTAGTCCATAAAAACATTTTAGACTGGTTAGTAAATAAGCAGACTGAATAAAACCAATAAAATGATCTGTCCAATGAAAGGATGATCTGCCATGGTAGAAGGATTAAACCTCCATTAAGAAAAAAAGCCTATGGAAATGTAGTAATCGGACTGTAAAAGGGTTAAATCTTTTAGAAAGGGGTTTGATTTTACAAGTATGTAAAATATAATATTGTCCAGATTATGGAGCAGGAGCCCTGCAAAGCTGTTTCCACTTTGAGCTTCTTTTTCACTGGAAGAAGCAACAGACTCTATAAAGACATCTTTTTCTTTATGTCAGTGTAACTTTTACATAAAGGACACAAGTATCAAGCAGCTTCATTAATCTTGCACTGATTTAGTGAATATTGCCTGCAGCATTATTAAACTGGCTTAACCTGCAATCAAACAGACAATTGATAAAGTGCTGGAGGGCAGAAAAAATGTAAAAAGAGAATGAATGTTGGACTTTTAGGTGTCAGGTGAACAAGGACTCCAAATAGAATTTTGTTTTGCTTCGTTTCTGTTAGATGTTCCATGAGGCAAACATTTTTTCCTACTAGCTGCCTATTTTTTTAAGTTTATTTTGGGGCTTTTATGACAAAATTGATAGGACAGTAACTAGAGTCTGAAACAGAGATGAGAGGTAGGGAATGGCCTGCAGGAAAAGAGCTGTAAATTGGGGCTGAACTCAGTCACTGCGATTGTAAGTGGATAATAACTGTACATGGGATGCACAGCGTAACTTCTAGGCTATCCAGCTTCCTGTGATTGTGTATTTTAAGACATTCCTGAAAACCGTGAGATCATCAGCTATCTTTGGGAACACATGCCATGTTTTTGCAGTTATTTAGGTGCAGCCATCATTGAGCAGTAAACTACAACCAGTCTTTTCTGGTATTTTTGTCCCAAACATCCTGGAGTAATACCTTTTAATCAGTTTCTTGAATCTCAAATCAACAGTGCATGATAAGTTAAAGAGCAGCTTCACTCTGACCACAGTCATGCTACTTAATGCTGTGTTTAGATCTGTTTTTTTTTTTTTTTAGTTAGTTTGTTTGTTTTGGCTGTTCACATTACACCACGTTCCAAATTATTATGCAATTCACATTTTCTCTGATTTTCCTCTGATACTCCCAAGGATGACTTTTTTTTTCAAAAATTAAAAAACTCAGAATGCACTGTTCCAAATTATTATACACAGTAGTTTCAAAACATTTTATAGGTTCACAATTTTTGCATCCATTGAACTTGTGAGTTTTGGGAGAGTTTCTGCATGAATTTCTTTGCAGGATGTCAGAATATCCTCCCAGAGCTGCTGTTTTGATGTGAACTATCTCCCACCCTCATAGATCTTTAGCTTGAGGATGCTCCAAAGGTTCTCAGTAGGGTTGAGGTCAGGGGAGGATGGGGGCCACACCTTGAGTTTCTCTCCTTTTATGCCCAAAGAAGCCAATGACACAGAGGTATTCTTTGCAGCATGAGATGGTGCATTGTCATGCATGAAGATCATTTTGCTACAGAAGCATGGTTCTTCTTTTTGTACCATGGAAGAAAGTGGTCAGTTAGAAACTCTATTTACTTTGCCAAGGTCTGCTTAATAATGTGGAACATCCTTCTTTTAGTAGTTTTCTTTTAATTGGGCTCACCTGGCAAACTAATTATCTTAGGTGTCTTAGATTGATTTCAGTGATCCAGAGAGCCCTGAGACACAATACCATCCATGAGTTTAATTGAAAAACAAGAAACTGAATGCTTATGATTCTAAAATCCAGTTTGCGTGATAATTTGGAATGCGGTTTACATTTTTAATATGGCCTGTTTTACAGACTGTTGTGTGAACAGGTCACCGTCCTGAACAACTAGGCTGAACTGACAGCTGGGTATATCAACCAAAATACAGTCCAGCTCATGAAAAACGTGATCTGACCTCAACTGCTACGTTAATTAGTCTTTAGTCTCTTTAACTTGGCATTTAAGGCTTTTCACGTCCCAATAGCACTATGGCCACATCCTTCTGTGGCCACGTTCGGCCATTTCTTTCAAAGTTCTTTCAAAAGCAAGTCTGTTGGATATGACCACTCAAGTTTTGCTTGTATAAAAGTGTCATCCCCAATACTTATGAGGTCTCACATCTTAGATTTGGGTCACTTTTACCTGCAATGTGAATGTGTGAATGCCTCTGTCTCACGTTGATAGTAAGAACCTGAGGGTCCAGTTTTCCTATGATTTGTTGAAATTTAGGGAATTATGTTTGCCAAAATAACAACATTAATTCACAGGTTTATACAAAGCAAAAAGCCAAACCTTGTGGGTTCTGACCTCAAAAGGAGAAGAAAACAATATTTTGAATGTTTGTTTGTTGAATGGAGGTAATCATCACGCATCAAACTGTTTTTCCTTTGTGAGACTCCAAAAATAGACTACAGTTTATATAAAGAGGGTAATTTATATTCCAGTAAGTCCAGTAATTGGCCAGTATAGCTTATACTAGAAATACAGTTCAAAAAGAAACGAGAATACTTCCCATGCAGTCTAAAATCTGTAGAATCTGTGCATAGAGTTTTCTTTAAGGAGATGAGTCATTATTGTGTTAAAGGCTTTTTTTCTGTTGCTCCTAATTGGCCAGAAAATTGGTTACTGGCTGAAAACCAGCTGAAAAAACACAATGAGTTTTCTTAACTTTAATTCTATTCCTCAGTAATGTTATAATTCAAACACTAGTGCAGCTGTCAGTCTTGCCTTTTTCTTTGGTGACACCAGAGAAGATTTCCTAAAGTGCATTAGAGGTAGACCTCCTGTCACCAGACTAGATTTACCCTCATGGGTTCATGTTGGGCTTATAATGTAGGAGGATGTCAGAACCATCCAATCAGCAGTTTACCTGTCAGTTTGTATGACTTCATGTTAACAGCTCATGATCAAATTAACCAAACCACAGGCATATTAGCGCCTGAGATCTGCAGGGTTACTAACATCCAATAAAAAGGAAGCAGCTCACTCAGTACTATTCAAGTGATGTTTCCTGTATTGATTTTAGACAACAGCTTTGGAGAAATTGAAATTCAAGGGCCCATTCACTCTCCCATATCATGTGTGCTGCACTTTAAAAGATGCAAGTCTTTATCAGAGGCTTCAAGGGTATCTAAAAGATACTCTGGTGCAGGAAGTGGTGAGATCTCATCGTTCCCGTGTGTGCAGAAAGAACGGAAACTGCTCCTAGTTTTGACCGTCTGACAGCACTGTTTTATCCTCCAAACCAGAATGAGCCATTAGACAAATGGGCCCAGACAAGTTGTCGTTAGGACCTGTCAGCGCTGAAAGATGCTCGGGCTGCCGTCCTCCCTCGTAGCTCTGTCTCGCAAATTTACTCACCACTCAGACGACCGAATCAGACAGACATCTAAGATGAAACGCATCCATCCCTGCAGTAAAAAAAAGAGAAAAAAGCTCTTTGAGCTCACATGTCACCATTTGTTTAAACATGAAACCGTTTGAAATTTTTAGGAGGGATTATTCACATTCCTTGAGTGCCCTCATCAACAAATAAATAAAAGGACAAAGAGTTCTTATGACTTGAATATGCAGACACATTTAGAACAGCATGTTGAAGAGACACCACCTTGTTCTTTGTTACCAGCCAGGTGTTTTCAGCGTCTGCTTCAGTCTGAGACTAGAAAGCAGCAGGATGGGTTAGTCAGCTGGGATACCAGGAGGCTCAGTGTTGTTTTTTAAGTCTGGATTGAGACTTTGTCTCATGTTTTTATGTGCACTTTCACAGCCTGTCTGAGCTGCATGACAATGATGAGTACCACACTAAACTTTGGGTATTTTAAGGTAACAGTTTTGTGATTTGTCTTTAAGCATAATGAAGCTCACAGAATTTATCAAAGTCACCTGCAGTCGACAAAATTAGCACTTTTAAAGCCTGTTTACTGCAGTTTATACTCAAAGAGAAGAGGCTTTGTTTCTGGAAAAAGTCTTAAATCTAAGCAATATTGAGCTTTCATTTTAAACACAAATACCCTTTATTACTTATAAAAGCAACAAAAGGTACTGAGAGGTTACTCTTCCAACTGAGGAGGTTTCGGTACACTACCAAGCTAAGTAGACTGACACAAGGTTTTTACCGTTGTGTGTTATCCCCTCTTCTTTTTTTTCCCACACTTTATTTATCATTTTTCCATATCAAAAATACAGTTGTCAATGATAAAGCATTTCTTTACTAATGTAGTGGTAAACACCCCCCTCCCCCCTCCAGGTGGTATACCCAAAGCACGTTATCCCCTCTTCTTTTAACAAACATCTGTTTTTTTTTTGTTTGGCACTGTCTTGCTGAATTATGCAAGGCCTTCCTTGAAAGAGACATCTGGTTGGGAGTATATGTTGTTCTTAAACCTCTATGTACTTTTCAGCATTGATAGCTGCCCATGCTATAGGTACTTATTAGGGATGCACGATATTGGATTTTTGCCGATATCTGATATGCAGACATTTACAGGTTTATTTTAGCTGATACCGATATTTAAATATGTTTAACATAACTAAAAATTCAGTCCTTTGAACACAATTTAAGGTTTGAGGATGAAAAAAGAAACAAACCTTCTTTCTTAAAACACACTTGAAAGTTTAAAGAATGAGGATGAATAAAGAAAAAGATCTCAACTTACATAGATCTGTTAGTGCAGCCTAAAACTCTACTAATTTATTAGTATATATGGTCAAATTTTACAGTCGATATATGCATATATTTACGGTCAAAATATTGGATGTACATATCGGCAGGAATTTTGATGTCTGCCGATACCGATATCAGGCTGATAATATTGTGCATCCCTAACACTAATGCAACCCCATACTGTCAGAGATGCAGGCCTTTGACCTGTTCGCAGATAACAAGCTGGATGGTCCCTCTTGAGTCCACAGGACATTGTTTTTGGTTTCCAAGAAGAATATGCAATTTTGATTCATCTGACCACAGAACAGTTTTACTTGTTGTCTGAGTCCATTTAAAGTGGTCTTTGGCCTGGAGAACACGGCAGCGTTTCTGGATCATGTTCACATATGGCTTCCTCTTTGCACATTACAGCTTTAACTTGCATTTATGGATGGCACAGGGAACTTTGTTGACAGACAGTGATTTCTTGAAGTGTTCCTGAGCCCATGCAGTGATTTACAGTACAGAATCATGTCTGTTTTTCATGCAGTGCAACCTGAGGGCCAAAAGATCATGAGCATCCAATACTGACCTTTGGTCTTGACCCTTGTGGACATAGATTTGTCTAGATTCTCTGAATCTTTTGATGATATTATGGACTGTATGTGGTGGGTGATTTAAAGTCTTGGCAATTTTACCTTGAGGAACATTTTTCTGATGTTGTTCCAGTTTATACAATTGTTACACAATTCCAACTTTGAGTTGTGTTGCTGATATGTTATGTTCTAGTGTGAATAAAATCTTGCTGTCTGTGACCAGTGATTAGCTACAAAAACCAGATCAGAGCATCCATAATATTAATACCTGTTTTCATACCAAAGCAGCATAACTGAAGGTCTCAGCCACCCAGTGTATGGCGTTTTCTTGTTTTTGATATCCAAAATGAATCTTGGGAATCTTCTGCACAGTCTACATTGGACAAATACACTTTATGGAGTTCTGCAATTTTAACTTTGATCTTTCTCTCTTGCTCGAGGCAGATTTTGGGTTTAAACTATGAGGAACATGTGTCTTGTAAATGTTTTTGGAACTGTTTTGTGAGATTGATTCAGGCTCCAGTGTCACTATGAGCATTTACAATGTTCATCTAAAGATATAGTACATAGGGGAAATAAATAAAGAATGATAACCTCATCAAAATGCTGCTTTTTTCTTTCTGAAAGCTTCTCACTCCACTCTGTTGGAGAGTTTTAATTAAGGTTGTGAATTTCTGATACTACCTCTCACAAATGTTTGTAAAACTTTATATAAAAAGACAAGAAAAAAGGGGAATTTCTTTTTAAAATGTGTTTTTTGTTTTCTTTTTTTTTTTTTTTTTAATTTCAGGCAGAAGGCGAGAATGAAGTCAACAATGAACTGGCCAATCGGATATCTCTGTTCTACGCCGATGCCACGCCCATGCTGAAAACATTAAGCGATGGCACAACAAAGTTTGTATCAGAGGTGAGGCTGAGAGGAGACAGTGGAGAACACATTAAAGTGATGTTTTAAAGCATCCTGTCATCAGTATTTCTGTTTGTGCAGAATAAGAACCTCCCCATCGAGAACACCACGGACTGCCTGAGCACGATGGCGAGCGTGTGTAAAGTCATGCTGGAGACACCGTGAGTGACTTTCTGCACTCTGAAAGGTGCTCCACTTCTTAAACTTGACATTTAGGCGTGTAATCTGAGTGCTCTCTGTCCTTTCAGGGAGTACCGCAGCCGATTCACCAGCGAGGAGACGGTGTCATTCTGCCTCCGGGTGATGGTGGGAGTAATCATCTTGTACGACTACGTCCATCCTGTAGGAGCCTTCGCCAAGTCGTCCAAAATAGACGTGAGTACATTTCCTCCTCTATCTATCCCTCTTCACAGCTCACTATTTAAAGCTAACAGTCGTGTTTTGTGTCTGCAGATGAAAGGCTGCATCAAAGTCCTCAAAGATCAGCCTCCCAACAGCGTAGAAGGCCTTCTCAACGCTCTCAGGTAAGCTCGTGTCCACACTAAATTGTGTTCTTCCCCCTGCAACACAGTGTGTAATGTGATTATAGCTGCAGTCTGGCAGCATGCACACTCCCATTGAAAAAGACTCTGCTGCTCAAGCTGTGAGTTAAACGATATCCGGTGCCCGTTCATGAGCAGACTCTGGGTTTATTTCACTGTGACGGCTCCTCCAGCAGGGATCTGGTCAGCTGTTAGCGCCTTCTGCGCTCCATTTAAGGTTGGGTGTCGAAGCCTTTCCAGAAATGAAGATTACATCTGACACCTCACCCCCCCCCCCTCTCTCAGTCTCCCAAATTTCACCCGCCTCGCCTGACACTCACAGCTGCTCAAACTGACAGCGCTGTTTCTGTGGTGACCTCACATCTGTATGTCTCCCTGTGTACAGGCGGCCCGAGGCACGCTGGGGCTGCCCGGTCACGTGAGGTCAGTCGCAGGGGAAAGCACTGGATTTTATGTCGGTGGTTACATCTGTGATCTGACAGATGGTGACATAGTGCTGGAGATAGAGGCAGAGGTGGAAAGCAAAATATAGTCAGGGTTTTTTTGCTGCTCATGAAAAAGACTGAAATTAATAAAGATGTTTTTATGATGTACAATAGCAAATAAGACCCTCTTGTTTTAGATGTGTTACAGTTACTTATTTCCTTTCGAGAACCTGTTTAAACAGTTCATATGTTTTTAATATCTCTCTGAGTTACATTCAGACAGATGGTCAAAAAGTTTTTATTTCTTGTTCCTCCACTTCTAAAGTAGTGACGCACTCCTCCACTGCTGCTCATCCTGATGAGCTTTTTCACCCTATCACTCATAGAAGTTATTTTTAAAAATCAAGTGAAAGTCCAGATTTTACAGAAACACCTAGTTATGCTGCTCTATCTGATGGTATGATCAGACATCTCTGATTATTCTGATGAGGTTGAAAATCTCTGAAACACCTGAATGTGTGAGCAATGATGGAAAACCTTCAAGATTCTCTGAGTTTTTCACTGTTTGAGAAATAGGATTAGTACAGACAAAAAACTATCACACATATCAAGGAAAGTCATCTATAAATGGTTGATGCCATTTTAATGATTATAGAGGTTGCTGCAGGACACACAGCACCCTTAGTTTTAGGTCCCATACCTTTTATAACTCTGCTACAGCAAGCGCACGGGCCAGAGGCATTTGGTTTGGGTTGTCCATATGTATGGACATACATACATCTAGACCAGCGTCACTCAACCAAAGAGCTAAAATGTTGAAAAATAACTTCACAAGAGCCACAATCTAAGTGGTGAAAAGGAGCTAAAATGAGTGGCAATAGAAATAAGCTTAAGTGGCAAAAATAGTCAAATTAGTGGTAAAAAATGGATAAAAGGGGGAAATTGTAAATAGCAAAAAGCAGGATAAAAGTGGCAAAAATGGGACAAAACTGGCAAAAAAGTGGCAAAATGAGCTTAAAAAGCAACAAAATGGATTAAAAGTGACAAAAAAGGGAAAAATAGAGAAAAATTCCAACTAAGGGCAATGGAAATATACAGACAAAAAAAGTAAAGGTTGACCATTAAAGCCAGCTGCACAAGAGCAGGCAACAAACTGATTAATATAGCTTGCAATGGATAATTTCTGAGGTCAAACTTGACCTTTTTGAAGGTTTTCTGGGTGAAAAATGTTTCAAATGAAGAAATAGGAGAGCCACAAATCATCACAAAAGAGGTACTCAACGTGTGGGTATCACTGATCTAGAGCCATGCATCCCAAAGTGTGAGCCGGGGACCCAAAGTGGATCCCAGAGGTACTACAGGTGGGCCACAAGATGTCAATTACAGTAAATAAAAAGCAGAAATATTGAGAACATAGAATTGAAATCATATTTTTTAAATATTGTAAAATACTTGATTACATGTTGATGTCTTTATTACCAGCCCAGACTTAACTAATGTGTCACCTTTAAGTCATTTATTTTGTCTAATATACAAAACCAGTCTCACGATTTGACTTGTGTTGGATTAACTGGTGACCCTCTGTTAATAGTTCTACAACGCAGCTCCCTTCCCTATAACAAGAATTTAGCAGGTCCTTTGTAGACATTGAAATAACTATGGACCAGTTTGTGGTGTCAAGAAGTAGAGAGATGTTTTTAGTCAAGAAAATGTTGCTGACTTTGCAGGTGCCGGATCAAAACAGAACAAACAGTGTTGGCTTTGTGTCCCTGCAAATGCTTAGTAATGCTAATGTCTCAGAAAATTAAGCATTCACTTTGAAATTGTCTTTATGAAAAATACAAACATGGAGTCTCATGTAACGGTTGTAGGAGGGTTTTGGTCGGCCCCGAGAAGATTGCCAAGCTTCAGATTGGGCCGTGACAGACTGAAGTTTGGGAAATGCTGATCCAGATCATTAATGTTGACACAGTATTTCAAGAATTTTCAGGGATTTTCTTTAATCCACTCTGACACAATGATGAACTAATCAGATTTAGAGGTCATAGTTTTAAGTTGAAGGTCAACAGGACTCAGGATCATGCCTTTTGTAATGCAATATGAAGCAGACTTTGAGGAATATCATTCAAACTTTGCTCATAAGCCCACTCTGACTCAAGAATACATTTATAAGATTTTTAAGGTCAAGGTCAGTGAGCCTCATATTCAACTCTTGCAAGTGAGAAATCTCAAGACTTTTAAAGGGATTTTCTCTAAACTTTGCACAAATATCCACAACATTTGAAGGATAACTGATTAGATGTTTGAGGTCAAGGTCAGTGGGTCTTATCCCTGTCCTGTGAATGGGATTTCCCAAGAACTCAAAGAAATGTAATTCAAGCACTGCACAGATGTGGTGGGTTTATTTTGTTCCCAGTGGCCTCAAATTGTGCAAGCATAATATTTTAAGAATTGAATTGAGTGATTTCTGTTAAATTTGTAGAAAACTACCTTTGAACTTAAGCTAGAACACAATTGATTTTGGAGTTCAAAGGTCATTTTATGCATCATAAAAAATAACATTTTTAGTAATTACACTACCACAAAAAAACACCCTAGTCCTGCGTCTTGACCCACCACTGTACCTTCACTGTTACTTTATGGAGGCTTATAACCAACAGGTCATAGCTCTACTCCTACATGCTGTAATTTAATGGATTTCTGCTGTCAACGTCAAGGAATATTTCTGGCCGTTTTGTGTTGGATCTGTGCTTAAATATGTGAATTGTTTGTCTGACTTGCAGGTACACAACCAAGCATCTGAATGATGAATCAACCAACAAGACTATCAAGAGCATGCTGCAGTAGACTGAGCTGCTGCTAACACTGCTGCCTCACACCCTGCTGCAGGGAGATGCCACTCTCCTGACTGATGTCGGTGCACAGAATGTTTTTTTTTTCTTTGTTTTTGCTTTTTTTCTATTTTATAATGGAAATAGAGCTACTGCTCCGCCCTCTTTTATAATGCAAAAAGCTACTGCCATTATGAACGTCTTTTTCTGTGCCAAAAAGATGTTGCTGCGATGTAATGTTTTCCATAAAAGGCCATGAAACAATGGCAGCTAATGAAAGCATTGTGGATCCTCTGGTGTTTTTAAACTTGTCTTGTTTTTCCCTGTGGAAGGGACGGGAGTGCTTTGACTTGAAAATTTAAAGAAAGAGATATATAGAGAAGTATATATTATTTTGTTTGATTCGTTATTTAATATTACATCCTCTGCATGATGAAAATGATGTCTTTTTCCTTCTATTTAAAACAACCTAATGGTTCAGTTTGATTTGTCTGCTCTATTGTGCATTATGACATGTTTTGTTATTCAAATGGTACCTGTCCCAATGAGATTTAAGAGTACTGTTTTTATATTTTTTATAGGTTTTAATTTGTGCATATGTCCTTCTTTCATAGTTGTGTTGTATTTTTGATTTGAAAACTTTAAACTGTGATGTGGTCAGAATCAGATGAATTGGGAGTGTGTACTGTAAATGGACAGTATGTTGTCGCTGGAGAAATTAAAGGAGAACTCTTGTTTTCTATGATTCTGCTTGTGTGGTTTGACTAATTGGCTCATATCAGCATCTCTGGATGGCCCTGCGAAGATAATTTCAGTGGTTTGTTTTTAATTTTTCATTGAAAAATTGAAATATATGGAAGCCCTAAGTGGAAATGCAACCATTAATTTAATTTTAATCATTTACATTAGTTACATTCTCAAGATCAAGATTTTCAGAATAACTTAGCCGGCTTCCCCATTATTAATGCCTCAATTAAAGATCAGAAGAAATTAGATGTTTATCATGAAAGAGCCAGTGTTGTTATCCCAGGTTAACTGAAATTAGTTGACCATCCAACCTAAAAGAATTTATTTCAAGAAAATTGTTAAATTGTCACAGCAATGATCATGGCAGCTCATGATTCATATTAATTTCATCCACTTTGAACAGCTTTTCTCCCTCATTTTGTGAACTTCATTTAACATAATGCATGAATTCTCAGACTGGTCCCTCCACCCTTCTCCTGCAGACTTCCACTTCGTTTCTGGGTTCTTTCAGAGGGTCCGCCGCATTGAGTGCCGTGCAAAACCTCTCTGTGCAAAGAGCGGGTAGTAGCACCCTCACAAACTTTAACTTAAAATAAGTTTGAAAAAAGTATGACACAGATTTAAATTTAAAAAATGTATCACTACAATCATGATCTAAATCTTGAAATGGTTTATATATTATCTGTGAAGTGTTTTATGTTTACAGGGACTGAATGAATGAATCATTTTATGAACAGATTCAAGATTGGAAGTGACGTTTAATCATGCTTCATAAAGTTCCTGTCTCCGTGTCAGTGAGTGCAGTTTATCCACAGGCCGGCTGCTCTGTTTAAACCCTCAAGCTTATCGGAGGGAGCTTCATCTTTGACACTGGACAGGGATACTCTGTACCTCCGTGGGAGGGATAAGGGAATAATTTTGAAAAAGCTCATGGTCAGGAATGCTTGGATGCTTAGGAGATCTTTTATACCCTCAGCAATCAGACTCTATAATTCTACTATAAACAGATGACCACACGAGACCCGGGACAAATGAATTTCCCTTCGGGGGTGAATAAAGTTATTCTTGTATTGTATTGGTTTACTGATCAGTAAGTGGACTTGGACTTGAGCTTGTTAAGCGCTTTTCAAGTCATCTGACAACTCAAGCCCTTAAACCTTTGGGACTACTTACCCATTCACACCCATTTATTCACACACTGATGGCAAAAGCTGCTATGAGAATGTCCATTAGTATCAGCTTGTCCCATTCAGACACATCCATACGCATTTACCCCGGTACAGTCTGGCTGTAGACCGTTCATCTCTGACGGCCCTTCTCACAGACCGTTCGTCTGAGACACCATAAACAGTGCTTAACAATCATATTTGTCTCAAAGACCATCCAGCATCATGAAGTGCTTTAATGTTGGCTCTTTCATTTTCAGTGAGCTCTCCAGGTTTTACCTTTTTGAACAGGAATGAGGAATTTCAAACTGAATTCACCCAAATTTGAGCCGGTTCACTGACTCTCTGAGAAGTCAGAAATGAATCAAGCATAACATTCAACCACTAAAACATTTTTTTCTGTTCAGGAATGCAAGTAAATAACTATAATTTGACATATTACTCAAGAAATATTAATGTGTTTACTATTATTTCAGGGTTTTTTTTTGTAAATCAGTAAATTTGAAAATTCATGGATAATAATAATTATATTTTAGCATGAAAACTATCATTTGGGTTAAAGAGCTTCTACATATTGGTGTATTAACCATTGCAGAAACATAAAAATGATTTTGGTAATTACCAATGCTGTTAATTTAGGGCAGCTGTGGCATAAACCTTACTTTGGTTAGGGTTAGGGTGGTCTAGTAAATTTGTTAAGCACTGTATCTCAGAATGAAAATACATGCTTAAACTTTACAAATAAGATATGATTAAACTTCCATTTAGGGTTAGGGTGGGCAAGGATACCAAAAAGTTTGAAGTTAAAAGCCAGAACTACAAATCTGGTTACAAAACATTTAATAAAACCATGTAAACAGTCTGCTAACAGGAGAAAAGCTCAACCTCCTGTTAGAACAAAGCAAGTGTAGCTTACGTAGTTCTGTTAGCTGCATAAGCTACGTAGATAACGGAGCTATAAAACTAATGAAGCTAATGCTAAGCAAAGAAAGCTGCTATTTAAGCTATGCAGACATTCCCCATGTAGCTATGTTAGCTTTAGTGACGTTTGCTAAAGCTCATGTTGCTAAAGCTCGCTTAGCTACATTAGCTTGTAGAAACATTACTCACGTTGCTAGTGTAGCTCTGTTAGCTTTAGCTAAAGTGAGCCACGGTTCATGTAAGTACTTTAAAAAAGGGTTTTTACATAATAGAATTAATCCATCTACCTTTTTCTCAGTTTTATTTATGAAATGCTGCTTAGTCTGTGATGTTTGTAATGTGTAATTACCAGAATTTGTTCGTGAATAAAAAAATGTTTTAATCTAAAACTGGAAATCTGTTGCACCAGCAAATTACAGCAGTAATTTAAATGTAGTTTTTGTTTAGAAAAAAGTAAGATCAGGAAATTAGACCACACCTCTTTCTAATCCAGTTTCTGCTGCTCATCATATATAAGCACACTTCACTCATTCATACACCTCTGACTCTGCTTTCTACCCATACCCCTTTATATCTAATTTTCTGTCTTATTACAAGAACCACTGGGGGCTTCTTACTGAGAGTGACAAGGAGATGCCCCCCACCCAGAGTCTCTACCCCTGTGGTTCCTGGACGTTGTTACAACAGCTGCGGTAACCAGCAAGTCACCGGACCCCTCCATCCAGGCCTCAAGTTCTGTAACTCCCTTTGGCTATGCCATCACCAGCTCAAGCCAGTTGATCATCCTGCTAAGGTCAGCCTTCACTACCAACGCAAGCCCCGAATCTTCAGCGGTCCTCAGGTTGGACCAGCTCAAGATAGTCCACATCATCTCTACATCCATCCCCTCAGTTTCTCATGAACTAAAGCTTTCATCCCCTCACCCCTCGACTTTGATCCTCTTCCCTTTGCCCCTTTGACCCTCATCTTCTTCCTATCACCTCTTGACCCTCAACCTCATCCCTTCGCTCATCCACCCTCAAACTCATCCCTCCATTTCAGCATTTCAATATTAAACTATTCAAACCAATACCTGACTGGCATGGTCTTTGTTAGTGAACAAACTCAGGAGCTGGAGGGTGTGGGGATGGAGTGACAGGTTACAGGAAATGCTTGGGCGATAGATTGCACAGTCAGTGGAACAACATGAATGAGATACAACAGAGCTGCAGCTTCCAGAAGCTTCCTTATGCAGCGTTCGTTGACAGAACATCCAGTGTTTCAGCAGCAGTTATTAGATATGCCTGTCACAGTCACACTGTGACCGCTACATCCATAGAAAAAAAGGTTTTCTCTGACTAGTTGGAAATATTTGAATTCATGAACTCAACTGAAAAATAAACTATATCTAACATAGGAGTAGCCATTTTTGAATTAATGTAGTTATTTCAGTATGAAAATTCTCATATTGTACCTTTAAATATGTGTAAAACAGTGTCAGACATTAACTAGATAGATTAGAAACAATCAGAGGGAGGATGAGATACATCCAGTTTAAAAAAGAGAAATACAAGAGATGTTTTCCTCAGTATAGTCTTGGTGATTATCACATTTTTGACACTGATACGTGCTCTTTTGGATGTGACTACTGGTCTTTAACCCTTTATATATGAGCTTTTTAAAAAATGTTTCATTTCATAAATGTTTGCTCTTCTCTTCACCCTCCTCTAAAAGGACTAAGGAAGGAATAACATGAACTCCCTCTCTCTTCATTCTTTACTGTCCCCTCTTTCCCTCCATTTCTCTGTGGTGCTCTAAAGTGAGAAGGGGGCTACTCTTGGGTGGGCACTGCAGCAGTACATCAGCAGCATGCTGGAGAACTTCTCAGGGTCAGAGAGAGCGAGGCAGCGGACTGAGCATGGGTGTGTCCTCTGCAGCATCTCTGCACAGACAGAGGAGAGGAGAGAGGGAGGAAACGCGCTGGTTTCACGTCGGCTGCCTTTAAGAGTCCTTCAGGAAGGAGACGTAAAAATGTGAAAGACGCAGTGTTTTCTTTAATAAATGAATGAATGCGGTTTAAAATGTTGCAGAGAGAAAGCTGCGTGCCCGTCACTGTGATAACTTCTCTGTGAGTGGCGGTGACCTTGTTGTGATCTCCCACCGTCACCCAACGGTGCGGAGAGTCTCAGTCACGCTGCAGACAGCTGAGATGGAAAAACTCTGACATCCAGATGAATGAACACAAGTTTCCTGTGAGCTTTTAGATCCATCAGGCTTGAAAAATATAAAACCAGTGCTGCTGGGAGAGATCAGTGACTAAGACCACTTACTTAAGCTGGTCTCACAAAATTTTCAGGACAGCGTGCCTCTGAAATCTCTCTGAGGTGATTATTCACACCTCACTTACAACATGAAATTTTTCCTGTCAGGAGGGTCTCAGAAGGCAAGATATGGCAGTAATCCAATGGCAGAACCAGTGGCAGTCAATACGTTTACACACGGTGGTAGAGAGGCAGTGATGATATTTTATCTACCAAGACGGACACACCAGATAGACGGTTTCATATATCCATAGCATGGATATATTCCACATTCATCTGGGAAACCTCCCACAAAGCATTTGGGCAGGACTTTTAAAAAAATTCCTCGGAAGGTGATTGGACAAACATCACGTGTCACGTTCATTGCGAGCCAATCAGACGACAAGACAAAATGAGGTAGTAGACATGCCCAAGGCACTGAACATCCCCTAGAGTTCAGTTAAATCCATCGTCAAGCAATGGAAGGAATATGGCACGTGTGTAAATCTGCCTAGATTAGGCTCACAAACTGACCGTGCAAGAAGGAGGCCACCAAGACACCTATGACGACTCTGAAGGAGTTTCAAGCTTCAGCTGCTGAGATGAGATTCTGCAGACAACAACTGTTGCCCAGGTTCTTCACCAGTCAATGGGAGAATGCCAAAGAGAAAGCTTCTGTTGAAGAAAACACATCAAATCTTGACTAGATTTCACCAAAAGGCATGTGGCAGACTCCATGTTCAAGTGGGAGAAAGTTCTTTGGTCTGATGAGACCAAAATGGTCAGATAAGATGCTATGTTTTATGGACACCAAACACACCAACCCCACTGTGAAGAAGGTGGTGGCAGCATCATGCTGTGGGGATGCTTCTTAGCAGCTGGCCTTGGAAGGCTTGTAAAGGTAGAGGATAGAATGAATGTGACAAAACAGGAAAATCCTGGAGGACAATCTTATTCAGTTTGCAAGAGAACTACGGCTTGGGACCCGAAGCATTCTGCAGAAAACTTCACAGAAATGGTTTAATGCAGTGATTCTCAACTGGTGGGTCAGGACCCAAAAGTTCTTTTCAGTGGGTTGCAGATGGGTGACTGGGAGAAAATTGTGCCAAATTGTCTATAGGACTCTATTTTCCTGTTTCATTGTTTTGTTACACCTTTTGTACTGCCTCAGGCCGCAGCTCTATTATTTCTTCATTAAATACATCTGATAGACCAAAAAATCTAATTTTGGGCCGCAGTTCTGGTTGAGAAGTTGATGGTGGGTCCCATGACTCAACCAGTTGAGAACAACTGGTTTAAAGACAACAAGGTGAATGTTCTGGAGTGGCCGACTCAAAGCCCAGACCTCAGTCCGATACAGGATTTGTGGCTGGACTCTAAAAGGGCTGTTCACGCCTGATCCCTGAGCAACCTGACAGAGCTTTAGCAGAAAGAAGAATGGAGTAAAACTGCAGTGTCCAGATGTGCAAGCCATTAATGGTACTTTTAACGTTAGCGTTAAAGAAACGTTAACGGTTTGTGCCTTTCACGCATATTTGGCCCACAAAAAGGGCACTTCATCACGTTTCTCCACTTGATTTGAAAAAACCTAACATTATTTTGAGTTTTTGCCACTAGAAGGTCAGCCTTAAGAACTTTTACAGCGTCTTCTCCTGGGAGGAACAGCTATTGTACATTGATAAGCTATGGAAGACGTGATTGTTTTCAATCATATGGGCATCCTAGAAGGTACATTTTGGATAACTTTCTTAAACACAGGGGAGTCAAGGCCTCTCCCTCTTGTTTCTCTACAGTTAAACTTTGACTATGAGGTGACACAACTGTCAGTTATTTCTGAGTAAAGAGTTTCTTGTTTCCAGTGAAAACCCCATCAGCCTGAGAACCCAGCTCTGTCCATAAACCGCAGGGCCCTAACACATTGCTCATCTGTCTCTTGGGTGAGAACAAGTTCACTTTTCTGAGAAAGACAACGGCTATCCTCTGAGACCACCCCTCTGCACAAACACACTGACACAGATGCATGCAGACCCCCCCCCCCATGAATCCCACTTCCTCCTGCACGTTGCTTTAATCGGGGGGGAGTCTTAGTTAATCAGTCGTGTCAAAACATTAACGGCTCATTGAGGATCATGTTTCATGCCAGCAAAAGTGAAGCCGGGGTGCTGTAATCTCTGTCCGTTGGCAGATAGGACTCTTGGCTTGGGCAAAGCATCAGAGCTTTATCAGGAACTAAAAGTCAGTGAAAGTGTTGCTTCATATGAGTGAGGGGGCACAGCTAAGTTCCTCTTAAATACTGTCAGAAAACAAGGATGCTTTGTACCAAGATGTGTCCTTTTTGTTCAAGCAAAATCATTTAAAAACAAATACACCTTTGAAGACCTTACTTTGTTGAGAGCAGGTAAAAGTTTCCAGATACAGTCGTTATGATAACACAACACAAAGCAATCACACCATTCTTGGATTCTCTACAGGCAATACGATTAATAATGTTTACACTTCTTTTGTAAATTAATGCTAAATGTGGGTGTTGGATAAGATGGTCAGATTGAAATCCAGTGGCAGCTGATCAAAAGAGGGCGCCAGAGTGTTGCACAACTCCACAGCTGTTCTATGCCTTGCACATGTTTGCTCCTCTTCAGCTCAAGAATTAGCAGCTTTGTGAGCGCTCAGAACATATGCCCACAACCTTACATCCAACTGCCAGCAGGTGGCAGCAGATCACTGTAAGTGGTATTATTAGAAAGTGGAAGAGTTTAGGAACAACTAAGCCATGACGCAAAAGACCATGTAAAATCATAGAGGGGAGTCAACGACTGCTAAGGCGCAACAGTCCCTGTTGGTTTCATAGTCAATCATCCGTATACTTTTGTCCATATAGTATAAATGCCTATACGTATGGTTCATGTAGAGTTTGTTAAAAATGCTAAATGAAGATGACCAAGCTAATTTGGTTAGCCTGTTGTTGAAATTTTCAATATGTGCTAAACTAAGATGGTCAATCTATAAAAAAATCCACCATCAGCCCCCTACCTCCAGCTACCACAGTTTAAAACCCGCCTTTTAGTGCTGATTGAAGCTGTGTTAATTTTGGCAGCTATTTTTAATTTTAGTCTTAGTTTTAGTCTTTAAATGAAATTCATTTTAGTTTTAGTCCCATTTTAGTCATTTCTACCCTTTTAATTTTAGTCTAGTTTTAGTCGACGACAACTCAAAACATTTTAGTCTTGTTTTAGTCCATAAAAAGTCCTCACATTTTAGTCTTTACTTTTAGTCCAAGCATTTATTTTCTTGCTTAAATCTGATACCAAATCATGGTAGTGTGTTCTCTACTCCCTGTAAACCTGGGGTCCCTGCTTTCTACAGCTGATTTATCCACAGTGGAGAAATATCACAGAATTTGAATGTCAGATGAAAATGAAATTCCATTTTAATCTAGTTTTAGTCATCTTGATGAAAACTAAACATAGTTTTTGTCAGTTTTAGTCACCACAGATCTATTTTTGTTAGTTTTAGTCATGGAAAAAAAGGCTGTTGACAAACATTTTTAGTCATAGTTTTAGTCGACGAAACTAACACTGGATTGAAAAGATGCTTAACTGATCTCAGAGATAATCATCCCTGATTCACTTTTTGAGCGAATATCAAACAATTATTAATCAAATCAAACTCAAGACACTAAATGGTGAGGAGTTTGTACTAACAGGCAAACCAAGTGTCTTTTGTGCTGCTGAATCAAAGCTACTCTAGCCAAACACCTAATGTGAAGGTGCAACAACCTGCAGTACCTCCAGTGTCCACTTGAGGCTGGCTTCAAAAGTGACTCAGTCCTCATAAGACCCATATTAAAATGCCCATTTTACAGCAGGAATAAACAGCATGCTCATGTCTTCACTTGTAGAGACTTTTTTACTAATCTGTTTTGATTTTATGAAGCCTAAGAGCTGAGGCTGAACAATATTTTTATTTCCACTGCGATGATGATGTGCCCATGCTCAAAAGTCTCAGACCTGATACATGTCACTCTGTGCTTCTGTGCTTTAAGCCAAAATTGCATGTTTTTTCTTTTTCTGTGACATATGTACATTTAAGGCTGGCCATACACTACAGGATTTTAAGACTGATTTTAAGACCGATCGATGATCATGGAGGCACAAGTGGAGCCTCGTCACAAACGACTATTTGTCTGAATAATCCTTATGTGTGTGGTGTCAATGGGATTTTTTTATTGCTCCAGATTGTTTCATAGCCTCACAGACTCTGAATCATAAATATCCAACATGTTTGATATTTTCTAGATCAGTGTTTCCCAACCATTTTTCCTTGGAGCCCCTCCTACACGCTCCTCAGAAAAGCAGAGCCCCCCTAGGACCCAAGAGAGAAGAAAAAGTGACACATTGCTGCCAAAAATCAACATAGATTTTAACTGTTCCACTAATAAAACCCTAAAAAAGGTCCATGCATACTTTTCTTGACAAAAGAACTTTTTATGAACTACTTTATAACTGCTTTATCATGGTTTTAGTCAATATTTGCAAACCTATTTTTGGCAGCCTCAGAGCAGACAAAGCCTCGCGCCCCCCCTAAGATCTCTGGCGCCCCCCTTGGGGGGTCCCGGACCCCAGGTTGGGAACCAAGGTTCTAGATCATAGCACCTTCGACAGAGTACCCACAACAACCAATGAGAGCGAGCAGACGGGGTAGCGCCACAAGCCGGATCATACGTACTTTCACCTCTCACGACCATAAACACGACTGTGCTTCATTTCAGCTAGGATTTCATCCTGATTCTTCTTCTTGTTTAACGTTTTTGGCTGCAACATACTATAAACCAGAATAGCTTATTGTAGAGGGTCAAGTTGGATGTATTGAAAGACATCTGTGATTGTTTTTCTTCTTCTTAAGTCACATGATTACACAAGGTAGTTTGCAGGTTGGCAGATGTGTGGCCTCCAGTGATCTGACTGTCTGGATGAGTCGTCTAGTGTGTGAGTTCAGAGGATAAAAGATGAAAAATTGTTTAAAATTATCCAAAAGTCTGTGGTCTCCCAAGTTTACTAAAATCATTTAAGATTTGAAAATCATCTAGTGTGTGTGGCCGGCGTAAGTCTGTCTTAAATCACCATCAGAAGTCTGAGAAGTGATCACTGTGCAGTTGAGTCTGTGCTTCTCTTCCTTACGTCCGTTTACATGTGGCAGGGGATGAACATGAGGTGCAATGAAACTGAACTTGGAGCTCTAAAACCTAATCAGTTCATCCTTGAATCACAGTTGACATTTGTGCAAAATTTGAAGAAAATCCTTCAAAGTGTTCTTGAGATATCTCCTGAACAAAAAAAAACGGATAAATATGAGGTCTGGGGCGCAGATGGCCTACTGGTTTGAGGCGCACCTCATGGACGTGGCCGGTCCAGGTTCGAGTCTGGCCTGTGGCACCACTTCCCGCATGTCTCTCCCCCAATCTCTCCTCCCTAATTCCGATTCTATCCACTGTCCTCATCTATTAATAAAGGCATAGAAAGCTCCAAAATACATCTCTAAAATAAATGAGGTCCTAAGGCCTTGACATTTGACCTCTGAATTCTATCCAGTTCCATCACTGGGTCAGAGCAGCTATTTCAAGTCAAAAAGCTGCATTTATACATATGGCACATTCAAACAACCAGTGTTGACCAGTGCTTTGGTGCTTAATATTTCTGCAAAGCTTGCTGAAAATCCTTTAAAGTTTTTGTGAGCTACTCTGTTGAGAGGATGGCCCAGATGCACTGAGAGATGGAGGACACGAAACTATAATGTGTCTCTCCTCTGTCATCTCAGCATAGTAAATAAAACCTTGGATAGCTGTATTATAAATGGATTAGACAAGTGTATGTCTATCAGAGTTCAACAAATGCTTTCCCAATCTATACCAATGTATTCAACATGAAATAGATTTTTTATAAATCGTGAATGAAACCACTTTGAACCTTAAAATCCATGCCATGTGACACAGTTGACCTAAAATGTCCTCTTCCTTCTCACAGATGTTTTTAATGTTCAGAGGGCCAGTCAAAGTACAGTACCCAAATTTAAAACTAAGAATAGCCTTGAAGTATGGTTCACCTGGATTGGACTTCAGTATTTAATGTCTGTGTATTAAAAAACTGTCGTACCCACAGTCACTTCCACTTCCACCCTGTCTATTACAATTTCCTCAGACGGAGGTCCTGAAGGGAGTCAACCGTTTTCTGTCTTTCTATATGAACATAAATCATGGCTCTGAGTCCTGATGACTGTGCAACTGTGGTTACAGCCTCCACATCCACGTTTGTCTCCAGCCATCCTGTCACTGAGTAATATCCGACTGAATGAACTCCAGCGTGTGTGAAATCTGCTGGTGTGGTCTCACCAGGTTGTTGTGTTTCTGTGGTTGTCCTCTGCAGGAGAAATGTTGAAATACTTACAGTTTTTTATTCTTGGTAACAGGAAGTCCTGGGTCTGATGGTGGGGAAATGCTGTAAGATCTTAGTAAGACTTCTGAAGGTGGAGCATGGGGCTGGTTGGATTAGCTTAGCAGGGAGACTGGGAACTGCTGGCCTGGATCCATACTAAACTTTTACAACCACATTAAAAGCAGCTCCAAACCCTCAGAAATGAACAGATTAGACAACAGAAGTGTGAAGGCAGAGGTGTTTCGCTGTGTTTATGTACAGACAAAAGAGATGTATATTTCAGTTGACTGTATTTAAGTATGGAGGATGCATCTCCATCTTTTTTCTGCTGTACACACTTGAAGCCAAAAGACCCTATGCAACAGGTGCTGCAGGGAGCTGGCTGCTGGAACAGCTGGACTGATGCTACACTAGTTTTGCTGCCACTTTTAACTTTTGTTTTTAGCTTTCGACATATTTTTATTGCTTATTTATTTTGGAGTCAGAAGAGCCCACATTTTTAACAACTGCATGAAAGGAAGAGGAAAAAAATCAACGTTATCAGCCTGTGTTAACTCTCCATAGCAGTGTTAATTTTGGCAGCTATCTTTAATTTTAGTCTTGGTTTTTAAAAGAAATACATTTTAGTTTTAGTCATATTTTAGTAATTTCTACCCTTTTTAGTTTTAGTCATAGTTTTAGTCGCCGAAATTAACACTGCTACATAGCAAGCTTTTTAGGGAGATGTTTCAGAATTTTCTCCAACTGAGATTACAATATTGGCAAACAACTAGCATTTTGAGTCCGTTTTATTTAGATGTTTTTTTTTTCAGATCCCTAATCCAAAAGAGGTTCGAGCCCAGTTTCATCGCTGGGTCAGAGCAGCTATTTCAAGTCAAAAAGCTGCATTTATACATATGGCACATTTAAACAACCAGTGTTGACCAGTGCTTTGGTGCTTAATATTTCTGCAAAGTTTGCTGAAAATCCTTTAAAGTTTTTGTGAGCTACTCTTTTGAGAAGATGGCCCTAATCCAAAAGAGCACTCGAACCTTGCACTGAGACCCCATCCACACAGAGATGAAAACGATATATTGCCGTTTTGTTTTGAAAAAGTTTTCCGTTAAGACGGGATCGTTTCTGGAGATATCCGCGTAAGCACAGACCCACTGAAAACGACTGAAAATGCTTTAGGGCATATGCCAAGCCTGTATGTGGCGCTGTAACACTGCCACAAAAATGCACCAAAGAGAGAAGAAGATCACAGAAAACTGACACAAACTTTCTTCTAGTTGCCCTTCTAGTTGTTTAAGAGCATATGGTGTATGCGTTTCGGGGCATTGGTAAAGGAGCATCAGATTTTGCTGTAAAAGCCATAACAAGCTCAGTGGCTTCTGCAGCATGGACACAACCCTGTAATCCACCATTGTTGTTTTGGCCGGACCCACGCAAGCATCTCGAGAGAGCTAGGCTATGTGTGAAGTAATCATTTCAAGAGAGATGCAGTTGGCTGTCCCCACGGAGATGAAACAGTAGTCATATACGGAAATGTGCACCCTGGGACCCGTTTTCAAAAAGTATTGTTTACAGTCACCCAAAACGCTGGTTCTGTGTGGATGAAACGCCGATATGACAAAAAACTTTTGCGTATACTCCTGAATTCCTCTCTGTGTGGATGGGGCCTGAGTCCAGTGCGTTTTATTTGTATTCATAGCTAATATCTGAAGAATGAGGTCAATTGTTTCGTACTGCAACGAAATTAAGCACTGAGGATGAGGCTGTGGCTCTGTCACTCCTTAAAAATCACTCTGGATCCATCCATCCTGACAGAAAGCTTCATGTGGCACCAGCTCGTACGTCACAGCTGTGCCAAGTTGGAGAGATAGAGAGCAACTTTTAATTCAGTCTGTGACATGGCCGTGAGTACAAATTTATACCTTTATCTGTTATCTGCTTGGCTGATTTTCAAACTATGTGCACACTGCTTCTTACCCTGAATTTTACATATCCATCAGCGATATGCTTGCAAGGTGTGCTCTGAAGGGAATGACTCCTTTATAAGTCAGTCTTTGCAATTCCACTGCAGGCTCTCCAGATCAGGCCAGAGGCTCCACTCTGCTAGACATAGGCAGCAGGAGGCCATGCTGAAACCATATCATTCTACATCACAGGCCCGGGGGCCAAATCCAGCCCATGTAACAGTTAAATCCGGCCCTCAACCTTATATCATATTTCTGTTATATCTGGCCCATCAGTGTGAGGTCTGAAGATTTCCTCAGGTATAAAAATGTGAACTTATCCTTGATGATTTAAGAGATCCTTGTTAAGTCACAAAAATCTGAAAACGTAAGAAGTAAAAATATTCAGATAAGAAGTCAGGACTGTGGGAAAAAAATAATTTGTTTTTTAATCTCATATTTTCAATTTTGCATCTCACAATTAGGACTCAAACTTAGGATTTTGACTTTTAATTTTATACTTTGAGCATTTCAACTAATAATTTTGACTTCTCATACAAGATTTTGAGCTTTCAGATTCATAATTCTAATTTTTAAGTGATATTTTGGCCTTTTAACCAGTTATTTTGAATTTTAACTCATATTTTCAACTTTAAACTTTGACTTCATAATCCCATAGTTTGACCTTTTAGACTCACAATTTAAAATTTTGAATTTCATTTTATTTTTAATTTCATTAATACAATTTTTATATTGTATTTTGACCTTTTGAACTCCTGTTTTTGACTTCTTTCTAATACATCTGCCATTAAACATTATTTTTCAATTTCATGTTTTGACCTTTTTGAACTAATAAATTTACTTTTCTCAGATTTGCGCCTTTAAATTGACCTTTTTAACTTTTTAAATGTCAAAATCATTTATCATAAGCGCTAAGTTTTTTAAAAATATTTTATCACCGATGAAACAAGGTTGACAGTTTCTGGTTAAAAAGGTGACCCTGTTAGGCCCTTAGGTTAGTCCTGAATCCAGAGTCCGGCCCCTGCTGTGATTGAGTTTGACACCCCTGTTCTACACGGAGCAGATTGATCCAAACAGAAGACCCCGGAAAGTCAAAAATTTTTTGTTATACTCTTCCTGCATGGACTTGTACTTCTCCTGTGATCTTGTGATCTCAAGTCTCCAGCTGCTCAGGGCAAACTGCTGCATGCCAGAATGTCGCACATATGAAGTATGTGGAATCAGGGATATCTGACATGCACATGTGCGTGTCAGATGTAATGATGAAAGCAGATGAAAACAAAACAGCAAGGGATTGGGGGGGGGGGGGGCGGTATTCACACGAGTATGGAACAAAAAAATGTATGCATTGTTAAAATTCCCCAGAACTACTGCTAAGGTGTTATACGCCTTTAAGAGCTTTGCAGCTGCTGGACAGAGAAAGTACAACATTGGATCAAGAGGAGGGGTTGAGGGGGTTTTTCACCTTGACCTTATATCTCCAAAATGTCATCAGTTATCTTGGAGTCAGGGGGGACATTTGAGGAAAGTTTGAAGAAAATCCCCTCAAGTGTTCTTGAAACACCACATCCCTAAGAATGGTCAGACAGACATAAAAAAGACAGACGGATAACCAGGAAACATAATGACTGATGCAGAAGAATAAAAATAAAAACATACAAAATATTCACATTTGTAAGCAGCTCTTCCTTAAATTTCTCACATCGTACTATTCATAAATTCAGTGTGATTTTCAAAGGCTAGACAAGTGAAAAGTTGTGATTTGTGAAGGTTTTAGATTGTATCTTATGATCCGATTGATTCTGTTTAAAAACATCCCTGGCTTTGGCTCCATGATGTTTCCCTCCAAAGGCGGATGGAGTGTATTTATATTGAATTAGAAACCAGGCAGTGATATCTATGTGTGTGTGTTGGGTGTGTCAGCCAGTGCAGTGCTGCTGTGCTGACTTTAGCCGGAGCTGATAAGGAGCAGCTGCTACTGAGCGTTCACATTACTGTAATCAAACCCTGCTGGCACCGGCTCCTCTGTTCCTCTTCCACCTTCAGCCTTCGTGCTGCAGGATTATCTTACATTACTAGAAAGGGCGCTGTTAAAGATGTCATGCTTAAATAAGACTTTTAGGTGTGCACATTTTTGCACGTGGGGTTGTTGATCATGGCTGCACTTGTTTCCAAAGCAGGATGAATTCAGTTTGGAGTTTTAGCCTGGAAAAAGAGAAACGGCAACAAATGGAGAATCATCTCAACAGCATGAAAAAATTAAAGCAAAATTACCTCAATGACCGGCAGATATGCAGACTCTGAGCAGTGCAGAGCCCTCAGCAGCAGCCTCATCAGGATTCATTTAAACAGTGAAGGATGCAGTTAAAGATTTCCAGATTAAATAAAGACTTTGCACATGGCATTAGTAATTATTTCTGCACTTGTTTCCCTTGCAGACTCAATTAGTTTTGGACTTTTTGCCTGCAAGTTGGATTTCTCCAATCTTAAATAGAAGTTAGATTATTTTCTGCTTATAAATAAATGAATCAAGCACAAACTACGGCATTTAAAACCTGCATGCTCTGTGCATACTCACTCAGGATGATCTCACATTACTAGAAAGGGCACTGTTTAAGATGTGCAGCGCTAAATAAAAGCAGTAGATCAGTGGTTTAAAAGTGTGGTTGTACAAGGCACTTGTCATGTTTGTGGTCAGCATGGTCCCGTACTGGAGAGAACTGTTATAGTGCAGGCATGGAGGCCAGGCTGTAGAGCTCTGGAGAGTGGTTATATCCATCCATCCATCCATGCATCCATCCATGCATCCATCCATCCATTCCTTCAGCTGTCTATCCATCCACCCATCCATCTACATGTCAGCCCAGATGTCACTTTCTCCAGCAACATTTTCCAGTTCCTCCGGGATGATTCTAAAACATTTGCAGGCCAGACTCCTGGATCTGCCCACTCTTCCCAGTCAGATGTGCCTGGAGCACCTCTGCTTGGTGGCGAACAAGAGACATTCGAATCAGATGCTCAAACCACATCAACTGGCTCCTTTCTTCTTCAAGCTTTCTCTGGATATCCAAGCTCCTCACCCTATCTGTAAGGCTGAGGTCGGTGACCTTCCTGAGAAATCTTATTCCAACTGCTTGAACCTGCAACCTCATTCTTTTATTACCCAGGACCACCAGAGTAGTGGGTTTGAATGAAGATAGATCACTAAATTGAAGGCTTTCCTTTTCGGTTTAGCTCCCTTTCCACCACAACAGTCTGGTACAACCTTTTCTTTTTTCTGTTTTCTTATTGACTGCTAAGTTCCTGCAGTCCTCCTCAGAAGAGTCACAGGATTTTGCTTTGACGTGTCGCATGGTGTACTGACGTAGTGCTGAAACAAAGTGGCTTGCATGCAAAAAAGAAAACACTGAAAATTGATGAGGATACATTTAAACTTATAATTTATTTAAGATATAATATAAATATGTGGAAAAATTTATTTTGACAACCTTGGAGCAGACTTGTCTTGTACCCCCCCCCCCCCGCCGAGCTCTTTGGCCAAGATCTGGGATCCAGATTGGGAACTACTGCTCTAAATAAGAAGTAAAATAAAGTCAAGCACAAGCTCTCTGTAATGCTGGCCATATTTCAGTCTATTTTTAGAATTTGCTGAGGGCCAATTAAAAACTGACTGTAGTTTGGACACCCCCTGCTGTAATTCTAATATCTCCTTTAAGGGGCCACGCTGAGTTGTACCTCCTGTGGGTAATACATGTACTTACAATTCACAAGTACCTATTAGAAACCCACTTCAAAAACACAGACTTATCCCTTACAGTAAGACTGTAAGGTGTGCAGTATTTTGCACATGGCATCATTAATCATTACTGCCCCCGTTTTTGGTGCAGATGCAATTATTTTTTAGAGGATTTTGCATGCAAGATAAAAAGAAATGCAAATCACTCTTAAGGTACAAAGCAACATCCAAAGAAAACTAAAATCAAAAGGTTTTATTCTGATATTCTGGCCTGAGTATGACCTCACACATGCCCACAGTGTTTGCAGAGCACAGCTTTCAGCAGCATCACCGACCTGTTACTCTGCAGGGTGTGTCACATGAGGAATGAATGGACACCAGCAGCAACAGCTGCCATCTTAACAGGAAGATCCACCACGATACAACAAATTCTCTCCTTAAGATTTAATCAGAGAAACTTTGCAACCTGCACGCTGAGGCTGTTATCCAAGGTTTCATCCACAATCAAATGATCCAGATATGTTTGTTTGTTTTCTTTCTTTGGCATAGCATCACTTTAACTGATGCAATAATAACGTGCTTGGCAGAAGACTTCCCAATGTCAAGCTCATTTTTGCTTATTGACACCCACTGTGCAGCACGCATCCACTCTTGGTGTGTTAGTAAGCCTGCAGGTGGAGCAGTAGCATCAGCTTTGGCTGCCTGCTTCTGTCTGTCGGCCTCTCCCTGACTGGAAGAAGAGCTGCTGACTGGAACACATTTCCCCCCTCACTCCCCTCCGCTCAGCTCTGCAGAGGGAAAACACTTATTCAGCTCTTATGGGAGAACCCCGTCTCTGGGGTTAGCGGGGCAGAGGATATCACCAGCAGACTCTCACATCCTGTCCTCATCGCTCCCTGACACCCATGAGCATGCACTTTAAAGATTTAACCATCATATATTTATTGATTTTCTGTTAAATATGGCAAAATCTATCAATCGCTCTCCTCTGGTGATGCTTTTTCTGCATTATTAGAAGCTGAAGTTGCTCTTCCTCCCCTTTAATGTGTCAAAGCCTGGATTTGCTTTTGACAGTTGAGCCTGCAGCGAGTTGAGGAGGGGGATCAGTGTCAGTGTGTAGAGCAGCCTCGGGGTAATGATAACTGTCTGAGCCTGGTTGCTGGGTGGACGACCTTCTCTGCAGCCTGGCAACACCCTTACACCTTCACATGCCCCTGCAGAGCCAAGCAGCCCCCCCTTTATCCTCCATCCTCCTCTTCCTCTTTTACAACGCACACACAACAACCTCTCACCCTCTCCTGCTCCTTCACATGAATAATGCAGGGGGCCTCCTCGATCGTCGCTACCAACATGCCACGGCATGTTTTATTCACACCAAAGTCAGACAGACCCCCCCCCCCACCCCTCGCCAATGCCCGGATCCGTGAGCCGGCGGCGGCCTCGAAGACGTCAGCATCAGCTTGCTGCGTCTGCTCTGCTCGCTCTCTCAGTCTCCTTGACCTACACGTCCCCGCAGAGAGAGCAACCTCACTTTTTAATGGAAGTTCAGAGCTGAGGGTAAATATTTGAATTTAATTCAGGAAACACTGTCACACCCTGCTGAAAATAAAAGCTCTTCATTCAGCCGTCATCTTTCCATTACTGCTGCCGTCTCTTTTATCAGGTTTGCTCCTTTTCAAGGTGGCCTCATTGTCAAAGGCTTAAATAAAAAAATACCACATTTTTATCTGCAGTTGATAACTGTTTTTGAGTTTGAGCTGAATAATTAAAGCAAGCTTTTAAAAACTCAAGTCTCCTATCTTTAAAGTTCCTGTCAAGAATTTACAGTTTGTGTCAATTTTGGCGCCCCATGTGGACAAAGAAGGTCATACATCTTTGTTGATCTAGTTTTGTTCATATAGAAGTGGTGTCTATCAATGCAGTATCTACACTGCATTTTGGCTTTGGGGTTTTGAGGGGCTGGAGGCAATTCCAGACATCAATGGACCTCAATTATTCCTAGAAGCACCCTTACAAACATTCGAGTGCTGATATGCCAGGATAAAAGTTATATTTTTCACTCATCAACTCTTTAGTCGGGTCAGGTATGGGAGCTTATGCCAGTTTGGCACTTTGCCACACAAACCCTGGCCCTGTACTACTCTGGCCTCCTCATGACCATCATCCAGGCCCCATCCTTCCAGGTATCCTCCCAGCTGACTCCTCCATGATGCATGAGGCCGCCCCTGCCAACTGGACCAGCCTACAGGGTCCTGGGCACTAGGTGAGCCAGATCAGGTCCGGAAAAGTGTGCTAGGTCCCCTATCAGGCAGCTGACCCTCCTCATCCTTACTCATCAGCATCAGATGCACAATCTTGCTAGCGAGTAGGGCTGGGAAATTCATCACAAATTAGATTAAATTGCAATATAGCATGCTGCAATTTTCCAAACGCAAAAGGTGTAATATTTCTTTAACCTGAAATTCGTGAAAAGATACCAGTTTAAAAGTTTTTTTGCAGCAGAGACATTATGCATTACTTATCATTCAATCATTTTAGTGGCATATTTGTAGAATAGTGTACAAAAAAATCCTATTTTCTTCATGTTTGTATGTTTTTCTTGTAATATATAAGAGTTATATGAAAATTGTCACTCTCTTTAATACAACAGTTTATATCCAATTTGCAAAATGAGTCGAAATCATCACAATTAGATATTTTTTTGTTACAGTGTTGGTTACAGTATAGAATGAATTATTGCTTGTTTTTGTTGGAATTACATGAGATGAGGAACTTAGATCGCAATCGCAATATTGGGTAAAAAAAAAAAAGAAAAATCACAATTAGATTATTTTCCCCAAATTTCCATGCATATCAACACTCATATGTGCTGGAAGAAGAATGGAAGAATGACACCGAATTCAGAATGACACAGAATTTTAATCCCACTTTTTATCTACATAAGCACTTTAGAATAATTAAACAATATGCACAAATGCTTGACTTAAATATAGTCAAGTACAACTATAAACATACAGTGCCTGATTTTGACTACAGAAATGATGATATTCCATCATTTTAAAGCTTCACGTTTTAGAGAAAATAAACCTTTTAATTTAATCACACTCACTTTGAGCCGAAAATTTTCAATCTGTAGTTTAAACAGTCAAATGTATTACTCTTTAACCTCTAATTTCCATATACAACGGCTACGCTGCGATTCGCCTGGGGAGCAAATCACACCAGCACTCCAGTCCCGCTCTAGCACATCCCTGAAGCACCACTACACTTCACTTCATTGGAGATACGCTGCAGGTTTATTTTCAGCGCTGGGCAATGCCAAACCACATCAATCCACATAGAGTAGATCAATCCAAACAGCCAGAAAATAGTGCAAAGTACCCGGTGAAATTCAAAATACAACACAATGCACAGACTCCAAACTGTAAATCATCACTATATCAACACTACGTCTCTTACTGGGAGTAAGTGGGTCACAGAGCTACATCACTGCCATTGTTAACTTTTGAGGTAAAAGCCATTTTACATTATTCCACAGATTCTTTACAGCAAACATTAAACTTTAACCTTCATAATGCACTCACCCATGGCATAAACAATAAAATCATAGACTGATGTCTAAATGAATGGCAAATCAACCCCAAAAGGCCAAAATAATCCGCTAACACATTTATTCCTGTGCAGTTCTCCTTTGACCTTTGCCCTTTTGTCTCATGCTGATCAGGGCTATGCTTAGGCCTTGTCCACACAGAGACAATATATTTCTGTTTCATTTAGAAAAAGTTTTCCGTAAAGACGGGATTGTTTCAGGAAATGTCTGCGTAAGCATGGAACCAATGAAAACAACTGAAAACGCTGTAGTATATATGCCAAGCCTGTAAGCGGCGCTGTAAAGAGAGAAGAAGATCACAAAAAACTGACACAAACTTTCACCTGGTTGCCCTTCTGGTTGTTCTCCAGGGTGGATTTAAGAACATCTGGTGTCTGCTGTTCTCAGTGGTGGTAAAGGAGCATCAGATTTGGCTGTAAAAGCCAGAATAAGCTCAGTAGCTTCTGCAGCACAAACACACCCAATAATCTGCCATTGTTGTTTTGCCTCAACATGTGCACGTGGCTTAAGTGGACTTCGCTATGTATGATGTAATGCTGTCCCCACGGAGACGAAACGGTAACAGATTTGTCCACTCTGGGACCTGGTTTCAAAAAGTAGTGTTTACGGCCTCCCAAAACGGCATTTCCATGTGGATGAAACACCGATATGATGAAAAAACTTTTGTGTATACTCCTGAATTTGTCTCTGTGTCAACGGGGCCTTAGTTGTGCAGTGCACTAGACACGCTTCCAGTGTTGGAGGTCACTCACCTTCAGTTGGAGCAAATCCAAGCTGCAGCCTTTGTATGTGGAAATTGGGGATTAGAATTTCTAATAATCCTACCGTTATCGTAGTGTTTTACATGCAGTAAAACACTACAAATATGTCAACAAACACAGCCTCTGATCAGCGCCACAGACGGCTGCCATAGTGGCACATTTATCCAATCTAACAGCAATCCTTAAACCAAATCAGCCTGGTTTCAGGAGGAGCCCACTTCCATCTGAGAGGGCCTGCTCGTGTCATGGGTCCTGACATAGCTAGGGCCCCAACACAGCTGTACAGACTGCACTGTGAATAGTACCTCTGGTCTGACAGTAGTATGTATTATCATAGTATTAGTATTGCAGTATTCTGCAAACAAAAGCCCTGATAAAAACAGTAAAAGGATTTGTATTTGTGAAAAGAGAGATTTGAACCACTCTCATTCACAGATGAGTTTAGTAGCAGCTCTGGATGCTTATTTGGCATGTTAATCCAGACATGTCATCTTTTGTTCACTAAATCCACTTGCAATAGTTGCACTTCCCCTTTATCGCTACACAAACTTTCCACCTTTTCCAAGCACTAAACCTTTTTGTTTTTTGCACTATTCTGAATGTTTTTCCTAATCTGCAGTGTTTCCAAACTTTTTAGTACCCAAATTGAAAATTTGCATAAAACCTGGGGATAGAAACTCACTGATGTGACAGCAGATGGCGATTTAAATATGAGTCTGGTTCTTCTGGAGGTTTGTGCTTGCTAAAAGGAAGTTTATCCTTGCCTTTGGTACTCTCTCTATAAATAATAATACAAAGAGTAATGCCAAGATCTACTCTTTTGAAGAGTCTGAAGATAATATGAATAGGCACCATACAAATAAAGATTGACTGACTGGTGAGCCCAGCTTTGATTGCCCAGTGTTTTTTCTGACTTCCTGTTCTGACAGGTGAAGCTGTGTCCCACTGACGTCACTCCATCTTCCACTGATGACATCTGATCCCTGCAGGTTGTCTTCAAATCTTTCATCCATGCAGCTTGGCTCACATACTCTATAGATGCATCACAGTACATATCCAGACAGTTTTGAACTCCAGACAGTGTTTACCTGAAACAAACATTTACCTGGACCGTTGTCCTGCATGCTTAAAGTTTCTGTTTTCACTATCATTTGAACATGCATGCACACGAGTAACCATCACTGCTCCTGTTTTGAAAACACCACGCTTCCCTTACTCCAACAGACGGTGTTGCGCCATCAGAGTTTTTCACCCCTATCTGACAGCCTCATCGCCCCCGCTCATTATCGTATGGCACGGTCCGAGAACAGCTTCTGGTCACGCGTTGCTGACCCTCCATGGCCACATCAGCGGGGGTGACAGGACTTTGATGGAGCATTTGTTAGCCGACGGGACTGGCAGCTCCTCACCTTTCTTGATTTATTATTCATTTATCTTCCCAACGGGGCTCAGCAGTCATTAGCAGGAAGGTCCAAGGTTCAATCTCTCATTTTTCTGAGCAGGTTTGATCTCATTCGTCCTAAAGACATTTCGATGTGAGGCTGTTTTCAGTAAACGTCACTGTGTTCAACATCTACAAGGGAAACGAGACAGACAGTGAATATGCAGACAGAGATCAGGTTTGACTCACTTGTCCGTTTCCTCGTTTCACAGTCTAAAATATTTTGCATCATCCCGTCTCTTTTTAGTATGCATACCCAAAAAGGATCCCTCGCCTCTGTGTGCTGAAACCTCCACAATCCAGATGGTCATCCATGGCAGCCTCTTCATCCTTGGAAACACTTAGAGCTCAGACTGGCAAACGCCAAGCACAGATACTGTTGCTTTTTCCTACAGGAACATTATAAACCTTTTACAAATCTCTGTTTTACTGATGAAAGTTACTGATGTTAATACATAACTGTACATTCCTGTCCTCCGTTGTCTTATAAAGACAGTCTGACTGACCCTCATGCAGTTAATGTGTTTTGTTTTGCAACAAAGACTTTCATCCTAACATGTTGTATGTGTGATACACTAAAAGATTACAACCTGGTGTGTTTACATTCAGTTAATGAGTCTCACCAGACATCATGATAATGTTTCCAATTGTTTTAACCTCTTAGCATCATGACACAAGTTTTTCTGCTATGCTTGGCTTGTGTATTTGTGTCAGATCTACGCTGTACCTGTGCTGTACTTTCCTACGCCATTGTGAACACCGCATATCTGTGCATCGCGTGTCCTGCACAATTCACAAACACAATTCAGCAGTCTGATTTTATACATTTTTATTGCCCAAATAATGCAAGTATATTTAATTTAACCATGGTAAAATATTGCTCATAAATGGGGAAATTATGGTACAAAATTACATGGGGCCCTGCAATTTTCTTTCTAGGGGCCCAAAATCCCTAGCTCCGCCCCTGCTGAGGCGCTTCTGTTACCACGCTAATGCGGTGTTACCATTACATCTCTAAGGAGCGTGTGTGTGTTATGTCCAGGACGATGAACGTTCTGGGTGCCCATGCACATCAAAAACTTCTAGAAACATTCAACAAATTTAACAAATCGTTCAAAATGATCAATGACACCATTGTTAACCCTTAAAGCTCCGCAGGTACAACCCTTTGTAAATTGCTTGGTAACTTTTGAACTGTAAGTCATAGACACTAACTTGTTTTTTTCCTGTGAAAGCTCTGTGTTGTGCCTTTCTATATATGTTCTTCGTGCATTTGTAGCTCTTACAGAACATTTTCTAGTGAGCCCAGAACTTGGCTGACTTCCCGGGGTCTGTGAAGACAGGGTTGTCGTATACAACAATAAGTGACACAGTTTAGAAAAACGTTAATAACTGTTGAACCATATGTCATAGACACTCTTTTTTTCCTCTGAAAGCGGACCATTTTGCGCCGTTCTAGCGAGCCTGGAACTTTGTTTACTTTTCAGGGTCTCTAAAGACTAAATCCACTGTGTTAGATCTGATAATAAGCTTTTTGTCCATTTTTAATCTTTTTTCAGTCATTTACTTTGGTTTTCTTCAGTGGGTAGGGCCATATTTGTTGAGGGTAATGTTTATGTGCAATGCATTGTGGGAGCTGTAGTCGACCAGTTGCTTCTCAACTGCTTAAAGGAATGGCACAAATGAATCTAACTGCAAAAAAGCACATGGACTTTTTTTGTATATATGTAGATATTTTGAAAACCGTTTGTCACAGAAGGTTTATTTTTCACTGTTCTGTCTGCAAGAGATGGAGGAACAAGTCTGTGCAAAGAAAATGCTTTGTCACTATTGTTTACAGTGTGTTATAAAAGATAAAATAAAAATCTTTGAGCTTCAAATTCCATTTAGTTTTTTGATTTTGTCTTTATAGTCCTATAATCTTTTCAAAATTCAAGTGACATTACTGTAGTAGATATAGTCTTAAAGCCAAGGTTGTCCTGACAAAAGGATGTATAGAGCTTAACTGTGCACCACAGGGTTGATGTTTTACAAGCTTTTGTAAGAAAAATGTCCAGATGAGACATGATGGTAAAAAAAAATAGCTGTGAGCTCTAAGGATTAAAGAGACAGTTTGGCAAATTTTTCATGAAATAAGTTTTTGCCAAGTTGTCCCAAAACATCTGACTCTTGATGAAAAGGAAAAATGCACGCAAATTTGTGGAGGCCTTTTGGAACTTGAAAGAAACCCAAATTTTTTTGGAAGGAGTGACTTGGATCTTCCAATAAAATCATGGGACAAAACAGCAGTCAGTGATTTGGAAAACATCATCATCACCAAGGGTGCATTGCATCACAGCAGTAGTTTTGTTTTTTAAGAGCCATACCTAAGTCATGAAAGTACCAATATTCCTTGCAAATGTAAACCAAGATCTACTAACCATATTCACATGCATGCTTTTAGAAATAGCATGAAACATTTGGTATTTACAAGATAAAAATGCTGATTTTCCAGTGAAGTTTAGTTAATTTCTCAAGATATTGATGGAACTGAAATTAACCTCATCATAAGGAAAATTAATGTTGTTGCTGTGATAAGATAAAATGAGTTCTTGAGAAAATATATCTGCATGTCCTCTTTAGGCTTCTGTAGGTTTTAGTTTATTGCCGTCTTGTTTTTTGGGGGTCTTGAATGTCTGAATGAAGATGAGATTGTAAACTGGGAAAGCTTTTCTATCATGTTATTGACTTTACCTCCCCCCTTTTAAACTGTCGTTCTTGTCAACATGCCTCATTTTATGGATTATGGATGCTAAAATGCCCTTTAGACCCAACAAGGAGCCTCCTGGGAGTGTCGGGATCCGCTCCTGTCCTAGTTTTGTAAATACAGCCTGAAAACAGATGTTGTTGCTCAGATCGCTTTTAGGAGGAAGGACAGTGGGCCCAGTGGAGCAATCCTGTCCAAGAGAGGTCATGTTGAGCGGCAGGAGAGTAACTGAGCACATCATTGAGAGCTCAACTTGACCCTCAGTGAGTTATAGTGAGGAGGTGGTCTCTTCTGCTGAGAGGCCCTACTCGGATCACTTACATCTCACGCTACCTGTGGTGCTCCGGAGAGAGTCCTGAGGGAGAGTCTGTGTTTGTAGGTGAAACATGAACGGTGTTAACATTGCTACCAAGGGAGAATGCATTCCTCCTGTAGCTGGAGTAAACTCTCTGTGTTTCTCATGCTAAATTCATAAAACACTGAGCTGCTGTACACCAAGCTCTTTCCCTTTTTACTCTGTTTGAAGTGTTCCCATCATTCACTCAAGGCTTACTTAACCAGCAGAGTGGAGATGAAAGCTTGAGCAGTCGAGTACATCCTTTGATGCCCAACCATGAAGTATGTCGTAGAGCTTTTAGCATTCCCGACTCTGGAAATCAGTCAGAGAAGATGTTTTTTAAATGTGTATGTGTCTGGAAGAGGGAGGTCTTCAAACAAAAAGACGTTCCTAACTTACAGCATACGAACAGCGTTCATTTCCCCTAAAGTCACGCTCAGCTTCACAGATCTTACAGTGATGTACTGCAGTATTATTGTTGGTTATGTATTTCTCTAGGCTTCAGAATGATCAGCAACAAAAAAAAAATGTTACAGGTAATGAAAAAGAACCTTATCAACTCTGTAGTAGGCCCTGCTAAAACATTTAGGCTAATGTTAGCATCTCAGCCGCGATATCTCTGCTAACAGATTTGCATGATTTTTCACTAGAGCTTTTTGTTTGTAACTTATCATTTATGGCCTTGCAAAGCCAGATGGGTTTGCTAGACTGTCAACCAGGCAAATCCATCTTGAAAAGCTCCAATCCACAACATCTGTGTGGAACTGAAAACAGTGAAGAACAATCAGAGGAGAATGAGGCAGTAGCTAAGAGCTAACGTAGCGGTTAGCTCGGATGTAGCTGTAGTTTAGCGGCAGTTTAATCAGAACTGGAACACTTTTCTTTATCAAATCAAGAGCAAAGAGCCACACTGGAAGCTTTTCATGACGGAAAAGATGGTTTCACTCGTCTTTCAAACTGCTCCAGCATGAGTTTGCGCCTGTTACCAGTGCGGTTGCGTTGTACTGTAAGCTGGTGTAGTTATACCATGGCTACATTCGCGGTAGCAATTAGCAAGGATGTAGCTGTAGAAAAGCAACAGTTTAATCAGACTTTGACTACATTGATTTATTAAATCATGAGCAAAAAGTCACACCAAAATCCTCTCTTAGCAGAAACGATGTTTCTCATGTCTCCCGGTAGGTTCCATCATGAATTTCAGCCATCGACAAGCTCCACCGTTCACTACGGTAGCATCGGAGCAGCGCATGCCTCCCCTTATTTTGATTTGTCACTGACTGGCCTGCCATTTCAGTCAGTTGTTTCACATTTGCATTTTTTCAAGCATTTATTATGGTAACATAGCATTGCATAGTTTGGCGTCAGGCTCCGACTTCATCACTCTTCACAAATAAAGATCTTACATGCAGAATTGAGAAGTGATGAGAGAACATCTTAAACCCCTGTCAGAGCCAACAGGTGGATTCTGGGGATGGAGGTGGGTTGAAGCGAGAGCACAGTGCCAAACCAGGCAGCAGGCGATGAGCAGAGGAAGAGACAGGAAATCTTGCAGCTTAAATAGGCCACTAAATTAGGAGGATGGGGTCATGTGATTGGATTACATAGATGTCAGATGTGAATCGTTGCGCTCAAATTACTGCCCGAACTAACTCACAAAGTTCGTCACATAAATTTGACAGATGTAAAGTTTGTCTAATTACCATTAGAGATTTTTTAAAAAGTCCTGCCCTCACTAAATGCTTTCTCTGGAGGTTTTCCTAAATGACTGAGAAATAAAACCACACAATGGATGTATGAAACAGTCTATCTGGCATGCCAGGTTCTGTCCTGAACTCAAAAGTTTTGTCTCTTAAGGCGGACTCAGACTACATAATTCTTTTGGTCATTCATAAAGGCACCATGTCAAACTAGGCAACTAAAATCTTGGCTGACAGACTGGACACTACAAGACATTCTTAATTTTTAATTTTCACAATTTTAATTTTAGTCTCAGTCTAAGACTTTAATGTCTTTTAGTTTTAGTCACATTTTAGTAATTTCTACCCTCTAAAGTTTTAGTAAAGTTTTCATCCATAGAAAGTCCTCATATTTTAGTCTTTACTTTCATTTAGAGCATTTATTCTCTTGCCTAAATCTGGTACCAAATCATGGTAGTATATTCTACACACCCTGCCTAACCTGGGATCCCTGCCTTTTGCTGCTGAGAGGCAGCATAGCTACAGATGGATTCTGACAGATTTACCCACTGTGGAGAAATATCAGGAATAAAAGCCAGACGAAAACTAAATTACATTTTAGACGAGTTTCAGTCATCTTGACGAAAACTAAACTTACTTTTCATCAGGTAGTCCTGATACTAAACAGTATTTTTTCCTTGAGCAAAGATGAATTTTTTGGTGAGTCTTAATGAAGAGACAACAGCTGACATTGGTAGAATCAGCTCCTGAGGCTGCTATAATATTGCCAGCTAAAAGTTAAGTTATTCTTTCAAAAGGAAGAAGAATATACATTTATATTTCAGATTTATTTTAGCTTTTACGTCTTTACTTGATAGGACAGTTGGGCAAATGGACTAGGAATTTGGTAGAGAGAGAGGGGTAATGATAACCTTGCAAAACAGATGGATACGTCTGTTTCCTTGTTTCTCACTGGTGAATCCATCTTGCAAAGCTCCCGTCTAAATGGTTTGGGCCCGGTTAGAAAGTGACAGGACCAATCAGTGACAAGGGGCAGTGCTTTCAAGTGTGGTGGAGTCGTGATGTAAGCAAGCAGCAACAAGAGGTCGGTGCAGTTGTAGCGGAAGACATTAGCGTGGATGCTGCTAAATCGCCAGTTTTATAAAAACTTGTCGACATTTCTTCGTTAAAAGTAGAACAAAGAACAGCAGTGAGTTGTTTTCTTTTCAAAAACGACAAAAGTCGTGTACTGACATGTCTACAGTCGCCATGGTTCGCTATGCTGTTCTCTATGGACTTTATTCCTCAGTAGTGGCTACGACGTCACGTGTTTTGTTGCTCCGATTGGCCCGTAAAAATGTGACAGAGCGTTTATCCAATTACCCTCAGAGTCTTTTTTTCAAAGGCTCTGCCCTTTTCCAAATGTTGTCTATCAGTGGTTTTCCAGATGGATGTGTGACTTAAACCCATCGCTTTAAGAAATCAGTGTTAATTTCATCGACTAAAACTGACTAAAAATGTTCGTCCACAGCCTTTTTTTCCATGACAAAAACTAGACTAAGACAAAAATAGATCTGTGATGACTAAAACTGAAAAAACTAAGTTTAGTTTTCGTGAAGATGACTAAAACTAAACTAAAATGTAATATAGTTTTCGTCGAACATTCAAAATTCGTGATATTTCTCTACTGTGGGTAAATCTGTCAAAAAACAACGAACAAACTGAAAATAAAAAATAGCTGCCAAAATGAACACTGGAAGGAATATGACCTCTGTATATGGGACATGACCTTTAAACACAAGGCCATCTTCGCCCCCAGGGAGAGGAATAAATTATTAGTCAACAACAATAATGCTTATCAACTTATTGTTATTTTCCAGCAAATGCAAATAAGCTAGGAAGTGGTTGATGCTAGCATTAACTTTAGCTAACGGTTATCTCTCTGGATTTTAGGAGCTGCATTTATTTTGCTTGTTTACGAGAAGCATTGAGCTTATGACAGTTTACTGTACAATCTGTATTTATAAGACCTAAAACAAGCAGTAAAGCAGCATAAAACCATCACGTGATTCGATGAATTTAATATAAGTGGTCAGACTGTTGGCTGAGGTACTGGTCCATCTAATCTTACCATGCACTTGCTGTTTCTGCTGTTTAACTGTCAAACCGTTGTAGAGCGTTATGACTTACATAGATGCAGAGCGGCTTTTTTGTGATAATGTGCAGCAGTTGTGCATTGTTTGCTCCAGATACACGACAAGGCCTCCTATCTGCTATTTCGAGCACAGCTGTCTATTAGCTGAGTGCCTGTAAGCCAGTTTTTATGCTCTCAGCTTTTTGTCAACTCTGCTGAGATTTGGGTAATGGCTTCCGCGCAGCTTAAGGAGCAGCTCTCTGAGTGTGCAGACAAGACTTCATCTGCTTTCCTCAACAGGCTCCCCTCATCAAAAAAAAAAAAAAAACAGAATCCCAGAGGTCGCTCACTCTCTCTCTCTCTGCGATGCCTGCGTAGACTCTCCTGGTCTCAGCTGTTCAGACTCTGGAGAGCATCAGGCCCACTCAGCTGTCTGTTCCCGTCCTTAAAACCCCCACCCACCCCGCCCCTCTGCTTACCACCGGCAGTATAACCCCCACTAGAATTGACAGCATCTGTCAGTGTCACTCATTCAGCTGCTTTCTGATGTTTGACCTTTTAAGACGGGGATCTGTAAACACCCTTTGTTTTATCATTATGCTCTGCTGTTATGCTAATATAGGAGAATATTACTGCCTGACATGTCTGTAAATATCTTCTTTTACCATCATATTTGCAGAATATGCACTATAGTCAAAGATCTATCATATAAAAGAGTCTGCACGGGTAAATTACCTGCAGCATCTGACCTTTACTTTCAGATTGAAATCAAGACATGGACAGAAGCAGCCAGGAGCCTCATGACGCCACCTTCACACTCTTCTATTAGAGGCTCTTGCTGATCTGCGGGCTCTGCCGTTCCCCATGCGGGGGGAAGTCGTTTGTCATACAGATCCCCCCAGGAGCTCTGCTGGATTTAAGGGTTTCCTCTGCTGTTCACAGGGGCACATTTCCCAGAATTATGCTCATTCATGATGAGTGAAAGCATCCAGAGAGAGAAAAGAGGTGCTTCTCGCCTCCATTCAGCAGCCCAGGCCCCTAATCTCTGCTGGGACGGCCCACAATGAGAAAGGAAGGCCGGTGCTCACATCAAGCACTGGCATGATGACAATAGATAACATTTCATGGTATAACATGGAGGGCCTCATTTGAAATATTTAAAACACTGCAGTTTCTTTGTCAAACAAAAGTGAACTTTGTCATAATGATGCATCTATTTTAGGAGATTTTAAGGCTAGATTTACATGGTATGCATGCAGAATTATGTCTAAATAAAATTACATCGTTTAGCATGCTATAATGTGTTACTGTTTCAGCTTACTCCAGCTTAGCAGCCATGCTTTATGATGTTTGGACAGAGAGAATATTTACAGACCTTAGACTCCATGTTCTTATGCCTTGATGCCAGCGATAGCTGAGGCTGGAGGCAAAATGTTTGCAGGTTGTCCGTCCATGGCACTCTTGTTTAAAGATATCTCTGAAACCTTTAAGGGATCTTCAGAAAACTTTTCTTAAATATCCACTCTGACTCATGGATGACATATTTATTAGATTTGGAGGATGATTGTCCCTTGATCGTAATTTCTATATTTCAAGAAAGGTTAAAGGAATTTTCTTCAAACTTTTCCCAAATGTCCACTCTGATTTCATGATAAACTAATTGAATCCTAGATGTCATAGGTTCAAAGGTGAAGGTAATTTGGCCTCATATTCATCCTTTACTTGCTTTGGCAATATTTCAAGAACATATTTAAAATTTACTTGATATTTTGCCCAAATGTTCACTGATAAGATTTTACAGGTCAGAGGCCTCACATTTATCCGTTCCTTGTTGTCACAATATCTCAAGAATGCTCTGAGTGCTTTTCTTCAGTCTCTGTTGTCAGAGGTCAAAGGTCAAGGTTGTTGGGCCTCACATTTATCCTTTCCTTGTTGTCACAATATCTCAAGAGGCTTTGATGAATTCCATTGAAACACTCCTCAAGTGTCCACACTAGACAGCTTTTTGAAGTCATAGGACAAGGACAGAAGTTATTGGGCCTCATGTTTGTCCTTGGCTTGAGATCGCTAAATGACAACGAAACTACAAGAATTTTCTTTAAACTTTGCAAACATCTCTACTTTGGCTCAGAAATCAAAAATAGATTGTAGAGGTTATAGGAAACAGACCAGGGTCACTGAGGTCACTGAGCCTCATGTTACTTTTTTGCTTGTTAATGCAATATCTTAAGAATGCTTTTGGGGAATTTCATGAAACCTTCCACAAATGTCCACTCTGACTCAAGGATAAGCCTATTCCATTTTCAGATTATAGATCAAGATCAAGACCATTAGGCCTCATATTTTTCTCTTCCCTGTTGTCACAATATCTCAAGAAGCTTTGGGGGATTTTATTCAAATCTTTCACAAATGTCCACTCTGAAGGATGGATGAAATAGCTTTTGAAGGCACGGGACAAGGAAAAAGGTCTTTGAGCCTCATGTGTATCCCTTGCTTGTTATGGTAGTGTCTCTAGAATGCTCTGATTGATCTTCTTTTAACTTTCCACAAATGTCCACTTTGACTTTGGGATGAAATAATGTGATTTTAGAGGTAATAGGACAGGCCAAGGTAACTGAGCCCTATGTTCATCCTTTGCTGGTTAAAGCAATATCTTAAGAATGCCCAAAGAGATTTAATTCATATTTTCCACAAGTGTCCACTCTGATGCAGTGATGATCTGATTAGATATCACAAGTCAAATATCAAGGTCGATGGGCCTCATAATTGTCTCTCATTTGTTATCACAACATCTCAAGAAGCTTTAGGGATTTTATTCAAACTGTCTGCAAACATCCACTCTGACTCAAGGATGAACTAGAAAGCTTTTGAAGTCATGGCACAAGGACATATACTTTTGGGCCTTATGTTCGTTCTTTAGTCCTATTATTTTATCCTAAGGACACCTAAAGGGATTTTGTTCAATCTTTGACCACTCTGACTCAAAATAATTAAGCAGATTTTAGAAGTAACTGCATACAGGCCAAGGGAATTGGGCCTCATGCTCATCCCTTGCTTGTTCAGGCAGCATCTCAAGAAAGCTCCTCCTCCTCCAAATGTCCACTCTGATTCTGGTTATAACTTTGAGGTCAAAGGTTGTTGAGTCTCATATTTGTCCTTTCCCTGCCATCTCATTATCTCAAGAAGCTTTGAGGGATTTTCTTTAAACTTTCCAAAAATGTCCTGTCTGATTTAAGAATAAAATAATTTGATTTGAGAGGTCATAGGACAAAGGTCAAGGTCACTGGGCCTCATGTTTATCCCTTGCTTGTTAAGGCAATATCTGAAGATTGCTCTGGGGGATTTTCTTTAAAGTTTCCACAAATGACAACTCTGACTCAAGAATAAACTGGATATATCTTGGAGGTTAAAGGTCACGGCCTTGGGCAGCATGTTCCTTGTTTGCATATATGATCGTATGAATCACACCATCACTAAAACCACCTTTCCTTGACCCAACTGTCAGGTGATTTAAACAGGCGATTTATTGGTCAGGTGGTTGTATATGTAATGAAGGCAGTCAACTATCAGGATGTATTTTATGACTGAACTGTTCTGTCAAATTCAAATAGTTTGCCAATTCTATGATTTAAACACATTTTCAAATTCATCCTGTCATATCTCTTATTATGACCAGAAACTGAATCAGAGTTCTTTTGTTTAAGTAACTCTGCTGTGCTCCATTATTCTAGAGTGACTGATCCCCTCAGTGCTGTGTTCATGAACAAAGCGCTCGGCTGGATTTTAATCACGGCTTTTAAGATGCAGAGGGGGTTTCATTAAAGTCTTCAGAGCTGAGGATGTCTGAGTTTTCTCAGCCTATAAAGGTCAGTATTATCATAAAGATTTCCTGCAGAGTTTTCTGAAATAACATGAGTTTGTGAAAAATATGGCTTTCTTTAAATCATTTAGTCAGATTATTAAATTCTTAGCCTGTTACTGTAAGCTTTTATACTGATTTGTGTTGTGTTGTATTTCATGCTCTCATGCATACAAATGGAACTGCCACACATGTGCAGCTCACCTGCTGTGCACTGACTGGGGCAATGTCTTGGTTTTGCCAGCAATGACTGTAATTGGAAATAATTACTTGGAGTCTGTTTCTTTTTGGGTAATTATCATCCGAATTCACAGCTTGTTTACAAGAAAAAATTGGTAAGTCAGAGGAATTTTACAGGCTAATGATGCAAATTTGAATGTAATTGTTTAGTTAATTTGAATTCATAAATATTAACCACATTGGAGACAGACTTTAACCTGCACTGTCAATATGGTAAATTATGTCACTACAAAGGTCTACATTTAGAATTTATATGGATGCTACAAAGAATTCATATAAGATTTGTATGGGAAAAAACCTTAAGTTAGAACATCCAATAAAAGGAAGTCAAGATATTAGTGACTGAATATTCTTAAGCAACAGGCAGGTCTGCCCACAGATTTTACTGGACCCCTGAGAAACCCAGAGACTAGGCCCTCCCCAGGTGTGATTTACTGATGTCGGTGCATATGTGTAGGATCAGTAGCATTGGTGCTAGTGTCCAGGGTAACAGTTTTCTCATTTTGGAACTGAAAAGTGTGTCCAACTATTATTGGGCTCTGATGTTGAAATCATTTTCCTTGTGCCATTTTAACTCCTTTTAATCATTTTTCCACCCATTTTTGCCACAATAATTTGCCCCCCTTATCAATTTTGATTTTGATGCTGTAAATTGTTCCCATTCAGCCTCTTGGTCCTCATTTTGTGCCTAGTTTGAACCCTTTTCATTACCTTCTCTACCTATTTTTGCCACTTCAACCCATTTTTGCTTCTTCTAAAATCCCATTTCACTATCTTTTCCACACTTTTTTGCCACTTTTGACCCGTTTTCACTACTTTCCCCCTTTTGTCTCCTCTGTTGAATTTTTTTCAAGCCCATTTTTTTCTGTCACACCCATTTCTTGCCACTTTAAACCTGTAATTGCCATTTTTTTTCTCATTTTCCTGATTTTTTCCACTTTGAACCCAGTTATACTACTTTTAAAATCCCATTTCCCCAGTTTCCCCCCCCTTTTTTCCATGTTTAGCCCATTTTAATTCTGTTTTAAGAAAAGGGGTTTATATTTTTTAAGAAGGCCATATGCTAAGGCATAAAGAAGTAAAGACTGTTGTCTAAATCAGAGGTTCTCAACCTTTTAAGCCCGTGACCCCCAAAATAAAGGTGTCAGTGGCCAAGGACCCCCACTGTACCTGAAGGTGGCTGAACACAGCCATGTACATTCAAGGATAGTCATGAGACATGCAGACAAGGCCGTCTATAAGGGGGGAAAATGGGAGAGCTTTCTGGGGGCCAGCAAAATCAAAGTCACTTGCAAAGTTAAGTTATGGTATTTTATATTTAACCTAAATCATAACCACTCTTATCAAAGAAACAAATATCTTTTTAATTCATTTGTCCAGTATGTAGCCCTCTTAAAAAGGTTAATCCTTTTGTTTAAAACAGAAGTAAAAATAGCAAAAATGGATTATTAATGGCAAAAAACTGTGGGAAAGTTGGTGAGAGTTTAAAAGTAGCAGAAATGAGTTAGAAGTGCCAAAATTGGATAAAAGTGGCAGAAAAATAACCAAAGTTGGAAAAAAGGGGTTAAAGTGGTAAAAACAGGCATATTAAGTGGTAAAAGGGGATTAAAAAGTGGCTGACATAGCGTTAAAGTAGCAAAAATAGGTGGAAAATTTGGTGAAATGGGATGAGAAAAAAGGTTAGCTGAGGAAGAAATATTCAGAAATGGGTTAAACTGGCAAAAATGGGCATATTAAATTATAAAATGTGTAAAAAGTGGTAAAGAGGGGTTAACAGTGGCAATAATGTGTCAACAGAGCCAACAATAGGTGGAGAGTGGTAAGATTTGGTTTAGAAGTTGCAAAAACAGGCAGAAAAAAAGTGGTTAAAAGCGTTTAAATCTAACAAAAATTGGGTTTTATGTAGCAAAAATGTGTTAAAATTGATGGGAAAAAGGTGACAACGGGTTGAAATCTGGAAAAGTTGGTGTAAAGTGGCAACAGTGTAAATCAAAAAATATTCCTAGTTTTTTTAAGGCATCTGGAGACCCCCTCTCAGTGTCTCGCGACCCCCAATGGGGTCCTGACCCCAACATTGAGAACCCCTGGTCTAAATAAGAGTGGTAAAAAAAGAAAGCAAACATGGTTATCACAATTACACGTTATATTGATTGGGCCATGATTTCATTGAAGTCCATGGCTTCCTCATGTGGTTGGGCTCCAGAAAGCTCTACCCTTTATCCCCTCTCATGGGCGGCATTGCTGACAAAACAAATAGCCAATCACTGTTAAGGATTTTGGGCTGTGCAACCAGATTTAAGAGGGAACCTGGTCAGCCACAGCTACTACTGGCTCTGCCCTGGATGAAAACAAGGCTCTGTAGCAGAGGGAGACGCTGACGGCTTCTGCCAAACCTTCAAAGAGTGTTGGTACTTGAAGATGATTAGCCTGATTTTCTTTGTTGATTGGAGCTTAAGATGAAGCAGATAGCTGCTGCTGTTTGAGTAATCCTTTTAGTCTTTATTCATCAGGATGTTATAAATCAATATATCTTTATTTTAGTTGCCATTATATTTCCATCTGTGTTATTGTCTCAGGCCCGTTTGCCATAAATTTCATTAATTGAATCCATTTCTTCAACCTAAAGCTTCATCTTCTAATGGAAACTGTATTACATGTTACTTATAGAACATAATTCCTACTTATACAATCATTTATAGGTTCTAGTTGAATCATGGGCTGTTTGTAAGACAGTCTGGCAGTAGACTACCACTCCCAGTCCAGACCACCACTGTCAGGACAAGGAGAGAAACTTTCAAAATAAAATCTGATTACATGTCTGGTTAGGGTTAGGGTAAGGTTTATGGTAGGGTGGCTTAGGAACTTAACGACAGTAAGAATGATCATTTTTACCACAAACTTTAAGGTTTTTACATCAAAAGTAACTAACCTGACATGCAAAACCTAATTACAAACATTTAATACAGCTGACTCAATGCTGTGCTTACAGAAAAAAGCTTTTCCTCCATGAAAACACATCAAAGCAGCTAACATAGCTCTGTTAAAGTAGCTAAAGCTAACAAAGCTACGTTAGCTTAGGTAGCTAGCTCAAATAACTTAGTATGAGCTAATGTGAGTTTAGCTGTGTAGATCAAAGTTAGTTACTTTTGGTGTAAAATGGTACTGAAGCTTATTTATGTGGGCGTTATGAACTGAGCTACCATCATTATTTAGGTTGTTGATGTTTTACCATTTAGGTAAAATATTTTGCACACACCAATGTCATTATTTGAGGATGAACAGCAGTTAACAGAAGTTATTTTAAGCTGCTGCCTGTTAACAGAAAGTCGAGCACAAGGGGTGGCGGTGTGACCAACACTGCTTTAAAATCCTTTCAGTGGTCAGTGAAAGGAAGTTGACTAGGTTGGATGTAAGGCTCTTATGCTGACACTGGACAGGGGAGCGGTTCAAACATGTTCTGTGGAGTGACGAGTCACCCTTCTCTGTTTGGCAGTCAGATGGCAGAGCCTGGGTTTGGACATTACCTGCCTGACTGCACCGTGAGGTTGGTGGAGGAGGGATAATGGCATGGGGCTGTTTCTCGGGGTCTGGGCTAGGCCCCTTATCTCTAGTGAAGGTCAATCTTAATGCTTCAGCATACCAAGACGTTTTTAGACAATGCTATGCTTCCCAACCTGACATGCCAGATGGATGTGTTTTACACATCCATCCGGAAAACCTTCAATACTATACTTGGGAAATGGCAGAGGCTTTGAAAGAAACTAGGAGTGTTATTGGATTAACTTTCTGTCTGTCACATCTCTATGGGCCAATCAGAGCAACAAAACACGTGACGTAGCTTCGACCGAGATTCGCGTGCGCAGCTACCGAGGAATAACGTGAACCGTGGCGACTGTAGACATATCAGTACACGACTTTTGTCTTTTTTGAAAAGAAAACAACTCACTGCTGTTCTTTGTTCTTCTCTTAACAAAGAAATGTCATCAAGTTCTGATAGAACTGGCGCTTTGGCAGCATCCACACTAAGCTCTTCCACCATAACTGCACCGGCCTCTTGTTGCTGCTTGCTTACGTCACGACTCCGCCGCACCTGCCCCTTGTTGCGGATTGATCCCGTCACTTTCTAACCGGACCCATACAGTTCAGACGGGAGCTTTGCAAGATGGATTCGCCAGTGAGAAACACGGAAATGGGCGTATCCATCTGCTTTGCGAGGTTAATGCGTCCAACTTAGTGGCAACAGTTTTTCTATTCCAGCATGACTGCGTAAAAAGTAAGGACTAAAAAAGACATGGTTTGATGAGTTGATGAGTTTGAGCTTGGCAAGCCGGCACAGAGCCCTGACCTCAACCCCATTGATATGAGCACCTATCAAGCAACCCCATCGAACGAGGCCTTCACACAGAAACATTAAAAAATCTTGTAAAAAGAAGAGTGGAGGATAAATCTGAAACAGTCCTCTTGCTTGACTTTATGCTTCACCTCATAACTAAGTCTAAATCTCAAGACAACAGCTGAATGTACTCCACATCATACTAAAGTTAAGTAAAAATAAAATGTATGGATGCATATCCTCTCAGGGCTTGTGCAGCATGGATCTTTAAAAAGGTATTTATAATTGACAACTTGCTTTTCCATCCCCAGTGTAATAGAAATAAAATTGTGTATGCAGCTCTAATAACAGTTCTTCAAACCTGGATGTTTTGCTGTAAATTTAAACGTATGCGCTGCATTTCTTGTGAAAACAGCTTGGATGGAAACAGCGACCTGGGAAAAGTAAATAGCATGTGTGTGTTGGTTGCATAATGAGGAGCATTAACACTCTGCCTTCAGGCTTTCTGCAGGATTTCTGGCCTGGAAAATCCTCACCTGGTGGCTCTGTGTGACCTGATCCTCTCACACAAACACTCGTTCATAGTTTTCACCTGGTTTCAACTCTAAACAAGCGCCTACATTTGTCGTCTGTCCGTCCAATCTGGTGCATCAGAGCTTGTGGCCTAGATTTTTACCAAAACAGCCAAACGGAGCCAGAGGACGTTTTTTGGTAAATAGCAGTAGCCCTCGGAGCTGGTGGCGCTCTCCTCTTCTGGTGCTGTTGCTAGGAGACAGTGGGTCTAAAATCTGGCTCTGATGAGGTGCACCTGCTTCACGGGGCCTGGCACATTCTGAGTCTGCACGTTCAACACATGGGAGGAAGAAGTGAGCCGAGCAGCATGAATCTTGGGGGAGTGTCCCCGCCATCAGTCCTGCTTCTCCTGATTAGATAATTGGGTTGAGTGGAGGGAAATCTGCAGGGAGGCTTGTGCGTGCGTGCAGGTGTTTTCTGCTTGTATGCCCTCGATGTTCTGTTTACTGCTCTTGAACATGCCCTCACCCAAAAAAAAACTACAAAACGTCCTTCGCTTGTCTTTTGGGAGTGAGTTAACACAGCAGGAACTGGGAAGTCAATAAAGGACAAAAGGATTTAAAATCACGCAGCTTATGTCATTTTGAAGGGAGGCAGAGCACACATTTAACAGCTCATCTCCATTACGCCCATAAAGATGGAGAGACAGTTATTTTCTGTGTGTAAAATGGGTCAGTTGCATGAAAACTAACTGACATCTCATGTGAGCTGAGGTGATAAAAGCCCAGAATATGTGATTATATAACTGCAGGCTTGGCTCAAGGGTAATCTCTTGCGTTACTGTTAAACAGCGGCCTACGGTGACCCCAGGAGCATCAACACTCTACTGTATGCACCACTGTGTGGAAAAGATTAACTGACCTTATAATGCTTTGTGAGTCTTTTAGGATTGTTACAATTAAAACCACTCTTGAAAAAGCCAGCTCACAGGTATGCAAGGCATAATGATGATTTGATAGCATAATGTTTAATTTCTTAATATAACAAACATGTTTCTTTAGACCAGGAGTGTCAAACTCAGTCACAGCAGGGGCCAGATTTGGGTCTAACTTGAGGGCCTAACAGGGTCAATATTTAACAATAAGATGTCAACCTCGTTTTCACCAGAGATTAATTATGGGGGGAAAACTTAGCACTATTAAGTAAATGATTCTGAAATTGAAAAGTCAATATGATAAGTCTAAAGGCTCAAAATCTGTTATAAAAAGTCAAACTTTTTGGTTCAAAAGGTAAAAACATGACATTTAAAGTCAAAATAATGCATTTAAAAGGCAAATATATGAGTAGAAAGCTGATATCATGATTTCTGATCGTGAAAATATGAGGAAAAAAGAGTCAAAATCATGAGTTAAAATGGTCAAAATATTGCTCAAAATGTAAAATTATTTATCTGAAAGGTCAAAATACAAGAGAAAATGTCAAAATGATGAGATGAAAGGGTCAAAATATGAGATAAAATTCAAATTAATGGGTTTAATGGTCGAAATGTGAGATAAAATTTAAATTATGAGTTTAAAAGATCAAACTTTAACTTAAAATTTAAAATTGTGATTCTAAAGGGTCAAAATATGAGACCAAAAGTTAAAACCATAACTTTGAGTCATAATTGTGAGAAACAACATTGAAAAGATGAAATAAAAAGAAATTTCTATTCCACGTTCCTGACTTTTAATCAGATTATTTCTACTCTTTACCATGTATAACTTTTATGACTCGTCGGGGATATTGTAAATCGTGGAGATTAAGTTTACATTTTTTTACTGGAGGAAATCTGCAGACCTCATACTGTTGTGTCAGTTATAATAGAAATATGATATGATCTGGTGGGCTGGGTAGAACTGTACCACGGGTGGGATTTGGCCCCTGGGCCTTGAGCTTGACACCCCAGCTTCAGACCTTTAAAGGTATAATTCTGAAAAAAAAGAATTTGCACCCTGACTGATAGCTCATTTTTGCATATTTGTCACACTTAAATGTTTCAGGTCATCAAAGAAGATTCAATATTAGTCAAAGATATCCCAATAAAATATAAAATGCAGTTTCTAAATGATTATATCATTTATCTGTGGACAAAACAATCCAGGGGCGCATGTGGCCTCGTGGTTTTAGGCGCGCCCAAGGTTCGAATCTGGCCTGTGGCACTTTCCCGCGTGTCTCTCCCCGGCCCTCTCATCCCTGTTTATGATTCTGTCCACTGTCCTCCAGCCAACTGCAGTGAGAGCCATTATCCACAAATGGGGAAAACTTGAACCCTTCTCAGGACTGGCCACCCTACCAAAAGTACTCCAAGAGCACATCAACAACTCATCCAAAAGAACTCAGAACGACATCTAAAGACCTTCAGGCCTCATTTGACTTAGTTTAAGTCAGTGTTCATGATTCAACAAAAAGAAGAAATGCTGTGCAAAAACGGCCTCCATGGGAGAGTTCCATGGCTGAAATTACTGCTGACTAAAAGAACAGAAAAAAAGGCTGGTTCACATTTGCCAAAACAATTTTGGCCCACTTTTCTCTGCAGAATTGTTTTAATTGAGCCACACTGGGGAGTTTTCCTGTTTAAATGGCCTGCTTAAGGTCATGCCACAGCTTCTCAACTGGATTTAAGTCCAGACTGTGACTAGGCCAATCAAAACCCTTCTTTTTAACATTTTTGAAGCCATTTAACTTGCTGATGTGCTTCGGATCATTGTCCTGCTCCATAGCCTAAGTGTGCTTGGGTTTGAGGTCACAAACTGATGGCCCCATATTTTCCCTCAGGATCTTGTTGTAGAGAGCAGTATTCATGGTTCCATCAATTATAGCAAGTGGTCCAGGTCCTGAGGCAGCAAAGCAGCCCTAGACCATCACACCATAACCATGTTTGACTGATGTTATGATGTTCTGTTACAAAATGCTGTTAGTTTTATGCCGGATGCAACAGGATGCACAACCCGGGCCGCCCGCGTACATGGTGTGCACCTTAACCACTTGACTACCGGTGTGCCCAATATGTAGGCTTTTTGAAAACCGTAGTCACAAATTGTTTTGTTTTTTTTAACAGTTATGTCCCCAAAAGATGGGAGAACAAGTCTGTGCAAAGAAAAGGCTTAGTCAATGATGTTTTCTCTGTTATAAATAAAAATCTTTGAGTTTCAAATCAGATTTGTTTGTTTTTTTTTGTCTTTAGAGTCCAATAACTTTTTTTAAAATTCAAGTGACACTACTGTAGTGGATATAGTCTTAAAGCCAAGGTTGTCCTGAAAAAAAAGGATGTATAGAGCTTGACTGTGCACCACAAGGTTGATATTTTACAAGCTTTTTAAGACAAAAAGTCCAAATGAGACATGATGGTGAAAAAAAACCTGTGAGCTTTGAGGGTTAAAAAGAATCCACAAAAATGTGTTCAACTTGTTCTAAAACAAGGTCAAAGGACTTAAATCTGTCCTTACCTACCCAGTCTTAAGGTTGGCTTGTTTTAAAGTTTATCATTCCTGTATCAATTGTAGCTTCTGATGACTTAAACAGAGCCGACTTAAACACAGAAATCTCCTCGCCTTCTGTGAATATAAATAAAATGATTTGAAAAAGAATGAGTACAGCAGCTCCATGTTGAATCAGATTGATGCTGGCAAAATCAAATGTTCCTAATGAAAAGGAAATTGAAATATGAGAACGTCTCCACGGCCTTCAACACTTTCAAAGTGTTAGCTTCTTTTCATGGTGGGTAAAGAATAGACCTCATGTGCACACCTTTCTAAAGTGAAGAAAAATGAAACAAAGCCCTCGCTGTGAATCACATGAGGATGAAAATAGCACTTGAGCATCACTTCTCTGGCGTCTCATTGGTCCCTCTGTGCTGCTATGTGTGTCACAGCCTCCGTTTGTGTCTGCTGGGCTCCGCTCACTGTACTGTGCATGTGTCAGACTGGAGCGCCTCCAGCTTCAGTCTGGAAGATGATCAGCTGGGCACGGCGGGCTCCGCGAGGGAACCAAAGCCGACAGCCAATAATCACGTCGGAGATCTGCACGCTGACCTGCTGAGCTGCAGAGTGTTAATTGTGCTGTGGGTCATTAGGCTGAACACAGGCATATTTCAGACCTGGCCTCTGTGCAGGGTTTGACCTTCTGCTGGGCACCCTGGGTAATATGGGATGGGGGTGCCAGTATCAAACTGATGGGTGTGAGCTGCCAAGTTAAAATTATCACCATCTTCATAAATAATGAGGCGGGGGGCTGACCTAGTGGCCCTGATACCAAATCTAGGCTACTGTACACACTTTGGATTTGTTTGATGAAAATCGTTGTAGAAGCTGAGCTTCATTTCTATTAATAAGAAGATGTTTGTGGCAGTTTTCTGTAATCTTCTTCTCTCTTTTGGTGCATTTCCATAGCAGCGTTATAGCGCCACTTACAGGCTTGGCATATGTACTACAGCGTTTTCAGTCATTTTTAGTGGTTCTGTGCTTACGAAGATATTTCCTAAAACGATCCTGTGTTTACGTAACCTGACAAAACCTTCAATACTAAGTGTTTGAGAAAGGGGAGAGGATTTGAAAGAAATTCGGCGTGTGATTGGATGACCGTTCTGTCTGTCAAATCTTTACGGGCCAATCAGAGCAACAAAACACATGACGAAGCTGCTGTCAAGGTGTGCGTGCGCAGCTACCGAGGAATAACGCGAACCATGGCGACTGTAGACATGTCAGTACACGACTTTTATCGCTTTTGAAAAGAAAACAACTCACTGTTCTTTGTTCTTTTAACAAAGAAATGTTCTGATAAAACTGGCGCTTTAGCAGCATCCACGCTAATCTCTTTCGCCATGATTGCACTGGCCTCTTGTTGCTGCTTGCGTACGTCACGACTCCGCCACGCCTGAGTGTAATGCCCACCGCCGCTGATTGGTCCTGTCACTTTCTGATCAGGCCCAAACAGTTCAGACGGGAGCTTTGCAAGATGGATTCGCCAGTGAGAACCAAGGATACGGGCGTATCCATCTGCTTTGCAAGGTTACGGTTTACGGAAACTGTTTCAAAACGAAACGGAAATATATCGTTTTCGTCTTCATGTGGACGAGGCCTTAGAGTCCAAAAGATAATTTGCAAATGCCACGGTGAGAGAGCGGTTTAACAGGTCGCAATTCACAGAATTCTAGTTCAAACTTGTACGCTAGCATGGTGGATAATATCCTGATATGCAAAAAAGACAAAAAGTAACAAAAAGATGACAAAAGATGAAAAAAGCACTACCTGTGAGCTACATTATTACTGTATGCGATAGTAAAAGTAAGCTACTTCAGTCATGCTCTGTGTGCTTCTGGCTAACATTAGCCACAGCTAGCAAACAGCTGCTAGCTAGTGGGAGTTATGACTTTTGATGAATTTTCTCTGAAGTGTGGCTCTTTTTACTGGCTTTGCTCACTGATTAGGGTTTATTTTTCTACGTCTTTGGTGTTAAAAGGGTTTGGACTCTGACAAATGTTCTTGTTTTTTTGTTCACACACCGAGAGGCACAAACTTAAATGAACTTGCATGCTATTTTTATGTGACTTTCATATATTTTTGGTTGTTTATTATGTAATCTTTTAGGTTTATAAAACATCAGATAAAAACTGACACAGGATAAAAATGGGACAAAGTAATTACAGTGAAAAAGCTATGCTGAACAGGTGGGTTTTGAGTCTGGATTTGAAGAGAGGGAGAGAGTCAATATTTGGGATGTCTGGTGGGAGTGCTGAGACGGCCGGAGGGTTTATAGCATTTAAGAATATTGTAGTGTCACTTTAATCATGGCTTGGGCCTTTAACAGTAAATGTCCAGAAACATTTCCCAGTCAAAAATCTTAAAGGTGATTCAGAATGATTCTGTTTTTTTAAACTGTGGATTTAGGGCATGAAAGAAGAGCGAAAAGGTCAGTTTTATGACCCTTTTACCTTTCAAAGAACCAACCTCTGGAAGCCATCACCGTGATTTACGAGCCTGCTCAGGTCAGTGGGCAGCTCCATTTGAGATGTTCAGCGAGGCAGAGGCTGGAGCGTCTACAGTAAGACTTCAGGAAGGGCAGGAATCATCCCCTCGGCTCATTTGATGTGTCTGTCTGGACCGCTGAGGATGATACTTAAGGTGGCTTTGATGGGTGCTGGTGCCTGCTGGCCATTCATTTTCCACTTTTTGGGAACAACAGCTCGATGCCAGGTTTCCCAACAGAGTGCTTGTTGGTGGATTTTTATTTGCTCAGTGGAGCTAAAGTGGCGCAGGGGAAAAGTAAAGTAAAAGAGAGATTAGGGCCTGGAGCTCCAGACCTAATTTGTCCAATATCTGCACCTCTCCAGGGTTTTCTTTTTTCTGCAGTGAGCTGCTGTTGGTGAGAGAGCAAGGGAGAGTGACCAGAATGGATTCTGTAGTTTAAAGCTATGACACTTACACAGAGGATAAATGAGGATAGACATTTGGTAGTTATTCATATGATTTAATTTGACTTAAACCTGTGTAGAACAAGTGTAGAGAGAAAAAATCAGAGCACTTCTTACCATCTCTAACTGTGGCTCTGCTTCCCTCAGTGGAGACTTTGAGGTCTGTTTTAAGTTTATTTCTCTACTTGATATTTGCCTTTGTTCAAGTAAATTAGTAGAAAAACTGTAGGAACTGTGGAATAGAGACCTGGCATTAACAGCAGGTGTAAGCCTTGAAACTGAACCTTTGAAAAGATGAGTTGGAGAAGTTTTTCTTTGCCATTGTAGTTGACAGAGCTGATGCCAGAAACTCAGTCTCTTCTTGGTTTTTATCAGTTTGTGCTGAAGAAGTGACGCTGACAAGCATGGTAGTGTTTGTAAAGTGTATCTCTCTGTATACAGCAACAAAAACAGCCAAACTAGGTTGATTTTGTAAAAAGACTGGGTGCTGCCAGCACATAGATAGTATTCAGGCGCTGAAAGGTGGAACATATTTTTACATTTCAACCTTTGCTTTAGGGGTTGAAATTGAAAATTGTTCCCTACCTTTTAGGTGTCTGTGTAATACTTTTTTTGCGATGCAGTGAATATGCAAAAAATACAGGGGAAAAAAGCAAAAATGTGATAAATTCAAGGTTGTATCCAGAGGGTGGCCAGGGGTGGCTATAGCCACCTGAAAAATCAGATCGCCCATCCCAAAATTCTAAATATGATTGGCTATGTGTGAAATTTACTCTAGAACGATCTTGGTTTTGAGACCAGTCTCAAGACCACAATCTGAATGTCTTGGTCTTGTCTTGGACTTAAGAGCATTTTAAATCATTCTTGTCTCAGTCTTGGACTGGACGGACTCAGGATTTTCCATCAAGACCAGTCAAGACCAGCACTGATCTACTATTCTTCGACTTCATTAATGTGACAATAAGGAGAGGCACTCGCTAAAACAACAGCTACACTTAGAAAAACTCGGACATCAGTCCATCTTATTTCTAATCAGAAATACCTCTGAACTCTTACTTTAAGCCTCATTCACCTGACAAATCTAGACAAACATCTCATTTCCAGATATTTACAATAATTCAGGACTTATCAGTTGCTTTTAAATACATACAAGGATTTATTTTTTTACAAGAACTTAGTTGAACAAATTTGTTAAGATTTTAGATTTTTGCATGTTGTGCTGAAAGAGTTGCAGACACCTTATTTTTATCTGTCACGTTTATTAAAAAGAAAACTAAAATTAAAGAGAGAATGCTCTTTAACTGTTCAAACTTGTCATGATTTTTTAAAATTGATTTTTATTGTCTTGGTCTTGTCTTGGTCTCTGTTTGTCTTGGTCTTGGTCTTGACTCGGTCTCGACCCCCAAAAAGTCTTGGTCTTGTCAAGGTCTTTGTTCACTCTGGGCTCGGGCAAGTCTTGGTCTTGGATAGTGTGGTCTTGAGTACAACACTACTGCTTGTAGCTGTTTGCATTGCACACTTAATTTTGTTGCTACCTGAAAGGAATTCTGACATCCAAACTTAAACACACTAGATATGTTAGAATAAGGTTGCTGTAAACGTGAACACACTAAGATCTATGCGTGATTTTTTTATTTAGAGCATTACAAAGTTGTTCACCTCTTCCCTGGCTTGGTTTATTTTGAGCAGAGCAACAATCTGAGCTCCTCACATCACTGATCTTGAAGGGGAGTTACCCCAGCCCCCTAACACTGCAGTGATATAAAATCACTGAGCAGTTCATGTCAATACAGCCTGTTGTTTGCTTTTTTCCCCCTTTTTTTTATTGTGTTGTAATTTCAGGTCATTGAAAGTCTCAAAACGGGGAGATTTGTACTAAACAGTGAGTGTAACTCCAAACTTTTGTCTCTCTGCTCTGATCAGCAGAGTTTTTTTTTTTTTTTTAAGATCTGAGAGGATCATAATTTCTTGTGAGTGGGCGTGGCACCGACACGCCCACACCACCCTAGAGCAGATTGCCACTGCCTCACTTTTCATGATTTTGATACTTGATTTTATAAACTTGCAGCTGTTTTTCATGACTGAAATTTGGTCTGGTGGTTCATAACCCAGTGGACTGTCATACAACAAACCCAGAATGAAGATTTTTTTTAAACACTTTACAGGGACTTTAAAGTTCTTACAGTTATGGTGACTGGGAAGTGCATTCAATGCTTTGTAGATACAAAACAAACATGAACAGCACAAATGCATTTTCAAAATAACTTGCATTAACAGAGAACTCGAACACAAATAGCTTCCTATTGGAAGAGGTCTGATGGACACTTTTCCCATAAACACCCTAAATCAGGGGTGTCCAACTTTTTCCACTGAGGACCACAAAGAGAAATGTGTAAGAATGGTGGGGCTGCTTTCATATTTCACACCTTGAGGATTTTAAAGTTATTGAAACCAGTCTAATGTAGGTTAAGATATTCTGATTGAGTGTGCTCACATGACTAGTTAGTGGTGGACCAGGCAAAAAGCCAATCAATTTAAGGATTTTGGGGAGGCCAATCAGATTTAAGGGGGCCCTTGATGGCCCTGGCAACCACCAGAACCAGCCCTGGAATGCTATTGGTGCTGCTATTTGCCTAATCAAACAGGCAATTATAAATCAAGATATCTATATATAATTTTGGTTGCCAATATATTTACCGAGTACAGTATCATCTTAGTTTGGTCACAGATTTCTAAAAACAGATCATCAAATTCTTTTTGTTAAAATGTTTGTTTACAGAATTAGCATGCTAGCAATTTGTTCCACCTAGTACCACCTTGTGCTGAAACTAAGGATTACAATACACATAAGCAAAAACTTCATGTTCTAATATGGGCCCTATATCATTTTATTTTTAAAATTTTCTGTGGGCCAATCAAAAGTTGGCAGCGGGCTGCATTTGGCCCCCGGGCCTTAGTTTGGACACCCCTGCCCTATATGAATCCAGTGAAAGCGGAAGAAGAGTTGAGAGAGTAAGTGAAAACTCATCCAAAGTTTACTGTTGGTATCATACAATTCTCTCACCTTCACACAACATTATTTTACTTTTTTAAGCGTAGGGCAGGGGTCATCAACTACATTTGCACAAGGGCCTGACTTTCAAACACACAAAAATTAAACAAATATTTTGCTCTTATATAAATGAAATATTATTGTAGTAGTATTTGTATTTTCTTTTAAAACGCAGGACATTTTTGAGCATTAGCGGTGAGCTCTATCTGTATTATCAATAATGCAGCAGGCCACAAGGAGCCCGACAACAAAACTGTCAGGGCCCCTGAAAATCCCAGGGACTGGGCCCTCCACAATTGTGATTTAGCACCAATATTAACCCATTTTTGACACTTGTAAACAGTTTTTGATACTTTTTGACCCTTTAACCCAATTATTGCAAGATTTCTACTTCTTTTGAACCACTTTTCTTGCATGTTTTATCCCATTTGAGCCATTCTTTTATCGGTTTATGTCACTTTTCTTCTAGTTTGGCCACTTTTTAATCCCTTTTCATTACTCTTTTGCACTATTTTTTTGTCATTGTAACCAGTTTTTGATCCTTTTAGCCCCTTTTGCCATCTCTTACCACTTTTTGCCACATTTAACCTGTTTTCGCCATTTTTTCTGCTAATTTTCATCCCATTTTGCCACTCGTCACCCATTTTTCCTTCACCCTAGCCCCTTTTCACCACTTTATCAGGTCATTTTTGCAGCACCTCTGCCAACCTTAACCTTTTTTTAAATTATCTAATAAATATAACAGATAAACAGATCATTCTTTTAGTCATTCTAAAACTATTTCAATATCAGGTGTTTGTGGGATGGATTTAACAGACATTTAAAGGCAAAGGATACTCTTAAAACCATAACATCTTCTTTGTCTTCTTTTCTGAATTTAAACAAAACTTAAAATGTTTGGATGCTCGAAACGATATTTCGTTGTCTTCCATGACAATGACAATAAATTACTGAATTGAATGATCTTTCAGGGGCCGGACAGGAAGCTTTGAGGGGCCTGATGTGGCCCCTGGGCCACCAGTTGATGATCAGTGCCATAGACTGTTTCTTTGTCTAGGAAAACAATTGACAAAAACTTTAATTTCCACTTAGCTGAACTCTTGTGTATGATTTATTGATTTTTTATGCCTTTATTCAGATAGCAGGACAGTGGATAGACTCGGTGAACAAAGACTGACATATGGCAAAGTATTGAGAGTGAGAGTTAACCTCAAGGACTACAGTACAGTCTTCTTACCAGTGCACATGATTGCTGAGCTAAACCGCCATCACCTGACCAGCTCTTTCCCCCTGTTCATCAGAGATAAAAGAAGAGCCTTGAAAGATTATTTTTGCAATTTCCAAAATCTGATCTTAATCCAAAAAGGGAGGAGAGAAAAAGATGATTTGATATGGAGTGGCATGTCTAGCTCAGTTAGAGAGAAGAGCAGGTGCTTGACATACAGACCTGCTCACACCGCTGCAGGTTCAGCTGCATGTCCCTCTCTCTTTTCCACACTTTTGTGTCTCTTCAGCTAACATGGCTACAAAAGCAAGAAATATATAACAGAATACCTTCTTCTTTCCCTGCCAAGGATGTCTTAATAAAGATATGCACACGCAAAATAGCACCAGGGTAGAAAAATGCATCTCTGAACAAGTCCCTGACCTTGCTCAGACCTTTGTGTAAACAATGAATGGAGCAACAGAGAATGCTTGTTTTAGAGCAATCTGTGCCCGGATTTAAAGGACAATAGAGAACATTTTCTGAAGCACAGGCATTATATGGCATAGGCTGAGGTTTTTGGCATCTGGATACCAAGCTGACTGCACTTAATATGTGCATCCACACTATGCAGTAACCTCTTCAGTGAGGAAGCACTCACTTGACCCCCACTTATGTAAATGACATCAGGTCCAAGGCTCTCACACTTACTTTTGCTGTAAATAAGAATGGGGGAGAACTAGCCATATGCCTGTTGTCTAGCAGCACCTATTTAACAGATTTTCTTCCTAATTTTGTCATTAAATTTATGTTAGGAAAAGGAAAAGATGGTATACGAGTAATAAAAACAACCCAAAACATTCATTTCTTAAGAAACAGTGTCATTCCTTGGGTAACAGTGGGCTCAACCAATCAGAGGCAATAGAGGAAATAACAGCCCATACATCATTTCTATGGCTCTCAGAAATACTAAGGTTTATTAGCAGCTGCCAATAAGAATGAAATGAGGAAATTTAGCCATGAGCTAAGAGGTTAGTGTTTCCTCTAACAGCTTTTCTCCCTAATTTAGTTGTAAACATCCTTTAAAGCCCCCCCCCCCCCAAAAAAGGCCACTTTTGCAAGTTTTACATGTTTCACGACACATTTCCATCAAATTGAGTTAAGTAATTCTTTTTTTTTTAAAGAATATTTTAGGACTTTTTTGACAGGATAGCTGAAGAGAGACAGGATTATAGGGGGAGAGAAGGAGGGGGAAGACATGCACCAAACAGCGCCGAGACCGGGAATTGATCCTGAAACCAGTGCATCAAGGACTGCAGCCTCTGTATATGAGCACCTGCTCTACCAGCTGAGCTAAGCTGTGAAACATGCTCTGTCCTCTCCTAGTTTGATGTGTGTAATAACAGCAACATACTGCAAGTGTCACAGCCCGTCTGTTACGTCTGTTTTGGGAACTCAGGGTTGGCTAATGCTAAGCTGGTGGAAGAAATGATCCAGAATGGATTTAAAAAACCCTTTAATACTTTAGTTACTGGTGTGGATTTAATCTTTTAGTGCCCTAGAAAGTTACCCAAGTTCCAGACTCACTAGAAAAGCTACCATGAGGGCTACAAAGATGTTGATAGCATCATTAGAATGGCAAAACCCTCATCAACAACACTGCAGTGGAGATAGTCAACAGCACTAAGTTCCTGGGGGTGCAGATATCAGACACTCTGAACTAGTCCCAGCACACCAGAGCTCTTGTAAAGAGAGCCCAGCAGTGCATGCACTTCCTGCGGATGAGAAGAGCACACCTCCCCCCTCCAATTCTCACCACCTTCTATAGAGGGACTACAGAGAGCATACTGACCAGCTGCATCTCTCTCTGGCCGGGGGCCTGCAGCACCTCTGACTGGAAGTCCCTGCAGAGGGTGGTGAGGACAGGGGAGAAGATCATTGGGACTGCACTCCCTCCCATTCAGGACACCGCTAAAAAACGCAGCCTGACCAGGGCCGATAACATCAGCAGAGACCCCTCACACCCCCACCATGGACTGTTCTCGCTGCTGCCCTCTGGAAACAGGTTTCGTAGCCTTCAACGCAGAACAGCCAGACTAAGAAACAGCTTCTTCCCACAAGCTATAACACTCTTAAATTCAAAATAACCTCACCCTCACATACCTACTCAATCTGCCCTATTAGGTTGCTCCATTAGGAGCCCAGATAAGACTGTGCAATATAAAACTACAGTCGTACAATATATGTAAATACATATTTCAATATACTTTATAAATATTTTTATACAGTATTTAATATCATATTTTGCTATGTTATTATTTATTATTTATTATGTACATTGCTGCTGTTTTTATCTTTGCACTATCCGAAGCCAAGCAATGGAAATTCATTCTGAAGTGCACTGTTTGGTGTAAATCTGGATGACAAAGTCTAAGTCTAAAATGGAGGGCTTCCACAGGGAAAAAGTAAGAGGCTATAATTGATGGATCTAAAGTTAATAAACTTTTTATAACCTCCATCTGCCCAGAGGGTTAATGTGAGGTCTAAATGGGGTCTAAGGTTCCTAAGTTGCAGGTCTGTATCACCTTTTTCATGACAATTATCAGGATTTATGCTGCTTATTACAAGAAACAAAATCCTGCATTCTTCAGTAATAGGATATATAGTGGATCACAAATATTTACTGATGATTCCATTGCAAACTATAACAAATATACTCTATTAGTGGTTCTATTAAATAATATCAGGAAGGTATGCTGTTTAAGGAAAGCAGCTCTGCTGAATTTCAGGCATTTAAATTCAGTCTTAGTATAATTTTGTTCTTGACATTTTCATTCATGGTCGATCCTCTGGAGAGATTTCAGTAAACGATGGATCAGTAATGTCAAAAGACAGCGTCTCGGTCTCTTTGTTGTCCCAGAGACACTGAGGAGGCTTGTTGTCGAGTGCCACTCCCACCGCTGTTGCTCCCACTGTGGCACGGGCCTTTTAACCTTGACGACTTCAGCACTAAACAGTGTTTCCATCAGACGGCGCTGAGTACCCCGGTGGTTTGCATTGATGTCGCAATAAATCTCCTTCTGCCAGCCAACAGGGACCTTTCACAGAGCTGAGCGCAGAAATCAAACACTGAGCAGCTACCTCGAATCCCATCCTGCTGAGAGGTTCATTCAGTTTGTACGTCACATTCAGTATTCACAATTCAAGAGGCTTGTTTTATCCTGCAGAAACAAGTGGGACATGGGGAAATATGAGCTGAAGAAATCTCAGAAAGTACATATGGTTCTGGTACTTTAAAATGATCATGATGATATTTTTTTGGGGTAATGGTCTTAGACTTTACTTGCTGCATTTCCTCAGTGCATAGAGGAAACTTCTCAGAACTTGGGCTAAGTTTCCACTGAGATTCAAGGATGAACTGATAAAAGTCTGGTACTCAGAGGTCAAGGTCAGTATGAATTAAAAGATTAAAAACTTTCTGGCAATAGATTTTGTGAATATGACACAATAAAATGTCCCATCCTGGAAAAAAAAACATCAAACATAATCTGAAATTAAGGTCATGTGGATGTGAGGTTTAATTCCGTAATGATTTTTTTTCTTGATAGCAAGACTGTAACCTCATACAAGCAGTTTCCAGCAAAGATAAATAAATTCTTGATTACACGGGTCTATAAGCAGAACGTCTCATGTTCCTCATCCCTGGCAGGGCGTGTTATGGTTGCACATTCCCGTTTGAGGTTTGGGCTCGTAGCCAGAAACGACGGACTCAGATTCATGCGTCCCCTCCTGCTCATCTCCTCACCTGCCAAGCAGCTCCTCATTCTTCAGGTTCCAGTGGGGTCAGCTCCTGGATCTGATGGAGGTATTCCTTCACTGAGTCAATAAGGGCGGAATGTGGCGTGTACTGTGTCCTACAGGTGTGACTATTGCTCATGACCTTCGCCTGAGATTATGAGGGGGACCTACCTTTACATTTGCACCTGCTGAAGTGACATTGAGAAATACAGAGTTACAGCTGAACGTGACCTCTGAACAAGTCAGATACAGTAATAGTGCTACAATTTTACAAACTTTTTAGTTGCTTTACATCAGCCCATCATGTATCCCAGCAGTCATCCAACTATCGACAATTTTCACTTCAAAAACCCCAGACTTTTTCAGCTGCAGACTTATTTATATGGGTATTTAGTTTTATTGTTCATCAGTTTGGGCCCAAATGGTGACATCTGAGTGCAAAGTATTTAAATTTTACATTATGTGCTTTAAATGAAGCATGAAGACTGCCCTCTATGGGTCAAAACAAGGCAGGTAATGTGCATAGTGTCTGGTGGCTCACTACCATTAGAAACATTCGACTGCTAAAGTTCACGGTTAACAACCGCCAATAACAATATTGTAGGGTTTAGGATGGAGTAGATTCTTCCCCAGGTCGCACATAAACCATGTTTTTCTTAAAGTAGACATATCATTAAAAACTTACTTTTTTTAGTGTTTTGCACATACTGTGTGCATACATAATGTGTCTGAATGAAAACAATTCTGCAGTGAAGACTGGGCCGAAAAATCCCCCCAGTGATATGAAATACTCACTGCAAGTTATGATGGCTTTTTTCACGTAGAACCAGGTAGGTTTAGATGACTTTTTTCCCTTAATCAGTGAAATCATCATTTAAAAACACATTTTGTTTTTACTCTGTAATCAAAAGGTTCTTGAGTGCATCAAAAACAACACATTCTCAGTTATATTTCCATGAAAAGTTGTCAATAAAACTCCACTTTTTAATTTTCAAATCATACCTCTATTAGTGTTACTCAGTCTATTTGTGACCAAGCACTACACTATTGTTTATTAATAATAAAACCTCTGGTATTTTATAGCCCACTGGCTGGCAGAGTTCTTTACATAGAAATTATAGGTCATAAATTTCTAGGAAATGTGCTTAAGTTACTTCCTGCCAATCAGGGAAACACGATGCCAACATGAATTTACAGCCGTGTGTGAATCAAGCCCGTCCCACCAGTCACATGTAGACGTCTCAGCACTGCTCTGATAATAGGACTTAATAAACACAACAACCTAATTACACATCATAATGGAGATGACTAGCATGTCTCAATAACTCAGAGGGGGGTCTTACATGAACAGTGGGGTCCATCGCTGGCGGGGTGGAGACCTCCTGACTGTGACCCTGACACATTCACCCACATCAAAAAGCTGCAGACAAACACGCGGCCGTTGCTACCCAGAATGAGCTTTTAGTGTTTTTTTAAAGCATGAGAGGCCAGTCTTTATAATGGTTTGTCTTTACAGACACTGGGAAAAGACTGAGGAGGCCGCTGGGTAGTTTTCTTTTATAAACGAGGCAGAGGTCAAACAAAAGCTTTCACAATGCACTGATTGAAGTTTGCATCTTTGTCAAGCATCATTAAGTTATCACAATAGAGCAGAACAACTAATAAAGACCCAAATACCCCAAGACTCAATCTACCTCTGGTCTGAACCCATCAGAGCACACTTTGTAAGACTGCCTGATGTTTCTTTATTTAGGACAAATAATAGTTATATGTAAAATGTCATATGCTGAACATTGAATAATGTTTAGACTTCATTACAAGTTACAAGAGCATAATGAGAGAGCCAGAGTTAAATGTGCAATATGAGGAAATTTTGCAATGAAATGTCTAAATGAGGTAAAAGACTTCTGATAGATATTTTTGATTGCAACATTGTTAATTCTGATTAACCAAAGAAATGCTGAGATTAATCATAATTAAAATTGTGCGCTTGAATTTACTAACAGTGAACCTCTGTTTTGGTTTCATGGATGAATTTCACATAACAAAGAAAGCTGTCTTCCAGATTCATGATCAGAACTGTAAGTGCAACCAGTGGATTGCTACATAACTATAGAATCCATTCTGTTCATCCTTACGCACAAAACACACTGAAACTACAGCACTCTGTGGCCCTGCATTGAGTTGTGTTGCCTTTTTGTGCATTAGGTTGTGTCGCGTCAAGTTGTGTTGCGTCGCATTATGTTGCGTCCAATATGTCATGTCACGTTATGTCATGTCACATTATGTCACATCACGTTATCTTCCTATTTAAGTAGCTTTACAGAAGCTTCACATTGCGTTGCTGCACATTGTGTTGCTGCGCTTTGTGTTGCTGCGCATTGCGTTGCTGCGCATTGCGATGCCACGGTCACTTCTCGTCACATCACGTTACGTTGCTTCACGTTACGTTGCTTCACGTTACGTCGCTTCACGTTACGTCGCTTCACGTTACGTCGCTTCACGTTACGTTGCTTCACGTTAAGTCGCATTGCGTTAAGATGCATTATATCATGTAACATCATGTTGCGTCATGTTACGTCGCGCTACTACACGTCACATTACATCACATCATGTTACGTCACATCACGTTACATCACATGACGTTATCTTCCTATTTAAGTAGCTTTACAGAAGCTTCACATTGCGTTGCTGCGCAATACAATGTGCATCATGTCGGGTCATGTCGTGTCACATCACCTTAACTTGTTTCATGTTAATTAGCTTTACAGAAGCTTCACATTGCTTTGCTGCTGTTGTGTTGCTGCGCCTTGTGTTGTTGCTCGCTGCGCTGCTGCACATTACTTTGTGTTTCTTTGCATTGCATGTCTTTGCTTGGCTTTGCACTGCTTTTGGTTTTTGTTTCTTTGTGTTGTGTTGCTTTGCAGTTAGGTTAGGTTGGGTTGGGTTGTGTTGGGTCTCATTGCCATCATTTGCATTGAATAGGGTTGGGTCCTGTTGCGTTGTGTTATATGTTGCTTCACCCTATAGGACGCACCTCAGTTGCTGCATCTCAATTGCTGCCCCTAGCACACACTGGCAGCATGGTCAAATCCCGCCCCCGTTGAGGGCATGTTATGGTTGCACATATCCCCCCTCTTGAGATATTGCGTTCACAAGAATTGAGTACATATGACTGGATGGACAGGTAGACTTATAGATGGATATTCTGAAAACATGCTTTCTCTGGCCCTGTTTATTGAAGGTGCAAGGGCATAATTAATTTTACGTGATATGAACAATGACATAAGTGATTCAATGAAAATAGATCTAACATCAACTGAGGTTGAGATTGTGCTTTTAGGACTTTGTGTCATAACAAACTTATTTAAGTTCAGATGACTGCATCTGTTGCATAGACTTTTTTAAATTGCCTTGCTTCATGTACTGCAGGTACATAATCTGTAGCATATGGACTGACGGTCCTCTTTTAAAAATCCTTTTCAGTTGCTTTTCTTAACCAGTAACCCTAAGTAAGTACCTCTAGAGTCAGTGATCCTCACCTGTCATAGTGCACTGTGGTCACTCTGCCTTCAGGCCGTCTTTAACAATGTGCCGTTTCATGTCAAGAACAAAAGAACCAAACTAAATCCTCCTCATATGTTCAGGTTGTGGGAATTCCAAGCCCTGAACCCGGTCATTAAATCTCTCTTGTAATGAAACTCAAGCCTCACCTTGACTTGAGCAGTAATGATCAAAGTTTAAAAAAAGGTTGCAGGATGTATTTGGAAAATGTTTTAGGATTGCTGAAAATGTACAGCAATGACAGACATGACATCCATGAATCTGTTAGTCATGTGCACCTAAACATCGGTTTCTATCCTCTATGGTGTCTTATTGCTTTGCATCTGTAGTTCTTTTTTCCCCAGCTACTGTGTGTGTACAGAAAATTTCCTAACTAGCTGATTTATTGGGCTGCACAAGCATCATACAAACCCAAACCTCATGTGAGCCCACCTTTTTTTTTCCTCCTTCAGGCTACTCTTTTCCGGCCCTCTCATGCCCTTCATAGAAATATGCAGGAGGGTTTGGGGTCAGCAAATTCATTGCAGTGAAGGTGCTACAAGCAAGAGGGACTCGTTTGATCTCAGCATGGCGCTTGTCTCCAATAAATTAGCCGGCAATCGAGGCTATTTAGTTTGGTTGGGGGCCATTTGTGCAGGCATCATTAACTGGCCAAATTCAGGTATTTATGGGGAAACGTGTGCTTTGTCCTCATTGAAGCTCTTTGTAGAGGCTAAATGTGCAGTGCAGGGGTCCTGCTTCAAACTGCTGTGACTCAGTACCCGGATGATGAACTTTCATGGGGAAGGTATGATTGCTTTTTTAATGAACACACTGCAGAGGTGGTGTTTTTTCCACTTCAAAAGCCCCTTGTTTCTCATATAAATGAAGGGCCCTTATTGCAAACAGAAGCCCCTGCATTCTGCCTGTCTCAATACATCAGTCACTTTGCAGTCAATAAAGGTGCTTAGCTGGACTGTTATATCATCATTCAGTCCAGATGCTTTAAAGATCATTCCTTTTCATTAAAAATCCTGTAACCTTATGGGAAACAGTTTATATGAGAGAAAACTCAACCTTGTACTCCTTCAAATATGCCATATATGTGCAAACACCCACCAAAGCCCCACCACTTCCCTGTTACACTAAACCTGAGATGCTGCTTCCTCTCTGCTGTGTCTGTAACGATCAGAATGGGAGGCTATCACACCCTCATCTCCTCCTAGTTTCAGGATGCGAAAGCAATGCCGGTGCTTTTCTGCCGTCAATGGATTTCACATGGCTTCCTACAAAAGCTGCCGTGAGGTCATCCACCAACACTTCAGTACAGGTGGTCAGAGCGTCTGTCTACTCGCCCACATCACGGCAGATCAGGCAGAGGAGGTTTCCATGAAGAGGACAGCCACGCTCTGAAGTATCATCATCTGGACTGACTTCCTTCCTGGTTGCCCATGTGTTAGAACAAAGAGTATGAAAGAGTCCTGCTGTTAGACTAGAAAGATTTATACCTCAATAGTATGTTTTATGGTATTTCTAGTTATCAAACATGAGTACTTTTCTCTTCAAGGAAGGCACATACTTCCCAGCATTTTTTGTGAATTCACAAGGTCTCTATTTTTAAATCCAGTTTTCAGATCCTCTTTTAGACACCAGATCTGGATTTGAACTTAGAGTGCCTTTGAAAGTATCCACCCCATTGGATGTCTTACCCTTTAACTGATTTTATAAATCAATCATAGTCAATATAATTTGGCATTATTAGACAAAAAAACATCTTTAATGTCAAAGTGAAAACTGATTTATAATAAGTAATATGGAAAGGTCTCAATCAGGCTTGCATATCTTGACACTTCAACATTACTCGATTCTTTTTTGCAAAATTGCTCAAGCTCTGCCGGGTTACACAGGGATCAGGTGTGAACAACGCTTTTCGAGGTCTGTGACTCGGCCACTCCAGAACATTCACCTTGTTGTCTTTAAACCATTTCTGTGGAGCTTTTGCTGTATGCTTCGGGTCATTGTCTTGCTGGAAAATAAATCTTCTCCCCATTTGTAGTTCTCTTGCAGACTGAATAAGATTGTCCTCCAGGACTGTCCTGTTATTTTGCCACATTCATTTTGCCCTCGACCTTTACAAGCCTTCCAGGGTCGGCTGCTGAGAAGCATCCCCACACATGATGCTGCCACCACCATGCTTCACAGCAGGGATAGTGTATTTGTGGTGCCAAACATAGTGTCTTGTTGATGGCCAAAAAAACCCATTCGGTCTCATCAGACCAAAGAACTTTCTGGATGATGGATTAACTGAGCTCCAGGGGATGCTCAGTGCCTTTGAATTTTTTGTACCCATCCCCTGACTTATACTGTTCAGTAACCTTTTCTCTGAGCTGCTTGTAGTGTTATTTTGCCTTCATGATGTAATGGTAGCCAGGAATACTGATTTACCAGTGACAGGACCTCCCAGACAGAGGTGTCTTTATTCTACAATCACTAGAGACACATGCATCGCACTCAGGTGATCCCCATGTCACTAATTGTGAGACTACTAGCACTGATTAGCTGGATCTTTGTTGAATTAGTTCAGTCACTTTAAAGGGGGTGAATATTTATGCCATCGCTTATATTACATTACATATTTTTATTTAATTGATGTTACTTTGCTGAAATCTGTTTTCACTGATTTACAATGATTGCTTTATAAGATCAATAAAAGGGTAAAACATCCAAACGGGTGTATACTTTTTAAGTGCATTCACTGGACCTGCATTAAATCTGATTACGATGTGGCATGCCCTTAAACAGGTCATTCATGTTGGAAAACCCTCCATTTTGGCTCAATTAAAAGAATTCTGCAAAAAGGAGTGGGCCAAAATTCCTCCACAGCGATGTGAAAAACTCATAACCAGTTATCACAAACGTTCGCAGTTGTTGCTGCCATGGGTGGTACAACTAGTTATTATGCAGGTTCATGTAGAACGTGGGCTTACAAACTTGACAAACACAGCTTTAGTCACTAAGTCTGTTCATCAGGTTGTTCCGTATAGTGAGCTACTACCTGTTTTGCATACCACAGTCATTCACAACTCCAGCCCTGTGGCCCCCAGTGGATGTTTGTCTTTCATCTGTCAAACTGGACATTCACAGCTTGTCCCTTTCTACATAACTGCCCATCCCTCCTTGGTGGGACCTGCTGACGTTGTGGTCACGCAAATGATCTGTGGTTGTGTGGAAAGTCTCAGACTTAAACTAGACACCACAGGTGCTGACACGTTTTGAGTAGGAATAGTAAGTGTGGCTGATGGAGGGCAAGAGTGCCAAGAGTAGAGCACTTCTCATGAACATACATGACTCATGGCCCTAAATATATCTGACACTAGGTATAAGGTGTCTGCCTGTACGCTGCACTAACTTAGCCCTATATATTTGTCACTGTGTGTTTGTGTGGGATATGATCTGTAACATAAGCCAACAGAGCGTCTCTCTAAAAATGGGGAGAAGTCAGCGATGTACAGATTCTTGGAAACAGGAGTTGCTGTGCAGTGTAGTTTGCTAAGTTTGGACACATCTATCTGTGTTTGTACCCTCCTATCTTTAATAAACTCACAGCGGAGATTTATGGAGCTGTTTCCTGGAATGTGGAGCTGGCTCAACAATTCCTCGCACAACTCACATAGCAAGTTAAAAAAGACACAAAAGTGCCAGGGGACCAAAACTCAATTTGTGTCATGTTAGACTGAGGTTAAGTAGAGTCAAAGGTCTTTAAAGGGTAAGCAGTGAGGTACACATGTTTCAGAGTGTAGAACAACATGAGAACATTTAGATTATTTCTAAATATAAACCAAGCAGAATTCATTACTGTGCATATACTTTAAGCACAACTTCATACTGGAAATAGAATAACCAAGACAGAATACTTTTAACAAAATTACAGAGTTATTCATGTATTGATTCTTTGCAGACACCTGACTATGTTGACGTCAGTGGACAGCAGAAGTACCAGTGTTGACATCATGCTACTATGCATTTAACACAAGAACCCCAGTAGATAAATGATAGCTGTTTCCACGAATACACTTTTTCTCTGTTGCTGCACTGTCCAACGAAAAAATTCACAGATCAGCCTTCAACACTGATACCACAGGCAACAAAAGATCAATTGTTGTGAAAGGTCAAAGGATTTGCCCGGTGCTTTGAGTGACGAAGAATCTGGTGATTGAGAAGTTTGGTAACCTTGCAAAGCAGATGGATTCGCCCGTTTCTGTGTTTCTCACTGGCAAATCCATCCTGCAAAGCTCCCGTCTGAATCATTTAGGACTGGTTAGAAAATGACAGGACCAATCAGCAGTACTTTCGGGCGCAGTGGAGTCGTGACGTATGCAAGCAGCAACAAGAGGCCGGTGCTATTATGGTGGAAGACATCAGCGTGGATGCAGCTAAAGCGTAAGTTTTACCAGAACTTCATGACATTTCTTTTTTAAGTTTATTTTGGGCATTTGTGCCTTTATTTGATAGAGGAGGATAGTGGATAGAGTCGGAAACAGGGACAAGAGCAGGGGAGAGACATGCGGTAAAGGGCCTCAGGCCGGATTTGAACCCGGGCCGTCTGCGTAGATGGGGTGCGCCATAACCACTCGGCCACCCAAGGACATTTCTTCGTTTAAAGAAGAACAAAGAACAGCATTGAGTTGTTTTCTTTTCAAAAACGACAAAAGTTGTGATCTGACATGTCTACAGTCGCCATGGTTCGCACTATGCAGTTCTCTATGGAGTTTATTCGTCGTTAGCGGCACACCTCGGTTTGGGGCTACAACATCATGTGTTTTGTTGATCTGATTGTTGATGTGACAGAACATTTATCTAATCACCCTCCGAATTTTTTTCAAAGGCTCTGCCCTTTCCCAATCGCCGTATATGGAAGGTTTTCCAGATCCATCTAACGTGTCAGGTTAGAAGTTTCGGGTTTGAGCGATCAGTCCTGAGACAATTTTGGATGTGACAGATTGTCATCAACAAGTGATCTAGATCTCTTTCTGTGGTTAATGAGCCGTTTATTGTCTGTGGTTAAATTGCTCTTGATGAAAATTAATGACTCTATTAATGGGTAAATTTGCTGGCTGCTGTAGGAATATATAGATCCTCAGCATTCTTGTCTTAAGTGGATAATAAAGCCATGCAAGATCTACCCCATCAAGTGTTTCATCCAAAGGTTAAAATACGCTCATCAGACATGTAATAGAGGTTCTATGAAGCACTACGGATATGGACACTCTGTGTTGATTTTAGTCCATTTTTTGACTGTTGTCTGCAAACTTATGGATACAGGCATAATGTTGCAGTACCGCCCCCAACCATGGGGGCAGTGTTGAACAATGTAGCCAGCAGTTTAAGCCAGAGCAGCTAAACACAACAAAGAATGTTTTGAAAAATAGCTGAACTTAATAGTTTTCAATGAAAATACAGCTGAATATCATGTGATGTGTTCATACCAGATGGAAGTAGAATCGCAAGTTAATTACATGTAAAGTCAATGTAACAACGAAAGTAAATGCAAGTTTACCTCGGGTGGCAAAAATTGAGCAAGGACTTTGTGCGCATGAGGCAACTTTGCGCTGTGTTCAATACACCGTTCCCTTCAGTTGAAAAATCTGAACTCAAGCATTTGCGCCTCAATAACCAATCAGCTTTGACATCCCCTGTTGTGGTGTCTGTCTGTGTCTACCCCGAGCTATACGACACAACGCGCCTGCTCTACAGGAATAAAAAGGAGCTCACTTGAAGAAAAGTGAGTGAGGAGGTTGCATTGAGAGGTAAGTTGTGAAAAAATTGGTCTGTCACTTGATTTCAGCCATCTACGACCAAGTTAGCACCATGGTTAGCACAGCTAAGTTAGCATAACCCCATCAGACAAGTTAATCCTTACAATGTAGTCAAGTCAGCCATGTAGTCAGCCATGTTTGTTGACAACTGACTTAAACGTGGGAGAGGAAAGCCCCTCCTCCCTCTGGTGTCTTGTGGGCACCAGCATACACATGACTTGACGCAAGTGGAACGAGTCATTCCCATAATAAAAAATAAAGAAAATGAAGCAAGTTAACTAGGTAGAGGGTGGATCATTCTTTCTACAGACTACGGAATGAACAGAGCAGCGACAAGTAAGTTGTGTAGCTCTGTGAGAGACAGCGACCTCTAGTTGATACATTTAGCAATGTCCACTCCTCTTTACGGATGCAGGTAAATATGAGGACGGTGTTGGTTGTAATCTTTAAAACGCAAGCCTAAATTTTCATGCTTAATTCAATTTAAAGCAAACACAACACACTTGTGCTCTACAGAAAAGATCAACGGTCGGCTAAATCCTTACTATATGACTCCACAAGTCAACTGTGTCGACCGATGGGCAGCAAGAGGCCCGCACTTCGCTGGAATTGTCACTTGAAACCTTGTTTCGTCTGTGTTTTGCTCATTTATTCCCATGACGGCTCCAGAAGGCTGGACAGTGAACTCCAGCGCCCCAGAGTCACCTCCCTCCCATCCACCATACCAACAGTGCAATGTGATGGATGTTAAAATAATCCGTAGAAATAATTCCAGAACACTTGAAACATTATGAACACAAAATGAAACTGCTTGGCCTCACTACCCCTTTTTATTGTATGTGAAGCTACAAATCCATGTCCTATATGTGTGTGTGTGTAAAAAATCTAAATCAGATTTATTGAAAAGTTAAATCAATGACTGGAAAATAAACAGCTAATATTAAGATACTTACTTAAGAAACTTAAGATACTTTCAAGGATTAAAAAGCAACATATGTGTGAACTGTATGTTACTTTTAAAAGTCTGTAAATCTGAAGAAATTATGAGCTGGGGTGTTATTCCATGACCCAAGTCTCCTACCTCATGTGGATGCACAGTCAGATGGGACACCTCCCTGATAGGTACAAGCAGCTATGCTTTAGTGACCCTGATGGTAACTTAATATAACTCAGTGTGATACATAAAAGAAATATGACATATCATTTGTTAGAATTATTACTTTCTGTGGGCAGAGGTCAGAAACATCTAAAATATTTACCCTTTGATTGTAGTTTTGAACTTCACATTGGCCGGTAGTGGGGGTCACAGGGTGAGGCACAGGGGGGCATGTTGGGGCAGTGATGGTCACAGTACGTCCTGTCCGGGCCCCTCTCCCCTCTCCCGTGGTGATGGCCTGCATGCTGACAGCAGAATGACATCACCAGGGGGGGCCCTTTGTCCCCCCACTCCCCTGTTTTGGGAGCGTTCAGATTTTGCACACAAAGGCTGCACGGTGCTCCTATCTCCAGATCTGAGTGGACGCAGCACTTTTGAAAATCCCTAACAAGATTAAACCATAGCGCAATCAGCTGTCAGTCCGCTCACACAAGCTGCTTCTCAGAACTCACATAGGATCCAAGCGCTGTTTAAACTGAACACAGCAGGGGGATATCCTAAATTATAGAGGGTCAGATGGAAAGATGGACTGATCTAAGGGAGAAAGCTTCAACGTGGCTACAGAGAGAACGTGTTTGGAATTTTTAATGTGGCTAATAAAGTTTAAATGGCTTTAATTTCTAAAATTTATAGTAATTTATAGTATAGTAAATTTATAGTAAAATTCCAGTTTTGGCTGATCACATAAAACACAATCTGCTGTAATGTCTATGAGACCTATAAAATTTAACAACATGCACTAGACTGTTAATACTCATAAATATTGGCAGACTTTTTTCTTTTCTGACTATTTTAACCTGCAACACTGAAGTGTATATATATCGTACCAAGCAAATTACATCAGAAGAAAAGCAAAAATGAGATAAAAGTAAGCATTTGCTTCTCTAAAGGGGTTGCTGGGATTAGCAAGCTGTTTTGGTGCTCTGAACATGACTATGCCATCATTTAGCTGGGTGAAATGACAAAATAAACCTTTAAAACTGACATTAATCTTCTCTAGACTTTTATTGACCCCATTATGAGATTTTGAGTTAGCTACACTGAAATAAAAAGCTCACTAGTTTCTTCTTTTTCAAGCTAGTTAGCTTAGTGAATAGTTAGCTTACTAAATTAGCCACATGAATTCAGTAAATATTAAAGCTAGAACTCATACACTTAATATAGAAGTAAAATAATGGCAATAAACTGCCAATTTTTGGCTATTAGTTAAGCTAAAGCAACAGCAGCAGCTACAACAGAACAGTAACTTCTGACCAGAGGTGGAAAAAGTACCAGATTATGTTTACCCAATAAAAGTAAAGTTACTCTGGTTAGAAATTACTTGAGTAGAAGTAAAAGTACTGGTCTATAAAAGTTAAAAGTAAGTCTTTTAAAATGTACTCAAAATACTGAGTACTGAGTAGCTACTTTTGGTACCTAAAGGGTTTTTTACAGTGAAATATGACCTGTCCTTAATGTGCCATAACAGCAAGAAAATATGGACCTCTAACAAGCAATTTATCATAAGGTGTGACCTAACCTAAAGTAAAATGCAACAGCTGTTTTAGGAAGAAATATAGAATCATTCTCTTGCTATGTAGCTATACCGACCGTCCAAACAACTGGTCGTTTTCATGTTGTTGGCAGAAAGCTTGGACCTCCTTGTGCTGGCTTTAAGGGTTTATTTTTTTACTCAGTACTCCATGCTTTTTAAAATGCAAAAGTAGGGAGTAAAAGTAGGGATTTTAAAAACACAACAAAGTACAAGTACCCAAAAAACTACTTAATTACAGTCATTTGAGTAAATGTAGTTAGTTACTAGCTGCATTAGCTACTTTACCTCATGCTATGTTTGCTAAAGCTTATATAACAAAGTTTGCTTACCTGGTGAAAGATAGCGTACCTCTGCTGGCTTTAGCTACATTTGCTAAAGCTAACAGCTAAAATTGCTAAGGCTTACATAGCTATGTTAACTGTGTAGTTTACAATGCTACATTAGCTTTAGCTGTTTGCTAAAGCTAAAATTGCTAAAGCTTATGTAGTTACAATGGCTGAGCATTATTTATGAAGTTAACGTAGCTATTTTAGCTTTCGTAATGTAGCTAAACATCAACGTTTGTGTAAGTACTTCTAAAACAGGAAATATGTCATAACTGCAAATTATTTCTTCCTTTTTCTTTGCAAAGGTGGTGTGTCTCACAGTAGTGGTCTGCAAGAGGGGCATCTGAGAGCTGTGGTCTGCAGCCAGACCAATCCCTGCATTTTTGGCTTAACATGCTGGGTACTGAGTTCTGCTGCAGCACAGATTTAGTAATGAAAATGAGTGTGAAGTGCAAAAACAGCAGCTTTAGGCTCCAGTGGTTGGAGAGCTTAAGGAGTTGAGGTAAGGCTTTACCCCTACATAAGTATGTAACTGCATAAATTAGTTGATAAATGGAATTAAAAAGTTGTTGAATTAAAAAAAATGATTGTATAATTTAGAGACTGGCAACTGTTAAAAGTCAATCTTAAGGCCGGCTCGGACTGCACGAATTCAGCCAGATTTTAGCCTGGCTGCCACTTCGCAGCTAATCATCAAAACTCAGGCCGATTTATGACGTCGGGATCGACAAACGGTCTTGTAGTGTGACATAATTAACGACGCGTCCAGGATTTACCAAGACTAGTGTGTCAGAATTTTTGCTTACATCGCCGTCTAGTTTGACAACCTGACCTGACGTCAAACATATGAATCCTAACGTCTAATAACAGGAGAACATTTTCTCCTTATCTTTGAATCATTATTTACAAGATAAACTACTTTTTATCCCCTTTTATTCCCTAAGACTAATATATAAATTTTATTTTATTTCATGCATATCTTAAGTTCTATCTGAAGGAGAGCCAGTCCATATTGTCCTTCTCTTGATACATGAACTGTTATCCATAATCCAATCCATAATTGTTGCTTATCTCCCTCTTTTAAGAGCAAAAGACCGCTACAATCACACCAAGCGCTTCTGTTGCAGAGTGATTGACACTCTTCGCAACTCACAGCTACCTGCTGCCTGTTAGAGCATACCTCCTTTTTGCAGCGTCAGGTATCTGCCTTTGAGAATCTGTATGAAGTTGGTTTTAGACTGAAGTTACAGGTAGCTCAGTTGGTTGTGTTTATGCTGAATCACAATGAGCTTTACTGGCCAGGTGTGTGTGCATGTAGATTTCTGACTTTGCTCTATGAAGCCTTTAAAAAGTAAACTTTTAGACTAATAAATACTAGGTTACATAAGAGAAATGCGTGGAAGGGAGGAGTAGAAAGGATGCTGTTGGATAATACATTTATACTATGTACCAGATGGGTGCATTTACAAGAGATAGGCTTGAAAGAGACTGGGGTATTTACATTAAAAACAGCGTGCACAGGTTCATAGGGCGGCCCATAAAGAAAAGGATTATTAAACTTCTCAGTCATTACATGATGGTTTTACCTATCCTAATCCTTTGTTTCATGTATCTCTCCCTGTTTTTGTTGGCTAACTTTCCTCTTTCATATCTGTCCTGTTACATCACTTCATCTTGAGAACTGCTGACTCCACATGGATCAAGGCCATTTAAGTGAATTCTTTCATCCTTTTCACTTTGAAAGAAAAGTCTTTCCTGTGCTTCTGGTACACTTAACCCCTTGTGCTAATCTTCAGAAACAGATGAATAGCTATTGTTGCTGCTGTTGTCCAGATGTGTACCTACAGTACCTCTAACATATTTCTCAGAATAGACATAACTCAGAAAAGAAGGCACACATGATGTGAATAAATTCCAGCAACATTCTCAGCACATGTCAGGATTTCACAGCCAGTGTCAGGTTTTCTCCTGTAGTTGTTGTGCTAGTCTTTCCCTGGAACAACATGTCACTTTGTCAGGATGCAAACAGCTCACGACTGTGAGGCTGGTGCTCCGTGATATAGCTCCTGTAGTCTCATCATCTGAGTTTCAACATAAGCCACATGTCAGACGGCTTGTTTGTAATAAGAACATGAACTGGAATTGATCCTACCTAACAGGAGAAGGCACTTTTTAGGAATCAAAATACTGAATATGTTAAACATTTTTTAACATATAGCATTTATGTAGTGATTTACAATGTTTTTCTGCAGGACCAAAGCAAGAAGCCTAAATGATAGTATTGTGATTACCCACATTTTTTTGGAAAGCTGGGTTCAGCCCAGGCCTGATTACTGGCAGACCTGCTAAATCAATATATCACTTAGATAGAACCTGTCTGACAAAATGAGGTAGGCAGCAAGATCTCAAAAAGCAACACACCATGCTATGATCTGAAGAAATTCAAGAACAGATGACAAACAAAGTCATTGACTTCCATCAGTCTGGACCGGTTAGTAAACCATTTCTTAGGCTTTGAGACCCAGTGGGCAAAAGTGAGAGCCATTACCCACAAATGGAGAAAATTTGAGATAGAGGTGAACCTTTCCAAAAGAGGCCCGCCTACCAAAAGTACTCCAAGAGCGCATCAGCCACTCATCCAGAAGGTCACAATAGAACACAGAACAACACCTAAAGACCTGCAGACCTCACTTGACTCAGTTAAGGTCAGTTTTCATGATTCAACAACAAGAAAGACACTGGTCAAAAATGGCATCCATGGGAGAGTTCCCAGACCAAAACCACTGACTGAAAAGAACACAAAGGCTTGTCTCACATTTGACAAAAACATCTTAATGATCCCCATGACTTTGTGTAAAATATTATGTGGACTTAAAAGGCCAAGGTTAAACTTTTTAGGTGTGCATCCCTGTACATCTTTAGAAAAACTAACAGCATTTTGCAATGGAACATCATAACATCAGTCAAACGTGGTGGTAGTGTGATGGTCTGGGGCTGCTTTGCTGCTTTAGGATCTGGATGACTTGCCGTTATCGATGAAGTCATGAATTCTGCTCTCTACCAGAAAACCCTGAAAATGAATGTCTGGCCATCAGTTCATGACCTCAAGTATAAGTGCGTTAAGGTTACACAGCAGGAAAATGATCCATTACACGCCAGCAAGTCCACCTCTGAATGGCTTTAAAATAAATGAAGATTTTGAAGTGGCCTTGTCAAAATCTGAACTAACATCCAATTGAGATGCTGTGGCATTACCTTAAACAGGCCATTCATGCTCAAAAGCTTATCCCAATCCTGCAAAAAAGAATGGGCTGAAATTCCTCCACAGTGATGTAAAAGACTCATTACCAAGTACTGCAAAGCAGTTGTTGGGCCAAGGGTGGCACAACCGGTGATTAGGTTTAGGGGATAATTCCTTTTAAACATGTGGCCAGGTACGTTTGGAAGAATTCCCCTCCTTGGTAAATGAAATAATCATTAAAAAATGTGTTTTGTCTTCACTCTGGTTATCTTTGTCCAATATTAGAATTTCATAACCTTGCAGAGCAGATAGATACGCCCATTTCCGTGTTTCTCACTGGCGAATCCATCTTGCAAAGTTCTCATCTGAACCATTTGGGCCCAGTTAGAAAGTGACAGGATCAATCAGCGATGAGGGGCAGTGCTTTTGGGCAGGGTGGAGTTGTGACGTAAGCAAGCAGCAACAAGAGGCCAGTGCCATTATGGCACAAGAGATTAACGTGGATGCTGCTAAAGCGCCAATTTTATCAGAACTTGACAACATTTCTTTGTTAAAAGGAGAACAAAGAACAGCAGTGAGTCTTTTCTTTTCAAAAGACGTGCACTTACATGTCTACAGTCACCATGATTCGCATTATGCAGCTCTCTGTAGAGTTTAGTTGTGCACGCGCACCTCTGTAGAGGCGATGACGTCTCGTGTTTTGTTGCTCTGATTGGCCCGTAAAGATGTAACAGACAGAACGTTTACCCAATCACCCTCCGAGGATGTGTGAAACACATCCATCTGGCGTGCCAGGTTAAGAATTTCATTGATCTCAAACATTTAAGTGGGACCAGAAAAGCCAAATGGAACTTTGTCATCAAAGGAAGTTTATGGCTTTCATTCTTTTATTCTAAAACTGGTAATATTAACACGACACATGTTAACCTTCAGAAAACACAGAATTTTTCAGGTGTTGAAGTGGAAAACTGAGCTGACATAACTAACACAACAAGCCTCCTCGGTGCTGTACTGTGTCAACTTTAGTATTCCTCTTTGTAAATGATATCTAATCATGTTGTTTGTTATAGTTCAACCTGAGCAAATTAACTATAAGAGTGAAAAAAGCCAGACACCTTAAATCTGGTCATTGATGTACTGTAAGATACAATCTAAACTGTGAGTGTTAGAATAAATGCTTGAATCGTTTTTTCATTGGGTAAGATAATTCCTGCTCTCCAGCAGCATTAAACCTCATCAGAGCTCATTTTAATTCAAAGTGCCTCCCCCAAAAGAGTTTTAAAAAAACAAATGTGTGTCTAGTGGAAGCTGATTAATCGCTGTTCAATGCACATTTGTTTCCAGACGACTTGCTTTGTGTTTGTGTGCTCTGACCGTAAACACTGAACATCTGATGACATGTGCATGCATATATTAACGTACATATGCAGCAGACTGAAAACCATTTTAGTTGATATCATGGCAGAGGTGGGAATGCTGTGTTTTAGATAACTCCAAAGGATTTCCATTAAGGATGTCAAAACATAAAATGGATTTAATAATCTGATCCCCATGTACTTATGTTTCCTCTAAGACCTTAACTCTCATTAGAAGGCCAAAGAGAAACCACACTACTGTTTTGCTCAAGAAGTGAAATATTCTGATTCAAAATCTCATGAAGCCTGTTTACATGCTTATTTGCATTAGTCGTTTTAAGTCTGATTCTGATTTGATAGTATTCACAAAACACATGAAAAGAAACCCAGTTATCTTTACTCATGTGGGCCTTGTTTACATTTTGCACCGGTGATCCATTTCAGGCATTCACTGCATTCAGTCTGTGCATTCACACTATGCATTAACAAGACATCTGCAGTGATGACCTGCAATCAACTCACTTGCCCGCCTCTTACCGCTGCATGCTGTGTGCAGTGAAGCTGCTGACGATGCAAATGAATGAGGCAGAATTAGCCACGAGCTAAGGGGGTAGTAGTACCTCTTTAACAGCTTTCAATGGCACTCCCCCATTTTGTCATAAAATGCTTTTAAAGGGAATGGTGATGTGCTGTTAAACAAATAAACCTTGTGCTAGTGTATGGACTGAAGTGACAACTCAGTTGAAGATGACAGACGATGAGCCGATTCTAAGAGCTGAGACAAATGATCCAGATCACTCGGAAGAGACAAGAGTACCCAGGACTACTGATCAAGGCTGGATAAACACAAATGGAGGCATGCATCAGCATCAGTTTCTTTAATGTGAGCTAGTACCTGGTTATACTACTAAACCACTGGAAATGGCGGCATCCCAGATCATCTCCACCTGAATTCAGGTTACCACAGGTGTATCAAATCAAGCACCTTGTCATGCAGTCTCCATTTGCAAACATTTGTGTTACAAAATGTGTTGTTCTGAGCTCAGTGACTTCAAACATGGTACTGTGATGGATGCCACCTTTGCAATAAGATAGTTTGTGAAATTTCATCCCTTCTGGATATTCCACATTCAACTGTAAGTAATGGTATTAGAAGGTGAAATGTGTTCTCTAGATTGACAAACTACACTTCTCTGCTTGGCCATCAGATGGGTGAGTCAGGGTTTGGTGGACGTCAGGAGAACGTTTCCTGCCGGTGTTGTTCCAACTGTGAAGTTTGGTGGAGGGGGGATAATGTATGAGGCTGTTTTTCAGGGTTTGGGCTCGGCCCCTTATGTCTATTGAAGGGCAATGCTTTGGGATACCAATTCATTTTGGACGATGCTATGATTCCAACTTTGTGGCAACAGTTTGGGGAGGACCCTGTCTATTCCATCATTACTGTTCCCCTGTGCATTGGATGTGGTAGATTTTCATGTGGTATCTGAATGCCCGAAACAGATGTTAACCCATGTTAATGCAAAGCCTTGCTAGAATCTTGTAATCCATGTGCAGTTTTTAAAAAAATATGAAGACACAAAAAGACATCCTGGATATTCAAGATGGGAGCCAAAGAGAAAAATTTGGCACTCTTATGGCATTTTTTGCCTTAAAATGTGTTCTATGTGTCATCAAACCGATTCACATCATCAACAAATGAATGGAAAAAGCAAACTGGCAAGCAGAACAGAATATGATGCAGCTTCATTACATGCTCAAAGATCACACCAGCCACATGGCAGTCACAGATATACACATTATCACTGAATATTTCATCATCTGCTCATCCTGACGACATGCACACATTTACCAGGGAGCTGGTAGGAGAAAGTTCTGGTAAAGTTGGGGTTAAAAAACATAGTTTACATTCACACACAAGTTTCTGGAACCAGGATTTGATCAGTTCATGACTAAAACTGATGAGATGTTTTGTAGTTACCTTGAATGAAAAATGTAAGGATGATAGCTTAGTGGAAAAAAGGTGATTCTGAAAGAAAAAAAGATCATTATCAAGTATCATTTCCAAAATTTCCTAGCTATCTGTGGGATAAATGAGGAGGAATTGTCAGAATTAAGCTGCAGAGATTAAAAGTAGACATGCCTTTTTGATATGAAATGAGGATATATGGTGGATAAGGTGCACTTAAATTCCTCAGAAAGAGTCATAGATGAAATGAATAATAGATCAACATACGAGAAGCGAGGCTAGTGTTTGACGTCATGACCTTGGCCCTCTATATTCACCATGTGTTAATGAAACAATCTAGTAAATGAGTTAAAAATCAGACGGTGACTTCCAATTAATGCCTTCTCTTCTTTAATTTCTGACCTGAGACGTTTAAGGAGAGACGAGCTGACATGAAGAGCTTAATGAGGCCAACAGAAACAAAGAGAGCACAAATAGGTCAGCTCTCCTTAATGAAGATAAAGGGTGGCCTTTATTAGAGAGAGCACGCTCCCTGGAAAGGGTGACACTCCGTATTTCAACAAACTCAGACAGATTTAAGGTACAAGACTTAAGAGACTCACACTATAGTGAAAAAAAGACTATTTTTAGCACTTTTCCACTGCAAAACCTCAATTTTTAACAAGTTTATGAGTCTAATATCAAGTAAACCAAAACTCATTACACTAATTATAGTAAAGATTCCTCTGAAGAGTTTTAGTGCAGGACAAGACTTTTATTATCATTTTGCAATCTAAGAAATATGTTAAAATGACAGGAATAATGTTGAAGTGCACATGTAAGAACGATGTTAAATATATCTAATAAAGGAATGGTCACTTTTTGAATTAAATTAGATATTTCAGAGCAAAACCTCTACATACTGTATCTCTAATGCTGTACTGTACATGAACAATTCAGGCATTTTTATAAAGACATCTATACATGAAAACATGCATATTACTTTTTCTTTTACACTAAATTCCTACCATACCCATGTCATGAGACTATAAAAATAAACATCAGGGGGTCAGATGTTCTAGTGGTTTAAGGTAGGGGCCTAGGTTCCAGTCTGGCCTGTGGTACCATTTTCTTCATGTCTCTCCCCCACTTTCTCATCCCTATTTCCAATGATCCTCATCTATCAATAAAGGCATGAAAAGCCCAAGAATTATATTTAAAAAAGAAATAAACATGGGACAGTTGCTGGCTTGTTTTGGGAGGTAAAAGTGAAAGCTATTATTAGAAATTATGTTCAGATTTGTTGGGATTTTGAACATAAATTTGTATTGACATTTCTTTGAGAACAGTGTACAGCTGCCTGATGAGCACAAATATCCAAGGGAGCAGGTCCCTAGATCCAGAATTTGGATTAAGCCCTGTTTAGGACTTATGGCATCACCCCTGTTACAAATTAAAAATTGAGATCTGAATTGCTTGTTTACTGTAAAAAAAAAAGATGCCAGTGCAGCAGACAAATTTTACATGTAAGGTTTGTTGAAATCAGGTCTTCATACCGTCAGACAATATGATACGAAACAATATGATACAATTTATTGTCCCCTTGGGGAAATTTGTCTGGGACTCCAAGGACTTCCTACATACAGCGATCACCACAGTCACAGTTATAAAACTAGATGCTAACATAAATCTGCACTGGCAGCTTGTAGTGTCTTGAAAAGAGTTTATCTGGATATGCCTAGTGATTTTTTGCTTGGGTATTTTGTTTTTTAAAACAACAAAAGACATACATGCTTGATTAGTTTTCACTTTTTTCAGTGTGGCTAATATAATACTGATGCAGGAAAAGTTTCAGAGGGGAGAAATCTGCTTTCATTGGAAAAAAGCTTCTCTTGTCAGGGTTTAACCTTTGTATAGTCTGGAGGTTAACACCTCTGCTGCAGGATCTCCTCCAAGTCTTTGCATAAATTAGAAGGAAAGTGAAAGTGGAACCATTAAAGGACTAATCTGTCTTTTCATTTACTCTTTTTGGTTTGTAAAAATGTGCCTCCAAATACTGAAAGATAAAAAAATGATCAGTGTTTTGCGAAGATGGCTGACCTTTTCCATTGTTTTTAATGTGTGCCCTGCACCCGTGCCGTTAATGCCACATTAACCATTAAAGTGACAACAATGCCAGTGAATGCATGTCTGTCAAATCACTCCAAACAACTCTTTAACAAATCAAAGGCCCGTGACAGTATGGATGACCCCTCCACCCCTTTGACCCCGACACAGCAGCCTACAGATTCACCCGAGCGGGTCAGACTGGTGTCAGGCCCTGCGGTTCAAAGGTGAGAAGAAGACCAGTGCCATCCTGGAAATTAGACCAAAGTAATTGTCCATCAGTCCACTTTAATTACAAGCGAATCAAAAGAAAGGCTACTTCACCCGTTCCAGGGCCATGACACCAGCCATGGGTGGGGGCGGGGGGTTATTATGGATGGAAAATTGAATTATGCATGCTGCAGTGCTCTGGACGCAAAAGCAAATTCCCTATTTAATTAACAAACAAAGAGCCTTCACTAAGGAGCATGCACTGTAGTTTGGTTATATCAAATTTGGTGCACTGTTCTCCTGAGGAGGCCTGTTTTTGTCACATGTTACATCTGCAGAAGAAAAACAAAATTATCTCACTAAATCAACATGGAAAAATGCATCCCTCCAACATTTTGTCTGTTTTAACCCCAATCAAATGGTCCTACAATGAATCCAAAAGCAGCCTGACATTGCATTTGACAGTGTGAATCTCTTCCATCCTGATATATTTACATAACAGTAATGTCAATCAGCGTGTCTCTAATTAAACCATGTTTATCATTCAGAACTCTCCCAGAGGTGAAACCTGACCCTTGTTAATTTGCTCATCACTAAACCCCTGCGCCTATGCGGGAATTGCGATTAGCATATTTACATTAGCATATTAGCATGGTTACAGCTAGTTAGGAGTCCAAGCGTTATCCCCCCTCTGTTACTCCCACAGCAGTCTGTTTGACTTTGCAGCAGCAGGGATCTCCATCTGCAGACAGCGAGCGCTCCCTCGGTGAAAGGTTTAGCGCACTTGCTTTGATCAGATAAATCCTCATGCCGATGGATGCACCGCGCCTTTCTCCATCTCTGCTGCATTTTAAACCGCCTCTGAAAGTTAAAGCCTCTGGTCTACACTTTTGCTAACCCATCTCTTTATTTGTGTGCAGAGGAGGCAACAACATGTGAAACACTTAACCTCAGAGAGCTCTTGAGTCTGTAGTGCCCTTCTCTGCTGGAGCGTGCAGAAGTAGCCAGGACATATGGAGCTTGTGCTTGCTTGTTTTCTTGACCCTCATCTTTGCATATGCCAAGTACAGTATGCTGTCAATGCTGTGTGGAGCTGGTGGTCACATTCCTTATCTCCGCTCAAAGTTTGCTGCCCAAGATTTGAGCCATGTGCAACCCAGAGAACTGCTATAGAATATCATCCTGCAGGCATTTCCTCACAGAGGAATGCCTATTTTTGGCTGGACTGCTGCATTTTTCTGCATGGAAAAAAAGTGAAACCCTGCAGACAGCAGAGTTGAGCAGTCACAGCAGGTTGGGAAGTGTTGCTTTAAAGGACTCTTACTGTAAAACATGTGGTCGGCTTCCTTAAATCAGCTTTTCGAAGCAACATAATGACAGTGTAGATGTGCCCCTGCTTTTTAACATCAATATGGAGTCACATTTTTATGTTCTGAGAACACAAACAGCTCTCTGCAGCCAAAACATGATGTCTGGTAGCTTGTCATTTAGAGGAAGAGAAAAATGCACTCAGCTGCAAATAAAGGTGCCTATAAAGCATCCAGATTGTTTATGCTAACTTTAACTGGTTTGATTGTCTAAACAGCTCCAATATTATTCTCAGTTTGACATTTTGTGATGTGTACTGTAAAAAAATGACAAAAACATCTCCTTGCTTTCAGTGACATGACTGGTGCAGAGGCCTGGAGGGCAAAAATAGTTTAGGACAGTGGCAACTATCATTGACCACTATGTGGAGCTGCAGCACAGGGATTCTTTAAAAATGTGTTTTTGGGTGTCCTGCCATTTCTTAAGATAAGGTAAGATAAGATAAGATAAGATAGAGGTATTTGGAGTGGCTCCATCGGGACTGATTTAAGAGTTATAGGATGGGACTTATGTAAAAAACTAAAACGGGAAAGGAAATGTCATGTACAGATGGAAGAACTGACAAGCGTATGTTTGAAAGCATCTCCTGAATGTTGTATATGTTGTATATATAAATGTTAAATAAAAAGAAAGTTCAAAAAAAAAAAAACAAAAAAAAAACGATAAGCTTTATTGTCCCCAGAGGGAAATTTGTCATGGACATAATTGCACTGCTGCTCATGATCAATACATTCATCACAGTGAAAAAACAAACAGGCAATACACAGATAGACAGTGGTCCACACTGACCCAGAATAAGAGAGAGTTACAGGTAGAATGTTGTATTCTTCCAGCCCTGTAAAATTGCACTGTAAGCAATTTAAAAATATATTGCACATTCCCCTGGTGCAAGCTGGTAAAATGCCAAAAAGAAAGTACATTATGATTGGTTCATGACAACCCAGTGGGAACCAAAACAAGTTAAGACATACAAATTGTACAATAAATGCAATGAGATACTAATGAAAATGAAAATGAAAATGAGCAAGTTAGTATCAGGTACAAGTGTCAGCAATAAAATGCATACCAATGTCACACGCAGTGCCCAAAGTCAAAATGAAATACCTACGACATGACAAAATACCAATATTACAATTCTGGTGGCTTAGTTACTTTTTCTTTGCATTTATGTTAGTTTGGCATCAAATTTGTTTACTCTTATTTGTATTTCATTTGGTTTGGCCAAACTTAGATACTTGTTCCCTTTGTCTCATTGTGTTTTCAGTTCAAACCTTATTTTTGTCCTGTTTAATGAGAGTTATGCCGACCTCTTTTACAGGCCTAGTTTGTACAAGTTGGTTTGTAAATTTGTTTATCCCTTGGGTAAAATAAAAGCCCACATTTTCTTTAAAAGTACAATACAATACAATAATAACTTTATTTCATCCCCGAAGGGAAATTCATTTGTCTGGAGTCTCATCTGTTTATAATAGAATTATAGAGTCTGATTGCTGATGGAATGAAAGCTTGTCTAAATCTTTCTGTCCTGCAGCGAAGAGAGAGGAGCCGTCCACCACCGTTGTTTCTTTGGTCATTTAGGGAGATATGAAGTGGATGATCCATGTTCCTCAGAATGGCCTCCACCTTCTTCATCGTCTACCTCATCCTCCAATGAGTTCAACTTGGTTCCGACCACAGAGCCAGCTATTTTCACCAGTTTGTTCAGACGCCTTGCATCCTTGTGTTTTACACTGCCTCCCCAGCAGACTGCAGCATAAAACAGAACACTTGCCACCACAGACTGATACAACAGCTGCAGCACCTTACTGCAGATGTCTATTGGTCGGAGTCTTCTGAGGCAGAAGAGGCGGCTCTGCCCCTTTTTGTAGATGAAGTCTACGTTTTTAGACCAGTCCAACTTATTATCCAGGTGTACATCTAAATATTTATACAATGTCACCACCTCGATGTCCACGCCACAAGTGTTCACTGGCTGAAGAGCGGGTTTGGATCTGCGGAAATCTATGATCATTTCCTTTGTCTTTGAGGTGTTGAGTAGGAGGCAGTTTCTGTGACTCCAGTCACTGAAGGCACTTATCAGATCCCTGTGTTTGGCTTCATGTTCATTTCTGATACATGCCATGATAGCAGTGTCAGCAGAGTATTTCTGGATGTGGCAGGACTCAGTGCTGTATCTGAAGTCTGATGTATAAAGTGTGAACAGGAATGAAGCCAGGACTGTTCCTTATGGAGCCCCTGTACTCCTGTGTCTCATGCCTTAATGCTTGGTCCCTGGCAGTGAGCTTTAGGAAATGTAACAAATCTAACATACTTACAGTAGATATGTAAGTTAAAAAAATGCCCAAAAAGCAGCAAAGAGTGGCAAGAACACTGAAAACAGTGGCATTTAATGACAAAACGTGGCTTAAATGGGCGAAAAGTGGCAAAAAAGGGAAAAAATTGCAATAATAGCAAAAAGCAGGATAAAAGAGGCAAAAACTGGTGGCCAAATGGGATAGAAGTAGTAAAAATGGACAAAAAGAGATGGCAGAAGAGGGCTTAAAGCAGTAAAAATGGATTAAAAGTAGCAAAAAATTGGATAAAAAGGCAAGAAATTGCAAATAAGGGCACAGGAAAAATACAAAGATAAAGGTTGAAAATTAAAGCCAGCGTATTAATGTGGAGACTCAAACTGATTAATGTGACTTTCAATGGCTAATTTCTGAGGTCATAGTTTCCCTTTATCAAGGTTTTCTAGGGGAATAATATTTAAAATTAAGACATAAAAGAGCCACAAATCATCACAAAAGAGCCACGCGTTGAGTATCACTGGCTTAGAGGTAAATTGTCTAAATATCCCAAAAATAATCAGCTATTCTAGCTGTGTGCTCTATGAGTCAATAAAAAGACATGAAAGTAATTTAATTGGGTTTTTATTTGAATTTCCTGGTATTGTTAATCACTCAGAGATATTTATCGCTGTGATATGCATGTAATTACACTCCTCTGTTTAAAGACTTTTTAAAGCCTGAATAATTAACATAATAAGTTTGCCTTTTAGCTCATTAAGGGTGTTTATTCTACAGCATGTGTAGCTTCAGAGCAAGTTTGAGGTAGAATCCCATTATTTTGTCTGCAAATTAGTTTTCCACTTAAGAAAATGTCATGTTTAATGCAAAGTACTCTTGACGTGACGGAGGCCACAAAGCCTTCAGAGGTAGTCCATTTAGATGCCATGAAAATGTTTAAATACTGAAAGTTTTCCAGGCAGGGTTCTGAAAATATCCCGGCGTTCCCTGGGTGTAGAACAGGTTTGTGTCAAGAGAGGAAGGGGAAGAAAGGATCCAGGCAGGAAAAGTCTTATTTTTGACTTCACAGCTGCAGGATCAGGTCCAAGTAGAAGACAGGGGAGTTGGAGAGAGGCATGTGAAGATTTTCAGGAAGAAAATGAGTTTTCAATTCACAGTGGAGAGGAGGGAGGTTTGGAAAGAAAAAAAAGTTGTACATCACTTAATGAAAATGTACACTCTCCAGCATCGCTCAGGAAAACTTCACAAAGCACACCACAATCCTACAGTTATTCAAAACACTGTAACATCACTCGCCTGGAGATTTGACGCTTTCTGCTGCAGATATTACCACTATTTAAAACACATGGCTGTGTTCAATGTGCGGCGATTACATCTGAGGAATAAAGAATCCGTCCATATAAGAAGGATTGGATGTACAGCCTTGAGAAAGCAGGAACATATGCTGGTTATATAATCTCAACGCAGACACCTAAATAAGCTGCTTCAAGAGGGATTTAAGGTTTAATATATGGAGGAGTGATTTATTCAGCTCAGTATGTCTACAGTTCATCCTTTGAGGGAAATAAATGAATCATCATTAATATTGCTGATCCCTTTTAGCCTTTAAAATAAGACAAAGTTGTTTCTTTGTGTCGGTGAGATGTGGATCCATTATAAGCCGTGAACTTTATGACTACATCCTGTCGTACGCTCGGTGTTAAAAGGGAAAGTCCATCAATCACAGTGTCCTTTAGTGGAGCTATGAAAGGCTTGACGTCACGCGAACAGTAACTCAACTCGTCTTGCCTCTGGCTGTTGTCACGTTGTCCCCCTTTGCGCTGAGGCTCCCAGCAGGGGTCCGCGCTGCTCCAACCGGGATTCCTGCATCAATCTGGAAGTGTCTCCTCGCTGGAAGAGGAGAGGCCTAATGGGAGAAAATGTACCACCTCAACACCACCTCCCAGGGCTGCCATAATGGAGCATCCATGGTCATTAAAGGAGCGTACCTCCCACCTCAAGAGCCTCTATTCAGTCTCTGTCATCATTCACGGCCATCACTTCCTCAGAATTTAATGGTTTTGGAGGTCCCTTTTATCCCATTGTCTCTACGCCTCTGTGTCCTTTTCCCATTTAGGAGCCCAAACTAGAGGACGGGCCTGTTAGCTGGGCGTCGCGGCTGACCTCTGCACCCCTTCACTACAAACTCCTTCAGCTTTGTTTTGGGCTTCTGTCCCCCTTGCCAAGGCAAATCAGACCCTGGGCGGGTCATGGAGAGAGGGAGCCACTGGGGGTCTCATTGTCTTCCCATTCACATCATAGACAAGTGGCCTAGAGTGGACATCAGACGCTCCCTATAGCCACACAGACTGAAGGGACAATGTCCACGCAAAGTGACAGCTCCTATTGGGAGAGGAATGCATGTGAATCAAGGAGCTTCAAAGAAGCACGCCAGAAAACCAACGACATGGGAATATTTGATTGCCAAGCACTATTTCTCCCTCCTCCATCATCTTCACCCAAACAATGAGGAAGATTACAGTCAAACTGATTTATTGTAATGTAAAGATCATCATATGGCATACTTAATGCATTAGGGAAGTATGCAGGAGAAGCTGTAGGTTACATTTTCCAGAAATGCTTGAAGAAATCAGTCACAGGAGTGACTGTTGCTGGCTGGTTCTGAGCTTTAGGGGGCAGGAGAGAACCGGAGGAGAGAGGAAAAGATTGGCTGGACCGCACAAGCAGGGCCGAGGGGTCGGAGCGAGCCTGCAGGATGGGGGGTAAGATTAGGAGGCAGCTGAGAGAGGGCACACAGGCCAAACTCCAGCACGCATTCCCGCCATGGCCCCAGGCCAGGAGCTGGGGATTAATACAGACGAAAGTGGGCTGGCATTGGCAAGTCACGGGCAATCATTTCCACGCATGTTCCAGTCATCTTTTCTGATGACAATGTGCATTTGAATGCATGCAAATCAGGGTGCAAGGATTAATTTAGAGGACTATGACAACACTCATGCCTAGCTCATTTAATCACAGCTTCATTCAATTACCCTCTTGGACACTTGGCAAGCTTGCACATATCCCCCAGATCCGTATAAAATATGAAGTGTTGCTATTGTGTAGGCTTTAATTTGATGAATTTCCCTGCTGACTGTGTCACAGCAGCATCTGATGCTATATGTGTTCTTATCCCTCATTTTCTCATCTACCCTCAAGTGTTAAATTCGTGAGATTAGAGCCTCCTGTAGATCTATTGACCAGTGATTCACCATCTCATCTCAGGACATATTACTGTTTTGTTAGCGCTGTGAAAAGCAGCTTAAGAGGTTCATCCTCAGTGATACCTGCTGAGAGTTACAGCTCAACCTGAATAGCAGACTTTAATAGTCTTTCCAGTGTCTGGAAAGGGAGCTTTCAATCTAAAAGTAATCACATCTGCAGAGCAGGAAGCTGGAAATCCATGTTTGAGTGTCAGGTGAGAGGCTCGCTTTCAGGCTGTTTTTATTATCTGCAGACAAACAACATGCAGGCAGGTGATAAAGGAGTGGATGAGGGGTTTAAAAGGCTAGAAGTAGTCCCAAATGAAGCCTTCGGCATATGTTTTTCCCTGAAAATGTAACATGAAAGACTTATCCCTATTCAGGAGGGTAAATTTACAGTAAAAAGAGGCAACAAAAGAACCTAATTCATTCTCTGTAATTATTTAAGTGGATTTATGATACTCTTATTAAAGGTGTGATAGAGAGCACCAAATTCACTTAGAACCCTGCAAAATAAGGCAGATAGCAGAGAGCTCACAGTAAATCCACAGGTCGTGATAATTTTCATAAGCCTGACTATTATACACAACATTTATCTGTGAACCACAAACTTGAGGCTTAATATGAAGACATAGTGGGGCTGTTGGAGGGGCTTGAATTTTGTGGACAATCTGAATCTATTTTTCATGCCATCTTATTGGCCCCTTATTTACATTCAAAACACATGTTGTGATCATTTAAGCTGACAAAGTGCCCTCCTTATGCCCGTTTAGTGGACAAATTTGACAAAGTGCCCTCTATTTTGCCCTTTGAATAGCCAAAATTTAACAGTTTTCTCTTGAGTGCCTTTCATATTCCCTTTTTGGTAGACCAAAGTTGACAAAGTGCCCTCCTAAATTCCCTTTCATTGGACAGAAATTTGACGTGGCCTATTTAGAGCTCACCTTGTGGACAAAAGTTGACAAAGTTCCATCTAAAGTGCCCTCTTAATAGCCAAAACTTTACAAGGTGCCCTCTATAGTGCCCTCTTAATAGCCAAAACTTGACATGGTTCCCTCTAGAGTGCCCTTTAAGTGGACGAATGTTGACAAAAAGCCCTCTTAAGTGCCCTCTAAACAGAGAGAAGTTGACATGGTGCCCTCTGTAGTGCCCTTTAAGTGGACAAAATTTGACAAAGTACCCTCTTTAGTGCTCTGTTTTTCAACAAAAAGTTTACAAAGTGCCTTCTTAGGTGTCCTTTAAAAGACAAAGTTGACAAAGTGCCCTCCTTAGTGCCCTCTTTGTCAACAAAGTTAATAAAGTGCCCTCTATAGTGCCCTTTAAGACAACTGAATTTGACAAAGTGCCCCTTTTAGAGCTCACTTTGTGGATAAAGGTTGACAAAGTGCACCCTAGAGTGCCCTTTAAGTGAACAAAATTTGGCAAACTGCCCTCTCTTACATGCCCTCTAAATTGACTAAAGTTATAAAATGTGTTGTTAAATGGAAATCTTTGAGTGAATATTTCTACATCTTTAATAACACTTGAGTGAATCAGAGGTTGAGGTGGATCCAGACTGTCCTCTGTGTGATATGATCACAGAGAAATAGACAACATTTCTAACAGCAGGTTTTCTCCTTAATTCTCCCCCTCACAGCTCTTTGTGGCTTAAAGAGGATTAATCCAACTTAAACACATTTAAACGCTGCAGAATCTCCCATCGCCCCCTCCTTACCTCCCCACCTTCTCTCCGTTGCCACGTCGACGTCATGGAATGTGTGATGTCATTGCCAGAGCACACACACAGCACACGCTCTCACCTGGTTTCCGCAGCAACCAAACCACAGCTGTTTCCTTCCCTGCACACGAAGCAAGCCGTGTTCAGTGAAGGGCCTCTCACATACCTAGAAAACCCGGTTGATTAAAGTGAAACCGCTGCACAGGTTACGTTTCTGTGTCTGTAATGGACAACGATAGGCTTTTATCTTTTTTTGGTGCGTCCTGTTTGTAACTGTGTGACTCACAACACCTTCAGTCAAACGCTCTGAAGCTTCACACTCAGCTCCTCTACCTGTGCTTTTAATACATCAAAGTTTGAGTCTGTGACACTTTTTCTGCAACACATTCAGGACTCCAGACAGAAAACGGCAAGAAAAGGAAAAAACATCTTTATAACTATCTGAAACTCAATCTGCTGTTCAGATTATTCAAACAACAGTTCATTTAAAAGGTGAACAGGCAGTAAAAACCTCCAAGGCTAAAGTCTTCCACATTTGAAGGTTAAACATGCTCTCATTGAATAATATTTACATAATGCATGATTCTTTAGCCATGCAATGAGGAGATTTTCAAAAATAACAGCTGACTCACATCCCCTTAATTATCTTCAACAATACTACTTTTACGTTTTTGTTTCTATCAAACATGAATGTCTGTCTTTATATCATTGTTTTTATGCCTCTGCAGAGGCGCCAGGGACAGAAGAACTGGATCTTTTGGTTGTCTGTCATTCCTTCATCTGTCCATTCCTGTAAATGTGATACACTATATGGACAAAAGTATTTGACAACACCTGTTAATTACTGATTCAGGTGTTTTACACCCCTTGCCACAAGCAAGGCTGCCCATAAGGGGGATAAAGGGGAGAGCTATCTGGGGCCCAGCCGGACTGGGGGCCCATAGAGGTCAGCAAAATCATGGTCCACTGTAAAGCTGTGAAAGCCATATTTTATTTTTAACCTGAATACCAATCACACTAGCCTTTATAAAGATGTAAACCTCTGTTCTTCAAACAGAATGACCTTTTCATTGGTACTGTTAACAGTGAGGATGGGCACACTGATATCCATGATTAGGAAAGTAATGTCAGACTTCACAGCTAAGCCATAATGTGCTCAAACGTAAGGGTATCAGAAAATAATGTAAAAGAAATGAAGAAAATTTTAATGGAAAAGAATTAAATAATTGTGACAAGAGAAAAAAGTGGATAAAAGTGGCAAAAATGTGCTAAAATTGGCAAAAAAGTGGCAAATATGGGTTTAAAGTGGCACAGAAAGGAGGGTCACGAGTGCCAAAAAAATGGGTCAAAATGGGCAAAAAATGGTTAAATGTGGCGATAGCGGGTCGCAATTGAGAAAACTGGGATAAACTAGCAAAAAGTGGCAAATATTAGTTAAACTTGGTGTACACACAAAGGGTCACAAGTGACAAAAAATGGGTCAAAATGGGCAGAAAAAATGGTTAAATGTGGCAATAATGGGTCAAAAAAGGGCCTGTTCAAATCTCAGAAAAATTGGCAAAAAATGGCAAAACTGGGCTAAAATGGCAAAAGTGGAAAAAAGAGGGAAAAGTTGTCTAAAGGAAATGGCGAAAAGTAACAGAAATGGGTTAAATTTGGAAAACTTGGGCAAAAAGCTGCGAAAGTGGGTTTAAAGTGGCAAAGATTTTAAAAAACAGACTTAAATTTGCCAAGACAAGAAAAAAACATGGGAAACAAAGGTAAGAAGTAACAAAAAAGGCAAAAAATTGCCAAAAAAACCCAAAACAAAACATCAAGAAGCAGCAAAAATGGGTTGAAGGTGGCAAAAAGGGGCATAAATAGGTCAGAGAGTAAAACAAGGAGCAAGAATGGCGAAAGTAAGGTTAAATTTGGAAATTTGGGAAAAGTGTGACATTTTAAGTTAGATGAAAAATTTAAGATTTTTTAAACTTTTTTTTTCTTTAAAAATTGTTAAAGCTTGAACAGGTTGAAAGTGGCAAAACAGTATCGGAAATGGATGGAAAAGTGGTAAAACAGATTATAAAGTAGCACAAATAAATAATTTCAAAGTCAGAACCCAATAATAGCTTTACACACTTTCAGCTCCAAAATGAGAGAACCGTTAACTGGGACTAATGCTAGCACCAATTCTACTGAACCGACACACATAAACAGATGTCATCAATGGACCATTCTCTGGTTTTAATGGGGCTCAGCCAGTTCTGTGGGCAGGCCTGGCCACAGGTGTATCAAATCAAGCACCTAGCCATGCAGCCTCCATTTACAAACATTTCAGATACATAATGGGTCGTTCTGCAAGTGTGGTTCTGTGATGGATGCCACATTTGCTATAAGACGATTGGTGAGATTCCATCCCTGATGGATATTCCAGGGTCAGCCATAAGTGGTATTATTAGAAAGTGGAAGCGTTTAGGAACAACATCTGCTAAGCCATGAAGTCGAAGACCACATAGAATCACAGAGAAGGGTCAACAACTATATCTATAATGTAATGGTCTGGCAGCTGAATACTTTTGTCCATATAGAAACTTCATTTTGACTTGTTTTTGGCTTGCTGGCCCCCATCAGTCTCTTGCCTGCACACAGGAATAAAGCAGAACAGACTTTATGTTCTACAGTTAGACATGACTACAAAGGCAGCTCTGATTGGTTTTCTCCATGCTGTTGCTCTGGTTAACACAAACAATCACAGAATGAAAAACTGTACAGGGCATAACAACATAACAGTCTCAGGCTGACAAACAGCTGGTAATGACAGTTCATCAACAACCTTTTCTTTCTTTGGCGGTTACCAGGCCACACGGTTTGACTTCTAACAATACAGACACACATTATCCAGGCTAACTCCACACACACAGACACGCACACACGAGCAAGCACGCGCTCACTACACACGGCCGCCTCGGCGCAGCGCCAGGCCTTATGTGTAACTGGCATGACTGGTTATCTCCATGGTAACGGGAATGTTGGCCCTGGCAAGCGCCAAGAGAGCAGCTGGTAGGTAGTGGCAGATTAGTCTCCAAACAGATTTACGGCCAGTCAAGTACTGCATGGCCTTTGAACAGAGGAAGAAATGATAAAGAAGCCATTAGAGTGAGAGGAAACAAAGAGGGGACTGTCGTACAACCCAGCGAGTCCGCTCACTGAGAGGAGCAAAAACCTTTTCCTGAGCAATGTGCCAACTCGCTGGAGCTGCTGGGCGCAAGTGAAGCTTGTAGCTTAGAAGAAAATGATCAAAAAAGAAGCTCTGGGTTTCTGAGAGAAGAATAAGTGCTGTTTGCCTGTATCCTGCTGTTACTGAGGACTGAGAGGCATGAATTTCAAACCCACTGATTATGTGAGGCTGACTCAGTATTCAATTAGTCTGATCATAAATTGGTTCTGTCGTGAGTATAGATCCAGATAAAAACTCACAGTCAAAATCCAAGTTTACACAATTTAAATGCCAGTTTTGGACTGAAAAATGCAGACGTCACATTTTTTTTATTTCAATGTTTGGTGTTTTATCTTAAGCTCCTCAAGCCTTTGCTCATAAAGGCTGTGTTAAATAAATAAATGAAGAAAAATCTGCCCTGCTTTGGCTCAATCGTCTCACCATTGTTTCTAGTGAATTTGAGGTCTCTTGCTATGTGGGATTTTACTCAAATTTTTAAATATTTCAAGCAACAGTGTCAACATGTCAGAACCATGCAGTGAAAAGAGTGGTGGAAAAAAAGAGGACTTTCACCAGGGGACCTCAGCGAGACTGATTAGCAAATCACTTGAAGTGATTAAGTTTAGTGTAATTAAACTCTACATAATTAAACAGCACTGAAATATGACTGAATAAACACAACCCCAACTTAGGCAACACAACTTTACGTATTCTAATGCAACACAGTGCAGTCCAAAATAAAGCACAATGCAGCCTAACACAATGTAACCTAACATAATTAATGTAAAATAATTAATGTAGCAGTTAAAGGTAACATAAAGTTGTCAGAAATAAAGAACAGGTACATTGAGTTATATGAGTGTCCATGTCATGTAACATAATGTATCCTGATGTAGAGCAACCCAAAGTATCCTAACCTGATCTAACATATAGACATGTAACATGGCCTGTACTATAACCACTCCTTATCTAATGTAACATGATAAAATGTAACATAACCTGATCTAACATATAGCAACCCAGCATAGAATAGAGTTAGACTGAGTCATGTAACATTATGTAATAAAACTACATGTAATGTAACATAACATAACGTAACATAATAGAATGCAATGTGACAAAACATAACGTAATAAGACATATTGTTTTGTTAAACCTTGTCTAAAGCAACGTAACTAATTATAAGGTAAACAATTGTTATGCAAACCACTCCAACATAAAACACAGGTAACAAACAACAAAACCAAGCATAACATAACTTTATGTAATGTTACATAATGCTACATAATGCTACATAACGCCAAATAATGCTACATAACACTACATAACGCGACATAATGTAACACCATAATATAACCAAAGTACCTGATATAACGTAGTAATGTAACATGGCCTATTAAATGGTTTTGTAGCTATGTCTTATCTGAGGTTACAAAAGCACCTGCAACATAACCTGACCTGACATATAGTAACATAACATAATATATAGTAATCTTACATAATGTTATGTGACGTTAGGCAGCATTACGCAATATTCTGTAACATAACACAATTTGATGTAACATGATGTGATGTTACAGTAAGGAATCTAACAAAACATAAGAAATGGTATTAGCATGAGGCACTTAACAAAAAGTTACTTCACCTAACCTAACCCAACCAAACCTAGCCTAGCTTAGTCTATCCTAGCCTAGCCTAACCTAACCCTACCTAACCTAGCCTAGCCTAGTCTAGCCCAGCCTATCCTAACCTAACATGTAGTAACCTGATATACAAAATAACAAGCCCGGGGGCCACTATCATGGGGCATAATATTGCTTCATGTTCTTTCTTGAATTTGATATAAAACCTTCAACCTAGATCTCATCAGGCAAGAAGCACACCAGTTTTTCTATAATTTGGCATGGTAAACACATACTTATTGTTGTTATCTTGATTAAAATTGAAGTTTTTCACTAAATTTTCCACATGAGGCTCTTTGAGAGTGCAATTCCCCCCCCCCCCCCCCGAAAATCTTCAAAGATCTGTTTCCTGCATGTGATTTTGGCCAATCACAACACAGCATATTAGCATCAAGCTCAGTGATAGACATCAAGAGGTGGTTTTGTAATGTCCGGTAACAAAGCTTCATAACAGATGATCAGAACTGTGCTTTATGAGTCAACTAAACTGTGCTTGAAGGTATTCCACAGAGAACACTAAAATGCTAAGTCAGCTTTTTTACTTTTACTGTTGTAAAGATGATAAAATTATAAAAAGTTTGTCATACTGTCCCTAACCTAACGCATGATTCTGATGTACTTTGTTTATTTGTTCAATTCAAATCAAATGTAATGTGGCATGCAATCATGAGTGACAGAGCTCTGAATGCCTCTCATGTAAAATACTGTGGCACTGGTTTTTATGACTTTAAGAAAACACATTTCTCACTCTGGCATCAGGTGCTTTAAATTCAAAGTGAGCGTGTTGGAGAAGAGTGGGTATCCATTAAAATGTTTTATGTCTGCTGCTGTCAAGATATACAGACTTTTATTGCAGCATAACAAAAAAAGTGAAGAGCTCGAGGAAGAGAGACATCGTTCTCTGAAGTGCTGACGAGATGCAGCAGATGTTTCACGTTTGATTTGTAAGACAATATTACTTGAGCATAATTCCTTGTTGTAAATAATCATTTTATTATGCTGCTATGATTAATAGCACCCCCTAAAACAAAACTTTTTTATGCTGTGAGCATTTCCAAGCCATCCGTTAGCAGACAGACTGATGATTGCATTGATTCATTTTGACTGGCTGCAGTATTCCCAATCCAGTCTGACTCAGGAATATCTGTCCTCACTAACAAGCCTTGTCTTTCTGCAGAGCTCATCATGTTAACACTTCGCTGCATGCTCCGGCGGCTCCACGGCAACAGCCGGACAGATAAAAGGGAGGATAACCAACAATGAAGGCGGTGATTAACACACCACGTTAGCCGTATTTAGCGGTCAGAGCTAATTTGTGCAACTTTTTTTAAGCTTGAGAGGAAAAAATGTGCCAGTGGGTGTTCGACTGGAAGAGGTCAGAAACACCTTGCTGCAGGCTACACTCTTGACATAACAGATACCCAGAATGCACTTGACATTACCCCCTATTATCTTAATGTCAGCATGACATCATGGTGACCCCATGTCGGCTTATGAAAGATAATCACCTTCATGCAGGAGCTGCAAGCTAACGAGAAGAAAATAGATAAGGAATTAGCAGGATTTGAGCCCCCAAATGAACAATTAGGAACAAGTCTGGGCATGCCTGTCGAGCGCCCCATTGCCATCCCATCAGAGGGTGAGCGTGAAGTGCAGCATGAATCCACAAACTGTTGGGAGTTTGCACCCGTGAACAGACCAGCAGCTGCTCCTGCAGCTGTCAGAAGCCGCAGTTTGTTTAAGATTCAACAGAATACACCACCAAAATCAGGACAGGTGAAAAATGGACACCATTGATGCTGCGCAGGATTATTCAAGAGTCCGATAACTGGACGTTTAGTTTCTTAGTAAGCATAACAGGATTTAGAGATGGACAATCAAAGGAGGTCCCAAGTGGTCAGGGGGCGTCTGGAAATGGATGGCTTTAGAATGAAGACAGTCTCTATGTCTTGTTGGAGTGAAAATGATTCTAAAATGGTACAAAAACTGAATGGAAATTTGCCAAAAATTGAGCAAAACCACTCAAAATGAGTCAAAACCAGCAATTTTGTCAATTTTGAAACATAAATTGTGTAAACACACAATTTGTTTGAAAAATTACTGTGAGGACACTGAGGCTGTCAACAATGACATTAAAAAAGCCAGCAATTACAAAAAACAGAGACATAAATAGGCAAAACAACCAAATGAGAGGAAGAAAAGATAAGAAAAGGACATAAAACAGCCACAAATTCACACGAATAACATTTCAGAGACAAAAACTGACAAAATGAGACACAAGATGATCAGTGGAATATGCAAACTAATAATAAAAGCACACAAATTTGCAGCAATGACACACAAAATGACAATAAAAAAACAAAATGCCACTAAAACCCCAATTCCAAAAAATTTGGGGCGCTGTGTAAAGTGAAAATTAAAAACTGAACGCAATGATTTGTTAATCTCATAAACCCAATTTTACTCACAGTAGAACATAAACAACAGATCCCCTCCTCTTTTATAACAGTCTGTAAACTTAAGGGAGGTGAGGAGACCAGTTGTTGGACTTTTGGGAGAGCAGTGTTGTCCCATTATTGATCAATCAATATTGAAAAAAATCAATCGATACTAATGTAAGTCTCTAGGTGTTGAAGAGTCCTGGGTCTGGACTGTTGGTAGGCCAGTTCAGCACCTTGACCCTTCTACTGTGAGCCATGCTTTTGCAGTGGATGTGGTATGTGGCCTTCCCTGAAAGATACATTGTCTGAATGGAATGATATGTTACTCTAAAGCAGTGATCATCAACTGGAGGCCCGGGGCCCAGATCAGGCCCCCCACAGCTTCCCATCCGGCCCCAAGAAGATTATTGAATTCAGAAAATGTGAGGAAAATGCGTTATGGTATTTACAGTGTCTTTTCATTTTCAAAAATCCCTAAAGCAGGCCCATCCAATTAGCGGCCCAGAGGCCACATGTGACCCAGAACCAACCCCCAAGTGACCAGCCTGTTTTGCAATTTTTTCAGAAATTCCCACAGTATTTCAGACCGTGAATGCAGCACTCCGCTTAGCCCAGCAACAGTCTACCTACAATGCACTGGGGTTGTCTTGAAGCATGGCTAGCGATGCTGACAGAAATAGCTCCAAAATACAGAAACATGTCCTTTACAACTGTAGCTACAAATTTGCAACTTCAGTTTTTATGCACTTTAAGATTAACCTTGCAAAGCAGATGGATACGCCTGTTTCCTTGTTTTTCACTGGCGAATCCGTCTTGTTAAACTCCCATCTGAACCGTTTGGGGCTGGTTAGAAAGTGACAGAACCAATCAGCGACGAGGAGTAGAACTTTCAGGCACGGCAGAGTCATGACGTAAACAAGCAGCAGCGAGAGGGGGTAAATTTATGGTGGAAGAGCTTAGCATGGATGCTGCTAAAGCGTAAGTTTGATCAGAACTTGACAACAATTCTTCGTTAAAAGAAGAACAAAGAACAGCAGTGAGTTGTTTTCTTTTCAAAAATGACAAAAGTCGAGTACTTACATGTTTATAGTCGCCATGTTTCATGTTATTCCTTGGTAGCTGCGCACACGCAGCTCGATAGGTGCTACGTTACGTGTTTTGTTGCTCTGATTGGCCCGTAGAGATGTGACAGACAGAACGTTCATCCAATCACACTCCGAGTTTTTTTTCAAAGGCTCTGCCTTTTCTCAAATGTTTCCTATTCAAGCTTTCCCAGATGGATGGTGAAACAAATCTATCTGGCGTATCAGGTTACTTTAAGTTATGCCTGGGTAAGATGTGACCAAAATTATTCTTTACAGAATTTATTTTTATTTTTTCATTCTATTTATTTTATTTTTATTCAAGTGAAAAAAAACATTTCTACTACCTTAGGTTATGTTCAAATACAGCTCTATTGTTGTGTTTCTACAAACTTTTTGATGTGCTTTTGTCATTTTGCCAAATTAAAAGGGAGACTATGAATAAAAAGTGCATATTTTTCATCAAAATATCTGTATTGGTTCAAAATTTGACATCATCAGCTGCTTACTGGGTGCTGCTTACCGCTACATTTCTTGATTCTAAAATTTGGCCGTGTTGAATTTGTAATTGAATAGCCCTGCCCTAAAGGAACCCCAAAATGAACTAAAATTAAGTCTGGATTTGCTTAATGCTTGAACAGTTTCACATAAATCCACCTGTCAGCCATTATTAGTCAATAATATGCATGATAAACACACGCTTATTCAAGGCATTCTTGATTAGAAATGCTGGTTACTGTATAAACCTACCAGTTTCCCTGCCTGGATATCAAAAACAAAAGACCTGTTTACCGCACGTGTTTTTCACCAAGCAGGATTGTACATATTTAACTGGAACCGAGTGATGCCCAACATGACAGCCCTAGAAATATGTGCCTAAAATATCTCAATTGCCCCCTTGTGGCTCTCTGCAGTATAGGCGATAGGGACTGAATTTACTGCTAATGCCTAAAAATGAAGTACATTTCAAGGGAAATCATCTAAATCGATCTTATTTGCTTAATGAACAGTCTGGCCCCCACAATGTCTGGCAAGAAAAATCTGGCCCTAGTGCAGATGTAGTTGGTGATTCCTGCTCTAAAGAGTCTACATACTTGTCAGCATTGATAGAGACTTTCCAGATATGTAATGCAGCCCCATGCCATCAGAGATGCAGGCTTTTGAACTGTGCTGACAACAATTTTGATGGCCCCTCTCCTCTTTAGGCCTCAGGACACAGCGTTCGTTTTTCCCAAAAAGAATGTCACATTTTTTTATTTATCTAGCCACAGAACAGTTTTCCATTTTGCTTCAAGTCCATTTTCATTGAGCTTTGGCCCAGAGAAGACGGTGGCATTTCTGGATCGTGTTCAACGATAGCTTCATCTTTGCATGATGCAGCTTTAACTTGCATTTGTGGATGGAAAAGTGAACTATGTTGACAGACAATGATTTCTGGAAGTGTTTCTGAGCCCATGCAGTGATTTCCAGTACAAAATAATGTCTGTTTTTAATGCAGTACCACCTGAGAGCCTGGAGATCATAAGCATCAAATACTGACCTCTGACCATGCACATTTCACACAGAGATTTCTCCAGATGCTCAGAATAGTTTATGATATTATGTGAGATCATCTAAGTCTTTTTTATAAGTCAGTTTTTACATTGAGGAACATTTTTCTTAAATTGTTCCACAATTTTCCAATGCAGTTTTTTTGCAGATTGGTGTACCACTGCCCATCTTTACTTCTGAGAGACTTTGCCTCTCTAAAATTCTCCTTTTATACCCAATCATGTAACAAAATTGTTGCCAATTCACCTAATTGGTTGCAAAATCTATTGTGAGTAAAATATGGGTTCACGAGGTTTGCAAATTATTGCATTCTGTTTTTATTTGCATTAGCACAGCGCACCAACTTTTCCTGGAATTGGGGATGTACATAATTGATCAAAACAAAAAGAGAGACATAGAATGACCAAAAGTTAAATAGTTGGATATAAGTTGACAACAGTAAGAAACAAAAGTACACTGAAGATAAGGGAGGCAATCCAAAGAGAGACAAATAAATACTGAAAGGACGATAAAATCATCACAAAGACACAACAAATAACAGGAATGGGGCCTTAAAAGGCAAAAAATCTGCATAAAGTGATAATAGGATGTAGAAAAAAAATCAATCGAAACACACAAAACAATGATGAAAACATTCAAAAGAACAGCAAAATGACACAAAAGGCACACAAATTGAGAGACGTATGACACAAGACAGCCACTATCATTTAAAACAACAAAGCATCACAAGTCTTAGCCTCAGCACTATGTAAAGTAGTCATTTCCATCAATCAGACATTGAATATAAAACTTTTACAACATGGAAACCCAGTCAGAGCAGCCTGACTTTCCTAAAATCTCCCTTATATAATTCTGTAGCTTATAAGTTGGCTCAGTGCCCCTAAACCTAATGAAAGAGCTCACAGAGAAGTTCAGCTTCATATGAAAAGAGCTAATTCCAAACATTATGGCCTTTAACTTTCCCTAAACCTTGAGAAAAGGAACAATGGCTTTTGATTTTAAATGCATAGAGGGAGATAAGTGAGGTGCTTCTGTTTCCAGGCTGGGCTGAATATGGAGGGCTGGCAGAGTTTCAAATACCTGATATAAAAGGAAAGAACATAGCCTGACATTTACATGGAGTTCACACAGGAAAAACTACAGCCTGTAAAGTTACTGAGAGTCCTACTAAATGGTGCATGCAACTTTAAGTTCCCCCTGTAATTGGAAACAATGGCTAAGTAGTTCTGTCAGATTTGTTTGACATTTATTCTGCTAAATTTGCTCTCATACAGAGCCCTAGACATGGCATGGTCAAAAAAAGAAAATTAAATTGTGGCCACAATATAACTAAAACGTGTGCATAAAATACTCATAGCCACAAATTAGCATTTCCTGCACACGTAATACTTATTTTGTGGCCACAATTTAGTATTTTACGGCCCAAATTAGTATTTTTTGGCCATGAATAAGTATTTTGTGGCCATGAATTAGTATTTTGTGGCCACAATTTAGGATTTCATGGCCACGAATTAGTATTTTGTGGCCATAAATTAGTATTTTGTGGCCACGAATTAGTATTTCGTGGCCATGATATATTATTTCCCGGCCATGAATTAGTATTTTGTGGCCATGAATAAGTATTTCATGGCAATGAATTAGTCTTTTGTTGCCACGAATTAGTAATATTTGGCCATGAATAAGTATTTTGTGGCCACAATTTAGGATTTCATGGCCACGAATTAGTATTTTATTAGTAAGTACTAATTCATGGCCTTGATATATTATTTCCTGGCCATGAATTAGTATTTTGTGGCCACAAATTAGTATTTCATGGCCGAGAATTAGTATTTCGTGGCCACGAATGAGTATTTTGTGGCCATGAATTAGTATTTCATGTGCATGTTATAGCTATATTGTGGCCACAATTAAATTTTATTTTTACCATGTCATGTCTGGGGCTCCGTACTCTCAGGCCAAATGAAAATTAAGAAAAGTTGGTTCAGGGTCATTATAAAGCTGTAGATGTTAACCCCAGAGAGGAGAATCTGGGAAGCAGACAAGCATCCAGTACCGTTAATGGTTGGATTTTTCTGTCATACTGCTGGATCAAAACCTTTGTTCAACCATTGCTAAGCATTTTCTTTCTTCAGACAGCATCACCCTGTGCTTTTAAAACATTGTTTGACACTCATAAGGTGTAGCTCAATCCACCTTAGTGCATAAGCATTTTTCCCACCAGGCAAAGGTAGGCAATCGCCCCAGGCCCCATGCACCAAGGGGCCTCAGGGCAAAAACAAAGGTGTGCATGAAACATGAAGCTTACATGAAGATATTTCAGTAATTAAGACGTGTATTTAGAATGAATGGGGTGCCTGGAGTGCACAAAATAGCATAAAAATAGTTAAGATAGTCCAAAAAAGGAAGTAAGCTGTGACTGAGTTCAGAATACATGGCAGCAAAACATCTCAAAAAAGTAGGGACAATGCAACAAAAGGCTGAAGAAGCTTGTGGTACCATTGAAAAAAACCTGGAGGAGCATTTTGCAACTAATTACATTAATTGGCTTCAGGTCAGTAACATGACTGGATATGAAAAAAGCATTTTAGAGAGGCAGAGTGTGGGGGAATTTAAGTGTGTTTCTGTTTATCTGTGTGTTTATCTATTTGGGTTTTTATGATGTTATTTAGGAGACATACTCATGGAGTGCATTTGCACTGTCTGCCGTAGAAAGATGTATGGAAGCTACAACAACAGACCTTATGGGGGAAGGTTAATTTTTGCAATGCTGTTGTAAGGATAAACAGGTGGCAAGCACAACTGTATTTTTGGGGATGACCGTTGTGTAGAGTTGTTCAACTTGTATAAAAGCTGGAAGTTTGTAAATGAAGACAGAGAACACTGTATGTCTTCACCCATGCAGCATGCCATTAAAAGAAGAGACTTGATTCAGCACACCGTGTTTTCATTTTTTGAAAGAACCTTTTTTGCAAAGTTTCATTTTTTCTTTAACACAGAGTCTCTCAGAAGTAAAGATGGATATGGTGCAATAACTGGAGAAAGAAAAACTGTGTCTAAAAGTTTAAGAAGAAGTTTTATCAACACAAAATAGTGAAAAGCTTGAATATCTCACCATCTACAGTACATAAAAACATCCAGAGATTCACAGAATCTGGAGAAATCTCTGTGGCCAGACAAGGCTGAAGGTCAGTATCGGATTCTCGTGATCTTTGGGCCCTCAGACTGCACAGCATTGAAAACACACATGATTCTGTACTGGAAATCACTGCATGGGCTCAGGAACACTGGAAACTATTGACTGACAACATTGTGAACCAGGCTGTCCACAAATGCAAATTAAAGCTGTATCATACAAAGAAGAAGCCAAATGTGAACATGATCCAGAAACACCCCCGCTTTCTCCAGGCCAGAGTGCATTTAAAATGTATTGAGGCTGAGTGGAAAACTGTTCTGTGGTCGGAAATAAAAATTAGACATTCTTTTTGGAAACCAATGACGCTGTGTCCCGTAGACTAAAGAGAAGAGGGACTATCCAGCTTGTTATCAAAAGTCGGCATCTCTGATGGTGTGTGGTTGTATTAGCATCCATGTTGTAGACAGCTGACACATCTGGAAAGGAACAATCAGCACTGGAAAGTATATAGAGATTTTAGAGCAATATGCTTATTCTGTATACTAAAGCAGACAAAGAAAATATGCTGTTTGGTGTAGGCTTTAAACACGAGAGTGGAATCAGAGCTCTTATTTGTGAGCAAAACTAAATGTAGCCTACTTTCAAAATGCCAAACTATTCAAATAATGTCTCTCTGTTTCCAGCAAAATGAGTCGATATCTCACACCACAAGCTAGCTAGTGGGACAGAAATGTTTTCTCTTTGACACATAAAGGTGACATGAAAACACCAGAATCGCGACTTTCTATGCAAAACAAACTCTTGTGGTCGATTCAAAAGGGAGAGACGGGGAGGAAATGTGAACCACACCTCTTTAAACTTTCTCTATTCTCCCCAAGATGCTTCTTAAAGTGGGAGAAGTGAATCAAAATTGGTCATATTTTCCATCAGAATGGAGTCACCTGTTGTGTAAGAGGCAGAATTTCCATACAGTGTAATTATATATTCTTCTGAATCAGTGTGTGGTTTGTTCAGAAGCAGGAAAGTATTGAGAGGCAGCGTGGTTTCTGCTGCAGCGGTTAATGGATAAACAATGGACTGCTTTCTCCATTCTTCACTTTTTCTCCTTCCTGCTCTTTTTATAGACGCCTTTCTCTCCCTTTAATGTCTCCCTGCCTTCCCCTTTGACATAGGTTTAAACCGAGCCATATCATTAGGGAGTCAAGAGCATCTCTGTTGTGCCTGTGAGGTTTCCCCTCTCGGTTATATAATGATCTTCCCGTAGGCCTCTTCTGGTGTTGGCGGCGCTCCCTGCCTGCTAACCCGGCCCAGCGTTGGCCCGGCTCCAGTCCAAACAGAACCCACTTTGTCCTCAGCTCTGTTTTTGGCACCAGCTGTTCATGCACGACTCCAGCAGCTGACTCCTTTGTTTTACTTACAGCCGGCTTTTTCTTCTTACATCACCTTCTTTGCTTTTTTTTCCTCCCTCTCTCCTCCAGAGTTTGATCTGTTTTTCAGGCCCTCTCTCTTTCTGTTTTTCTCGGTCTCTCTTTTTGTCTCATTTCTATTGACATTTTTTTCCAGCTCTCGCCTCGAGCACTTTTCTTCCCCTCTGTGTCTAGAGAAGAGGCTGTTAGCGCTGTGATGTATGAGGGCAGCTGACGCCCACCTGCTTCCCAGCAGTCGGTCTGGAGGGTGTTTCTAAGCTCCACTGTCGGCTATTGGCTATTCGCTCAGCTCTATAGAGGGATCAATACCAACCGCCACACCTGTCGCAGCCGCTGGTAAACACCAACAACTGTCACTGCAGTCAAACCATTAATAAATATAACTAATGATGATAGAATTATAATTTCCTACTGCTGCCAAGAATTTGCCATGATGGGTTATTCTTTTACAACTTCATGATAGCCCACTTAAGCTGGATTAAGTCGTATTTTATGGAGCAAGGACGTCAGTGTCATTAGCGATGATTTACAGCCCCAGTGAGAGCTTTGAAACAGCAAAATTCATAAGAGGAGGAAATTGGCTTAATAATTGAGTGCCACTTAGAGGCAATTCTCCAACAACCTCTCTGGTTGGCAGAATTTCCTCTCTACTATCTCAGCTCCACACAGGTAAAAAGACAGCTGATGATCTTCCTGTTTGGAATAAATGACTGCTCCTTATAATCCCCGTGATGAAACTGATTCATTGCTCGAAATGAGCAATAAAGAAAGCACTTTAGTTTCACTTTGGTTGGACAGAGTGAAATTGAAGTCTAATATCAGCAAAGAAAAGAATCAATTTGGCTCTTTTTGCAGGGAACAATGGGAAATTAAACTTCTTCAGAGTGCTAATTCCCATCTTATGAAAGCCTAAATTAGAAGCATAAGAAGGAAGACCCAGACGATATCAGGCCCGAGGTCGCCGCTGTCACGACTCTATTACCGCCTCAGTGCATGTCTCAGCATCAGTCACTCTCAGGGTAATTGAGCTGAGGGATATTGATTCGATGTCTGGGCTGATTGTGTGTGGGAGCTGAATAGCCACACACCAGACAGCTTTATGAGTCCGTGATGTATAAACTTTGAGTTTTATGTAGCCCACCTGTCAAATGGGGGATGTTAGCATGGCTGCTAACTTCTCTCTGTAACAGCTCGATGTGTTCGATTGATTTGTGCCACAGGCGTCTCTCCTCAGCGGGCTGTAAATCTTGATTGACAGGTGCCTCATGCTGGTTGAGGATATTTACTGGTGGTATTTCTGGAGAGGTACAGATGGCTTTGGATTAAATATGGCACAGCTAAGTGGCTCTAAAACTCAGATTAAAGCTATTGTTATACAGAGGCAATGAAATATACCAATATGCTGGCAGTTAAACAGACTAAACCAGAACTACCAGCTGGTGGTGATACGCCACCATGAGGTTACAGTTTGGACGGTGTAAGTACAATGCTTGTATTCACATGCTCTACAAAAGGCTAAAAAACTGACAAAGGACAAATGTGTAGTCACTTTATCGCCATATAGCTCCTAAGAAGCTACATAACAGTAACCTGACACGCCACATGGATTTGTTTCACGCATCCGTCTGGAAAACCTCTCATACACAGAATTTGGGAAAGGGCAGAGGCTTTGAAAAAAACTCAGAGTGTGATTGGATGAACGTTCTGTCTGTCACATCTTTATGCGCCAATCAGAGCAACAAAACCCGTGACGTAGCCGCTACTGACGAGTAAACTCAATAAAGAGCTGCACAACATGACCCATGGCGACTGTAGACATGTCAGTACACAACTTTTGTCTTTTTTGAAAAGAAAACAACTTCTTCTTTTAACGAAGAAACGTCATCAAGTTCTGATAAACTTTAGCAGCATCCACCCTAATGTCTCCCACAATACTTGCACCGGCCTCCTGTTGCTGCTTTCTTACGTCACCACTCTGCCATGCCTGAAAGTCCTGCCCCTCAACCCTTATTGGTCCTGTCACTTTCTGACCAGGCCCAAACGGTTCAGATGGGAGCTTTGCAAGACGGATTCGCCAGTGAGAAACATGGAAACAGGTAAATCCATCTGCTTTGCAAGGTTAGCTATCATCAGCATAGAGGCATAAAAACACAGCCCTCTAAAATGTGAAACTGTTAATTTCAAAACAATACAGGTTTTAATGCCAGGTGAAGAAACCTTAGCACCCTACATGCCTAAAACTTATGCAAATGACTGTATGTCCATTTCAGGTCCATTTCAGTTTTTGCTTTGACTTGAAGCACCGAGGAAAACTGAGCAATGTTGTGTTACATCAATAAACTGAAGGTTACTCATATTTTAGGGCACCTCCGCGTTAGGTCCTGTTGTTTCGAACTGCACCGTGGCGCACCACTCGGGTCATGACCTGGGTGAAGACTGTTTTTGTTTTGACCTGGCAAAAAGTCTATCCTGCAGCCATGGAGAATTTAAAATCACTTTTAAGATGTCAGCAACTTCTGTCTTTGTATCTGCACATCTAAGTGCAGCTCAGAGGATTAAATGGGCTCGCGCTGGAGGCTTTCACTGCCTTTGCACCTCCTTTCACTGAGTCCAACTTGTGTTCATCTATAAGGTGAGTCACAACAGACCGTTTATTGACTGGATTCTGATGATTTCCGCCCTTTATTGAGGAAAAATGTGAACAAACTGCCGCACTGTGGAAAGAAGTTTAGCTTTTAAGGTGACGTCATGAAGCTGATACAGCACTCTGTCCCGTATCCAGGTGCGGTTGCATTCACATCACCAAGCCACTTGAATTCCGCCCGAGACCACCTCCCCAAGTGGGCCCGGTGCCTGGGCGTGGTTTGTTTGCATTCACACTATCAAAACGAACCGGACTTTGGGCTCAAGTGCACTCGGATCCAATGGTAAAATTGGAGTAAAGGTAAAAAAAAAAATGGAATTGCAAATAATATAAGGGACAAGAGGAATTTGGGGAAAAATAATAGGAGATTTCAGAGGAAAAAAAAACAGATTTAAAGGGCCCTAGTTGGCCTTTACCAAACTTTTTGATACAGACAAAAATACAGCAACATTCATTTGATGAAGTGCCATGAGATTTGTCCAGACATCTGTTCTAACTTTTGTGACCACCAGCAGCAGGCAGCTTATTAGAGTTCAGTTTGCACCCTTAATCTTAAAAAATACTTCCTATCAGTCTTTTCTGTATGAATGTTGTGCTGTCTAATGTCTGTGCAAAGTAGCAACTGGAAACTTTTGAACATTTTGCTGTGCCTGTCTTAAACTTTGTTACCGCTTGGATGTGAACTTGTGCCACTTTTCTGTCTGCATCCACCTCTCTTAGGCTGTCATCAATCACCTCCTGCCACCACACCTGCTTTTGTTTCTTCTGTGTGAGCAGGAATGGTCAGAAATGGTCAAACACACCAACAAAACAATTCTCTCTTCATTTCAGACAGAGGAGGGTGGATGCCACTTATCAGCCAGCTCTCGCTCACACTGCTCAGACAGATTAGAGTGAAAAGGAAACTCAAAGACCAGCTCTCCCTGCTCTGTGGAGACATGTTTATTATAGAGATGTTCCACTAATGGTTACCTCTACCCCGTCTCCGCCTCTGCCTCCCATCGTCTCACTCTGGAGCTCGACTCAGAGAGTGACGAGGAAACGGCCTCTTCCTCGCTCCTGACAGGACGAGGGGAGAGTGAACAAACGTGTGGTCAGCCTGCATGCGTGTGGGTTTTCTCAAAGCCCACACTCAGCTGCCGGTGGGTTGAATTTGCTGTGTAATTACAGAGGAGGGAAAAAGAGACAGACAGCCAGAGATAGGGACAAAATAGAAAGTGAGAGGAATGTGCTGATTAATGTGCAATCGAAGGCAGCGTCCCTGAGCAGCCCGCCTCATTAACGTTCAGTCTGACCCAACACTGCCTTCATTAGGCCTTAAAACAGCCTGTTAAAATACTGTCAGTGTGTGGTATCCTCATTAAAGCTACAGATGAGAATCAAACAAAGGCCAGATTCCTTTAGTGTCTGTTCAGACCGCCGTGTTTCAGCCAGAAATCTAAAAAAGGACGGCTTTGTGTCAGGCTGTGAAAATGGGATGTCTTTCATAATTTCTAATTTAGTTACTGTGGAGAGAGCAGGTTTAGTTTGGGAAAATTTGATGCAAGGATCAGACTAATTAACCTTAAGGACTGAGGGCTATGGTGGCCTACATTTTTGTTTCTTGACACCCCAAATGGATTGTATTGTGCAAATCTCTGCATGAAATTATAGACTTTATACTCAGGGGTCTGGATTGTCCATATGGAAAGTGATCTGGTTTCTGTATGTCATACACTTCTAGTCCAGGTTTTGGTGTATGCAGGGAAAACAGTCCATGAGTACAGCAAAAAAAAAAAAAAGGCATTCACTCTTGTGTACAAGCCTCAGTTGACCTTGTTCTAATGATGATTTATTAATCTCTTTAAACAAACATCTGCATGAATATGAATTCATATTTTAAACTCAACGTGTGGCATTCTGTCATAAAAGCCAATCAGGGTTTAAGTTTCTTCGCTACCTGAAATGCATCAGAAATGAAAAATCCAACCTCAACAAGCATCTTCAAAGTTGTTTTCCGAGAGAATCCAAGAGAGTCTGGCTGTAGACCTCAGCTCCCAGACACCCCAGACCACTACCATGAGATGTCAGGATAGAAAAACATGTTAAAACTTTGAAAATTAAAATCAGATTAAACCTCTGACAAGGATAACAAAAGATAAAAGTCAGAAACCTGGCCTGCAGCATCTGATTACAAAACATTTATCCAGCTGACTTAACAGCATGCTTACAGGAAAAAACTTTGTCCTTAATGAAAGCACTTAAAAGCAGCTAATGTAGCACATGAAGCTACACTAGCTATGTAGGTAACATGTTTACTTAGATTACATAGCTACAAAGCTAGCTTAGCAAAAGCTAACAAAGCTATGTTAGCCAATAGGTTGTTTCCACCAAGCTGTCCGGCTCACCTTGGTGCGGAATGGCACGCATTTTTTTGCGGTTTCATAGAAAAGTTGGAAAGGGTCCCAAAAAAACGCACCGTACCGTCCCACTTTTCGGCACCCTTCCGTAGGTGTACTAATCTTACCTATCCGTCCCAAAAAGGTGGAGCTACACACACAGTGGGTTGTACTGATGTCACGTCAGCTAGCAACGCAGCTGCTCGTCTCTGGGCTGCAAAAAGACGGAAATCTGCTATTTAAGGAGTGGGCCAAAACGGGAGACAAACAGACTAATATCGGTTTAATCTGTTTATCTGCATTTATTGTTCACTGAGCTAGACAGAGCAGCATTCCTGATATCTGAGCATGCAGACTAAAGTCAAAGTCTTTTGGTCCTTGGTGTTCCCAGTCTTACTATACTCTGATGAGATCTGGAGATTGACTGATGGCCAGAAAAGCCGGCTGGACTCTTTTGTCACAACTTCTAATCCTACTCACTGCATACTGGGTGCCCAGGACCCAGTGGGTGGTTCAGACGCTGCGACAATTGCATGGGTGTGGAGGGGGCAACTGAGAGAATACCTCAAGAGATAGGGCATGGGTTGGTGTAGGCCTGGACGATGGCCATTAGGAAGCTAGAGCAGTACAGGACCAAGTTTGACATGGCGAGGTGCCATATCGGCATATGCTCCCGTACATGGCCTGACCTGATAGTGGCAGGGAAGCTTGGCACAGGGGTTAGTGCTGCCTCATAGCAAGAAGGTTCCTTGGGCATTGTCATTCTTTGCAGAGATTTCAAGTTCTCTCTATGGGTTACCTCCAGGTACTCCGGTTCAAGAGATACACACAAAATCTTTAAAAACTAGAAAAGCACTCAGAGAGTGCAGACCTCCACCATTAGCCCTATCTCTCCATAGTACGGAATCCTTTTCAAAATTCCTGGATCCAGATGGTGATACGGATCACCCCAAAATCTAATCAGTTTTTCCTTTTTCCATTTCTGACATTTCCTGTCCACAACTTTTTGAGTTATGTTGCTGACAAACTAATGAACAAACAAACAAACCCACCCGATCACATAACCTCCTTGGTGGAGGTAATAAATCGGATCAAACTGTCCATTAGGAGTAGATTAGGGGTAAGGTAAGGACTGGGGTACCAAAAAGTAAAAGTCAAAAACCTGATCTGCCAAACCAAGTTACCAAACGTTTAAGAAAGCAGAATACACAGTCAGCTGCCTTCATGAAAACACCCTAATGTAACTAACCAAGGTAAGGCTAAAACCGACAAATCTATGTTAGCTTATGCTGTGTTTGCCCATAGTTCGACTGTTTCGGAAGTAGTATAGGAGTGGTGGCTCTTTCTAGCTTTATAAGCTTTAGATAAAGCTAATGTAGCTACACTGGATTATGTAGTAACATTAACTACATAGCTAGCAAAGCCACATTAGCTTCAGCTAAAAGTAATGTAGCTAAACTGGCTTATGTAGTAACATTCACTACATAGTTAGCACAGCTTCATTAGCTTTAGCTAAAGCTAATATAGCTTAACTGGCTTATGTAGTAACATTAACTTTATAGCTAGCATACTGTAGCTTCATTAACTTTAGCAAAAGCTAATGAACCTACTTCTACTTCTACTTAACTACTTCTAAAACAAGTCTAGATATTGTAATCCCAGATTAGACCCCTGAAATTTTTCTGTTTCATTCATGTTATATTGCTTAGTCTGTCTGCAATTGGGTTATTTCATGAAAAACAAAAATGGGAAATATGTTGTACTGAAGAATGAACAAAAAAACGTCTCGCACGCTGCACCCAAGTAGTAAGGTTTCGAGCAGCAACACTCGAAACGTCACCACTTGGGTGCAATAAATTATTATATTTTTGGAGCCCTGCAGTGAGTCAGATGTTTTTTTCTTCACCCTGTCTCATTCACAGCTCAGCACCTGCCCACCTTGAATGTGCGTGTAAAACTCTTTTCCTAAATATGTTGTCAAATTATGTCCCCTCTGTCCTGACAGAGGTGGTGTCTGACAGCAGTGGTCTGCAAGAGGGGACATCTGCATCCAGCCCCCTCTCATTAAGACAGACTTAGTTCCTATGAAATGCAGGTTAATCACAGGAAAATGCGCAGAAAATGTGCTTTTTCTTGTGCAAAAGAAGACCCCATTTTTGAGGCCTAACACTAATATCATGAAGGTGGGTGTCAGAAAAGGTGATTGTATTCTCAAAGTTTCCCAGAAGTTTTAAAGTGGAGTTTTCACCTTACTTGAGGAGTTAAGTTTTATGTACAGACATTCAAAATGATAATCTTTTGCAGAGGTCAAGTAGGCTGTAAAACAGCAGATCAAAATGATCATTATTGGTGTCTCAGCACTGACAGCCATGATTTAAGACCATCACTGCAGCACCTACGTGCTCTGCTTAGTCATGACTTCTCCTGCCACAGGATTTCTAAATTCAATACGGTGATTAAAGATTAGCATGGACATGTGACACTGGATATTGTGTAGCATATAGAACTTTCAGCAGAGTTTCTCTGATGCCATGTCCAGGGTGGAGAGCTAACAATGAACTGCTAATGTCCCGTTTAGTAAAGGCTCTTGTACAATTAAGTCAAGTTAAACCACAATTATAAGTAACATTATGCAAACAGTATTTGTGTCTTTGCTTTGGTATAAATTAAAAAAGGCTTATTCCACAGTAGTTTCAGGTTAACCTGATGTTTTTTCCAGCAGTATGTCAAACAGCTTAGATTAGATTGAACCTGATTGACAGAAATCTCACAGACTTGTGAAAAAAGTAACATCTGTAAGTGATAAAACAGCCACTGTGTCCATCAGCTGCTGTTAAACCGAGCTTCATCACAGGATGTTCACTCACTGTGGAAAAACTCTGTCTGGATCATTATCTAAATCCCCAAAATGACAAATTTAAAATCAGTGCCTGTGCCACCGACAGGTCATATCGACCGTCTGATCAATCGTGCTGGGGCTGCTGTCTGGAGGATACATATCGCCGTGGTAACAGAGTCGTCCACGCTGGACAGTGGAGGGGAAAGACTGACTCATCACGCTCAATAAAACAAAGAGCAAACAGCAAGTGCGTCAGGGACGGATGTGCAGCAGCTATAAATGTCAAAAGCATCATTTCCCATGGAGCAAGGCGCAAGGATCACAACAGAGCACTCCAGGCTGGATGTTATGACAGAGAACACGTTTCAGCCGGCTGTCCTCACGCCTGAGAAAAAATAATTACTCTGGAGAGACAACAGTTAGATGGAGAATGTAAAGAAGTTTGTTTGAATCAAAATTAATGTGTTCATTTAAGGGGATTTCAACTATATCTAAGACCAAACTAAAGTTATTTTTATTTGTCTTAATAAAGACTTTAATCCCCTCAGATTTCGATGGATGCTGCTAAATCTTTTTCACTCAAAACCAATCCAAACTCATGTTAGGTGTTTATTTATGAATTTTTTTTTTAAGTTTTATTTTTGGCCTTTATTGGATAGGACAGTGGATAGAGTCAGAAACAGGGAAGAGAGCGGGGAGAGACATGCAGGAAATAGTGCTATGTGCCAGATTCCGACCCGGGTCGCCTGCGTACATGGCACGCGCCTTAACAACTCGACTTCCGGCGCACCTTGTGTTTAATTTTTTAAATTTGTGCAAGTGGAAGCTTGCTTGTTCAGAAACATTTTAGATACTCAACAATAATAAGTAATGACCCTTTTGAAACTGAAAGAATTATTATAATAAATATTCTGAAAAATTTGTGGCAATTTCTATTTATTGTCTCGAGATCTCGACTTATTGATCATGTTATTTTGAGATGACAGTGCTTACTGTGCTGTGAAAAAGTACTTGCCCACTTGCTGACTACTTGCTCTTTTTTTGTTTGTTTTGCATAACTTGTCACACGTAAATGTTTCCCCTGTGAAAAAGTGATTTCCCACTAAACCTGATAACTGGTCGTTCCACCCTTGGCGGCAACAACAGAAAACAAGTGTTTGTGGTAACTGGAAATGAGTCTTTCACATTGCTGTGGAAGAATGTTCGCCCACTCTTTCCAGAAATGGTTTAATTCAGCCACATTGGATGGTTTTCAGATGATGTGGTTCCGCTTGCTCCCATGGCTGGAGACCTCTAGCAGGCAGTGGGGTGGTTTGCTGCTGAGTTGGAAGTGGCTGGTATGAATACCTCCAATTCTAAGGCCATGGTCTCTGGGTAAGGAGTAATTCTCTGCCTCATATGAAGGAGTTCAAGTGACTTAGGGTCTTTTTCACAGCTGAGGGTAGAATGGACTGTGAGACTGTTAGGCAGACAGCAGTTTTGCAAGCGCTGTAATGTATGGCTGTGGTGGAGAAGGAGCTGAGCCAGAAGGCAAAGCAATGAGATCGGGATACAAGCAGTTGAAATGTGATTCCTCAAGAGGGTGTCTGGGCTCAGCCTTAAGCCTGGGAAACACTGTGTGATTTCAGGCTGTCCCAGATAGGGATGTTCCAATACCATTTTTTCCTTCCCGATATGATTCCGATACCAAGGTGTTGGGTATCGGCCGATACCAAGTACTGATCCGATACCAGCCTAAACTTTCTGAACTGACTGTTCAGACTAGCAAATTATTCTAGACCTATATTTGACTCAGAACATGGCTCAACAAATAGAAATGTAAATGTAAATGTACAGCATCTCTGTGACCCTAAAGTTGTTTTCCTGCTGATTATTGAGTTTTACTGCTAAATGTTAAAATAACATCAATAAGGGGTGCTGCATCACAGACTGTCTCTATCGCTCTCTTTTTTTAAAATTCAAACTTTATTGCACTTTTCAAATACAATATAAAACTTACAACTTGCATATTAAAAATTGTTGTATACAGATATGTAGTTAATGTGTACAGTTGTATAATCATCAAGTGCATTAAACTCTCTCTCCTTTCTGCTATTTTGGGCAGCATCACGTGATTATGAAACAGTCTGCATTTGGCTGACAGACACTCACACAGAGTAACATTATGGAATATGGAATTTTATCCAATTTAATCCAATTAAATTGGATTAAATTGGATAAAAAGACGTTCAATATCAGGTTTACTGGAGTGGATTTAATCATTAAAGTCCCCAAAAGTCACACGAGTTCTGGGCTCGCTGAAAATACTGCTGCATAAAAGGCATCAACAGCGGCAACAGGAAAACACAACGGCTAGCTTCAAGAGGAAAAACAGGTGAGAGGCAGCGAATTATGGTTCAAAAGTTATTAACCTTTTGATAAACTATGTCACTTCTTGTCTTGTATGACAGCGCTGGTCTGGAAGACATTTTAACGATCACATTCAGAAAAAAACTGTCACGCAGCCACTGTTCTTTGCCACTGTAGAGGAACTGATTTCTGGGTTATAGCGCTGACATTTAGCATGGCTAAATGAAGCAAAATATAAATCTAAACCAAACATATTGGATCGGTGCATAAACTCGTGCACTCGCCGGGGTCGATACCAACACCTGCATTCAAAGCAGTATTGTACATATTTCTGATTCTGGTGTCTGAATTGGAACAACCCCAGTCCCAGATAAAACATGACCAATCGTGACGATATCTTTGGTCGTGGTTCTAAAACGGTGGTCTTACATCGCTCTGTGAGACAGGTTGACAGACAGCCATAATCATGGTCTCATGACCATTAGCCTGGGATAAAATTCTGGCAGTGTTCGAAATTTAGGATGACCATCTCACACTGTGACTGCTGCTATGACCTACGTTGACAAACCAACCAATAGGAGTGCAAGAAGAGACATAACAAATGCAACACTGGCGCAACAAACAAACAAGTGCACAACAGACAAAAGCACTGGTGGCGTAGATGGATGACGCACACTGATGATGTTTATTTCTTACATTTTGGTGTACATCGTAGCTGGAGATTCGGCAGTGTTTAGTGGGAGTTGTCATCGTAAAACACATCAAACCTGATGTTGTATGAGATTCATGGCTCATACATTGTTGTGTGCCAAAAACTTCTAAGGTTGCTCAAAACCCACAGTCTCTAAGAGGCTTTAGAGATAGGGTGAGGAGCTTGGGCATCCGGTGTAATCTTGAGCTGCTGCTCCTTCACAAAAGGAGCTGGTTGAGATGGTATGGGCATCTGATCAGGATAACTCTTGGTCACCTCCCTGTGGAGGTTTTCCAGGCACATACGAGTGGAAGGAGACCTCAGGCAGACACAGACCTCGCTGGAGGGATAATATTCCCCATCTGGCCTGGGAGCGCCTTGGGGTCTGTCAGGAGGAACTGGAAAATGTTGCCAGGGAGAGGGATGTGTAGGTTGGATTTCTTCGCCTGCTGCTGCCACAACCCAACCCTGGAAAAATATAAGAAGATGGATGAATGTAGGATTTTGGAGCATGAATGGCATGTTTGAGGTCATGCCACAGTATCTTAATCAGATTTAATTCTTGACTTTGACAAGGCCACTCCAAAACCCTCAATTTTTCAAAGCCATTCAGAGTCGGTCTTGCTGGTGTATTTCTGATCATTGTCCTGATGCCTAACCCAAGTGCACTTGAGCTTGAGATCACAAGTTGAGGACCAGACATTCTCCTTCAGGATTTTCAGAATTCAGATGATGTTCTGGGTTCTCTTTTGACCTCCTGCATGAGTCGATGTGCTCTTGGAGAAATCTTGACAGCTCAGCTACTCCTGGGGAGGTTCACCACTGTTTCAAGTTTCCTCCATCTATGGATAAGGGCTCTCACCATGGTTCGCTGGAGTCCCAGTGACTTAGAAATTGCTTTGTTACTCTTTCCAGACTGTTTTTTTTTTCATTTGTTCTTGAATTTATTTGGATTACACCATGATGTGTAGCTTAATCAGGCCTGGGTGTGGATGAAACTGAACTCAGCTTTCCAAAAAAATATAGCTGATCACAGTAAATTCATGATTTAACAAAGGACAAATTACTTTGTTACACAGGACCATTCAAATGAGATATCAAATGACACCAAAGTTCTCAATTTTCCCACAGTAGTTCACATTCAGCCTCGACCTTCAGTTTCATTATTATAGAAACCTTAATGTCTGTAACACAGGGCGCATAAAATACAGCTTCCTTTAAAAATTGAAAGTGTCTGTGGGAGGATGCAGCCATATTTGCAAAAAAAAAAAAAAAAGAAAAATCCCCTTGTTGTTTTACGATACGGGATGTTTAAAGAGGTCTCCAGACTCAAACACAGAAACAAAGTGTCAACAGAAATGAAACCACACAGCATCTATTTCAAGATACTGCTGTTGTTGTTTAATTCAAAGGAAACTATACCAAAGGAGTCTCTTGCTCTCCTGCTGTGATGAGCATGTTCATGTTGTCGAATGTGCTGCTCATATGATCGTCTGATCATCACAAATGCAGCAAACATCTCCTGGATTTAAGAACTCTACTACAAGCTGCAAAAAAAAATAGTTGATTTGATAGTTCAGCTCTGGAAATGTCACCACATCCTGTATATCTCTGGTTGCAGTTGAAGTGACATAAACCATGCTGAATTTTTCTTTTGAGCACTTTGAGATGCTCGACCACATAAAATTCATATCTAATTGGATTTCCAGCCGTGGTTTGATGTACAAGATAATAACTGAAAACAGTCTGCCTAATAAGATGGTCAATCAAAAGAAACAAGATGGAAAAGGGTTTCATTTGATCTTTGCCTTGTTAATTAGGCCAATTTTTAAGGCAGAAATCCAAATACATCATGGTCCTGGCTTCTCTGATGTGAGGATCCCAGTGTTTTTAACCATCATTATGCTGTTAAGGGAATATTTTTTACTTGGACAACCAAAGCTAATGGGAAGGTGATGCTACTTTTCAAGTTTTTAATAGATTTCAATAATAATAAATCTGACCACCAGTAAACGTGATCAAAATGACAGTGGCTGTCAAAGGATTTCATTTTTTAATCACAGTTATTAGCTGATTTCCAATGGTTAATCATGATTAATCTCAGTTCTGATTGCATGTTAAAAAGTTAACTACAATCCCAATTCCAAAAAAAGTTGGGACACAGTGTAAAATGTCATTAAATACAGAATGCAAAGATGTGCAAATCTCATAAACTCGTATTTTATTCACAGTAGAACATAAACAACATATCAGATGTCGACACTGAGACATTTTACCATTTTCCTGAAAAATATTAACTTGTTTTGAATTTGATGGCTGCTACATCTTAAAAAGGTAGGACAGGAAAGGCTGGAAAGGCAGTGGTTCTAATGAAAAACAGCTGGAGGAGCATTAAATGACAACTGGGGTTTAAAAGAAGCCTTTTAGAGAGACGATCAGGATCTCAGGAGTGAGGGTGGGCAGAGGTTTCTCAATCTACAGAAGGCTGACTCTAAAATTCGTAGCAAAATTTGAAGTAAGTGTTCCTTAATGTAAAATTGCTGAGATGTTGAATATCCAACCATGCATCTGCAGTGCATAATATCAAAAGATTCAGAGAGTCCGTAGGATCAAGGCCAAAGGTCAGTATTGGATGCTTGTGATCTTTGGTCCCTCAGGCACTAAAAACAGGCCTGACTCTGTACTGGAAATCACTGCATGGGCTCAGGAACAGTTACAGAAATCATTGTCTGTCAGCTCAGACCCCGTACACATGGAGATGAAAACTATATATTGCCCTTCCGTTTTGAAAAAGTTTTTGTGTAAAGACGGGATCGTTTCAGGAAATATCCGTGTAAGCACAGAACGACTGAAAACGACTGAAAACGCTGTAGTATGTATGCCAAGCCTGTACGTGGCGCTGTAATGCCACCACGGAAATGCAAAAAAGAGAAAAGAAGATCACAGAAAACTGACACAAACTTTCTTCTAGTTGCCCTTCTGGTTGGTAAAGCAGCATCAGATTTTGCTGTAAAAGTCATAACAAGCTCAGAAAATTCTGCAGCAAGAATACAACCCTGTAATATGCCATCTTTCTGTTGGTCGGACCCACGCAAGCCTTTTAAGAGAGCTACTAAGTGTGACGTAATCAAGAATGGTGTGGTTGGCCGTCCACACAGAGATGAAATGGTAGTCGTTTATGGATTTGTGCACTTTGGGACCTGTTTTCAAAAAGTATCATAAATAGTATAGTCACTCAAAATGCTGTTTCCGTGTGGATTAAATGCAGCTACTTTTGCGTTTGCTCCTGAATTCGTCTCCGTGTGGACGAGGCCTAAATTTACCGTGTCATCCACAAATGCAAGTTAAAGCTGTTTCATTCAAAGAAGAAGCCATACATGAACACAATCCAGAAACAACGCTGTCTTCTCTGGGCCAAAGCTCATTTCAAATGGACTGAGGACAAATGGAAAACTGTTCTGTGGTCAGATGAAGACATTCTCCCCCACTCTCTTATCTAACTCTATCCATTGTCCTCCTCTCTGTAATAAAGCTTTGGAAACTGTTGGAAATATTTCACGTGATGCAAGTACTCAACTAAAAACTGTGGATAACATACTGTAGGAGTCATCATTTTTAATCAGTTAAGACATTACAGCACAAAAAGTCCACAGATCATACCTGTAATGCACTTTCTATTTGAGTGAGCTGCTTCAATGAGCTTCACTTTCTCTTTTGTTTTTGGTAGATAGAGGGAGCTGCTCTCCTTTGGTTCACCTGATATCTCTGACTCATTATAGTTTGATGACATTTAATGCAACAGCTTCTTCTTTTTGAGGGTTGTCACATTTTCTACTAAGTTTTATGAATAAATGCGTCCTAACCAGTGGAAAATATCCTTGAGTGTCATTAATTCCTCTCTGTATTAGCTTAGGGATGAATCATTTTATCCAAGCTCTTACTCTGACCTTCCTCCTGTTCAATCTTTAATGAGAGGAGATTGGCCAGTCAGCTCCTGTTCGTCGTCTCCTCTTTACTGCTATTGGCTTTATTTGATTTGAGCATGGCGGTTCAAATGAATGCCCCGTACGCCGAATGACCATCTGCTCTAACCTTGTTCCATTGACCATAAACAGGCCGGCTCCATCAGTCAAGAAAAAAAAAGAAAAAAAGGTCTTGGCCAAATATTTGCGGCTGCTCTTCGACCCCATTTGGTTTAGTGTGTTCTGTGTTTGCATTTCAATGACCTGCGGTCAGTGTCAGAACGATGGCACGTGTGTCCCTGACGAGCCGTCCCCTGATAAGACGCCAGCAGATGAGAAAAGGGAGCGAGGCCTTGTGGGATAAGAGCAGGGTGAAGGATGGAGCAAGTGCAGACAGGCTGCTGGTTCACATACAAACATACAGACACGCCAAGCAGCTCTTTGATATCTTCTGAACTCTTTTCCCAGTGTTTTCTACCTTTAACGGCTCGTCTAATATCCCCGCTGAAGTGTCAGAAACATGCACCAGGGAACACTTGTTATTCATTGCTTTATCATCTGAACGGCACTTGTCGATTAAGTAACACCTCCCACCGCGTGCCTCCTCACTCAAGCAAAGCGCGGTGCCTTTAATCCCCAAGCCTCCTAATTATTGCTCATGCAAATCACAGATCAGGGCTCACCAAATATTTTGTGAAAGCACAAGAAAGAAAGAAAGAGAGAGAGAGAGAGAGGATCGGGGAATGCAGTAGAGTGCATGCACATAAACTGCTGTGTGTTTTCCTTTTTGAATCGTAGCAGATATGGAATTAGCCGAGGAGGACGGGATTGTGCGGATTAGGCGGAGAGATTTTTACCAAACGCAGACTCCCCTATGTGTAATTCATTTTGGCGTCCTTGAAATTGCTACTGTGAGAAATTCAGCAGCTGCAACAGCAGCACTGAGAGTCCTCAAATAGGCAGAATCCAGCCCCCCTACAACCACGCACAACACCCACGCCACCACCTCCACCACCAACACCACCACTCCCACGTTTCTCTGAAGGATGATTGCATGGAAGCTGATGGGGGTGTGAATGCGACGGTTTAGGGGGAGTTTGTGTGAAATTTGCAGCTCCTAAAAATATTTGAGCCTTTATGTAGAGTGGATGACATATCTTTGAGTTTGATGCTGCTCAATGTGCAACCCTAATCCTCTGAAAGTGTATTAAAGGGCTAGTCCACCCAAATCATGCTGAATATTCAGACCTATTCACGTCAAGTATGGTGGAGCTTTACAGATAGAGCACAGCAGTGAGTGCTTTCTCTTTCAGCAGCTATGGTTCCAGAAGTAAATTAACCCATTCTAATCTCTCATTGACACTTCATAAAATCTTTATATTGACCTTTTAATCAATGACTCAAGCCCACCAGTAACCCAAAAACTCATTACCTATGATTAAGTGCAAAAACAGGAATTGAAAAAAATGCAAAGGTACAAGATTGTGCATATTTTTCCAGAAGTGAAGGAACTACACATCCCACAATCCATTGCAATTCCCTTAATTTATTACAGATGACAGCTTTGCAAACTTTGAGAACATGCACAGACCTTACCAGAGCAAGAGTGTCAAGCTCAGAGCAGGGACCGGATTCTGGGTTCAGGTCTTACCTGAGGGCCTAACAGGGTGATAAAATATAAAAAAAAAAACTTAGCACTGATGATAAATGATTTTGAAATTTAAAGTTAAAAAGATAAGTGTACAGGCTCAAAATCTGAGAAAAGTGAATTTATTATTTCAAAAAGGTCACAACATGAATTTGAAATTGAAAAATAATGTTTTTAAAAGGCAAATATATTAGAAAGAAAATGAAAAACATGAGTTTAAAAGTTCAAAATATGAAATAAAATTTGTAATCATGAAATTTAAAGTCAAAATATGATTCAATTTTTTTAGATTGTGAGTCTAAAAGGTCAAACTATGGGATTATAAAGTCAAAGTTGAAAATATGAGATGAAATACTAAATAATTAGTTAAAAAGGTCAAAATATGAATAAAAATGTAAAATTAATAACTTTAAAGTTCAAAATATTACCCAAGAAGTCAAAATTATGAGTTGAAATGCTCAAAGTACAAAATAAAAAGTTGCTTGTGAGATGGAAAATTGAAAATATGAAACTAAAACACAAATTTATTTATTTTCCCACATTCCTGTTTCCACATTTTATGACTTAACAAGGATATTTTATATTTTATATTTTAAATGGGCCAGTTACATCCAGTGTTGGGAGTAACGCGTTACTAAGGAGGCTTTTACACCTACGCCGTTTGGTCCGGACTTTCTGACTTTTCTGTTTGGTCCAAACCAAAATCATAGGTGTGAAACCTCCCCTGGACCATGGTCTGGACCAAACAGCCAGACCTTGGTCCGACCAAAAGAGGTGGTCTTGGTCCGGACCAAATGAAACCATGTTCCGGTTCATGCCCAGTGTGAAAGCGTTATATTGAAAGGTTCGGACCTTCGTATCAATGACAGGAAATTACGACCTGACTACTGGCAAAGGAAATCCTTCACCACAACAAAAGGAGCAGCCGAAGAGCCCACAACAATCTCACGGACTGAAATTAACCAGCAGCCTGGACAGGGTGGGTTAACGGTAGCTGCTTTACGTTACGCGAGGAGTAGAAGTGTGTGTTATTATGTTAAATGGAGATGTCCAAGCACGGAAAAATTCATAAAATTGTAGATGAAGTTACACCTCATCATTGACAGCTCATCTTTTCAAGAGTTTTACAACACATACCTTCTCTCCCTAGTCGGTGTTGCAGTGGCTCGAAGGATTGCATTCTTTCTTCTCCTTTTCTGTCGACGATAAAGTTGTCGTCTAATGATAAAACTCATACGATGAACTCCGACCAGCCTTATTTACAGCTCTTCAAGTTGTCACCTTTGGTAGTAGAAAATCAACAATAATATGACGGGAGGAATGACGATTTCATTCATTGTTTACAACATTTAAGACTCGCGTTATTGAACATGTTGACGTCAGATGCCCGCCGGCCAAATGACCAATCAATGTAAACTACAGAGACACGCAAACCACGTAGTTGATGACGATATCACGTGGGTTCGTCATGTAAAGTCTGTTAGTCCGGTTGCAATAATGACAGTGTGAAACCCAGACAGGCCGAACCAAATGTATACAATGTATCAAAAACACGGACCTTGTTTCGGACTTTCAGGTGTGAAAGCCCCCTAAGTAACGTGTTACAGAAACTCTGTTACTTTTTATGGTAACTAGTAGTGTAACGCGTTCCTTTTTAAAATCATTAACGCTGTTACAATTACTGAGAACTTAAATCACTCATTACTCGTTACTTTAACAGCCGACAGCTCGTTGATGAAGGTTAGTAAAACATGCAGTTCAGCGGACGACGAGACCGTAAGCACATCTGCATCCTGTGTCAGAGCCTCTGCAGAAACACACAAACAAACACAGGCACAGAAGCACACACACATCATGGCTGAGCAATCGAGTGTGGGCTTTCTGTCTTGGAAATACAAGCATTACTTTTCCGTCCTGGGGATAAAGGACAAAAAAGAACTGGGAAGTTAACTTGTCCACCACCAAGAGCAGTTATTCCAACCTCAAGTACCGAGTAAAACACACGCTACAGCTAGGCTAGTTTCCAGAGAGCTGGATGCAACAAACACAACTAAACCAGGTACAGCTCCCTTAGCCCGGCAGACCAAGCAGGAGCCATTCCATGTAAACAACCACAGCTGGATTTGCTGGATGTGTGAAACAAATCCATCTGGTGTGCCAGGTCACCAGTCTTCACAGTTGGCACAAAGCAGCCAGGCAGGTAAAGTTCTCATCCCATCAAACAGAAAGCTCTGTCTGTATCTGCACTGGTTTGGAAACAGTGCATTAATGCACCTCAAGTCTACCTTGGAAAGTAATGACATTATGGTCAATAATTTGGTGTGCTCTTGAGAAAATTAGTGGATTTCTTCTTCCTGAACCTCACTGTTAAGCTCTCTTGATTAGCATGACTTTGTATAAAAACTACATCTGTGTTTTAACATTATCATCCCACTGGTTACTCACTGGTGTCCTCAGGGTGGCACACAGTGAGCTAAATGTTCCTGCCTGGGGTCCAGGAGGGAAATGTTATTTCATGCTCTTCCTATTCTTGTTTTTCTTTTTTTTTTTTTGCATGTCTTCATTGACACTGACTTATAAAACCATTACTTTCCAAAATTAAGGTCAGCAGAGGATAGTAACAAAATAAAATCTAAGAGGCTCAATCAACCAAACTTTTAGGTGGCAACCCCGATGCCAGCTTCACCATAGTGTACCGCAGAAGGAAGCAGTTCTAGGGGGCACTTCCATGAGTTAGTGATGCAGGGTCAAAGCCAAGACTATAAAGCAATAGCAGCAGGTCTTACAGGGATTTACATTACTCCAACACATTGCTCCCAACCTGACCCAAGACCAAGACAGCAGAAACCAAACCAGAAAACCTGAGTAATTGTTACCCTATTACAGCCTGTTAGACTCATATTACACATATCCAGTAAGTTGTTTAATCAAACATAATAAAAATCATCAGCTTTTCCTTGCACATGCAGTCAGTTACAAAATATATGCCTATGTTAAAATCATAAACAACAGCAGCACATTACATTAGCACTGTTAGCCCTGAGTTAGCCTGTTAGCACATTAGCTGCAACAAAATTAGCATCTTACAACAGCCAAATACCTTCCTTCACTGAAACAGTTTTATTTAGAAAAAGTGTTCCGTAAATCCAGGATCGTTTCAGGAAATGTCCGCATAAACACAGAACCACTAAAAACAACTGAAAACGTTGCAGTATATATGCCCAGCCTGTAAGTGGCGCTGCCACGGAAATGCACCAAAAGAGAGAAGAAGATTACAGAAAACTCTGTAGAGCTATACACAAGCTTCTGAAACAATGACATGGATTTGTATGAGACATAAAAGACTGCACATCAGCAGGTCAACGATGATTTAGTCCATTTGATTTAGTTCTCAGCCTTGGGGTTGGGACCCCCATGGGGGTCGCGAGACACTGAGAGGGGGTCTCCAGATGCCCCAAAAAAAAAAAAAAAAAAAATTTAAAAATTACACTGTTGCCATTTCACAACAGTTTTGTCAAATTTTTACCCCTTCTCATAACTTTTTCCCACCAATTTTAACACATTTTTACCATTAAACACTAGGGGTGCAACATTACATGTATCTGTATTGAACCATTCAATACAGTGGTGGACCGAGACCAAGACCACTGAATCGAACAATGGCAATTTTATATTTATTTTAACATGTGTCAGGTATAGCTACACCAGATGTATTTAATTTTCAATAAACAAGTAAAAAAAAGGCATGGAAATTTCTCTATTTTTGTATCAAAAAAGTAAACCGTGACAAAAAGTATCGCACCAAACCATGAATTTTATGTATCATTGCACCCCTATTAAACACCTTTTTTGTCAGTTTTAAACTCTTTCCACTTCTTTTTTCCTGCCTGTTTTTGCCACCTCTAAACCAATTCTTGCCACATAAGCCTAATGTTGCCTCTGTTGCCTCATTACTGCTACTATTGTTACGCCCAGTGTTTTCCATTTTAACCACATTTCACCATTTGATATGCCCATTTTTGCTAGTTTAACCAATTTCTGCCAATATCTGCCGATTTTTCCTCTCTCAGTTAACCATTTTTTACCAGTTTATATCAATTTTTTATTTTATTTCACTAAATTTCCACTCATTTTTTTTGCCAATTTTAAAGCCATTGCAGCCACTTTTGAACTCCCTTTTACCACTATGTATGCCCATTTTTGCCACTTTAATCCATTTTGGCCTTTTATTGCCATTTTGATCTAATTTTTTACCCATTTCTGCTACTTTTAAAATCCACATACACCACCTTTTCTACCAATTTTTGCCATTTATAACCAATTTTAGCATTTTTTTTAAACCCTTTTAAACCTTTTTTAAACTAAAGGGATTTACATTTTTTAAGAAGGCTATAAACAAAACAAATGATTACATAAGATATTTGTTTATTTGATAAGTGTGGTTATTATTTCAGGTTAAAAATGAAACATGAATATCACAGCTTAACTTTACAATGGACCATGGTTTTGCTGTCCTCCTTGGGCCCTCACTTTGGCTGGGCGCCAGAAAGCTCTTCCCATTATCCCCCCCTTATGGACAGCCTTGTCTACACATGACTATTTTTAATTGTGCATGGCTGTGTTCAACCACCTTCAGGTACAGTGGGGGTCCCCGGTCTCTGGCACCTTTATTTTGGGGGGTCACGGGCTGAAAAGGTTGCGAACCACTGATTTAGTCTGGATGAACACCCGCACATCTTTTTATGTGTTTTTTGAAAATGTTGATATCAAACATTGCTACATTTGGCTGATCTAATCAAGCCAAAATGATACCAACTGAGATGTTTGGGAGTCTACCAACCTGGGTCAAGTGATCGAGATCACTACTTCCTGCGGCAAGTTTGGCTCTGCCCACCAAAATACATCATCACAGTGTACAAACATGGCAATGGTCTCTAAGTATGATAATAGAAGGTTTTCATTTGTATAGATACAGCCAGAATAAATTCTCCATTTGAGGATACATAAAAAATCTAAAATTGTATCTATTGGAGGAAAGGGGGTTATCAGGGGTTACACTTTTCGGGGGAAGGCGTGAGACCATGCCAGCTTTGCTTCTTCCTCCCCCTCTCTACTATTGATCCAGGTAGCATAAAGGAAAAAACAAAGTATCTCAGTGTTTAAAATCAGAGCTACCTTTCCCTTTTCTCTCTGCTACCTCTACTGTAGCTCTATAGAAGTCTGCTCCAAGTTTTCCCAACCCATTAAAGCATACAGTGTACCATAAGAGGATTATATCACCAATCCCCTGATGTCACTGTAAAGCCACAGGGGCCTTCCCCCATGGTCCCCCGCCCCCCATACTCCCCTCCTCACCCTCTCCTGTCAGTCTGAAAGGTGCCTCCATCCTACCGCAGTTGGACAATCAGCTCACACGTTCAAACTGTTTCCCCCCTCAGGCTCGGCGATGACAGCGGCTTCTGCACATGCTCAGACACTTGTCTCATTCTTTGGCTGTTTGAGTGGCAGAACAACTGACAAAGCGCCCACAGGAAACTCTCATGGCCATATGGTGTGAGAGCAAAGGTGCCACATAAAGCCATCAAGCCATTTGTTGTTTGACACTGAGGTGCTCCTGGAACGGGTCACCATGTCAGATTCAGTCAGTCTGATCAGAAAACCATTGATCCTGACTGATCGTGGACTTACACTGTCCTGGGGAAACCACAACGTTGCTGCTCCGACCGTTTGAGTCTCCTTATAAACTCCTCTGATCAAGTCTACTCTACCATCTTATGTTACACCCAAGATAAACTGAGGGGTGATTTATAGAGGAACAGGTTAGAGGAGGTAGAACTCATCTTTCCTGGAGAGCAGCTTGCCTAAAGGCACGACTAGAAAGAGTGGGAACTCTTAAAATGGCGTTCGAGCAAACAAGCATTCTTCATATTACTGGAAGGTCAATCATGTATTTTAGAAAACTGTAAAAGATCTACCTTTAAAGTAGTGGTGCTTTCTTGCCTTTTTTGCTTCTGATCTTGTGAATATCTGGATTTTTAACTTTAATATTCCTTAGAAATTATAATTTTGAATTGCAGTCTTATTGATGTGAGCAACCAGTGGTGAAGAATTACAACCGTTTGGCATTTCAGACGGTCACAAGACAAAAAATGGGATAAACTTCCCCTAAGGGAGGACTTTTTTATTTGCATGTTTTATTGAGGACAGTAACACGAGAGGCACTACTAATAAACTTTTCATATTCCTCGCCATGAAGATTTTAAAGTTAATAAGACCAATCCAATGTAAGTTAATGCATGCTTGGTGACTGAGAATGCCTAAATGGCTCGTTGATGGCTGACAGGGCAAATAGACTGTAATTTTCAGGATTTTGGGGAACCAATCAGATTTTGGGGTGGGGGGCGTTTAGCCCTGGCTACCACTGGCTCTGCCCTCAAAAAGTTATTGTTGCTGCTATCTGCTGTGATAATCCATCAGGACATTATTAATCTAGATATCTTCTTGTCAAAATGTTTGTTTACAGATTTAACATGGTAGCACTGCCTTGTGCTGAAACCAGGAAGAACAATACAGTTAAGCACAAGTGTCATGTTTAATGTGGGCCATATTTCATTTTAGCTCTAGAATTTGCTGCAGGCCAATCAAAAATGAAGCTGCATTTTGCCCAGGTTTTTGGCCATAGTTTGGACACCCCTGCTCTTATCTGACCATTTTCATTTATTTAATATCACCCATAAGAGTACAAAATAACATATCATTTTCTTGACTTTTGTAATTCAGTTTTGGAATCACTGGTGCCAAATATCAATATTTGACTAACTCACTTGATTCACTGCATCACTTCATAAGTCCTCACAGCAGCACTAACACATTATGGGAAATGTGAGTGGAAATTATTAAGTAAAAGTAGTTAAAAAAGGGAGGGTTAGGGTTAGGGAAAGGAAGATTGCTAAAAGAAATAAAGAAATCAGCTGTGAATGGAAGTTAGCAGATGAAATGTGTTAAGAGACGAAACTGAAACCAAATTCAGGTCAGGTACGGGAGCATGTGCCTGTTTGGCATTTTGCTACGTCAGCCTTGGTCCTGTACTGCTCTGATGGCCATCCTTCAGGTCTACTCCAGGCCCACCGACACCTCCACAAAGCACACGGTCGCCCCCGGCGTCTGGGCACGCCTACCCAGTCCTGGGCACCCAGTGAGCTGGATCAGGACTGTGAATGCATGCCAGGTGATGAAAGGTCAGCTGCCTGATACAGGCAGCTGACCTTTCATCTTCGTCATCTTCGCCCTCCTGAGTACATCTGCATTAGACACATGGTCTTGCCAACTATCTGGATTTTCTCAGAATCCTGGTATCTTAATGTTATCATTATTCCGGGGGCACAAGTCACATATCCTAATGTCTGCTGTATCGCATATCACACACTTTACTTATCATATTGCATATCACAGTCACTGTATCGCATCTGTATTTCATGATGTGTCACACATTGTAACTGTTAATTTCGTCGACTAAAACTACGACTAAAAATGCTTGTCAAAAGCCTTTTTTACCATGACAAATACTAGACTAAGATTAACAAAAATAGATCTGTGATGACTAAAACTGACAAAAAGTAAGTTTAGTTTTCATCAAGATGACAGAACTAGACTAAAATGTAATGTAGTTTTTGTCAGACATTCAAAATCCATGATATTTCTCCACTGTGGGTAAATCTATCAAAAAACAATGCAGCTGTATTTCTTCTGTCTCTCAGCTGTAGAAAGCAGGGACCCCAGGTTTGGCAGAGTGCAGAGAGCACACTACCATGACCTGGCACCAGATTTAGGCAAGAAAATAAATTATTGGACTAAACGGAAAAACTAAAATGTGAGGACTTTTACGGACTAAAACTAGACTAAAATGTCTTGGGTTTTCGTTGACTAAAACTGGACTAAAACTTAAAAGGATTAAGATGACTCAAATGTGACTAAAACTGAAAGACATTTTGTCTAAAGACTAAGACTAAAATTTAAAATAGCTGCGAAAATTAACACTGTATTGTAATCAAAAATTGTGTTATATACACTGTATGGACAAATGTATTTGGCCGCACCTGCCAATTATTGAATTCAGGTGTTTCAATTAGACCTGTTGAAGTCTCAATTTGCAAACATTTGTGATACAAAATGTGTCATTCTGACGAACTCTGTAACTTTGAGCGTGGTACTGTAATAGATGTCACCTTCGCAATAAGACACTTGTAATAAGCATGGTGTGTAAAAGTCACCAGCGCTCTGTTGATTCTCTAGCTGAAGAGCTCTGAACTTCCACTGGCATTAATGTTAGCACAAAAACTGTGCATCAGAAGCTTTGTGGAATGGATTTCCATGGCTGGGCAGCTAAATTCAAGCTTCACAACTGTGGAGCAGTGGAAACATGTTCTTTGGAGTGATCGGTATGATATGTAATACAGGATGGAAATTGTAGTGCATTCCACATTGCATATCATATCAAACAGACTTTAATATGGAGTTTTCACTTCCCTCAATGTTTTTGCACTCACATCTATCTGTGTTTTGTCCTTAGGGAACCACCGTAGCCCTACATCTGATCTAAAAGTCCCTCATCTCTCAAACCAAAGGCCCTGCCAAATCCAAGTGCAGCTGCTTTCTGTCGTTGTCAATGTCAAAGACAACAGGCAGCACCAAAGTCACTCTGATCGTCTGTAACCTTGGTCTCTGAGCAGTCGTCCGTCATGCTGCTCTCAGACCAGCTGTACTTTCTCTCCAGTCCTTTCCCTCTTCATTCAGCACAGATGGCTTTCAAGAATGACGTCTGCCAGGTGACGGAGGCTTTGCAACTCAGCATTTTGGTCCGAGGTTAAGTGAAGGCTGCTCATTGTACTGTGGGCCCCAGCGTCTGACTCTTACCTGGGATTAAGTCCGTCCATTAGTTAATCACTCTAACACTAAACCTCCTAAGCCTGGCGCTCAAACAATAGAACACATCTCGCACAATCAATCAGCATTTTACAGCACTGGTGCTCACAGAGATCACTGCACACGCTTCTGATTATTCATATGGCTGTAAATTGAATGTCTCTGCTTTGACATCTGCTGAGTTTTATCTATAAAGTCTGGCGTCCACATGGCAAACATTTTAACAAAATTACTGAACACATTCCCCCCCGCCGGCGTGATCACTTTATTGTCATTAAAAAGGGTTTGCAGCTTTGGTGTTTGTAGCACTCAGCAGGCAGTAAATGTCCAAATGTGGAGGGAACATGTTAGTCAGGATTAGAGTTTCTGTTCTTTCCTGATAACAGGCCTGTATCACTCAGCTTGACCTGTTGCTCAATTTGCCCGGAGTTCAAAGCAGCATGTCATCCTGACCAGAACGAGGGGATGGCCAACTATGAGTGAGATGTAAAAAACATCACAGCAGCATTAGATCATCGTATTTGGCAATTATTGATGGAGTTTTCCCAGATAACATGACTCATTTGACTTGAACGTTCATTTGATCTTTCGGTCACTTTGGTCACAGCTGTCACAAACAAAGTTCAGGGAAGGGGGCAAAGAAGGAATACAAACCAAAAAAATACGCTAAATCTTTATTAAATAAAACTTTGATGATCATATGATATCAAGTCAGCAGTTCCTTGGCATGGAAGTTGTATATTTTGTAAATTTGGTCCTAATTTGACATTTTTAAGCATGAAAATAACTTTTAACTTGCAACCATGTTGGAATCTCTTCATAAACTGCATTTACTCATGGCTGGACTGTAATGGTTGCTGTTAACCCTTTAGGATAATTACATTAAAGCAAATCAAGTCCATCAAAAGTGCTTTCTTTAGACATTTAGATATACAAATTACTATTCAAAACAGAAATATTGAAAGGTTGAAGTCATTTTGAGAGCTACATCATCCCAGCCTGCATTCATCACTGCACTGTAATGGCTGCAATATAACCTGTGGGACGTTTACAAAGAGGTATCGTTAGACAGTTTAAACTGCTTTCAGAATTAAGATATATGAGTGACTATTAGGAACTTTATATTTCACAACAATACACAAAGGAGGATATCTGTGATAAATACTCCCAAGGAGCTTATGGATAGTAATTGTGCCATAAAGGATACTATAAATTTTTGGCCACTTACAAGGCACCAAAAATGGCACCTTATGCAATTTTAGCCACTTAGAGGGCAGATAATCAATGTTTGTATTCTAGAAGCCTATCAAAGATGGCATGTTGTCAAAATCTGGCCACCAACAGGGCAATCTAGGGCAGTGATTCTTAACCATGGGGCCGCAGCCCATGATTGGGCCACCTCCACCTCCAAATTATTGTACAGGTGAATCTTGATTACAGGAGAGCGTGGAGCCAAGACTTTTGCAGAAATTGGTGCCATTTCTGGAGAAAGAAATTCATATGACAATGTGAAAAATCTGACAAAAGTTTAAATTAGCTTCAGCACTTCCTGACAGTGAGATCCAAAGTTTTACAACCCTGGAGCTCTCCTTTTTATTCCTGCTGTGCTTCTTTTCCGAGGTGTGGGAGAAAAAAAGAGAGAAAAGAGGCACGGGAGAGTGTTAACTGTCTTCTGTAGAGCCATTCATAGTCTCTATACTGCTGGAAACGCTGGTGAGGAATTCAGGGAATGCGACTTCTCGGCAGAGATCAAAAGAGTTGAACATTAACTGCGCTGAACTCTTCAGCCCTCCAGTCCTGCTCCCAGGGACTGCCTCTCAAGTTCAAGGGTCCCGCAGGAGCCCTGTCAAATGCTCAGTGTCAATAACAGGTACGTCACATGGAGCGGTTACACGTGAAGCTGTGGGTCATCCCCCTGTTTTTGGCCCCAGTGGCCCTGCAGTCCCAACCGTATGCATACTGGGAAACACGGTTAGATGCTCTGACACACCTGCCGCTGCCACTATGGGGCAGTTAAAAGGGGGATGATTGATTTCTGAGGAGCACCCGGGATGTTTTTCCTTGAAGGATAAAGTTAAGAGGTGTGCATCTGAACTTCCCAGGCAGTACTTTTCTCATCCAAACTTTTCTCATGACTGTATTGTGCAAGAGCTGCATATTACTTAACCTGAGGTGACAACTGTTCCTGCAGATGAGCTCTAAACACCTGCAGTATTTGAGGCCTGCAGGAGTTTGTATTCTTTGCATTAACCTGACTAGTTGCCCCCATATATACGAGCTGTCAAAGCAAGCTGCAAAGTGATCTTAAAGATAAATCATGCAGATTAGAGGCCATAAATAAGCAACCTTTGTACTTGGAAGCCTTCCTCCTTTCAGTCCACCTGCTGACAGCTGTTAAAGAAAGTCATTCAGACCTCATTAGCTGAAGAGCAAATCGGAAATTTGATTCAGCCGGTTAAATTCAATCACTTTCTTTAAGAGCAGAACTCCAAATAAAGGGAAATTAAAAAAGGAAAGGTCAGCCCTCGAGGCCAGAGGCTCTGACGGACGCACGAATTACAGCTGAGGAGGGATTAGTGTCGAATGCTACAACTATTGTACATATAGTATCTCTCTGTCGAGGCCTTGGCAGCATTCCCAGATCATAAGCAGCTACTACTGAACACGGCTTTGGGCCGGTGCCATGTTTTGACAGTGAGGGATGGGGACGTCCGTGCAGCAGCTGTGGGTCTCTGTCACAGGGCAGGAATGGGCGGTAAGCGGGTTCACTGGGTGACACTGCAGTGCAGGAACCTTCTCTTGTAAGAGACTTGACCCGCTTCCTGCTGCTGGGGATCCCGACAGATTTATGAGACTGCAAATTAAAGCAGGCTGTTCAGAGGAGTCGGAAACTCGGGCGAGGACATATTTTCGTACGTTGTCACCAATCGGGAACTTCTTGTGTTAAAAAAAGGTAGCCACCGTGAGAGTGCAAAAAAACTGCGGTTACAGTGACAGTTTGAATCTGGCACTAAAAGACAAAAATTCCTGTAAGCCATGAGTGATGTCTGTTAAACTCTGATGACTTTGTAACTGTTAGCCTCACACTCCTCTCCAACACCGCCCTCAGATCCAGACATGCTCACTTCTGACTCCAGAAACAAACATGGCAGCAGCCAAATGCCGAACTTGGGACGTCCTATAAGAATAGAAACCAACAGGGTTTGTCAGCTGTGGTACAACTAGCCGCACTCCTGTATGCACTGTATATACATCTTACAAACTTAATTCCAAAAAAGTTGGGACACTGTGTAAAACATAAATAAAATAGAATACAATGATTTGCAATTCTCATAAACTCATACTTTATTCACAGTAGAAAAATGATAATCAACTGGCGGCCTGGTGGCCATATCAGGCCCCCCAAAACTTCCTGTCTAGCCCCCCAAAATCATTAAATTCAGAAAAGATAATGTGGTTTTAAGAGAATCCTGCAGCTGTTAAATCCATCCCAAAAACGATTAAAAATTGGCAGAAAAGTTGAGAAAAGTGGTTAAAGTGAGAAAAAATTGGTAAAAGAGGAAAAAGGGCAAAAAGTGTCAAAAATTGGTTATAAATGGCAAAAACTAGTGCAAAAAAGTGATGAAAATTGGTTAAAAAGTAGCAAAAATAGAAGGTAAGTTGCAAAAATGGATATAAGAGTGGTACAAAGGGGATCAAACATGCAGGAAATGGTTTAAATGGGTTAAAGAATGGCAAAAATTGTGTTAAAGAGGCAAAAAGTATCCGAAAATGGGTTAAAAGTGGCAAAAATTGGTTTTAAAGTTGCAAAACATGCTGAGAAATGTAACGAAAAGTGGTTTAAAAATGGCAAAAATAGAAGAAATGAGGCAAAAATGGATAAGAGTGGCACAAAGGGGATAAAACATGCAGGCAAAGTGGGTCAAAAGGGGTTAAAATCCTGCAAAAATGCTTTAAACAGGCAAAAAGGGGCAAAAAATATCAAAATATGGTTAAAAGTGTCAAAAATTGGTTAATACTGGTGCTGAATCACAATCGTGGAGAGCCTATTCTCTGTGATTTTCATGGGCCCAGACCTGTCTCCTTGTGGCCTGCTGCATTATAGATAATAGGGATAGATTCACTGGTAATACCTAAAAATGTCCTGCGTTTTGAAAGAAAATACAAATACTACTACAATAATATTTCAAACACACCAAAATATTTATTTAATTTTTGTGTGTCTGAAAGTCCAGCCCCCAGAGTTTCTGTCTAGACTAAATCTGGCCCTTGTGCAAATGTACTTGATGACCCTTGCAATAGAACACAAACAACACATCCGATGTTGAAATAGAGACATTTTACCATTTAATGAAAAATATAAGCTCATTTTGAATTTGATGGCTGCAGCACATCTTCAGAAAAAGTAGGGACGGGGCAACAAAAGGCTGGAAAAGTAAGCGGTACAAATTAAAAAACTGCTGGAGGAGCATTTTGCAGCTAATTAGGTGAATTGGCAACGCGTCAGTAACATGACTGGGTAAAAAAGGAGCATTTTAGAGAGGCAGAGTCTCTCAAAAAATTGTGGAACAATTTTTGAAAAATGATCCTCAATGTAAAATTACAGTGTTCATATATTCCATCATCTTTTGTACATATCATCAAAAGAGTCAGAGAATCTGGAGAAATCTTCGTGCCCAACGGACAAGGCCAAAGGTCAGTACTGGATGTTTATTATCTTCAGACACTCAGGCAGCGCTGAATTGAAAACTGGCATGATTATGTACTGGAAATCCCTGCATGGGCTCAGGAACACTTCCAGAAACCAGTATCTGTCAACACTGTTCGCCATGTCATCCCAAAATGCAAGGTAAAGCTGTATCATGCAACGACAAACCCATATGTGAGCACAATCCAGAAACACAGCTGTTAAAAGCCTAATTTAAAACGGACTGAGGCAAAGTGGAAAACTATTCTGTGGTCAGATGAGTCAAAATTTTAAACTCTTTAAGGAAACCACAGAGAAGGACCATCCAGCTGGTTATCATCACCTGCATCTCTGATGATATGGGATTATATTAGGTCTGGACAGATTACACATCTAGAAAGGCACTATCAATGCTGGAAAGTATAGAGAGGTTAAAGAGCAACATGCTCCCATCCAGACAACATCTCTTTCAGGGAAGGCCTTGCATATCTTAGCAAGACATTGCTAAACCACATACCACATCCATCATAACAGCATGGCTTTGCAGTAGAAGAGTCCAGGTGCTGAACTGGCCTGCCTGCAGTCCAGACCTTGCACCAGTAGAAAACATTTGATGATATCAGACAAGAATGGGACAACATTCCTCTCCCAAAACTCCTGAAAAGGGACTCCTCACTTCTGGACATTTGCAGATGACCGTAAAAAGAAGGGATGTCACACAATGGTAAACGTGGCCCTGTCCCTATTTTTTTGAGATGTGTCGCTGCCATCAAATTCAAATAAGCCAATATTTTTCATGAATATGAATGTGCAACACATAAATGTAGGTTTAAGGGTTAGGGACAGGGGGTGAACTGGGATTGAACCTCAGATTTATGTTGCAGTCTGTATGAATCTGAGTATCGTTTTCTTCTGTAGTGGATGAGCTGAGATCTGCTGTGGATTTAGTACCTGGATATTTAGCTCAAGTTCTAGTTCTTACTGTATAAATAAAATACTTCAAACTTGGAGAAAATAAAAGTACCAAAACAATGGAATCAAAATACTTTTTAGATACAAAAAACAGGCCACATGTAGAATGAGATAACTAATAGCTTTGGCAAAAAGAAACATTTCTGTAATGCAAACTGAACCTTGGAAGTATATTTCTAACACGCTCTATTCATCAGTAAGACGTGTGTTTATTTAAACAAATTATGTAGATAATCAATCAGAGCCTGCTGCCTTTCACTGCACACTTAGTTAGTTTGTGATCAAAAGCTCCTGAAACACCTCCAGTGGGCCGTGAGGGACAGCAGTCTCTCTCTCACATGAATATTTGACGGCCCCTCAAAGACGTGAACGGGGGGGTGAAATGCAAAAGAGCCTACTTAAAATGATCAGGGGTGCTTTTTGCCCCCTCATTTTACGAGCTTTTTATGAACCTTCAAGGGTACCTCTACCTCGAGTCATGTTAATTACTGACCTTGGTTACTGTGAGTGTGTATTTGAACGGCTTTTTGTCTCATTTTCTTTAACTTATCATGCAGGCCAGTTATCAGATAGCAGTGAAAGCCCGGTGATCCCTCTGACACGGGATGGCCACAGACCTTCAGTCTGAGGACGGACTGTTAGACTTTTGATAAGGGAACATCTTTGTACTGACTTATTGAAGTTTATGTGCACCGTGCCGGTAAAAAAATAGACCCTAACGTGATGCTTTTATTCTTTTTTTTTTTTAATCACAGTTTGAACAGCACAAGACACATAGACCCTGTTTAAACCATGCATTAACACCTCAATCAGACAGCAACAGCTGTGGTTGAAAATGAAGCCTATGCTGAAGTGCACAAGTCACAAAAACCACCAGATTAAAATGCTGAATTTTAAAGCAGAAATACACATTTACAGCTTGTTTCAAATAGCTATGTTGATCTGAATATGCCTTTAAGGGCCAACACTGTTATAACTAGTTAATTTGATTTGAATAAGGATATTGAATTATGCATGATAAGGGGCGTGGCTGATGTGACTGCAAGCCAGCATGTTGTAGCACCTTGTCAGGAGATTCGCCTCAGCTCCACATCTTTGTCTGTTTCATGGTTGACCTAAACTGGTTTGAGACAGTGCTTTGAATAAAGCTGCCATCATAGGTTGGACATAAGCATATGACTGATGTCACCACAGTTTCTACAACCTCACTGGTACTGAAGACAGTCTGATTGCTGGTGGTTTAGACTGCATACAATGCTGATGAAACGTTTTCACCCATTTGGATGTTTTACCCTTTTATTGATTTCAAAGACCAATCATGGTCAATATCATTTGTTTTTTTGTTTTTTTTTTGCCAAAAATCGACTATTTAATGTCAGAGTGGAAACAGATTTCTATAAAGTAATGTCAATCAAATAGAATATGTAATGTAAAATAAGTGACTGCATAAATATTCACCCCCTTCAAGTCAGTATTTAGTAGTCACTGAGTCTGTGTGGATAGGTCTCAATCAGGCTTGCACATCCAGACACAGAATTTTACTCCATTCCTCTTTGCAAAACTGCTGAAGTTCTGTCAGTTTGCACAGGGATCAGGCACGAACAGCCCTTTTTGACTCCAGGCACAAATTCTTTTTTGGACTGAGATCTCGGCTTTGACTCGGCCACTCTAGAACATTCACCTTCTTGTCTTTAACTGTTTCTGTGTAGCTTTCTCTGTATGCTTTGACTCATGGGCTAGCTGGAAAATAAATCTTCTCTCAAGCTGTGGTTCTCTTGCAAACAGAATAAGATTGTCTTCCAGGGTTTTCCAATATTCATTTTACCCTCCACTTTTACAAGCCTTCCAGGGCCGGCTGCTGAGAAGCATCCCAACAGCATGATGCTGCCATCACCATGCTTCACAGTGGGGATGGTGTATTTGTAGTGATATGCAGTGTTTGGTCTTGTTGATGGCCAAAAAGCCTCATTTTTGTCTCATCAGACCAAAGAATGTTCTTCACTTGATCATGGAGCCTCCTACATGCCTTATGGTGAACTCTAGTTGAGTTTTCCTTCACAGAGCCTTTCTCTTTGCCACTCTCCCACAAAGCTTTGACTGGTGAAGAACCACAGCAACAGTTGTCATATGCAGAGTCTCTCCCATCTCAGCTGCTGAAGCTTGTAACTCCTTCAGGGTAGTCAGGTGTCTTGGTGGTCTCTCTCACTAGTCTCTTTCTTGCATGGTCACTCAGTTTGTGAGGACGGCCTGATCTAGACTCTTGAGGATGTCCAGTGCCTTTGGAAGGTTTTTCGTACCTAGCCATCCTTATACTTTTCAACTTTTAACATTTTCTCTGAATTGCTTGGAGTGTTCCTTTGTCTTCATAATGTAATGGTAGCCAGGAATACTGATTAACCAGGGACTGGACCTTCCAGACACAGGTGTATTTATACTACAATCACTTCACACACATTCACTGCACTCAGGTACGGAGCCCCAGACATGACATGGTAATAAAAAAAATTAAAAAAAATTACAAATACTAATTTGTGGCCATGAAATAAGTATAATGTGCACACAAAAATACTAATTAATAATATTGATGTAATTCCTGGACAGCTGGGTAGGTGAATCGAGCACACCTTCCTATCCCAGCGTCCAAGTTGTACCTCTGCCAGTAAAGCAACCTGGCTCTCAATATTCTGTTTAAATGTTTCAGTAATAATGGTTCCTTGCAATGCCAGGCTTTTCAGAACATCTTTAGCTCATTCCCAGCCTCAACCTTAGACCTTAGAGAAGGTGCGCTCGATTTGCTTACCCAGCTGTCCAGGAATGATATTAATATTATTAATAATTAGTATTTTGTGCACACATTATACCTACTTCGTGGCCACAGATTACTTTTTGTGTGCACGTTATTGTTTTGTGGCCACAAATTGGTATTTTGTTGCCACAATTTAGGTTTTTTGTGGCCACAAATTAGTATTTTGTGGCCATGAATTAGTATCTCGTGTGCACATTATAGCTATATTGTGTCCACATTTTTTTTTTTTTTTTTCTGAGGCTCTGTACTCAGGTGATCCCAATTCCACTAATTCTAAGACAACTAGCACCAGTTTAATTGGCATTACTTTGTATAAATCTGTTTTCATTTTGACATTAAATACGTTTTTTTGATGTTTTTTTTTTTTTTTTTTTTTAAAAAAGGCAAATTATATTGAACGTGGTTGATTTCTAAAATCAATCACAGGTAAAAAACAAACAAACCCAGAGGAGTGAATACTTTTATAGGCACTGTGAAAGATGGGCTTGGATGCTTTTATCCAGACTGGTTTATCTGTGTGGTTTGGTTGGTTGCCGTTTTATCTAACCAGTTTTATTTGCTAAATAATAAATCATAACTTCCCACGCATGAATGTTTATGACAAAATGAGGGAGAAAAGCTGGTAAAGAGTTGCCTCCGAATGATGCATTGGCTGTTGTTTGCACCAGAGGCAGGCATGTGAGTCCAGGTTGTCTTTTGAAGTGTATTTTCAATGCATTGTATGGACACAGATACTAAATTGCAGTCAACTTGGTATTTAAATGCCCAAAACAGGTGCTAATGCAAATGTCAACAGCCTTCTTGTGGTTATTTTTTGACTTCGATCACATCTCTGATCAGTCTTATTGTTGTCATATTGTACCTATTTGTGCTCCATTTCAGTTTTTTTATGTCTCTCTTTTTCTTGTTATGCATTTCCATGATGAATCTGAATATCTTAGTAGTCGCTCTGAGTCAAGCTGTGCAAGTTTTGTTATACTTGGGTCATATTTGAATGTCTTTTTGGTTGTCTTGTTGCTCACCGTGACTGCTTTGCATCCATTGAACTCGTTTTGTCAGCAGTTTAATTGACCTTATAAAAGGAAGTGGTTAAGAGTCATTTCATGTTGATGCTCCGGTCACGGCCACTAAGTAATTCATCCATTCAGGTCCAGATAAACCACCTACCATCACATGGAAGGAGCAGAGTTTTGTCCTCACAGAAACATGAATGACGTCAGAGGGTCACGTTTGTGGACAGGACAGGTCAGGGCTCAGCTGAAGTGGCCTAAAGCCCAAAAAAACCCCAACGCTTTGGAGTTATTTCAGTCCAAAAAGAGTAATGAGATGCATACTTGCGTGCACAGCAGAGACACAGAGGGCCCTTCATGTACACAGCATCAGCGAGTCTCCTCCTCTGTGAGCTAACACAGCCGGCCATTCACTGTCTGTCACACTGCAGCACATGATCCTCACACCCACGGCTTTCCTAATCAGCCTATTTATGAACGTGGTGGCATATAAAAAAGACGAGGATCGGTCTCGCGGCTGTGACTGCGCACAAAGACAATAATTGATTTATTCAGTTTAAATAATAATCGCTTCTTCATGAGGTCAAGGGCGTAATTCCCCTAGAGTCGTTTACCAAGCAGTGAATCATCAAATGTTCCTTCCTGCTGCAGCTCCCGATCACTTGATGCTAAAATCCAGACGTCTTGGAGTTGAACTCTGTGACCTCTGCGTCTTATTTTGGGCCTGAGCTGTCATTTGTGGACACATTTGATTCTACGCTGCATCTCCAGGACTATACTCATCCCGAACAACAGGCGCTACGTTACATGAGAGATGCCTAAACGCCACAGCACTTAAAATTATAACCTTTGATCCAGTTGTGGTTTCTGTGAGTTTGTGCTGTTTTCTAGTGTTCGTCACATGGTCCCTGCATGTCTCCACAAAGTCTGAGAGCACAGCCAGTGTTTCTTATTAAATAAAATGTACAGATTAATGTGGTTGTACATAGGATTAAATCAGGATGTCCTGTGATGGTACGCTCTGTGAAGACTATCTCACAATCTGTGGATTTCATGCGGTCTGGATCACAATGGTCAACCCAAACAGGATGTGAAATATCATCGAAATGATTTCAGACCAATCTTCATATGTGTGACCTAAAAACCTGAAACAACCTCATGCCCCAGAAACCTTTCTACACTTTGGTTATTTTTGCACTGTAGTAACCTGATATGCCAGATGGAAGGTTTCATATATTCATTTCAGTGATATGTTTTACATTCATCTTGGAAACCTCCCATATGAAGCGTTTTGGAAGGGCAGGACTTTCCAAAAAATTCTTACTGGATGAACTTTCTGCATGTCACATTCAATATGGGCCAATCAAAGCAACAAGACAGAATGAGGTAGTCTGGCACGACAGCTGCGGTTGAAACCTGAGCTCTACAGGCTGGCGCTTCTGCTGAGTTACTCAGTGAAACTGCAAACTTTTTGGTCAGGATATATAAAATATCCTCTCTGCCTAGATAAACTTTTAATGTGGCTCTTTGCTCTTGTTTTAATAAAGAAATGTGGTCTAGTTCTGATTAAACTGCAGCTATTTGCTACAACTGTACTGATAGCTACCACGGCAGTAGCTATTGTGTACACTGGCAAACCCCACCATAACTCTCCCAAACTCAAACTCGCTGAAACAGGTTGGGAGAAGAGTGATAACATCTTTTCCGTAATGAAAAGCTGTCAGTGTTGTTTTTTTGCTTATTGTGTGATATAGGAATGCGGTCCAGTTCTCGGAAAACTGACTCTATACTTGGCTACATCCGAGCTAATCACAGCACCAGCAGCAGCTATCACTATCGGCTTTCAGCACAACTAAAACCCGATTGGAACTGTTTTCCGTTCTTAACAAATGTCGTGGATTTTCAAGATGGCCTGATGACAGACTGGCAAATCTGCTGCTTTGCAAAGTTACATCTGTAGTTCCTCTGGACATGTCTATCTTCATAAGCTTCTAACTAAAGGTTTGAGTGTAATCTGAAAAACCACCTGACCATCAGCATTATTGAGGAGAACACAGCAGTAGTTATAGGTGTGTTTTAGTTGTACTGCAAGCAGCTAAACAACAGCTGCCGCAGGTGAAGTATTTAGCTTGGCTGAGCTACAGCAGCAGTTATACCAGAACTACACAAGATTTCTTTTAAGGAGGTTCCAAGGCAGCTATTTCCATTTTTAACTAAATGCCTACTTAAAATATGTTTAGCTGACTAGTCTTAAGTGTAGACCTTGCTTAGAAACAGCCAAGTTTATCACAGGGTCATTGTGTCTGGGTATACGAGGTGAGCCCTGTATGCTAACTCCAACGTCATCAAAGCTAGCAGCTAGCTCCGCCAGCCTTTGCTCCTCTTTTAGATTAATTTTGTGTTTAATGTGGTCACTCACCACTTCAGCTGAGTACATTATATGACCCTCAACAGCCATCATAACAACTCTATTTCCATTTTCTAATTTAAAAACTGTCCCTGGGGGCAGCACCTGGGGACATTGAAATGTAGAGCTGTGTGTCATCTGCATAGTCATGGTAATTTATTTTGTTGTTTTCTATGATCTGAGCAAGTGGAAGCATGTAGATGTTAAACAGAACAGGCCCCAGGATGGAGCCTTGGGGGACTCCACATGTAATTTTGGTCTGCTCAGATTTAAAGTTACCTACTGACACAAAATAATCCCTGTCCTTCAAGGAGGATGCAAACCAATCAAGAACTGTGCCAGACAGTCCCACCCAATTTTCCAGTCAGTCAAGTAATATATTGTGGTCGACTGTGTTGAATGCAGTATCCCACCAGGTTTTCAAGCCCATGTTTGTACAAAATGATGGCTAGCTAATAGGTAATTGGTTAATTTGATAGCCATTTAGGTGGCTAAGCATACACACCCCTAATTTCTTAATTAGAAATGTGTATGAACCACAATGAAAGCTTTCTGAGGTGGAAAACATTGTTTTGCTCTTCTGCCAACCAGCCTTGGTATAACCTTGTAGTAACTACAGGTATGGTTTATTGCAGTGGTCCTCAGCGTGGGGGTCAGGACTCACATGGGGGTCACGAGACTCTGAGAGGGCGTCTCCAGATGTGTTAAAAAATAAGAATATTTTTCAAATGACACATTTGCCACTTTACACCAATTTTGCCTAATTTCAACCAGTTTTCATCACTTTTTCCCACCAATTTTGCAAATTTTAACAGATTTTTGCCAATTAAAACACATTTTTTATTCATTTTAAACCCTTTCCATCACTTTTTTCTGCCTGTTTTTGCATCTTCTAAACTGATTCTTCCTACTTTCTGCCTATTACTGACTCTGTTGACCTGTTGTTGCCTATATTAACCACTTTTTGCACCCATTTTTGCCCATTTTAATCCCATTTCACAATATATTATGGCCATTTTTGCCAGTTTAACCCATTTCTGCCTATACTTCTGCCCCAGTTGATGCTTTTTATTCAAGTTTAAACCAATTTTTCAGCCATTTTTGTCACTTAAAATCCATTTCGGGCACTCTTTATTTCTCTTTTACCACATATTTGCCTTTTTTTTGCCACTTTTACTATTTTTTACCATTTATGTGTTTTTTGTTTTGCCACTTTTATCTATTTCTTGACACTTCTAGCCCATTCCTGCTACTTTCTAAATTACATTCCATCACCTTTTCCACCAATTTTAGCCATTTTAACTAATTTTAGCCATTTTTTACCCATTTTACTTTCGTTTCGAAGCAAAGGGATTTACATTTTAAGTAGGTTATTTACTATGTCACAAAAGAATTAAAAAATGTTTATTGATGCTGTTTAATGTTTATGATGGGTGCCATACTGGAAAAGGCTGACTATACCTAATTCTCTATCATGGGGGTGACTCATTGTTGGGTTTCAATCTGAATGTGCTGCAAAATTTAGAAATTAGACAAAAGAAAATTGGACACTGCAAGATGTCATCCACCGCTGCCATGTGAGCGTTAGGAATCAACCATATAAATCTAGAGACATCATCATGTATCTGCTTCATGTGTTTCCAATTCAAGAAGTCATGCTTTCCTTTAAATGATATGCCAACTTTCTCCCTTTTGAAGAATTTGCAGCATTTCAAAGCAGGTTTTTAACGCACAATTTGAAAATACACATAAACACTGTTGGACAGAAACCCCACTAGTGAGACAGCAGAGTGAAAGTAAAAGAAGACATTTCCTGTAAGTGTCACTGTTGTCATTTTGAAGTCAGAGTTGGGTTACAGATTTCACTATCAATAGAAAAAGCTGCTCTGCTCTTAATCCAATGTGCATACACTGTTTGCTGCAGAATAGAGTGGATTCTAGTTATTAAGAGCTGTAGTTAAAATGTAACAAATAATTAATAATTCACATTCAAACTTTGCTGTGCTATATTTTAATCACTGGAAAACACTTATTGATAAATACTTATTTTCAGTTAGAATATGCTTGACTGTATTTGTAACTTCACTGTGAAATATTTGTTTTTCTAACAGAACCTAGATTTGGAAAAGCAGTCTGAGGAGCTCGTCTGAGAAGTGCATCCTCTCTGAGTAAACTTCAAAAGGCTTGGTCATTAATAATTCTGATTAAGGAGCCGGCCCGCCATATTTGCAATTCTGATAACCCATGCATGAACTGCAGGAGAGGACAGGAGGTGAAAACAGGGAGATAGAAGGTGTCTCCTCCTCCAAATTAAACCTCAAACTGCTGACACCCTCTGAGGCGCTGCAGCCATGAGGGACTTCACAGAAAAAAATCCCCTCAATTATTCTTCAACAAATTGCTCTGTGTGTTTTGTTGATGCATATTTCATGCACCTTTTCATTTAAGAGGCTAAATCCTGCATGTTAACCTCTGGCTTATTAAATAAGCTTAAACCTGCTGTGACTGTACATACTTGCAATTTTCAAGCAAAGAGGAAACTGCAGGTTTTATTTTAGCAACAAAGAGCATGCTCTACATTCTGCGAAGACGTGACAGCCTCCATTCCTAGAAGTGTCAGTGGGGTGATGAACATGCAAGTGCTATGGAAAAGTCAAAACACGTGTACAGCTGGGCCTCCATTCAAGAAACACTAACTCTTAAAGATGCATGAAGCGATTAACCACATTACATTTAGAATATGCATGCTTGATTTCTCAAGAGGTGATGCAATTTCCATGTTGTGCAACTCAAAGTGAATTTGGAGCTTATTTCAGCCACAAAGATGCGTAGCAGTTTGTGTGTTTGAGCCCAAAAATGATCCGACGAGTGATGAGGATTTATTATTTTCCCTAAACAGTCTGGCTGCAGACTGCAGATCTCAGACACCCCCTCTTGCAGACCACTACTGTGAGACAATGTCTCTGTCAAAAACAGAAATACATGCTAAAACTTTCAAAATAATAATAAATAGGATTAAAGTGCTCGTTACAGTAAGGGTAAAGTTTAGGATAACAAAAACTACATAGCTATGTAGCTAACTTGGCTTCCTTTTTAACATAGCTAAAGCTAAAGCAAACAATGCTGCATAAGCTACAGAGGAAACCTAGCTACAAAACCAACAAGGCTAAGTTCAAAGCTCATTAAGCTTCATTAGATAAGTGGGTTACATAGCTAGATTACTAACAGAGCTAAGGATAAAGCTAACAAAGCTATGTAAGCTAGGCAGATAACATAGGTAACGTAGGTAATGTAGCTACATAGCAAAAGAAAACAAAGCTTCACAAGCTACAGAGGTAAAATAGCTACATACCTAACATAGCCAGAGGTTAAGCAAGCAAGCAAAGTAAGCTGTGTAGGTAATGTAGATAGACAAATAATAAAGTTTAGACTAAAGCTCACAAAGGTTTTTAAGCTACGTAGGTAACAGACCTGTACCATAGATAAGGCTTAAGCAAGCAAGGCTAAGAACTGCAGCTAAGAGCTACATAGAAAACTTAGTTGCATACTAAATGTAGTTAGCTGAAGTTAAGGCACAAAAGCCACAAAATCTACATATGTAGCAAAAGCAAAGATAGCTAAGTAAGCTACATAAAAAATTAAGCTACATTACTAATGTAGCTTAAGCTAAAGCAGTTGAATTTACACCAACTACATTCAAATGTAGCTTAAGTTGATGTGCTTAAGCTGCACAGAAAATGTAGCTACATAATTAATGTAACTAAAGCAAAGGCAAACTATGCCACAAAAACAACACAAGCAGCTAAAGCGAAAGCAAACAAAGCTTTGTAGCTACATAGAAAATGTAGCTACATAACTAATGAAGCTTAAGCTAAGGCAAACAAATTTACATAAGCTACACAGGAAACGTAGTTACAAAACTAACAAAGCTAAAGCTACCAAACAAAGCAATGTAAGCTACATGGGAAATGTATCTACATATCTAACATAGCTTAAGCTAAAAGGGAAAAGGTATGCAAGCTATGGAGGGAGCGTACCTACATAACTAACATAGCTACAGATAAAGCAAACAATGCTGCTTGGAGCTGTGTAGATAACATAGCTACATAACTAACCTTGTTATAGCTAAATCTCACAAAACTACATAAGCTACCTAGGTAACATAGCTACATAACTAATGTAGCTTAAGCTAAAGCAATGTAAGCATCATATGTAGCATAGGTACATAACTAACAAAGCTAAAGCTAAATCAAACAAAGCTATATAAGCTACCTATCTAACATAGCTACATAACTAATGTAGCTTAAGCTAAAGCAACGTAAGCATCATATGTAGCATAGGTACATAACTAACAAAGCTTAAACTAAACCTAAAGCAAACAAAGTTATATAAGCTATGTAGGAAATGTAGCTACATAACTTATGTGTGAAAAAAAACAAGACGTACTGGTAAATGACATCTCTTCCATTCTGAACAACTGTATATCACAGTAGTGGTCTGCAAGAGGGGGTGTGTGAGATCTGCTCTCTGCAGCCGGACCCCTCTTCATTTTACACATTTCTTCCAGAAGGAAGGTCTGAGTGATGCGAGTTTGCTTAACCAACTTTCACACCCTACCCATTCCCAGGGAGACACAGTGCAACAGTGACACCCGCGAACACAAACCCAGCAGGTAAACAGACGAGCAAGCCGTTATGCCATCCGTTATGTTAGCCCTAACAACACGCTTCACCATAAACATGGAGAATCTGAGGAGCACAAGATGATTCACAGCCTGCAACCTGATCGTCCTGTCTCTCCCCTTTCTCATGGCCCTGTCTAAATGTCAGCATCTGTGTAAACGCTAAGGTAATTCACTCGTCGGCTCCCCGCTGCTCATGTGGAAAGAGCGGAGGACGAGTGAATCACTTTCATATGCATTCTCTTGGATCAGCTGCTACTGCCTCTGATGTTAATTGCTGCACAAAGAGCCATCACATTCAAAGATTTGGTGGTGTTTCAGGAGATAAAAGGTGACTTTGGAGTGCATATTTCTGGTATGTAAACTGCTGCATAATTTCAAAGAAGACTCATGAGTCATTTGTGGTATTCTGACCCCCTCTTGAAGACACATGGTCATTGAGGTTAATGGTGCAATGTAGTGAGTGGATGCAAACTTTGCTGAGCAGAAACGAGAAGAAAAAGGGGAGGCCCCCCAGCAGGGAGACTGATTTCTAAACAGCACCTTTAGAAAAGGAGCACATCCAATCTGTATGCATGAAAAAAAAAGGCGCCAACTTCCCCTAAGCATGACTCAAAGTGAAGGTGCTCAATGAAATAAGATTAAGTAAAACTGAGTATTTCAAAGCCTACACGGCTGGACTTTTTCCACAGACAATAACATTGTCTTCGTGTTTTCTGTGGAATCCAAAAATACCTCAACGAGTTTTTACGTGGCTGTGTTTTTCTGAGGTGACTTTCTCTTGGGTGTTGGTGTGAAAGGAGTTTGATCTACTGAGAAGTTGTCAAAGTGCAAGTAGGGTCATACATATAAGAGGAAACTGGCGACTTTAGCCAAGTGCATCTATTGCTGTGTTTGTGTCAGTTCAGTTTTTCATTAAATTTGTATCTGATAAGTGTAATTTGGCATTGTAAAAACAAACTGAACAAGGGGACTTTCACCAGGGCTCTTTCTGTTTTCATCAGCTGCTGTAACGATGACATCTGCACAAACTCAGTTGACTGAAAGTCAACAAAAAGTTGGCTGAACATTTCATGGGCACTACTGCTGCATGATATACCAACATTTCTGTATTTTTTTTAATTCAAAAAAGCACTGTTCTAGATTTACATGCAAATATAGCTCTGATTCAAGTGACAAACTGAGTATTAAGTGGGCTGGCAGATTTAAAAAGTTTTATGAGGATCTCCACAAGATGGCAGTATGAGCAAGGAAGGGAGGCACAAAGTCAGCAGTGAAGTAGACAAATTCAGTTGTCCATTCAGTTTTACACAGCACAATACTATCTCTGCCTCCTGTACAGGTGAACAGAACAAGATACTTTACCCACAGCCAGCATGTCCTTGTGGGCTCCACATGGGTTATATGAAGGCAGCAATATGGGTCCTATTTGGGTTTGTCCAGGGGTTCCATGGTGGCCCCACCTGTGATTTCCCATGTGAACTGCAACTGTGGAATAGTCCATCAGAGACCCATAAAGACCCCATGTTGAGATCCTTGCAATACTCAGATCTCATAAGGGCTGATCAACAGTTGCCGTTCACATGGGCAATCACTGGACGGGCCACCGTAGAACCCACGTGGGATCCATACCATAGCATGCATGTAACTGACATGCTGATGGCATGTACTCCACGAAAACATGCTAACTCAACCAGCATATGTAGCTCCTTTAGCTGCGTAAGCAACGTAGCTAGCATAGCTAAAGCTAAGCTCACAAGCAGCTATGTAAGCTACGTCAGCTTTGCTAAACCTCCCGTTGCAAAACTGACTTATTCAGTAACGTTAATTGTTAAAAGCTTACAAAGCCAAAGTGAGGCAACGTTTGTGTATCTACTTCTAAAACGGTGAATCCATCGTGCAAAGCTCCCATCTGAGCCATTTGGGTTTGAGCCCGGTTAGAAAGTGACAGGACCAATCAGCGACAAGGGGCAGTACTTTGGGGGGCAGGGAAGTCTTGACGTAAGCAAGCAGCAACAAGAGGTCAGTGCAATCATGGCGGAAGAGATTAGCATGGAAGCTGCTAAAGCGCCAGTTTTATCAGAACTTGGCAACATATCTTCGTAAAAAGAAGAACAAAGACCAGCATTGAGTTGTTTTCTTTTCAAAAACGACAAAAGTCGTGTACTGACATGTCTACAGTCGCCATGGTTCATGTTATGCAGTACTCTATGGAGTTTACTCCTCAGTAGTGGCTACGTCACATTGTTTTGTTGTGACAGAACGTTCATCCGATTACCCTCCGAGTTATTTTCGAAGGCTCTACCCTTTCCCAAACGCTGTGTATGAGAGGTTTACCAGATGGATGTGTTTCACACATCCATCTGGCATGTCAGGTTATGGTACCTGAAAATCACAGCACTTCCATTCTGAAATAGACGGCGTCTCAGAGGGATGGTCTGTGAGAGTTGCTGTCAGAGATGTATGGTCTACTTTGAAGGACTATTGCCTTTGCACTTGAGGTGCAAACCTAACTTGGGGTGCACTTGCACTAAGGCCTGTTTCCTTGTCCCTTGTTGGACCTTGCTTGTCCCCACTCCCCAGTCCCCTGCTGGCACATCTCTCCAAGCCCAACGATGCCTGAGCATTAAAACGTTATCACACTGTGTTACAGTATGATGCAGGCTACAGGAAGCAGGACCTCACAGTTTACAATGACTGAGAAATACTTCCTGGAAGCCAGGAAGTTCAAGAATACATGTAACACTACAGTAAATCTGTTGCACAAAACAGCGTGTACTGTATGCAGTGTGTGGGTAATGAGACATTGCTTGAATAATGACAACTGAATCTGGCACTCAAGTACTTGTCTTCCTAGTCAGTCTCACGTTAAGATCAAGATGGTCTTTGTTATCTGTTGAATAATCCCAGACACTTCCTATCCCAGATATCAGGATCTTTTTTGTAAAGTCTTCATTTAGCTTCATTATTTAAAAGCTTACGGAGCTGTCGTGTGCATTCAGCGCTGACTGACTGACACCATCCTTGGATAAATTCCAATTACTACTCCGTCATACATCCACATTAAAACGCTACACAAGTGAAAAGCTCAGCAGCAGCGAGCGTGACAGAGCCTGTATTTCAGCGGCTGGAATGAGACGGCCTTTTGATGCAGTGCTTTGGAGAGGCAGAGCGGTTTATGTCTATACAATGTGTGACAGCTCAGTATACTGTGGCTGGTTCAGCAGTATAGGCCGCTCTAAATTCACTTTCGGTTGTATCATCATTATTCGTGACTTGGAGCCAAAGCTTTGATTAAAGGGCGCTGTTAAAATCGACGATGGAACTTTATAGCCTTTTACCGCTCAAACTGTTAGTTTAAGGAATCTTTTTAACCCAAACAAAGTGATGGGTTTAAATGAAATAAAAGAGCTTTCGCAGGGCACGGAGATCTCTGGAGCGTGATTCCTGGAAAGTGCTTTCCCATGTGTGGGCGGGCAGATCAGTTGGACGGGAGCAAGTAGCAGCCTGTGCTGGTGTTTGACTTAGGAGAGGGCATACTTTTGAACGCACTCCTGCCAAGTTACAGGCACTCAGAGACCTCCCACAGCTGTCTGACTATTTTTTAACAGGGAGCCTGGGAACGCTGGGTGAGCCTCTCACCTGCAGCACTTTATTTAAATCTGCTTCAGGGGAGTTATGGGAAATATCTAAGATCTGAGCAAAAAACAGAGGATGTGCAGTGAGGGCGGCTGTATAATATTACACGATGGTCAGATAATGAAAATGCAGCCACATAAAAACATAAAGCTGCACACACACGGTAGTGACACGGACCAGATCGTGTAGATAAAGAGATTAAATGACCGTGGGTCTGAGCAGCTATTTTAATTGAAGATTTGCTGATGGAGACATACTGATGCTTAATGGGCCTTTTCTATTCTTACCTCACTACACCCTCACTGACCTTTAGTAGTAAAAATACTGGGCTATAGAGTCACAGCAAACTATGTCACCAACTTTAATAGCATTAAATCAGTCTATTTTATGCTCTGAAATCTGATCCATGGAGCCACATGTAATAGAAACTACTCCTGCATCTTTAAATACAGCTACAAGCAATAAATCAAATGCTTAAACTGTGAAGAAGTGTCAAAGCTTTGCATGCATTTGTGCAAACCTTATTATAATGAGTGGTTTAAGAAAATATTGTGCATATGCATGCATGGTGTTTGCATTTTTTCATTATTCCTGCACCTTAAGGTGAAATTTTGCCCCTCCTGTCATGTAAAAGAATGCCGTGTACAAGCTGCAGGGTGCTATCCGCTGTGCCACTGGGTGCTGTCATGGGTTCAGAGAGTGCAAATTTGTGAATGAAGCTCCTTCCTTTTATGGTGCTGGTGTGAGTTGTCAAGGCAGGGTGAACTTAGCGTGATGGTTTCCTCTCTACGGTTTCAGCTGTGAAGTTTCCTTGTCAATGAGTTGTAAAACCGTCACAGCAGAAGTTCACTCCAGCACACTGTATTTACATTAACTACAGTCACCATGAAGCAGCTCATTGTAATAGATTTAATGTTCATATTGAATTATTCATATTAGTTTGAAGTTGTAGCCTTGCAGTCTGACATATGATGAATGAGTAAACAGTTTTTAAAGGAAATTATCTTATCTGAAACAGTTCCTGTCAGTGATGATTCGTACAGATATGTAGCATAGAGTTTAGGAACTTTACAGTGAATAAATTCACTTTTACTCTTCACTTCAGACTCTAAAAGCTGTGATTGGACCGTTTCTTTCCCGAATAATCCTGAAACCAGGTGTAAGCATCATCTGCAGGTGAATCATTGTTTCAGGTTGTTTTTGCTGCGCTGTAATTATTGTGTTACATTAAAGACATTCCTTCCAACAGTAAACACAAATCAAATCGTTTAGAAGGAAAAAGATCAAAATAGTTTCTACACTACAGTTGTGGCAAAAATGACATCTTTTAAAACCCAGTGCTCCTGTTATGCCTATGAAGATAACAAACCTAGTTCAACATTTCTCACTGTAGTTCATCACACTGACTTTTCTTTGGTGCTGGTGTTTACACTGTTGTATCTGCAAATCATTTGTGTGGTCAAAGCTAAAATGTTAGCGCATTTCTTTTGACTTGCACAGAAAAAGTGAAATTGCAAGTACTGACCTTTAATTATTGGTCACATGATTTCCTCTGACTCACCACGAAGTCCTCTTTTTCAGAGTTTGTCTACTTACACTTCAAGTTTCCACATTTTCTGACTGAAATGTTTGAACTCTTTGGATTGAAAGCTTGATATATTTTGATGAATGCCAAACAAAAGTTTCCTAAAATATTCAAAACTTCAAAATTTTGAAGGGTTCATTAAAGTTCGGCAAAAATTTCAAAAATTCTAAATAAGGGTTTTGATTTTTATTCACAACCAAAATTTTAGAATGTTTTGCACAGGAGTTTTATTTTATCCATTTGATTTGACTTTTTGGCTGAAATTTTCCTTAAATATGCAGAAAAAATTCCAACCTCTTTTTCCTGAATCAATGCTTTCAGAAATGTTGACAAAAACATATAGAAATTAAGTTTTTGACCAATGTTTCTGAAATTTTTGACTGAAATCTTTCACACTTAAACTCCTCAGACTAAAATTTAAAATATTTTTCATAAATGTGCTCATTTGATTTTAAATTCAACAATTTTTGAAAATGGTTTTGACAAAATTTTGTTCACAAACAAGGTTTTTTTTTTTTTGTAGTATGAATTTTTTTTCTGAAATCTTCTGAAAATGTTGCAAAAAAAATCTGTTAAAGATTTCAGAAGTATTGAAAAAAGTTTGATAATTTTGTACAGGGTTAATAATTTTTGAGGATTTCTTTTTTACAAAAGTATGAAAATGATTGTTAAGAGCATTAAAAAATTACAAACCATTTAAGTGATTTAAGAAATGTTGGTGATCATTCATAAAGTTTTTTTTTTTAACAAAATCTTCTGAAATTTTCGTCAAACTTTTCATAAACTTATTAAAGTTTTTTTTAAACTAGGTTAAAACAAAGTTATTTTCAAAATAAGTGTTTAGATCTGTGGGCCTATTTCAGCAGTTTTTATAAAGATATTTGCTAAATGTTTTTGGAAATTTTAACCAACAATCACAAGAACTTTAAGAATAAAAGTTTTAGAAATCTTGATTGTTGATGTGTTGTTAAATTTTTTTGATACAAAGTATGGATACCATTGGTAAGAGTAAAAAATTAAGCACAAGTTTAACCCCTTTTCCAGAAACAAGTGTCTGCATTTTTTGACAAAGTTTGACATGTTTTTATAGAAGATTTTTTTTGACTGAGTTTTTTTAAATTATTGACAAAATTCTTATACATTACACTACATTATATATTTCTAAATGTATTTGAACTAAGGAAACAAACAATGGACATTTTGAAAAAAAGTTGAGAAATCCTGATAAAGTGTTTTTTATTTTTAAATCTTTGATTTTTTTTTTGAAAGTTAAACATCATTTTGGTTAAAGTTTAAAAATATCACTCTAAATTTTCAACATTTTTTTATGAAAGATTATTTGTTTTATTTTTCTTTACCTTAGGTGTATGTGATAAAAGTTCAACATCCTCTGTTTTTAATTTGTTCTGTTCCAGCTGAGCAGGGGAGCAGATGCTTTTCTCTGTGACCAAAGAGCCAATCAGTGCGCTGGATTTGAGAGCAGGTGAGAACTCTCACCTGCTTTCTGCAGAGTGGGCTCTGCTGCAGGTTTGAGGCTCAGGAGGTGAGAATGAGACCGCATGTTTCTCACCTCCTGGTGTAAAAACGCAAACAATGCTGCGGCTGCCGGAGAGTGAGGGATTTAGCGAGTTTCAGATTGTTGAATGGAGGCGAGCAGACCGCTGGCGCTGGTGAACAAACAGAGCAGACACATCAAAAGAGGAGGGCTTGAACTGAGGCCGGACCACTGATGACGAGGTCACTCAGTCGGGACGTTTTTGTTTTCTTATCTGAAATGCTCTTCATGATGATGATGATGATTGAGATGAACCTGCTATGATGGCTGTCAAACCAATCAATCTTCATCCAATCAGATCAGCTCTGTGAAAAGAGAAGAAGGGTCTTTGGCTGACTGTATGTGACCCAGAGATGCTGCCCTCTAAAGTCAAATCATCTCTAACTGCAAACGAAGATGACCCGTGATCATTTCTACCATCAGAGTATGAACTAGAATGACTGGAGTTTACCTGAAACAAGCCGTCTGATTTCCATTTAGGATCCTGGTCAAACCCAGGGAGGATCTAGTTCTCCAGTATGAGCTGCTTTCACACATGCTCCAGACTCATTAAGGTTTTACTGTTTTCAGAGCTGCACATGTCCCAGGCTGGGTGTTGTCCCTTGAGTTTAGCCTGAAGTGTAACTTTCTTATGAATGCGAAACCTTGTGTTTCTCTCTGCTCCCACCCTCACCGTGCTCATCTTTCCCCTCACCTTGTACCTGCTGTGTAAAAACAGAGGACGACATGACGGCCTCAGTTAAACCCACACTTAAACAGTTTTACAGGGCTGTAAAGAACCTCGGCACATTTAGAGTGCATGAGATCACTCCACATGATAAACTTCACTGTGTTACACAACAAAAAGGCTACTTTCTGTCTTCTTTATTCTTGAATCTTAAACTTCATTTGAATATAATCAATGTTTTTTTCCATAGTTTTGACTAAAGAGGCAGAAATTTAAGATTGGAGTTGAAGTCATAAGTTTTGTGGCTAAAATAGAAGTTTGATCAGACCTGAGGAAGGAGATTTCTCTGTCTAAACTGTTAGCTTTACTAGTCAAAGATAATTCTATGGAAGCCCAAAGAGGCCATGCTTTTTATTTCAGCAGAGCATCTGTATCATGAAAACTAAAGTTAACAAGTAACTTTGTCATGCTATTTTTTAATGCTCTTAAAATTCAAGATGTTTAGTGTCTGAGGACAAAAACATTATTTTTGCCTGCCAGTTCTATTTAACATGTTAAAGCATGGACCGCGGAGCACTTCTAAATTTGGTGGGGCCCACCCCCATGCTATGAGTCCATAAACGCACCTTGCGTGCACACAAACACGAGCAAAAACAAACACAACCCTAAACAAGCAGCCAGTGGACCTACTGTCATTACAGTGTTGCAGATTTCCGTTGTTAAGCTGAGTGAAGTCTCTGGCGATCTCCATAACATCCACTGGTGCCAAAATGTCCTTGTGAATGTGAGCACACATCAAATTATTTATCATGACACAATGTAGCAGGCCTTCATCATTTATTTACCTGGTGTTTTTCCCTGGTCATTTTTTTTCTTTCCTTATTTTTTGCTTTTTTGGTCCATTTTTGGTCAGGCCTGGGCCCTACCAGCCCTACTGGTTCCACAGTCCATGTGTTAAAGACCTTAAAGTGAAAATTAATCTGTATTTAGGTTTATTGTATGACAGGTCACTGTGTTATGAACCCCAAAATCAAATTTCAGTCAACTACAACATCTCCAAGTTTATAAAATTAAGCTTCAAAATCATGAAAAATGAGGCAGTAAAATCTGCTCCAGGATGGTGTGGGCGTGTCTGTTGAATGAGCTGAAGCCCCGCCCACTCAGGAGGATTATGATCCTCTCAGATTTAAAAATTGTTACAATCTGAACGTAGACCTTATGATCCGAGCACAGCTGCCTGGTGCTGTACCAGAGAAGAGAAAAAGTCAGTTTCTGGCTCAAATCTCTGTTATGATGTTTTAAATGATCCATAGACCACTGCGGCTGATAGATTTGGCAAATTTACCTCACAATGAAGAAAAAAAACAGCATTTAACTGACTGTTAACTTTCAATAAAGGCAGTGACATCAGCTAAAAAAAGGACTGTACTGAGTTGAACTGCTTTGTGATTTTATATTGTAGTGTTAGAGGGGCGGGGCCATTCCCCACTTACATCATGAGCCCACATATTGGCCCCGCCCACATTAAACCCAGGCAGGAAGGAGGTGAAAAACTTTCTAAGTCTAAATCCAGAATTCAGTCACATGTACATCCCAGTGTTTTCACATGTTTACTGCAGCTTTATTCCAACATACAGTCGTGGACGAAAGTATTGGCATCCATGGAATTTTTCCAGAAAATACACCATTTCTCCCAGAAATTGTTGAATTTACAGATGTTTTTGGTATACACATGTTTATTTCTGTTATGTGTATTGGAACAACACACACACACACACACACACACACACACACAAACAGAAGAAAAAAGACAAAATTGACATAATTTTACACAAAACTCAAAAAAATGGGTCGGACAAAATTGTTGGCACCCTCAACTTAACCTCTTAAAGCCTGAAAACACAAATTATAGCCAGAAAATTCTAATTTTTTGGAAATGAAATTTTTATTTCACTTTCTACTGAAATCCCCAAAAAATCCAAAGTCCATAAAATTTAACAAATATACTATTGGTATCTCATCTATTCGTATTTCTGCTGTTAAAAGTTGCAGAAAGTACCAAAATAGTTGATCCATACCATTTTGGGAACCTTAAAAGCTTTTTCCCTCATTTTTTCTTAGGCATGGTATGTTACTTTTGCAAACAAACCTTGGGCAGAACTGGTAGAATTTAAATGATTTAGACAATGGCTCTTTTTTGTGAATGACAGAAACTAACTCTCGTTTTGAGAGCTGGTTTCCCTTTTCGTTTATTTGACGTTCAATAGACATAAAAAGCCGAAATGGTACCAAATGAAGAGCTGTGTGGGGTTGGCCTCATTACTGAGACGAGCCAAATGATCCAACCAGAAAGAATCTCTTCAAAGAGATGAAATTCCCAGCACTCATTCCCAGATGGGCGTTACCTGTGGGAACTAAGACCAGCGTCTGCAGTAGCAAACCTTGCCAAACTGTAACAGATCAAACCAGACAGCTTGGTTGAAACGCGCCATCAGAGCTTCCTTATATATGAGTTTTTGACTCATTTCAAGTGTTTGTCCTGCAGTTTTAGGGTTTACTTGGTTATTGTGTTTAATTAATCTTCCTTGACTTGCAGTGTTGTTTTATATCTTGCCTTTTATTATTTTCTTTGTATAAGCCCTTTCTGCAATATGACATAAAAACAGATGATAAAGACAGGGTGAGTCGTTTTTATGAAGCAAGTGCACACACTAAATACTTCATTATTTCTCAATGGGTCATTAAAAAACCCTGCAATGTTCTCTGTTTTACTCAGATGAATGATGAGTGTAAACCGCCCTGTTAGTCTTAAACTGTCCCGTTTGTCAAGACTCCACGCTGGTGGGAAACTCATTCATCCTGCACCGATCTGTGGGGGAGTGAGAGCTGCAGGTTTCTGTGTTTCGTGGTTGCTGGGTGGGTATCCCCGCTTCATTCATTACCTGAAGGACTGCAGCGATTCTGTGTGGGACGTGAAGCACGACAGCACATTCCTGAAGCTCTGAATCAGGGAGTGGGAGTTGACAAGAGCTTTGCTTTATTGAGGTGTGTGTTTATTTAACCTCCTTTCTTTATTCACATGAAAGAGGGTGAATTAGAGAGCAACACTTGGTGCAGTTTTCGGATGTGATCACTTTGTGTTTGAGCAACCAGAGCTGCTCAGAGAAATGAGTGTTAAAGGTGACCCAGAGACGCTTGAATGTAAGTTATGAAAGATGTTTGTAAAAGTGACGTGGGAGAAGGATTTACAGTCTGGTGAGCACGATTCATCTCTCAGCTGACGGCAAGTGTGAGGAATGTGTGAAGTCCAAGAAATGAACCTACACACCTGGAAGCTCCACACAGCCAAATGATTACCCAGCTGCCCTTGAGCAAGACTCCTCTCCACATGCCTTAGCAGCTGAAATACAGTGTGAACAGGCTGACATTTTCAGGTATGCTTCTACAAGCTTTCTTGACAAGTGGTGGATGAAAGATAAATATGGCTCTCATATGATCTATAAAAAACAATTTGAGCCATAAATATGTTTGCATAGCTTAGCATTAATACGTTATGGTAAATATCTAATTATAGAGCCAGGACATCATTAGTTAAGCTAAAAAATATCAGATAAAAATCAAACTTAAGAGCATGAACATTGTTAGTCTAGCTTAGCTTAGCATTGAAATACATGATAAATATCATATTTTAGAGTATAAACATTAGCTTAGCTTAGCAAAAAGCAAATTTGCTTAAATTCCAAATGGAGCATGTAAGCGTACCAAAAAACAGTACAGTGAATATTCAGCTTTAGAGCCTGGATAGACTATTAGCATACATTATCATAAGGTGTACAGTTGATACCCAGGTAGAACCTGGAGAACTTTAGCTTTGTGTATCATTAAGTACAGAAAACATGCAATTAAAGAACCATGAAAGCTTAACTTGGAGCCATGAGACCAATCGCATACATAAGCATAAGGCAGTACAGTCAACAGCCAGCTAAGACAGAGGGAATTCAAGCATAGCTTTCCATTGAGAAACAGTACAAGAGAAATCCAACCACATCGCAAGGAGTGACCGTTAGCATAAGGCGGTACAGTTAATTTCCAGCTAAAACCGGGAGAACTTTAGCTTAGCTTATCCTCGGGTAGAGTAAGTATCTGATTATAGAGCCGCATGAGCATTAGCTTAGCTTAGCAAAGACAAAATACGGTGAATATTGAAATAGTTGGTGGAGTATTTTAGCTTAGCTTAAAGACAGAACAACAAATATTCAGCTAAGACCAGGATAGCATACACATAGCATAAGACAATACAATAATATCCAGCTAAAAGGAGATGAACTTCAGATTAGTTTACCATAAAGACACTCTTTAATGGATAGCTGCTCCACTTTAGTTGCCTTTTTAGCTGTCATACAGCTCATGGATTCTTGTGACAGTAGTTCTCATCGGTGTTCTGTGGTACGGGTCATCTGGATGACGTCTTGAAGCCCCTTGTCGTCAACGATGTCCATGGTCTGCAGTCTCTGGTGACCCATTAGCGATTGCATTAGTTAGCTTAGATGTTGCTGTTTTTGGGGACAAATCGAGTGCGCAGGTGTAGCTTGACGTTATTGCTTGATCCTGTGTCATTGTAAGCATCTTTGCTAACGTTAGCTATCATGGCTTACCCGTGTTGTTGTTAGCATCTTCGCTAACTTTAGCATGTTACGTTTTGCCTGGAGGTGGTACTTCAGACTTGTTGTACTTCGGTGTAAAGACAATTCATCACCGCAGTATGTACACGCAACTTTTGTTTCATCCAGACCTCCATTAGGCAGCTTTTTAAATCGAAATTTGCTGTGAAGCAGACCTGGGTCTGTCTCCTCACTCATCACTTCTGGCTGCATTTGACCCACCTTTAACCTTTTCACCCCGACACGTAAACATCCGCCCAGGAGGACTACGGGAGGAAGTTGTGGTCAAACTTAGTCATATGATTAAACTGCATATTATATTTTTAACACATTAAGATTTCCAGATTAATCACGAGCATATAAAACTGTATATAAACTCTAAAGACCAAGGAGAGACCATGAGCATAAGGATAGGTTAGCAATCCCTCACATGGTTGATATCCAAATAGTGCCCAGAGAACTTTAGCATAGCTACCATAAACCCACAGTGTACCACTCAGCTACAAAGTAAGGAGAGATCATTAGCATACCTTAGAATGAGACAGTACTGTGAATATTCAGGCATAGAGTCAGGTGACAGATTGTGGCTCAGGTAACATAAAACCATTCACAGGCAACGTAGCTGCTAGAACACAAATTAATATGATCTGTAAAAACATAAAGGTTTATTTAATGGTGGGTAACACAGACTGTATAAAACATGGACATGACCTTAGTGAAGCCACCTATTGGTCAAGCTGAACAGAGATGGTTGCCTTTTGTAAATACCTTCTTCACCTAACTTTCATTCAATCTATTTATAGGCAACGCCTGGCCTTAAACCTCAACTCTTAACAATAATATGATAAAAACTAATGGGTAGTAAAAACTTGCAGTGTGGACTAAAAGAAGAAATGAGCAGTAGAGACAAAAAATGTGTTTATTTCTTGCTGTAGACATGTTTATCTCTGCTGTAAAAATGGGCTTTTCCTACTGGCTCCTATTAGTATTGACTCACTTTTGGAGCCAGCCTCAAGTGGCCACTCCAGGAACTGCAGTTTTTTTTCTCACTTCACTATTGGCATTATTTTTTCAGCAGCGCTTGCTGCTGGTGGGTTATGTGCTGGAATACAGAACCAATTACAAATCCTGTTTGCATGTACTTCCAAGTAGAGAGGATGGGCAAGATCAGAGAATGGAGACAGATCTGGTTTTAAAAATTTCTCTCTGCAAATTTCAAAAAACAAAGAGCCGTCTTTAGTTACCAGCAGGGCAAAAGTCCAGGAAAGCAACAGAGGGTCATTATATCACCTGTAATGCAGTTCTATAAATCACTGGCTATCATATGAGGGCAGTTTACCTCTACATGACTATGAATAAACATCTGCATTTAATGATCAAGTTAAGTGAAGTTAATGATCTGCTATTTGGCCTTGTCTCTGAACTCTCTCTTACATCTAAAGATGCTATAAAAATCAGAGCAGCAGTAAAAAAGAAAGTCTTAATCCTGGGAGTCCTTTATTGGTTAACCAACCAGCTGAAAGTCTGGGAAATGTCACTGTTGCTACCAGAGGATAAATTATTGTCAGATGATAGGATAAAAAAAATGCAGCCACTCCCCTGTAGTTGTCTACAGATATTTGCAGGAAAAATCAGATGCCTCTTTTTCTTTTTTTTTTTTTTTTTGCTTTCTGGTATGTTTTCTTTAAATCTGTCAACATTTGCCTACCACCATCCAGCTAAGTATAAACGGACTGTGTTTGACTACTCTTGCATATTTGGTGCAACCCAAAATAGCCTTGGACATCCTAGGGAAAAACTAATTGGGTCTAAATTTGTGCTTACTAAAAGTCGATGCATTTCATTTGTATCCATTTTATCTGGAGCCTGTTAATTCTTAATCTGGTTTACTTTAATTTGACTTATTTCATCAGACACTTTTTAGGTTTTAATTCCATTTTGTGTCCCTCTGTCTGTAGTACAGGTGTTTTCAGAAACAAACGGATGGGAATTGTGAGGGACACCAGCTCATTCATAAAGCACTACCTCTGTGTTGTGGTCAGGATGTCATAACAAGTGCAGAAACGGTGTGTCGTGTTCCTAAATGACCCCTGTGAGAGGTGTGGGAGTTCACATGATATGCTGTCACTCTCTGCAGCTGTAAACAGGATGCAGCGATGCAGAACACCAAGCACCAGCCTCACCTTAAGGTGTGAGCTTCACCTTATTTTACTCTGAAGGGAAAAACCAGGCATGAGAATCTCCAAGAGTGAAACATTTATTCACATAAAGTGTTCAGTTTCACAAAACAGTATAAAGTGCTAGTAAATACACCCATGTGAACATAAATTCAAGTAAAAAGCGTGCCTTAAGGAAACATCTGCAAAACAAATGAGTTTTTCTAACTCATCATGGTCACACAGTGTTGTACTGTGAAGTCTAAACATATTCCTGCTAAAAGAAGTCTCATGACTTTAGCTGTCAGCATGCTCAGGTTTCAGTTCACTTCTCTATTTTTCAACAAGCATGACTGTAAAGAAATAAAGAAACCTTTAAACTCATTAATTTATATGTTCTTTTTGTTTAGGAAGGACTTCTGGACTTCAAAGATTGTGTCCTGACTCACTTGATCACTTCTATTCCCTTTATGGAAAGCTGTAGGTAGTGGATGACAGTATAATTGTCAGTGCTATTGGTTGTCAGGGTAAAACCCACAGGGTTTTATGCAGCTTTCCCATTAGGCATGATTAGGCGCTATCACACTTTGCCCGAGCACAATTGCTCCCCCCTCCCCATCTCACCTGCTAGTTTGCCAATCTGACTGCTTTGTAATGATGGATGAAATCTATTAAAAGGAACCCTGCATGATCACACAAATTCATCTTGTTGGATAGATTTTTGTATCTCTCATATGTATATTAAACTAAAAAACTCACTAGAATTCTGCATTTTGTTTATAAACTCAAATTACTCAAAATGCAGATATCTAGTGAGTTTTTTAGTTCAATACACATATGAGAGATATAAATATCTATCCAACAAGATAACTTGTTTGATCATGCAGGGTTCCTTTTTAAAGTGCTCTTACTGATAGGTGCTGCAAGTGATCCCAGCATGCTTTGTGAACCAAAATCAGAATCAGCTTTATTGGCCAAGTATGCATAAACGACAAGCAATTTTACTCTGGTAAGCTTTGCTCTGAAAGTACAGGAATAAAACATTAAATGCAAAGATATTTTCAAAGTTTAGAAAGTTAAGTAATGTAAAAGATTTTGTTGGTATTGTTTGCAGTAAAAAGAAGTCCATGTACATTGTTAGTATGGTTGTAAGAAGTGCAAAGGGTGCAAAAACACTGACTAGACATGATGAGAAGTATAAAGTATACAGGATGTATTTTAAGGTAGTTGACTAGTGCAAAGTGAGGTGAAGCATTTTACCACATAAAATTAAAGTTACAGTGAATAGACTGATAACTTACAGCATTTGAAAACAGATGAAATTAGTAATTTGAATTTAAGTAGATTGGGATTATTACATACTTTACATTTGATTTTCCAGCTGGCTCCACGGATAGCAAACTGTGACAATGACTTCATGCTGACCAACACGGTATCATGCTGAGTGTCATATACTCTACTCCCCAGGGCGGACGGGCCTACCACTTCCCGTGTTTTGTTGCTCTGATTGGCTTGTAATGAACATGATGGACTGTGCGTTCATCCAATCAGACTGCGGAGTTTGTTGAAACATTCTACCCCTCCTTATAACCCTGGATGGACTGTTAACCAGAGGGTTGTGAAATACATGTATATGTGAAACAGTCATCACTACACTTGTGTTCACACTGATCAAGTGAACTAGACTTTGAGGTCAGGAACACTTAGATTCAAGCCTGAGTCCCTACTGTGAAACTGACCTCAGAGCCCAAACTCCAGTGCATGCCAAAGAAATGCTACTTGTTTAAACAGATTTTAATGTACTAGTGTATCTCAACTAGAAGAAGGATGACTTTGCATCTTATTTTTTCACATTTGGCTGTGGTTGTGGGATGATTCATTCAGAAAGGCCCCTCTGTCACACACACTGAATGTGAAAGTGATCACTGTCCCTTTAAGCAGAGAAGCGTGACAGTTGTAACACTGGGTACTTCCCGACAGCACAGATCACCACAGGGGCCTATTCAGGGTGTCTTGAGTGTCCTCTCTCAGAAAGGGGGAAGTGGAGAGTATTAAAACCATGCAGTATGTGAGGCTCAGTGAAACCAAATCGACTGCTTCCACCTTCGTATCCTTCCCATTCACATCGCTCTCCTCACTCCTCTGCGATGCGAAAGCTGCATGATGGTCTGCAACATCTCCCACCCTGCAAAACAGAGAAACAACACGGCATGTTCAAGTACAGAAATGACTGCATGTCCGCTTAATTCTGTCATAATGCAAGTGAACCAGAAAAACTTTGAGCTCTTAAAATGAGCAGCTCCTTTTCATTATGCACGGCTGTGACATTCAGACTATCAACACTCATCTGTGTTCACATTTTCAGTAAAAAGATTCACACAACAGTTGGTTTATCTGATTAGATTGGTTGAGTGTTAAATATCTTGAAATGCTTTTATTTCATAAAAGAGTCAGTGAATAGAGAATGACTGCTACTTTTGTTTCTTTTTTTGTCTGAAAATGTATTTGCATATTATTTCCCCCTTTGTTCCACTATGAAGTGGCTGAAATTGAAAACTTCGCAGTAAATTTAACAGTGGAACATAAAAAAAAGCCCGAGTAAAGGCAGTAATTCATTTCAATGACTCAAAGACAACAAAACAAACGACCCGTAACACCACATCAAGCTGTAAAAATCCCTGAGTGGGCTGGACTGAAACAGCTTTAGTTCTTTGAATTCAAATCTATTTTTTAGGAGGTGCTGTTTTTTTCACCCAGACATTTGCCTTTAGATATTTACAGCATCACTGTCACATTAGTCAGCTTATCAGATCAGAATAAGCAGAGTTCTTTAGGGGTGACTCCAGCAGGTGGTTTATTACATTTACCTTATGCACTTAATGCTAGCTTACATAGGGAGTCTGTGCTGTGATTGTAAAGAAGAGGGGTCAATTAAAAAGTTCATGGTTAGCTCTAAGCCTCTAGTTTCTATTATGTTACGGCTGCAAACAATGATTACAGACCCTTTAACTGTGCTGGAAGCACCCAGAACTTCAATTTCAGAGCCCTTGTTCCAAGCACCTATAGAGGTTAGTAAAATTAGGGGTCTGAGGGTCAGATCATTGGCCTGGCTGATTTCTTTTAATCTTGCAAAGCTGATGGTTTTTACCAGATTCTATTTCTGTCATCAGGAAAATCCATCTTGTACAGCTCCAATCTGAAACTTTTGTGCCAGATCTGAGAACATACCTGATCAATAATCCTCATTTGGGAGAATGAGGTGGTAGCCACAGGTGGGATTTAGTTGTTCTGTAAGACAGTATGCATTGGCTTCTGCCAGAGTAGCATTTAACTGGGATGTGGCTGTAGTATAGCTGAAGCACTGCCGTGATCTCTGGATCAGGAAAAACTGTTCTGTGGTCAGGTAAGTCAAAATCTGAAACAAAAAGATGCCATTTCATGTGGACTAAAGAGGAAAGAGCTTGCTATCAGCGCACAGTTCATAAACCTCCATCTATGAAGGGCTGGGGTTGCATTAGTGCCTATGGCATGGGCAGCACATCTGGAAAAGCTCTATCAATGCTGAAAAGTTGATAGAGGTTTCAGAGCAACATAATGCTCCCATACAGACAATTTTTTTTCAGTGAAGGCCTTGCATATTTCAGCAAGACAATGCTAAAACACATACCACATCCATCACAACAGCATGGCTTCACAGTAGAAGGGTCCAGGTCATGAACTGGCCGACCTGCAGTTCAGACTTTTCTCCAATAAAAAACATTTGGCACAACAGCTGGAAAAATCTAGCAAAGAAGGACTGTTGAGCAGCTTGAATCCTACATCCGACAAGAATGGGACAACATTCCTCTCACTAAACTCCAGCAACTGGTCTCCTCACTTCCCAGACGTTTACTGATTGTCGTTGAAAGAAGAGGGGATGCTACACAATGCTAAACATGGCCCTGTCCCTGCTTTTTTGAGATGTGTCGCAGACATAAAATTAAAAATGAGCAAATTATTTTTTCACAAAATGGTAAAATGTCTCAGTTTCAACCTCTAATAGGTTGTTTAGGCTCTAATGTGAATAAAATATGAGTTTTTTGAGATTTGAGACATCTTTGCATTCTGTTTTTATTTAGATTTCGCACAGTGCCCCAACTTTTTTGGAAATGGAGTTATAGAAGAGACTGAAACCATTATTTGGGGATCAAAGATTGAAAAGTTATTGTTTTTTGACCGACCTATACTCTCATTCCTTTAAATATGTGGTTAAAAGATACAAAAACTGTTCAAACTAATAGAATTCCCTCAAATAGCTGCTGAGTCTACAAGCTAAATAAATGTTTGCTTTCCAAAATACTGCATAAGCCCTGAATTAAACTGAAACTACACTAATAAAGTGACAGTTAAACGTATCTTATTTCACTGGGGCTTTGTTGCAGCTCATCATTATTCAAAATAAAAGTGGTACTGAGGTTTTCATTCATCATCAGTGTTATTTCCTTGAATTTCACACCCAATGAGTAACCTGCGGGTTTTACACCACAGTCAGTTACACCTCCAGTTGGGTTTAAAGGGTTAAATCATCAAGTGGTTCACTCACATCGATCAGCTCAGTGAATCAGAGCTCATTTCATCAGACATTGAGTCCGTAAAGCAGCTGACTGTGTAGAATAATCTTTGGATGTGAGGCTGAAGGGAACTTTCTCACAGAAAAACAACATTAACCGCTCTACCTTTACCTTTGAAATCCTCCTACACTGCCTGTCACTGCACCTCAAGCTTTCATATGTGGTAGGGAAATTCTCTCTGAAAAGCGTAAATGCAAAACATGTAGAAGGTGTGGAGTCACCTCTGGTTTGAGTAGGCTGTTATAGGAAAATATAAAGATCAATATTCACACCAGAGGACAATAACACCTATAATGACAGAATATCTTAGCCTTGCAGTGACCTTGATTAAGCCTGAGTTTGAAATTTGTCAACAGTATTGATAACTCATAATCACTACCTTTCTTTGAATTGAATTCTTTGAATTGAGGCATAATTTTCATGGATGAACTTCACATATATAGAGAAAAGTCGTTTTTAAAGTGCTGCCTTATGTTACCAGCAGGTGCAAGTTGCACATGCAAAGCATTGTAAGAACCTGATGCAGCGTGAAGCCAGAAGGCGTTTAAAACACATTTTCTCCTTTAATGTGTGAAATTCAGCCACAAAAATGAAACAATGCTTTACTGTACAGTACCTTCACCTTATGGAGTTCAGTTTAACTGAAAAGACAAGAAGAAGAAGGTAACAGAGATGGGCAAAGTCTGATGTTCTGTCGGGTCGTCGCTTGAACGGATTCAGTGTGGCTGTACCGTCACTGTCACGCACACACTGTGCTTTGCAGAGATGGTAATAAAAACAGAGTCTCACTCGGCGTGGTTTCTGTTTTGTCATAGCCACACCCACTCCAGAGAAAGTCAATCCACTCCGATTTTTAAAAAAATGCTACAATCTGAATGGAGGAGTCATCTATCAGCTCTGCCGGATCTGTCAGCTCGCTGTCAGATCTGACAGTGTTGATCAATGATGATTAGCATTGGAGGCTTTTACTGAGACAGACTTGGCAGGAATAGACTGTGTCGATCTACTGATACTTTATTAAACTTTAGAATCACAACGTGGTGACTGTATTTGGAAATTAGAGGTTGGTGTCACAGCACCGCAATTCACCCACGAATTGTAGCACAGAGCAAATCTCTCCCTCTTCAGTCCATCAGAGCAGTTTCACTGCCCGCGCTCCAGTCCAGCGCGTCCCTGGAGCGCCACTCCACTCTGCTTCATTTGAGATACGCTGCAGGTCTATTTTCAGCACCGGCTGCTGTCAAACCACATCAATTCCCGTCGATCAGAAAGCTCCAAACAGGAAGTCACAAGCGTAGAATATCCGGTTCTTTCAAAATACAACAAAATGCACAGACTCCCGATCGTGAATCATCTCTATATCAACATTACGTCTCATCCTGCAGCGAGAGCAAAGGGTCACGAGGAGGTCTGTGGGTCACAGAGCTACAACGGTGCCATTGATGAGGAAAAGTTCACTTTTGAGGACATTTAGCCAAAGAATTTAAATAAAACCATGGATCCTTTAAGCAAAGATGAACCTTTTAAGTTCCTCATGTACTCACTCAATGGCAGAAGCAATAATATCATGGACTTATAATAGAAAGGATGATAAATTAACCCCAAAAGGTAAAATAGTCAGCTGTTGACATACTATTCCTGTGTAAACTCGCAGTTCTCCCGTGATCTCTGATCTGGGCTGTGCGCCACAGTGCAGTGCTCTAAACAAGCTTCCAGTGGGCGAGGTCGCTCAGCTTCCATCGGAGCATGCTCCCTTACATAGGAAGAGGGATCAGACATGAGGGATTGAACTGTCCTGCTTTTCAGAGAGACAAAGCCGCAGTCTGCTTCTTTTATTTGTCCAGGACTAGAGACGAGTGAAATATAGATTTAAACAAACCCTTCAGCATGTAAGATGTTTGTTCCTTCTGCATTTGGTTCAAGTAAAGGATAGAGGCACACTCCAATTTTTGATTTTCCTTTAAAGGGACTGTAACTTGAGACTTTTACTTCAAAGTCCTGTTTAACTTACTTAATTTTAAGGAAATACTGGTGCGAAAAATACCAGAATACAGAAAAAAAATCTGAAGTTCAAAATTTCCTGGGGGACACAAATTTAGATCATGGAAACTAAAATTATCTCCAGGTGTAGCATGCCCCAAAATCTCCTTTGTACCTCAGGGTCTCTAAAACTCTGCGTACGGCCCTGTCTTCAAACTTTGCACAAAGATGAACTGATGTGTTTTTTGGGCTAAAGGTCTAACATAAAGGTCATGGAGCTCATGTTCATCCCTTGCTCTTAAATGGGATATCTCAAGAACGCTTCGACAGATTTCCTTCAAACTTTTCATAAAGCTCGACTACAACTCAAGGATGATCTGGTGAGATTTGTGTGGTCATAGGTCAAAGGTCAAGCTCACTGGGCCTCACGTTTATCTCGTGCTTTCCAGGCCATTTTTTTGAAAGTGATATCTGAAGGACACTTTTTTCAAACTCTGCACAAATGTCCACTCTGACTCAAGGATAAACTGATTGTATCTTGGAGGTCAAAGGTCTTCAAGCATAATGGTCACCTCATGCTGATAACAAATAACACAATCACAGAAACTGGCCATTACATTTGATCACTGGGCAGTATCTCTGATTGGTTGTTAGTGACAAGAAGTCACATAATTTTGGGGCCAAGAACTTCCATTTTTGTTAGCATATTGTGGCATTGTTACAAAGCTTTACATTGTCTGTACAATGTTGATACCAACAAAGCACACTGGATTAGAGGGATTAAATGAAAAACAATAAAGAGGAAGAAGAGACATCCTGATGTTTAATCCACTTCTATGGGTTAAGCAACAAATAAGTGAAGCCTATATTCCTTATAGTGAGAAATAATAAATGAATAACAGAGAGGAAAAAAGCTGTGGCTCTTTAAATCAAAATAAATCCATTTATATTCCAATAAAAGCTCACACAGACTTATTAAGCCCCCACTGAATACCTGTGAAGGTTTTCTAAATAACAACCACCCCAAACTGACTTGTGAGCCTACAAAGTCTCTGACACGATTCACACAGAGGTCGACATCTCAGGCAGCTGAGGGGCTGTAAAAGCGATGATGCCACGTGTCAGAGAAAACATATTTCCAGTTGACTGTCATAAAAAAAATCAGAAGAATGTGGGCGAGGTTGTAACATAGACGAGCCTTCTGGCACTGCGCCTCCTCTCACGTGATCCTGATCTCTATTTATGGGGGTTTGGTATCTGAGAGCTGAGTGGCTAAAACTGGACTCTCAGATGAAATCATTCACATGAGCTTTTTCAGTGCAGCAGCTCTTATGGGTCAGAATTTGTTCTGCACTTTTATTTATGAATGGTTGGTATTTTTACACAGACAGGAGAGGTCATGGCTCCTGCCGTGACTCTGAAATCTTTAAGCAGGTCAGTCACTTGATAACACACTCACAGGGAAGGTCTTCAATCAGTCCCAAAGAGCGGACTGGCTGTCCTCCATCAGGACTCTGAGGTTGTGATAACAGACAGGACATAAAATCAATTTAGACAGGACTTTATTTTTCAGAGGAGGAATAAGGCCAGGATGGAAAGGAACAACAGGATGCTATCAGTGCTTTCTCTCTCTCACTAGGCTAGCTTTGCCCCAATCTCTCATATTTAGATTAAATAAGAAACAAGTCCAACCATTTTCATTCTACATGTACAGATTTATTTAAACCAGGGGGCCAATTTTGGAAAATAACCATTCAAGATCACTGCATAGTGTTGCCACAAGATCTGTGCCACACTTTCAGGAATTCTTGTACATGCCGGTTCAAAAGTTGACACTCAGGGTAGTCTTGTACAAGGACATGAAAACTGCACATTAACTACCAAAGTTCAGTTAAGTTGACCAGTGTGAGTGCTCTGTACCTTCTTGGCCCTGGCATGGATAGAAGAGGCAGGCAATGGCACAGAGTGATCGCCCACACTGATGCACAAGCATGGATCTGCTGTTATTTTTAAACAATATGACTGCTCCACAATCATTTAAGCAATGGTGGGGTTGTAGAGAGCATATCTGACCAAAAAGTTTTACTATGATGTTGTCCGTGTCATTTTTCCATTGTGCTGACTCTGTGACCACCTGTCTCGTAAACTATATATGCATAATTACGATATGATGCTGTATCTGTAGGCCTGGTTGGGCTTAAAGTAACGTGAGTGCAGGCCAGCAGCATTGTTTGAAGATGACTGGATACTACGCACGTTTTTGGATTGATCTGCTCTACATGGATTGATGCAGTTTGGCGCTGGGCGCTGCCAAACCGTGGCAGGGCCAGACCGAAGTGTGAGCAGTGGGACTGCGCTGATTAACTAGAGAGGGTGCTATCTCCTTTGAAGTACGAATCACTGGCTGATTGCAGCACAGCTGTTAAAAGTGGAAGCTGGAGGTCAGAAACACACATGGCCTGGTAGGTACGGGCCAGTCAGTTATAAACTATATCAATTCAAAAATATTCCCAGAGAAAACAGACTTTGTGAGTTGTGCTATTTAGCAGATGTAGGAAGCGAGTCCCATTTTCTTTTGAATTGTACTAAGTATGATGACCTACGAGAAGTATTGCTCTGTAAACACAACATGTCAAAACCCTGAAATTCTGCAGTCACTTGCAAAAACTGCAATGACTTGATGTGTTTAAATTTGCTATTTTTGTTCCTAAAGCCTGGAAAAGAAAACAAGATACTTTATTCAATGAAGCTTAGCATTAATTCATGCAGGACATGGTAATCATATGCCCAGCTGTGATCAGCTGATGGCCAGCTGATCCCAATTATTGCCTCCCAGCTCCCATAGCCAATCACAGCTCTTTCTCTCAACACAGGAGTGCATTTAAACGTGACGTGCTTCTCGCTAATCCCTGCTGCATTAATGCTGATGCACCACACTGCTGCTGCTGGCAAAGCTTAACCTCCTCCACCCCAGCCTCCTCCTTTATATACAATGGCCCTGAAGGCCAACACAATTAATATTTCAAAAGTGCAAAATACATTTCACAAAAAACACGGAATACATCTCACAAAACATAAATTACGGAGCACAAAATAAATCTCACGGAGCATGATATATATTCCAGAAAACCGGAAAGGGTCGGACCCTGGTACTTGTCTGTGATTGGACAAAACCCAAGTCATTTCTTGTTTCCAGTGGATACCACAATAGCCGATCTAGCGTGAAATCTAAAGTGTTTACCAGGATATAAGAGGACACTGAGCTGATATTAGGCTTTAACAAGCCTCAACCCGACAGAACACCTTTGGGATGGATTAGAGTGGAGATTGAGAGCCAGGCCTTCTCGTCCAACATCAGTGTGTGACCTCACAAATGCGCATCTGGAAGAATGGTGAAAAATTCCAATAAACACACTCCTAAACCTTGTGGAAAGCCTTCCCAGAAGAGTTGAAGCTGTTATAGCCGCAAAGGGTGGACCGACGTCATATGAAACCCTGTGGATTAAGAATGGGATGTCACTTAAGTTCAAATGCGAGTCAAGGCAGGTGACCAAATACATTTGGCAGTATAGTGTATTCAAACCAAAATCTGAGAGGTTTACTGACAATTTCCCTTCATTTTTTCACTGGACAATGCTAAAATAGAAATTTAATCTCAAATCTCAGTCCAAAAAACACAGCAGTGATTCCAAGTCTTAACTACAGCAGCAGGGATTTCCTTTTCTATTTCTCCAAAGTTTATCAGACACAATTTCAACACTTCTTCAACAGAGGCTCAGTTTAATTCCAACACACACAAATGCTGAACCAGCATTTTAAAATGATTAAAAGGAGAAAGTAACAGGCACATTAATAAAATGAACCAGCCTTGTATTAAATTTGTAAAGTTCTCCCTCTCCTTGATAAATCTGTTCATTGTACATTGGGTCACGGTGTATCATGTAGAACCCGAGATCTGCAACGAACTGCTCCCAACTCGCTGAATAAAAGCAACGTCAGCTCCTTTGAGTCACCGGTTACTAAACTCGTCCATCTCCAGCTGCTCCACATCTCTGACTGAAACGTGACCCGGCAGGAATGCACAGCAGCGTCCACGCCAACAAGCGGCTCGTCCAGCTGCTCCGACGAGGACCTGCGACCCGTCTTTCATCGAGGACAAGCTCATTACCCAGAAACCTCTTGACCAGACTGACAAACATGAGGGTCGACGGGCAGCTAAGGTAATCCTGGAGGGGGGGTGAAAGGTCTGACCTGGTCTGCTCAGGGTTTGAGAGACCACCAGGGTGAGATCTTAAAGACGTGGTTACAAAAGAATCACTTTGGAAGTATTTTCATTTTGCAGATCTTGCATATTGAAGATGTTGGGTAAGGATTCCTCTTACTTCAGGGATTGTAGGCTGTAAAGTGTTCCCCTTATCTTTGCCTTCACTGGAGAGAAAGAAAATAGCCTTTTTTAAACTGGCTGCTACTAAAATATTCTAAAAAATAACATAGAGTTTAAAAAACAACTATTTTCAATAAGAAATTAACAATTCTGATTGAATTTTTTCAAACACTTTCCAAAATTTCAACTTTCCTGGAATATTTATCAAGATAGTGCAAAAATGTTACAATTTGAAACTATGATTCGAGGTTAGATTCTCTGTGCAAGACCGGCCCAATGTGGGACATAGCCTGAAGCTGGGTCAGGTCAGGATCCAGCCCACTGCCTTAGGCCCAGGCCGGGTTGAACTTGAAGGGAGTCAGACATTGCAGATTAAATTTATTGTACCCTGGATATCTTAATTCTTGTCAGTATTTCTTGCAGCAACCTTAAAACAACTCTTCTCTGTGCTGGGCAACAGCACAAACTACAACTAGAGATGAGATTCTCAGCTTTGCCACCCACATGTAATGATTAATAAGTAATAATACACAATGTTAGTAATAAATTAGAAAAAAAAAACTCAATTTACTAAACATTTTATAACTGTTGGTTGCACAGATGGCCTAGTGATCTAACGCGCTACCCATGTGCGCAGGCAGCCGGGGTTCAAGTCTGGCCTGTGGCCCTCTGCCGCATGTCTCTCCCCACTCTCCCCTGTTTCTGAGTCTATCAACTGTCGTCCTCTCTCTAATAAAGGCCCAAAAATAGATGTTAAAAAATAAACATTTTATAACTGTTTTCCATACATGCATGTCTTTGACATTATCCAAGACAGCCTGGCTGCAGACACCCCCTCTTGCAGACCACTGCTCTGAGACGTTGCCTCTGTCAGGACAGAAACACATGCTCAAATGTTCAAAATAAAGTTAAGTTAAACTTCTGGGTAGGGTTAGGGAAAGGGTTAAGGCATGGGTTAGGAAACCAAAAGTCCAAGTTACAAACCTGACCTGCAAAACCTAATTACAAAAAGTCAAATAAACAGTCTGCTTACAGGAATAAAAGCATGAAAACAGTCAAGCACAGCAAATGTTGCTTATGCTAGCAAAGCTATGTTAGCTGCATAAGCTACGTGGGTAACATAACAGAAGACGGTACACTTTTTACAACATTTTTCGCTCATTTATTCAACAAGCTAACGTTAGCTCGTCTGTGCTTGTTGTCAGACCGACCTGCATTCAAACGTACTCTCCTCTTGGTCACGCAAACAACTGCTCCTCTCACCCTGTGACTGTTTATTCCTTTCCTGCTCAAATTTACATTTAAGACACGAAGTGGGGCAAATATCATAGATTACATGAACACCTGACAGTCTACCACTGTTGCTTTTTATCCGGTCACGTCTCAGGACAGAATATAATCAAAAGTTTCGCCGGAGATTTTACGACAACGAGCTAGTTTTAGATTGCTAGCGTCTCATCTCAATCATGAGAAACGACTCTGGATGAATATTTCTCCACAATATTACTGTGAATCATCAGATTATTACCAGAGAAGTACTAAACTAAGTAAAAGTAAAGTTTATCAGCCGTCTGTGTGTGGCATTAACAGATCTGCACCATGCCAAGTGACTGAATAATTAAACAAAACAATTGATAAACAAATTAGTTGCCAATGCTTTTAATCATCGATTTTTATCGATTCATTGTTGCAACCCTATTATAAACCCATATTCTATGCACCTAAAATAGCTGTGTAGCTAATGTAGCTTAAGCTAACAAAACTACATTAGCTATGTTGGCTACCTTAGCTTGAGCTACATTAGCTTCATGGCTATGTTACTAATGTAACTAATGTAGCTATTAAGCATTAGCTACAGTTGCTAAAACTCACGTTGCTCAAGCTAACACAGCAGCAATGGCTTACTAAGTAAAATTAACCATGTTGCTAGCATAATAGCATAACTATGTTAGCTTTAGCCAAAGCTATCATAGCTAAAGTGAACCTCTGTTGGGTCATACTTCGATCCTATATACTTATATACCATTGGTTCCCAACCCCACCCCTTAGGGGGGATGCCAAAGATCTCAGCCGGGGGGGGGGGCTGTCTGCTCTGTGGTTCTCAAAATTAGATGTACATATATATTTATTGAATCATGATTAGCAACATAATGTTAAGTCTTAAAGTTGCTTCGCTTTCCTCCTGACAGAGGTGGCATCTCACTGTAGTGGTCTACAAGAGGGGGCGTCTGAGAGCTGAGGTCTGCAGCCAGACCCCTCTCACATAATCAGGGAGGAAAGCTATTTAAAAATGGCACTGCCAGCCTGTTCAGCGAGCACACAGTGAAATAGTGTGGAGGAGAACCAGTGAGGGAGAGGGAGGACAGCACGCATTACACACAGGTGGAGAAAAAGAGAAGAAAATCCTTCAGCTGATCATCTGTTATCACGCGACTCAGTTTACCAATGAAGTGAGTGAAGAACAGTGCAGACTGTGCAAAGTGGTGTCTGTGCGCCTGCTCCTCATCCTCACTGCTCTGCTTATCATAAACAATACACAGGCCATGTCCATCTCATCTGAACAGATACGTCTTTAAAAAACGCTGGGTTTCAACAAGGCTCTGGCTCAGTTAATGTGACTTTACGAATCAATATAATTCTTTTATTTCAATTCTCTGACAGAGTATACTTTTTTTTTCTTTTTAGTCTATCAACATCAGTACTCCTCTATAATTTTAAGGTCACATGGTTCATTATTAAAAAAGGTTGAATAGGACTTGTCTCATTGAGTTGAATTGTCCTTTTTTATTTAATAGTATCATGAGGGGTATGGTGACATCCCTATCCAGGGGAATCTCATCACTCCTGAAAGAGTGATGCTGCGTTCAAAGCCAGGCCGTCCTCGAGTGCTCCAGCCTCATTAGCCATCCGTGTTTGAGAGATTTACCCACTGACACGCTGACCGACAGCTGCTCCAGAGGGGAGCCAGCAGGGAAAAAGGAGCTGCTCGCTAATGGGGCTCTTCCTAAAATCATCATTTACAAAGCAGAGATTTCTCTTCTTGCATGCTTCTCTCTCTGCCAAACTAGAGATAAATTGGCACGGCTTTTCTGAGCGGCTCTTTGTACTGAGTCAGCATTGCTAATGTTTCCCTTCACACAGCTGCTGGTCTCATAAAAAAGTCATTTTTCTGCTGCCAAAGACCACACATATGAAACACGGGGGACTTTTTAGCACTCTCTTCCTGTCTGTCTTTCAGCGTTGTGAAAAGATACAAATGAGGAGAAATGAATGCACTTTTTTAGGCCTTTGAAAGTGCTTCAATCAGATAGATGATAACAGCTGATGGGGGTGGTGTGTCAAATCAGGCTGCTATAAGGTTCAAGGTGAAGAGACGAGGGGGGGCCGCCCCCTTCCTCCTCCTTCTTCTCCTCCTCGATGTCTTTTTACACAAGGAGTCAGTGAAGTCATCACAGCTGCCGCGGCTCTCCCAAAGAGGCTGAGTGAAAGGTTGCCCCCCCACCCAGCTGAGGGCCGTAAATTCAAGACGTAAAACGGGAAAGACGTACGCTCCAATCAACAGGTGCAGCTTCAGAATGAATGCACACTCGCCGTTTTTTTTATCCCCCCCTCCCTCACTTAAGGAGCGAGGACAAAGAGGAGCGAGACAGGAGCATTCAGCCTGGAGAACTTATGATGCCTCAACGGCCTCCACTGAAACAATGATGGGCCTTCATGAGACGTCTGCGTGTTCGAGATGATGGACAGAAACTTGGCTCGTTGGGATGTTTCTGAAGCCGTACATTTTTGTGAATGGCAGAGACACCTATCTGACATGTACTGACAAACACAACAGCCACAGGGTCTGAAGTGAAACTAGGGATGTAAACCGCTGCGTTTGTCCGTTTGTGGAGAGCTGCACTCCTCAACTTCCTCTTAATAAAAGATCGAAAGCACAGAAAACATTGAATTAAAGTGAAATACTGAGCAGGGTGCTGTATTTCAGCGCACAGAGTCAGAGATAAAGGAAGTTAGATCATCAGAATGTTTCATATTTCATTGATTTTTGTAGCTAAAGACTGAATTTAGGCATGAGACTGCAGAAACTGCACTCAAAATATCAAATTCTAGTGAGGGTGTCATGATGCAGTAAAATGCCTTTGAATTACACAGTGTCCCCAAAAGCAGAAGCCCAGCAGAAGTTTGCACCGTCAAAGGCAGCACAAATAGGTTGAAAAATGAAGTTTAAAATGAGCAACAGTTAAGGTGATTTGTGCACCAACTCCCTCTTACCCTTTATGGGGCAAAGAACCATATATGGTCACTTCAGTCAACTTCCTTCCTGGCCTCACCTCAACTCTCTGTGATACAGTAGAACCAGAATGATTTTTCTCAGCCAACCAGTGGAGATTAGTAAACAACACCAAAGTGACATCACAGCATCTAACCAATCAGCAGTGGCCCAGAACCTGTCACACTTCCTGTTTACACCAGAACTGGAAAAGTGCATTTTTTTTTGTCTACTTTGGTGGAAAGAAAACGGCCCTAAAATCAAAATTAACCATGTTAAGTTAATGAAACTCACACATTCTAAAGGTGAATAGCAGCGCTAAATATGGCAGTTTAAGGTTGGAAAATGTTGTCTTTATAAAGACATAGTTCCAAGTCATCTTGCAAACCACACTTAGAGTATTTTCTTGACAACCTATTAAAATTGAGGATTTCAGTGGATGTTCAAACAGGTTTGTACAAAATTTAAAAGTGATCCAGTGGTCCAGGTGTAATTTTTGGGGTCAGTTTTATAACCTTTTAGCAGTTTTATCAAACTTATGTCCTTTACATCCGTTTTTATTTTTACTGTAAGCCTTTTTTCTGCTTAAATCAATTCAGAAATTTAATATTTGTGATGTTTTAAATGTTTTCTTATGGAATCATAAAGAAAATAAGTGGTTTAAAAAAGTGAAATGTATGTGATTCTAGTCAGGTTTACAGCAGTGCAACGATTTAATTAAACTTGAATGGCATTAAACAGTTCTCATTTTAATTGTGAGCCTCATTCCTGCTGAAAGTTATTCATTATTTGTGATTATTATAGATGTCCTGTTTGAATTATAAAACAGATGGTACCACCATTACTTATACAGTATTATGAATCTAGTCATGTCCAGCCTCTCAAAGAGGGCAAAATCTGACAACAACCTAATCTTTTCATTTAAAATGAATATTTTGTATTTCATCTGTCCCATAGACTATAGAGAGAACGGTCCATCCCCTGCCCAGCTGCACTCTAGTAGTTGTCCATCTCTGTGCCTAGTTGAGTTAACATCATGTTTTTGAAAATTATTTCATTCAGGAACACTCTTGTCATGTATTTAACCATTTTATTACAAAATGGATCAACAGTTTTACTTGGTGGAGAAGGCTCTGCTCTAAAGATGCTCCCTGGGTTAGTCAAGCAGCATGCTTAACGTTCCAGGAAGTGCATGCCTAGAAACCCCAATATGGGTTTCATTTCTTACAAATATAACTTCTTTAATTTTATAACATTTCTTACAATGCGTACTGAATACAATAAAATTAGTTCAAAAGCAATTAATCCATAGCAGTATGAATCTGAATATGAGGATGCAACAAGCTTTATGCTGTTAAGGAGGATGCTGGGGTGGAGGAGGTTAAGCTTTGCCAGCAGCAGCATGGTGGTGCATCAGCATTAATGCAAGCAGGGATTAGTGAGAAGTACGTCATACATAAATACAATGCTCTGTTGAGGGAGAGAGCTGTGATTGGCTGTGGGAGCTTGGGATAATTGGGATCAGCTGGCCATCAGCTGATCATGGCTAGGCTTATGGCTACAGTGGTCTGTATGAATTAACGCTAAGCCTTATTAAGTTTCCCCCATTCTGAAATTTTTGTTTTGTTTTGCTGCTCTGGCTTTGGGCACATTTACACCAGAGCCTTTAAACATCGTTTTCGCATAATAAGCACTTTTTAGGCTGCCTCCCACCTCATGGTATCAGACCACACTGATGTAGCAGTGCAGCACTGATTTTATTAGTCAAAGTCAAGATCTCTGCACTTATTTGATTCCTAAATTTTGAGTAAGAATTGTTACCCATGCCAATGAAATCGGCAGTGGGTTATGTAAAGGGTTCCGTATCTTTCTATCTTTCTTTCTTCGTTTGTTTCTTTGTTTGTATGTGTACAAGATAACTCCAGAATGGAAAGTCGGATCTTCACCAAACTTTCAGGGAATGTTGGGATAGTGACAGGGAAGAATCAGTTAGATTTTGGTGATGATCTGCGCACCCGTTCAGTTTTTCTCAGACTTCGAAATTTTGAACACCATAGTTATCAATGGGAGCATCAGTTCGTCGGTTGTAGCTGCTTAGGCGTGGGTCTGCCGCCTCAGACGGCCATTCTAGTTTCACATTGCCAATATAGACTCTGAAATCTGGGTTTTGTAATAACAAGCTTTCGACATGTGATTAAAAATGTCATAATCATGACTTACTATCAAAAATCAGTGATTTGTCACAGTTTCAGAATGTATTCACTTTACAGCCCTAGTTTCATTAGTGTAATCTTTCTACAAGACTTTTACACAACATTAAGACACTGTTTTAGCTGATCCATTTTATAATTCCAGTCCACAAGATGGAGCCACTGTTAGGAAACAAAAAAACTCTAAAGTTAACACTTTCAGTAGAAAGGCTGCACAACACAGGAGATCACAAAACTCATTATTCAGAATGTATCCTGTTTTAAAGCCATGGATTGGTTACTTTTAGGATTAGATAAATAAAACAAAAATAGAAAAAAATTGTTTTGCCCTCCATATGTTTTAAAGGCAGGGGTGCCCAGGCCACCCCAGCCACCCCCGGATCTGCCCCTGCATTTTAAGTGCACCATTACAAACTGAAAAAAGACTCCACATATGAACATTCAAGGTTTTTTTCCTATTTGAGTTGAGATAAAATTGATCACATAAAAAGGCTGAAAAAGTGACATCAGAAACCTGAACGGTTGATGTTGGCCTGCTGAGAATAAACAAAGAAAAGAAGAACCCCCATTTGATGTTAAGTAACCATACAGGATAAATCACTACTCTCTGACCCTTTTCTGAGAGCTGATCTGCAGAATGCCTTTACTCCTACATGTGCTACTTTAATACTGCTTTCTCTTCACTCAAACTACACACAGGGGTTTATTAAAGCAAAAGCTGCTGTAATCAAAAAAAAGAGTTGAAACATTGCCAACACATATACATACATACATAGCCCTACTTTTCTGTATATCCAGAATTCACTACAGACTTCTCAAATTTGGCAAAACCCAAGCTGCGCCTTCTTTAATGCAAATGGCTTTATTCCAGCTCACTGGCTCTTTCTCTCTCGTGTGATTCACCACTTTCCTTCAGGCATCATCGATTAAGCGACTTCCTCTATAAACTCTCACATGGATGTAATGTTGCTGTGTGCATCATGTGAGGGTTGCGAATCCTGTACAGTAGCAGCACAGAGGGGTCAACTAATCCTTTATCACTTAATCGTTTGTGTCGTCATCGAGGAAAAATGTAAAATATTTCTTGGTTCCAGCTTTGAAAATAAAGGAATTCACTGCTCTGCTTGTTTCTCATTATTTCAGCCAGAACATTTGTTTGTATTTTAGACTTCTGTTGAAGCATAAAGTAAAAAAATGTCTGTATTTTCTGGTCTTTGTGAAAGTTAGGATCATTACTGATACTGATGTTTATATCAAGTAATTTAGCCAATCACAAATACCGATATTTTTCATTAAGCTCTATTGATTTAACATTCCCACTGCTGATATTTTCTCTCATGATTGACCTTAAAAACAAATCAGTTTGTCTACTCAGGAAAAACATCCTGAATTGATTCAGCAGTTATCTTCACCAGATGTCACTGAAGTGATTGGACACAACAGATAAACACTGGCTACTGATATCTGTTCATGCCACTCTGTCTCCAACAGGCTCGGCCAAGCTGGGCAGTTTGAGTGAACAGTTATTAAGCTATGATAAAGGCACAGTAGAGTTCTAATGCGTCTCATTCATTTTTGGAGTATGAGCTTCGCAGACCTTGCTGAGCGACCGTCCGTGAGGAAATTCACAATGCAGCTTTTAAATTTTTTATTCATTAAGGGAAAAAGCCATCCAAACCTACCCACCCTCTATGTGGAAAAGGAACTTCCTCCCTAAAGCTAATAACTGGTTTTGCCACATTTAGTGCAACATCTGCAAGCAAGCCTTTCCTTATTGACAATGAGTCTTCCACAACACTACGGAGGACTCTCTTTGTTTAAATTCAGCCACAATAGACAATTTTTAAGCACGAACATCCTGTTTAAGGTCCTGCCACAGCATCTCAAAGAGATTTAAGTCCAGGACACTCCAAAACCTTTATTTTTAAGCCATTCAGAGGTGGACTTGTTGGTGTGTTTTGGATCACTATCCTGCTGCATAACCCAAGTGTGCTTGAGCTTGAGATCACAAGATGATAACCGAGATGTTGGGGGTTTTTTTTGGCAAATGTGTGTTCCTCTTTGATCAGCAGTGGTTTTGGCTTTGGAGCTCTCCCATGGATGCCACCTTTTCCCAGTCTCTTTCTTACTGTTGAATCATGAACACTGATCTTCACTGAATCTTTAGATGTTGTTCTGGTTTCTTTGTGACCTTCTGAATGACTCACCTTTGGAGTAATTTTGGTAGGCTGGGGAGGTTTTACCACTGTTCCAGGTTTTCCCCATTTGTGGATGATGGCTCTCTGATAAATATCTATGACATTGTTTCTCATCTGTGCCTGAATTTCTTTAGATCTTGGCACAATGTGTTGCTTTTAGAGATCTTTTAGCCTACTTCAGCTTAATCACAGTTCATGATTTTAACAAGGCGTTACTTTTAGAAGTAGCATGTAGCCTACAGTCATGTTAAGATATTTCGATATGAGTTATGATGCATGTTTAAGAGTGATCAATATTTGGGTATTCCTTAAAGCTTCCCTGGCTTTGTATTGTGAAAAGTTTACTAATGATTACTTTTAGCCTAATAGAAAAGGCCATGTTGGTCTTTGCCTGGGGACTCCAAATGACTGAAAGTGCCCCTGCTTGTGACCTTTCTATTTGCCTTACTTGAAGTATTTAGAGTGGAAATATTTTGTAAAAGAGTCATTAAAGTAATAAAAGTATCAAAAACATTGTTCTTGAAAAATTTCAGTCCATAGAATATTTTCCCAAAAGTCTTGGGGATCATCAAGATGTTTTTGGCATACATGAGACGAGCTTTTGTGTTCGTTATGGTCAGCAGTGGTTTTTGCCTTAGAACTCTCTCATGGATGCCACCTTTTCCCGGTCTCTTTCTTATTTTTGAATCATGAGCACTGACCTTAACTCAGTCAAGTGAGACCTGCAGGTCTTTAGAAGTTGTTCTGGGTTCTTCTCTGATCTGGATGAGTCATTAATGCGCTCTTGGAGAAATATTGGTAGGCTGGCCACTCCTGGGAAGGTTCACTGCTGTTCTAAGTTTGCTCCATTTGTGGGTAATGACTCGCTACGGTTCACTGGAGTCCCAAAGCCCTAGATATGACTTGTTTGTTTCTCATCTTTTCTTGAGTTTCTCCAGATGGCAGCACTGTAAGTTCATTTCCATATAGGAAAAAGGAAACAGCCAGAGTTTCACTGAGCTGGATCGCAGTAACACTGAAGAAGGAGAAGCAGAGAAAAGCACAGAAAGAGAAAAGCGCACAGGAGTCCAAAAAATGAAGACTGAAGATCAGATGAGATGATATGCTGCAGAGAAAATCCTCCTATTGTATAAAATAAGACAGAAATCAATATAAAGAAGCAACTGCTGGGTAATAAGCTCATTAGCCAATCAAAGGCAGCCTAGCTGCCAGCTTTTTCCACTATTAACTCATTTAAGAACATATTTGGAGCCTCAACTTTAAACTGTGGGTGGTTTTTGCCTTTACAAATGTAAAATAAGACTCCCTCTGGTTTGGACTGTTGGTTGGGAAAAAGAAATAAAGTGTTGAATTAAATCTCTGGGGAATTCTGAAGATCATTTTATTCCAGTTGACATTTTTAAAGCTGAAACTTGATCTGATTCTTCCAAACTGATGGAAAACTTGCTGCAAGAAGTAGAAGTAATGCTCAGACATTGTAAAATCTTTACATTAAGGGCAAGTTTAGTGTCCCTCCCAGGTCACGTCGGGTCTTGAATTAACTGGAAAACCCACGGTCTATACTGTACACTGCTTTAATGACTTCCTCAGGAAATGAGGACATTTGTGTGAAATTGTTAATGCCACAGTAGGAAGAGTTTAAAAAAGGCAGATAATTCCTGTGTGCGGATCTTCCTGCTCAGCCACGGATCATATTAAGGCGACTGTTTTCAGTGGCATGTGTGGAATTTCACTGTTTATTCTGCTTTCATCTTCACTTCCAGTCATTAAGAAACATCCCACACAAATCCGATTAATGAACAACCAGGCCTCACATCAGCACTCTGACGGGAGAGTGTTTATTTCCTGCTGTAAGAACGACACCATTATTGTTCTCACAGAGTCAGGAGGAGAATTTTAATTTGGGTTTTCCCACATTTTGTCTCACTATGAAAAAAAATCCTGCAAAAGTATCAGTTTATTCAGGAGATTTTTTATTTGAAGGCAAGTTTTATTGCATCTATGAGGGAAATTTCTGTCTTTTGAAGTTAATCCATCCTTCTTTGACAGCTTTGACATTTTCCGCATCAGCTCATCTGTTTGACCCAACAGTGAACCATCTGACTCCTGAGATGATGAAGACGTATCTGATTTATCTAAATGTCACAAGGTATTTCTTGTACTTTTTGTGCCTTGAGGGCAGCAGCTGAGGCTGAACATGCAGAGGAAGACTGAAAACAGTCAAGGCATGTACAGTAAAGATACCAATGTGACACATGAGAAATACTCCCACATGATAAAAGCATTATTTACGTTTTAAAAAAACACTATTTTGACTTCAGTGTCTATCTAAATTAAACATATAAGGTAAAAGGTCAAAGAAGGAGTTGTGCATAATAAGTATTCATCAGAATGAGGAAGTGAAATTGTGTCATATTAACCGTCCTTCCCACAAAGCTCCTTAAAAAAACAGCCATGACTTCCTGACCTGACTGTCTGGACACCAGTCTATATTTTTCAGAGACATGGTCATGTGGAAAATGACCCCTGGTGACTTTTCACCCTACATCCAGACCCTTGTACCCCATCCTTCGAACATGCCCCAGCATACCTTTCCTTTCGAAGAACAGCCAATAACCAACGCGACGTTCTCAAATGCCTCCCTGAAGCTTTCTAGAGAATTTCAGACAAGCATCGCTCATTCACACGTCCCTCACAGCGACAGGATTGGCCTGTTGGACGGGGTCCTGTGGGGTCTCGAGAGGCAAGACATGACTTATGAGCTACTTGAGGTCACTAAAGCTGTTTTTTAAACACACATCCTTGAAAATTTGCATACAAATTTCAGGCAGACTGTAAATCTCAGGAGACGTAAACATAACAAAGATGAGGCACAGTCTGCTATAAAACCCTTTACTGACTAATTTTTCTTCTATATCAGTGCTTCTTGTTGGGGATGCACGATAGCATCTGCAGATATTGGCTTAAAGAGTCAAGAATTGTATTTGCAGCTCTAAACAACAAATATCTGACTGTAAATATCAGTCGAACACTGGCCTGAGACTTAAAGAGGCTATATGTAACTTAGAAAAAAAATCAGTGTGGCGACACCACCGGCCATTAGGCAAACTACAACAGTATTCTGTTGCTTGTCCACACTGTGTGAAATACGGGGGGTCTAGGGGGGGTCTGAGACCCCTTAACTGACACAAGAGACCCCTTGAAACCCTCAGCTGCAAAATTTTGGGGGGGTCTCTTGAGAAGTATTTATAATGTCTTTTTTTCACTTGCTATTGTCACTACTAATGCCATTTGAAAGCACGTCATGTTTGTTTTAATTAAGTTCATTGTAAAGAATTTATTCACATATAAGAATACAGAAGAATAATGTCTCTGATAAAGCTTCCAAACATGGGGGGCGCTGTTTCAAATGCTCCGCAACAATGACCTCGCGTAACCCTGCCATACAGCTTGTGTATTTCTTACCGCTTTGGTTACTCTCCTTAAATTGTGGACTCAGTGTGCTTAAATTCAGCGAAATATGTCAAAGAGAAAGCAAAGTTCTTTGCTTGAAAACTTTGGATTCAAATCTAAAAGACTAAACCGAAACAGTGATGAAGATGGAAGCAGAGACATCCCGAGCTAACTCTGGCGAGGTAGCTGCTAGCACATCTACCGGTGAGTTGGGGTCTCCAAAAAAAATCTATTAAACCCAGACTTAATGAACGGATTGTGATAGACCTGCTGTGCTTCATATTGAAACATATATTTCGCCATACTTCGGTTGGCTGGGTTCATATGTGCACGTATGCGTGTGTATGTGTGAGCGTGCGCCCACATGAGAGGGACGCGCGAGTGTCCTATTTGGTCACAGAGCAGAGTTGCTCTGTGGTTCTTACCTGCAGCTATGTGCAGCTTTGTTGATAATGAATTGTGTTTAATGTGCGTGTATGCATTACTTGTGGTCCTGTATACTGCATATTGTGTAAGACTTCAGCCTGATACTGGAGCACTAGTTAGGGTGGAACCCCCGATTAAGGCTGGATATTTTGCACCCTGCTTGTCCACCACAGCGTACTCCTTGTGCATGAATTAGCCTCCGGTTTAACCGCTGATACACACGCAGACCAATATGATTTACTGGCACCATGTATACAGAGGAGGTAAGAGAAGTAACAAAATAAAACACTAAATGAGCAATGTGACATTAGTGTTGTTTGGATAGCATCCTCGTAAGCAAGCTAACATAATTTAGCATACATTTTATAAAACATAAAACACTACATTGTATTTCACGGTCCAAAGTCATGCCCTACCCTTTCTACAGAAAGACGGCCATCTCTGGATTGATATTTATCCAAAGTACAGAGTTAAGCTCCCTCCATTTCTCTCATTTCTCCCTGCTTCGGTCAAGCTCTCATTTAGTTCGACGGGCTTCAGTAGATAAAACTATCCTCGTTTATGTTTATGCTGAGTTTGTGTGGGTGTCTGGGTTGCACGAGCCGGTTGTTTACTCGCAGACACAGCCTTCTCCATTGCCATTTCTTTCCATTCTACACACAGTAGCCAGGTATAAACAGAGCAGGGGGGTACGCGTACAAGGTAGCACCTGACGTCACATTTGTTGAGATTTTGTGGAAAATTCTGCCCGAGTTCTTTAAAGATAAATGACTCAACAGGATTATACAATCAAACAAGGAAGAAATAAAGAGCCTCATTATTTACATCGCGATAAGTGCGCACCAATATATACACAAAAATAGGAAGTGTAAAAGTCGAAAACTTACATAAAGCTTCTTTAAGTCTGTTATAAGTACTGAGGCTTGTTTCTATGTTAATCCCTTAAACTTTAAATTGTGTTTTAAGGACCATGGGCGTAGCTCAGGGGGGAAAGGGTACTGATTACCCGGGCCCACAGAAGGGAGGGGCCCTCCCTAGGAGGCTTGCAATGAAAAGTAGTAATCAATGTCATTATTTGACCAAAAATCACTGAATGAATCGGTCCACAGACTGACATTTGTATCAAATAGAGTAAAATATTGGGGGGGGGCCTCTGCTCCTCCCTTAAAAATGTTTAAATGGTTTAATCCAGTGCTGTGAAATAATGCAAGTAAATTCAATTTAACCATAGTACAAAATATTGCTTATAAAAGGAGAAATTATGGGAGAAGATATGAAGCAACATTTGTTGCTTGGGTAGCCGGTTAAGGGACGGGAGGGGAGGGGGTAATATCCTATCCTAATATCTCTAGCTACACCCCTGATAAGGACTATGATAAGGACTCTTTGTTTATCTTTTAACTTTCAAGTCTGTTAAAAAGGACTAAGACTTGTTATTTTTGGTCATCCTGAAACTTTAAAGTGTGTTACAAGGACTAAGACTTGTTCCTTTCCCCATCCTTAGACATTTAGATCTATTAAACAGAATAATGCAAGAACTATCAACACCAGCTCCCCCTAAAAGCTGCATTCTTTCTACTCTGCTCTTCTCCAACATCCGCACCTCCAGTCACCAACCCATTCAGCTTTAGGATGTTTGCATGACACAACCCTCATCAGACTCAACTCTGGTGGGGACTAGTCCACCTACAAGTGGGAGGTGGAGCATCTGGAGGCCTGGTGTAGTCAGAAAAACCTAGAGCTTGACGCTCTAAAGACAGAGGAGATGGTCCTAGATTTTTGAAAGGATGCTGCCACCTACAACCCTGCCCCTCTTAACCCGCTGTGACGTCCAGTTTCCACAGTGGACCATTTCCACTTCCTGGAGACCCTCATCACCAAGGACCTCAAGATGGAGCTGAACACCAGCTCCCTTATCAAGACAGCCCAGCAGAGGATGTACTTCCTTGGGCAGCTGAAGAAATTCATCCTGTCAGTGACAATGATTGTGCAATCCATCCATCCCCTAACCTTGCAAAGTTGCTGATATGCCCGTTTCTGTGTTTCTTACTGGTGAATCAATCTCGCAATGCTCCCGTCTGAACTGTTGGGGCCCAGTTAGAAAGTGACAGGACCAATCAGCAAAGAGGGACAGTACTTTCGGGGGCTGTGGAGTCGTGACGTAAGCAAGCAGCAACAAAAGACCAGTGCAATAATGCCAGATAACATTAGCATGGATGCTGCTAAAGCACCAGTTTTATCAGAACTTGATGACATTTCTTCATTTAAAGAAGAACAAAGAACAGCATTGAGTTGTTTTCTTTCAAAAAAGGACAAAAGTCGTGTACTGACAAGTCTACAGTCGCCATGGTTTGCGTTATGCAGTGCCCTATGGAGTTTAGTCCTCGGTAGCAGCTACGTCACGTGTTTCGTTGCTCTGATTGGCCCGCAAAAATGTGATAGACAGAACGTTCATCCGATCACACTCTGAGTTTTTTTCAAAGCCTCTGCCCTTTCCCAAATGCTGTGTATGAGAGGTTTTCCTGATGTGTGAAACAAATCCATCTGGCGTGCCAGGTTATCCATCCCCCATCCTCACCTGCTCCTTCACAGTCTGGTACACTGCTCTGCAGAGAGGGTGACTGGCTGCAATCAACCGTCTCTCCGTTACTTGTACGCCTCCCGAACGCTGAGGTGTGCAGGTAAAATTGCAGCTGACACCTCTCCCTCTAGACAAGGACCTTTTGAGGCCCTCCCCTCTGGCAGAAGGCTGAAGCCGAAACCCTGCAGCCATAAGAGCAGTTTCTTCCCTTCTGCTGTCAGTCTCATGAGCAGTACTCCTGCCCTCTCCCCCCACAGACTTTATTCATTACCTTAACCGAGCCTTATTTCTTCTGTGAAAAACTGGACACTGGTATTCTTTAGAAAATTGTGCTATAACCTGTTCACCTATATATCTGCACACCTGTACAGTTACTCCTTTTTTGCACCTTTGTACACACATTTGTAATGTCTATATTGTATTTTATATGTTGATCTTGCTACTATATTTTCTATTATATTTTTTTATTCTTGTTTTGTTATTTGGCAGTCCTGTTACGGTCAACTAGTCTTAACATGTATATTGAACTTAACACCAAACCCTAAGAGAGGCCTTACACATGGCTGGTGCCACAGCTTTTTAGGACAGTGGAGTTTGAGTTAGATGCACATTAATCTGGGGGGAAACTACAGGGAGATGTAAACTGGAGGCTCCGTTGTCCTACATTAAGGACAGGTTCATGATTAATCGCTGCCCCTTCACAATAAAAGTGCAGGCTAAGCTGCTAAGTTCATTCAGCTTCTTTTATCTGGAGCAGAATTAAGAGCAACGGTTTCTCTCACAGCCTTTGAACTCTCTCAAACACACAAGGCTAAATATTTACATGTCAGCCCATTGCACGTTTATTGTTAAAGACACACTCGCACACAGGAGTGAATGAATGAAAAAACTCGTAGACAAAACACCTCGAGCAGCTGATGAGTACCAGGACACTTCACAGCCCAGGACCCTCAGGTTCAACCTCCTTTTCAGGGCATGGGAGACAGTGACCCAGGGGTCTGCTCGGGGGGCTCAGAGGAGAAGCACAGCCCTGCTGACGCTGCTGTCTCCGTGAAAAGAGGCGATCTGTGCGTTTAGAGTTGGCTCAGGCCCATAGAGATTAAAAGGAGGTGGGCTGGTTTACCATGTGAAGCGTTACAGACAAAGACAGCGAGCCAACCGATCAGCTGGCAGCATACCATTCAGCAACGCCAGAGAATGAGGCAAAAAAAGGGCTTGTAGAGACAGGAGTCTACTGAAAAGTCTTCAGTGATGACTCAATTAACTCCTCCCCCTAATCAAAGCTTAGAAACAAAAGTCATTTTGCTACAACATATATCCAACTTAGTATGTATATGACACTTTTAAATGTCTTAGTTATAAAAGCACAAACACAAAGATGACAATACACACAAAAAAATGGTGTCAAAAAGTGGCATACATTTACAAAACAAACAGACAAAGGCTGGTGGTTACCTTACTATCTCTCAGTCACCTAAATGAGCATTTGTATATTTCCAAAGCCAAAAGGAACGCCATTCTTATCAACTATGGCATGTTCAAAGTCACATAAATCAACTTTCATCCCAATTCTGGTGTTCAGTTTGAACATTAGCAGATTGTGTTTACCACGTCTACATGCCTTTATAAATTGGTTGCAGCCATTCGATTGGATGATTAGATATTTGCATTAATAAGCAGTTGAACAGGTGTACCTAATGAAGTGACAAGTGAGCGCATATTGTAGAGGTGTTTAGAACAATTTCTCCAGTGAATCAGGATGCATACTGATGTAGCTTGTAGATTTTCACCTATCAAATTTTAAAACAGGAATGCATTCACTGCTGTTCAGTGGTCGCCAGTTTTAGGCGGCAGAGCTTTTCGTGACGGAACGCTAGCCCGCGAGATGCTATTCAACATATCAGATCCTTTGTTCAGACCAGGCTTGCATGTGAACAAGGAAACACTTGGGAGTAGTGCGACAGATGCAACGAGCCACAAAACGGGTCAAGGAAAAACAGAAAAGACATCCAAGAATGGATGGACTCTGATGTTCGTTGTCCCGACAGGCAGTTTAAACCCGGTGTGTCTTGTATGTTTTAATACCGTGCTGATCAGATCAGATTCTGATCAGATGATCAGATATCGTCCCACTGGATTTGTCTTTATTGTACTTGAGATTTTGTAAAGAGGGCTGCACAGGGGACGACACTTTTGCCTCATGGGAAAAAGGTCCTTGGTTTGCCTTTCTGTGCAGAGTTTGCATGTTCTCCCCGTGCATGCATGGGTTCTCTCCCAGTACTCCAGCTTCTTCCCACCATCAAAAACATGCTCATCAGGCTGATAAGTGACTCTAAATTGGCCGTAGGTGTGAATGTGAGCGTGCCTGGTTGTCTGTCTCTATGGCTACGTTCACACTGCAGGCCTTAATGCTCCATTCTGATCTTTTCTCGGATCTGATTTGTTTTGTTTGCCTGTTCACACTGCAGTCAACTTCCAAAAGTTCAGATACGTATCTGATTTAGAACCAAATATAAAAGTGGCCTGAATCTGATTCGAAAAGATCAGATTCAGTGTGACTTGTGCTGTTCACACTGTCAAGGAAAAATCAGATACAAGTCACATGTGAGCAAGAAAAATCTGATTCAGGTCATTTTTAACTGCAGAGTGATTGACTGGCAACCGGTCCAGGGTGTGCCCCGCCTCTCACCCAAAGACAGCTGGGATAGGCTCTAGCCCCCCGTGACCCCCAACGGGATAAGTGGATTAGAATATGGATGGAATTTGTAAAGAACAAAATGATGTGGTTTTACTATGTTCAGCTGTAGAAGAGCATCTGGTATTTTTAGGGTAAGTTAGTCAGACTTGATGGATTCTGATAATGGGTTAACAGTTCACTTAAAAATTTTCTTAAAAACTCAAAGTTAACCTACTCAGTTTTAACTGGGGGGTATACACAACATATTATCTGTTCAATTCTGTTATGTTTAACGTTATCTTTATGAGCAATAAAATATCTTATTTAGAGATAAACATAAAAAAATGTGCATCTTTAGATCAGTGTTAATTTTGTCGACTGAAACTGTTCGTTGGCAGCCTTTTTTCCATGACAAAAACTACACTAAGACTAACAAAAATAGATCTGTGATGACTAAAACTGACAGAAACTTAGTTTAGTTTTCATCAAGATGACTAAAACTAGGCTAAAATGTAATGTAGTTTTCGTCAGACATTCAAAATGATGATATTTCTCCACTGTTAGTAAATCTGTCTAAATACAACGCATCTGTAGCTATTCTGTCTCTCAGCTGTAGAAAGCAGGAACCTCAGGTTTGGCACAGTGCAATGAACACACAGTACCATAATTTGGTACTGGATTAAGGCAAGAAAATAAATACTGGATTAAAAGTAAAGACTAAAATGTGAGGATTCTTTATGGACTAAAACTAGACTCAAATGTTTTGAGTTGTCGTCAACTAAAACAAGACTAAAACTAAAAAGGATAGAAATGACTAAAATGTGACTTAAACTAAAATACATTTCATTTGAAAACTAAAACTAAGACTAAAATTAAAAATAGCTGCCAAAATTAACACTGCTTTAGATCAGTGATTCTCAACTGGTGGGTCAGAACCCAAAAGTGGGTCGCAGAGCAGGTTTTAGTGGGTCGCAAATGTGTCTGGAAAAAATGGTAGCAAAAGTTTATGAAGAACATGCAATAATACTGTTTATTTTACCTTGTTTTATTGTGATAATGCATGAATCTAAATGTTTTATCAATGTTTCCAATCATTTATCCCCTTTTCTTGCAACAAACAAGCTGCTTTAAGCAGGTTGATGATGTAATTTCTCAAGATCTCTGGAAAATTGGCTAAAATTTACACGTTATCATGGGGAAAGAGGAGTGTAAAACATGTCAGTTTTGCCCTGTCTCTTGTTCCTGTCATAAATTCTGTGCCATCTAAGATCTTAAGTGAAACCTTTTTATTTACTAAACGTGCATGGTTGAAAATGTTTGGAAATTTGGGTCATGATTTGTCATCAAAGATATTGCTGGGTCCTGAGGCCAGACCAGTTGAGAACCACTGCTTCAGATCACATTTATATGGTTAGGAATGTTCCTGAGCCCCCTGGTAAACTACATTTTTGGACTTCGGATTAAAACCCTGTGCGTGGCCCTTTTTCTCCATAACTTTAAGACACAAGCATACAGTATGATCCTCTCAAAGGCTCAATGTGGCAAAAGTATGGCTCTCTGTTAAATACCCACTGTTAAGCTGAGGGAGAGATATGACTCATCATATCTTTGTTTCAGTAGCAGCAGTTTTTCATGTAGATTCCCTGGTTGCTTTAAGTTGACCTGGAAGTCTTCTTTTGTCACGCTGTGGGAGCACTGCAAAATGCTTTGACTGAGTCTTGCTGAGGCCTTCATCCCACAGCTTTGGGAATTCCCGTCTTAACGTTATGTTAGTTTTGAGTCCACATAAAAGTCTTTTTAATGGCACAACCGTCACTTTAGATTTAAAATCCAAATGGGCTCATATGACATTAATTTTATCACTTATCAGAAATGATTTTAGAATTAGTTCACCAAAATGAGGATAAAGCAGAAACATTTAATCTAATTTTACTCAACTTAAGCCTTTTATTCTGAAATTCCTTTCTCCAAAAGCTTTCTGTTCTGCATTTTCAAATGCAAACATTTCACTTGAAACAAGAGAACATTTACTTTGGTATATTTTTTATGAACTTATCATTATTTGAAGTTATGAAATTATGAAGTAAGCCCCAGTTTATTTTGAGGATGTAGCCCATCTTGATGACTCATGATGGGTTGTGATGATGATGATAATCATAAACAAATCAAGTCCTGAGAGAAGTGAAGACGTATAGCTCTAGTGACTCTCAGATTTCACTAAGGTTCAACTGATTATTGGCCTTGACCTTTGCCATGTGGTTGACTTTCTGTGTCTGCATTTTAGTCTACAGATCATCAGTTTAATTAGCAATCCCTCCAAAGTCTAAAACTGGCAGGGTTGTTGCCCGGAGATTTTCTTTATGCTGACAAGGAGGACTTATTCCTGCAAAGAAAAGCCAGTTTTGGTCTTAATTTCCAAATTATATGTGAAATGTGTGATTTATAACAGTGGTTCTCAACTGGTCTAGCCTCAGGACCCAGCAATATCTTTGATGACAAATCACGACCCTAATTTCCAAACATTTTCAACCATGCACGTTTAGTAAATGAAAAGGTTTCATTTAAGATCTTAGATGGAACAGAATTTATCACAGCTACAGAAGACAGGGCAAAACTCACATGTTTTACACTCCTCTTTCCCCATGATAACGTGTAAATTTTAGCCAATTTTCCAGAGATCTTGAGAAATTACTTCATTAACCTGCTTAAAGCAGCTCCTTTATTGCAAGAAAAGGGGATAAATGATTGGAAACATTGATAAAACATTTAAATTCACGCATTATCACAATAAAACAAAGTAAAATAAACAGTATTATTGCATATTCTTCATAGACTTTTTCTACCATTTTCAGACACATTTGTGACTTATTAAAACCTGCTCTGCGACCAACTTAACATAACATAGAAAACATTTCAGGACTTTCCATACACTGTAAAATAGTAAAAGACTGAATCTAGTCCTTTTCAAAATTAAACTGCTAAATTTGACTTTATATTGATTTTTACTTTCTGCAAACAATTTTATTAAAAATCCAATAGAACAGTCTATTTTAATCACCAAACTAGTGTCATTTAAGGAATTAAATAGAGCTGCTGAGAGGCCGTGTCAAAATATCGCGATATATATCGTGTATCGGGATATAGCAAAAATATATTGGGATATCAATTTTAGGCCTTATCGCCCAGCCCTAATATCAACCAAATATTGGTTATCAGTCTGTTCATCACATTGCTTAGTGGGCTACAATGAGTCCTTTATAAGCGGTTTAACACTCATGGTTTGGAAATCACCTCAAATGGGTGAATTCCCATTGAAGTGCACTCTACAGAGAGTAGTGGATGAATTTGGACCCAGCCATGGAGATAGATAGCTTAATTTACTTGTTAGCTCATTCAATTAATCCTGTATTTAGTAAATGCCAAAAGGTTGTTCTGGAGGTGTGAAAAACTGTTAAGTCTAAGTCTTTAAGCTGCTTCCTTCTGTAGTAAGGCACCCAAAACCACCACTGTGACATTTTTTAACTGGGTCTGCTGGCAGTTTCAGCTCTAACTGAGCCAAAATGAGGCAGTTTTTGGCCACACTTAAGGCGTATTCTGCTGGAAAGAGGAGACGCAGGACTGAAAAGAAGCAAAGCGAGTTAGCAGTGGAGGGGAAAGAGCTGTTAGAGCAGGATTGACTCCACTCTCTTATTCTTAATCCTTAATCAGTTTACATTGGGAGATCTCGCTAATTCTCCCAAATGGAGCATCTGTTTTACTCCCCGCTAAGTAGAAAAAGTGCCTGGGTCAGTCACAGTTCAACTTGGAGGGAGAATAATCAGCAGGAAGGAAGCTCTTATTAAATGTGATCTGTTGTGAGGGTTTTTCTAAATCTGTCGCGAATGCTTTGGACACAGCCGAGTGTTAATGTAAAGAGCAGTTATGGGACATCAAAGAGGCATATCTTTACAGTAAACGCTCCAAACAGCCACTTTTAATGGCATGCATTGTAGCTTATAGCTCACATGTAATGTAACAGAGTGAAACAGAGCAATCTCATGCTTGGGGAACACAATCTAATCTGCGGTGAATCAGCAGCAACTGAAAAAGTCCCGTCCTGCTGCTGCCTGATAGTGAAAAGAACAACAGCCATCAGCAGGAAGAGGAAACAATGTCCAATGTCATGGCGGAGGAGAGAGAAGGATAAGACATGTTCAATTCTCCTAAATCTGAGGCTTAAACAAAAGGAGCCCACTGGTGACAATTAACAGGGAGTCTTAAAAGTGTCTTCTCCATCTAAAATGTCGGATTCATCATGAGTGTTGGAGAGACAATCTGCTGTGTGAATGAAAAAGCTCATGAGACATGGCAGAGCACAGACGCTTCTGGGATGAGGCAGGGTTTTTTTCAGTCTGGTGCTACATTTGTCTCATTTGGCAGATTAGATTTACAAGAACAAGTGCATGATTTTATTCAGACAAGAGGAAAAAAACTGGCACACAAACACAGCATGGCTAAAAGCAGAAATGATTAATTGGCTGTTTTACTTCTACAATGTTTGGATCACAACATGCTACTCAAATACAACCAAGAAATTCTTGACGCTAAGCTGTTTCTGTCTGAGATGCTCCTGAAATTTAATCCTCTAGGGAGGTGTCAGTCACTGGATTATATGAAAAAAATTTACAGAAGTGGTGGAGGATGTATTCAGATTCTTGACTGAAGTAAAAGTAGGACCACAACCAGGGGCTGTTATAGGAATTTGGAGGCCTCAGGGAAAGACTGTGATGTATACAGTGTTGTAAAAAAAAAAAAAAAAAGCTGATAAAAGCATTAACTGTGATTAACTACATGTTTGGAAAGCTGTGTTCAATTCCACTAGCCACACCCAGGCCTGATGACTGTCAGACAAAGTCAGGTCGGCTAAAAAAAATCACAAAAAGCAAAATATATTATGCCGCAATCTGAAGAAATTTAAGAACAAGTGAGAAAACAAAGTCTGGAAAGGGCTACAAAGTCATTTCTGAGGCTTTGGGACCCCAGGCTTTGGGTGGCTGTAAACACTACTTTTTGAAACCGGGTCCCAGAGTGGACAAATCTGTAAATGCTTACCGTTTCGTCTCCGTGTGGACAGCCAGCTGCATCTTTCTTGAAATGATTACATCACACATAGTATAGCCCACTTAAGCCAAATGCACGTGTCAAACCAAAACAACAATGGTGGATTACAGGGTTGTGTTCGTGCTGCAGAAGCTGTTATGGCTTTTCCAGCAAAATCTGATGCTCCTTTACCACTGAGAACAGCATACAACAGATGTTCTTAAATCCACCATCAAGAACAACCAGAAGGGCAACCAGGAGAAAGTTTGGGGTAGTTTTCCATAATCTTCTTCTCTCTTTTGGTGCATTTCCATGGCAGTGTTACATCCCCACTTACAGGCTTGGCATATATCCTATAGAGTTTTCAGTCGTTTTCAGTGGTTCCCTGCTTACGCAGTTATTTCCTTAAACAGATCCTGTGTTCAAGGAAAACTTTTTCAAAAAGCAACGGAAACACATAGTTTTCGTCTCCATATGGACGAGGCCTCAGTAGGCCTCACTTGACTCAGCAGGCCTCACCTGATAACCCCAAAGACTTTTAGGAAAATATTCTGTGGACTGACAAGACAATAAGTTGAACTTTCAGGAAGGTGTGCATCCTGTTACATCTGGTGTAAAACGTACACAGCATTTCATAAAAAGAGCATACCAACAGCCAAACATGGCGGTAGTGTGATGGTCGGGGGCTGCTTTGCTGCTTCAGGAACTGGACGACTTGCCGTAATTGATGGAACCACCAATTCTGTGCTCGACCAGAAAACCCTGAAGGAGAATATCCGGCCAGTTTGTGGCCTCGTGCTCAAGTGCACTTGAGCACTCGGGTTATGCAGCAGGACAATGATCCAAACCACAACAGCAAGTTCACCTCTGACTGGCTTGAGGAAGCAACATGAAGGTTTTGGAGTGGCCAAATCAAAGTCCAGATTTACATCTGATTGCGATACTGTGGCATGAAGCCTCAAAAGCTATCCAGCGTGGCTGAACTAAAACAGTTCTGCAAAAGGGAGTGGGTCAAATCCCCCCACAAGAATGTGAAAGACTCACTGCCATCACAATTGCTTGAGTGCAGCTGTTGCCACAGCAACCAGTTATGAGGTTCAGGGGGGAAATTACTTTTTCACATAAAGCCAGGTAGGTTTGGGTGTTTCTCCCCCCTAATAAATAAAATGGATGCAGCACTCGTGATATTACAGACACTTTTTTTTCCCAAAGTTTAGACTGGGATTCGAACCATCTCCCAGACCAAAGTCAGCAGGGTAACCCACTGAGCTATCAGCATCTCAGCTGGTGGCTGAGAGGATCAACAGAAGAGGGCAAAATTAGATGTAAAATCTGTGAACGGCTTGTTTCAGCACACATTTTCTGAAAGGTGGAGAAAGAGGTGGAGAGGGAACGGATTTTTCTGGTACGTGAGGGGATTGTGGACAGGCCAGGGACACATATTTGTGTTAGCAAAGCCTAAAAAGTGATTTTTGCATAATATGTCCCCTTTAAATTTTTTTCACAGTACTGCACCTCAAAATTTACAAACACCTTTGCTGATGCTTTGTGGCCCCTTGGTGCACAAGGCCCCAGGAAACAGCCAACCTTTACCCACATGTAAAGTAACCTTTGAACACCTAGTGACAGATTAAGTCTTACACTGAAAACAGTACTTACAAAAGCATACATTACATTCAACCTAAAAAGAGAAACAAAAAATGCTGAAACGTTACAGCTTCATTTAACAGACTCAACAATCCAAAACAAAAAGATTCTTCATCATCATTAGCAAACAATGCCACAAATCCCTTCTTTAAAAACTCTAAACCAACAAATGTTTGACATTTTGTCCAGAAAAAGCAACAGAATGGGTTAGTGGATTTTCTAAGTAGTTGATTATTAATTTTCCTTTTAATGATTAATCAACTAAACAATCCAAGAAAACAAAAGGCAGATTGTTAGTTGTCAGTAACTTTTTGAAACAAACTTGGTCAAAAATACTGACAAAACTAAAGAAAGTTAAACCATAAAGATCCTCGTAAAAGAAAATAGGCACTGGTAATCTGCAACAGCAAAGGTGTTCCTTTCACCCTCTGAGACATTTAACTGGAAATTTATATTATGGATTGTTGCTTTTTTGGGACCCGTATGAGCGTCTACACACAGACATGCATGCAGCATCACAGCAGCTACACAACTGAACACAACAACACACTGGAGGAAAAGAAATGAGCCCTCTGCAGCGAGAGCTACCTGCAGTGCACACCTGACGGTGTATTAAGAGTAATGAGGCTTCTGTTTCAGAGTAACTTTGAGAATGTGGACAGTCGCAGAGGTCACCTGTAGGTCAGGTATCTGTGTTCAGGAGCCTGTTCGCTGATGAAGATGAAGGACGCCGAGCGCAGAAGGCAGGGGAGGTGCAAACGAGCCGGGGGCCCCAGGGGGCCCATCTGTTGTGGGCAAATAAACGCGGGCTTTGGGTAAATGTGAAAACAGCCCGCTCTTCCCTCGCGAGGCCCTGCAGACAGCTTCATTAATCAGGACCAGGATGGGCCTGCTGGGCCCGCAGTGACAACCCCCCCCCCCAAACACTGAATCTCCATTAGAGGCTGGAGGTGTCAGCTGGCTGCAACTTCTGTTCCTCTGTTGTCACTACCAATGTTTTCACAACTGTCCTCCACGAATAACTAATATGAGTCACACAGGAGGAGCAGGAGCATCATTTATGATCTGTCGAGAGTGCCACCAATAAATAAACATTTGTTCAAGAAGTGAGTTTAGTGCTGACTGACCAAACAACTCCACGCTCCACGCCACTGTCTGAAACAGCTCACCTGAAACTTAAAACTCCCTAAACCCTCATATATTAATAAAATGCACTTTTAAAGACAAGCATAACCAGAATAAACATGCATCACTGGATGTGGTTTGACTGTTGGGGGTAAATGCATCACTAATAAGGGACAACTTTTAGCGGCTTGAGATGGTTACAATAATTTATGAGAGTTTGCATGTAGATTTAACTTCATTACACAAGGCAAAACGACAGGTCTTTCCTGTCTTTAGGGTAATAAAGAGTACTTCACTGATGCAACTAACAACCTACTTTCGTCTCATTTAATACAACACGTGTTTGTCTACATTTGTCAGCAAATAGTGAAAATCGCACATAGTTTCCTGTGCCTAAGGCTGAATAATGATCAAATGTGTAGAACTGGTTCTCAAGATTTTTTTTTGCCAGCTCTTCTGTGATGTGAGGTGTGTTGATGATCAGAACCACTGCAGTATAAAATTGTAGATATTAAATGTTTAATATTTGTGATGAGAAACCTGGATGTACAGGTGGACGGCCAATCATGCAGTCTGTGCCAATCAGCCAATCAAGCTGACTGAAGACACTAAACAGCCGTGGAAATGACAGTAAATGTGAAGCATGATCTTGGAATCGGCCATCATTATCTATTTTTGTCTGATAAATATTCTTTACCTGTGGGACTGTAGGTGAAGTTCTGAGTCCTGGTGAAGCCACAGGTTGGAGTAAACCACTTACAGGCAGGCTGTCCTTTCTCTGGGGTGTTTATTTACATTGTAAGGGCTGTCATTTCTCTTTTCCCTGGAGTAGCACCATTCAGTCCACAGTGGAGCAGCAGTATGAGGCCAAAAGAGAAATCATGTTTGATGTGGTTGTCTGGCCATTAAGATTTATAAAGTTTGCTTAAATTTAGTCATCATGAGCTTGGTCATTTTACTCTTAAAGAACAGAACTAACTGAGTTTACATCTGCATCAGAGGCAGCCGCAGCTTTGGAACATAAAGAGTTAATATGTCTTGATTCTATGAATCTCTAAAGGACAGATTCCACACAGAAGAAAAGTTGAAGAGATGTGAACTCAACTAAATTTAAAAAACATATTAATCACTCCTCATTTAGTAGGATATTGTCACATCTTATTGTAAACTCAATCACAGCAGGGGCCGGATTCTGGATTCAGGTCTAACCTGAGGGCCGAACAGGGTCACCAGAAACCAGAAACTGTCAACCTTGTTTCACCTGTGATAGAATATGAAAAAACTTAGCTCTGATGATAAATGATTTTGATATTTAAAAAGTTAAAAAGATAAGTTTAAAGGCTCACAGTCTGAGAAAAGTTAATTTATTACTTTAAAAGGTCAAAACATGAAATTAAAAATTAAAAATAATGTTTTTGAAAGGTGAATATATCAGAAAGGAAGTCAAAATTAGGAGTTTAAAAGGTAAAAATATAAAATAAAATTTACTATCCTGAAATAAAAAGTCAAAATATATTTCAAATTTTAAATTGTGAGTCTAAAAGGTCAAACTATGGGATTATGAAGTCAAAGTTTGAAGTTGAAAATATGAGATAAAATACAAAATAATTAGTTAAAAGGGTCAAAATATGAATTAAAAATGTAGAATTAGTAATTTTAAAGCTCAAAATATTATATTAGAAGTGAAAATTATGAGTTGAATTGCTCAAAGTATGAAATAAAAAGTCAAAATCCTAAGTTTGACTCCAAATTGTGAGATGCAAAATTGAAAATGTGAGATTTAATCTCACATCATTAGCTATCTGTTTTATCGGGGTCTCCTCAAAATAAAACTAACATAAACCAGATGATCTCCCCCCTCACCCTTCCTCACACACACCCCTGCACCCCTCCTCTTCCCTCACACACAGCAGCCCATCCGTTCCGAGGCCTTTTCCACACAGAGACAAAAACAATGTATATCCATTTCATTTTGAAAAAGTTTTCCGTAAACACGGGATCATTTCAGGAAATGTCTGTGTAAGCACAGAACCACTGAAAACGCCAAAGTAGATATGCCAAGCCTGCAAGTGGCGCTGTAACGCTGCCACGGAAATGCACCAAAAAGAGAGAAGAAGATTACGAAAGCATGTGTATAAAGCACAACCCTGTATTCGCCATTGTTGTTTTGGCTTTACCTGTGCATGCCACTTAAGTGGGCTATGCTTCGTGTGACGGAATTGTTTCAAGAAAGATGTGGTTGGTTGTCCACACAGAGACGAAACGGTAGGCGTTTACATGTTTGTTCACTCTGGAACATGTTTTCAAAAAGTACCGTTTACGACCTCCCAAAAAAACGACAAAAAAACCCTTGCGTTTAAATCTGAATTTGTTTCCGTGTGGACGGGGCCTCAACCTTTCTCTTCCTCACTGTCTCTGTTTAGTGTTATCATCAGTAGCCTTTCTTTTATTGAACCACCTTCAAATATTCACCGTCTTCATTTGTCTCCACCCACAATCTGATTTCAAAACAGCTGATCCGTGCAAGGAAGTTCAACAATGTCAAGTAATTCCAGATCAGAACTTGGGTGGGAACTTTATGGGTGTTTAACATAAATTCACAACTAAACAATGGTAGAAGTTTGACAGGAGAGGTTGCAGAACAGCGGAGGAATTTAAGGGACAATATTTTCAACTTTGGAACGTGAAATATTAAGATTTATTTGCTTATTTAATGATGTTCAAATCAGGGCTGTGCACAAAAAGTCAAAACTTCATCATTCATGTGAATAAATCACCATTCACACTGAAGCTATTATTTAACAAAATTTAAATTTATAAATAAAATCCCTACTTTAATGATTATCATTCACAAAGCAGGTCAGCAGAGATCTTTCTAAAAGCTACTGGGTCATCTTTGAAAGAACAAATCTCTGAATTATTGAGACAAACTCGTACAACCCTGCAGAGTTCCATGTCTTGTAGTATCTCACCCTCTGAGGAGAGTTCTGGCATCTTACAAGTGATATTAAAATGAACTTGGATGTTCATATGTCATCCTCTCACACGATGCAGTCATGCAGAGCTATTTTCAGTCTGAACACGGCCTTAGCCCCAATTGGCAAACCCATCTCTGCATCTCTGGCAGTAAGATAAGACCCCTCAGCCTGGGTTCAGAGAGAGAGGAGGGGGAGGGAAGGGGTGAGAGGGTGCAGGCAGGCAGGCAGGCAGGCAGGCATCAGAGACGAAGGAAAGGAAAGATGGAGGAGCACTTTAATAGTATGATTCAGCAGAGGTATCAATTCCCACAGATGGCAGGCCGACTCCTATTGACTTACATAGGAGAGGGGAGTAAAGAGGCAATCAAAAACCCCCCGGGACAGACAGTCAGCACATCAAAAGAGCGCAGGATCAGTGTGCTTAAAGCTCCCCAATAAGGAAGAAAGAAGGCTGAGCTGTGTGAAGTGTGAATCTACTTTAAATGCCCAAAAATCAACCCAATCTTGAGATTTCATTTAAAGGAAATGCGCACAAGAAAACCTTTAATGCCACTATAAACACACAAGCTGCTGTATTTCACTCTTACATCTGTCCAGGAAGATAAATTGCTCAGACTGTTGCATTGTGGGTCAAATTTCTGCTGACTTTTTCTGCAGACAGGCAGCTGGAGCTCCTGAGTGACAACCCAAGGCTGTCAGAGGCTGTATTTAGGTGTCAGGACGTCCCATACAACCGCAGCAGACGACTTCACACTTTCTCCTCAGCTGCCTTGAATTACACAAGAGGCGGAGGGTGTGACAAAGGTAAGGTGAGAAAGTAGACACACGGGCTGCATCAAGCTTTTTCAGGTACTTTTTATCAGCCTGATGAATTCAGAAAGACAGACAGCAGTCTGACCTCCAACCCCACGATAGAGAGAGCCGGCGCTGACAAGACGCCTTTAATAATTCATTAACGCCAATTTAATGATCATTAGACTGCACAGTGAGCTCTGCTGGTAACATCTGATCCTGTGTTGTACTGCTGCTTCTCTGTATGTTATAAATAAAGATGAATTCGCCTGAAATTAAAGACAAGAAGGAACCAGCGCTGACACTGAAAATGTTACAGTTTAAGGCTCATTTTATACACGCACTGAAATGTGAGGGCAACTTTGTACTACATAAGCTTTCAAGTCACATTCCTCCAGCGTTGACGGCTATAAATATGCATTTTCATTCATGTTTACTCACGCAACACATGAACATAAAACCAATTTTCTGCCTTGTGTCAACTGCTTACAGTTCACAGTCTAACAGAGAGCTTTATAAAGCTGGCAGCTTTGGAAAAAATATGGATTCAATGAGATGTACAGCTCCTTTTTTCTAAGCTTTGACATGACAGGAGAGAAATATTTACAAGATGGTGCAAGTAAAACAAGAAACACACTTAAAGGCAGAACAAATAAGTACAGGAAGGAAGATCAAGCAGCCAACGTTGAAAAAATAAGCCAATATGGAAGTGCAAAAAACTGCAGTTCATCAAGTGTCCACTAGAGGCTCTCTGCGAAAGCAGAGAAATCCCCACAGGGTCCCATTTGATTTTATATTCACAATCACTACTAAGCTTGCCTTTGATTGATATGCAATGTACAACTCCAATTCCAAAAAAGTTGGGGCGGCATTTAAAATCTAAATAAAAATGGAATGCATGACATGTAAATCTCTTTAACACATATTTAGTTCACAATCAGATGTTGAAACTGAGACATTTTACCATTGCATGAAAAACAAGCTCAATATGAATTTGATGGCAGCAACACATCTCAGAAAAGTAGGGACAGGGCCCTGTTTACCATTGTGTAGCATTCTCTCTTCTTTCAACGACAGTTGCTGGATTTTTGGGAGAGTCCCATTTGTGTCAGATGTAGAATTCTAGCTGCTGCATCTTCTATGTCGGATTTTTTTTCATTTTATTAAGAGCCAATCTACTGGTGAAAGGTCTGCACTGCAGAAGGATCAGATCAGCACCTGGGCTCTTCTACTGTGAAGCCATGCTGTTGTGATGTGGACATCACAATATGCAAGGCCCTCACTGAAAAAGACAGTCTGAATAGGTGCATTTGTTGCTCTAAAACATTTATTTACTGTTCAGCACTGATGCTTTACCCGATGTGTGATCCACCCACACCATAGGCACTAATGTAACCCCATACATCAGAGATGCAGGCTTTTTTTATTTTTATTTTTGGGCTTTCATGCCTTTATTCTATAGAGGAGGACAGTGGATAGAGTTGGAAACGAGAGAGAAAGTGGAGAGAGACGTGGTAAAGGGCCACCGGCCAGATTCGAACCCGCCTGTGTACATGGGTGGTGCCTTAGACCGCTAGGCTACCTTTGTGCCTGCAGAAAGATGCAGGCTTTTGAACTGTGCACTGATAACAAGCTGAGGGGTCCCTCTCCTCTTAAGTCTACAGGACATGGCATCTGTGGTTTCCAAAAAGAATTTCCAATTTTGATTGATCTGACCACAGAACTGTTTTCCATTTTGCCTTAGTCCATTTTTTGCCCAGAGAAGACGGCAGCATTCCTGGATTGTGTTCAAATATGGCTTCTTCTTTGCATGATACAGCTCTAACTTGCATTTGTGGATAGCATGGGGAACTGGTTTAACAGAAAATGGTTTCTAGTGTTCCTTCATGCACTGATTTGGGAAAGGGCAGAGGCTTTGAAAAAAAAAAAACTCGGATCCTTTTGTCGTTTTTGAAAAGAAAACAACTCACTGCTGTTCTTTGTTCTCCTTTTAATGGAGAAATGTTGTGAAGTTCTGATAAATCTGGCGCTTTAGCAGCATCCACGCTGATGTCTTCCTCCATATCTGCACCGGCCTCTTGTTGCTGCTTGCTTGCGTCACGACTCCGCCGCGCCCGAGAGCACTGCCCCTCGTTGCTGATTGGTCCTGTCACTTTCTTAAACGAGCCCAAACTGTTCAGACGGGAGCTTTGCAAGATGGATTTGCCAGTGAGAAACATGGAAACGGGCGTATCCATCTGCTTTGCAATGTTAGAGAGATCCATGTACAGATTCATGCTCATTTTTCACGCAGAACCTCTGTCCATCTTTACTCCAGAGGGAATCTGCCTCTCTAAAACGCTCCTTTTATTCCCAGTCTTGTCACTGACCTGCTGCTTAATTAATTGCAAAATGCTCCTTCAGCTGTTTCTTGTTAGTACCACTTACTTTTTCAGCCTTTTGTTTGGTTGTGTTGCTGCCATCGAATTCAAAATGAGCTAGTATATTTTATGGAATGGTAAAATGTCTCAATTTCAACATTTGATATGTTGTTTGTATTCTATTGCAGAGAAAAACATCAAATCACTGCAATGTTTTCATTTACATTTTACACAGTGTACCAACTTTTTTGGAATTGGGGCTTTAAGACTACTGAGATTCTCTACAGAACAATCACCAACTTTTGGATTATAAATGCTGTTATTTCAGGAATTTGCAAAGGCTATTTTAAGCATGTTGAGTTCACTGGAGAAAACAAATAATGAGGCTGAACTTTGAACTTTCAAGAAAAAAATCCATCCCTTCAGCGTTTCATCCATTCACATATTTGAGTTAAAATTTGTACTACTAAACGTAGAATTTCATGAGCTCACAGTGAATTTAACCACTGACTGTTGACCACCAAACTTTCATTAGTTCACCCTTAAGTCAGAATAGATGTGCCAGTCTTACAAAATCTCCCCAAGTCTCCTGTTTACAAGAACATCTCTAACAAACAGACAACCAAATAAGCATGATGCCCGCAGACACGGTACAAAAAGTACAGATATACGAGCTCTAATCTCTTGAAATTCACTTTCAACAACCTGTATAAATGAACTGATTCGCTCACTTGTTTCTGTTTTCGTGGCAATTCTATGTGTCAACATTTTCATCTGCTCTGGCACAGGAAGATAAGTCTTAATCCCACCTACATGATTGGCTGGCATCCAGCTTCCACATTCATCTCACCGGAGGTCTCAGTAAGAAGATATGGGATCATGCAGCAAACACATCACTCATATTTCACTGTAAAGCTGCAAAATCAGACAAAAACTGAACAAATGAGGATGTGGAGGAGGGAAGATATTGGTTTGAACGTTCTCTGACAAAGAATTTCTATCATCTACAATCATTAAGATGGAGGATAAAAGGATGGAAACCAGGAAACAAGTGTTGGCATCAGCACCAGATCTCTTTAGATTATGGTGGTTGTGTCTTCTTTTGCCTATGATGGTAATAAACAGAGCCAAAAATACACCAATAAGCAGCTTTCATTGATAAATCTGTCCAACTGAATGCACAGTATGTAAATTTCACCGCCAGGGGGCTCTCAACCAAGCAATAACTAAAAATATGACTAGAGACATGCTGCCCTGTTTACTTCTTGTTCAATTAAAAACCTGCACGCAGCAGGGTGTATGTTCTAACTGGTAAACTACATCTTTTGTTTCATGGATAAAATTCACACAGTGAGGGAAGAAATCTCTCAGGAGTGGCCTTCCTGGTACACTTATTGCAAAACAGGGAGGCCAGTTTTTAACAGCTTTTCTCCCTCACTGTGTGGCTTTCATTTATGAAACAAAAGTGGTGGTTTGTTGTTTAGTAATACAGAGCAAAGTTTTGCACGACGAGGAGGACCTTGTTCAGTCAGCGACTGAGTATAATTGTCTACCATCACAAGTCTACTGCACTAAACGTGAAGATCCAGAAACAGACGGGTAGCTCCCAGTAGCAGTCCATGCTTCCTTAAGCTCATTCCTGACTGGGTGCACGTTTACTGCGTGCAGCTGCCGTGCGTGCCTTATCTAACTCACACCGTCACAGCTTTAATACCAGCTGCATGCAAAGTGTGTCAAGTTATTACTGGGTTCTGATTTTCAAATAACTTACTCATGCCATTTTTAGAGTCCTTTTCATCATTGTTGTCACTCATTTTTGTCAAACTTAACTCTTTTTTTCCTGTTTCAGCAATTATTGTCCCTTTTATACTATTTATTGCGACTGTTCATCACCCTTTTACTACTTTATTTGCCCATTTTTGTGCCTTTTGTCACTTTTAACCAATTCTTGCCTCTGTAACCCATTGTTACTTCTTTTATAACTGCGTTACCAATATTTGCCTTTTTGTAGCCCATTTTTGTCACTTTTAACCAGTTCTTGCCTCTGTAACCCATTGTTACCACTGCTTGTCACCAATAACTGCCTTTTTGTTAACAAACAGGACTTGCTACAAAGTTTTAGAGCACTTTTCAGCATTTATCTGAGCAGCTGAAGAAGAAAACTATCCTGAAGCAGATGAACAGAGTGGTATGAACAGGGCTTGATCCCGTGTTGTTGTTAGCGTCTTTGCCGACATTAGCAAAGATGTGCTTTGCCCAAAGGTGGAACTTAAGACTCGTGCTTCGGTGTAAAGACAGTTCATCACTGCAGCATGTATCCACAATTTTGGTTTTATCTTAACTAATATTCACCAGCTTTTTAAAAAGAAAATTGCCATTAAGCAGACCTGGGTCTGTCTCCTCACTCATCACTGCTGGCTGTGTCTGACCTCTCACCTCTTCACCCCCAGGCACATAAACATCTGTGCTGGAGGACTACGGGAGCAAGCTGTGGTCAAACTTAGTCATATGATTAAATTGCGTTATTATTATATTATTATTTAACATGTTAAGGTTTCAAGATTAATCACAAGGATTAACACGTTAATATTAACAGCCCTGCTTTTAACCAATTCTACCACTTTAGTCTTATTTTTGCTACTTTTAACACCTTTTTTACTGCTTTAATTGTCCATTTTTGCCACTTTTGCATATTTTTGCCTCTGTAACCCATAGCTGCCACGTTTTAAGCACATTTCCCCATTGTATCTGCCCTTTCTTGTCCTTTTCTGCCTTTCCTAGCCCATTTTTGCCACTGTTTCCCCATTTTTGTCACTCTGTAACTGCTTCTCACCACTTTTTCTGCCACTTTTTTGCCAATTTCAGCTTTTTTCTGCCTCTTCTCGCAGTTATCAAAATAATTTTCCCATCAAAGTTATTTCAATTTATTCTTCTTTTCTTTGTGGCATCCTCTGCCATCCTACATTAATGCATATCAGCTTAGTCAAGATGTCTCACATAACCTGTGGTTTGAATCAGTAGATAAATAAATATAGATTTTATATAGATAAAATACTTATTGTTGCTTTGATAAGACTGACAATTATTCAGGTTTCATATAAAATATGGTTATAATAGATTAACTTTTCAGTGGACCATGATTTTTCTGACCTTGATTGGCCGCCATTTAGTGGGATCACATTAAGCTCTCCCCTTTATCCCCCCTGATGGGCGGCCTTGTCTTTAAGTAAAATTAATAGGATTAAAGAGGTAAAATTGGATGTTATTTCACATCAAAAGGAAAATAATTAGTCAGATCAGAATAAGAAAAATTAATGTCCTATTAAATAGCAGATAGAGTTTATTTCCTGTCCTCATAATCATCTCGTGACCCCTCAGAGTCAGCCAGTGTTGGGAACAAGTGGGAATGAGCCATTATGAGTCTTTGTTTATATGCCAAGAAGCCACCAACGTTCCAATGTGTGAAAAGGGTTTATGTTGCAGTGCTGGTGCCGCATGTCAGATTAGTCATCGTGTTTGCACTGAGCTGGCATGCATCAGCATCCCTGATTGCATGTTGGCTTTACCTTCCACTGCTTCACACAAACAAAAAGGTGTGTATCCGTCTTGCGCTCCTCCTCTGCTCTGTCAGCTCAACAATGGATCTCTAAAACCCGCTTATTAATCGCGTGGGTTTGTTTCCATTCAAACTCTCAAGTCCTTCCACTCGCTCAGCGGCGGGACACATAAACACAGTATGTAGGTCAGTCAAACTGTTTGTGTCTGTTCTCTCCCTCCACGCCTGAGGTGAACTGACAGCAAAAATCAAACACATTGTTTGCAAAGAGTGACTCATCTCAGCCGGAAAACCTGGGAAGTGGAGCAGGGCCTCGCCTACTCCTTCATGCTGCCCTCCACGATATAATACCGCTCGTGTGTCTGTGTGTTTACGCCAAGATCGACATGTTAAAGTGTTTGATGGAAGCTGAGCATCGTGTTCCCTCTTTTGTGATTGATGCCACCAAAATCAGAGCTCCTGAGCGTTTAGAGCAGTCAGTCTGTGGGCAACATGTTATCCCTTCTAAGTCATCTAATATGACAGTGAAATCAGTGGCCTTTGGCTTCAAAACATGATGCTTTTGCCATTTTTCTAGTGTCAGATTTTAATATGCAGGGCTCTGTGGTAGAGAGAGCAATCAAATATGTAAACCTAAGTGGTTAATTTAACTAAAATAAATAACATCAGGTTGGACATTCAAAGTTCACCTGCTAGGAAACATCAATATGTTGTGAAATTGCCCCTATTTGGGTTTGTTCAGTCATCAAACAACTGGTTTATTAGGCTCTTAAACCACATGGTTGGCTGTACTACATTTTTTTAACGTCATACATGTCACAACCATCATATAATAATGAGGTATCAAATGAAACTGGCAGAGACTTCTGTTTATGGACTTTTCTTTATTAAAAATCCAGATTTGGGGCACGCAGATGGTCTAAGACGCTACCTATGTACACGGGCAGCCTGGGTTCAAATCCGGCCTGTGGCCCTTTACCGCATTTCTCCCCCCACTCACTCTCCCATTTCCAACTCTATCCACTGTCCTCCTATTGAATGAAAGCATGAAAAGCCCAAAAATAAATCTTTAAAAAGAATATATATACATATATATATAGGAACCATATCATTGTTATCACACAAGTCAGAATGACGCCATACTGTCTTACTGATATGTTTTCCACTCTTAGGGTTCATGAATATGATATGTTTTTCTAGGTATACTTCCATGCAAACCTGCATTACAACACTTTAGAGAACAAAACAACTTATCCAAACTTTGAAAGTATGTCAAAGCTTTTGTGGAAACTAAAGAGGGATATTTTGACATATACAGCTTTTGCCCAAAGCGCTATGTCTGTTAAGATGGGAGTAACAAAGGTCTGCATTTTGGTGATGGAAACTTTACGGGCTGTTTGTAGGGAACCGTTCTGACATGATTTCATGCATTTAAATCAGCGATATACACAGATACAAACACAGGAATCAAATGCTGCCTTCATTCTGATAAATGCAATAGCCATAGAAATGACATTTCTGCATGTTTTCAATTTCTAGATCAATCATTCCAACACTTAAACCCTGTATGAATGTAGGGAACGGAGCAACTGAAGGTTGAACATGTGTGTGACTGATTGAAAACTGAAGTCTGTAATCCCTGTTCTGGGTGGAGATGTAAACATACATAAAGACAGATTAGTAAGTCTTTGGATAGTTCCTCTCTTTAACGTTGAACAAACATCTACTCTCCCAGTCAGTCTCTTTACACTTGACTATACGGCCCTGGAACTTGATGTTAACACGAGAAAGAGACGAACACTCTTATGTTTTGTCTTAAAGTCAAAGGGGTATTTTTGGTATGAAAGTCCCCAGTATATAACCAGAGATGCCCAAGCTCTCCCCAGTGTTAACTCGTGAACTGGCTGTGATTAAGTTGAGTTAGACTGAAAGATCTCAAAAAGCAACACATCAACTGTGAACTAAAGAAACTCAAGAACAGATGAGAAGCAAAGTCATTGTCATCTATCAGTCTGGAAAGGGCTAAAGAGCCATTACAAAGGCTTTAAGACTCCAGCGAACCATGGTCAGAGCCATTATCCACAAATGCAGAAAACTTGGAACATTGGTGAACCTTCCCAGCAGTGGTCAGGAGACCAAAATTACTCCAATACCCCTTTCCCACTGGCCAAAAACCTGTTTAAACACGCTAACAATCTGCTCCTGACAGCAGTGGGAAAGGCTCTAATCGGCATTTAGACCCGCATCGACTGACTCTGCAATGGACAAGGGTTTTATTGGCTCGCCTCCTATTGGTTCCAGTGGGATCGTCACACCCGGGTGAACGCGGGATGACTTTGCCGTAACGCGCCTACGTCACAATATCTCGTCCGTACCTTGGGGCAACAAAAGGACAACGGCAGCAGAGGGACGAGCATTGTTGTCTCCTCCGTCTGTACCTTCTGCGACTCTTTGTCATCTCAGCAACAAATTCCATCCGCATTCATATCATCAGCCCTCAAATGTCGTTCAGTCTACGCTGAGTTTGTATATTTTGAAGGAGGGACAAAAGTACAAAGTAAAGGAAAACAAAGGAAAGGAAAACAGTTGACCACCGTGTCCATGGCATCTGTGCTCCTTTCCATTGTTTACCTAGCTGTGTTTCGGCACGCTGATGACGCACAGAGGAAAAAAAAAACAGCCACGCGGCTCGTCTGCTGGTGATCAGACCCGGGTCTGCCGGCAATGGGAAAGGAGTCACTTGCTGATTGTTAGCGGGTTTACCCACATTTAAAAAAAAAAAACGCTTTTACACGCTAAGTTTAGTGGGAAAGCAGTACAAGAGCGCACCGATGAATCATCTGGGAGGTCACAAAAGAACCTGAACCACATCTGAAGACCTGCAGGCCTCACTTGACTCAGTTAAAGTTAGAGTTTGTGAATCGACAATAAGAGAGACACTTGGCAAAAATGTCTCCATGGAAGAGCTCCAAGACCCAAACCACTGCTAACCAAAAAGAACACAACGGCTCGTCTCACATTTGCCAAAAAACATCAGGACGTTCCCAAAGACTTTAGGGAAAATATTCTGTGGACTGACAAGACCAAACTTTTTGAAGGTGTGCAGCCGTTACATTTGATGTAAAACTGACACATCAAAAGCACATCATGCCAACAAACATAGTGATAGTGTGATGGTCTGGGGCTGTTTTGCTGCTATAGGACTTGGAGGACTTGCTGTAACTAATTGGACCGTGAATTTTGCTTTCCACCAGAAAATCCTGGAAAAGAATGTCTATAGTTTGGATCGAAAGCTAAAGAGCACTTTGGTTATGCAGCAAGACAGTGGTCCCAAACATACCAGCAAGTCCATGTCTTAAAAAAAGAAACCAAATGAAGGTTTAGGAAAGGCCTAGTTAAAGCCTGGACTTAAATCCAATTGAGATGTTGTGGCCATTCATGCTTGAAACCCTCTAATGTGACTGAATTAGCAATTTTGCAAAGAAGGAGCCAAAATTCAACATAAGACTCACTGCCAGCCATTGCAAAGCTTTGCTTGCAGTTGTTGCTGCTGAGGATGGCACAACCAGTAAGTTTAGGAGGCTTTTTTCACACTGGGCCACTTAGGTTTGGATGGATATTTCCAGAATATCATCATCATTTAAAAATTGCATTTTTTTATTTACTCGGGTTATCTTTGTCTGAAATTAAAACTTCTTTGATAATCTCATTTAAGTGTGACAAAAATGCAAAAAGATAAGGGGGCAAATACTTTTTCACAGCAATGCAGGAGAGTGATGAACTCATCAAAAACAGCCAGCAAACAACAGTGCACTGTCTAAATTGCACAAAAACACTGACACTCAGAGCCACAACACTGACAATGGTTTTGTGCAGCTAAGCCACAGCTGAAAAAGGCAACATGCTGGAGTTTGTCAGCAATTTTTTGATAGCTGGAAACAAGAAATGACCTGATATGGTGCTTATAACTTCTCTTTGTGTTGCTGTGGTATCAAAACATGCATAAGTATTTGTTTTTTACTAGTATCTTTTCTACATTTACACTGGGAAAAACTTAATATAATTAGTCCACTTTCAATGTAAACTGTATCTACAGTCCAATGTGACCTGAAAAGTCCCTCTGTTTGGCCTCCTGTGTAGTTGTGCACACATCAGGCTGAGGGGAAACTCCTCTGTGAGAATTAACTCTAATCCAGCAGCTCTGCCCTGCTATGATGAGTATCCTGCTTACGTTATATCTCATGACATCGTTCTGCTAGATGCCAAAATCCCCTGCATGTAAACAGAGATAAAGGAATGACCAACTTCAGGATTCAACACCTTTTTTTTTCTCTCATAACACCATATGAATGTGGATGGTGCAGCAGCTTAAAAAGCTGTCAGAAACCAGATAGTCAGAAAACAGAGACCATAACAGTTAAAAGTTAACTCTTCATCACTGATATATGCACTGCAGTCAAACTAGACCCCACAATCTGGGAAAACCATCAAGCAATTTCTGAAAAGAAACATTTTAAATGCAAGTCATGAAATTGGAGTGTGGAGTGTATACATTTCTTTATCAAATTGTGTATTCTTAAAGCATATGAGGCTAGTCAATTACATCATTCACCAAGAGGGACTAGAGCTGTTACATAACAGCCAGACATCGCTCTGAGCGCCCCACGGCACAGCTCCAAATGATCCCTCTCTGAGGCGCCACACAGTGTATCAGCCTACTTACTTATTTAAATCACAGAAAGAAGCACTGTGGAGTTATGAAAAAGATGAAGAGTAATCCAAAGCACAAAAAAAGGTTAAATATGATGATTTGTAGGCCTAACTTGCCTTTAAAGGAGAAAGGATTGCTGCTGATGTGAGTTCAGGTTCTGAATAAACTTAAGCCCTCATGCAGGTCCATGTAAACAAGCTAGTGTACTGTGGTTAAAGTTGTTAAAGTGCAATTTACAGCAAGTTAGAAATAACCTTAGAGGTAAAAAGGACAACAAAGTATTTCACTAACAAACTGCAACACAAATGACAGAGGAATATTAGTACAAGGATGGGATAGGCCGCTTGAAGATAACTGGTTTCCTTCTTCTTATATCAAACTAAAATTGGAAGAAATGTTTATTTAAATTTTGTGCCACTTTTGGTCAAAACTTGTTACGCAAAATGTTTGTCTAGAGCAGGGGTTCTCCACCTTTTCAGCTCGCAACCCCCAAAATAAAGGTGCCAGTGACCGGGGACTCCCACTGTACCTGAATGTGGTTGAACATTCAAGAATAGGGCAGACAAGGCCGTCCATAAGGAGGGATGAAGGGGAAGGTTGCTGGGGCCCAGCCAAACTGGGGGTCCATGGAGGTCAGCAAAACCATGGTCCATTGTGATGTTAAGCTGTGAAAACCATATTTTATATTTGACCTGGATAATAACCTTTCTTATCAAAGAAACAAATATCTCTTTCTAAACATTTGTGTAGTAAATAGCCTTCTTTAAATAAAAATAACTTTAGTTAACATTTTTAAAATGGGTGAAAAATTGCTTAATTTAGTTAATAATGGCAAAAAAAATGGTGGGAAGGTATTGAAATTGGATTTGTAAAGAACAAAAAAGGGTAAAAAAAAGTGGCAAAAATTAGATAAAAGTGACAGAAAACAACATAAAATGGATTAAATTGGCAACAACAGGCACAAAAAGTGGAAAAAGGGGATTATAAAGTGGCTGGAATGGCTTTAAAGTGCAAAAAAGGGGGGAAATTAAGTGGACTGAGATGAAAAATTGATATAAACTGGCAAAAATGGAATATGTGTGGTTAAAATGGGCAATAATTAGGCAACAATAGGCAGAAAGTGGCAAGAATTGGTTTAGAGGCGACAAAAACAGGCAGAAAAAAGTGGTGGAAAGGGTATAGAAATGACACAAATGGGTTTAAGTGGTAAAAATGTATTAAAATTGGCAAAATTGGTTTTAAAAATTGATGAAAAAAGGTTAAAATTTGGTAAAATTGGTGGTAAGTGGCAAGAGTGTAATTTAAAAAATATTCTTAGTTTTTTTTTTAAGGCATTCGGTGACCCCCCTCTCAGTGTCTAGTGACCCCCAATGGGGTCCCGACCTCAAGGTTGGGAACCACAGCTCTAGAGAAGCAGCCTTTAAAAGATAAAGTCTTCACATCACTGTCAGTATTTCATATTTGTCAAATGTAATCCATACCCTATAACTGATGGCCAAGACAGACGCTAAAGCTAACAATAGCTAGATGCTAATTTTGGACGACAGCAGTAACAGTTTGACAGCCCTCAACTTTAAGCTTTTCTAAAAATCGAGTTTCAGAGTGAGCCTACATATCGCTAACTTGTTGTCATTCATGTAAGTGAAGCTAGCTATGCTAACACTGCTAGCTGCCACTTTTTCAGAGGAATAGAAACATAAATGCTCACACATCTTCAGCAGTTCTCAAATACTGTAAAATCTAAAGGATAAGGTGGATAATAAGACCATCTTTAAAATCAACTGAAAATGAGGTTATTTTAACCTTGCAAAGCCAGATTCAATAGCGGTTTCTCAAAGTCCAGGATCATTCCTCTGTAGCAAGGATCCTCCTGAGTCAGGTCCTTTGGAGACGAGACAAGGGTCCTCCCTGACAAGTCTTGAACACACATTTGATACAGAGTGAGCATGATTACATCATAGGAATGATCGCGCCCATATACACGGAAAAAGTCAAAATGGGAGGGACACTTACATCACCATATCATCATAATAAATATGATCATTTAATTATACAATAGAATCATATTCTATGGCGCCATTTCAGCCCAGCTTTACTTTGATGCCATAAAATAATGGTGATAACATGCTCATGGCAGTGGCGTGCACAGACTTTTTCAAGGGCAGGGGCGAAAAGAAAAAAAGGGCACCTACAGCGCATTCTCGCCACTGAAGAGGGCACTACGTTTTGCGTGTTTTCAAGAGCACTTTAGACATGTTTATATGTTATACAAATGGTACATCATATAGCCTTAAAACAGACTAACTAGACAGACTACTCAAGTTAGTTTGTAGTTAGGATCAGCATCAACAAGAACCGTGTAGATTCAACGATGGCCTGTGAAGGACACACATAAATAAATAAATAAATAAATAAATAAATAAATAAATCCATAGGGGGTCTGGGGGTCTTCCCCGGAACATTTTCAATTAAGTAGATGCCATTTCCTGTACTCTAGTGCATTTTAACACCATATTGGTACCAGATAATCAAAACTGGTTCTGTGAGATACAGTTCATAGTATTTCTTAGTCCTAATGGTCTTCTGGAGTTAAGTGTGTTTTCTTCACCCAAGAGGGCACTTTAGCGTGTGTTTTGGCTGTCTAGGGCAATTAAGCATGTGTTTTGGTTCCCAAGAGGGCACTTTAGTATGTATTTGGTTCCTAAGAGGGCAATTAACGTGTGTTTTGGCTCCCAAGAGGGCACTTTAGTATGTGTTTGGCTCCCAAGAGGGCACTTTAGCGTGTGTTTTGCCTCCCAAGAGGGCACTTTAGTATGTGTTTGGCTCCCAAGAGGGAACTTTAGCATGTGTTTTGGCTCCAAAGAGGGCACTTTAGCATGTGTTTTGGCTCCAAAGAGGGCACTTTAGCATGTGTTTTGGCTCCAAAGAGGGCACTTTAGCATGTTTTTGCCTCCAAGAGGATACTTTAGCATGTGTTTTGGCTCCCAAGAGGATACTTTAGCATGTGTTTTGGCTCCCAAGAGGATACTTTAGCATGTGTTTTGGCTCCAAAGAGGGCACTTTAGCATGTTTTTGCCTCCAAGAGGGCACTTTAGCATGTGTTTTGGTTCCAAAGAGGGTACTTTAGCGTGTGTTTTGCTCCCAAGAGCGCTCTTTAGCACATTTTTGCCTCCAAAGAGGACACTTTAGCATGTGTTTTGCCTCCAAAGAGGGAACTTTAGCATGTGTTTTGCCTCCAAAGAGGGCACTTTAGCACATTTTTGCCTCCCAAGAGGACAATTTAGTACGTGTTTTGGCTCCCAAGAGGGCACTTTAGTGCACGTTTTTCAACAATTGTGCCACAAGGGGGGAACCCACTGCACCCACTTGGTAGTCTAAATAATCTTAAAATGAACACAACGTTTTTTAGACTCATCACGTCGTACTAAAAAAACAATTAATTGAGAGACAATAAGCACGCACCTGCCTTTGAACTCCGCAGTCCTGGTAACTCTTTAAACTCATACAGCCTACAAAATAACCTCAGATCATCATTTTTCATTCATTTATAACGGTAACTTAAAACAGGATTACTTGATCCAGCCTCGCCGTGTCATTTACGAACATAAAGCGGAAGGCATGCAGCATTTTTTCATGGAGGTGAAAGGAAAAAGTTCGCTCGCTGGGACTCAATGATCGGCAGACATCACCTTTTATCACCTCTCCTTCTGTCTGTCTGTTAGAGAAGCTAACGCTAACGTGAACACTCTAAGGAGATTATAAAAAGTGATGATACTACACAGCCTCTTTGCCTACAGGTGAATTAAACTGACCGCGGGAGTTAATGCAGTCAGGGAGGGCAGAGTAGAGACACTCAGGAGCGCCACTTCAATACAAACAGCCTGCAACATTGTGACGAGTTGATGTGTTGTTTCTGAGCGTTAGTGCTGTAAGATATCAGAAAATATCCCACTCTGCATTGCTTTGTGTGCTTCTCTACCTGTTATTCCCAGAGCTGCATTGCTCCTGTCCGCAGCAGCACGTCTCTCTCTATCAGTCAGCTAGAGACCAGCGTCTTTGGGGGGGGGGTTAACTGACTAAGGTAATCTTAGTCAAACAAAAACTTTTCAATCAATTAATCAACCAATTGAATTGAAGCTGTCAGCCCTAAATATCATACTGTGGGGCCACTAGGGATTCCCACCCCTGTTACCCGCCTAGACAGTACCCTAGTTTGTGTTTTCCACCAATCACTCCTTACTCCACCCTGAAGGTGTAGACTTTGCCATCTTTCAAAAAATTTTATTTTCCTATGCATCTGATAACATGCAAGGACATCCAGAGCATAACTGGGGTTGTGTAAATTTTCCTTCCTGCCCAGTGGTGCCCTCAGGTGGGCTTACTAGCCATTACAGCCAAACTTCAGCCTTAAATTTAGGCCAAAACATGTCTTTAAGTTCTACATGGTACTGTACATTTTTCAACAGCTTTCACTGGCACTGTCTTTTTAAATTGTTTTGAACATCACACAAGGTCGCGACGAGCTAATGCGCTAAGGCTCCACAGACCTTGACCGTGTTTCAACGAGCGACGCAGCGTCTCAAATGTCAGTCAACTGTTGCCATGGAAAAGACTCAAACAGAGGCTTGAAGCTCCTTGCTAATTCCACACAGATGTCCAAAAGTGTTTTTAACTTCTTTGGAAAAATCTGCACAGTCATCTTAGTTTATATGTATCTTGTACAATTACTGTATGAGACAATCCAGTGCACTGATGTTTCATTCAAGCAAGCATATCCAGTTCCTAAGTAACATATTTTCTTGCTACTCACAATTGGTTAATTGATTTACACAGAAACAGCTGAAAGGCAAGATGTTGGCAGAGACAAACAGAGGTATCATCAGCGCCTGTAATAAAACCCTGACAGCTCTGAGACAGAAACAGAGCATTCAAATGAGGCAGCGTATTCCCAAAGAGGAAAGTGATGTCACTTGATAATAATGATGCTGTAAACCGAGACGCCGCCAGTGGGAAAAGTCTAAACAGGCGGACTGGCTGCAGTTTGAACTTCAATTTGTATGAGCCCCTTTAATCTATTCCAGCTCCCAGCTCTGAAAAACACACATTACATAAGAGTGGACCTCCATGTATTCCTGGGCCTCTAATGTATCTGAGAGGTATGTGTGCAGTCGTTGTGGAGAGGCGGTGAGGTTCGGCTCGGTGCGAGTTTGCCTGGAAAATACACAGATCTCTAAGATACACTCTAACATACAGAAAACATTCACGGCAAAACCACTCCAGCGAGGAGTGTAAGAGTCGCACAAGCCAAGAGCTGATGTAAGGCAGAAAGTATTAGTTCCCTGGCTTACTCAAGGAAAAGCAGATTAATGTGATTCAACAGAAATCTAAAGTTTGATTTAAGTTCAGCTAAGTCTGTCACTGTCACCAGCTAATATTTCAAGTTTAAAAGCTATCAGTGCGATCAAAGCTCTCAAATTCATGAGAGATGTAAAACGCTGAGAGCCCAAAGTGGCTCAAAGTCAAAAAATTCATCTGTTTTGTAACTATCTAAGAATTCATTATACCAAATTTTTAATATTTTGTTTGTATGTAGCTTTTCTGATGTCAGTTTTGTGTTATCTAGAGCAGTGGTTCTCAGCTGGTCTGGGCTCAGGACCAACCCCACCCTTAATAACGACCGATTGTAACCCAAATTTCAAGAAGAATGACACAGTTTAGACGTGACATTGTGCAAAACATCACTGCATGTCCTCTTGATTGGCTTCACAACTAGCCTTGGTCCCATCTGTCCTTAAAGCAAAACCTCTATCTGCTACCCCTCCTATATTACTCACTAAAATAACAGTGTAAAATTAGACTTTTTGTCCTAACTTTTATGATACCTGAGCACACATCTGTGACCCACTGAAAAAGGCTCTGCTCCCCTTTGTTGGTGCCAATCCACCAGTTGGGAACCATGGATCTAGATCTAGATCTCTTCATATCTTTGTATTTTGGGTTGTTGGTTGGATAAAACAAGCTGTAAAGTTTGGAGCTGCAGATGAAATATGTACTCTAACATCCCTCTGAAGTGTTATTAATGATAAATAAATAAATCATTGATTTCAGTCTAGTCCTCATCTGTTTTTCATATTAGCATTAGCATTTAGCTCAGGATTATCCTGAAGATTACAGGCATCAATAGTTCACTCAAGATAAAGCCAGCCGTTAATCGATGGCAGCTGGCAGCCATCTTGACTCTTAGAAATAACTGTTTTTTATTGTGCAGCACTAACTTTTCCTCCACACATTCAATTAGATGTCTGTAGAAAACTTCCAGAGTTGTGATTTTTGGTCTTATATCTTAAAGATACACAACCACAAAGCTCTGAGTCTCTGAACAAAAAGCAGCTCTAGCCTCGGCTCAGCTAACCCCTAAAATGCACATACTCCGACTGTGCAGCCGGAGACTCGAGATCACAAGATCACAGAGAACTGAGTTCATGTAGTAAGAGTATCTAGACAACAGTTTGTTCTGCCCCTCTGAGTCTGATTTGCCATACATTTTAATAGTATTCAATGATTTTTTTTTTTGCTTCTGCCTTGGGTGAGTACATTAGGAAGTTAAAAAGGTTTATGTTTAATACAAAGGATGTGTGGTGTCATGTCAAATTCTGTAGTATTCCAACTCCAAAAAGTTAACTTTTCTTCCTCTTTGCCTGGGACATCGTGCAGTGGAATTGCAAAGCTAGGCTAGAAGGCATCGATTTGCTCCACTCTTCATTTACGGTGCAGGATGAGGATATGGAAATTATAGGTAAGGCTATCATGATGTTTGATGGTTCATAACACCAGGGATGCACAATATTATCCGCATTTTATCAGTAGCAGCAGATAACACCTCAAAAAGCGAGTTATCATATAGACAGATATGAACATTTCTGCAAATATTTATAACCGTTATTTAGGTAATAAAGATCTGCCTGTAAAAGCTGTAAATATTGGCAATAAAAGCAAAGAAGTTAGTGAAGTTTTAGACTGGAACCAACAGACCCATCAGCTGAAGTCTTTTCCTTCATTCATCATCATTCCTTACATGTTTAAGTGTGTTTTAAGGACTGGGATTTGTTCATTTGTCCATCCTCAAACTTTAAATTGTGTTTCAAGGGCTGAAGATAATGTCTGAACTCTATTTAAATATCAGTACTGACATCGGGTTTGATATTATTTAGTAAATATCGCCATATTAGACATTTGTAAAAATCCAGTATTATGCATCCCTTGATAAATCATGCTTAAAAACAGTACTATCTCTGTTCTGTACATGTGCTTTCTTTAGATATTGCAGCTTTCTCTAAAGGTTTTGAGTCATGCTTAATAAGTTGATTGGAGACTTTTTAATGCCAAACATGACTTAGCCCTCAGCCTCTTAGAGGGTGTTGAAGGTTGAATTATGTGTAAACAAAGGGAAGTTAGAGATATAATCATAAAAGGCCATTCAGACAGTGATGCATGATGCATACATGTGTGCATCATATTATCTTTCAGTAGAAGGAAATTAAGTGACATACAGCTGCAGATGTGTGATTATAATTCTTTAAAGAAAGAGACTTTAGCAGATGTAGATCTGCTAGTCCTGCATAAAACTCTACAAACTTATTCTTAGATATATCGGTTGTAAATATCAACAGGAATTTTTATATCAACTTCATATTATCTTTTTAAGCTAATATCTACCAATACATATATCTGATAACATTGTGCATCCCTAAAAGAAAGAAAAAGCCCATCTATGTTCTGCATAGGTGCAGGTGTTGTTTCATGTCTAGGGGTAGGGTGTCCTGGCTCTTGCAGGAATGGACCCTGCAAATGGAAACTTTCCTAAAGCAACCGAGTGTTATGAAAAATTTACCAAAGTGCCTCACAAATCAGCTGCAAGAATGGAAAACTTGTATCATAACTGAATGTTGTTTTAATGCATTATGATCCTTTGATTTTGAACAAGCATTTTAAAAACTGCTTGTAGAAGAAATGTCCTGTATTGTTGTCCCATCTCTGTAAGTAATGCCGACTATTGATGATGACTTAAAGAGTCTGTAGAGCAGTGTTACTCAACCCTGCTTAACCAAAGAGCAAAATTATTTTTAAAAAATACCTTTGCAAGAGTGACAATCTAAGTGGGTTAAAGTGGCAATAAAAATATGTTAAAGTGGTAAAATGGTCCAAAAGCAGCAAAGAAGAGGCAAAAAAGGGGTCAAAGTTGGCAAAAATGGTGAGAAAAAGTGGCAAAATTGATTACACAATTAGTTACAGGTGGTAAAAATGGCCAAAAAAGGATAAAATGTGGCAAAAAACTAGAAACTCAAATAGGCAGAAGTGGCAAAAATAGAAAAAGGGGCAAAATCTGAAGCAAGCAAAGAGTGGAATAAAAGAGGCAAAAACTGGTGGTAAATGGCAAAAAACTGATAATTAAAAATGAGTTACAGGTGTCAAAATTGGTCAAAAAACGGTAGAAATCTGTCAAAAAAATGAGTGAAAAGAGACTAAAATGGGCAAAAGTGGCAAAACCATCAAAAACTGGCCAAAATAGTGGCAAAATTGATTTAACTAGAAAAGCATATGGAGAGCACAGACCTCCGCCATTAGCCCTATCTCCCAATAGTACAGAATCCTTTAAAAAATTCCTGGATCCAGAAGGTGATCCGGATCACTCCTAAAATTTAATCAGTTCATCCTTATGCCTTTTCTGACATTTCCTGAAAATTTTATTAAAATCTGTCCACAACTTTTTGAGTTATGTTGCTAACAAACAAACTAACAAACTAACAAAACCTGCCGATCACATAACCTCCTTGGCGGAGGTAAAAATGAGTTATGGATGGTTAAAAAGGTAAAAATGTGGCAAAAAAATGAGTGAAAAGAGACTAAAATGGGCAAAAATGGGAAAAAAAGTGGCATTCAATGGAAAAGGGCCTCTTAAATGGGTGAGAAGTGGCAAAAAAAAGTGGCAAAAAATAGCAAAAAGCAGGACAAAATGGCAAAAATACAAAAGGGGCAAAAGAAGTGGTAAACTTGAGCTTAAAAAGCTGTAAAAATAGATTAAAAGTGACAAAAAGGAGGAAAAATTGGAAATAAGGGCAATGGAAATAAACAAACAAAAAAATAAAGGTTGCCAACTGTACAAGAGTGGGAACAAACTGATTAAAGGATAATTTCTTAGGTTAAGGTTGATTGGGGGAAATTTTTCAAATTAAAACATGAAAGAACCATAAATCATCACTAAAGAGGCACATGAGGCTCTAGAGCTCTAGTATCACTGCTGTAGAGGAAGACAGAATCACTCATTACTTTGTTTCAAGGGGCAAGGGGGCACTTAAAAACAAGGAGTATGCGAGCATGTTTGTTTGTCTCTGTATCTGTAGTCAGCCCTGGGACTGACTGGTAACCAGTTCAGGCTGGACACCACCTCTCGCCCAGTGACAGCAGTAATCAGCTTTGGACTCTCCATGACCCTGCTTAGGATAAGCGGTACAGATAAAGAATAGTTGGCATCAATGCAATAACTTTAAAACTGCAGTACATCTTTATTTTTAGGAGAGGAATGAAGTCAACAAAACTGCACAACCAAAATGATGCAAATGTTTGTGTGCAATTTGGCCAATTTGTATCAAAACTTTGCAATGTTTTGAGCAAAGTGTGCAGAAGTTTGCTTGGATTTTTTTTAACGTTTTAAGTAAGCATTTTTGTAAATTAGGTGCCAGTGACTTCTGTTTTTGCTGCCATGATATAGCTGCATTAGTATTGTCTGATTTTTACTAGAATCACACAAAACAAAAACAAAAAAATCTGGTACGATTGCAATCTTCTTTTAAAAAGTCAGTCATGACCTGGCTCTGTTTTCAGCTGTGAAATTGGAGTATTTTGCTTTAAACGTATTTGATTTGTAAGTAAATAACTACGCAGTGAAATACAGCAACAACAACAACAAAGCTTTACTTTTCAGCCACAGCGAGCGTCCTTAACTCTGAATGTTTCTGTGGATTATGACTTGTGAATGCCAATAAACACCCTTATTTGGTGTTGATTATATTCCAGTACTTTCCCCACACAGTACTGAGGAAAACTTCAGCAGGGTGGTTACATGTGTCTTCACAGACACATGAGCACAGGTCAGCCAGACTTTCCTTTCTCACAATACGCCATCCTGCCCACGGAGAAAGTCCACACAATGAATCCACACTAATCCCATCTTTTGTGGTCCTCCCATGTCTCAGACATGCTGCCTCAACATCCATGCCTGACTGCATTTATTTGCATCCACAGGCCAATAAACACAAATACATGATCTGGAAATATTCCCTATTACAGGGAACAGGCAAGAATAATCCCTACCTGATGCTATCACAGACACCTTTCATCATCTTTTGTTGTGATCCAAACCACTGTACTAACACTGACAGCAGAGGGGAAACACAGCTGCAGGCAGCCATTTATACTTTGTAGTCCCAGGAGAATAAGAGCTTGGAAAGTCATCCTTTTAGGAGTCAAAGAGCAGAAAATAAAGCACGTAAACTCACGCGCTAAAAACATCTCCAGCTCTGCAGTGAGAGCAGGAGTTGGACAGACAATGGGGAAGGCAGCAGACGCAGATAACACTTGTCCTGAGAACAATAGTTTCACACAGGTTGTATCACGACACGTTTTCTATCCACATCACAGCAAACTTCCACAGGGTCGTTGTCATTCCGTGTTCACACTTCCCCTTTAAATTAAGTTTCCACCAGCTACACTCAGAAATAAAGAGATCTGACTTCACCTTAATACCAGGCCTATTAATCAGTGTAATTTAATAGTTTGTCATAAAAGAGAGATGCTATCGATAGAAGACAACACGAGGAGCTCTTACCTCGCTCTTACGACTGCTTTTGTTGTCGTTTTCTCGCTTTATAATCCATTTTTTCTGATGATCAGTCGCGCGTCTCACAGACACAAATCTCGACCTCACTTCCATGTGCTCGCGACCAGGACCACGCGCTCAGGGGAGCGCTCGGGATACGGCGCGTGACGTCACGACGAGAGTGGGAAGCCAGTTGAAAAATCAGAGCGAAATAAATAATAAAACGGGCATATTACTACTCCATATGATATAAAACAGACCTACACATACGTGACAACGAAATGAGACGTTATTTAAATCATTATTTGCTGCTTTTTAGATTCATATTACTGTTTGTGATGATTTATGCAAGAAATGAAAGCTACTTTTCTGCCCTGTTGCTCCAATTCCATCTTTATTCTTATCGTATGGCTGTTTTTGCTCAATGCTGTGAAGTAGTTTGTTAACTGTTTTTTTTAAGTGTTATATAAATAAAGTTATTATTGTAATTATTATGAATAAAGTTTTAAGGAAAAACACTGTTAAATTAGAGCTTCTCTGTAAATGGCATGTGCACTGTCACTGTAAATCACCTTGTTTGGCTTCCTCACATCTAATTCTAATCTTATTTGAGTCTTTAAATTAGCAAAAATCAGCCAGATTGACTAAGTATGTTTGACCAAACAAGCACTGTAAAGTGGATTGGGCTTATTTACCAGCAGCTCAAAGAGGAAATGGGAAGGGAATCATATCCAAAGTTATTCCTGGAGTAAATAAATGATGTATAGATACTTAATGATGCCTTAGTTGATTGTTGTGTATATTGCAAGGCAAAACAGGTCTGATTTTTTCTGTTTTCTGTTGTGGTGATTTCATTATCATGACTTTTTATTCTCTATATGCTTGAGTAAAGAATTTTATGTCTGGGAAAAGTGCCTTATAAATCAATCTTATCACAAAAAATGCTTTAGAAGAACATAACTGAAACTACTTCTTGACTGTTTTAATTTTTTGAAAGGATAGCCCCTTGGAGCATCACACTGTCATGGGAGTCCTCCAAAAGGAGACCCCCCCCCCTTTGACTAAGGCATCAGTCAGATTGAAGTGCCCTCAGATAGCTCTAAGGTTAAAATGTGCCCAGTTGCCCGACTGTCTGAGTTGTCCCTAACTTTTTTTCTATAATCATGCACTTGGATAGCTTAAAAACTCCCAACTTCTGCAGAAGTATTGTGCATGTCTAGCTGTAAATGTACTTCAAAGTAACCCCTTAAAGCCTGTTGTATCATATTTGATACATATTTTTATATCTCTAATTAATATCATCAATAAATCACTTAAAAGAAATTCTGAATACAATCTGATGAATGATGAAAAATGCCCTCAAGTGGATTATCAGTTACCAAAAACACCTAATGTATGAAATGAGATCCAAAAATTATGTTTAAATTTATGGAAATTTTGATTTTTTTGGATTTCAGTAGAAATAAACATTTAATTTCCAAAAAATGTGAATTTTCTGGCTATTATTTGTGTTTTCAGGCTTTAAAGGGTTAAGAGTCTTCTGAAATATTCAAATGCATTTTCTGGAATAGTAACACACCTAAACATGATCTCCTGAGGCTCTTTCAGTCATTGTATTTCATTAAGAAACTATTTCTGTGGGTTTGCCTTTGCTGCCCCATGAATCCCCCTCCTTGTCCTAACTTCAATGTGTATCCCCATTCTAAGGCTGTGATAAAATGTGCAAGGTGCATCAGTTCATAGAAGGAACAAGGACACAAATTCAAGTAACATTGTTTTTATAAGAACAAAAGAAGAACATAATGGAAAAAACAAACACTGGGTCTGAACATCCAGACAATTGAGAAAATACATTTTCTTAGGAAATATTAATTATGTACAAAACATAAAAATTTATATTTTAGTGCGGGCCCTCAACAAGGTAGCCCCATTTTAATATTTTATTAATAAAAATAAACTTTTAAATATTTAATCCACCTATACGTTCAATTGAGGCAGTTTAAACATTGAAATCAAACTAGATTCCAAACAACTTAATCCGCTTTGCATTTGCATGCAACAACAACTGTACACCCTAAGTTTTGAACTTGCATAAAAAACAAAAGGCAGAAAAAAAGTCTCTGATTCAAACTTTAAGCACGTGAGCCTTGCAGCTGTGACAGTCTCTGCTTTAAAAGTTCACTTCTCCTCCTCAGCTGCTCTTTCACTGTCAGGAGTCTCTGTTCATCCGACTGCATGCTGTAGATGCACTCTGTCGCCTTCTTCAGGATCACCACCTTGGCCGCCTTCTCGTTGTTGGCCACCTCTGGGATCTCATCCCGCAGCGCGAAGAAGCTCAACTTGAGCTCGTTCCTCCTCTGGCGCTCCAGAACGTTATGAGTCCTTCTCTTGTCGTAGTCCTCCGTGTCGGACGTCCGGGGACTCGAACACTTGCGGTTGCTGCTGATCTGTTTGAGGACCCTGCTGTGACTGCTGCCTCCGCCGCCGCCCCCTCCTCCTCCGCTGTTACTGCTGCTCTCCAGCTTCAGCCTCTTGACAGCCGGCTGCTCGTGGTGCCTCATGGATGGATGGGCGGCGTAGTTGTGCTGGTGGGTGGAGACGTGGCACCTCTTCAACACGAGCGGGCTTGGGTGCCTGGTTTCGGTTGGGCTGGGGTCACACCGCTTCACCGCCTGCCTCTTTTCCACTGTGACCACATCAATTTCCTCTTCCTCCTCCTCCTGGTCCTCCTCCTCTTCTTCCTCATCGTCTTCATCATCTTCTGCAACACAAGACAGAGAGCATAAGCATTATAGTAGTGCTGCATGCAGGGAGTACAAATCTCCTCTTCCACATGACTTAGCATTGCAGCCATGCCCTGGAGCTCATCTCGCAGCAGCATGACAGCATGTCTCCTGCCTGCAAATCGCATGAATTAAAGCAACCATTGACCTCCTTTTATTCTAAATAGCCCACTGCACATTGAGCAGAAAGAAATCCTGCTTGTAAAAAGGGGTGTGACGCTTACCTGAGTCACTACAACTGCTGCTGCTGCTCCCGCTGTTGGGCGGCGTGTCCAACCCCAAATCCTTACTAGGCGGCGTCCCTGCGCTCTGCTTGGGTGTCTCTGCCACTGGGTACGGGAAAACCACAGACGGATCGATACACTCTGCCGCGGATGTGTTCAAATCTTGCAGGTAGCTGCTATTTAACCTCCACGCCGCTGCACCGGCCGGCTCCGCGCACTCCCCAGCCGCAGCAGACTCCTTACGCGCGGCGTGCAGGGAAGCAAGCCGCTCAGAGACCACCTTCTCCAGCTTTGCCGCGGCGGAGAAGCCGCTCCACATGCAGTCCTGGATGATGATGGACTTCAGGAAGGTCTGTGAGTAGTCTGCGTCGCAGATGATGCTCTGATTGACCGCGTCGTCGCCGAGAAACTCGGTCACCATCTCCAGCTGATCCGCCGTAGAGGGGAAGAGACTTGACAGGGACGGCCGGCGGCTCGGGGAGAGAGGAGGGGTCGGCAGCAGCTCGAATTTCTTCCAGATGTCTTCGCTCGGTGCCGGAGGCTGAAGCTGCTGAGGGTAGAAGTCCTCCTCCTCGTTGTCGTAGTAGAAATACGGCTGGAGAGAGTCGTAGTCGTAGTCATAGTTTTTACTCGCCAAACTTGAATTTAGCGGCATGTTTTCTCTGCTGTGTGAGTCCTGATTATGAATCTGAATGACAAAAAAGACAAAAATTAGATTCTGCAGGTTTGCAGATTCAAAGCAACATCGATCCTAAGTGTAAGCAACATCACATGGTCACTCCAAAACATCAGCCCAGTGTGCACGCCTTGCATGCATGCACCGGTGCTGCAGCAGCAGGTGCTCAACTGGGGAATTAGGTGCAAACGGGGAAACCCCACCTTTGACAAACTGCCCCTGAACATAAACTGACACCATTGACACATATTTAGCTTAACTAGTGAGGGAAAGTGATATGCAATCTCCCGAAACCCACTCCCTCCCTTACCTTTTCAAATATAAACTGTCGTGTGAAGAAAAAAGGGCGAAAACGACCCAAAAGATGCAAAAAAGGGCAGGAAACTTAGTCCAACACGAAAGAAACATTAAATCCTTCCACGGGGGTGTTACGGTCGGTTTCCGTGCGGCTGTGAAAAGCATGCATGAAGGGCTAAAAAGCTGCACAACCGAGGAGTAGAGACGACGTTCAGTCTGTCATCAACAGCGTGAGAATCACAGCTGAGCGCTCTGCAAGCTGCAAATAAAAGAACGACCGCAGCACCCCTCACTCGTACCGTGTGTATCCCTCCGCTAGAATTTTCCCGCGAAACACCGGCCTTGAAAATTTCACACACGACACATTAAATTCTCACTTTTTGACGAAAATAATTTCGAAACACTTTTAATGACTAATGGAAATAGACATATCTAATAAAACCGGTTTAATTTGTCGCAAAATTAGAGTTTTCTGTACAAGATGCATATAATCCCGTAAGTGGGAGGGGTCATAGTAGAGTAGAGCACCCATTGACGGGAGGCATGCAAGAAATACTAATGTAAGTAGTAGTAGTAGGTAATTAGCGTTGGTTTTCTCACTACTATCCCGCCTAAATAACACAATACATCTCCAAGTATCTTTTAACTGCTGCTTAGCATCTTTGCACTTTCTGTTCTCTTTTTAATTCATCAATATTTGAGATTTAGAGCGTAAAAGTCGAGCAATTCCCCTGCTTTCGTGAATATGACGCACATACTTTTAAAAAACAAGTGAAGCAAGTTATTGCAACGACGCTTGCTGCTTAATTTTTGCAGCAATTTCAATGTTGTACATCGAAATGGCTGACAGGTGCAGCAGCTTACCTCGATGTGTCTGCAGCAAACTGGCTTGGACAGGTGAATTCGACGAGTAGTAAATGACTGCCTGGTTTTAGGCTGCATGTAAACATTGGTAGAAAGTGTTCTTGTGATACTGACCATGTACTCTCGCTCGGTTTTGAGGTTGGACAGATTGGCACCAATTAACTACAGGAAGGAAGTAATTAAAGGAATCAGATGGTTACCGCAGTTGGATGGAGGTGCTCTCCTCGGCTGTGATAGGGAGGAGGAGGAGGAGGAGATTTAACGGGCTCGGAGCGCCCTCTGCTGGGGAAAAGCGCCACAAGGTTTGGGACTGTTGCCAGGTGGGTGCAGGGTCAAACACAGATCAAGGTGAACCTGAACTCCATGAAACATATAGTGACAGAGCCAGGAAGAAGTTATTGGTTGACGCTAGGTTCAAGTAACTGAAAGATTTCTAGGTTAACGAGTGAATGTTTCTTTATTAAAGCTCGAGAAAGAGCGCTGTGAAGTGGGCAAGTGAGGCTGTTTATTGGGGTTACTGGGTCACTCCATTAAAACATATGTTAAGATGCATTCAGTGGTTAAATAGCATGCACTGTTTTGTTTAAGTGGACAAGTGTTGCCATTTCATTCAGCTTTAAAACGGTATTGATACTGGTTATAAAACCACAGCAACAAAAATGAAAGTCCTATAGACACTCAGTGTTGACTAATAAATCCCACAATGACACTGGCAATGTATTTGTGAAATGTTGACAAAATACTCTCACTTTGACTAGTTAGGCTGCTGATAAGGGGGTGCAAAGGGGAGAGCTTTCTGGGGCCAAGCCAAACTGGGGGTCCACAGAGCTAATGTAAACCTGTGATAACCGTATTTTATTTTCAACCTGAATAAAACCACTCCCATTAAGTCGACAAAAAAATGAATTATATTGCTGTAGTATAATGTAGCCTTTTTCAAAATGTACACCCTTTTTCTGAAAACAGAATTACCTTTTATTGTTAACAATGTGGATGGGCACACTGAACATAATAATTAAAAAAGAAAGTCAGAATTCATAGCTTAGCCTTGACAGGCACAGCCATCAGAAAATAAAGCAGAAGAAACTGAGACCATTTTAATGTAAATTATTTGAATATTTGTGAAATGAAACAGAAGGAATGGGGTGCAAAAGAAAAAAATGGTTCAAAGTAGCAAAAATAGATTAAAGTTGCAAAAAAAGAAGTGGAAAATGTGGGCAAAAAGCAGCAAAACTGGTTGACAAGTGTAACAAGGTGGTAAAAGGCAGCAAAAAATGAGTTGAAAGAGGAAAAATAGGGCAAGAGATGAGGAAAAATTGGTCAAAAGTTGCAAAAATAAGTGGCAAATATGGGTGACAAGTGTCTAAAAAGTGGCATAAATGGATTAGACATGGCAAAATTGCTTTAAAATGGCATACAGTAGCGCCCAGTTTGGTGAAAAGATATAAGAAAAATGGGCAGCAAGTGGCATAAATTGGCAAAATGTGGCAAGAATTGGTCAACAATGGCAAAACAGGGTGACAAAATGTGTCAAAATTGGGTAAAAAGCAGCAAAAATGTATTGGAATCAGCAAAATAGAACAAAAAAGTGGCAAAATGGCTTAAAAATGGAAACAATGAGTAACAAAATTTGGCCAAAATGAGTTTGAAGTGGCAACAATAAGTGGCAAAAATTGGCAAAAATGTGTCAAAGAGGCAAAAAGAAGTAGCAAAAATGGGTTTGCATTGGCAAAAATGGATTAAAGTGATAAAAAGTAGTGGAAAAAAATGGGCAAAAGGCAGCAAAATGTGTTTAAACTTGTCAGAAGGGTGTCAAAATGGGTAAAAAAGCAGCAAAAACTATATTGAAAGTTGTGAAGTTTGACAAATGAAGTGGCAAAACTGGGCAAGAATGGCAAAAAACAAAATTGAAAGTGCCAATAAATGTGTCAAAATAGCAACCAAAGGAAAAGTGTAGCAAAAGCAGCAAAAAGAAGTGGCAAACGTGGGAGGAAAAAGTGGTGTAGTAGTGGTGTGGTTAAAAAATAGCACAAATAATTAATTTCAACATGAGACCTCAATAACAGCGTCATGCACTCCTCAGCTCCAAATATGAGAGAGTTCAGCACTTCTCAAAGCTGTTAATCACAAATATAACTGATATATGAAATATATGAGTGTCATCTGTTACACCTTTAACAGGACAATAGGATCACTCCTTTGCCCATCTATCCAGGAATGAACGGATAATATGTATGGCCTAAGATGATATACACAAGTATATTCAGTAGTTAATAGTTAATAAAACTACAATGATAAAACTCTGCAAGGGCATTTAAAATAAATATATAATTCATAACTTATAATATACAGTTCTGTGAAAAAGTATTTGTCCACCTTCCTGATTTCATTATTTTTTTGCATATTTGTCACTCTAGATACTAGACAAATACAACCCAAGTAAATACAAAATGTGATATTTAAATGATGATTTCATTGATTGAGGGAAGAGAAGTTATCAAATCTACCTGGCCATGTGTAGAAATAGTAATTTCCACTCTAGACTCAACTGTAATAAACCCACATTTTTTGAAAAGCTGAGTTTGATTTTACTTGCCACACCGTTTTTCCCTTTCTACTATATATTAGGATCCTCCACCATTTACCATTTTCACTGCAGAGCCAACAGGAATAAAGTGGATGTGGGAGAAATTCAGCCAAGACTTAAAACGTGCTACCTTGTCCATAGGGGGGCGCCAAAATCAACTGAAATTTCCTCACAGGAGCTTTAAAGAGTTAGTTTATGTCTCATAAAAATGTTTTACAATTTCAATATTTTCACTTTAACTTTTAGATAAAATCATATATATTTTTAACTCCATTAATAAAATGAGACTTTATTATGAATGAGGTATGCAGATGTGTAGGCTCACTGAGGTATATGTGGTTCGTTGTGGCTCAGTAATGATCATGGCTACATTCTAAGCATGCTTGCTCAGGAGGCTGCAGAGAAAAAAATAAATCAATACTTGGGAAGACAAAAAGGCAAGAGCAAAGAGTGAAGAATGAGAGTGGATAGATAGATTTCTTTTGTTAGTCAACCCAGCAGACGTAAAAAAGAAACCCCAGTCTGAAGGAACACCTCTGCGTCTCCTTTCCTCACACTGTGATGCTGTTTGGAGGAGAGCCATCACGTCTATGTGTCCTGTGTTGTGTTTGTTGTTTTCCAACAATTCTTGTGTTGCTGTTTTTTTTTTTCTCTTTCAGAGCTTCTAGAGACCCAGAGGAGAGTTAGAGAGCAGCTGGCATCATTTCCACTAACAAGTGGATCCTGGGAGAGGTTTGATTGTTGATTTTCTCTCTCAATAAAACTGGTCCTGCCACTTTTGATTGACACAGTGTACAGCAGTGCACGGCAGAGGTTATATTTACAAAAGAAATCATTAGTTGTCTTCGAGGGCAGAGATGTTCTCCGACTGTAGTTTTGAAACAGGTAACAGATGTACAATTCAAATGTTACTACAGACAGAAGAAGACCTTGGAAAAACTCACCTAGCATTAAATTATTAGTGTCCCCAACAATAAAAACCAGCAGTATTTTTAGTAGTTTTTCTTAACATGTCACTCTCCTATGGAAAAATCACATGGTAGCCAGGGAACCCTGGCTGAAACTTTGCTGTTGCCAAGCAAACCAAGCCTTCTCTCCACAGAGTCGCTGTGATTGGCCGTTTACATGTGAGCTACTCTAAATGGCCATCAGACACATTTACAGAACGGCATATTTCAGTTTGATATATCTGATGACATGCAATAAATGACATTTGTTATTTTGTTTTACTGACATAATAAAGAATAGAATAGCTTTGACAAAGGAGTCGTTATACTTTATTCATCACTGTGTGGCTTTGCTCACCACAAAACAAGGTAGTCATTGAATGGAACTTGTCGGAGAAATTTATTATAAAACATTAAAAAGAAAAATTTTATTTATTTAGACCATTCCTTTTATTAAGAGCACAGATAAAATATGGGCTATAGGTAAACAAAACAAAAAGCTGACTTCCTATAGACTTCATTTATAACCACACTTTGTTTAAAGCCAGTGAAACATGAAATTAAAACACATTTACCCCTTTATCTTTACTTTTAAGCTACATCAGAGTGAGGCTGTCAAAATAACAACAAAGAATATAGAAACCAACTAAAATACTTTATATTTTTCCCATTAAGCACTACTTTCCTCCATTCTGTATCTCAAAGCTATTAAAAGAAAAGGCCCAAACAAACTCTTTAGGAAAATTTGACATGAATAAACATAAAAACATACACTAACACATTTTCAAAGCCCCTAATATGTTAAAGAAATCGGTGTGTTATACGAGAAATACAGATATTATTCTCAGGAAAGACTATTTTCTATTGAGATGGGTTTGATGTCTGTTGCAGAGGAATCATTTCTGGCTAACACATTTTTATTGACTAAGTCAGAAAGAGGATATAGGAGCCAACTGTTGCCTTTTTTGCCTATTTGACACACCTAAATGCTTCAGTCATCAAACAAACTTTAATGTCAGACCATTTTTAAATGAAGATTTCTTTTAACAAGGGAAAAAAGGTTATCCATACCTACCTGGTCCTATGTGAAAAAGTAATTGACCCCTAAACCTAATAACTAGATGTGCCACCCTTGGCAAATCATTTGCGATAACTGGCAATGAGTCTTTCACATTTCTGTGTAGGAATTTTTGCCCTCTCTTCCGTGCAGAATTGTTTTAATTAAGAACACTGTTGAGGGTTTTCTGGCATGAACAGCCTGTTTGAGGTAATGCCACAGCATCTCAATCTGATTTAGGTCTGGACTATGACTAGGACACTCCCCAACCTTCAGTTTTCTTTTTTGATAGTCATTCAGAGGTGGACTTCCTGGTGTAATTTGGATTATTTTCCTGCTGCATAAACCAATTCTACTGGAGCTTGAGGTCATGAACTGATGGCCGGGCGTACTCCTTCAGGATTTTGCGGTAGACGGCAGAATTCATAGTTCCACCAATTACGACAAGTCGACCAGGTCCTGAAGCAGCAAAGTGGCCCCCAGACCATCACACTGCCACCACCATGTTAGGCTACTGGTGTCATGTTCTCTTGATAAAATGCTGTGTTAGTTTTAAACTGGATGTAACAGAACACACACCTTCCAAAAAGTTAAACTGTTGTCTCATCAGTCCGCAGAGTTTTTTCCCAAAATTCTGGGGCATCATCAAGGCTGACCTTAACTGAGTCTAGTGAGGCCTGGTCTTAAGATGTTGTTCTGGGTTCTTTTCTGTCCTCCTGTTTGAGTCTTTTATGCACTCTTGGATTGAGATTTGTAGGCCAGTCATTCCTGGGAAGGTTCGCCCCCCTGTTCCAAGTTTTCTCCATTTGTGGATAATGGCTCTCACCATGGTTTGCTGGATTCAGAAAGCTTTTGAAATGGTTTTGTAACGCTTTCCAGCAAGTTTGGATGGCCTTTTCCTGTCATAAAAAAATCATCATTTAAAAACAGCATTTTGTATTTACTCTGGTTTTGTTTGTCTCAAATAACACATTTTCTAAAACATTAATGTGACACAAAATAAGAAAAAAAGAAATCAGGAAGGTGGCAAATACTTTTTTCACAGAACTGTATGTTCAGTCAATACAAGTTCATCCGTGTGATTTGTTTTCTGAGTGTTTTCAGCTGTTTCTCTGATGAGCTCATGCTGGCACTGGTTAATGGTCGGGGTCATTCTAAACATACTGTTGTGTAAAAACAGTAAATCTTTACTCTCAGTCTGTGATGCAGTTAAATTCACTTCACTTCACCAGCAGGCACATACAGTATAAATGATCGGAGAATGAGCTCCTCCTCACACAGCAAGGAAACAGTTCAGCATGATACCTTCATAGGAGGCAGAAAATCAATATCTGTTCAGCTCAGTCGGTTAGAGGAAGCTGCCAGCTAAGCAGCCAACAATGAGAGCGTGGCAGATCTGTCCAACTACTCAACAGCTAATTGACTCATTAATTATTGACAGTGACAACAGACAGTTATTGAGCTGCAGCCTGTAACAGCCTCAGACCCCTCAAGACAAACCAACCTGTAGTGCTTCACAGTAACAGACTCAGTTTTGAGTTTAAACAATTTGATTGTCTTCCAACGTGCGCACCAGATTTTTGCCAGTGAACTCCATCAAATAGTAGAAGGAACAAACTCTAACACCTATGTGAGGCATGTAAAAACAACACTAGAGATCCAATTTATACAGAGATTAAAAAAAAGTGTTGGCTAGAGTATGATACAAGATTGAAGTAAATTAAGATCAATCATGATTTACTTAAAAGTAAGGAAAGTGTGTAGTTATGATACCAAGGTCAGACTACACAGTCTTTTGTCTGTTACAGTTTCTCTGTGTCACATTAGTTGATCCCATAGCATCAACTTGTGCTATGAGTTTTCCAACAGGCATGGCGAATCCCATTAGGAACCATAAAAACAGAAAGATAAATGTAGGCAAGAAACACTCAAAAAGTCCCTGGACAGCATACAACTGTTCCATGATTTTACCTAATGCTGTAATGAACAAAAGAGTTTAACTCCTCCATGGTTTAAAGTTTCTAAACTGTTCCATTTCTGACCACACCAAGGATAATTGATGGGTGTGTTTGGTGTGAAGTTACTTTACGGGCTTATTACTCTGAAAGCATGATAATAACTGCTGTTGGTTTGGTTTTAGTGGCTTAAGCAAAAGTAATATCTTTCTGCATATTTGTCACACTTGAATGTTTCAGATCATCAAACACATTTTAGAATTAGACAAAAAAAACAGAGTAAATACAAGATGTGATTTTAAAAACGTGGATTTTGTTTTTTAAGGGAAAAAAAATGTCCGAACCTACCTGGCCTCATGTGAAAAAGTAAAATGTGAGGCTAACAGATCTCAAAAAGCAACACATCATGCTGCCTTCTAAAGAAATTAAAGAGCAGACGAGAAACAAAGGCCTTGACATCTATCAGTCTGGAAAGGGTTACTAAGCCACTTCTAAGGCTTTGGGACTCCAGTGAGCCATATTGAGAGCCATCATCCACAAATGGAGAAAACTTGGAACAGTGGTGAGCCCTCCCAGGAGTGGCTGGCCAAACAAAATTACTCTAAGAGGGCATCAACAACTCAACCAGGAGATCACAGAAGAACCCAGAACATCTAAAGACCTGCAAGCCTTACCTGACTCAGTTAACCCTCTGGTATCCCTACAAACTGCAGCCTCATTTTCCTCTTAGTGAGCCTAAAATGCACAGGGGGGGTTATTACTGTAAATAAAAAAGTTGCAGTACTTTATTTTTTATTGATTTATTTTTTTCCTTGTTTCGTCAACTTGTGCCATTAACAAAAATACCAAATACTCAATAACTGGCATATCTTTAACCCTTTAAATGCCATGTTTATCATGTAAAAAAAAAAAAAAACTAAATTTTTTGATGAAAAAAAACACAAAAATGTTTTTTTCAAGATAATACACTGAAAGTGAATCAGTTATATGTGGATGATTGCAGCCTAGCATATTCATTGATTGGTGGCAACATTGGTTAAAATGCATTATTATTATCATTATTTATTTATTTATTTTTTGCGAGGTCAGTAATTCTAAAAAACTCACGTTTATCATCTTTCTGTGCATGAATGCACACCTTCAGATCATGTAATGAAATATCATACTTGTCAAAATTATTTTGCAGTTATTGAATTATATTTTTCTCAAACAAGGTGAGCCCTAATCATAAATGTCAAATAACCATTCATTTTAATTTTTAACGCTTTAATTGCCATGCATTTTTAGTTGCAAAACGCACAAAAATGTTTTTTTCCCAGTATACTACATGCAAAGCAGATTAATTCCTTTTTGATTATTGCAGCCTGGCATATGTTATTGATTAGTAGCAACATTGGTTAAAATGCATGATTAGTTTTTTTATGAGGTCAATTATTCTAAAATATCCACTGTTGTCACCCTTTGTGCATAAATGCACACCTCAAAATCATGCTATGAAATTTCATAAATTTCAAAATTATTTTACTGTTATTGAATTATGTTTTTTTAAAATTAGGATCAGCCCTAATCATAAGTGTCAACTACTCATTCATTTAACATTTTTAACCCTTTAAATGCCATGTTTTAATCATGGAGTCACTGCAGTTTTAGATAGAAAATACACTTTTTCCTCTCATTTCCTTTTCAGTATACTACAAGCAAAGCAGACTAATTCCTTTTGATTATTGCAGCCCGGCATGTGTCAATGATTAGTTTCAATGATACATTACTCATCCCTGGAGTTGGTATTGGAGTCTGCAGTGATGGTGTCTGAGTCAGGGCGCTTTCACACTTGGCCCAGTCATTTTGAAATGCACCTTCCCCTCCACCCCCTCTCCTCTCCCCCCGCTTGCTTGCTTTCACACTAGCAACATTGATCTGTGCCCACGCCCACTTGCATATGTACTCAGTTTGATACAGGAGGTGTTGGTATCCAAGTAGCTTGTTTACGAACCTGCCAACGAGGGGAAAGAAGAAGCAGCTACCACTCAGCAGCTACCAACGGCAACCACTCAGGTCATGTCCTAAGTGAAGACTGTTTCTGTTTTAACCCGGCACAAAAGTCCATCCTACCACCATGGCTGATTTAAAATCACTTTTTAAGATGTAAGCAACGTCACTCTTCCTATCTACACATCTACGTGTAGCTCAGAGGATTAAATGGACTCACACAGCGCCGATACAGTGGTTAATGAGATCACAGGAGACTTTTATTGCCTTTGCATCTCATCTCACTGACTCAAACTGGTGCTTCAGAAGATGAGTATGTTGACTTGATTTTGATGATTTCCTCCTTTTATGGAGAAAAAAGTGTGAACAAACTGCCGTGCCGTGGAAAGAAGTTTAGTTTTCGATGATGCCATAAAGCTGATACGACACTCTTTCACTCGTGTGAAAGCCAACTCAGACTCCATCAGGACATCCAAGGCTTGTTGGACCTCCTCTTGACTCAATTCTCTCTCGGTTTTTTAGAATTCAAAGCAAGAAATGACCACTTTTCATGTACTGTCCCTCTTCACACCCCGCTGCAGCTGCAGGTGTGTAAACAAAATCAGGGATTGTTTAGGTTCATGTCTCTTTCATGTGCTGGGGGATGTCCCCTGCTCAGGTAACTCAGAGCTGTGTACTGGTATGTATGGCACTCTTTACAGGTTTGTGGGAAGTATATTTGTCAGTAAAAAAGTTTTAGAGGGCTTTTGATGTTTGCACAAAAAATACAGATGAAAGGGGATGAAAGAAAAACTGTGCCACTTGCGCTAATTGGCTTTTTCAGGAATAAGGGCATAAGGTCATGTAATGTACACATGTTCACTTGCACACACGTCACTCACATGCACAGACACACTCACAGACTTACACACTGATCCACACATTAACAAAACCTCAGAGAGTTAGTGAGAGGGGGAGCAGAGGGCAGTATAACATTAAAATATAGTGGAAAAAAAAACATGCATTTCCTGCCCTCGGCCATACATGGTAAAAGTGACATCACAGGGTAAAAAAATGGTCCCGGTGCAAATGTAAAGCCCCAACTCTCAAATGAAGCCCAGACACCAGAAAATGCATGATTCATGCCTTAATGGCGTATGGATCAAAAAAAGTGGTTTGAATGGGTTTCAATGGCGACTTTTTGCACACCAAGGATATTAACGCTATAAAACAGGTTTATTTATGTTGGGCTGATTGTTGTGGCTGGGACAGAATTTTGAAAATTGTGCAAAAATGAACAAAAAATACAATACATGATAATATTAATTGTGAAAGAAGGCAGAGCTATTAAAAAAAAACATAACAACAGAGTGTGCATTTTAGGCTCAAGGCATACCAGAGGGTTAAGGTCAGAGTTCATGATTTAACAAGAAGAAAGAGACTGGGCAAAAATGGCATCCACAGGAGAGTTCCAAGGCCAAAAGAACACAAAGGCTCGTCTTACATTTGCTGAAAAACATCTTGATGATCCCCAAGGCATTTGGAGAAATAGTCTGTGGACTGATGAGACAAAAGATGAATTTTTTGGAAGGTAAAGGTCCTGTTACATCTGGTGTAGAACTAACAGCATTTCTTCAAAATAATGTCATTACAAAAGCCTTAGATGGTGGTGGCAGCGTGATGGTCTGGGGCTCCTTTGCTGCTTCAGGACTTGGACGACTTGCTGTGATTGATGTATTCATAAAATCTGCTCTCTACCAGAAAATCCTGAACGAGAATGTCTGACCATCATTTTGTAACCTCAAACTCAAGAACACATGAGTAATGCAGCAGGACAACAATCCAAAACACACCAGCAAGTCCACCTCTTGAATGAAGGTTTTGGAGTGGCCTAGTCAAATTGTGGACTTAAACCTGATTGAGATGCTGTGGCATGACCTTAAACAGGCTGTTCATGCTTGAAAATCCTCCAATGTGCAAAGAAGAGTGGGCCAAAATTCCTCCACAGCCATGAGACTTCTTGCCAGTGATTGCAAATGTTGATGACAGTAGTTGCCACCAACACAAAGATGGCACAACTGGTTATTAGCTTTAGGGGGCAATTACTTTTTCACAGAGGACCAGGTAGGTTAAGATGCTTTTTTCCCTTAATAAATGAAATAATCATTTAAAAAGCTGCATTTTGCATAGTCTCAGATTATCTTTGCCTAATAATAAAATATATTTGATGATCTGAAACATTTAGGTGTAACGAATATGCAAAAAGGAGAAAGAAATTAAGAGAGGGGCGAAGGATTTTTCACAGCACTGTATAGAATAAGTGCCATTATGATAGTAATAAGATGGTCATTCAAGCTTAATTTTACCACCATTGTTAAACATATTTTACTCTATAAAAGATGTATAATAACAGCAAAAAGGGGTATTCAATCTTAATGCATTCATGTAAATCCATACATATTATTCATCCTTTAGTTAAAGCTTATACTAAATATTATATCATTGATAATGGGGCTGCACTATGCTGGGACTTGGGTTAGGAAGCAGAAGTTCACTGGTTCTTGCCACTGATCACCTCCTATGAACTGCTGAGGTGCCGTGCATGTTTCTTTCCCAGCATTCACAGTGCAGAGTCCCTGAAAAAGGCACCACTTGGGTGCTGGTTTGGCTCAGCTGGGAGAGTGGACGCCCATGTGCAGAGGCTAGATTCCTCAATCCACTTGTCCCAGGGTCGACACCTGGTGTCTTTATGTTTGGTGCATGCTTTCCGCCATTCTCTCCCCTCTTGTTTCCTGCCCCAAAATAATCTTGAAAAAAAAAAACTCTACTTAAAGGTTGGACTCTCACTATGAACATTATTTACACAGCAGGAGTTAAAATAACCCCTGCTGGATGAATCTGATAGAGCATGCTCAAGGCTGGATGCGTGAAACTGATGTCCCCCCAGTCAGCCACTAGAGGGCATGCTTAGCAACTAGAAAATCACTTTTCTCATTCATTCAGATAATGCAAATTAAATCCTACTCATTCAGTGCTACAAAATCCAGCAAATACTATATAAACATGATTTTTTTTAGATTTGTTTGTATGGTTATAGACAGAACAAAGCATAATGAAAGCTTTTTAAAAATAGCTGCTTCATTCAGATCCAAACATAAAAAAAGTTTCCTACTAAAATGCACAATATTTAAACCACACAGAGTTGTCTGAGGGTTTTAGTTAACTGGGGAACTTGTAAACACTTGTCCAAGTCAGGAAAATGACACCAAAATTGAACATTTTCATGCCAATTCCAGTGATCTTATCCAAAAATGCCACCTCCTGAAGCCACAGCAAGAACAAACAACACATTGAATTATATTATGTAAAAACTACGCAACACATGCATAAATCTTATAACTGAGAAAAATCATCTGTGGTTTTTAATGTTGCAACATACATTGGTTCAGTTTTTATGCAAACCTCAACTCCAAAAAACATTGAATAGTGGGATTTTTCAATCTATATTTAACCCATAGAGGTCAAGAGCAATATAAACCACTCAGAAAATGCATACCATGCTTATGTTTGGTATCATTTTTTTTTCAATACCACCTCAACTTTATGAAATGAGAACTATATATTGTTTTAGTTTAACTTATTATATTAGATACAGGATCTCCAAAAAACACAACCCCCCCAAAAAATTGATTTTTAAAAATCCAGTGCCAGTCCTGTACAGTATGGCCCACTGCCCCCTATGTGTAAAATTATTTTTTATATCAAATTCAAAACACGCTTTTCACACGAAGTGGTTGCAATGCAAAATGTGGCTTTGTTTTCATGCTGTCATGTGACAAAAGTCGCAAATGATGAAATCATGCCAGCGGGATAGTGGATCCTAAGGGTTAACTGATTGTTTATTAATAGATCAAGTATTTATTTAATTGAATTTAGCACAGACACAAGATAAATTAATGTCCAGACTGATATTGTTTTTTAGATATATGCACATTCTGAGTTTAATGCCTGCATCACTTCCAAAAAGTTGGGATGGGGCCAGAAAAGGTCCTGCTTTTTTGGAATCGGGGTTTATATAAGGCTTCTACTTTAGCTTTGTTGTCCCGCATCACACCCACTAAAATGAGCTGTAACACACACAATTGGATAAATGTTGCACTAAACACACTTCTGGACCTGGTAAAAAACACCTTGTTAAATTTGACTGTAAACTATCAAAAGAAAACCACCTCTGTTTGTGAGCTGTTAGCAGTAGGTGTAGTAAAAAAAAATTGAGTTCTATTGTGGCTTTGACTCCCAGAGTGTCCTTGCAGGTATCCAGGCCGTTTAGTAAACATCTGACTTTGGTTACAGCTGCCAGTGAGAAGCATGTCTGCTAGTAAAAGGCTGAGTCAACTGTTAAAATCACTACAGAAGCTCCCTTGGGCACCAGGCGAGTACACAAACAACTCACTGAACATTAGTCAGACTTTACTCACAGAGCTGCAATGCTACAACACGGGCATGTCTCCATCTCACAGTAACTGTAAACAGAATGTCTGTTACCTGGATGTGGGTGAAAGGGCAAAAATTTACTCTCTATTATGCAGTCTACCTGTTTGGATTCCTTGTTTTGATGGCCTGGAGTTGATTCCCAGTCTGTCACTTACTGTGATTCATTTACACTGAATTCATATCATATCTGAAGTAGTTTTTTCTTTGTACAACATAGTACTGTAACTATTATTCTTCTTAAACCTACATAATATATTCTATACTTACAGCTGCAATACCTTCAGTATATTTATACTGTGCATATCATAGCTGCTTATCATCTCATATCATCTCACCAGTAAGAGAGATGTGGAGTAATCTGGAGATTGATATGTACACATGCATCCAAAGAATATAAACAATGACCCTCAGAATCACCTGCATGATGATCTGGATAAACTTAAGAAATTTAAACTGCAGTTATAAACAGGACATATGAGGAACTTGCTGCTTGTGCTGCCTGTAGAGATAGACGTGTTAAAATTATGAGATAAAACTTATATTTCCATCTGACGTGAATGTTTTAACACAGTAAGATCTGCTTGTAACAGCTACAGCTATTGTTTGCATTTTCAAACAGCTCTATGGGCTGGCACAATTAGTGATGATGTTAACATAAGTGTCTCCCGCAATCTAGCTTTAAAGGGGACATATTATGAAAAAAAAATCACTTTTTCAGGCTTTTCTAGCAAAAATATGTGCCCCTGGCCTGTTAATCCCCTCAAATACCAGAAAAATTCACATGCAAAAAAACTTTACTAGAGTGTTTTTCAGCAACAAAACTCCACAGGCATGTTTTGGGGACCTCTGAGACCAATATAAACTTGTCTTAAAAGGGTAAAATATGTCCCCTTTAATGTCTGGAAGACATACACTCAGCAAACTACATTAAGATAACTATGATCTAAATACAGCCCTGCTTAACATGGTGAGAGCTGCTCGTCTCCTGAAAGACTTTGATAGGGGTCTTAGTGGGCACTGGGACATTGAAAGAAGATGTTGGCATTTTATGGTCTCTACAATGATGTGATCACTTCTTATTAAATTCTCTGTAACTGATAAGGGATGTATTAAACTGTTTCCACTATGTTTGCCATTATCTATGAATACAGTTAGATTCTTTATGGTGTAAATTAACAGCATTATTGTATTTCCAGTATTTACCATGCATGTGCGTTGTTTGAAATAATTAAATGTCCACCTTTAATACCTGCCCTGATAAAGGCAGGTTAATTTAATAGACTTAAATAAATAAAGGCCAGGGATGTTAATGAGAATTTCACTGTTATCACAAAACTAAAACAGTTTGACAGCATATTCATAAGAAGAAGTTGACCTTCTCATTTTTGTATTTTATGTGATTATTCTTATTAGAAACATCTGTTGTTTGTTTTATTTGATTTAAGCCAAGGTTACAATAGTTTTGGATAATTTATTTGGTTTTATTTTAGTTTTGTTTTTTACTTTTTGAGTTTTAGTTTAGTTTTTAGTTTTTTACTGCTAGGTTTGCAAAAATGGTTTGTTTTGGTGTAGTTTTTATTAGTTTTGGTGTTGTTTTTATTATTATTATTATTATTATTATTTTGTGATATGGGATACTTGTCAGGGGGGAGAACCAAAGGACCAGAAAAACGTATACGTATACAGTGCCTATAGAAAGTATTCACTTCCTTAGGTGTTTACCCTTTCATTCATTTATAATTCAATCCTGGTAAATATAATTTGGCTTTTTTTCCCAATAATAAATCAAAAAAACCTTTTCCGTTCAAGGGGAAAACAAATTTCTACAAAGTAGTATTAATTAAATAAAATGTGTATCGTAAAATAAGTGACAGCTTAAATATTCCTTCCTCTCAAAGTGACTGGCCTAACTCAATAAAGGTCCAGCTAATTGGTGCTAGCAGTTTGGCAACTAGTGAAATGGGGATCAACTGTGTCTAATAATGTATCTAAAGTGATTGTAGTATAAAAACACCTGTGTCTATAAGGTCCAGGCACTAGTTAATCAGTATTCCTTGCCACCAGTACACCATGAAGACAAAAGAACATTCCAAGCAACTCAGAGAAAAGGTTACTGAAAAGTATAAGTCAGTGGATGGATACAAAAACATTCATGAAGAAATGGAAGGAATATGGCACATGTGTAAGACTTATCTGAGACCAATCCACACTGTGCTGTGATTGCAACCAAAGGTGCATGTATTAAATAATTTTATTTAATTAAAGCCTCAGTTTTAAGTGTAAAAGTTTCAGTTGACTAAAATAATTTTAACATTTTGGATTTAGTCTAACTTTGGCATAAGCATAAAATAAACCAAAGGAGTTGTAATGTCTTGGAGTTGTTTTTCCTATTTCGTCCACCAGGGGTCAGTCTTCCCCTTGCTCATGTGAAATAAGGGTTAATCTGGTAATCTTCAGTATAATTTATGTCCTCTGAGGAAAGGCAAAGAGAAAACAAACACAACTGAACGAAAGAATGTGTGGGAAATCTTTTAAGGAGAATATTTATGACATGTAGGGGTATTATGGATTATATAGTTGTTAAATCAAACTGAACATGTTTGTACCATGGGTTCAAATTTTCCCATTTTTTTGTTGACTTACGTGTACAAATATGTGTTAAAAGGGTATGTGGGTCTCTCCAGCATGACAATACACAGCCAGAACATTAGAACAGTGCGGTTCCATTGTCCTGCTTCAATGTAAACACACATTGTGCAGCCCTGCGTGCTGTGAGAGTACAGGCAGTAAAAATAACAGCCAGGTTTAGACTCGGTGATGATGTCACGGTCGGGATGCCAGGCCCACGTGCGGCAGCAGTTGGTTCCAGCCTCGGGGAGTGTCGACAACAACCGGACTGCGTAGCACAGGCGCAGTCAGATGCGGAGCTAAAAAAACTAATCCTACCTTTTTGGGATTATCTCTTTTATCCATATCTGTACCGGCGACACAGCGGGGCGCTTCTTCTCTTGAATTCGGCGCTGTTTGATGTCACCTTGCGTCTCCCCCCACCCCCTTGATGATGGTTTGGGAGGAAGATGCGCCGGTCTGAAATTTCCGTTGACCTTCTCCTCAGCTCGGCAGCATCGAAGCATTGTGAAGCGCCACCGCTGCTCCTCCTAACCTCCTTTATCACGCTAGAAACACAGGTGCTCCACCGTCTTTCTAGCTGCTAATCTTTGATTTTCCGTTCAATCAATCAAGACCGAGGCAGATGCCCCTCGCTCTGTCATCCCGGCTTGTACTATGGTGGAGTTTCCATCTCTCAGTCCTTACTGGCCTCTCCTCCGCTTTCTGGTGCCTTTGGCTATCACCAATGTTGCCATCGACCTCGGAGAACAGGTAACGTTTCTGTTTTGTGTGCGTGTTTTTCGCTGTAGTGTCAGTTCAATGACATAAACTCCAGACTGCAGCTTTATCTGAGCTAGCAGCGGCTAACGGCGTTAACGGTTTTATATTTAATTCCGCCTCTGTGGGAATTATGTTTCAGTGAGTCTACTGCTGCTGCTGCCACTGAGCATCATCAATATTTAAGCTCTAGAAACCCCCGGCACAGTTTCTTAACACTGACACTGAATATACGACCTTATTTTTAACACTGAAAGACGGCTGGTTGTGTTCAAGCTAGAGCTAGCTTAGCTGACAGAGGCTTAGTGAAGGTATCCATTAGGGTTTTATATACATTATTTAGGGGGTGCGTGGACACTTCACGCGCAGAGGAAAGGGCCCTTGTTTATTTTGTGGAAATGTTATCTGTCATCACATAAATCGAGCTTAAGTGCTTTTAACTCTATTTATTCGCCAAGCCTTTTCATTACAAACACTACATTACCCCTCTGTGACATGTTTGTCTTTTGTTTAATCAGTAAATCTGAGTCAAGGCCTGTTTGGACATGATGGCGTATCATGAAACCGGCTTTTTCTGACTCTTTTATCGTCATATTTCCTTGCTTGGACATTTCCTGTCCTCTGTCAGACACATGACTACAGCGGTGGCTGCCCTCTCCCATGAGGCACTTGGTAGATAGTGTGTGAGTGAAAAAACCACACATTGTGACTTGGAGATGTTAGGATTAAGCTTATGTAATGACTGTTAGCTGGTATAAATAGCACACAGTCCTGCAAAGGAAAAGGACAGCTGTTGTAGTTGTTCTTAAGGTAAACTCAATGGAAATTAATCAGTGTTATGAGTGCTTCCCATGCAAATATTGCAGCCTCAGCTCATTAGCCAAAGGTCTCTTTTTATTGTGCCTGTGTATTCATTTTTTATATGCAGCTAAAGTGGAAAAGCACCTGCCATCTAGTCAGAGATAAAGTAAGGCTAAGTCACTGTCATGTGAGCTTGTCATGCTGCCACGATGACCTCCTCTTCCCCTTTCATGCGTGCCACCTCACCCACTCCTTGATTTCTTTTCCAGGCCCTCAACAGGGGCATAGCCACAGTTAAAGAGGATGCAGTGGAAATGCTGGCCAGCTATGGCTTGGCTTACTCCCTGATGAAGTTCTTCACCGGACCCATGAGCGACTTCAAGAATGTGGGTTTGGTGTTTGTCAACAGCAAGAGGGATCGGAGGAAGGCGGTGTTCTGCATGGCGACGGCCGGGGCCATCGCGTTCGTGCTTCATATCTTGATAGGTGTGTGTTTAAGAGTTTGTTTGTGTATGCATGATGAGATGCTGTGCTTAAACCACATCCTGGTATTTGCGGCAAAACTAGAATTTCATTGTTGTTGCACCCTCTGACAGCTTTTTCTGAGATAATCAAAACTTCTGCTGCACAAAACAACAAAGTAATCCAGAAATTATCCTCTTCACCTCCTCTCACCCATGGGTTCCTCTTTTTTACAGCATACACAGATTTAGGATACTACATTATTAATAAGCTCCACCATGTGGATGAATCTGTGGGCCAGAAGACAAGAAAGGCTTTCTTATACCTGGCTGCATTCCCTGTGTTGGATGCCATGGTGAGTTTACAGTACATCAGGATTATTCTACATGAGAAGTTTTAAATGCAAGCATGGATTTAAACACACCTGGCCTAGAAATAGCACATTTTAAATCCTCTGACCATGCAAGGGAGAGTGCATTCCCTGCTTAGTGTAGCCTGTCATCCAGCTGCGGTTGAGAAAACGGCCAAAATAGAGCTTTTGTCTCGGGGTAACATCTCTGTTCATTGTTCTGTTTGAAGGCGTGGATTCATGCAGGGATACTTCTCAAGCACAAATACAGTGTCATAGTGGGCTCAGCCTCCATCTCTGATGTTGTGGCACAGGTAATTCAATCTATTCCCTCATGGTACCTGAACGCAGAGCTTGGATACATTTGGTTTGCAGCCTGTGATTTGTTTAAGAGTTTTTGTTTCGTTTCTTCCCTGCAGATTGTGTTCGTGGCCATTCTCCTTCATAGTAACTTAGAATGTGTGGAGCCTTTACTCATCCCAATCCTTTCCCTGTATATGGGTGCCTTGGTCCGTTTCAGCATTGTTGGTCTGGGTTACTATTGTAACATTCATGACAACATCCCAGACTCCAGTGGACTTGATGTGGGAGTAAGTGCTGGATTTTTAATGTTATAGTGTTAAATTGTGTCAAAGAAGCTCTAGAATAGTGCAAAATTTAGTCTAATCTGTGTGATTTATTGGTTGTGTTTACATTCCTGCAGGGTGATGCCACTATCAAAAAGATGCTGAGTTTCTGGTGGCCCCTGGCCCTCATCCTGGCCACTCAGCGCATCAGCCGACCTATCGTCAACCTCTTTGTTTCCCGCGACCTCAAAGGGACCTCTGATGCTACAGAGGTGGGTCCATCAGATATTTAAATCACCAGATCTGCAAAGAATTATTGTTTAATTCTTATAGGGACAAAATGTCATGCATACAGATGCCAAGAACAGTCCTGCTCAAAGTCATATTATTTAATGCTGTAACCCCAAAATCTCAAGTATTTTAACCCTTTTTCCAAGACAGCAAAGCACATATTCTCATGGTTACTAATAATTAAATAATATAAATTGTTTTTTTTTTTAAGAAAGAAAATAGAGTTGTCACATAAAATGAATTTTGTTTCCTAGAGATCAGGGATCACTTTTGAAGAGCTGGATAACAAGTGTCTGCATCAAAAGATCTGATTTGATCTGAAGCTGATTTAAGCCTTTATGTCATGATTTACAGGCAGATTCATAACTGAACGCTGACACAGTTTCCTACCAGGAAGCTATAAGGTGGAGGAAGCAAAACAAAACACCAGAGTTTCTGTTTTTCTCAGTTAGGATCTCAAAACCTGCTTTGTGTGACAGCAAACAGGCTGAGCAGCTTATGAGTTGTTTGAGAAATCACTTGTCCTACTTCTGTTTTTTTGAAGTATGACTGTACAATCTTGATCAGAGGTTGCACCGGCATAGAAGTCACAGTGAGTTTTTGGGCCTCTGCCTGGAGGAAATAAAGGATTAACTGTCATCCTGTGTGACGGCAAGTCCAAAACATGCAGCTCTTAAAGTGCCATCTCTTTTTGCCGTAAAGAGTTTGCAACTAAGAAAGCTAATATGCATATATAAGCTTGCTGTGATCACTGTTAAATAGACAGACATAACCTGAGTCACTCTGCCTGCTTTCACTTGGTCACTTGTTGTCTGTGACCTAGGAGTCTTTTCAGCCAGTTGCTGTTTTATCAGTATACCCTCCTTTCTTTAAATGCAGAATAATTAACTAAGGATAAATGAAAAAATGCTAAAAATTGGAGCAGGCTTTTACAGTACACAATAAACAGGGGTAAATTTTCAATCTGGTCAGATGTCTTGTAGCGTTTGATGACAACACTTGAGGTCATGACAGTCTCAGCACTTTATACTTGTAAGATTGGTCACACCAGTATATAAGTATTAAAAGTGTGTCTTATGCACCAAATTTTATGGTACCTGTTCCTGTGCAGTGGGAGGAAACCAGATGTAACACTGAAAAGTCAGCCTTTTTCTCCTGACAGTATTTCAATTTTTTACTCAGCGACTTCTAACTTGATTGCTTTATGATGCACTGATTAATTCTTGGCTGTACTTGATCTAAAACTTTTAGCTTAAATATGTTATAAGGTTGTCAAAATGCTATTTAAGTTTGCTTCCATGGCATTCCTGATGCCTGTACTGTGTCATGAGTTAAACATACCTAGGTTATCTTTCATTGACCTGGCTTCCCTTACCCTAACAAAGGAAGTCTCCTTAAGCCATCACATGAAGCTGGTTAACTTGATAAGAAAACCTGCAGTTTCTATGAGTGCATTCACAAAAAATGGGCAGTATTTGCAGCACATGACTAATTGCAAGAAGAAGTCTGCCATCTGCAGATGCATACCTCTACAGACTTGGCACAAATTATGATATTAAGAAAATATGGATTTAAATACATACTTGAGACTAAAATCACACAGATGCAGGAAGTACTTGCACAAAAAACAACAGCCGAGTCAAAAAGAGCATATTAAGGTTTATATTATTAATCGTCATTATTGAAAAATAGATCTTAATATATAGCTCAAGTTTCTTCCCAGGAATTATTTTCTCATATGTGATGTGTCTGTCAGTTTAAGATGTAATATTTCATCTGCAGCCCTGATGGTATACAGAGTACAGGGCATGTAAAAATAAATATGAAAAACAACCTTGTAGGATGATAACTGTAAAGCATTGTAATATCTTTCAAGATCGCTTTTTCCAGCTTTCTGGTCTCTCTCCCTCCTCCCTTCTTAATAACGGCTCACAGACCTCCAGGATAAAGAGATCTGATTGGTCAAAAGGCAGTGTTTGATAAAGGTTGATCTCTTCTCCAGACTATGACATGCCCCTGTAGCAATATCCTCCTGTAGGAAGAGATCCACTGCTGTAATACTGAAAAGAGAGTAATACAGAGTTAACCTTGAAGTTACCTAGCTAACTGAAAATCCTGTTTCCCAGTAGAGGACCCTGATCTATGAAAAAATAACAAATAACAACAGGAAATTAGCTTTAATTTTTGGTTGACTCCTGGTTGAAATAACAGAGCTTCTTAACTTGCTGTCTCCAGATAAAGGCTTATAAAAAACTGCTTCCACAATGTTTCTGGCTTCTATCCATGTGTGATTAAGAAGAATTATGTAATTGTACTTACATTTATTGTTACTGTTATTAAAAAGCTGTCACAAATTACTTAATTTTAGGCTTTATCAAGAACATCAATAAGAGTGGCTTTACAAATATGTGCAGCCTGTGGACTAATTTTCCCTTAAGTTATTGCAGATGAACTGTCAGACGCTCACATACTCCCCTCTGGAGTGTTCTGGCTTACAGAGACCCCTCACTACTAGAGACAATACAAAGCTGTTTACCAGAATGAACTGGACATTATTGACAACACAGGCTGCCAGAGGTTTGGGTGATTCACAACGTTCATGTAGAGTTCAGGGCGTGATTACAGCGAGTGAAAACATTCGCACATGTCCCTACTGTTCCTGCGTAAAGCAGCACACTGGCTGTTGTTGTTTGGGGCACAATAACAAGCTACAGGCTGGTTTCCAATCATAAACTCGTGAAAATAAAAGAACAAGCCGCTGGCAATGGGAGAGATGTGTTGCTTTCATGTCTGCTATTGTTAGACACTTGTTATTACTTAAGCTGCATGGTATTTTCAACATTAAAATGGTTACGTACTGATGAATTAAAGCTGCCATGTCTTTGTCATTCCAGGCCGTGGCCGTCCTCACAGCCACATACCCTGTGGGTCACATGCCGTATGGCTGGTTAACTGAGCTCAGAGCAGTGTACCCAGCCTTCGACAAGGTAATACAGACTCCTCCTGATAGTTTCTCTGCTACAGTGAAAAAAGTTTATCCTAGATTGTTTTTTAAAGCCTCAAACATTTCTCTCTTACCAACAGAACAATCCCAGCAACAAGCTGAACGCTGGAACTCCTGTCAACAAATCTCATATTAAAAAGTTTACATTCTGCTGTCTAGCTCTGTCCCTCACGGTAAGATGCTGCATTTTGTAGTTTTTCTTTGCTTTTTACTCTCAGAAAATGTCATTAAAGGCTTACTAAACACACAAAATGCTATGATTATACTAAAAAAAGAAATGCATCAGTGCTGCTGGTAATGTTGAATAAATTATCAAAATTTATACAGATCAGCAGCTTTTGTGTTGAAATTGGCAATTGTTTTGAATCAACCACAAACTATGCAAGGGCAATGCTTTCATAGAAAACCTTGAACCACCTTATTTGATAAAATTCTGATTGAAAATAAAAAGGAATCTCTCTTTTCCATGTCACTGAGCCTCTCCACTCTTCTCTCATGCTCTGGCCCTTGCCAACTTGCAGCATTTTTCAAAATTATGCAATCTGCTGTGCATGGCTCAGCCATGAGGGTGAAGCAACCTTTAATTACAGCAGAAAAAAAAGGTGTGGTTGACGGTTGTTTTTGTGGTCTCTGTGCAAACAATCCTAAACTTCTGGCATGATTTCTTGATGAAAAGTTACAAAGGTTTAGTGCAGACATAAACTACTCAGAACCAGTTTAGTAATTACTTCGTTTTTGTTTTCTTATCTTTTAAATAAAGCTGCCAAAAGGTACTGGTTTGCAAATTTCATTTGTAGGGATTTGCTGCTTTTATTTTGCATACTTCATGAATTCAAGGACACATTACGTATTTGGACTGTTTTAGAATTGTATGCAGGTTTAACACTGCTATTGTTTCTGGAAAGCTGATGGTTAATGGTTTTCCTTGCCCCTTAGTAGAATAAGAGTTGAGTTTGGTTAAGCCATGCGGGGACACAGCAAGTTATAGTCAGGAAAATTCACACAGGAAAGTCGGCAAGGGATATTTTTATATCACATGGCCAGATTGTAACTATTTTGGTCAAGTGCACTGTCAAGATGCTTTATTTCCATGAATGGTGACAAGCTCTGTTTGCAAAGAAAATCATGGTTCAATCTTAATTCACATAAGGATGCTGCTTCATAATCTTCTCTGCTTTCCATTATGTCCTCACAGTTGGGTTTTTTTTTGACACTGAGAGTAAGGTTGTCAAAATTTTTGATGCTTTTATACTTTTTGATAACACAGTCTTCAAAGAATACAATATCCATTGTTTTTGCATTCTCTAGTACTGAAAGTGCCAACGTTTAAAAACCAAAAAAGAAGCATACAGTCATGCGCTTAAATTTTAGGCATGTAGGGTGTTGAGGATTCATCGCAGGTCCAATGTGCCACAACCCAGGGCTGTAAAGGGGGGGGGGGGGGCACAGCCACAGTCAGCTCTGCACATGTCCACACACGTCTGTCGCTCAGCAGCCAAGGTCAAGTTCAGCAGCACCTCTTTTGTCCGGGCCTTTTCACTCCTGGTGATAAAAGGCAGCCAGCACTTTTTGGGCATTGTGGAAACCCTACTACCCACCTGAATGGTATCCTAGGCTGTGCTTACTTGCCCCATCCACCCTGTGTGCCACCCCAAAGGTGCAGGCTTTGTTATATCAAAAGTTTATTTTCCCATACCTCTGGTAATATGCAAGGACATGCGGAGCACAACCTGGGCTTTGTCAATCCTCCTTCACACCTGATGGTGCTCTCAGGCAACTAACTCTTACTTACCTTTTTCTTTGATGGGTGCTGAAGACGTGCCTCTTTCTGCCCACTGTGCGCTTCTCTTAGGTCTCCTTCAGCCCTTCAGCATTGAGTCCCTTAAAGGGGACATATTATGCAAACATCACATTTTCAGGCTTTTCTAGCAAAAATATGTGCCCCTGGCCTATCTTCAGTCTCCCCAAGAATCAGAAAAATCTATTCCCTCCCCTTTTATCTTTCTCCAGCTTTCAGAAAATTTGTGCTGAAACAAGCCGTTCTCAGATTTTCCCCTCATGATGTCATGTGGGGAGTTAGCACCTCCCCCAGGTTTGGTTGACCCTCCCCACTTGGAAGAAAGTTACACCCTCCTCTCCTGATCTTCCTCTCAGCTGCTAGCTGAGAGGAAGATCAGGAGAGCCACATCCATTAAGTCACGTCCATTTCCTTAGAGGGGCGGAATCAGACAGATCAGTAACATTTAAAACCACAGACACAGAAACAGCTCATTCTGAGCAGGGCTGAAACAGAAGGGTTTTTAGACATGCAAAAAATCCAATACTGGAGAGTTTTATTTTCCAGCAACAAACTTCCCATGCATGTTTTGGGGACCTCTGAGACCAATATAAACTTGTCTTAAAAGAGTAAAATATGTCCCCTTTAAAAGGAAACCTGCGTGATCAGACCAGTTCATCTTGTTTGAAAGATATTTGTATCTCTCATATACATATTGAATGAAAAAACTCACTGGATATCTGCATATTGAGTAATTTGAGTTTATAAATTCACTGGGAGGCTGCCATGTTTTGGTCCAGCCCTGTGATGTCACAGTTCTGAAGCACTCCTCGCCATTCCTATGAAGTAACCTGTTTCAGACTGGCAGCCAGTGTTATGGCTGCATCTCAGAAACGCAGCACGTCTCACGCACCGAGAATTTTAAAATTTGATGTCTAATCTATTTTTTTTATTTGCACCATGAGCAGTTATCTGTCCTTCTAGAAAGGAAAATTATGAAAACAGATCCATATTTACCTCTTGTAGCTAATATTTACGTCCACATCGGTAGAATATGTTTGAAATCCATTTCTTGATGAACCAGATGAAGGCCACGAGCTAAAATGCATCTGTTTGATATAGTTGTTCCCCGAACGTCTACTCTTTATGAAGCTTTCTGCTTCCACACAGTTCAGGTAAAGATAAACACAGAACGAACGCACTTCTGGTTTGCGCTTTTCAAAGTAAAACTCCACTTTAGCATTTCTTTGGAGAAACTCCGTATACACTGCTTTTATTTTGAAAAGCTCCCAGCACGCTTCCACTATACACTGAATCCAGTCTCTTGTAGGGAGTTTTATTGAGGTAAAATGCAGGAGGAATGACAGAGCTCTGACAGCAGGGAGACAAAACCAACACACAGCAAACTCGTGTCTGGTATGAACGCTAATACGGCAGCAACAGCTGAAAGCAGAAAAACTGTTTGAAAAACAACGGCGAAGATCGCTGCGGAACTGTGACGTCACACGGACCAAAACATGGTGGCCTCCTGGTGAGTTTATGAGCTCAAATTTTCTCAAAATGCAGATATCTGGGATATTTAGTGAGTTTTTTTAGTTCAATATACATTTGAAAGATACAAATATCTATCCAACAAGATGAACTTGTCTGATCATGCAGGGTTCATTTTAATGCTAGTGTCTGTTACAAACAGATAAAGAGCAGAGATAACAATGTCTCTTTGTCCCTGAAAGTTTTACTTTACATCCTGACATGCGTGCTGTTAACTGCTTCACAGCCCTGCACCAACACAGACAGCAATAAAATGACTGAAATATGAATAAAAGAAACTACAGATAACAGAATCACAGCATACATGATATTGTTTAATTTCAGCCCGTACCATATCAAAATTCTGGGTTATTAAGTGGGTTAAATTTTGAGTTACTAAGTCACTGTGTCATTCAGACACTTTGTAGTTGACACAGTACATACAGCACAAGTATTCATTTTCATAATAGGCCCTCCAGCATTTGCAGAGCATTAGTTTACAGACTAAGGTGTCCTTCATTTAGGCTTGACTTCTCCAACTAGGTGTCATTTTACTTACCGTGCTGCCTACAGTAACCTCAAATGAGAAATAAGCAACTTTAAATAAAGCTGTGCGTTAACCTTTAAAAGAAGAAACAAAAACACCAACATGCAGAAAAATCCTAAAACAGTGTTTCCCTTTTTTCAGATCTGGTGGCATCACAGATTTAAAGATACTGTATGTGGGTCAGGGTTCAGCTCCAACACTGACACAACCAGTTCAGTGTTAAGCAGAAACATGTTTAACATATTTTTTGCATGGCTTGCCGAAGGCAATGCTGTCAAAAGTATCACAGTAAATCTCCAAAACAGACTGTTTTGTCAGAGACAAAGGTAGAATTAAGGGAAACGGTAAATGTGTGCAGTTTTATGGGGATTTACGACATAGTCAGAGGTGTACTGAATGTACTTTTCCTATGCCATCCTGTTGTGGTTTCAAGTTGCAGAGAGAGGGAGACACATTAGGGTGGAATTTGTGAAGAGGCTAAGGGGCTTTTGTGTCCCCCCAACACTCCCACCCATGCTTTAAGAGCTTAATAAAACAGGCATTCACATAAAACATATCAGTTAACACATTCCTAAAGCCCCATGCAGGTGTACTTTTCTGCTAGGTAATGAGTACTGCAGTCACATTATGTACACTGCTCCTGCAGAGGGCTTTTTTGTTTTTCAGCAGAATATTATGATAACAGAACAGGACAATCCAGTCTCTATGATCAGATTGGCTTTCCATTTAATGTTAATTTAACAAAGTGAAATTGATCTTTGTTATGTAAGGGGGGCGTTTGCCCGAGTTCGTTTTCTTAACAGGCTGAGTAAGAAAAACAGGAAGTTTGTGGCCACGGTTGGTTCTAATGGGAGGAGGAGGAGGAGGAGGAGGAGACTGGCACACCAGATGTGGATCCTGGAGCTCTAAACATGTATGTCAGGGTGTGTGCTCAGCTCAGCACAACAGACAGATAGGTATGGCCTGCAGAGGTGTTGAAAACGCATGCTGACAGACATCATGTAAGGACTTGTTCTGATTGCACATGAAGGAAAGAAAACAGCAGGGAAAGTTGACAAAGTATGGTCGAGAAAGCAGCTCTGCAATGTTGTGTGAGAAAAAAAGTCCTCCTACGAAAATACACTGGATGTTAAAGCAGTGAGTGTACATGTGTCACTTTGTTTAGAAAAACCACAGCTGAGTCAGGGGAGACGGCGGTCCTGCTACAGCCACACGAATTAGCTATTATGGACTCCAGTCTTACTCAAGTAATCATAGATGGTGAGGTGATACAAAATGAAATCATCACTTACAGGTAATCTGTTCCTGTATTCTGGTTCAGGGGATCAACAGCCACAAAACCACATCAAACGCTTTCTCACTGTTTTTAATTTCCTTTAACATGTGTGATTCTTTAAGATGAGCGAGACTGTAAAATGTTTATGGAACTGCTCAGGGCGATTTAGTTTGTTTTGCGCTCCAAAGGTAATATAGCGTGTGTTTCATCTCATCCTCTCTCCTTCCCCTATTTTCTCACACAAAAGAATATGACTTCAAATTAGCCGCATAAATATTTTCGATATGTAATTTGTAGGCAGCTTGTGTCCAGACAATTGAGCCTCAGAGAAGAAGTCCTGTAATCATATGACCTGCTGCTTTTGGCTGGTTGAAACCTAGATATGCTGGCACATTTGGACAACATTCAGAGATGTAACTGCACACTGCAGAAAAGTCAGCATTTTGCTTTCTGTAGCAGAAAATAAAATGCAGAGTGATCATTATTTGCTCATCTTAAGTTAATGTACAGTCAATAAAGATGCTGGATTTCTTGGAAACATTGAGAAACTTGAGGGTTGTGTTCCATCATCCATTCTGAGATGTAACAAGTGGACTAAAATCTCACTGTGATGCTACAGCTGTATGTAGAGCAGGGTATCATCAGCATAGCATTGTTTGAAAAAACTATTTTAGTCGATAATCAGACCCTGGACAGCATTAAACTCTGAGGGGAAAAAGGGGGACCAAGTACCGATCCTTGTGGTGGTGCCCCACTGAAAAGGTCAGGCTTGAGTTTGTCCCTTGCCATACCACTCTGACTGGCTCATGTGAGGCCTAATGTGTATGATACAGGACTTGAGCTAGGCAGTGCAGTACTCTAGTCCTTGTATTCACAAATAACCCTAAAATAAGAGGGCTCTCAATTTAGCTTAACATTTCGTAGCTTAGGAGTTATTTAGGAATATTCAAGTCTGAGTGAGGAAGTGATAAACAGGTTTTATCCATGTCAGGAAGTGTGGTTGACCTATTGCTAAATATGACTTGGCCTGCTGATTCTTACCTAACCAACCACATGGCTCTGTGGCCACAACAACCCAAACAGCACTGCCAACTTCAACTGACTTAGGCATGGTGTATATATGAAATTCAGGTGTTGACAGTGCTGATACATCTACCCTGCCATATTGCCCTAAATGAACCATACAACCCGAGTGGAACAGTAGATGAACAGCAAAAGCCAACATATCACCATGATTATCAAGAGGGCCCATCTCTTCACTGGTGTCTCATCAAGACAGGCTCATCTAGTGCTGCACATTTAATCCAATTCCAGTGTCAGGCTGTGGACTTGCATATTTGCATAGAAGGCTGCAATTAGTTTTCTATTATGTTGTACCTAAAAGAGTTACAAAAAATGTAGAAAGCTCTTTAAGTTTGCAATAGTGCCCCTATTGCACTTTGTAGACATGCTTTTATTTACAGTGTCGATGCAGAGGAATAAACCAGGCTTTTCTCCATCCCTCTGTCTTTCTGACATTGTCTCCTATGCTTGAGGAACTCTGGACTCTCAAAAGTTATCACTATTCCTGACAGTTTTTCACCTTAGGATCTCTCTTGAGGGTTAACATGCTTTCTGGATAGCGTTTATTTTTAGCAGGGTGTAGTCTTAACTTAAAGGTTAATTTCTTGGTAAATGGCAAGATTCTAGGATTTTTCACAGGAGTGTTTTTGTCACTGGGGAGCTGAACAGTTTGCAGTACTTAGTTGAGAATGGCTGTTAACTGTATAAAAAACAGACAAAATTTGATGGAAAGACAGTAGTAGTAGTAGTAGTAGTAGTAGAGCTTTTGTAGCAGAGTTGGGTTTATAATTGGACCGGGTTAACCTGAGATGTCCTGATACACTGGATGATACTGAAATGTGGAATCCTCTACAACCCAAATTCCAAAAAGTTGCACTGTGTAAAATGTAAATAAAAACAGAAAACAAGGATTTACCAATCTCATAAACCCATATTTTTTCACAATTCAACATGAGCAACATTTAAAATGTTGAAACTGAGACATTTGACCATTTTATGACAAAGCTTTATATCCTTTTGAATTTGGTGGCAGTAACACATCTCAAAACAGTAAGGACGGTGCCATGTTTACCACTGTAGAGCATCCCCTCTTTTAACAACAGTCTGTTAACATCTGGGGCGTGAGGAGACCAGTTGCTGGAGTTTTGGGATAGGAATGTTGTCCCATTCTTGTCAGATGTAGGATTCCAGCTGCTTAATAGTCCTGGGTCTTTGCTGGATTTTTCATTATATGATTCACCAATTTTTTTTATCATTGGTGAAAGGTCTCCATATTTTCTGAATCTTTTGAGGATATTATGTACTATAGATGGTAGGCTATTTCAAGTCTTCACAGTCTTATGTTGTGGTTAATTTTTCTGAAATTGTTCCACAATTTTTAGACACAGTTTTTGCATATAGGTAAACCTATGCCCATCAGAGACTCTGCCTCTCTAAAATGCTCCTTTCATACCCAGTACCCATGTTACTGACCTGTTCACAGTTAACCTGATTAGTTGCAAAATGCTCCTCCAGCTGTTTTTCATTGATGCCACTTACTTTTCCAGCCTTTTTTGACCTATCCCTACTTTTTTAGATGTATTGCTGTCATCAAATTTGTACTAAATGAGCTGATATTTTCCATGTTAAAATGTCTCAGTTTCAACATCTGATATGTTGTTTATGTTCAATTATGAATAAAATATGGCTTGCTTCTGAAGTGTGCTGGTCACTGTGGCCTACACATTTCCATTCATACAGATCCTTGGCACCAAGTGCCAGATAGCTGCTTTATTTTTGAATAAAGCTGAGACAACACCAGAGCGAGTGTGACTGAGTTAGCATGCAGTGTAGTGAGTCAGAGAAAAACACCTTTTATGGATCCTGAGGTCTCCTGGGGCTTTATCTAAGTGAATAGTGCTGAGAAACCATCTTTATACAATTTTATTTTTTATTCATACTTAGATGAGACATTTTTATACTGTTCAACACTCCCTGATATGCTTATCATACAGTAGAAGCTTTGGTGTTGCACGTGCCTTGGCAGCATTTGCCTGTAGAAACAATAACATTGTCTGTCATGTGTTTCATGTAAGCTTCAAAGGCCCTTATTCAATCCAAAAGCCCTTGAGTTAATGAACTAATGAAATCTAATGAGGCGTGCCGGTGACTATTGTGGTGCAGTGGACACAAAAATTAATTCTCTTTTGTTCATTTTGTGTCCAGCTTTGCTTTGTGGTGTTCTGGACGCCTCACGTATCGCAGAAGATCCTGGTTGATGTCATCGGAGTGGAGTACGCTTTTGCCGAGCTCTGTGTGGTCCCACTTAGAATTTTCTCCTTTTTTCCTCTGCCAGGTAAGACACGCGTTTGATGTTTTTTAAGCATCACTGTCCGGCTGCATTTTTCCTTCCTGCTGTGGCTTTAACCGGGGCATGGCCTCAGCAGTGGGGTGATGTTTCAAATTTGTGTGTATGTTTCTGTTTGCAGTGACTGTTCGGGCTCATTTGACCGGATGGCTCATGACCCTGAAAAAGACCTTTGTGCTGGCCCCCAGCTCGGTTCTCCGCATCATTGTCCTCATCACCAGTCTAGTTGTGCTGCCTTATATGGGGTAAGTCAACACTTACGAGAGCAGTGTCAGGGTCACAAAGGTCAGCACTGTTACTCACTCAGGCTTATGATATTACATACCGTATAGTGTTTGCTCTTGTATGTTTGTCTTTATTTTATTTCTGAAGCATTGAAAAAACACTCCAAAAACAGTTAGACATTAAAAAGATTAAAGAAACCAGCAGCTGAAATCTGCACATTACCCTTTTTTCTTTCAGGGTTCACGGGGCCACACTCGGGGTCGGATCCCTCCTGGCCGGCTTCATAGGGGAATCAACAATGGTTGCCATAGCAGCCTGCTATGTTTATCGACAACAGGTGAGCACACCTGGCTTGAGGTCATTACAGACATAAAAACACACTACATTCTATGCTTTCTGCAAATCCCAGCTGCAGCCATTTTACAGCAGGTGTGTCCTCTGTCATTATGATCACACTGTTGGTTGAAAAGGGCTGCAGCCACAGAAAACCCGTTATGAATACATGAAAGAAACAACTCTAAACCTTTATGAAGGACTGTTTTATATCTGCACAGCTAATTTTGTTATTTGATTGTGCTTTAAAGCCTTTTCACACATGTACCTCCGAATATTTTTAGAGAATAGGCCGGTTGCTTCTGTAGTCCTTCTGAATTATTTGTTTACATTGGCACCTCACAGAAGGAAGTGCTAGATAGGATGGGGGTTTCAGCCACTTGTGTTGACACATGTACCCCTCCTGAACAATGACAGGAAATTAGGAGTGCAGGGCTGTCATCGAAGGTGCACACAAAAGAAAAGAGTGTAAAGCAGCTGATATTGAACCAGATATTTCTCTATTTAGATTGTTTGCAGATGATCACATCATTGCAAAATACTCTAGATGGGGGTAAGGAAGAGATTTCTGCATAGAGAAGTGCTGGATTATCCAGATTCCATGTCAGTCATCAGGCGCATCCATCTTGCAAAGCTCCAGTCTAAAACGTTTGTGCCAGGTCTGAGAATGGACCTGACCAATCAGCGTCTTTTGAGGAGAATTAGGAAGTTGTTACAGTTGGGGTGTAGTTTTACTAGAAGCCGATAGTAATGGCTGCCTCCGTTGAAGTGTTGAGCTCAGATGTAGCTGTAGCATAGCAGATATAAGAACAAGGCTACATTTCTTTAACAAAGACAAGAGCAAGGAACTACACTGAAAGCTTGTCTTGGCAGAGGAGATGTTTTAGCGCTCCTCCTTTCCAGCCTCGGCATGAATTTTGTCCACCAACAAGCTCCACCACTCATAAACTATGACAGCACCTGCCTGTTGAGCTCAGTTTGCTACTGGAGCTATGTATGCCTACTAGCACATTTGTTCCTGTCTCTCTGATACACCTATAATGAATGTGAAAGACAGACCCTTTATTCAGTCACCTTTTGGGGTTTCTTTTTGTAAAGTCCTGCCCTCCTCAGTGCTTTTTTTTTGATCTGGCATGTCAGTCTAGGAAAAAGCTTCTTTCAAGTCCCTAAAGTAGTGACACAAAAAGGTGAAAAGTTTAAGAATCACACAGTGTGTGTTCCAAATCCCATACTACTTTATCAGGCAATAAAAGATAAATGGTAACCAGTGAGTACCAAGATTGCTCTCAGAGAAAGGGTGGCAGATGAGGATTGAAAACCTCAATCTAAATTCTGGAAGACCGAGCAATGACCACACTCAAGAATATAGTGACCCCTTAATGCAGTCATTTAATGTTGCTTTTAATCCAAGGTCTTCAACCTGGCCAGAGATAAAATAGCTGTAATCCTCTGTGGGAAAAATCACTTTTCTGTGAAAGTGCAGGGAGTATACCCAATCTATCTAGAAACTTTCTTTGAAATACCTGCTGCATGCAGGTCCATCTAGAACAGAGGTGTCAAACTCAAGGCCCGGGGGCCAAATCCAGCCATGGAACAATTAAATCTGGCCTGCAAGATTTGATCATATTTCTGTTATAACTGGCCCATTAGTCTGAGGTCTGCAGATTTCCTCAAGTATAAAAATGTAAACTTATCCTTATCCTGATTTAAGATATCATTGTTAAGTCATAAAATCTGAAAAAGTTAGTTGTAAAAATAATAAGATAAATGTCAAGAATGTGGGAAAAGAAATTAACTTGTGTTTTAATTTCATATTTTCAATTTTGCATCTCACACTTAAGACTCAAATTTAGGGTTTTGACTTTTTATTTTGTAATTTGAGCATTTCAACTCATATTGTTGACTTCTTATAAAATATTTTGAGCTTTCCGATTCATAATTTAAATTTTAAATCATAGTTTGACCTTTTTAACTTAATATTTTGTATTTTATGTCATATTTTCACCTCCTAACTTTGACTTCATAATCCCGTAGTTTTACCTTTTAGACTCACATTTTAAAAGTTTGAACCACATTTTAACTTTTTATTTCGTAATTACAAATTTCATTTTATATTTTGACCTTTTAACCCTTTACCTACTGAGTCTAAAAATGTCGATTTGGACATATTTTGTTATTATGGCTGTAAAATGGTCAGGAAATGCCCTAAGTCTGAGAGCTTTGGTCCCTTTTCCCAGGAGTACTTGAACTTGACTTTTCAACATCTGGGTAATGATTATTGCACATTATATGGAATCGTCAGCAGTTTAAAAGAAGAAAAACACAAAAACGGATTTGTTTTTCATGGCTTTTATGAGAAGAAATTTTCTTATTGCTCATGAAGTTTTGATTTGACATTTGAAATGTGAACCTATACATGTTTAGAACAATCACCAGTCATATTTTGAGTCCTGGACTCTGGCTGTGCAAAACACAGTGCAAAAGATAACTATATACATAGGCGACAATTAGTGCAAATAAAGGTAGAAAAATGCATTCTCAACATTCTCAAGTGACATATTGTTATTGTTATGACAGACACGTACAAATGCCACTATCAAATGCTATTTTTTGAAAATAAAACTCCACTCTGTTCAACATTACCGTAATATATATACCACACATCATATATTGCCTGAAAGCACAGATTCTCAGCTCTCTGTCAACGTTGGAATTTTTTAGATTGAGCAAACTTTCAAGGAGTTACAGTGTTGAGAATCCATGTAGCAGTTGCGTGATACTTCTCGTGTTTTGCTATGAATGCCCACGTCATATGGTTACAAGTACCATAATGAACCATGCATGTGCACATGCCCACACATCTCAGCTTTCCAACACAATTGGAATTTTTCTGATTGGACAAACTTTGACAAAGTTACAGTAATAATACTCTGGACATATAAAACACAGCACCGGCGCTGGGTCAGTAGGTAAAGGGTTAAACTCATCATTCTGAGATTCTTTCTAATATATGTGCCTTTAAAAAAACATTATTTACAATTTAATGTTGTGACCTTACTGAACTAATAAATTTACTTTTCTCAGATTGTGAGCCTTTAAACTAATCTTTTTAACTTTTTGATTTCAAAATAACTTTATTATTAGTGCTAAGTTTTATTTCGTATTTTATTCCTGGTGAAATGAGGTTGACAGTTTATGGTTAAATGTTGACCCTGTTAGGCCCTCAGGTTGGATGTAAATCCAGAATCCAGCCCCTGCTGTGACACTCCTGATCTAGAGGCAAGGCATGCTAACTTTTCTCCATTCCCAACAATTCCCAACCAGGGTTCTTACCTTCCTGCCCCCCATCTGAATTTCATGAGGGTTCACCTGGATTATGTGACTGCAAACAAGCGGTTGGCTCCTTTCACCTCGTGCCTCACACTTCTCTTACTCACATCCTCTCTGGGTGGAACTGGTGCATGAAGAAGAGACTGCTCCCTTTACATTTGGAAATAGATCAGATATTTAAACTGTCACTGCTATTTTAATCACTCATACTCTTAACGTTGGGGTGGAAGTATAAAAAAAAAAAAAAAAAAAAAAATGCAACCTGAGGGTGTTAACTTAGTTCCTGTCAAGTCCACGCCCAGCTGTTCTGTTGATGTTGTCTCTCTGTGTGCTCAAGTGTGCTAACATCATAATTGTTATCTAACCGACTCACACAATCTTTCCTCAAGAATGTCAAACATTTTCCAATGCTGTAGTCGTATTTTGCTAGTCTGGCTTGGACTGATGGCTATGCTGCTCAGTACTGCCCTTATGGTGGTGTATCTGGTCTGTGTCCGTCCTGCTACCAGAAAACAAGGAGAAACACAGATGAAATGAACACATGGTAATGTCTGTATGTGCATGCATGCATATCAGACATTGATAAATGAGCTTTAAGAAAAAAAACTGATATCATAGTAATGGCAGCAGAGTTGTCATAGCAAACAGGAAGTAGAGAAGAGTAAGAAGATGCTTCACAAAACTCCTTCCTGCCTGAGGGGAAATTTCTTAAATTGTACTCTTGCACGTACACATAGGTTCTGTCCCACTTCACATGGAAATTTTACTATGGAAAAATTCGAGGTAAAATTAGATAAGGGGGAAAAAAATCTGTTTAAGTTCACACATGTACATCACTCTGCAAATTTCAGAAAATGTTCAGGAAAGCTGTGTGTATGAAAACACTATAAAAGATAGATAAGGCATCATGAATTATATATTGCAAAGTTCTTTAATTTCTCTATTTACTCTCCAGTTGCCTCACTGATGGTCTGAGTTTATAATCTTTCCTCAGATTTACTTCAATTAAAATTTATAATGAAATCTTAAGATTTAAACCCCGTCTTTTCTCTTATGTTGTATATTTTACTCAAAAAATGTCATAATAAAAAAGAAACATTTCACAGTATGATCTCTTAGAGCTCTTGTAAGGAGCTTTTGTGAAACAGATTGAAATTACTATGGATAAGTCTTAATGACTTACAAGACTAAGCACTATCAGCATAAAGAGATTATTTTTGTGTAGTTATTTTTGATGCTGGAAACTGCTGCCACAGGGTAGATGTCAGGTGACAGCACTAACAGCAATGTGTTCAAACCACCTCCTATTTCTCTTCTTGAACTTTTTTCAGGCAAAGATTTTCTGTAGGACAAAGACTTTTTCTGTTTAAAGACTCCAGGTTTTTGTTTTTTTGTTTGTTTTTTAAATCCAGTTTAAAGATGTGCAGGAATAAATGTCAGCGATTAGGTGCTGCTTTCTCCACAGGGGGCGCCAAAATCAACACTAACCAACCACATCAGAGCGCCCAAGGTCCCACAGTGATGTTTGGACATTTTTCAAGAATTTACTTCTCTTTTGCTGTAGCAGCTTAACATTTTTTCACGTTTACTTTTAAATGGCATTTTTTAAATGTGTTTTTGCTTAAAGACCAAAGAACATCATATCTGTATGCAGGCCCACCAACACAAATGGCTGCTCCCCTCAAAGTCCAGTAAACGGGGCCCTCCCAGAACATCAGTGTACTGGCAGTGTAACAGCATTTATAAATAATAGTAAACAAATAATAGTTGGGCTCACTTTCTTTAGCTTTTTTGGCAACCCTGACTTTTGTGCAAGTCTCGGCATGGCTAACAGCCTGATCCTACTAGACTAACAATCAGCATACCCATTATGTAAATACATACGGCTCATTCCATAGATAACAACAAATTAAAAGTTTGTTTCAATAATAGGTAAAGGACAGGCTTGTCTGTCTGCTTTTTATAAGGCCACGGGTCTAAAAATCTCCTTGCCCACACTGTCACTTTTATTTTCCGTCTTCTGTCTCCATCTGAATTACATTCACTGGCGACCAGTCCAGGGTGTACCCCGACTCTTGCCCAATGACAGCTGGGATAGGCGCCAGCACACCCGCGACCCCTAACAGGATAAGCGGTATAGAAAATGGATGGATGGATGGATGTCTCTGTCTGAATAACATTCAGTTAAGAATAAGAAAAAATGTATCGCTTTCTTTATTTTGCACTGAAGCTGAAAATCTCAGTTAATGTTTCAACATGCTTCTCATTGATGGGGATCTTAAGAAGCTTCAGCTGTTTAGCTGGCAGCATAAAGCTGAAGCGACTTTGTTCTGATACACAAGCCCTTGTTAAACCAAAAAAAGTTTTGAACAGATTACTTTGGTACAGCTCAAACAAGTTATAAATAAGGTGTTAATGAATGAGCCTTAGAGGTGCTGGAAGGCTGATTTTGTTCTATTTTGGCAGAGTCCTGCTAGATATTCCGCTTAATTCCAGTATGTGTTAAGATAACAGCCTGCTGGTTTTAACACCTTTTTAAAGCTCATCAGTCCTTTCATTCAATCCATCATGAAAAAAAAGCATTTCAAAATAAATCTGTTAATAGCACTAGTTTTTAAAGTATTTGACATATTTACTTGTGTTTGCTTTTTTGGCACATCTCTTTTAATTAGAGGCGCTTGTGCACATATTCTCCTTTCCAGTTTAGAGTGTGAAAAGTCCAGTGTGTCTATCATCCCTCCAGAAAACTAACCCAAAGACATGGTTGGAAACTTCCCAAACAGTTTTTAATTTGGGCTAAATCAGCAGCAACAGCCCAGTAAATCTGTTCCTCAATTTGTTCTATTAATTTCCCATTTAGAGATTTACCGCAATCAGAGCCAAATCTTTTAAATATTCAAATCTGCGACAAGTGAGTGCTAATTACCAGTAACATAATCTGATGAGGTTAGCAAGTTCACGAGGCTCTTAAATACTTCCGCTTAATGTTCACATTAAAACTGAGCTCTTGGATTCATAATTTTGAAGTAGTAGAATTTCTTTTCGCTGTAATTCTCAAGGACATTTTTTTTTAAATTTTCTGTGCAGAAAAACTACGAGATGACCAACGAGCTGGTGGTGGTGGGTGAGGACTCGGCCCCAATGAGCGAGGTGTGCTCCAGGACTCAGATGGATGCCATCGAGGAGCTCCAGGAGGAGGAGGAGGAGCAGGAGTGATATCTGGCAGGAGGAGGAGGGTAAAGCCAACCTCCATGTGGAACTAAAGCTGAAGAGGAGAGCGCCGATTGTTACAGTGAGGACCCGAGGATGGTTTGGTCTGTCCTGACCAGACTAAACTTTGGATTAGAGTGACGAGGTCTTCTTTTGGACCTGCACATCATTTTAATGCACACTGTAAAGAAAGCCATGCACCTCCAAGTGTTCATCCATCAGTGTAAATAACTTTGTCTTCCGACCTTCAACACATCAGCGGGTGTATTAACCTCTGTCGTGTGTCTACTGGTAAACAAGGGAAAATCGACGCAGGAGCACTTTTCCTCCTCCGCAGCATCAAGAACGAAACATCTGTCGAGTGGTAGTGGAGTTGCCAAAATACAGAGTTTATCATTTTATGTTATTTTATCACCATTAAGCAGCAAGGCCTTGCTTGAATTCAAATATAGACATGTTGTGGGACTTGTTGGGTTGTGCAATCGTATTTTACATACAATGGTGTACAGATTATTGTTGTTTTATATAGGTAATGCAATGTGTATATTTAATGCCCAGAGGGGTCGGGAATCCCTCGATATATCAACGCGCGTGTTACAGAAACCAGTTATGATTGTTCATTTTCCATGCAGTCTGGGAGTCCATCTACTTCTGTTTTGCCAAGCATTTTCCTGGTAGTATTCAGACTGTCCTATGTACTGTATATACTGTATAGGCATTCTTATTTGGCAAATAAATTGCTTTATTATTACCCTTTTGGTTTGTTTACATTGTCTTTACCATAGCCTGATACACTACTGTTTCATGACAGGATATTCACATCCCTGAGGCGTTTCACCTTTCACCTGCACCGCCATGAAGGCGTAGAGGTGGGGAAAAGTGATCCCACCAGCATGTGCCAGTTGCACAAGCTGTAACTGGTCATTTTCTGGGGCCTTAAGATATAGTCATTAAAGATGTGCATTAAACGTGACCTATAGTCCTGAAATAAACTACATGGAGAACATTTTTGGGCCACACCTGATAGTTATTGAATTATCTCCGTTTTGGAAACGTGATACAAGGGGATCATTCTGAAGAGCTCAGTGACTTCAAGTGTAATGGATCCCACCTTTGCAATGAGACAGTTCGTGGAGTATTATTCCTGCAGAATATTCAACAGGCAACTTAAAGTGATATAAGAAATTGGAAGAGTTTAGGAACAACAGCAACTCAGATATAAAGCAGAAGACCAGGCAAAATCACAGAGGTTTATGACTGCTAAGGTGCACGGTGGGTTAAAGTCACCAACACTGCTGATTCCATAGCTGAAGAGTTCTGAACTCCCACTGGTGTTAACTTCAAATCAAAAACTGTGTGGCAGGAGCTTCATGATATGGGTTTCCATGGCCAAGCAGCTGCATGCTAGCCTCACATCACCAAACCCAATGCCGAGTGTCAGATGGTCCACCAACACTGGACTATGAAGCAGAGGAAATGCGTTCTGAGGAGTGACAAAGCATACTTCTCTGCTTGACAGTCAGATGGGCGAGTCTGGGTTTGGAGGATCAGCATACCAAGACATTTAGGACAATGCTATGCTTCCAACTTTGTGGCAACAGTTTGAGAATGGCTTTTTTTGTTGATTCCTTAAAACATTTTTTATTAGCACTCACTTTTCATAACTTAGATTATTTTGCTTATACTTTTTCTTATATTTTCCAATGGAGAGTTTATATTACCACCTTGATATATGAGGTATCCAGGTTTGAACCTGAACTCAGAGATAACATTTCTTTACGCTTTACCCACGTTCTTTTAAATCAAACGCTGTTCTAAGTGTAAACCGAGCAGAGACTAGGACTGGCAGAGTAGAGCTACCCCTCATCGGATCCAGTGTTCATGGGCACATTGGAGTGGAACGTCATGGCGATGGCATAGTTGGTGGAGTGTCCTGTAGTGGACAGGGTCCAATGCCGCTCGCTGGTCTTGTAGACGGGTGCCAAGTAACACACCCTCTCAGGAATGTCCTGTCGTTTGACCGGCTTCAGCCATATCGCAGGCATGGGGTCATGCAGCAATTTTGGGTAGGACTCAGCAAGAAGTTTGGTCTTTCTGTCCCAGCATGCTCCATCCAGAAACAGACATCTGATGTACACACCATCTGCAGGGGGTCGTTTGTACTGGTTATCTTCCAGGACTTCAAAGTCAAAGCCCAGCAGGTCAATTGGGATGGTGTGTTTCCCCGCATAGTTCTGCTAGCTGCCTGTGAGAAAGACCTGACTGGAGAAGAATCCTGATAGCCAGAACACTGCAGGGGTACCCTGATCATACCAATCCTGTAAGAACTTCAGACACTCTAGGAAGTTGGGATGGCTCTTTTCTAACATGACTGTGCCCCAGCACACAAAGAAAGGACTATAAAGACATGGTTTGGTGAGTTTGGTGTGGAAGAACTTGACTGGCCTACACAGAGCCCTGACCTCAACCCCATCAAGCACTTTTGGGATGAACTTTGAACAGAGATCAGGCTTTATCGTCCAACATTAGGGCCTGACCTCATGGTCAGAGACCCTTTGTTAAGCCCTGAGGACTTGCCTTTGCATCTGGCAGGGCTTTTACGGTGGCCAGGAGGGCAAACAGCCTGCAAAAGCCAACATGTAACATACAGTAGAAAGAGGTAAGTGATGTGTGTTTCATACTGAAATATTAGTGTAAACAAAAACACAAAATAAGAGTTGTTAGCAGTAAAATACTCTAGTTTTCTGCATTAAGCGCTCATCATATGCAATCTGATCGGCATCTAATTATAATATATAAAGTCTTTATTGAACACAGCCAAACATTCACAGTGCTCCTGGAAAAAGTATGACCGTGGATTTAATAACTGGTTGAACCTCCTTAGCTAAGTTGTTAGCTTTGATATCTAGATGACCAGTTAAGAGTGTGCGCTGTTAGTTTCAGTTCATGTGTGATGCTTTGCTGTTTTCTCTCGCTAGAGTGCCTTTGTGTAACCTTGCAAAGCAGATGGATACACCTGTTTCCTTGTTTCTCACTGACGAATCCATCTTGCAAAGCTCCCATCTGAACCGTTTAGGCTGATTAGAAAGTGACAGGACCAATCAGCGACGAGGGGCAGTACTTTCAGGCACAGCAGAGTCATGACGTAAACAAGCAGCAGCAAGAGCTGGTGCAGTTATGGAGGAAGAAATTAGCGTGGATGCTGCTAAAGCGCCAGTTTTATCAGAACTTGATGACATTTCTTTGTTAAAAGAAGAACAAAGAATGGCAGTGAGTTGTTTTCTTTTCAAAAACGACAAAAGTCGAGTACTTACATGTCTATAGTCACCACGTTTTGTGTTATTCCTCAGTAGCTGCCCATGTGCAGCTCAATAGCTGCTACGTCACGTGTTTTGTTGCTCTGATTGGCCAGTAAAGATGTGACAGACAGAACGTTCACCCAATCACATTCCAAGTTTTTTTCAAAGCCTCTGCCTTTTCTCAAACGTTTCCTATTGGAGCTTTCCCAGATGGATGTGTGAAACAAATCAATCTGGCGTGTCAGGTTAGCCTTTGTGTGTAATATTTCAAGTTATTTCATGAACTGTAATTTTTGATGCCTGTATCTGTATTTATCTTGTCTTTTCCTATAGAAACCACACACACATAAACACATGTACACATAATTTCCTACATGTACTGTTGTGCAGCCTGTGAAGATTTTAATAAATCTTCTAACTGGGACACCTGTCTCAATCCTGATTTGACCAGTCACAACAGTGGTGGGAAGTGATTTCAGGAACCTGAGCTTGAAAGAAGCCATAGTCAGCTGTTTTTTCTTTTAGTCTCTGTGGTGCAACCATCAATGACACAAGGTATGACTTGACTAGTTTCAGTGTAGTGTTTTTTTTTTATGGACTTGACACCATAAACTTAGAATTTGCACCTAACCCTAAAAGCTTACTGAAGTCTCATCACATCACCTATATTTAACAAGTACAGGTTCGTTCGTAAGTGATGATTCTGACAAAGTTCTCCTGTAATACACAAAAATAAGAGACTGGTTGGATGTAACCCATGAGACTGGGGAAAACTATTAGAGTAATCAAGGTTTTTCTTGAGAAGATCCCTGACTTATTTTACTTCAAGACTCAACAAATTCATATTGACCTTTTCCTTTCAAATAGCATGTTTTATCAAGAATGAAGACAAATTTAACATCAGCTAGCACATAAGATGAGACTATTTTAAACTAGTTTGAAAATTTTGAGCCAAACACCTTATTTCAAAATTTTTCCTCGTTAATGCACAGTTATGGGGAAGCTTCAGGACAGTGTGTTAATGTCAGAAAGTAATGTGCCTCCACTCTGGCCCTGCCCAATAAAGCCTCGCCCCGAGGGTTCGAAAAACTTTGGTCTAAGTCCATCATGCAGTCACATACAGTTCTAAAACTAGTTGCATGTTTATTCCAACTTTATCCCAACAGATAGAGTGTATAAATAGAATACACTCTAACTTTGCTTTACATGGACTTTAACTTAATATTTATTAACAAAGATTGTTTCAATACCTTAAAAAGCAAATACTAATAGGGAAATGAAAGAAAACAAGAAAAAAGAACAAAATAATCAAGCATCAATCAATCAAACAAACATATCTTTGCACAGCTCCATTTTATAACAAATATTATCCCAAGAAACATTAGAGCAGAATTCTTTGTTATAATAGTGACCAAGATGCAACATTAATCCTCAGTGAACTCATCACTTAACATTTAACAGAGCTAAGAGGTGGAAACAAAAATAAGATACAGGAATAAAAGCAGAATTTCAATCACTGAGATGCTTCTTCTTAGCTACAAAGATGAAATAACATCTTATTATGGATTTCCACTGCTCATGGCAACACACTTGTGATTTTTGAAATGCACTAGATTTGTGACACTTTGATCACAAACATTTTAACTAAAAGGAACCACTAAATTATTTCTCCCCTGTGTGGACATTTGGTATCAAGCTCTTCTGTTCCTTCAAGCTGCACTCTCTCCTGACTGATCCACAGTTCCTCCTGTTCCTCTTTAATGTGTGCTGGTTCTGGTGACTCCTCCTGGTTCAGACTGGAGCTCCTCTTCTGCTGCCTATGGAGAAACTCTTCAATTGTCACAATCAGCTGCTGGACATCTGTGGTGAAAAATCAACACACAGCTTTCTAAATATAGTAAGTGTGACAGTAAATCAGTAATAGCTCTACGTTCTGCATAGTAGAGATGTGTAGTACATTTTGTAAATGAGTAGATGTTTGGAAGTCATTTCAAAGTAATATTTTTTTCCTTGCATTTTAGAAATCAGAACAGGGGCTGTGATGTGAGAAATATAAAACTCTCCTTGCAGACTCGTTTCTGAGTTCCTACTAAACTCACAGACATTTCCTTGATATTTCATTGATGATGTAGCTGGTTTTAGAGACAGGGATTCCACCACACAGAAATAAGATCCTCTCATCAAAAATATGCGTATTACAGTTATAACTTAATAGGAAACACATCTATAGCCATGAAGAAAATCTTCATCACAAAAAGCTCCTTCTTTATTACAAGACAAAGGTGACATCCGTTAAGGTGTCAAACCTTCCATTTCTCATCATTACCTATTTTATTAATATGGGCTGGACACTGTACATGGCTCTGAATAGACCTATGATGAAGCGTCAGTGAGGTCATGACCTCAGTCACATTCACATCACATGACTGATGCACGAACAGCCTGAACTTCCTGAGACTTGAGCCTTTGTTTGGAGTGCATTCTAGGATTCTTGCTCTTGTTTGGGATCAGCAAAACCTGTTAAGTAAGAAACCTAAGCCTTGTCTTTGAACAGGAAGTAGTTTTCGCCAAAAATGATGTCTGCATATGACGACAACAGGCCTATCTTATTGTACAATGCATAAAATATGGATTTCTTTATTCTTTTTCATTTACATTTTTATACATTTTGAGTGTGTTTTGGCCAGTTGGTAGGGGGCCATTAACCTTGCAAAGCAGATAGATACGCCTGTTTCCTTGTTTCTCACTGGCGAATCCATCTTGCAAAGTTCCAATCTGAACCGTTTGGGCCCGGTTAGAAAGTGACAGGACCAATCAGCAAAGAGGGGCAGTACTTTCAGGTGTGGCGGAGTCATGACATAAACAAGCAGCAACAAGAGGCCAGTGCAATTATGGCGGAAGAGCTTAGCGTGGACGCTGCTAAAGCGCCAGTTTTATCAGAACTTAAAATCTTCACAACTTCTCTTGGCAGATTTTCCTCCAGGATCCGTTATCCGTTAGAGCCGTTAGCTCGGTCTGGCTCACATTCGGTTGGTTACGGATGACGTCATCATATATTTTATCCTTGAAAACAGAGATAGGAACACAGCTACATGACAAACAGGAGCTCACACTCTGAGAGATAAACTTACATGTAGTGAGTTTGGATCCAAAGATGTTTGCTGACCAAATAGTAAATTCATCAATAGATCGATTCACTTTTGTGTCATTTTATTATTTGATGATTATTAGTATCATCTCAATCATTGTTACACTTCATTGTATTTCTTATTTTATTCACAAATTTAATTTTCAATTTAAGGTTATTGTGATTTTATTTATCTCTGGTTATGATCATCTTCTCTTTTTATGTCCAGCTCTATTGGCTTTTTACTATTTGGGATCTTTTTTGCAAGTACTTTATGATTTTCCAAGTTGTACAAAGAACAAAAAAATCTAAGAAAACCAACAGGGTCTCAGACATTACAGGTACATCTAAAAAAATAGAATATCATGAAAAAGTTCAATGTGTTTTGTCACTCATTTCAGAAAGTAAAACCCATATATTATATAGACTCATTACACATAGAGTGAAGTATTTCAAGCCTTTATTTCTTGAAATGTTCATGATCATGGCTTACAGATAATGAAAACCCAAAATTCAGTGTCTCAGAAAATTAGAATATTGTGAAAAAGTTCAATATCGGAAAGTCATTGTGTCACATCCTAATCAGCTAATGAACTCCAAACACCTGCAAAGGTCTCCTGAGCCTTTAAATGGTCTCTCAGTCTGGGTCAGTAGGCTACACAATCATGGGGAAGACTGCAGACTTGACAGATGTCCAGAAGACAGTCATTGACACCCTCCACAAGGAGGTCATTGCTAATGAAGCTGCTTGTTCACAGAGTGCTGTATCCAAGCATATTCATAGAAAGTTGAGTGGAAGGAAAAAGTGTGGTAGGAAAAGGTGCACCAGCATAAGGGATAACCACAGCCTTGAGAGGATTGTCAAGCAAAATCCATTCACGAATTTGGGGGAGCCTCACAAAGAGTGGACTGAGGCTGGAGTCAATGCATCAAGAGCCACTACGCACAGACGGATCCTAGACATGGACTACAAATGTGGCATTCCTCGTGTCAAGCCACTCCTGAACCAGAGACAACGTCAGAAGCATCCTACCTGGGCTGTGGAGAAAAAGAACTGGACTGTGGCTCAGTGGTCCAAAGTCCTCTTTTCAGATGAAAGTACATTTTGCATGTCATTTGGAAATCAACGTTCCAGTCCTTTGGCAGCAATGAGCTTAATCAAGTTTTTCTAGTAGCTGCTGATCAGGAGGAATTTTGGACCATTCTTCCTGACAGAGCTGCTTCAGCTCACTGTGAACAGCTCTCTTCAGGTCGCCTCTGTACGCACATGGTGCTGTGTTCTTCCCAAACAATTCAACCTTAGTTTCATCAGTCAAAAAAACATTTTAGCGGTAGCGTTGCAGAATGTCAAGGTGCTTCTTAGCAAACTTCAGGCATGCAATGATTTATTTATTTATTTTTATTTTTTGGAAAGCAGTGGCTTCGTCTGTGGACACCATGTCTGTTCGATCTTTAGCGTATGTTTATATCACAAAATTTGGGTTAAACTGAACTAAACAGATCTCGGTCTAATCTTATTGGTTCATCCCCGAGTCAAAGTGGACTTCTCAGCAAAATGAACCAGGAAAAATTCATAAGATCTCACATTCCAAGGCAAAGGATTAACATGATGTTGCATAGCCTTGATCTTTAACCTCTTTAATTTGTGAAGTCATATGGACACATTAGAAAAGTAAGGATAAAATCCCTCAAAGTCTTCTTAGATCTCATGTTCAAAGGAAAAGATTGAACATCAAACCTTTTGATCTTGACGTTTCACCTCTTAAATCCAAATCAGCTCATCCTTGAATAAGAGTGGACATTTCTGCAAAGTAGGGGAAAAAAGTCTTCAGTAGTTTTCCACTGTCTGAGTGGGCATGTCTGCAAAAATCCCTCAAACTGTGAGATGTTTTCAAAAGCAAGAAATGAACTTGAGGGATAATTACCTTGACTTAAAATCTTTAATAGTTAGAGTCGGAGTGGACATTTGGAAAAGAAAATCCCTCAGCCTTCTTTAGATCTCACATCCAAGACAAAAGACAAACATGAGGTTCAGTCACCTTGATCTTTGACCTCTTTTGTTTATCCGTGATTCAGAGTGGACATTTGTGCAAAGTATGTAGAAAATTTGTCCTTATTCCTAGTTGTTTTCATAATTAAGGGATGAACATGATGTACCTAGACCTTTAAAAGCTTGAATCTAATTAGCTCATCCTTGAGTCAGAGTGGACATTTGGGTAAAGTATGTTGAAAAACCCTCAAAGTGTTCTTGAGGTGTTTGCAAAAGCAAGGCATGAACATGAGGGGTGAAAATGTGTCTCAGCTCTGGTTTATCCTTGAGTCAGAGTGGACATTAGTGCACCATGTAAAGAAAATATGTCAGTGTTCTTGTGATCTCGATCAACAAAAGGCCCACTGATCTTTACCTGTCACAACTAAATCCAAATTAGCTCCTTTAGGCAGAGTGGACATCTCTGAAAAGTTTAAATAAAATCCCTTATAGTCTCTTTGAGATATCACAATTCAAGAATGGCTCAGAATGCATGTACACTCTCTGATGAAGCTTGATAGCTCTGCCCTCGCCTGTCCCTAACACTGAAGCATAATAAATGACTCCAAACAGATAGAGAGCGTAGGAAAATCTGCTTTATTCAACCAAGTTTTCACCACCTGTTTGGCTTCCAAACAGACATACTGATGATTAAATTTGAACTTTTGAAACTCACATCAGTTCTTCTTTACTTTAAATTAGGAAACGTCAAAACATCATACTGTTAAAATTAATCAATTATGATAGGGAAAGGAAAGACTTACAAAAGTTGTACTTCCATTTTAATTAAATGCCATTCCAAAATCGGACAATGTAGGATCATTCATGCAAATGGCATTTTTGTCTTTTTTTCTCTTTTTTCTTTTGTACAGTTAATGAATGAGCATCACCTGCTCTAGAATGAGGGAAAGAAACAGCCTCGAATCACTAACGACCAACATTCATTCTTATTGTGCATTTTTTTTTTCTAAGGCAACATGGAGGACCAAGCGAGCGTTTTCTACTGACTCCAGTGGCTGGTGGCTGGGGCGGCTGCCAGTATTTGCAGCAGCATTGGCACGTTTTCCCCTTCAGAACAGCTTGGTTAAAGGCAACATGTTACACATTGAGTTCGACACACACACAGCTGCAAAACACATCAGAAATCAAACCTCTGACACAGAGGCTGCAATAAATCCTCTGATCATCATCCGGTGTGAGCTGCTGTTAAACCTGATAAATTGTCAAACCCTCCATGGACTAATTCAGCCATTTCACTGATCACTGTCACACTTAATTCAGTTAAAATGCATTTTTTACATAGAACAAAAACAATAAATTAATACTGAAATCAAAGTGCCCAATTCCAGTGTAAACACACAACATCTTATTTAGCGCTATTGGCAGAAAATTCTTTTAGAGAGAAATGTAAAACAGAAAGGTTGTCAAAGTGACACCCTGGAAATTATTTGGGCTTAACAGAGATGATCTCACAATATCAGATCAATGATTATGTACACACACGCAAATAAAAAACTCTGTATACAGTACAGTGTGTACAAAAGTGTGTAAACCACATCTTGTACAGGGTCTCAAATCAGCATATTTTAAAAGGAATAGATCGACATTTTGGGAAACATTTGCTTTCTAGTTATGACTTGACAAAAAACATCACTGCTGACAGCTGCTGATTTATCTTAGCATAGTACAAGCTCATAAAACAGGACAAAAAAGCCTGATTTTAAAGCAACCAAATGCTGCCTTTCACATTAAAAGAGCAGTTTCAGTCAATCGAAGAGTACAATCAATCTCATCATGAGCACTGGATCTGGCCCATTTCCGCAGAGCGCCCTGGTCTGCCTTCAAGCACTGTGTAACTTTGGCAGCAGGCCATAGTCCTGTTGAAAGAAGAGCATTCGTTTTTAATGGCACTAGTTCACACACCAGCCTTCAGTTCAAAAGAAGCCAGTTTTCCAATACCGGTGCTAAATCAATGCTATTGTAAAAGTGCCAGTGCCTGAATCTATACTTTTAAGAGAAAAGGGTGTTAACAGTTGGCAGCTAAATAAAGGCTGTCTCAGTATTTTAAACGATTCAGGGATAAGATGCCAATAAAACATATAAGTACTGGAAACAGGTGTAACTTCTTCTTGGGGATCATGTTGGGGTGGCGAGGCGCAAAAATGAAGCACTGAAGTCTGTCTCGTTATTCGGTATGGTAGATATCGGCTGTGTCTGTAAAGGATTTAGATACTCATCCCTATTGCTAACAAATGCACAGAGTCTATGAGAGGGGAAGGCATCAGCACTATGAGTGCATTAGGACAGCGCGGTTAAACTCGGAGGCCTTCAGTGGGCGCCAAAGAGCACCAAACTGAATTTGTCCATGATGCTCTGAGGTAGTAGAAAAGGGCTGCGAAGATTTATTCATAATCAATTCAAAAATATATTTTTCCTTTGAAAAAAAAAAAAAAGTCAATGTAAGGTCCTGAGAGAATGTAAACTGAATCCAAAGAAACTATTTTCTGTTTCTCATCAAAGACTGTTCATATCTAAAAAAGACTCAGTAGCACCTGCGCAGGAATCCAATATTTTCTTGTTTTGTGTCTGTTTCACAGTAAAGGCCTTAGTTTTCTGACTCTGTTTATTTCCATCTAATGTTTTGCTAATCATGCTCACACACTGTCACCAAAACTTTTTCAAAAATTTTTTTTTTCGTAAAATGTTTGATTTTTTGCATCCGTCCAAGTAATTTAAATGGGTGACTGAATATTCAAAGTACCAATTCCTTTCTCTCCCCCCCCCCCCATTACTGAAGCCTCATTTAAATCTGTGATTTTTTAGGCATGTTTGGACCAAAACTTGAGGCTGAATTAAGGAGTGTAATGGTGAGTAAAACTGCCTGAGGGCACTATTGGACAGGAAGGAGGACTGACACAACCCCAGTCATGATCTGGATGTCCTTGCATATTACCAGGGGCATGGAAAAAATACACTTGAAAAAATAAAAAAATTCCACACTGTTAGGGTGGAGTAAGGTATGGATGTTGCGATTAATGAGCGCCTGGTCTGCTGGCGGTTTCCAAGCATATTACTAAGGGTGAAAAGACCCGGACAAAAAGGATGCAGCTGAGCATCGACTTGTGGCACATTGGACCACGTTGCACCCTACATGCCCAAAACTTATGCACATGACTGTATATTGGTATCAAAATCAGATAGGATATAAGAAAAAAATCCAATATCATGCATCTCTGACACTGCCATCCCCTATGGACAAAGGGTAAATTTTTCAGCTTTATGATTAAGTTGTTCTTTTTAATCTAGAACTCTCACCCTCATGTCTGAAAGCAACCCAACGTATCACTCACTGAGGATCTGTGCAGTGGAAAATAAATGAAGGCTGTTTTGGAGGAGTGCTGTGACAGACTAAGTGCAGCAGGAGCTACTAAAATTGGTCCTGTTAGTTTTTAAAGCAAATGAAAAGTATATCTAGAGTTCAAGATTAACACGTTCAAATCATATTGTTTGACAGTTTGTTTAAATGTGACTAATAATGTTTGAGAAGTGTAAATTCTCTCACATCTTAAAGCCCTTATTGATATGAATTATTTATATATTGCAAAGGGAGAAAATGGGATCTATACCTCAAAAAGGTAAAAACCAGCTATAAGCACTTCTAACCTTTTCTTTTAAATTAGTTTCACACAAATAACATCCATAGAAATGCATGTAGCTTAAATGAATTAATGTCCCACCAGCTTTTACTCCTGATTGTAGACTTTGTGCTACGCCAAGATAACCAGTTCTAAGCTAGTGGTGTCATTTCTCTCTTCTAATACAAAAGCCTCATTCCCACAATGTCGATTTACTCATTTAATTGTTGTAAATCTATCATCTTGAAGGACCTGAGGAGTGTTTTGTATGTATGGCAGGAGATTTCTCTGCAGAGGCATCAGCTCGAGTCGAGCTCCTTCTGAAGTTCAGAAACTTCAACAACTGGCACGTTGTAGTGACGATCGTCCTCGGTGACGAGGCACACGGCCGGCCAGTCGTCTTTATGGTCATCCGGGTAATAGGTGACAAACTCCTCTGTGTCGGCCTTGTACAGTCTGTAAACTTGAATGGTGCACTGCAAGGCGTAACCCAGTAGGAACATCTCCACCTGCAAAGAGGACAAGAAGGAGGGAGCTGATTGTATAATTAGAGAAGAGCCCAGAGTTTAAAAAAACACCATGGTTTTACACCGCACAATGTTTAATCAGCTGCTCAAGCACATGATATTTATGGGTGGGGTGTCTTTATGGGGCTCACGCCTGTAAAAGCATTCATTAAAAGAGAGAAAATAACAATTAAACCTCTCTGCAGCTAGTCCTATCTCAAACCTCCTCACGCCTGAGGCTAATCAGGAGAAATTACAGCTCAAAAACAAGGAGCAACACAAGCATAGGCTTGTTTTACTGTTCAGGTCTCACATTAAGAGAATGTTACACACCCAATCGCCTGATATCTGACATTAGCTGTTGTTTTTGTACGTTACTGAGTGTGACAACAGTTTATTCTGCAGGAATTTACAGCTGGATTCTAAAGGGAAAGATAAAGCAGCTACTGTCTTGGCAGCACCGTTCACCATAAAAAGTTTATGTTAATGCTCCCTACCTGCCATAAAACTAGTGTATACAGCCAATAAAACATATCTTAAAATTCTTGCTTATGTAAGTCTGTGGCCAGGTTTCTCCTACCTGCTCGAGGCCAGCGCTGAGGCCCACATGGCTGAGGTGGTTGGAGAGGAAGGAGCGTGGGCAGTCGGAGGAGTCTCGAGCGAACAGCAGCCAGCAGAAGAGCGGGACGTCCCCTCCGGCCTGCATGCAGCCGTGCAGCTCCACCGCTCGGCTCAGCATCAGCAGCTTGAGCGCCTCCAGCAGCCCGAGCTCCTCTTCTCCTCCCTGAAACACTCGCTCGCAGAGCTGCTGCCGCTCTGATGCAGAGGAGCAATCCACCGCTGCCTGCCACTGGAAACACAAGCCGGGGGATTAAGTAATAATCATCAGCAGAAACACATGGAATACATTTAATAGTATTTCTTTTTTAAAATCGAATCCATCCTTATCCTTAGGGTAGCACAAGACAAAAGAACCCAAGTTCATTTGAATCAAATGTCTCTGAGTCATGGATGTTCAGTGAAAACTTTCTATTAATAACTCTGTTTATTAAGCAACATTTATCCAGAGGGACCTTCTGTAATTGATTAACTGGAAAAGTCTTTTCCAAGTTGTAAAACGGAGCTGTCTTTCTTAAGTCAGTTTGTGCAAATTTATGAAATTTTAAATACGATTTCAATAGAGATCTACAGTCAGATTTACCACCTGGATGACAAAAACGGGTTTCCAGCAAGTTTTTAGGTTTAGACTTTAATCAAACCAGACCTGCAAAACTGCAAAGAAACCACACATCAGAGCCAAACAGGAGAAAACTGCACTGGCACGACATAACAATGTCTGGGGGTTGTATGTCTTCAGCTGCATTGTGGTGAACATCCACATGTCAAAGCAACGAACCAACATCAAAATCCTATCACTTCATCTTTGAATTAAATTTTGCGTTCATGCCAAATTTGCTTTTACTCTTTCCTGGTGTTCCTAGAAAAGGAAGGAGAAAGGAATAACGGCCAAAAAAAGTTTTTTTCAAGGACATTTAAAAAGTCAAAATAAAAGTGAGCTTTGACAGGGGTGGGATGAGATATTGATGTGAAAATCCCAGGTGCCAAATGTTCATATTTCATTACCCTGAATACCCTGAACATGTCTGTACTGTACCGAGAGGCTCATACCGAATCTGTTCGGTACGAATACACGTACCTTTACACCCCTACTGGAAACACTTCACCCCCGGTGTGTGAGACCTTTTAAAAAGCTAACTCTGGGGTGCAGGTGGCCTAATGGTTAAAGGCGCTCCCCATGTACACAAGCGGCCCAGGTTCGAATCCAGCCTGAGGCCCTCTACCGCGTGTCTCTCCCCCACTCCTGACCCTGTTTCTGATTCTATCCACTGTCCTCCTCTATCTAATAAAGACACAAAAATGCCCAAAATAAATCTTTTAAAAAATAAATAACATCAAAATTAGATATTTAAAAAAAAAAAAAAAAAAAAAAGCTAACTCCGTGGGTCTCTGTCGCAGTCTGTCCCAAATCACTCACTCAGTGTCAGCACACAACTTGCGCGCGATGGTCGTGTGTCATAAGCGATTCAGCCGCACAGTATGAGATGACGTTCTGCCACGACTGTCGTATGGTTGGCTTGAAATCATACCTGGCTTTAGGGAAGGCCTTCCATAGTTCAGCAAGACAATGCTAAACCACATCCCACATGTATCACAACAGCATGGCTTCACAGTCAAAGAGTCCAGATGTTGAATTGGCCAAAGTGCAATCCAGACTTTCACCAACAGAAAACATTTGCCACATCCTAAAATGGAATATCTGGCAAAGACAACCCAGGACTGTTGAGCAGCTAGAATCCTACATCAGAAAAGAATGGGACAACATTCGTCTCCTATAACTCCAGCAACTGGTCCCCTTACTTCCTAGATGTTTACAGACTGTTGTTAAAGAAGAGGGGATGCTGCATAATGGTAAACTTGGTCCAGTCCTTACTTTTCTGAGTTGTTTTGCAGTCATCGAAATCAAAATATTTTTCATGAAATGGTAAAATGTCTCAGTTCCAACATGTTTTTGAGTTTTACCAATAATTGCATTCTGACTCCCAAACTTTGATAGAATTTTGTGAAAATGGGGTTGTAGTATATCTTATCATATATATGTTAAATTATTGACCATATGGCATAATTACACATGAGATATTTTCTCTACAGCCAGTAAAACTGCATAACCTTCTGAATAAAGAGCTATTGTTAACCATTCCCCCCCCTTCCCTACATGTCAGTGTAAATCACTGTACCTAGAAAGTCATGTTTGTGGAATGGGCACAGACTGGAATAACACAAAGCAGTCTATTCTGAGTGTAACTATATGTTTTCCATACTGTCAGGCACAAAACCAGCACACATCCACCTCTCTTAAAGCGACAGAGGCCTGACTTTTAAAACATTCAGTGTGCAGTAAACACCAGAGTTCCTCAGAAGGTACCAGTGGCAGTGACAGATTGTAAACCCTAACAGTAGCCTCACTCTGTTTCAGTCGAGAAGCAGTACAGTTGGTACAGTTTAAAGACTTTCTTCAAGGCTGAGGGGTCCAAGTCTCCCTCCAGATCCTTCACAGCATTACAAGGCTGTGTGTTAATGACACCCAGGGAAAAAAAGCCATGAGAGTCAGAGCAGACTACCTCCCTTAACATATGGAAGCAATCACATGTAAGAGCTCTGTGGGTAAGTATCAATACCCTCAGTGTCCATGAATGGCATAAAAATAGTGCTGTGGTTACCTCGCCCTGTGCATTTCACTACTTTCTCACTGTATTCATGTTCCTGAGAGGAGTAAAAGCCCATACCTTAGTCCTTAGAAGCTCCATGTAGCCTTTGAGCTGTGCGATGGCATCTCCAGTCCCATCTCCCTGCAGGCACTCCCCAGGAAAAGTCCACTGACTTATCAGACCTTCCTGTGCCTCCAGTTGTTTTGGCAACTGCAAACAAATACAAGTTTGATGCTTAGTAATCATTTCAGCCAAGTTTAAAGCAGCGATGAGGAGTTTTTAGCTGCCTATGAAACAGTAAAATTAGGGTTAAAGCTTCTATTTTACCTACAAAGGCAAACAAAAACATCAGCCATGAAGCAACTTATTTTAGATTCCTAACCACTGCCGCAGGGTAGTTGTCAGACGAGGTTAAAGCAAGCTGAAGAGAACAACAACAAAGACTAGCAAGGTGTAATCTGAGCAGCTGTTAAGGAAGAGCAAACTTTTTTGGGCTAAAAAATGTACTTACACTTACAGGACAGGATCAGCAAGGGAATAAGAGATGCCACTTTGTCAACATAGAGTGCCAAAATCAGCAAAAGCAGGGGCTGGGCACACACCCATTAATCTGTGACCATTTACGATCACTTTTTGCTTTCAGTAAATTCAATTTTCCTTGATATTATTTTCAAAGTACAAGCATAGAGCATCCCATTCTTTAGAGAAATTATTGAAAAACCAGCCAAAATACCCCAGGTGCTTTTATTGTGAAATGCTGCTTCACCTACAAAAGTCACAGGCTTTTGTCACTCAGCTGGAGTGAATAACAAAAGTTTATATCATATCAGATTTCTATGCTATTGTACTGTGTTTGCATAAGATATTTGACTGGATTTGGATTGTGGTGTGAGATGTGTAGATTTTGGCTGCTGTGTTTGCTGGATCTTGAAAATACTTAACAAGAATTATGACTTTCTAGTGATTTTAAAGGTATTAAACTCACAAATAGGAGTTTTAAAATAATCATAACAATTAGGAAAAAACCCACAGACAGCCCAAGGGCAGACAGACTTTTAAAAGCTGAATTGCACGGTGCATAAAAGTCACCACATCTTCTGATTCCATAGCTGAAGATATCAGAACTTTGATGATCAGAACATTAATGCAAGTACAAGAACTGTGCAACAGGAGCTTCATGAATGGGTTTCTATGGCTGTGCAGCTGACTGCAAGCCTCACATCTACAAGTCCAATGCTAAGCATCAGATGGTCGAGTCTGGGTTTGGAGGATGCCAGAACGTTACCTGCCTGACTGCATGGTGGAGGAGGTATACTGGTAAGAGGTTGTTTTTCAGGGTTTGGGCTAAGCCCCTTATCTCCAGTGAAGGCCAATCTTAATCAGCATACCAAGATCTTTTGGACAATGCTATGTTTCCAACTTTGTGGCAACAGGACAGGGAAGGCCCTTTTTCTATTCTGACATGACTGTGCCCCAGTGCATAAAGCAAGGACTATAAAGACATGGTTTGATGAGTTTGGTGTGGAGGAAATTGACTGGCCCGCACAGAGCCCTGGCCTCAACCTGACTGACCACCTCTGGGATGAACTAGGAGATTTCAAGTCAGGCCTTCTTATTCAACATCAGTGCCTGACCACATAAATGCTCTACAGAATGAATGAGCATGAATTCCCAAGAAGAGTGGAGGCTGTTCTGGCTACAAAAAGGGGGGCAACTACACATTCAAGTACCTGTATTTAAATACAATGGAATTACTTAAATAAACAATTATTTTGCAAAATGTGATGATTTCTTCTTTGCAAAAGTTTCTGGTTAATGTAAACAGGAGTATGAACAGTAAGTAACAAAATAAAAACAGCTGTTTCCAGAAAAAAAGAGGTGGAGCACTGAGCAGGTATGTGTCTTCAAGGCAAAGGCATGACTCTCCATATCCATCTGAAGGTGCCTTTTCATCTGCACAAAAGTCCAAAAAACTTCACAAAATTTTTGAAGTGAGCTATATTTGTGGACCAAAATGGCTACATTTTTCACCACAACTTTACCCAGACTTTTCCTGCCAGCTGCCTTTGAAAATTTTGGGATGAGTTCAAGTGCATCGATACCTCGATTTATACTGGGAATACTTCCATTTACCTAAGCATAGATATAACAGCAAAACCATGTCATCATAGCACTGGACTGCTTCGGCCACTATTTCAGCGCCATTTTTCTTACATCATGTTCTGCCTCCTGAGACTTTAAAGTCTTTCTATGCGACTTTCAGAGCGGATTTTCAGACCAAAATAAATGTTCTTTTTGGATAAATCTCCTTCATCCCTCAGCTCACCCCTCCCTTCCCTCCTCCAGACTTCCCCCACCCTTCCTTGCACTTTCACCAGCTAGAGTCTCTGAGACAGAGAGCGGCAGACAAGCGCTGATTAACATTTGAAACAATGTTTTATAATCTATTTCATGTGATATGAGTCTCATCTTTGTAGTTATCTGTTTGACTTTTTACTCTCTAGAAAGTCTGTTGGGTCTACTTCCATTTTACCCTTGTGGTGAGCCTCTGAGCAAAAAAAACAAACTGAAGAAACTGTCATCAGTGTAAACCCAGAGCTGAGAACAACAAACTTCACTCACTCAGTTGCTATTACTCCATTGTGTTTTACATGCTATATACATGCACTATTAATATTCAGAATGCTGTATATTAAATGTTTATTTTGTAATAATTTTGTTATCACATTACACTCTTCATAAATTGTATGTGAAGTTCTATTTTCATCATTAAATTTTCCATGTTCATGACTGGAACATTTGCAAGGGCTAGAAACCGTGGCTAAGCCTCAGTGAATTGATTCCACCTCATTAAGAGAGCATTTACCATAGTAATGTCCTCCTCCTGCAGCCACAAGGGAAGCTTCGTGCTGTGGGAGAGCACCTGGAACAGAGTGGCTCTGAGGGCGCAGTAGTTGTCCCCCCTTACTCTCCTCAAGCAGCCAAACCTTTGGGACATCTCCTTATAACCCTGCAGCAGCAGCACACAGAGCAAGTCATCAGAAAAACGTTAAAATGGCTTTTATCTGAACCAATTCTGCTAAAGAGCTAGAGGCACCAACCTTCCTAATGAGAGCACTTTTGGCAGTGTTTCCTTTCCACTCTCGCTCGCTGTAAGACAGAATATCCACAGCCGGTGCCAGACTGCATCTGTCCTCCACCTTTAAAACTGAGAGGAAAAAAAGCAGAGAGAGAGAGAGTCAGTGATGACTAAACAAAGAGTTTGTTTTAGAGATTTCAGAACTTGAAACTCAAATATGACACTAGTAAAAATCTAACATTACCAAAACCTGTTTCAATACCACAGTAACAAAAACACAAGTCCTAGGAACGCAATCTTGGATCAGTTCTTGTTTGTAATTACCCTAAACGGCAGGCAAACTGTCAAAACTGCACTTACATGCCCAATTCAGAAAGTACTCTCTCTTTTGGTTCAAAACTACAGCTGATTATCTATTTCTACACCTCCAGGCCGGCAACTGCATGGGCCGCTGACGTTATATTTTCTGGTTGACTGTCTTTACATATGTCCAGTGTATCTCAAGAACGCCTTAAGGGACTTTCCTCAAATGTTGCAAAAATATCCACTCTGACCCAAGCATGGACTTATTGGGTGTGGATATCAAAGGACCTTCATACACTTACGGTAAAATCATTGTGTAGTTTAAGCTACACTCCACTGCTCAGAACACGCTAGAATACAGAACAACACAGGACTTTGGACCACTGAGCCACAGTCCAGTTCTTTTTCTCCACAGCCCAGGTATGACGCTTCTGACGTTGTCTCTGGTTCAGGAGTGGCTTGACACGAGGAATACCACATTTGTAGGATCCGTCTGTGCGTAGTGGCTCTTGACGCACTGACTCCAGCCTCAGTTCACTCTTTGTGAAGCTCCCCCCAAATTCTTGAATGGATTTTGCTTGACAATCCTCTCAAGGCTGTGGTTATCCCTTATGCTGGTGCACCTTTTCCTACCACACTTTTTCCTTCCACTTAACTTTCTACGAATATGCTTGGATACAGCACTCTGTGAACAAGCAGTTTCTTTAGCAATGACCTTTAGTGGCTTATCCTTTAGTGTCAATGACTGTCTTCTGGACATCTGTCAAGTCTGCAGTCTTCCCCATGAGTGTGTAGCCTACTGACCCAGACTGAGAGACCATTTAAAGGCTCAGGAGACCTTTGCAGGTGTTTGGTGTTCATTAGCTGATTAGGATGTGACACCATGACTTTCCAATATTGAACTTTTTCACAATATTCTAATTTTCTGAGACACTGAATTTTGGGTTTTCATTATCTGTAAGCCATAATCAGGAACATTTCAAGAAATAAAGGCTTGAAATACTTCACTCTATGTGTAATGAGTCTATATAATATATGGGTTTCACTTTCTGAAATGAGTGACAAAAAATATTGAACTTTTTCATGATATTCTAATTTTTTTAGATGTACCTGTATGTATTTATTTGATTTTGAATGACATGGCATTACTTTAATAATTTAGTTCAAATTATTTTGCAGACCCCCAAGCTGTGGCTAGTGGACCCCCAAGGGTCCCTGGACCCCAGTTTGAGAACTAATGGTCCAGAGGACAATCACTGACACCGTCTACAAGGAGGATAAGCCACAAAAGGTCACTGCTGCATGAGCAGAGGCTGTATCAAAGCAGATCCATGGAAAGTTGACTGGAAGGGAAAAGTCTGGTAAGAAAAGAATCACAAGCAACAGGGATGAGCTCAGCCCTCAGAGGATTGTCAAACAAAGCAGATTCAAGAACTTAGGGGAGGGTTCACAAGGAGTGTACTGAGGCTGGAGTCAGTGGCTCAAGAGCCACCACACAGACAGGTCCAGGAAATGGTGCTAAAAGTCTCGTGTTTCTAGTGCCAAGCCACTCCTGAAACACAGACGTTATAAGCCTCTTACCTGGGCTAAGGAGAAAAAGATCTGAACCGTTGCTTAGTAGTCCAAAGTCCTGTTTTCAGATGAAAGCAAAATTTGAATTTCATTTGGAAATCAAGGTCCCAGAGTCTGAAGGAAGATCGGAGAGGCACAGAGTCCAGTGTTTTCAGTTTTACAGTCAATGATGGTTTGGGGTGCCAAGTCATCTGCTGGAGTTGGCCCGCTGTGCTTTATCAAGTCCAGATTCAACGCTGTCAGCGGTCTACCGGGAGATTTAAGAGACCTTCATGCTTCCACCTGCTGAGAAGCTTTATGGAGGTATTGATTTCCTTTTCCAGCTGGACTTGGCACCTGCCCACAGAGAAGCCTAAACTACCAGAAACTGGTTTGCTGACTGTGGTATTACTGTGTTTGATCGGCCAGCCAACTGGTCTGACCTGAACCTCGTAAAGACTTTCTGGATTATTATCAAGAGGAAGATGAGACACCAGACTCAACAACACAGACAAGCTGGAAGCTATCAGAACAACCTAGGCTTCATAACACCCCTCAGACTGATCAGCTCCATGCAACATTACAATGATGAAGCGCTATGTGCGAGTACAGAGAGCATAACTGAACATAATTTACAAGAACGTAGACATTTCTGTATTACAAATGCTCGTTTTGATTTGTGTTTTTCAATATTCTAATATTACTAGACGGTGGAATTTTTGTGGGCAGTAAGGCAAAATTATCAAGATTAACACAAAAAAGTCATGAAATATTTCACTTTGTATGGGATTAATGTAGAATATATGGAAGTTTCACTCCTTGAATTAAATCACAGGGGGGAAAAATGTTTTCATGATATTCTAATTGTTTGAGATTCACCTTTATATTTCACATGAAAGACCAAAACTCACTCTGTTTGAACTCTAGTGTAATAACATGACATAAATGTGTGATTTGGATGAACTCACGTGTTGATTCTAACACGGATGGTTTACTTGTTTGAGATGTTGGCAGCTCCTCGGCTCCTCTGTACAAATCCTCCTCACTAAAAAGGAAGGACAAATATGAAAGGACCAAAACCAGTAACATAAGCACTCTAATTATTATCACCTGTATATCTAAAGCACATAAGCAATCGATCATTGATTTTCAAAATACATCAGGGAGGCATACTCTTTCACAGGATTTGTCTATTTAAATGAGCATGGGTGGTTTATTTTGAGTTAATCTCACTCACACCTTCCTGCTGCTTTAAATACCTACTGAGGGACCAAACTGGCATTAATCCCCAGCTGAAATAGTCCACAACATTTAAATGATTCCTCCATGTGGGGTGTCTATTTTCATGTTTCACAAACCACCGTTAAACTTTATTTCATATCCAAACAACATACACATAATGTTTGCTTTTGTCATACTAAAGCAAACTAACCCTTTAAACCTTCACACACCTGTTCCCTAGGCTGTTTACAGGAGAATCTTCCTCCTCCGGTCTCATCGTCTCTTCAGTTTTTACTTCAGTGAATGTACTCGCTGTCAGCTGCTCCTTTTTCTCAGTCACCTCTTCATCCTCAGCATCTTTCACAGCCTGAACTTCAACCTTTTCCTTCATTTTGTCTTCCTCCTTCACTTCAGCATCTTCTCCATCTTTGTCCTGTTCATTCAGAGTAGTTTCCTCCTCCTGTCTCACACTCTCCAAAGTAGTGAACTCCTTTGAGCTGGGACTTACAGAGTCAAGAGCTTGGGCTGCATCTTGATCACACTTTGAGCTGCAGATAGAAAACATTTTCTGATGTAAACATTTACCACTCATTTGGCTCTAACAGACATTTTAAAATCATGAAACAAACATTTTAAAGCAAATATTGACAACTATTCAGCTTATACAACATGCTGTGGTGCCTGTATGCCCCCTAGTGGTAGCTTGGGTGCTTTCATGAAAACTAGCCCAAAGTTTATGTAAACAAGAGTCTTGTTTTGAAGTCACAAACACTGAACCCACTGACCTCTCACTGGAATCTACTGGAGCTGTGGTCTCTGACTCCCAGGCTGAGTTGGCAGAGAGTCGTTCCTCACTGTGGTTGAGTTCTCGGGGCTCAGGTCCAGGAGAAGCCTCTGAGGCATCGTGGCTTTTTGATAGGACTTCAGGATCGTCCTCCCTGCACGCTGGAGAAGCCTCTGAATCCTCTGTCACAGCCCTGGGAGCAGAACGAGAGGTGAGGGTTATTCATTTACACAGAGGAGATATTCAGTCATACAAAAGCAGGCTTTGGTTACTGCACACATTTTATTGCAATATGTTTTTAAAATGACACTGCAATGATTTATATTATTTACAACTTGCATATAAAACCAAAAATGTTTTTAGATTTAAACTTTAATGTGGTTCTAGTAAAAATGAAGCAATACCCCTATTATAATAATGCTATGGTAAATTCTAGTTTAATTGTTTTAAAATGGAGGAAAACTCCAGCACATCATCTAAATTACATAAAAACACAGGCAATACTTTCCATACTATATCAGCCCTGATGGTGTGTATTTCTCTTCAACCAAATTAGGCAGTATTTACAGAATGACATAATTTTACACAAAATTAACAAAATGGGCAAGACAAAATTGTTGGCTCAACTTAATATTTGGTTGCACGCCCTTGGGAAAAAAATTAACTGAAACCAATCACTTCCTATAAACATCAATGAGCTTCTTACACCTCTCAACTGGAATTTTGGACCACTCTTCTTTTGCAAACTGCTCCAGGTCTCTCAGATTTGAAGGGTGCCTTCTTGCAACAGCAATTTTCAGATCTCTTCATAGGTGTTCAGTGGGATTTAGATCCAGACTCACTACTGGCCACTTCAGAACTCTCCAGCTCTTTGTCTCCAACCATTTCTTGGTGCTTTTTGAGGTATGTTTGGGGTCGTTGTCCTGCTGGAACACCCATGACCTCTGATACAGACCCAGCTTTCTGACACTAGGTCCTACATTGTGGCCCCAAATCTTTTGACAGTCTCCTGATTTTATGATTCCTTGCACACAGTCAAGGCACCCAGTGCCAGAGGCAACAAAACAAGCCCAAAACATCTTTGAACCTCCACCATATGTGAGTGCAGGTGCTGTGTTCTTCTCTTTGTAGGCCTCATTCTGTTTTCTGTAAACATTAGAATGACATGCTTTCCCAAAAAGCTCTACCTTAGTCTCATCTGTTCACAAAATGTTCTCCCAGAAGGATTGAAACTTACTCAGGTACATTTCTGCAAACTCCAGTCTGGCGTTTTTATGTCTCTTTGTCAGCAGTGGGGTTCTCCTCTGTCTCCTGCCATAGCGCTTCATCTCATTCAGATGACCACGTATGGTCCGAGCTGACACTTTTGCACCCTGAGTCTGCAGGACAGCCTGAATTTGTGTGGAAGTTGACTGAGGATGTTTATCCACCATTTCAACTATCCTCTGTGCATTCTTTTGTTGGTTTTTCTCTTCTGTCCACGTCCAGGGAGATTAGCCACAGCTCCATGGGTTATAAACTTCTTGATTATATTACGCACAGTGGACAAAGGAATTTCAAGATCTCTGGAGATGGTCTTGTCACCTTGAGATTGTTCATATTTTTCCACAATTTTGCTTCTGAAGTCCTCAGACAATTCTCGGCTCTTCTTTCTCTTCTCCATGCTTGGTGTGACACACACAGGCACACAACACAAAGGTTGAGTCAACTTTTATACAGTCTAACTGGCTTCAGGTGTGATTTCTAGATTGCCAGCACCTGTTACTGCCACAGGTGAGTTTAATGAGCATCACATGCTTGAAATAAAATGATTTACCCACAGTTTTAAAAGGGTGCCAACAATTTTGTCCGGCCCATTTGTGAGTTTTGTGTAAAATGATGTCAATTTTGGTTTTTTCTTCTGTTTTTTGTGTTGTTCCAATGCACATAAAGGAAATAAACATGCATATACCAAAAACATTTGTAATTGAAAACAATTTCTGGGAGAAACAGTGTATTTTCTGGAAAAATTTCAGGGATGCCCAAACTTTCATTCATGGCTGTATACCAGGATAAAGCTGTACTAGAGTGATGGGAAGAGAAATGTCTGGAGAAGGAAAGGAGCAGCTCCTGATCAAAAGCATCCATCACACTTGGTGGAGGCAGTGTGATGGCATGGGCATGCATGGCTGCTGGTGGAGCAGCCTCACTGGTGTTTACTGATAATGTGACTGCTGATTGAAGCAGCAAAATAAATTTTGAAGTGTATAGGGCTGCAATCTGTGCTCATACTCAGCCAAATGCTGATGAACTGATAGGATAGTGCTTTATAGTGCAGATGGATGATGACCCAAAACATAGAGCAAAAGCAACCCAAGAGTTTCTGAAGGCAAAGAAAAGGAGTATTTTTCAGTGGCCATGGCAGTCACCTAAACTAGTGGTCCCAAATCTTTTTTGTGCCATGGGCTGGTTTAATGAAAGACAACATTTTCATTGAACAGCCATCAATGTGTGAGGTATAAACTCAACATAATGCGGAATCAGCGGGCACATGAGAATCACCCATCACAGTAAAAATGTATTTTAAGCAGGATGGCTGGTGGCGTTGTCTTTTAAATGCAGCTTTCCTTTTTATGGCTGTCGGCGCCAATTCCTTTTCCACTTTGGGAAGAAACTCTACAATGATGTTTGTTTTCTACTCATTTCAGCTAGCTTGTGGGCTTAATTTTTGCGTGTCTTGTGACAACGACAATCGTCTTGAACATGTGTCAAGAGGGCAAACGGCAAAGACGGAGGAGAATCTGGTCATTGTCCAAAATAAAACATCTTTCAGTTATTTATTCTTTCTGATGCCAAATGACCTATGGACTGGTACCAGTCCATGGCCCAGTAGCCCATGGCAACTCAAGACAACAGAGCACGCTTTTCAGTTACAGAAAACAAAACTGATGAAAGACCCATCAATAAACTGCAACTGAAGGCAGCTGCAGTAAAGGCCTGGAAAAGCATCTCCCAAGAGGAATATGGTTTTGTGTATAGGCTCCAGACTTCAGGCAGTCACTGAATGTGAAGGATTTTCATCCAAGTTTTGAAATAATGATCATATCAGTAATAATGTTAGTTCGTCCAATTTCTTTTGAGCCCCTGATAATTGAGTTACTCTGACTAAAATTGATGTAATTCCTAAATCAAATCAAAAGTGGAAAATCTACACATAACTTACATCTTCATTATTTTATTTCAAATATTTTGTCACGGTTAATAAAAGCAAAATTATATTTTAAAAAGGTGTCCTTGTCTAAATACTTATGGACCAGACTGCATGACAGAAGATGTAGGTTATTTTTAAACTTGGGTTCTTTTATCAATGCTGTCAATCATGAAAAGAACTATCTTTAACAAAAATATATCATTTTGAAATGTGGTATAAAAAGTATTGAGAAATATCATCACCTATTTTTCAAGTTTTGGGATTGGTATTGTTCATGTTTTTTTAAATTCACCAGTTAATTTACTCAGTTATTATCCATTTACTTCTTATGTCCACCATTGTTTGTTTGTTTGTTTCTTTGTTTTTATTTATTGATTGATTTTATTTACATCTTTTATCTTATTTGTTATATATATATATATATATATATATATATGATTTCTTTTTTCCTTCTAATTATTTATTTAGTCTTGAGTTATTTTATTTATTTTATCTACTTATTTCTTTTTTTTTTTTAATTTGTGGTATCTGCCATTTATCCCTACTTAATTTATTTTTATTATTTATTTATGTATTTTTTTTACCTGTTTACAGGAGTGATCAAGAGTACACAATAAGATAGAATTGTCCAGTCACTGAAATATTTAAAAACAGAATGCTACACGTGATGCTGATAAATATGAGGCAATTGAAAACTCTGTCTCCCGTACAGTATTTCTTTACTTGTTTTTCTTTTTACTTCTGTCTTTGTATTATGTTTAGCGTTAACACTGTTATGTTAAACAAAAAAATATAAATGAAGTATTGAGAAATGAAAAAAATCCTGAAGCAAAACCAAAGATTGTCATAAAGTTTTAATACCAGATTAAAGCAGGTTTTTGCAGCAGTATCTTTTACAGCCTGGTACAACCATGGACAAATAAAAGACAACGAATGTGACCACAAATTTCGAGCTATATTACTGGAAATATTCTCAAAATTGAAGCTTTAAGGAGCTCTTCATTTCTTAAATCAGAGCCTTCTCCTGTTTGGAGTCAGCTTGCCTTGTGTCACATTGAATTCCTTCCTTCCTTTTTTTTTTGTTTATACTGCTGTCATGCAGGGTACCTGCATGCTTCCCTGTATTGTGAGAATGAATAAACATTTAGTGGACAACATAAAAGAGCAGGCATTTTTTAATGTCACATGATTTATTGACTCATTCTGCACAGCCTTAAGCCATGAATTCCTGCAAGTACTGTCTGACTAATACACTAATATTAGCCAATATGTGACTTAAATGCAGAATTTTAAAATACACATGAGAGATTGGGATATTTATCAAATATCTTGTGCAATAGAAGGTTATAGAAGGTTATACTAGTTTGGTAATTTTCAATGGTCTTTGTTTTTCTGCACAACAATTGGTTGATGATGTTTGATAGTGAAAATATTCTTATTTAATGCTTATTTTCTAGAAAAACTGCCTTTTAATGTTCTTGCATGATTACATCATAAAAAAACAATGCATAATACTAATAGATAATATATTTTTGATATACTGCCCAAAGTTATGCCTATGCTGGTGAACTGTCCCTCTCTAAAGTTCACACCAGAGCCAAAAGTCCCAGATTGTCAGGCTACACATTTCAGGTACGAACAAAAACGGGAGAGGCCCTTAAAATGATGCTGTGTTGCACAATGAATGTTAATTGTGATGACTTTTCTGTTTCAGTATGTTTTAATAAAAAACTTAAGCTAACATTTTTCATCCAAAAGTCAGTTAAGTCTTTAAAATATGTCAGACAGTCTTTTTAAACATGCACAAAATTCCTCAGAGTGAGCTGCATGTACTAACATACAACCAGTATTATCAACGCAGACTTTACCAGGACTTTTTAGGCCAGTATCCTAGTCAAATGTCCACATAAAGCCATGGTGTGTGAATAAACACAGACAGTAAAATTAAGGAAAATTCTAACCTGACATGCCAGATGGATGCGTTTCACACATCCATCTGGAAAACCTCTCATACACTGCGTTTAGGAAAGGGCAGAGGCTTTGAAAAAAAAAAACCCAGAGGATGATTGGATGAACATTCTGTCCGTCACATCAGATCAACAAAACACGTTACGTAGCCGCTACCGAGGAGTAAATCCATAGAGAACTGCATAACGCGAATCATGGCAACTGTAGACATGTCAGTACACCACTTTTTGTTTTTTAAAATAAAACAACTCAATGCTGTTCTTCTTTTAACTAAGAAATGTCATCGAGTTCTGATTAAACTGGTGCTTTAGCAGCATCCACGCTAATGTCTTCCACACTTCTGTCTTCCACCATGCCCAGAGTACTGCTCCTCTTTGCTGATTGGTCCTTTCACTTTCTAACCGGGCCCAAACGGTTCAGAAGGGAGCTTTGCAGGCTGGATTTGCCAGTAAGAAACACAGAAACTGGGATATCCATCTGCTTTGCAAGGTTAGGACAATTCACCATCAGCAAGCATCATCACCATGCTCGTTAGCATACATTTGTTGACTGTGTATTCAATCTAGACTTTATATAAAGACAAAAACTGTCATAATGTTGGACTTTGTCACTTCATTTGCCATCTCAGATTTCTTCAGCATCCTTTTTATGTTGTCTTTCCTCCTGAGAGCCCAGTCTACCCATGCAAAGGGGAAACTTTCAAGCTCCAAAGAAGAAGGTCTGAGAACATTCAACTCTGGAAAACTTTAGTGGGAGACTGTTCTTAAACTTTAATGTGTGCAAACGGCTTTACTTTGTTATTTTAATATGTATGAATTTATAAGCACTGGTCTTCATTATCAAATCATATATGTACTTTAAATTTATCTTCATGCTGTTTAAAACAAATTCAAAACTGCTGTGATATGCTCTGCCCTGATGGTGTGTATTTCTTTTCAATTTAATAAAACATTCTTTGTTCTTTACAAAAAAAAAAGGCAAGACAAACCCAAACTTCACTATTTGACTCACCGTCTCAGAGACTCTTTCTGTGACTCTTTGTCAACTTCCTGAGCAGCTGCAGGAACAGGCGTCTCCTGACTTTCTGCAGCAGAAAGCTGAGCGTTTGGCACGGATAACACTTCATTGTTTTGAGAAATCTCCCCCAATGGCTCGGCTGCAGCGTCGTCAATAGTGACCTTGGAGCCTGTTTCCTCATCATCATCAGGAGGAGTGTCCAGTATTATGTGCTGTGTTGTGTTCGTCTCAGTGTGGTTTTCAGAGCACGCTGCCTCAGCCGTTACTGATTTACTATCAGGGACTTTGTCCTCCGCTGAGGCTGGATTTTCTTCTTCATCTTGGGCTGAGTTTGTAGCTGGAGAAGCTTTGCAGTCAGCTGTGGTATGCTCTGTTTTGGGGGAGTTTAAAGTGCATTGCTGAATTTCAGGTTTTCCATCATCTGCAGGATGTTCCTTTATGTCTTCGTCTTGAGGCCTGGTGGAGTTTTCTTTGAGTTCAGATCCTTTCCTGGGAGAAGTTGTTGCTGTTTTTGCAGGTTCCTTCTGCATGGGTCCATTCTCCTGAGTGTTATTGAGCTCTTTTTCTAGAACTTCAGCCTCAGCCTTTGACACCACCTTCACACAGTCCTCATCAGCTGTTTTTCTGGGTGACACAAAACAGAGCGGAAAAGCAAAGTCACATGAAACCCCTGACAAGTTCCTAAATTACAGATAAGATTTTACACTGAGCTGAAATCTCAGAATTTCCAAAAGGTAAACATTTATGTAACGCTAACCTCACCTTAGGTCAACATCACCTCCAGGACCACAAGTGCCCACCACAGTGGTTTCGCCTGAGGTCACCGCGGTCTTCGAGTCATCTTTTAGCAAAACACTTCGTTCCTCCGCGCTGCCACAGGGACTCTCATTTCGACAGCAACAGTTCCCCATCTGCTCGCTCCCTCTGCTCGGGAGGTCAGACAGGTCGTAGGCTGAACGCTGGCCTCTGATCCAAAACAAGCCACTGATGCAAGCGACCTGATGAGTCGCTGAAGACTCAAAATCTCAGGAATTCATCATGATGAAGAGGGTCATGCTGTTGCTAAGGTAAAGAGACAACAACGATTATGACTGGTGACAGAGCTTATACACCTTAAAATATACCATATCAATAAAAGAGGGTTAAACACTTCTCGTCTGGAACTGCTGGGTTTTTTTTTTTTGGCCTGTTTGGCTGTGAATGGTTGCTGTCTGGTCCTTAAAAATAAAGCTGTTTCTGAGCTCCTGGTGTCAGTCTTACAATTTGGGGGGAAATGGTCAATTAATTAGCAGCCGATGTTTATCATGAATTTAAAATTGAATTTTCATTAAAGAAAAAAAAAAACTGTGTTATTTCCTGTAAAATTTTAAACAAAAGCCCCACTGCAATTTAAGGCTTAGCCTAAGGATGTCCAAACTTTTCCACCAAGTGCCACATACAGAAAATTTTAAGCATGGTGGGGCAACTTTCATGTACCTCCCCTTTATGATTTTAAAGTAGGTAAAGATACACTAAGTGATTTGTTTTGCTTTAAAGTTAAGTCACGAGAAAAGTGCATTAATAAATTGTTTTGTAAAATGTTTGTTTACAAAATTAGCACAGTAGCCTTGCCTAGTGCTGAAAGTAAAACATAAGCTAATCCAAATAAGTTCATACTGTCTTCACAAACTAATTTCTACTCTGTTTTCTAATTGACAGACGAGTATAGTTTTGTGTTACCTTCCGGATGAGCCCCCAAGATAACACAAGACTACACTCATCTGTCATTAAGACAACACATAAAATACACACTACAGAAAAGCACAATTTTCATGTTCTTATGTGGGCCATTTTTCATTTATGTTTCAGAATTTGCTGCAGGCCCATTAAAAATGGGCAAAGGGCCGCATTTAGCCCCCAGGCCAAAGTTTGGACACACCTGGCCTACCCTCTTTTAATACCTTGATGTTGTTGCATGTTTTGACAAATGGAAAAGCCGGTCTCAGATGGAGGCTTTTCTGCTCTAAGTGTGAAATAGTTCACGTACTGGCTTTAAAGATAGAAACATATGTTGAAATTATAAAAAACAAATGTTTCATCATATCTAATGGCAACATTTAAAGCAACGGCATGTGCTTTGACTGAATAAACACACAATCATGTGTTTAAGGCTGAGCAGTTAACTGAAATCTAGATAAAACTGCAACATGACATCAAACATCAAATTTGCAATATGTGTCAAAATAATCAGTTATTTACTTTTCCACTACTGTCAGCCCTAGTTAGCAATGCATGTCGGATTTTTGGCTGATACACATTATGCCTAACCTTGCAAAGCAGATAGATGCGTCATGCGTTTTGTTGCTCTGATTGGCCCATAAAGATGTGACAGACAGAACATTCATCCAATCACCCTCTGAGTTTTTTTTTGCCCCAAACGCTGTGTATGAGTGGTTTTCCAGATAGATGTGTAAAACAAATCCATCTGGCGTGCCAGGTTATGATATGCCGATTTTCATCACATTTCCATCGGCCAGCAGCACAGCACTTACATGGGTTTATATTAACAGGAGTTTCTCCCTCTCTTCCCCTCAGTGCAGCAGGTTGGCATAAGTGGGCTGTCTTACAAAGCCAAATCAAATTAAAACCTAAATTGCAGACAGATATTCAAATCAAGCATGATTATGGTAATGAATTTTAGGTTTATGCTAACCCAACAAGACTAACACTTCTCTTGTAAATTTCAGCAACCTTGCAACTACAATTTTAAATGACAATCTGTATTTTGACAGACATGCACAGTTGAGTTTGTATAGGAAAACGTTTCAATTTATAAACTTAATATTTATAGTCGAGGCTTAATTTCACTTAGGACTTAGATGGTATATTTTTTACAGGAACTCCCCTTATATTACCATCTTAATATCCATCAACTACACAGAACCATGAGTGCTGAAATTCCTATTCAGGTCAAACACTAATTTATCATAATGTAACACATTTACATAAATTAGCTACAAACACAGCTACACTCCATTGTTTATGTTACTTCAGTACAGGGTATTGGCGATAACGACACATGACAAAAAGCACACCCACTAATATATTATGACCAAAACAGACATACCTCGTTCGAGTTTTATAAGAGAAAAACTCTGCGAACGAGAAACCATGGAGCTCCGATTCCTGTTTCACTTTTGCTTCGCTGGAAAAAGCCTGCTCAAGTTAGCTAGCCAGCTAGCTGAGGTAAACTTAAACCATAAACATGCGTTCCTAAAAACTGATGGTCGCTCATGAGAGTCACCGCTGCAGCAACGGTTACCTTCTACAGCTACTGGCCCTTAGTCGTTTAAGACGACACATTTCATTTAAAACCTGTGCATCTACTGTGTTTTCAGCGGAACATCTGTTGGCACTAGCCCCTAGCATAGCCAGAGCAGCAGGTCACGGCTCGGTCCGAGCGCATGACGTCATACTCATGTGCGCCGACAGTTGTGCTGCATTCAGGGGCCCCTCGGAAACTTCCAACTTCTCCTTTTCCTCGTCTACAAATCCACATTATGGATATTGTTTGCTTCTTCTTCGTCTTCTTTGGAGTTTTTTTTTTGTTTGTTTTTGTTTTTTTTTTTGGCAGTTGGCAAACCAGCTGAAAGGTGCATTAATTGACGCCACCTGCTGAACTGGAGTGTGGTTCTGCATTAGGCTTTGACCTTAAATTCTGTTGATTAGATTTGTTCCTTTAAGAAATACAAGTATCTGTATGTTTGTTGTAATTTTTCCCCAAGTATACATTTCAGTGTGAAGCTTAAATTCTGTTGCTTGAGTGAATCCCTAAGCCTTTGTCTTTCCTGTGAATACTGGCTACAATCCATAATGTACTGTACTGGTTCCGGTTCATTGCAGTGAGAGCAAAGTCCTGTGGGGTGTTTGCCTATAATATGGAGTGTACTGTTTAATCCTGTGTGTCCTATTCTGAGTCGTGTGATTATGGCTTCTTCCCTTGGAGTAGTGAACATTTTCCTACCATCTTTGACCTGTTGTTGTATACTGTATAGATGCCTTCCTGTGTCACTAATATCCCAATATTCCTGCCATGTTTGTTGAGTGTGAGTGTTGATGATTGATTTAGCTTCTGTTTTACATAAAGTGATTTGTAAATCAACCTTTTGTATTCTTAACGACTCTTTTGCAAGTATATCTGTATATTCATTGCCTTTTGTGCCAACATGAGCAGGAACCCAAATGAAACTGGTACTTGTACAACTGTTTTCGAAACTGTAAAGGACCTGGATTATTTCATGGAAAATGTCTGGTCTATGAGATTTTCCATTTTTAATGCCCGTGAGGGCTGATAAGCTATCTGATGCTATTATAGTACTGTTTATGTTGTTTGCTTCTCTCCATTGGAGTCCCAGTAGTATTGCAACCAGCTCAACAGTATAAACAGATAGATGGTCTGTTGTCCTTTTCTTAATGGCTTTGTTGTGTGTGTATGAAAGCTGCTGCAGCAGTACATCCTGTAACAAGATCTTCTGAGCCATCTGTATATCACTGATTTGTCAACCAGAACTTTCTCAAGGAGTTTTTGGGCTACATACAATGCATTCACTGGTTTAAATTTTGCTCTGATTTCCTTTTGAATGGTCATGTTAAGTTTTGGTTCTGTAATCAACCATGAAGGGATGTTTGAACATGGGATTGTTAGGCTATAATATGTGTTATGAAGGCCTGCATTCTCTGCTTTTACATTCCCAATCCACCCTAAACTCTGGAAGTTGCTATTGTTGTATTCCCAGCACTCATTCAGTACCCCTATGTGAGATGTGAATCCTCATGCCGTTGTAAATTAACCCAATATGTGAGTAAACATTTTATTCTTCTAATGCGCAGGGGCATTTCTCCCATTTCAACCTGCATGGCAGCAACAGGAGATGTCTTAAATGCACCTGTGCATAGTCTTAGAGCTTGGGCTTGTTAAATTTCAAGTTTTCTAAGATTACTCTCAGCTGCTGACATGTATGCCGCACTACAATAATCAAGGCTTGAGCTCATGAGAGCCCAGTAAATATTCTACAACGCTTTCCTTGTTGCTCTCTGATCCTGTCCTGCCACACAGTGCATTAGGTTGTTGATCTTTTTACACTTAGTCTTTGTTTTATCTATATGTTGTTTCCAGGTCAGCTTTTCATCAAATATGACTCCAAGGAACTTGAACTCACTCACTTGTCCTAGTGTCTGGCCGTACAGTTTTAATGAAAGTTCTTCGTGCCACTTAGAAAAACATGACTTGTGATTTTGTTTTTGATAATATAAACCTCCATCTATTCGCTCATTGCTCAACTTTCAGTATTGCAGCCTGTAATTTATTTTGAATGTACTTGAGATCCCGGCCCCTACACTACAGGGCCCCATCATCTGCATACAGAGATTTTCCTAAATCGTGTTCAACTTCATTAAAAATATCACTTATCATAATATTAAACAACAGCAGGCTGCATACACTTCCCTGTGGGGTTCCATTTGCCACTATATACATTTCTGAAAATTCTGCTCCCACTCTTACTTCTATAGTTCTTCTAAACAAAAGGTGAGCACCCAGTTATACATCCTGCCCCCAATACCTAATGTGTTAAACCTGATGAGAAGTCCTTCTTTCATATGCTTTTTCTGTTTGCTTGCTGCAAATTATAATCGAATAATGAATATTAATTAAATCAAAATGTTGTTATACAATTATCTAAATACTTCAATGATAATGCAAATTCGGAGGCATGCGTCTTTAGGTATGTCACATATTGTAGAGTGCCTTTCTTCATACATACCCAAGTCCAAAAAAGTTGGGCCGCTGTGTAAATGTGTGTAAAAACAGAATGCAATTGTTTGCAAATGTCATAATTCTGTATTTCATTCAAAATAGAACAAAAAAAACATTAGATCTTGAAACGGAGATATTCTACCACGTCATTAAAAATATCAGCTCAATTTGAATTTGATGGCAGAAGCGCATCTCAAAAAAGTAAAGACAGAGCATCAAAAGGCAGGAAAAGCAAATAGTACAGATGAAAAAAATCTGGAGGAGCTTTTGCAATTAATTCAGTCAGTAACATGACTGGATATAAAAGGAGCATTTAAAGGAGGCAGTCTATTAGAAGTAAAGATAGGCAGAGGTACACCAATTTGTGAAAAACAGCTTCTAAAAATTGAGGAAAGTTCAGAAAATGCTCTTCAATTTAAAATTGTGAAGACTTTCAGTACATACATCTCAGTGCACAAGGGACAAGGCAAAAGGACAGCATTGGATCATTGTGATCTTTGGGCCCTCTGGTGGCCCTGCACTGAAAATCACTGCATGGGCTCAGGAACAATTCAAAAAATCATTATCTGGCAACAAAGTTCACTGTGCCATCCACAAATGCAAGTTAAAGCTGTATCATGCAAAGGAGAAGCTATATGTAAACACTATCCAGAAATGCCACCATCTTCTCTGGGCCAAAGCTCATTTAAAATGGACTGAGGCAAAACTGGAAAACTGTTCTATGGTCAGATGAATTAAAATATGATATTCTCTTTTGAAACCAAAGACACTGTTTCCTGGGGACTTCAGAGGAGAGGGACCACCCAGCCTGTTATCAGTGCACAGCTCAAAAGCCTGCATCTCTGGTATGGGGTTGCATTAGTGCCTAAGGTGTGGGCAGCTTCCATCTGGAAAGGCTCTATCAATGCTGCTAAACCATTCTGCAACCATCACAACATTATAGCTTTCTGGTAGAAGAGTATGATTGCTGAGCTGGCCTGCAGTCCCAAACTTTCACCATTAAAAAACATTCGGTGTATCATGTAACCAAAAATCCTGCAAAAACATCCAGAACTGTTGAGCAGTTGGAATCCTACATCAGACAAGAATGGGACAACATTCCCCCCTCAGAAATCTACTGGTCTCACTTCAAAGATGTCTAAACACTGTTTTAAAAGGAAAGCTGCTGCACAATGGAAAAAAATGGCACTCCCTAGTTTATTGAGATGTGTTGTTGCCACCAAATTTAAAATTAGCTAGTATTTTTCATATGTTTATGCCTCAGTTTCAACATCGGATGTTTTTTTTGTGAATAAAATCTTGGTTTATGAGATTTGAAAATCATTGCATTCTGGTTTTAATTACATTTTACAAAGCGCCCCAACTTTTGGGGACATTTAGGTTGTAAATTTGAAGACTTATCTCCCTCTGCAGAGGGCAGAATTGTTGCTCAGTTGACAAGAAAGTTCTTCATAAGTCAGCGATAGCTGGTTCAGATCCCTGCTGTGTGAAAACAAAACTGTCCTTTCCTGAACTGTCACTTTGTGCTAAATCTACATTGCAGTTAACCTGACATGCCAGATGGATTTGTTTCACACATCCATCTGGTAAACCTCTCATAGATAGCATTTGGGAAAGGGCAGAGCCTGTGAAAAAAAAAATCGGAGGGCAATTGGATGAACATTCTGTCTGTCACATCTTTACGGGCCAATCAGAGCAACAAAACACGTGATATAGCCGCTATCAAGGTATGGCCCGACTGAAGGAGTAAACTCCATAGAGAACTGCATAATGAGAACCATGGCGACTGTAGAGGTCAGTACACGACTTTTGTCGTTTATGAAATGAAAAAAGCTCACTGTTGTTCTTTGTTCTTTCTTTTAATGAAGAAATGTCTTCCGCCATAATTGCCCCAGCCTCTTGTTGCTGCTTGCTTATGTCACGACTCCGCCGCACCCAAAGTACTGCCTCTCGTCGCTGATTGGTCCTGTCGCTTTCTAACCAGGCCTACACCGTTTAGATGGGAGCTTTGCAAGATGGATTCACCAGTGAGAAACATGGAAACGGGCATATCCATCTGCTCTGCAAGGTTACACTGCAGTTGTACATGCTTTGAACTATTTGATGGCTTCACACGACAGTGACACAATGGATAAGTATGCACATGATCGTTTATGACTTCCATTCATAACTATGCTCATGGTCTTCCTGAAAAAAACACAAATGTCAAACTGTATTTTTATTATATGCAATACTATGAAAAATGTTGACTCTTGCTCAGCAAAAGGGAGAGATGATAGCCCAGTGGATCAGAAACTGTGTGAACTAATGGAATTTCTTCTTGGTAATATTTTCTGTTTGTTTAGATGGGAAACAAAGAAGCTGTCAGACCAGAAATGCAGTAAAATATATGAAATCCATTTTTATTTTCAAATATTTCTCAACTATCTTATGCAAAAAGGGATGCAAAAGTGTATTTTACATTATATACATTGGTTGGTTCAAAATTTCCACCAGAACTGTTTTAGTTCAGTGTTTGTGCATGTTGTGCATACATATGCAGTGATTCCAGTCCCTCTTCTTTATCCACTACATGTTCCTTAGCTCCTGGATGTGACTGATCAGCTCCTGTGGCAGTCCCAGGTCTGACACTACATCTATGCAGAGCTGAAGAAGGAGGTCCAGGCTTTCATTTGAACCGTCACTGGACCCTGAACTGGGCTTTTGCTGCTGCAGTGAAGCATCCAGGTCCATTTTCTCTCCCTTCTTGCAGCAGTCTGTTTCTTTACATTTTCCTTCTTCTCCACAGCAGTTTGAATCCGCCTGCTCCACCTCCAGATCCTCCATGCTCTCAGAGATGACGCTCACACTGGGAGGAGGATTCTCCAAAGCATGTTTGATACCATCCATGATTCTGTCTTCATGCTGTGTTACCCGCTGCTGGAGGTCGGTCACTGAGGCTGGGATGGGGCTTTCCGGATGCTGGATCCGACACCAACAACATATAGCACTGTGACAAGGGACACAAAGAGGCAGCAGTGTCTGATTATACAAAGGCTCAGAGGAGTGACTGGGACAGAAAAGAGTCTTCTATAATGAACACAACAAAAGAGACTCAGGATGTTTCTGTGCAGGAAAGAGGTGGAAAAATTACACCAGAGACTACAAAGACTACAAAGACAAAGACTACACAGAAACTGAAAGGCACATATAGAATGGAATACCATGTTAATAATGACCACTAAATATGATGATGCAATAAATAAATACAAAATAAGCTGTTCAATAAATATGAACGTGTCTGTCACAGAGTTTAAAAATGCCCCTTGTATCTATCTTTACAATCAAATTAGCTACCCACATGTATACTTACTTGGTAGTATGCCATTTTCTTTAAATGGATGATTATGAGAGCTTACTCAGAGAGAAAAGTTCTTAAAACGTTGGAGCACACTCAGCAATCAGCACCTGCAGGGCAGGGACAGCTCCGTGTTTCAACCTGACACATGTGACACTGAGGAGAGGCACCTGGCTGCAGACATTAGAAATCTATAAACACATGTGCCACTTATAAAGTCTGTCCTAAATGCAAAATTGTCAGTTCAAAAATATTCAAACTGACCCTAAATGTGGAAATATGAGATATATTTAGAAATGATAACATCAGGGGTGGAAAGAAACTGCTTATATTTACTCAAATTGCTGTGACTGATTAGATTTTTGGGGGGTACTTGTACTTTCTGAGTACATTTTGAAATCAGTACTTTTACTTCTACTTAAGCAAGTTTTAAACTGTACTTTTACTTGAGTACAATACTCTTTGACTTCTTCTACCTCTGTTGACTACACAGTAGTACACAGAGAGAGAATGATTCCACATCACAATCCAAAAGAGCTGTTGTACACAGAAAAAACTGGAGTGCTGATATCTCAGGGTTAAACATTTCTGTGTCATTTTAACTCCATCCTGAGTGAACTCATCGTCAGTGTTGGAGCAAAGAGTCAACTCAACTTTTCAGGGCTAGGGACCCCGTACAAGGCAGAAAATTTTCCAAGAACCGCCACATAACCCTCACGCTGATTAAACATATGTTAACTGGCATTTGTACTCCTAGATGCTGTACTTTAAACTCTTCAACCTAAACACAAGCTCTTGTCCAATTGAGAGTGGTTTCTTAATTTTTGTGATCCTATGAGCAGCCAAATAAGAATCCCTCTGTGCTTTTTCTGAGGTTGTGGTCAGGTTCATCATCCGTGTTTTCTGACGGATGTATTCCTCACCCTTTTGTCTGGAAAAAATCGTTGTCTTGTCCTTAAACTCTGCATGCTTTGTTATCAGATGACACTTTAGCTTGGCAGGCTTCATGGCTTCATTTGTAAACACATGAAGACACACAACACATTTTGCTCTTCCGTCGCTGTTCTTTGATGCGTGACAAGTGATAGATTAACCTGATAAGTCACAATCATGTCTGAGTTTTTATTGGCCCAAAGCTGACTAATGTGGGAGTCAGTGGTTTAGTATGGTTGTTTTATGACGCTGTGGTCCCTATATGTATTTAATGACTGCTTTTTAATGACATGGCATACTTTAATAATGTATTTGAAATTAAGTCGCAGACCCCTGGGGTTCCTGGACTCTGGTTTGAAAACCACTGGTCTAGCTGGTAATGTGTAATGTCCTTTAATTGCGTGTATTGTAGGCACAACTTTTTGAAGTATGGAAGCTGAAATAGTTAGTATTTATGGCATTAACTCTTATGATGTTCTGATGCTCTTAAGCACTTTATATAGTGTTTTCAGACTCTGTACTTACATTCTTAAATTTTGATGTTTGCATGTCAGTGTATGACCTGTGTATGTTGCACTACTGCCCAAGGAAAATTTCCCCTTGAGACAATAAAGTATATCTTATCTTTTGTACAGTGACCCCTGCTGGGGTTCTTTTGGTCACCCCAGCAGGTCAGTCCAGTGGACTGCTGTTGTTTTTGATGTACGACCCATTTGCACCATGATCCAAGTTATCCACTAAGGACAGGAGACTAATCTCGCCACAGAATTTCAAGAGTTACTGCAGCTCTGTCATACTGTTGTAGTTTAAGTACATGTAGTGTGGTAGTGTGGGCTGTTATAAACACTAGGGTTGGGAGAAAAAATCGATACAGCATAGTATCGCGATATTTTGCGTGGTGATATATTGTATCGTCTTGTTCACCAAGTATTGATTTTTTAAAAATTAATTTCTAATATGAACTCAAGTCTATGATAATGGAAAAATAAAATCAATCGTTTGTCCAGATAGAGCGGGAGAAAGATAGTACAACAAACTTTGCAGCACCAGGGGAAGGACATTAGAAATGCAAGCAGGGCATGAAATAGATGGACATGACACATAAGTTCTGCAAGAAGAGCTACATGAAAATAAAATCCTGCAGAATTAAGACAAACATAAGGGCAAGACTAATGCTAAACCAGCTAAACAGTTGAAAAAATTGTATAAATCGCAATATATCGCAATACATGATATAGCAATACTCACTGTATTGCAAAATGTTTAAAACCGCAATAGTATCGAATAGTGACCTAAGTATCGTGATAACATCGTACCGTGGGGAATCTAGTGATTCCCACCCCTAATAAACACGTCATTGTATCTTTTCATTGATTATTTTTTTGGTATCTGGCAATGTTTTAATTGTCTAGTTCTTGTTAATGTTATATCTTATTTAAAAAAATTGTATGTGAAAAATGAAACCACCAAAATAAATGTATACCTTCTCCATCCAGGATGTAGCTCAATCAGAGCCTAGGTCTAGCTTGTGCACACAATATAACAATAAGTCAGTCATGACTTCAAACTCAAAGCTGAACATGTCACACCCAGGACCGGCTCTTGATGCCCGGAGTGGTTTCATTTCACAGTGCTCCAAACATAGCCTGGTTCGCCATATGTTCTAAGTTACAACAGAGTTTATGCTCTACTAATATTCAAGGTGTTGAATCAGCTGAGATAGTTTCAACATTGGCTTAATCTTACATCTGCCTCCTAGAAGGTGGAAAGTCCTCCATGAAATAAGAATGTCATTGTGAGAGTTTTTGAATGTGGGATAACACAGATGTTGACAAGGAGCCAAAATTTTACGGACTATTTTGTGTCAGCAGTGCATTGCTCTGTGACCAAATGTTTGGTTTTGTCTCCCACAAGAGGAGACAGATTCCACCGACCAGCAGGAAAGTACTGTTAAATTATCTCATGTTAATGACAATTTCACCGCTCGCTGTCACTCTTGTTATATTACACTGTTTAGGATGAAAGTTGTAGTTATCAGCTAATGACCATGCTTTGACATACACTTTTGTTGCTGTTTGAGGGTTAACAGCAGTGAGGAGAAGTTGTATCTAATCACTGGTTTGTTCAAAGACAATTCAGCACACAGGGCAGTACTCTGCCGAAGGCTGCTGTTCACTAACTGGTCAAATGAAGGAAAAACGTCATATCTACAACAACATTTTTGTTAGTTTCTTTACGTTAAACTCTAATAGTTAAGTTGAACTTTATGTCTCCGTGTTGCAACCAAACAATGGCATGACTGAAGTCACAACGTAACCAATTTCATGTAGGGTTTAGTGAGGACTTGCCACCAGAACTTAAGACATAACTTATGCAAAGCTGGTGCAACAGGCAACCTAGTCAGAAACAGGATGACTTAAACAAGTGGTTCATTTTTTTGCCTTAAGTTAAGCAATGTTGTGGTATTCATCTTGATTTTTTTTCTGAGAGCCACCTGTAGTATTTCCTCATGAAGATGGGTTACGCCAGGCATGCCCAAATTCTTTTTAGTGAAGGGCCAAAAATGAATCGGGGTGGAGAGCCGCGGGCCAAAACTAAACATTTATGTTGCAGTGCATGAAATTAAATATGCCTATAGCATAACTGCAAAATAAAAACTCACACAAAGTAATTTTGAAAATGAATAACACTATTCTTTATTGTGTTTCACAGCATGAAATGTCTGAACATCCATATGGCACAAATACTAAGTAGGCATACTGCCTTGAAATCAATTTTAGTAAAGAAGTACTCATGTTCCCAACTATTTTTAAACTTTCTCTCACGGGAGCTCAGCAGCACCATCCTACCCCCAATGTAACACAATGTTAATTTGTGGTCAGGAGAGGAAGTGCAACAATAAATAAATACTGAAAGAAATATTTAGACTTCTGGGAAAATAATAATTAAAAAAAATATTTAAAAATTCAAACATGGGCAGCGGGCCAAAACTAATCGCTTGTGGGCCAAAGTTGGCCCGCAGGCCCCAAATTAGACAGCCCTGGGTTATGCCAATGTATGAATGCAAGAGGAAATAAACCACGACAATTCACAATAAGTGAATGGGTGGGCAGCGTGACGTGTCACACGAGTGACGAGTGACCTGTACGATCAACATAAACAGAACTAGAAAGGCTGTCTGAGGCGGCAGACCCACGCCTAAGCAGCACCACCGAGGAACTTGCGCTCCCATTGGTTACTATGGTGTTCCAAATCTGAAGTGCGAGAAAACCAAACGGGTGCACGGATCATCACCAAAATCTAATCGATTCCTCCCTGTCACTGTCCCAATATTGCCTGAAAGTTTGGTGAAGATCTGACTTTCCGTTCTCGAGTTATCTTGGAGGTAATCACTGCCACACGCAAAGAAAAGGAAGCCACAGGTAAATGGGTGCAGGGAATCGTGAAATAGGGGAAGCCAGACAGTTTCTCGTGTTTGTGTTCTTTCCTTTGGATCTGGAGCTCATTTTAAATAATGTAGCACACCCAGTCTTTTGTACAGTCATGGATGAAAGTATTGGCACCCCCGGAGTTCTTCCAGAAAATACACCATTTCTCCCAGAAATTGTTGCAATTACAAATGTTTTTGGTATAACACATGTTTATTTCCTTTATGTGCATTGGAACAACACAAAAAACAGAAGAAAAAAGACAAAATTGACATAGTTTTACACAAAACTCAAAAAATTGGATGGATAAAATTGTTGGCACCCTCAACTTAATATTTGGTTGCACACCCATGGGAAAAAATATCTGACACCAATAGCTGCCTATAACCATCAACAAGCTTCTTACACCTCTCAGCTGGAATTTTGGACCACTCTTCTTTTGCAAACTGCTTCAGGTCTCTCAGATTTTAAGGGTGTCTTCTTGCAACAGCAATTTTCAGATCTCTCCATAGGCATTCAATGGTATTTAGATCTGGACTCATTGCTGGCCACTTCAGAGCTCTCCAGTGCTTTGTGTCCGACCATTTCTTGGTGCTTTTTGAGGTATGTTTGGGGTCGTTGTCCTGCTGGAACACCCATGACCTCTGATACAGAACCAGCTTTCTGACACTAGACCCTACATTTGCACCCTGAGTCTGCAGGACAGCCTGAATTTGTGTGGAAGTTGACTGAGGATATTTATCCACCATTCCAAATATCCTGTGTTGCATTCTTTTGTCAGTTTTTCTTATCTGTCCACGTCCTGGGAGATTATTCACAGCTCCATGGGTTATAATCTTCTTGATTATATTATGCACAGTGGACAAAGGAATTTCAAGATCTCTGGAGATGGTCTTGTCACCTTGAGATTGTTCATATTTTTCCACAATTTTGCTTCTGAAGTCCTCAGACAATTCTCGGCTCTTCTTTCTCTTCTCCATGCTTGGTGTGACACACACAGGCACACAACACAAAGGTTAAGTCAACTCTTAGACATTCTAACTGGCTTCAGGTGTGATTTTTTAGATTGCCAGCACCTTTTACTGCCACAGGTGAGTTTAAATGAGCATCACGTGCTTGAAATAAAATGATTTCAGTACAGTTTTAAAAGGGTGCTAATAATCTTGTCCAGCCCATTTGTGAGTTCTGTGTAAAATTATGTCAATTTTGTCTTTTTTCTTCTGTTTTTTTTTGTGTTGTTCCAATGCACATAAAGGAAATAACCTTGTGTATACCAAAATCATTTGTAATTGCAACAATTTCTGGGAGAAATGGTGTATTTTCTGAAAAAATTTCAGGGTGCCAATACTTTCGTCCATGACTGTAGGTGTTTTTTAAGGCGATGGATTATCAATAAAGCGTTAACCTTGAGTCACAGTGGATCTCCTCTTAACCACCACAATAGCCTTATGGATCAGTAGATTGTAGCACAATATATAAAATAAATATAATGGCAAATAAAAATGTTACCACTGTTCCTGTCACCCATAACCTTGTTACTTTAGGTACTGTTCTACTCTATGATCTGACTCTCCATCAAACAGAAAAATCTTCTGCTGTGAAGCGCACGTGTTGAACAGATTTCAGGGTAGCCTGTCCTGGAAATTTTTAAATAAATTTTTATTAGTGCATTTAGTCCTCAGGTTAACTCGATTTACATCCAGTTCAACCTGATGGTTGACATTGTTGTAAAGGACAATAAATAAAATCTAAATGCCAGAAATACTGATGTTTGTTTTGTTTATAATACATGTTTTTTTATCATCACTGTGGGATTCTACTGTTTTACTATGGTCCTTCCCTGTGTTAAGCATTATTGAACTTAAGCTATATTGCATACATATATAGCTTTGTGTGAATGAAATAGGGTTTTACCTTACTATTCCTTTAAGCCGGCCAACAGCTGCAGTCTGAGCTGCTCCTTCTCTGAAGCCCAGGTTAAAACCAACCTGAAGATAAGCTTCCTCCCCGGCATCAACACCATCCACATAACCATCCTGTTCAAGACAACCAGAATGGAAAAGGTTCACAATGACATACCAGACACAGCTTCACAGTCTAGTTACACTAAAGTATTTAGATACAACAAAGAAATAAACTCGAAATAACACAAATTAACAATAAAAAACGTGTGACTTTTAGTAACGCGGAGAAGGTACATGCACACGTTGGTTATGGGGGTGTTTCGGTTAAACAAGTGACGGTGTTAACTGGTGGCTTTCTGCCGAATGCGCCCCTGGTTGTCGCAGTTAAAACAGACGTTGATAACGAAAACTTCCATGTAACAAATGCTAATATCATAATAAACTTAGCAGATATAACTTTCATTAATTACTTAATAAAAAGACATTGGGGAAAACATCTTGTGATTTTAACTACGCAAAGACGCATTGCGCTGACAGTCATCAATCAACACGGTCACTCTTTACACTGAAACACTCATGCCACATTAGCTTTACCCTGACTCGCTTCTTCATGTTGGATGTCCACTCTTTACTGAGCAAATTAATGTCGTCCGCATTTTGGTCGAACACGTCCTCGCCATTATACGAGACAGCTTTAACCCAGGCCATCGTGGGTTAAAATAGTTCCTCTGTTCAAAAACACACACAATTTTAATTTTTCACTGACATGTAAATGACCAGCCAGGTGTTAGCAGACTGAGAAACCATACAGGCAGTAACCGGTAGCAGCTTCTAGATAATAAGCCCTACGTCATCACCCTGCGCCTTAAAGAGACCGAGGGTGATGTTTTGTTGACTATTCATGCCTGCAAAGAGAACCCCAGCGTTAATGTGTTCATCTTCTATGTAAACTCCTTACTCAGAAATATCATATTAAACGTACACAATAATGCTTGAGCTTTGAAAGCTGTTTGTACTGAACAGGGGTGGAAAGTAACTAACTATGCTCAAATTACTGTGATTGAGTAGCTTTTTGTCTACTTGTACTTTTTTGAGTACTTTTTAAAATCATAGGTATCGATTTTACTGAGCTCTATTTTGAGGAACTTATTATTTTTAAAAAGCATCGAGTATGAGTAAAAAATAAAGCACTAAAAGCAAAACCCAGGAGGCCCTAGCTGTCTGCTAACAACGTGAAATTAGACAGTTTTTTACATTACTTGACAGTCAGTCATAACTAACTAACGTTGTGAACAGTTAAAGAGGAATCCAGTGGTGAATTGTACTGATTCATAGAAATGTTCAAGGTATTGGTAGTAGAATGGAATAGAATGAGTTCTGGTCAGTTTTATAACCTTATAACGGTATTATACATATGTGGTTGATATCAGTTATTATTTTTACTGTGAGTGTTATTTCTGCTAAGATTAATTCAAACATCTAATATTTGTGATGATTTTACATTTTCTGGTGGAATTATGAAGAAAAATCAGTGGTACAAATAGAGAAATAGATGTGATTTTAGGCAGTTTTACAACAGTGTAACAGTTCTGTTAAAGTTAAATGGTATAAATCAGTTCCTCCTATCATTGTGAGCCTCATCACTGTTAAATTTCACTTAGTAATTCAATATTTGTGATCTTTATAAGTGTCCTGTTGAAACTGGAAAATAAAACTGGTGGCACCACCATTACTTATAGTATTCTGAAGCTTGTTGTGTGTTGTCTCTTAAAGAGGTCAGAATCCAAAGACAACCTCACCATGTCTTGTAAAATGAATATTCTATGTTCAATTTTATGATGTGCAAGTAAATTCTCATTAGACTTTATATGTGTTTATTTTCCGTTATTAGCATCTTAGCATAGATAAACATTATGGAGATTTTCTTGAACCATTAACAGACAAGGAACCATAAATGATCAGTTTGTTGACCTTGACCAAGAGACGTCCTGGGATGTCCACCATGAAATAATCTAGGGTTTAATTTGTGAATGAAAGACAAAAATTATAAACATTTTTTGATTGTTCCACCTGCTTGCATTGTAAAAACACTCAGATTGGAAAATTTACAAACACCAGATTGGTTTAAATATCTGATTACAGATTTTTGTTAATCACATAATTTTAAATCACAGTGCATTAAAAGTGTGGAACTAAGATAAGGAAAAATAAGTCAAACGGAGGCCTCTCTAAGTTTCAGTGTCCCTCGTCAGTGACGAATTGTTGTATTTGTCCATAGATTCTTTTAATTAATATGTCATAGCAGCACTTTGGTGTTTCTTTATCATCATTTGAACCTTGAAAAATTTAAAAGTCAGGGGTGATGAGATGAGCAACAGCAAAGAAACGAGGGAAGAACGAGAGCGTTTTATTTTAGGTGTAATGTTTCTTTAAGTCATCCTTCTTCTGTGGTGTTAAGGGATAACATGTAAAATCATGGCGCATACCGCCATCTAGCGGCGTATTTCGTCTATTAGGTTGTTAAATATAAATCCAGCAGGAGGCGCTAGTACCTCACTTTTGAAACTGTAGCCGAGGCAGTGACGAGGAAGAGTCAGAACCAGGCGAAAAAGTGGTTTTAATCTGGAGTGTAAGTCTATGATTATTATCCGAGATCCATTGATTTTTACAGCCTGTTTAAAAAAAAATCATTTTAAACTAACAGACACGTCTGTGTTAATTAATATATAATAAAATCAACATATTCATGTGATGACTTTATCCATTTGGCTTTTGAATTCAAATTTTGGGGAGTCAGTTTAGATCAAAAACTCATTTTTCTGGGATCAAAATTTTAAAACAGATACATGAAAATATCTGCATTGTTGCTGCAAGTTAAAACTGCATTTTTGTAGATCAGACAGTAAATGCTCCTCTAGAAATCCCACAAAAATACTCAAAGTCCAAACCAAATATCGGTATTGTAAATATAAATAAAGTCACTTGGATTTTCCTATTCTACTTGATTAATTCATCTGCATTTAGGAAGATGAAATCACATTAATTTTAGTTGAACAATAAGGATTTCTCTCGTGTTTGCTGTGAAGTTAAATACTTAAAATACTATGGAAGCCTTGATGGGACAAGCATGAAAACATTTTTATTATATTCTGTTTCCCAGTCACAATAATTTAGATAGTTTCTTAGAGATTTTGACTTATTTATCATCGATATTATGATTATGAAATAATAACTTCTATTTTTCCCATGGCAATGAGTCGATTTTAGTCATTTTCTGAACCTTTTGAGAAATTATTCATTGAATAATTAGATAATTAAGTCAAGATCACAAGGAAACAGCCACAGGGAGTATACAGACATTATTTCCACGTTGGATTTCCATAAAATACAAAGGTAAAAATAATATTTTTTAAAAATTGCATGTATGATTAAGATTAAAAAAGCATAATTTAAATATTATTTGAAAAGGCCTTATATAGTTTGTGTTACTTGGTCTTTACATCACATTGTGCTTCCTCTGCAACAAGATGTAGGAAAATCCCATCATGTAACATCACTGATAATAAGTGACTCATACATGTTGTGCTAACAAACATGGGGTGGTGCATCAGGAGTCATGTTGTGGTTTTTCTTCTTCATCTTTAGTGCATCTTCTAAATGACTGTCCAGTGCATCTTTAAAGCTTCCTGTTTAAGTTTTAAAACCAGAAACATCCATCATGACAAACACATTATTCAGCCATCAATAAAACATCCAGCCTCACTTTTTTCTCTCTCATGTTGGAGTCCAGAGCAAAGCAATCTTCACTTTTATTTTCAGATCTTCTCATTCTTCATGCCATGCTTTATGGAAAACACCAGAGAGAGCAGGCGCTGGGGCTTAATGCCTTTCACCTAGTTGAATGCATTTGCAGCTGCTGGACAACAATGGCCTTGAGACCGGCGCTCCGAGGCCACGACGGAGCTGTCCCTGTTCTGGAAATGGAGTCGGCCTGCAGGCTTCATTCACAGCAGCCACACCTTCAGTCCCCCCTCGCTCCAAAAGGAGTCAAAACAAGCAGCCGGGGCAATCACCTGACACATTTCCATCCAATTTCCACCACAGAATGTGTTCATTTTCAGGCTAATGGCATGTCATTTTGCTGGAGCCTTTGGTCAAGAATTAATCCTGGAATCAAAACAGATTTTCCGGGGAGCAATCTTCCATCAAGTATTGATTTTTTTACACTCACGGAGCCTGTACTCCCTAATTTAACCTGACAGCCAGCAGCACAATGGACTGGGAGCACCTTGGCATCTCACAGAGGGAGCCCTCCTCCTCCTCCTTCTCCCCTCTTGCTCTTACCATGAAGTGAAAGAGAGGAAAAAAGGACTCCCAGATGTATAAAACAAAGAGCATTGCTTACAGAAAACACAGATATAAGCTTCCGTCTCTCTCTTTTACCCCTAATTATGTTTTCTAGTGTAGTGCAACTTGGGCAGGTAAGGCTGAGAGGGAGAAGGGGAGAGTGTTGTGGGGCCATCAGCTATCATTATGTGCCTGTTGACATCTCCCTGTCTTTGAGTGATTCTCAGCCATGATTTCCCCCTGGCCATTTTCTACAGATGCACAAAGAAGAGGGGTCTCATCACGGTCCCTGTATAAAAAAAAAAAAATAAAAAAAAAAAAAGACCAAAGTGTCCGTCCACTAATAAGAAAGCAAAGATGTGTCCGAGTGTGTCACTCCTCTCTCAGATATGCAATCATTCTCCCTCTCTCTGCATGTGCATGAGTATACTATACCGTGCGTAGAGGTCAGCGAGATGAGAGGATGATGGAGGGCAGGGATGGTTATTTTCCTGCGGCTCTTAAAGCTGCGATGACCCATGAGCAGGAGAGTTGCACTCTGCCAAAGGGTTTTCCATGCACTGCTTACAAACTACCTGACAGAGGGGGAAACAATTTCACTTTTCATCTGCTGCTTTAAAAAAACCCTCATACACCTACATTTCAGGCAGAATGTGACATTTCTATTGCCCTTATTTTAGACAAGGTAACAACACATTCTGAGTGAAATTTACTCAAAAGCACCCTTGATGAAAAAGTTGAGGAAGTAGTTAGATCTGTGATACTCAATGCGTGGATCTTTTGTGATGATTTGTGGCTCTTTTATGTCTTAATTTGAGATTATTCCCCCAGAAAACCTTACAAAGGAAAATTTTACCTCAGAAATTATCCATTGCAAATCACATTAATCAGTTTATTTCCCACACTTACACAGTAGGCTTTAATTGTCAAACTTAACTGTCAGCTTCTAGTTTTGTCAGTTTATTTCCATTGCCCTTATTTGCAATTTTTTTTGCCACTTTAATTCTATTTCTACTGTTTTAAACCCGTTTTTGCCACTCCTTTTTGACACTTTTATCCAGCTTTTGCATTTTTTGCCCCTTTGTTTTGCCTACATCTGCCACTTTTCGCCCATTTAAGCTGAATTTTGCAATTAAATGCCACCTATTTCCCATTTTGCCACTCTTTGATGCTTTTTACTCATTTTCCTATCTGTTTGCTGATTTTTGCCCATTTAAGTCACTTTTCATTCATTTTTTTGCCATGGTTTTGCTACTTTTGGACCATTTTTGCCACCCGCAACTCATTTCAACACTCATTGTAACACTTTTATCCTTTTTTTTTGCAAATTTTTGCCCCTTTTTGCCTATTTTTGCCACTTCCAACCCATTTAAGCTGCCTTTTGCAGTTAAATGCCACTTCTTGACAATTTTTGCTATCTTTAACTTATTTTTTGGTCATTTCCCACCCTTTTTTGCCACTTTTCTCCCAGTGTTTGCCACTTTTTGACTACTTTTGTCACCGTTAACTTATCTTAATTGCCACTTTTCACCACTTAGATTGTGGCTCTTGCAAATGTATTTCTCAACAATTTGGCTCTTTGGTTGAGCAGGGTTGAGTGACATTGAGTTAGATAATTTACTTAAAGTGCCTCAAAAGCTCATATAGAAGCAACCGTATCAACTTCAGTCTGTTTCATAGCCATACTAAAACTCCTCAAAGAAGCTTGAAGTTAACGTATTGTAACCAAACAGTGTAAAGACCTTGTTAGAATCAAAAGCTGTGCACTCAAAACCTCAATCAGGTGAAACTGTTTAGTTTTCAAAAGTAGAAATACTAATAACAGAAAAATTCCCCCACTGATTTAGTATGTTTACAGTGGATTCAGGAAGTACGTTCAGTTTTTTATGTTGAAGTCTCATGCTAAAATTGTTCAAATTATTTTTTCTCTCATCAGTCTATATTCAGTGCCCAATCATTACAAAATGAAAACAAAATTCTAGAGTTTTTTTTTTTTTTTTTTTTTTGCAAATGTGTAAAAAATAAAAAACTGAAATATCACATTGACATAAGTCAGTCATGGCTCTGCCGGCGCCACTCTAGGACGTTCACAGAGTTGTACCTATGCCACTCTTGTGTTGTCTTTCTGTGTGCTTTGGGTCATTGTCAAGTTGGAAAGTGGACCTTCAGCCCAGCCTTAGGTCCTGAGTGCTGCGAAACAGCTGATGACATTGCTATACTTTGTTCCATTCAGCTGTCGCTCAATATTGACCAGCCTCCAAAGTGCCTGCATCTGAAAAGCACCCCCACAGCATGAAGCTGCCACCATGCTTAACACCATTGCCTGCATTCCTCCAGACATAAGACTTAGAATCAAGGCCAAACAGAACTAACATTTTGGTCTGGTTTAAGACTCCTTGACAAATGCAAAATTTACTTTCCATCAAAGATTTTATTATCAAAGATCTATATTTAGCTAGTCTAGTCTCCTCACGGGAAAATAGGTAACGACTCAAAATTGTTGTCATATTTTAGTCAACAGAGCTAACACTGAAAAACACCTTGTATATGAAACATTTCACTTTTTATTGCTCACTTATGTCCTTTACAGCCCATAACAATTCTCTTTTTTGTGGTTAAGCTTATGCCATAATCTTTAGTCTTCTCAAAGAAGCTGGACCTGCGGCCCAGTCTGAGGTCCTGAGTGCTGTGAAACAGGTTTTCCTTTGAGGATATCTCTGTGCTTTGCTCCATTCAGCTGTCCCTCTCCTGACCAGTTTCATAGTCCCTGCAGCTGAAAAGCACCTCCACAGCATGATGCTGTCACCATCATGCTTCACATGCCTAGTGCAGAATCAAGGTCAAACAGTTTGGTCTTGGTTTCATCAGACCTGAGAATAATTCATTTTTTTCTTTTTAATAAATTTGCAGCTGTACTGATGTATGGTTCAGAGTGTAGATTAATGAGAGAATAAAACATGACTTTAAAGGACTGTAGCATCAGGATACGATCCTGCAAAACTGAAAACGTGAAGGTTGTCTGAATACTTTCTTACTGTGCTGTACATGCACAGTGAAGTCAAGCTATGGTTGTAGCTCGATAAGAACATGTAACTGGACTACTGTCTTTTCCCAGTGTAAAAGCACAGAAGTGCACTGGTTTAGTCACAGAAGCCTGTTCGCCTCTGCCGTGGAGATATACCCCCTTTCACCTTGTTACTATGGACATTTTTCTGTCTACTGTGCTATCAAATGGTAAACTGTTTGTATGCCAAATGATGAAAAATTTCACAGCTCAGTACATTTTGTGCATACTCTATGCTTTACATTCGGTTTAAATGCACTTTGTCCCACTAGTTTCTACCTGAAGGCAGATGACAATGTGACGTTTGCACAGTTAGCTTTCATGCTCAGAGACTTGCTGGCTGTCACTATAAACACATTAATTGCAATTAAGGTCAATAATTAGTGCATACATTTTGCATTAATCACATGCTCACATTAATCCTCTTCACTTGTGTTGAAGAGGAGGCTGTGGTTCTCAGTCTCAGCTGCAGCTAATCTCTCGGCAATCAAGATCTCCTCTTTCCTGCCTCGTGTCGAGCCTTCAGAGTATTCCTTCAGCTTTCTGAGTGGAAACCTGGCTCTGGCTACACTGAATTTGTGTGCTTTTCACTAGTGATCTCATCTGTGAATTTCTGAAGTTTTTAATACTTTGTCTTTTTCTTGCAGTGCCTCCTACATCCTGTCAGTGCTTCTGCCTGCCACCAGCCAGCCGGCTCACCTTCGTTTGCATTATTATCTGTGAATATCCTTTCACCTACTGCACCAGCTCATGCTCTGCTTCTGGGTCCGAGTCAGCAAACTGTTACAATTTCACCTTAAAAACTCACACTGGAAAGTCAAAAATCATCGGCACAAGTATCAATTTTGGCAGCTACTTTAAATTTAGTCTTAGTCTTTAGATTCAAACGCCCTTTAATTTTAGTCAAACATAGTCATTTAATTTTTCAAAGTCCTTGTCCAATTTATCTGACGAAAACTCAAACATTTCAGTCTTTTCTTTTATTCAAAACTGTTTAAATCATTTAAAAGCTATATTTTAAAAGTAATACCAAGGTAAAGCACTCATATTAATGCACTGTAAATACTTTCATTGCTTTAAAATATACAGAAGAGCATAATAACATCCATTGAATGCTCTGTAAACAATCAACCAATTGCTTTGAAAGTTGTTGAAACACTAGAATTACTCCATGGCAGTAATATGTGTCTACATGCTATACCACTATCAGACAGTAAAAATACAGAGATGGTTCAAGAGGAAGAGGTGGGATTGCTGTTGACCTTTACCTCCCAAATGTAACTTTGTGAACTAAGTTTTATAAATCATCCACCAAACTAACCACAAATTTCTACTCTGATCCAAGGATGAACTATTTAGTTTTTGGAGGTCAAATTTTAATATTACCACAGTGAGAGCTATGATCCACAAATGGAGAAAACTTGGACAGTGGTGGACCTTCCCAGGAGTGGCCGGCCTACTAAAATTACTCAGACCATATAAACCAGGGGCATCAAACTCAAGGCCCAGGGGCCAGATCTGGCCTGTAAGATCTTATCATATTTTAATTAGAACTGGCCCTTAGGTCTGTGGTCTGCAGATTTCTTCCAGTATAGAAATGTAGATTTAACCTTGAAGATTTGAAAAATCCTTTAAGTCATAAAAATTTGAAAAAAATAAAGAGTAAAAATAATTTGATAGAAAGTAAGGAATGAGGGAGAGGAATGAATTTGTGTTTTTATTTAATATTTTCTATTTGGATCTTAAAATTATGATTTAAACTTAGGATTTTAACTTTTTATCCAATATTGTGAACTTTTAGAATACAATTTTAAATTTAAAGTTATATTTTGAAATTTCAAGATCATAATTTCAAATGTAATCCCATATTTTGAGTTTTTAAACTCATGATTTAGAATTTGATCACATATTTTGACCTTTTAGATTCACAGTTTTGAATCCAAGCACATGATTTTGGATTTTCATATTTTGACTTTTAAACTCATGTTTTTTTACTTTCCATCTCATATATTTCCTTTTTGAAAACATTATTCTGATTTGGATTTTGTGTTCTGACCTGTTGAACTGATATTTGGACTTTTTTCTCAGAATTTGAGCCTTTAAATGTATCATTTTGAATTTTTTTTAAAACAATCCCAAAATCATTTATCATCATTTTTTCCCCCCTATTTAATTACTTGTGAACATAAGGTTTACAGTTTATGGTTAAATGTTTACCCTGTTGGGCCCTCAGGTTAGACCTAAATTCAGGTTTCAGCCCCGCTGTGACTGAGTTGGACACCTCCTGATATAAATGAATAATCCAGGAGGTCAGAAAAGAACCCAGAACAACGTCTAAAGACCCGCAGGCCTCATTTGACTAAGCTAAGGGTTCATGATTCAACAATAAGAAAAAAAAAACTGGGCAAAAATGGCATCTATGGGAGAATTCCAAAAAAGACAAAAAGGTTTATCTCACATTTGCCAAAAAACAAAAAAAAAAATTTCCCTGAGACTTTTGGGAAAATATTCAGTGATCGGATAAGACAAAAGCTGAACTTTTTGGAAGGTGTGTGTTCCATTACATCTGGCTTAAAACTAACACAACATGTCATAAGATGAACATCATATCAACAGCCTAACATGATGGTGGTAGTGTGATGGTCTGGGGCCACTTTGCTGCTTCAGGACCTGGACCACTTGCTGTAATTGTTGGAACCATGAGTTCTGCTCTTGACAAGAAAATCCTGAAGGAGTTTGTCTGGTTGTATGGAGAGTCTGAAGGATCAGAAAGGTCATCTTTTTCATGTATTCCTTACTGTCCACTGCATTTGGGCTCCCAGTAACCATTATGCTGACTTTCATGTTTTTGGCTCTTAAATTGCTAATTACCCTCTCTTCTCCCTTTAACACCATTCATTTTGAATGATAGACTGTGTGTTTTCACATTAAAAGGGCCAAATGGCATCCTTTGGTATAGTCCCTGGCTGGGCTGCTGTTATCAGTAGTGTTAGTTCACAGTGTATACCGGTGCATATAAATAAAATAGTGTATCTTGAAAAAGTTCATTTTTCCCCAGTGATTTAATTCAAGAAGTGAAACTTCCATATATTCTGGATACATCTCATACAAAGTGAAATACCACTGCTATGGTGTTATGAAGCCCAGGTTGCTCTGATAGCGGCCTTCAGCTCAACTGTATTGTTGAGTCTGGTGTCTCTTATCTTCGTCTAGACGGAGTCTCTACAGAGTCTCTACAGGGTTCAGGTCAGACCAGTTGGCTGGCCAAGCAAGCACAGTAATACCACAGTCAGCAAACCAGTTTCTGGTGGTTTATGCTTCACTGTGGGCAGGTGCCAAGTTTTGCTGGAAAAGGAAATCTCCTGGCAGACGACCGACAGTGTTGACTCTGGTCTTGATGAAGCACAGTGGGCCAACAGCAGCAGGTGACATGGTCCCATCAGTCCAGCCCAAACCATCACTGACTGTGGAAACTGAAAAAAATGGACTTTAAGCACCTTGGATTCTGTACCTCTCAGATGCTTTCTCCAGACTCTAAAACCTTGTTTCCAAATAAAATTCAAAACTTACTTTGATATGGAAACAGGACTCTGGACCACATAGCAACGGTCCGTATCTTTTTCACCAGGTGTCTCCAGGTGAGAGGCTTGCATTGTCTCTGGTTCAGGATTGGCTTGACACTAGGAACACAACACTTATAGTCCATTTCTGTCTGTGTGGTTGCTGCCTCCAGCCTCAGTCCACTCCTTGTGAAGCTCCCATAAGCTTTGAGTCTCCTTTGTGTTGACAATCCTGTGAAGACTGAGCTCTCCCTTGTTGCTTGTGATCCTTTTTTTACCACACTTTTGCCTTCCAGTCAACTTTCTATGAATACGCTTTGATACAGCACTCAGTGAACAGCCTGCCCTTTCAGCAGTGACCTTCTGTGGCTTATCTCACTTGTAAAGGGGGTCACTGATTGCCTTCTGAATATTTGTCAAGTCAGCAGTCTTCCCCATGATTGTGGTTGTGTGCACAAAGCCAGAATAAAGGCTCAGGAGGCTTTTGCAAATCGGACTTCTCCACTATATTCTATTTTTTTTGGATGGTGGATTTTGTGAGCTGTAAGCCGTAATCAAGATTAAAAAAAAAAGTCTTGAAATGTTTCACTTTTTATCAGATGAATCTTGAATTTATAAAAGTTTAACTTTTTTAAGTAAATCCCAGGAATTTTTTTTTACATTATATTCTGTTTGTTAATGGATACACCTGTACTTGTTATCAACTTCACCTTAGCAGAGAATTCAGAGGTCAGAGGGAAGTTTTTGTCTCCAGAAATTTCATAGATAAAGACTAAAAATACAAAACATTTTTCTTTAACCTTTGTAATCTGCTGCAATAAAGCTAATCCTGAAAGTAAGCATTTATCCAAAAGTCTATCTGTAATAAAAGTTCTAGGGATGCACGATTTTGGATTTTTACCGATATCTGATATTTTTAAACTCATTTTGGCCGATACAGGTACTGATATCGATATTTAATTACATAATTTCCACTGTAAAAAACACCAATTCCATCTGGTATTAAAAGTATTTTTTTTATATTGGTAGTCTATTTTTTTTTTAAACTGACAAAACATTTAAGTTTTATCAAAAATGAAGGATGTATTGTTTTTTTTTTTTAATACAGCCATACACTACTGAAAAACTTACAGTAATGTCTTTGGGTTACATGTGCATTACATGCTTACATGTATTTTTAACAGTACAGCCAAAGTCATCTGCATCTTTGAGGGCAATAAACAGCAGCAAAATAACCTGCTGACACTGAGCTCCACGGTGCTAAAGAGAAAAAGCATATAAATTTAGACTGACTCTCCTTATTACTCAGCCAGTTTGCAGGAAGGCTCCCTGCGATACTGCTGACAAAGTGCTTTAAATAACAACAACAACAAAAAGACAGATTCTTAAATGCAAAAAATCTAGCAATAGTTCAGAGCTTAAATATGCTTTTAAATTTTTGAGACTCAAGATGAACAACAGAAATAAAAACTTCAACTGAAGTATTTCTCCTGATTCTGCTTTAAACAGCACAAACTAACTAGGCAACTAACTAAGCCGGACACCTTCGTGCACCTTCGAGTGTGCATGGGAGACTGCACACAGAAGTCCGTCATTGCTTTTGCCATGTTTCGCGCACTGCCACGTAGGACGACATGCACGTTCTTTTTCTCTATTTTCCACATCTGCAACATGTTATCAAAAGCGGCTGCAACTGCGGCTGCTGAGTGAACACTCCTGTGATTGCAGGATGGGCTTTTTAAGAGTGAAATCCTCATTTATCCACTGAGACAGTGAGGCTCAACATGCTAACAGGATGGACACTTGATGTCCATATATCCGTGGTGAAGCTAATATGTTTAGCTTTAACGAGGAGCTTCTCTATGTGACTGGAAACTAAGTTTTGCAGTTCAGGTAAGGCTATAAGAGCCTGCTAGGTATAACGTAGCGGGGCTTTAAATGCATCATTAGCCCGCGGAAGCCCGTTTATTCTACCACGTTGAAAGGCTGATTATCGAGAGATTTAGAAATTCACTGATTTTCCTGTTCAGCTGCTTGCCTTTGTGTAGTCGCTGCTGTATTTTCTAGCTTTGTTGAATGACTGAAGTAGAGGTTGCTGACGAGTTTTCCCTGGCACAAAGTTTTGCCATTCTTTATCTTAAGAAAGTCTTTGTAGTCATCAGGGTGACAGTTTTTTTAGATGCAAAATTAAAATGGTGGTGATGAAGGCATGTTGCCGAGCTCCTCCACGCATCACATGTACTTTACAAGCGATGCTGAACATGACGGATAAACAAGAGGAGCACAGGAACACATTTAATAACTTTAATACTTTTTTTGGGTTGTTTTTAACCAAATCTGTAAGACAATGTTAAGGATTTAAAACGGAGTAACTGAAGATTACAAGACATGAGACCATCATCTTTATGCAAAAGTAAGTTACATTGCACACAAAAATGTGTACTATTTTGCCACTAAAGACACAAGCTTTTTTATCTATTAATATTTTTATATTTTTGTGAAAATATGTTATGTTTAGTGTCAGTTTTCAGTGAAAGTCTACCATTAATTTTGATCCTCAGTCACTGGTGCACGTCTGGCGTCATCGCGTGCTCTTAATTATGACGTCACGTTATCGGCCGTACAGATCGGCGTAAATTTTATTATCGGCTGATACCGATATTTAACTTTTTAAGCTACTATAAAAGTTCCTCTTTGAGGATAGAACTTTTCAACAGCAGATAGAAATTTTCACCGAGGACAGCCTGAAGTGTTTAATAAGACTGAGGCATAATGGGTTTGATGCTCGAGGTCAACGCAAAAAGAGCCATAATCCTTTCTACAAGTAACTACAATTATAGGGCTATAAATTAAATTCTGACTCATGTTCTGTAACAAATTAATCATTTAAAGTCTTCAATGACATTCACTGTGTTTCATAAATGCATGTTTGATTGGAGTTTTTTGTCAGGTCCTTGTCTGTATGGTATTCAGAGGAAAATGCATTCCTAAAGCTAAGTTATTAGAGGTGGACATGAACTTTTAAATGAAGTGATATTGATTTCTTCCTTTCATTGTTAACATAAAGAAGTTCAGACTATGCGAGTGATAAAAAGCAGGCCTGTAACAGCAGCTCTGACAGTCTCACCTGTGTTTTGGAGACTTTTGGGGAAAAGATTCCTGCACAGAAACATCATGTCGACTTCAGGCTGCTGGAAAACAAAGACATCACAACTTAAAGACGTGCATTCAAAAACTGTGCTGCTACAAAGTTAAATGGACTATGAGGAGATGCAATCAGCTGCTCAAGTCAGACAGGTGTCTCTGTAAAGACCCGGGCTATTAACTCCTCTACCTGCAAATACCTCACTGTGTGTCATTGCTAATAACGCTGAAAAAAGGCAGAAAAAAAAACAGGAACAACAGTGAAAGTAAAAGGGATCATATGCATGGCCAACCTCGATTGCATGTGAGGATTGGTAATTGCACCCCCAGAGGCATCAGGGTGTGCAGGAGCAGCAAAGTGGGAGACGCCTGAGCAGCTCGGGCTTCACAGTCAGTGTACCAACATCTCAACCTTGAGGAGGAAGTGAAAACAAGGCGGCGGTGGAGGAGGAGCGGAGGGTGAGGGATGTACAGACAGTTCATTTACGCAGAACATCAGCCCCACCGCGCATTGTCTGAAAGATAAGGAAAGTGAATGCTTCATGCCTGATGGAAAACAAAGGCAGCAATTTAAAACCATCTGCATCCAACACATGCACGCTCTGCCTGCACCTCTCTGTTTCTGTGTCCTGACTGATATTGAAACATAATCCATTTGGAGCGCAGACATGTCATAATATTTCTATCCGGCCTCCTTCTCCTCTCTTCTCTCCCTCTCTCATTCAGGACAATTTCAGGTGGTTGCAGGTTGAACTGGGATGCTTTATTGCAACGAGTCAGACAGTCGGCTGAAGACCGGAGGCTTCACTTTGATTCTGTTTAGAAAAAAAAAAAAATTGCGAGAGAATCGGAGAGACATGGAGAAAAAGAGGACTGATAGTAAACTGACCTCAGCTGCTCCTATTACACAATAGATTCACAATGTAAAGATAACCACACGAATATTAACCACTGGGTTTAAAGGTTAGAATTTAAATACCTTGATATTTTCTAATAAGTTGTGTTTTTAAAGGATGCAGTCTCTGTTTTTAAAATATGAAAAGCAGCAAAAAGTACCAAAGCTTTAAAAAAAATTATAGATCTCCAGCAATTTTATGAAGCCAAAGAGAAAGAACACCTTAAGATTGCACATAAACACTAGCAACAAAACCTAGCCAATATTTAGTGCAGTTTAGGGTGCACTTCCACTGGGCCAGTAGGGTGGAAGCATTATTGTCCCCTCCCCTCCTACACTGGCTTGCACTCAACATTGCTTTAATCCAAACCTGGCCTGAGCATGGATACAGCATGGCAGTCAGCACGGTGGAGAAATACTCAAACAATATGACAGAAATCAAACTCACTTAGTGGCTTAATCTGAGTCTTTTTGGTCAGATACAGTGCTCTAAAACGTTGCTATTGTTTGGAAAGATTGTCAACAGTCCCATCGGTTACGTGATTTTGCATGTGCACAATTAATCTTGCCATGCCAAAGCACAACTATTCCAGAGAGCCAAGGAAGTGCACTGTGCTTGAGCGTGGTTTGGAGCACTCACTCTAGTCTAACAAACTGGACATTGGGGTTCAAGGATGCTTAAATATGGTGCAGATATGATGTTTTTGGACTGAAGGTCTTTGCACACAGAGTAGATTACTTTCCAGAGCTTTTTTCAGATCCATAATCTGATTTTAAAAAATGACATTTTCTGCAGAACTTGGCACAATGGTCTCGTTCTAAGAAAAAAAGCAACAAAGGTGATTCTGTGACTCTTTTTCATCTATTCTGACAAAACGCTTCGCATATTTTTTTCCGTTATTTGCATAAGCTTGAGTTGAAGTTGAAGATAGAAACTTCTCAGTGTAGTCTCTTTGTTACGCGGCTGTTAGTAGAAGCCTTCCATCTACGATGTTTGATGAATGATATCAACAGAACACACGGGTAAGGCACAGTGTCTAGAGTTAAGTTTCAGTGTGAGGAGAGAGAGACAGGGAGCTGCAGCCACAGCTGTGAATACTAAATAAACCATTAAATTACTTGGACAGGTGCAAAACAACAACAACAACAACAGTGCAAAAACACAACCTAAGATGGTATTTCTATTTAACATGTGGGGATTTCAACAAATATACATACACAGTGTGCACAGACCTTTACCTGCTATTTAGCTGACATCCATTAACCAGTGCAGTTCAGTGTTTTCAGCGCTTTGCCTTTCCTCTTTAAATCAGGGAGGATTCAAAAACATTTTGGGATGGTTTTACAGTAGGGACCCGGGTCAGATCTGGGTATTCCTGACAGTACTACCATACTCAGGCAGTGTGTCTGACAGTGTTAATTTTGGCAGCTATTTTTAATTTTAGTCATAGTTTTAGTCTTAAAATGTATTGCATTTTAGTTTTAGTCACACTTTAGTCATTTCTATCCTTTTTAGTTTTATTCTAGTTTTATTTTAGTCAAAGAAATTTCAAAACACTTTAGTTATAGTCCATAAAAAGTCCTCACATTTTAGTCTTTACTTTTAGTCCAAGCATTTATTTTCTTGCCTAAATTTGGTACCAAGTCATGGTAGTGTGTTCTCTGCACTCTGCCAAACCTGGGGTCCCTGCTTTCTACAGCTGAGAGGCAGAATGGACACAACCAAATTGCAATTTGACAGATTTACCACCAGTAGAGAAATATCACAGATTTTGAATGTCTGACAAAAACTACATTACATTTTAGTCTAGTTTTAGTAATTTTGACAAACACTAAACTTAGTTTTTGTTGGTTTTAGTCATCACAGATCTATTTTTGTTAGTTTTAATCTAGTTTTTGTCATGGAAAAAAAGGCTGTCGACGATTAGTTTTGGTCGATGAAATTAACACTGGTGTCTGAGTCTGCCTGAAGAGGTGGTCTCGGGCACAATTCATGTGGGCTTTAGCTCGGTACGCATTAGATGTAAAAACAACCATGCTGAGTACAGGGTACTCCTTAATGAATAGAGGTGTAACGGCAATTATTAATGACTCCTCTCTCTTCTTAAATTGTCATATCTGGGCAGCACTGGCCCATTTCATCACCTGAGTCGCACCGTAGATGGACTCAATTGTCCATGGGGAGGCATGAAAAATGCTGACGTTAGCATCTCTCCTCTTTGGCAGATTTGCAAACCAACTACATGCATATCACCACCTATTGAACAGGAAAGAGTGCATACACAAGTGCGCTGCTCAGGCACAGAGCAATGTTACAATTCGGGAAGCAGACCAGCGAGAGAGAGAGAGAGCTTGGGCACAGTACAAAACAACTGTACCTAATACTGCTGATGTTAAAATGTAATAAGCATTGAAGAGGTAACATGTTAAGTATGAATTTTGTCTGACTAGAAGTCAGTCATAAATTTGTAAAAACATTGGTTTCACTTGATAGGAAGAGTATGAAAAATTGAAACCATAAAATAAACTCAAGCTGTCATCACAGTAAAAAACTCATAAAAGCCTCCAATGTACAATGAAGTAAAAAATCCCTTAATCACAGTACTTCATTAGACATACTTAATTTGCCAACAGCCACTATTCATTTGATGATTTTGAGCCGATTTCCTTTTCTGACATTTATTGAGTAAAATTTGCTCAATTAATGCAGAAAGAATTAAAATTTAATGAAGAGTAGATGAGGGCTGAATATTTCTTAAGATTTCTTTTGCATTACAACAACTGTGAATGTGTTTGATTTTCTTATAAGTTCATTAAAAGTCACATAAAGTAATACCATGTCTTCAAATGAATGATAATGTGGGAAGGTGCATTTGATGACGTTTTTGTGTCAAACTCTTTTTCAGTGTGTAACTTGTAAAACTGAGGAGACAATAAAACTTTGCACAAATAGGTCCAAAACTTTAGTGCATGACACATTGGCGCCTAAGAATGACTGATAAGAAATCTCCCACGCTGACATTTACTCTGTAATTCTGCTTTAGGACTCCTTTTAACTGTGCTGTTAGTCTTCATTCAAAAGCCGCAACGCTGCCTCAGAGAGAGAATAGAAAGTAAACTTTCATCAGCGGCAGAATATACAAACAGTTTGAGAAAACAGATATGGGTCAGGCGCTGCATCTGCACAATTACATTGTTAATGGCAAAGACAATGAAAATGGCGCGGCTGGAAAAACAAAAGAACATCAAATACCTTGCCTGAGCCGCGTACACCTCAGCCATCACCACTCAAAAATACATCCAGGGTTTTGAAATGAAGGGGGGGAGAGAGCTGAAAGGAAGACGAAAAAGCATCTTGAACATCATCTTTCAGTCTAATGTTAATAATTTATGTTGTCTGTGCTTTTTATTATTATTATTTATTTATTTACTACTTTCTTTTCAGCAGCCTGCCCGCTTTTCAAAGGCATCATGGACAGGGAAGCTGTATCAAACTTTTGAGTTTAGTTTCAAAAGGCTTTCTCCCGTTTATTTATATATTTCTTCTTCTTTACACTTGTCTTGTTGTTATTTGGCGAGGCAAACGCATGAAGCTTTGATGAGAAGCAAACCTGACATGTATTCTTCTCCACTGACCCAGAGGAAATCTAAATAAATAGCTAAATATTGTATGTAAGGCTCCTTCTGTAGCTCTTTTCTCTCATTAAACATCAGTTACAGCCATTCATATACCCACCAACAATGTGCTAAATTTCAAATAACACAGCAGCGTAAACATGAAGGTGCGCACAGGTTGGTTAAAGATGCTCTCGACCATGACCTCACAGAGAGAAAGTCAGAACAAGTTGGTTTTTATTTGACGTTTTCAATAACCATGTTTCTGTGTGCAGTTAGAAAAAGATGAAAAGAGAAGTCAGTCATGTTTTAGAATATTTGTATGTTATTGAAACCTTTGAACTCCACAGCGAGTGGTACCCATGTAACTCAGGCCTATACCACACTTTTTCAATGAAATACAAAATATGGACTAAATTCCTCTTATAAATTATAAATAATGTAGGCTTTTACCTCCTCCATTTGAACTATTACCAAGGAAACTTTTATTTTGGCAGTTATGGATTAAAGCATCCTGATTTTTCTGTTTGGTGGGTTATTTTTGAAGCACACTCAGGAAACTGCTGGGTTGGAAGATTATCCATCTTTAACTGTAGGGTCGCTGTGAGACAGATAACCCACATACAGGGGCTGTCTGAATCAGTGGTTCTCAACCTTGGGGTCGAGCCCCCCTTGGGGGTTGTGAGACACTGAGAGGGGGTCTCCAGATGCCCCTAAAAAAAAAAAAATTTTAAATACAATGTTGCCTTACACCAATTCTGTCAATTTTTTTTTTTACCCCTTTTCACCATTTTTTTTCCTACAAATTTTCACACCTTTTTTGCCATTTAACACCTATTTTTGTCTGTTTTAAACTGTCCCCCCCCCGTTTTTTTCTGCCTGTTTTTGCCATTTAAGCTCAATTTTGCCTCTGTTGACCCATTATTGCGACTATTAACCCCTTTTAACATCCAATTTTTCCCATTTTAATCACATTTCACCATTTGATATGCACAACTTTTGTAGTTTAACCAATTTCTGCGAATATCTGCCTATTTTTTCTTTTGTAAGTAACATTTTTTCGATACTTTATATCAATGTTTCATCCCATTTCACCAAAATTTCCACCCATTTCTGCCAATTCAAAGTCATTTCAGCCACATTTTAACTCCTTTTTCCACTACTTATGCCCATGTTTACCACTTTAACCCTCCTGCTTTTAAATTCAACTTCACCACCTTTTCCAAAATTTTTGCCATGATTTACCCATTTTTAGCTATTTTTAAACCATTTTAAGAAGCCTATTAACTAAACACATGAATAAATAAAGATATTTGTTTCTTTGATAAGACTGGTTATTATTCAGGTTAAATATAAAATATGGATACCACAGCTTAACTTTACAATAGACCATGAATTTGCTGACCTTCATGGGCCCCAAGTTTATTCAACCACCTCCAGGTACAGTGGGGGTCCCTGGTCTCTGGCACCTTTATTTTGGGGGTCGTGGGCTGAAAAGGTTGAGAACCCCTGGTCTGAATAATCAAACATAGAAAGTAACTAAATCAGAATCTGATTTGAATATAACCCATAATATTTGATATCAATACAACTTAGAGAACAAATTTACAGTGCCTATGATAACTATTCACCCTCTGTGGATGTTTTATCCTTTAATGGTTTTATAAAATCATCATCATCAATCATGATCAATCCATTTTTTTTGGACAGAAAAAACTACAAAAAGAAAAAAGAATTTCAAATTGTAAACTGATTTCTACAAATTAATATCAGTGGAATAAAAACATGTCATGTAAAATAAGTGACTGCATAAATATTCACTCCCTTCAAGTCAGTATTTAGTAGATGCACCTTTGGCTGAAATCACAGCTCTGAGTCTGTGTGGATAGGCCTCAATCAGGCTTGCACATCTGTTCTTCTTTACAAACTGCTCCACCTCTGTCAGGTTGTATGACCTGACATGAACAGCCTTTTTCAAATCCAGCCACAAATTTTCTTCTGGATTGGGGTCTGGGCTTTGACTCGGCCACTCCAGAACCTTCACCTTGTTGTCTTTAAACCATTTCTGTGTAGCTCTGGCTGTACACTTCAGGCTATTGTCTTGCTGGAAAATAAATCTCTTCCCAAGCTGTAGTTCTCTTTTAGGCTGACTAAGACTGTCCTCCAGGATTGACGCATTCTTTTTACCCTCTACTTTTACAAGCCTTCCAGGGCTAGCTGCTGAGAAGCATCCCCACATCATGATGCTGCCACCACCGTGCTTCACAGTGGGGATGGTGTGTTTGTGGTGATGTGCAGTGTTTGGTCCAAACATAGTGTCTTATCTGATGGCCAAAAAGCATCATTTTCTTCCACCTGACCATGGAGTCTCCCACAGGCTTTTTGGTGAACTCGAGTTGAGATTTTTTTAGTTTTTTCTTTCTCTTTGTCACTCTACAATAAATCTTTGACTGGTGAAGAACATGGACAGTTGCTGTATGCAGAGTCTCTCCCATCTCAGCTGCTGAAGCTTGTAACTCCTTCAAAGTAGAGTTTCATGGTCACTCTAAGCAGATTTACTCATGTGCTATATTCCTTCCATGTCTTGATGATGAATTTAACTGAATTATACTGACCATGACTGATTTATAAAATCAGTCAAAGGGTAAAACATGCTAGGGGTGAATACTTTTTATAGGCATTGTAACTCTTTTACACGCCATGAACACAGGGTGTCTCAAACAAGAGGTTAATTTTACTGTTATAAAAGGTAGGAAAAAACCTACACTGGGTTATTAAAAAAGCCCAGCCTATAAGGAAAATTTAACCCTTAGAATAAAAGAAATGAAAAAAAAGTACAATTCAATGCACTCAACCCTGAGATGGTGTAAAAGAAATGGTTACACTTTATGTATGGCAGCATACATAAATAATATACATTCATATTTTTCAACTTCATTTGCTCTAATGTTTTAATCAAGATCAGACCTGATAATAGATATCAAATATTAATTGAGTTTGGGGAATTTAACCCTTAAAATGCCAGTTTAGTTCAAAATCATTGAGTTTTGTAACGAAAAAGCACACAAAATTGAAATGTTTTTCATGTACTACAAGAAAACTGGATTTCTTTGAAGCAGATTATGACAGCCTTGAAAATGTTAATGACGAGCAACAACTTTTTATTTTTTTCTTTTTGTTGTATTGTAAGAATAAAAAAAAAAAAACCTAACCTTTTCAGTGCAGCTTTATTGCAAAAAAAAAAAGTTTTTGTAATGTAAAAAGCACACACACCAAATCATTTTTTTTCATACTACATGCAAATTGGGTTACCTTGAAGGGGGATTGTCACAGCCTTCAAAATATCTACAATGAGCAACATTTTTGATTTTTGTGCATGATTATTTTTTCTTATTTAGAAAAAATATTTATAGTCAACATAATTATCAAAAAGAAAATTTAAAAAATGACCAAAAAAGCTGAATATGGCCTCAACACCCTGAGGGTTAAATCTGTGAATTTCAGGCTCATCAACACCTGATAATTTATAAAAAGCTAAAACAGTTAACGGCTGCTTTAGGCTAGTTACTGTTAGCAGGCACCGAGCATGTTTTGCTAAACTATAACTGTATTTAACTACTCATTCTGTGATTCAGAGGTTGAATTAGGTTAACAACACTAAATAATACGACCTCCAGTTCATTAAAACTGAAATAAATCCTGTGCTTGTCATCTTTAACAGTGGTTTAGCAACCTGCTACCTCAGTCAAAATAAAGGGTTAAAAACTCAAATATTATTCAAATGCATAGCTGCATTTGGATATGTTCTAAAGACATTGCAGTACCAAAGCATATTTCAAGAAATCCTTCATTACTTAAAATAATCTGAAAAAGCAGCTTCTTACCTGCGCAGGTTGCTACTAGCTCCAGTAGCAGCTTAGTTAGCTTCATCCATGTACTGCCTCATTTGATGATAAACTTCACTTAAAAAATCCCATATTTATCAACAATATACCAGTGGGATTACAATATGTTTTAAAGACAATGTTCTAAATATTTTCCTGACTTTACCTATAAATTCAGTTTCTTGCCTGCCCAGTTTACAAGCTAGTTTCCATGAACAGCAGCAGCAAACCGAAAGACTGAAACAGTAGCTGCTTAGCTGGCTAGCTAGCTCTAGCATTAGTTTAGTTAACTGAATCATCTACCGCCTTATTTGACGACTACCTTGAAAAAAGGTTGGAAACCAGTTTTAAATATATTAAACCGTACCTACTGCATAAAGGTAAGGTACGTTGAAAAGACACTAAACTAAATTCTTGCTAGCTCTAGCTGTTGTTTATTGAATTAATCCACTGACTCATTTGACGACTAACTTAAAATAAAGAGTTAAAATCAATATTATTCATATCAAAATGTGCCAGCTGCATTTAGATACGGTTTGTTAAAAGATATTGTACTACTCAACTAAATTTTGGGAGTTCCTTTATTAATTCAAAAGCTAAAAAGTAGCTGTGTACCTGTTCATCTTGCTAGTTTCCTGGTTGCTCAGCTGTTTATTAGACTTAAACTCCTGCCTCAGTTAATAACTGAAATAAAAGAATTAAATTAATAATGTATGTATCAAAATGGTGCATCCTGCATTCAAATAATGGGGAAAACATTGTTTAACTGCACAAAATTTTAGTTTAAGTTATGAAGCTGAAAAAGTTCCTGCTAGCCAAGCTTGCTAGCTTCAGCAGTATTAATGTTTTTCTCCAAAGATAACAGTAAATTTAATTTGCTTTCTTGATATTTAGACTTATCTCATTGTCTCTGAATATCAAAGCTTGTTTTTTCCCGTGATAATGAAGGACTTCAGAAAGTGATTTCTTAACATTTTGAGAATAGGAAACTGGATTCCCATGATAAATAACTCACAAGTTATTTATTATTTAGTTAAAAAATAAGTTCTCGAGAATACAACCAACTGTATATTCCTTATTATGAGAAAAAAAAATGTAAACTGTAATGTATGGATGTAGTATGTCTGCTTGAGACTCCTATCTGACTGTTACTGTGTCCAATTTTTCTTCCTTCAGTGCAAAATTTATTTGCAGTATTGGCTACAGATGGCTATTTCTCAGGCTGCATGTCAGTCTTGGACAGCTTTCATTTTACCTTACGGGCTTTTTTCTTTAACTTGGTGTGTTTACATGAATTAAAACAATCAATCACTCCATCGAAAACAGGACACAGAATTCATGTCAAACAATTGTTTATTACTAATTATGGTACAAATCAATGTGACATAGCCTACTTGAAGCTTTTTTTTGGAAATACACAAAGTGCTGCTTAACTGACCGAACAGATATTGCTCTATAGATTAAGTACAGTTTTCAGTCTATAAAAAAATTAAAACCAACCTCTGTGGGCTCTTCAGCTTTGGTTTTGAGTTCTTCGACTATCAACAAAACGTCAAACCAGTTTGTTTGTGTAACATTTCACAAAATCATGTAAAGGTGATTAAAAAATCATCCTAATTGGTTTTGAGAGCAACATGACAGTAATCTTTTCCTCTACGCCGGTTTAAAAAGATCTGTGGAAACTGAGGTGAACGTCACAATGTATGAGAAAAAATGTCATAAAAAACATGACCAGAGAGTCGTGTGTGGCTCAGGAATAAAAGAACACATCACATAAAATAAAACAATCATGTGTCACATTGTAATAAATAAAACACAAGCCTCTCCATACACAGTGCAGAATAATCTTCTGTCTTTTCTCACCGACCTGCTGCTGCTTGTATGGCATTTGTATGACTCTCACAAGAACAGTACTGAGGTAAACCTTTGATGAACTACTGTACATTTCTACTCTTCAATTCTTTTTATCTCCGATTTAAAGATTGTCAACATCATGAATCTATTTCTCTGTACAATGTGCATAACTATAGAGCTTTGGTCCAGCATTGAGAAGGTGAGCGAAGGCATTGACTCCTTTCTGTGTCTTCGTTTTTTAGTGTTTTTGGTTAAAGCTTTATTGTTAAGCCTCAGAAGAGATCCATAATCTACCTGCAGGAGCCGCCTGCTGCTTTCTCACATTTGTCTGGTGAGTGGATGCAGACATGTTGTTTCTTGGCCAAAGATTTGCCTGAATTAAATATTAGAAACTAAACAAATAGGAAATCATTTTAAAAAAGGTTCAAATAATCAGAAATCAAAAATCTCTGTGCGTCGAAGTTACATGAGTCTATAGTTGCCTTTTCTGCAGTCTTCTTTTTGATAAACATGTAAAGCTTCTTTATGTGTTTAACATTTACTATGTGAGTGTAGGTTTTACAGACAGTGAAGAAGAACACAGCAGTGCACGGGAAGGACTGAAAGGCCGAGATAACCAAAGTGACATGGAAGGACAGATATCGAGCAGACACATGATTCTGAATAAATTGCATCAAATTTCACCTCACTTCAAATTAAGTTCACTCGTTCTGACATGTGACACTTACTCTCAACATTCATCTCTCTCTTTTTTTTATTCTTTTCCTGTGAGGGTTTTTGTAAGAGGCAAATATCTGTAGTGACAGACGGTCTGGGAGGTTTCTTGTATGAAATTATCGACATAAATATCACAAAGTAATACCACAAAAAAAAATCTAACCACAGTTCAGTGCACAGTAACGGAGAGACAAGTCATAAAAACACATAAGAGGAGGGATAATTCCCTTCATCTTTCATATATTATAAACAAAAAACACTTCTTTATATAAGGGAGTTTGTTGAAATGAACATTTTTAACAATTTTACTGTACTAGAAATCAATCAATCTTAACTGAAAACAGACATTTTCATTGAAATGCTTCACTGTAATATCTGTAAACGTTCAATAAGCCAGGTGAATGCAGTAGGGTTGTCACAATACTAGGATTTTAAAGATAGATATGAAACCAGTGAAACCAAATGATACTTATGTCTCTTTTGATACCATCGCAACCCAAATGAAAAGTTATTTTTTTGTTTTCAGTGGTCAAAAATTGCAGGAAAACTCCTGTACACTCAGTCCATTTACATGCACAGTTCAGTCAAAGCTTGATCTTTAACTGGACTCCTGTCCCTGTTCCAATATACATGCATAGCAGGAGATTCAGTTTTTTGATGAAAGCATGTCTGCTACAGTAGAGATTGATTTGCCCCCTTTCAGCTACTTACTGTAAAATCTGGAATACAAGTTGCCCAGGTATATCAGCCAAAGTCTGATTCCTGGAATCATCCAAGGGGAAAAGGGTAAACTTTTTTTTCTGTACTGAAATCTTCATTTCATTCTGCAAAGTTTATAATGTGTAATGTGGGTGACTCTTTTAGTACCATCTGTTTTTGCCGCTACTAGCTACAGTACGGCAGTTGAACTTTTGGCCTTCAGTTGGTGCTGTAAGACAGAGTCGGAGCTTCTGAGACTTTTTGCCCTCCTTCACCAGGAGGGGTCTGTCTGCAGACCGTACGTATCTGAAGGCCACTGTCACAATACTGTTCATCTGAAATGCTGCATATCTCAGAATGGAAATACATGCTTAAACTTCCATTCAGGGTTAGGATACCAAAAGTTAAAAGTTGGAAACCTGACCTGCAAAACTTGATTACAAAGCTTTTAAACAGTCTGCTTACAGGAAAAAACAGCTAAGTCCTTCAAGGAAAGACTAACACAGCTAGGACAGCTTACATAGCTCCATTAGCTGCGTAACTATAGCTAAACTCACAAAGCAGCTATGTAGCTACAGTTTCTGCATAGCTAAGTTAGCTTTAGCTACATTTGCTAAAGCTCACATTGCTAATGCTAACTTATCCACATTGGCTTATGTTGTAATGGTAACTACGCAGCCAGTGTAGCTAGGAAAGCTTTAAGCTAACAAAGCCAAAGCTAGCCACCATTTTTTGGCAACTACTTCTAAATCGGGTCTACACATAGTCTAATCCTGGATTAGGCCTCTGATCTTTTCTCTTTCATTTTTTAAATTTTTCTTAGTCTGTATCAGTGACACTGACATTATACTTCCTGTTTCCTTTAAATGCACATTATGACTAACCTGGCACAGATGGATGTGTTTCACACATCCATCTGGTAAACCCCTCATCGACAGCGTATGGGAAAGGGCAGAGCCTTTGAAAAAAAAATCGGAGGGTGATTGGATGAACGTTCTGTCCATCACATCTTTACGGGCCAATCAGAACAACAAAACACGTGATATAGTCACTAAAAAGCTGCGCCCCATACTGAAGGAGTAAACTCCATTGAGAACAGCATAACGCAAACCATGGCGACTGTAGACATGTCAGTACATGACTTTTGTCGTTTTTGAAAAGAAATCAACTCACTGCTGTTCTTTGTTTTAAATTTTTTTTTTTTTTTTTTTTTTTAGATTTATTTTTGGGCATTTTTGTGCCTTTATTAGATAGAGGAGGACAGCGGATAGAGTCGGAAACAGGGTCAAGAGTGGGGGAAAGATGCGGCTAAGGGCCTCAGGCCAGATTCGAACTCAGGCTGCCCGCGTACATGGGGAGTGCCTTTAACCACTAGGCGACCTGCTTTAGCAGCATCTACGCTAATGTCTTCTGCCATTATTTTACCGGTCTCTTGTTGCTGCTCGCTTATGTCACGACTCCACCGCGCCCGAAAGTACTGCCTCTCGTCGCTGATTGGTCCTGTTACTTTCTAATTGGGCCCAAACGGTTCAGATGGGAGCTTTGCAAGATGGATTCGCCAGTGAGAAACACGGGTGTATTCATCTGCTTTGCAAGGTTACATTATGACCCAGTGAAGAAGAAAAAAAGGTTTAAAAATGGTGCTAAACCCTGTGACTCCGGTCTGTGTTACGTATTCTCGCACATTCTAAGCAGTGAAGCAGCTGTTTGCTTTACACAATGAATGGGATGAATTTTCAGTTGTTAGGCCTCATGCAGCAGGATTATGGCAGCATTTGCTGTAATACCATTGCCTGTGTTAGCACTTAATGCTAGTTCATAAGTGTCCCAGTATAAAAGCTGCAGCTAACACTTTGATGAAAAAATAAAGTGTCTTATACACTAGATTTTACAGTGTTAGGACCTTCTTACTGTTGACCTTGCTGATGAGATATCAACAAGCTGTAAACTGTGTATTGATAACTTTCAATCTCTGTATATTTTGTAAATACTTAAAGATATACCTTTGGCACAAATGCACTGCATGCTATCCCTCTAGGTTATGGGGATATCCAAAGGCAGACAACTATGTCACTTCTTTCATAGTTAACAATAATGCTTTTCACCTTAGGAACAAACCCTGGTATGGAAACATGAAAGAATGCCTAGTCCAGTCTAGGACTACTGAGGTGTACACATACAAGATCCATCAGGGCAAAGATGGCTCTGAAGCTTAGCTGCACCCTGTGTACTGAAGCGGGTCTTCCAGGCGGGCAATAAAGGTTTGATCTGAATCTCCTTTCCCTCATTCCCCCCTCTCTCCGTTATTTCCTGCGCTATCCACTGTCCTGTCCTCTCCAAATACAGGCAAAATATTTTAGCCAGATCAAAATGTTAACATGCAGTTCTGGAATATTACCAATGTTTTTTGTGCAATAAAGACCAAGTGCAGAAGTTTGCCTGCAATTTTTGTTGGATTTGTCTCTCTCCTATGCACCAGGTCTTATATAATAGATGCATTTTTAAATGTTTTTTTAAAGTTAGAGATTATTAAAAACAGACTATCACTTCCAAACATCTGGTATCAAAGTATTATGACAACCTTGGCACACAGAATACAAAAGAAACAATGTTTGCAAAGATGCATGTGTTGTAAAAAGCAGCTAAAACAGAAGTTTGGTCCAAAAAGGCTTCAACCACATGTTTATATAATTTTTAAGTGTAATTATTAAAGGGTTATCATGTAAAAGACAGTCATACTCTAGTAGGGTGTGATGGTTTCTTTGGGCTGCCTGGTGACAGGCATGTTAGTTTTCCTTCTTCATGTGGTTTATGATGGGGAAAGTGACGACAACTTAATGGAGAATTCATCCATCATGGAGTAAAGAAATCACAGCAGCTGTTTGACATGAAAGTTTGAAGTTAAACTCGACCCACAGAGTGAAATATTTAACAAAAGAGGGGAAAGAGGTGTATGAACTGATAAATAAAACTAATAAAAAGGTAAAATCTTCACCAGTCCTTGAGCTGAAATCGATGAGTTCTTTGGCTATCAGGCTTTGGCAACAGAATGACACGGTAGCTCAAAACAAAGCTGCAGTCAACTTGACAGAAACCCTTCATCATCATCATCATCATGAGAAAGTCCTTCGTTAACTCTCGATCCAACGTCCTCTGAAACAATCTCATGAGATTATCAATAAATACCTGTAAAAGTTGTACAAAGTTACACTGTGACTGAAAATATTTGCAGATGAAACACAAATCAGAGGCAAACATCATTATTATGCAATTGTTCAACAGCAAAGGTAAATTTTTTTTGTCCAAAAAGATTTTTTATCAGTGTGATTTCAATTCGAAGACAGCGTTTTTCTTTTTTTTTCTTTGAAAGATATTTACATACAAACAATGAAGAAAAAAGTAAGCGAGACAAAGATAAAATGTATACTCAACCCCACACATATAGCTTAGATCTGCCAGTACAAATGTAAAAATTTAGAGCACATTTACATTACAAAATTATTCTTAGTACTCAGATGCAACAGACTTTGGTAAATAGTGTTTCGATTTGGTATGATCTCTTTACTAAATCCCTCCTCATGGGAACCAAAATTTGGGCGATAGTCTGGTCTGTACGGCCAGAATCTAAAACTCTTTGAAACAGCACACCGTTTTTTTTTCTTTTTACATAATTCTCACATATTAATCTCTTTTTTTGGTTTCGCCAAGGTCATTTACATAGCTGTGGTAATCACACTGACAACACATAGTTTTTGTTTGTCCATCCAGGTGACTCGGGAACATTTTCAGTCTCATTTCAAGATGAGTTCATCCACCTTTTGTTGTTTAATGGCTGCTGCTTTTCCACTCCACTTTTCGTTGTTGTTGTCGCTGAAGAGCTCGTTCATTTGGGGAGCTCCTCTAGAGAATCAGTGAGAGGGTCCATGGGTGCAGCTGGGCCCAGGTCGGGCTGTTTCAAACGCTTTATTGTGTTTTTCAAAGCTTGCCTCTTGTTGCAGAACCACACCCGCACCACCTCCCTGTCGTAGTTCAGTTTCTCGGCTATTTCTGTCATTTCCTGTCCGGAGGGGTGCGTGTTCTTCTCAAAGTGGCTGTTGAGGATCTCGAGCGCCTGTGGGGTGAAAGAGGTCCGCCTCTTGCGTTTTTTGGAAGGCTCGCTGCCGATAAACTCAGTCAGGTTCTGCATGCCGGATCGGTGGCGGGCTTCAGCCTCGGCCATCCAGCGCTCCAGAACGGGCTTAATCTTCTGGGCGCTTTTAGGGGTGATGTCCAACTTCTCAAACCTGGCAGGATATAAAAGGCCAGGGTTCAGTTTGCCTGTCAGACTGTTACCTATAGTGTTCTCTTGGGCTTCCTGTGGTAGGAAAAAGTGGCTTCTCAGGATGGTGTGTCTGGGGAGAATTGAGAAAAAAGAATCTTACTTAGGCGCCCTGCCAGAACAAGGGATAAGCTGCCTGCCTTTCAGTCTCCTCAACCAGAATGCCACAGGGACTGAGACTAACACATCCGAGCCAAACTCCTGTGTAGCCTGAACCTGGAAACACCTCAGCTGCAGCAGCTGGAGGCCACCGCTGCCAGAAGTGTGTTAATTTTCTGGAGGATTCTGTGCTTCTCTGTCCCAACTTGGCAATAGTGGAACAAGGAGATATTGCCAATGGCTAAAATAAGGTCCACTTATAGAAAAAAAAAAACACCTGACTAAATATTTTTGTATGAAAGCAAGTTGCACTCACATGAAAAGATAAAAATCTGCTCTGTTTTCATAAATTAATGAGATAATAATCATGGGATAAGAAGGCATAACTCTTCTTCCTTTATTAATGCAGGTGTTTGCTCTTTGATACAACAAAACGGTTTTCTAAGACATTCAGTTTTTGGTATTGTTGACAATATCTGACTACTGAATGAATTAATCAATATATATTTATTTCAATTGGCTACATCTAAACAAATCAAACATCAAACATTACCATTTTACCCACATTTGTCAATCAGTAACTAAAAACTGAACAGACTGAAGCTTGCAGCTTATTTCCTATACTTTCAATCTAAGGGATAACAAAGAAAATTAGTGATAGAAATTGAATTGTTAGCTTTAATGATTTTACTTTTGAAAGTTTTTTTGAACCCAAACAGAGCTACACAGTTGTGATTCAGCATTAACTCAGTTCCATAACTTAAGCCCCTAAACTGGCACAAATCCCACTGTTTAAGTTCCAAATATTAGCAATGCTCTTAAAATATCATTTCTCTTTTTTACTTTAAAGCAGTGATCCCAACCCATTGGGCCCCAAAGAAATGATGGGTTGGCTCTGCAAGGCCAAACAACAATGTATGCTATTTTACACAGCTAGCAGTGCAAATTTTGTTGAGGAACTTCCAGGAAAAGGGCTAACAAGAAATTTACATGATATCACAACTACAAAAATGAAGACAAGAAAATCTGATGGGTCATACCACACGCTTGGCTTCACCTGGACAATAATGGGTATTAAAGAAAGAGAGGATTCATCACGGCGCCTGATGTGCCATAATCCAGAGCTGGAGAGAGCTGGAGAGAGGGTAGAGGGTGGCAAGAATCAAGCTTGACACATGTCGGTTCACGAGTGTTGCTCAGCAGCCAAGGTCAGGCATGATGGTATCTCTTTTGTCCGGTCCTTTTCACCCCTGGTAATACGCCCAGAGTGTGCCAGCAGTTTTCGTGGCATCCCTAATACCTGCCTGGATAGTACCCTACCTACTCCCAACATCCCCCTGTTATTCCACACTGAAGGTGTGGACTTTGTTATTTCTTTAACAGATTATTTTCCCATGCCCCTGGTAACATGCAGAGCATGATCTGGGCTGTGTCAATCCTCCCTCCTGCCTGATGGTGCACTCAGGCAGCTTACTTGCCACATCTATGCCTTACTTCAGCATCAATTTCTGGCCTAAACATGACTGAAAGTTCTACACAGTACTGTATATGATCCTTAAGCACTATGTAATGCTTAACTATCAGGTCTAAAATTATTTTAAATTTATTTCCACAAATTTGTTCACAGTATGACATTACAAGTGAACAGCAGAATATGTGAAGCTTAGTTCAAATTTAGTAAGGTCTGAGGACATGCCCCCCCCCCACAATTCTGTTCTCTGTTCTGTGAGTGCTTCTGATATCTCTCAAACCACAGTGCTGCTTCTTTAATCCTAGACCTGGGTCATTTTTGCCCACGTTTTTAGATCTTAAATTTTCCCCCTTTTTCAATAACACAGCATGTTAACGATAAATTTTTTTTTTCTGCCTCAAGAATGATGTTTCCATGTCATGATCTGTAGGTCTTTTTATTGAATATTATCTATCATCTATATCCATCATAAAATTCTGCAGCAACATACTTTTACCAGCTTAGAAAATTCAGGGAATTTGAGAAAATATTAAGTCCTTCAGCCATGTAAGCCAATCCTCTGGCTCCAATGAGCTGAAGCCAGTTCTTATTCAATAAATCCCTCTTTTTATGAAGCATAGCAATAGATTTAGACCATTTCAGTGTGATTTTTTGTGGTCTGTAATCAATCCCAAAAACTTGGTTTTATAAACATTTTCAATTTCAGAACCATTTGAATTCAGCTTTGTGTTACAGTCTAATTAAGAAACCTTCAGTCTTCATACTGCCGAAGGCTCCAGCAATGCATCATCTCTGCTTACGTTCTCTTGATTTAACGTTACACTATGGAGAAATCGGGCAAACAGAGGAGAAAGTGTCACTAGTAAATGAATCACCAAAATAAATCCAGGATATGAAGTATTTGCAGAACTTTTAAGCATGTTTGGGCCAAAAAACGAGGCTAAACTAAGGCGTAGATGTGGCGAGTCAGCTCACCTTAGGGGGCCATAGGGCAAAAAGGAGGATTGACACAACCCTGGTCATGCTCTTGATGTCCTTGCATGTAATAAAAATAAAGTCTACACCATTAGGGTAGAGTATGCACGGACTAGGGCAGATAGTAGGGTTGCCACGAGCCCCTGGTCATACTGTGAATGTCCTAAGAGCCCAAAACTGCTGGCAGTCTCCATGTGTATCACCCGGGATGAAAAAGCCCAGACAAAAGAAACACCATTGAGCTTGACCTTGGCTGCTGAGTGACATGGGTATTGACATGTATCGAGATCGACTCTGGCTGACCCCCCCTCTCCAGCCCCTGCTTGTGGCACATTGGACCAGGATGAATCCTTAGCACCCTGAATGCCTTAAACTTGTGCACATGACTGAAGCTTAAACATGAGTGACCTGTGCAGTAAAAGACATTGTTAACTCAACGCCTTGAATTCACTTGTAATATTAATAACATTATACTGTGAGCATTGTGGTTTTTATAGCCAATATCTGAATAATCTCTTAACTCAAACAGCTGTGACAACCTATGGTGAACCTTCACAGTAACTTCTGATAATACAACAAATAAGCACACATCTGGGATTACTTGAAACCCCTTTGAATTCAACATCAGCTTAACTTTGACACTGATTATCTTGTTAAATGAAAAAAGAACATGTCTTTTTCATGAAATGTACTGAGAAGTTCCAAAATAATCATCCTGCTAATAAAGAAAAACAGAGCAGTATTGTAGTTTCTCATGTGAATGCAGTACGCTTCTGTAGTTTTAAATACTTATCTTCAAAAATGATAAACAGGAAAGAGAAAACAAACAGGAATTGCTCTAAAAAATCCCATTACTTTCCCTCAGGTGATAAAAACCAAAAATCCACTAATGCATGCAGTTAAATGTGGCACCATCATTTATTTACAAAAAGAACTTGAATTATTTATCAAAATGTACATTTAATACATTTTTCAAACTTACTTTCATCCTGTAACAACGCCTCCTCATTGTATATTTAATAAGAATACATTTACACCCTCTAATCCCGAACGTTCATGCAGCTCTGTGCTGCTTATTCTGACTTCACCAATACTCCACATTTATGAAGTCACAGTAAGAATGGAGAACGAAGCTTCCTCTAAAAACACTGCAGGTTGTCGGGTGCTCCTGCCTGAGATATTGACAGATCTGTGCATGATTTCACTTATAATGAAGATTAAGTTTTGTAATGCTACAGGAAGAAAGCTCCTCTTCATGATGTGATTAATCGATGGGTCAAATGTTTAGACTCATGCTGGGAGAGAAAAACACTGCTGTTTCTTTTGGCTGAGGTATAATTAAGTTTATTTTCTTTTTTAGCTTTTTAAGGTCAGTACTTCAGGATACTTGGCAATTAAACATGAGTCACTAGAACAACCCCCCCAACATGTGCTTGTCTCTGGCTTCCACTATTTATAAGTTTGTGTTTTAATAGATTAAACATTTTTATGCCTCCAGGCTGGGAAAGCCAAGGCTGCAGGCATCATGTTTGGGTAGTTTTTCCATCTGTTTGGACAGCCATTCTTTTGAGTTGATATCCAGAACACTTTGAAGGATTTTCTTAAAACTTTACACAAACATCCACTCTGGCTCAAGGATGTACTGGTTAGATTTTGGTGGCCAAAGGTCAAGATCAATAGGCATGTTTTCCTGGTGATTTTAAGGTTGAATGACTTTTTGATGGGTTATCTACAAAAAAAAAAAAAAAATAGATTTTTAGTGCTGATGAAAAATGGTACTTTCAAGTGTTGCTTGTGGATTTTACTTGATTGTTTCTGGGTTTATTTCTTTGTTTTGTGGATGTTTCATCTGGAGACGACATGGAATGAGACATCTGCAAGGATGGCTGCCAGGACGTCCTAATGTTTATTGATTATTTAAGACTGTATATAAACTAGTGCTGGGTACATGACACAATACGTATCACAACACAAAGGCCACAATATGATACACATTGTGACACACATTGATTTGGGATAAGAAACATGCCCTACACAGGATTCCCCACAGCTGCTGTCCTTTATTTTAGACAATAACAGAAAAGGTATACTTTAAGGATCCTAAGCTAAAAAAAAACTAGATTCAGATCCTCAGAGCCAAAAACTGTTTTATTCATAATCACTGAGCAATTAATAATTGCAAATATAGAAATATTTAACTTGAACTGACCCCCTCTGTTGTCTCTCTTCCTCTTCTTTTTCAGACTTTTCACATAATACTACTGTGGTTTCACTTGGCTAAAAGGTGGCTTGCATTCATAAGACTATATTTTTGCTTTATTTCTGAATAAAATAGCAGCAGATTCTGTGATGAACCAACCAGCAAGGATTAAACAGTGTTACTAACACTGCTTGAGCAGCTGTGTGAAGCCTTTGTTATCAGCACCGCTGTTCGGCTCATGTCTTTACAAACGAATAACAAAGTGCTGCTTATGATATCCTGATCTTATTTAGAATTTGAGGGAAATTCTGACCTTACAGCACCATTATTATGGTGAGTCTAGCAGTTGTTGCTAACTGCTAATTAGCCTGGTGTTGTGTGTGGATACTGACTGGTGTTGCTGCAGTATTTTACCTTATTTATTGCAGAGCTTGCATGACTAACATCCAACCCCTGACTTTCTGGTGTTCAAAGCAACATGAAAAAATTCAGTTTCTTAGCTTTTAGGCTTGCTGGCAGTAGATAGACACACTGATCCATGTTAACAGTGTGAGTACAATCTGTAAATTAGTGGAGTTTCAGGCTGGACCAACAGACTTATGTCAGTTGAGGTCTTTTCCTTTATTGATCCTCATTCTTGTGTGATTCTAAGAGTGATTTAAGGAGTAAATTTGATTTCTTTGTTCATCCTCAAACTTCAAGTGTGTTAAAATGTCTGAAGTTTCAGTTCTGAAAAACATACTTAAATATTTATATCAGTATCGGCTAAAAAGAATCTGTAAATATCGGCATATCATATCCCTTATTTTAGTTCAATTAAAGTAATTTTTACCTTAAATAAAGGAGCATTTAGTGCATTATTAATATCTGTAAATCAGGGGAGTCAAAACAAAAAAAAATACAAGACCTTTTTTTCCTCTGTGCTCCTTTTGGATTACCAGCTGACACTGGAAAAACTTCTGATGGTTTGTGTGTCGTTGGTTTATGTGACTAACATCTTTCTTGCCTCTTTCTCTCTTTATTTTAGATTTTGTTGGGAGTTTTTACCCATACTTCATGGAGGGATGAGATGTAACAAATGATTTAAACGAGCCGCATTGACTCACACTGCCACTGATTGAGACTACCCTTTGTTATTTCAATATTCATAATTTATAAAGGCTAACTATCAATGCTTATAAAAAATATTAGAAAATAATGACTGTTATTAGAGGAATATTTAAACCCACCCACAGTGAGATCTGCTCTTTGTGATCAGATTTTTCAATAAATAAGTGCAGCTCAGTTCACTGACTAAGTGTTTCTGGGACAAACGGGTGTGACGTGTGCGAATGCTTTTAGTAGAAGAAGTGGTGAACTGACAGCTCTGACGGACAGACAGAAGAGATCTGCGTGGAGGCTCTGCTCTCTGAGGAACAAACAAAGCACACTAGACATTTTTAATGGCCAGGTGAGCGTCTGCAGACAACAGCAGCGAGCAGCAGAGATGCCCATGCACGAATGAACTTCCTCTGTTTCTACACCTCGGTGGTGCTCTCCTCCTTGTCGACAGGCGGTATTATTTATAACCCCGTCCTCCTCCTAAACAGTGGAAAGAGGACGGGCTGCATACTGCGGGGAATACATTAGTAAATATGAGGAGTCACCAGAGACAGGACATTTCATGGATCAACAGGAACCGCAGATACTAAAATGAGTTGAGAGCTGCTCAGCTGGGGCATGCACTCCTTCCACTAGTGCATCAGCACGAGGGAGAAGTGGCCCTGAATGCACCTGCAGCCTCTCTGGCTCTTCTTAAAAGTACGTTAGGAGGCTGCTCAGACATGCTGTATGTTCAGGCCTGAGTTACAGTTCGCCTGAGGGTTCACAGTCATGAGGCAGGCTGAGCTGAGGGAGAGCTTTCTACTGGAAATCAGAGATAGATAACATCTATTCTTCTAAATGACTATTTAAATGTACTGCATTGTACATTTTGATCTCTTTCAATCTTTTAGTTTCTATTTCAGTGTTTTTTTTTTTGCTTCTTTGCCTTTTTTCTTTTTCCTTCATTTTTATCTTTATTTTTTCTTTCATCAAAACACTTTTTTACCTTGCCTTGCGATGTGTAAATATTCTGTATAAAGATAAATAATCAGGATTTCATTGATTGCTGCACATGTGAATATTTCCCTCAATATTCAGTTTTGTGTTTTCAACAGAGGTGCACTGATCCTGAAACTCAGGGCTTTTACCAATATTCTTGATAACATTAACCATCCTGTGGATTGGTGATACCGATACTCATGAGTTACAGTAACAATTCAGTGGACTGCCAATACTGATGTTTTTTTAAAATGACTTATTTTGGTGTAAAAATACATTTACAATGCCAGCAGTTTCTCTTGTATTTGATGATGAAAAAAATATCAGTTTATCCAACATGTGACTTCTTCTGCCCACCTGCAAATCTCTTTTTCATTCAGCACTTAGGTGTCCCAAATATCAGAATAAAACTGATCGGACACAACAGATAAACATCTACTACTAACATCTGTAGGGCTGATGCAAAATAGATACTTTATTAATCCTAAAGGGATTCAAGGTAATTCAATGCGGCACGATGCCAAACCAGTGCATTGGTACATCTCTGGTTTCAATTCAAGGACATATGCATGTTCATTTTTAATGATTGATTACTCCTGTTTAGTCAATTCAGTTTAGTAAACATGAAAAGTTATAGGTACTGAACTTCTGACTTTAAATCTTGGTAGTAAACATTGGTTTTGCAAAAAAAAAAAAAATCCAATAAGTTCATATCATTTTTACATACTATACATATATTTGTTACAGTGTTTTCTTGTGGACACAGAAGTTGTGGGCTGTGTGAGCTTGACATGTTTCCACTGCTTAGTTCCTGCAGCACAGCAGCATCACGTGACTCACATTTCAAGGTAACACAAAGCTCTACTCGTCTGTCATTAAGAAAACAAAAAACATTGGTTCCTGTTTTCTTTGTTTAATCACTTTTGAAAAGTATTTATTTTTGTTTAAGACTGTGTTTATTTATCCCTTTCCTGTTGTATCTAAATATATTAAAAGATGAAATTTTCAGAATGCGACTAAGGAATCAAACCATTCATAAAAGTGCATTAAAAAATTATATTAAAGTCTTTAATTTTTGTTTCGTCCATGATATTTTACTCACTTACTGCCTCTGTTAGCCAACCTTAAAGGTGTTTCTACTTTGTTCTCCTGTCTTATTTATTTCTGATGTTTCACTGGGACTTTGTTGTTGTGTATTTAATTATTATGCTTTATAAACACACTATAATCTTCACCTTTAATTGAATTGAGTGGTTTCATAATGACATTGTACTCCCTGACTGCTGGAGACCATCCGTGGATATTTTTACAATACATTTGAATGCAATTGATTTTTTTTCTCAAATTACTGACAATTCACTTGATTTATTCATGTATAATTAGATAAGACTTTCATTGTTTTGGCATGAGATCATTATGAATTTCTCATCCATTTCCTGCAATGTATTTTTTATAACTATACAGAAAGAAATAGAATAAAAATGTCATATACTTTAAGCAGTCCAAGAAACATAAGGTTGGCATCAATTACTTTGTACATTGATCTTTATGTGTGGTGGCTGATTTTCAGATTTAGCTTAAAAGCAGTCAAATTTAAGGCAATATACCAGAAAAGTTGTTCTGATGGTTATTAAGGTTGAGGAAAAATGTCCATGTTTCTATCAATGAACAGAAAAAGGATTGTGTGGACCTTTTTACACCTTTGAGGTTCAGGCGTTATTTCAAAATGGAACAACAACCTGACATTATCAAGGTCATTAATTATTTACAAGAGATCCATTGTATCAGTAAGGAATTCTTTATCTCACCAATAAGGATAACTGATAAAATAACTCTAATCATTATGAATAGAATATTTATTCATGTTTAAGATAAAATTCTGTCCATGTTTATTCATAACAAAGCTTCAAATTCAAAATGTTTGTAATCTGAGCACTTGTTATCAATGCTTCAAATGTCAGTAATGACCTTAATACATGTAAGAAATGAATAAAAAATTTAAATCTTTAATTATGGAATCAAAAAACAAAATGTGAGTTTTTACATTTGAATCTAAAAACGTTGTTTTTCTTTTTTCCATCCTAAAGAGAACAAATCATTGGTTTGATGATGCCCCCTGTGCTTTTTTAGATAAACTAATAAAGTGCCTGGAAACAAAGTGAGCAATGAAAGGAGACAAGATGGAAGCATCTGTCAGTGTCTGTTCTCTGTCTGGCTTCAGAGCCAGAGCCCCAGAGCGACCGTGACGTCCCGTTTCACCTCAAACTTCATGTCTATGTTGATGTTAACTAAACTAAAGCATGTGGAGTTTGCCCCTCTACTTAAAACATCAGGATGTCATGTCCGATGTCATACAAATAAAAAAATTGTCTTAACGGCATGAAGAACAGCCCACAGAGTGTTTATTTTTGAAGCTAATGGCTTTTAATGTATGTTATAAATATTTGAATTATTCCTGCCTGTTAATAATTCATGTGTGATTTTAAGACTTTAAACATTAGTCAGAGTCGGCTGGGCCTCATAACAACGCCGGCCTCCTGTACTGTTTCACATTTTATCGCTTGTTTGATGTTGATGTGATGAAATTTTTAAAAGCGCGTGGCAGCGCCGTGTCGCATAAACAGCACGGGTCATCAGCAGAACACATGCATTGGTGAAGGACATTAAAATTAATATGGGAATAAAAAAGGGGATTTCACAGAAAAGGGATGCAAAACAGGCAGCAGCTATGCAAAAATCTGAGGAGTTAAATAAAAAAACCTGCCATAAATACATTCTTTAATTAGATTTGACTCCCATTTTCAAAATTAATCATACACTTTAAAATGTTTTTATCTATTTGTTTGTCTTAAAAAAGTAATATCTGGGTCTGATAGAGCCCAATTACTCAGACTTGAGAAGGCAATGATGCTCATTTGGTGTCCTCATGCAAAACGTTAGTGAAGCGTAACAACAGGAGGGATGAACCGCTGATTGTCTGATTGTCTCATGAATATATAATGCACCATTTACGACTAAACTGTCCTCGCAGCAGCAGTAAAACATGGCAATCTTATTAACAGATCATTGCCGTCAAGCTTTCTCATGTTCATGCGGAGCGAGAAGCAACGAGCCTTAGTAATTATTAAATGCTTTAAGTGCTTCGTGTAATACTTGTGTATGTATTTTGCATAAGTAACGCGCTGCTGTCATGTCAGCGGGCGAGAAGGACGGTGGAGGAAGACGGGTGAGTACATCATGAGAGCTTCGTTTGTCAGGGTGGTGATAGTCAATTATGTATTTTAATATCTTAATAATGTCTGTTAAAACAGGAGATGAAAAATAGATGGCAGTTATGAGCACCAGACAACTCAGTGAGGCTGTACAACCTTATCTGCTTTCATTTGACAGAATTAGGACATACTGATGTGAAATAATGAACTGTTTCTTGTTAGAGTTTCACTCTCTTTGTTTCTCTTACCTGCAGATGGCAGACTGGCTGTATGCGGGCCCTTCAGCGGCGCTGAGCGCCTGGCCCACCTGAGTCTGGGTCAGGCCCAGGGACAGCCGGCGGATCTTGAATGCTTTGGCGAATTCACGAATCTCCTCCAGGTTGACCCCGTCCACCTCGCTGGGGGCGGTCTGCGGGTCTACAATACAACACAGACATCTCATTTTATTAGCCCTCTGCTCCCGCGTCCATCACCTCATTTTGCAGAGTGAATGAAGCAAACAGCCAGACAGTCGTGATCATGATAGTCTCTAAACAACTTGAAAAAATAGTCCCGCTCTGGGTCAGAACTTATTATTTCTCTTTGCCTTGCTGCGGTAAACTGCATGTGTCTGAGAGATGTTTGCAAAAATTCATCTGAGGTGTGAAAGCAGATGTGTCACGGTTTGACTAGCATGTGTGAATCTTTAATCTCACATACAAAAACATATGAACAGGATTGTATGACACAGGGGTTTATACAGTCCAAATATACACAGCTTCAGGAGTGCAATGTAATTTTTCACATATTTCTCTCTATTTTATGAATATATGGATATGATTAAGTCTAGCATCCTAAAAAACTTTAAAGACTATATTTTGCTTTTATTTTGCCTATCTGATCTTCTAATAACCCAGCTGAGGCCCTAAAACCACAAACAAAAAGAGAAGTCTCCTTATACAAAGAAATGCTGTTTGTGAATCTTCACAGATCTAAAAAAACTCTCCTGATGCATTTTGAAGAATTTCTCTGCTAATAAAAAGTGATTTCACATTGTACATCAATGTCAGGTGCCCTGGCATCCTGCTTACCAAAGCAAAGTTTGTGCTTCTGAATTATTCATCTTGGTCATTATCAATGAATTATTAAAGGAATCCTCCAAGCGTATTTAAGCAAAAATCTATGGGGCTGCCATCTCGTTGTGCCTCATAAGTGACGTGTAGCGTATGCGGCGTGCTCCAGACGTGTGAACACTCAGAAGATGAGGGACCAGAGACTCGGAGATGACTAAAAGGCAGATATGAGCACTTACAGTTTCTGGTCCCATCATCTCCACATTGATGAGCATCTCTTCATCATTCCTAACAGAGTCTATTTACTCGCTGCTTTAAAAGACTAATGGGACTGTGGGGCAGCTGTGCTCAAATGCTTTAACCCCTGGATCCATATTTTTCTTCAAATTAGCCACAAACAAGGTATGATTGAAGAGTTAGGCCTTCAAATTTATTTAGTAATAATGCATCAACCTTTATTTAGGACTCAAAAATAATGATGCTCTCACAAAAGAGAAACATGGGAGTGAATAAAATGTTTTTAAAGCTAAATTAAAAACACAGAAACAATGGAGGCAATCAATTTTTCAGCCAGAAAGCTACTTTTCTTCTCAGCAATAACACACTAACAAGCCTGATAATTACAACAGGACAATAACAAGTTAAACACGCTATTTCCCAGATGAATAGGAAAGTGAGAGGCAAAATCATGTTTCTCTCATAAATTACAGACAAGAGATGACTTAAATGTGCCAGAACTCTACAGCAAACAATGCAGTGGACTTTTTTCTGTGTAGATACTAGTCTAAATAACAAAATGATTGAGGCTGTGAAGAATACGCTGAGAAGAAAGAGGAGGATGAGTTAAAAACTGGAAGTAATCCTCCTACACATCTTACACAAATACATCTGGGGAAGTGAATAAGTAATGCCCTGCTCTCTTAAAATCAGGGGTTCTCAACTGGTGGGTCAGGACCCAAAAGTGGGTCACGGAGCTGCTTTCAGTAGGTCACCTGGAAAAAAATGTGCAAAAAGTGCCTGAAGTATGAAAGCCCTGAGTGGACATGCATCAATATAGTTGATTTTTCTCCGTTTTGCCAGGATAATGAGTGCATTTTGAGAGCTTTCACAAGATCCTGACTTATTTATTTTGTCATCTTGGGATATCTGAGATGGTTTTCCAATGATATTGAGTTAACATCTGGAGATCTCCAGAAAACCAAAACAGAGTGAAATAAAATATCCACACACGGCTTCTGTAATGATGCGCCTATTGAACATGTTTGTTTTAAGTTTCCATCAACATTTTTCATTCAGTATATTTGACGGTTAAAACTATTCAAACATTTGGGACATGGTTGCTCACTAAGGAGGTGGTGGAGGGTCCTAAGGCTGGACCCGTTGAACAACTGGCAATCTAAACCTTGCTGTTATGCCTATATAAGCTTTAAATATCTGCCTTTTATTGACAGTAAATATCAGTATTATATGCATATAAGTTTGTGAAGTTTTCGGCAAAACCAGCAGATCTGTGTCAGCTGAAGTCTTGCTCTTTGTTCATCCTCATTCATTAGACTTTAAATTATGTTTGAGGACTGAAGCTTAAGGAATGAACTACACTGATATATTGATATTGTTACCAGTATTGGCCTAAATAAATGTGTAAATACTGGCATTAAGAATTTCACTAAAAATCCAAAATCATTCATCCCTAGTAACAGAATCAATAACACAACATTTCAGAGAGGCCCCTTGCACTTTAGGACTATCATAATATCCTTTATTAACTTTATGTTAGGCTGTGGGCAATAGAAATGTTCATTATAGACAAATTAAATGTTTGTTCTAAAAGTTGTGGATGCTTGATCTGGTTAACTGTTAAGTTTATGCTCACCTGTTTGGTAGCATGGATGCTTTGGTGTTCTTGGTTTGTGGAGCTGCAGTAGAAATTAGAGCCAAAATTGTGCAAATATTGAACCTAAATTGAAAAGTGGCTTGAATTTAGACTCCAAATAAATGATAACATAACTGTTTGATGTTTAAATACTCAACTGATTTTTTAAATTTAATTTCATCTGCTGATTTCTATAAAAATGCTAAATTAGAATAATGATTGTGGTTGATATAAAACATGGTTGTAGTCATGGTGATGCCACCCTCTGGCTTCCGAAGAGACACTTTGAGGACCTATGGTGGCAATCCTCTTGTCAAAAATAATAACCAAACTGTGCATCAAAGTAGAAACAGGCAAACAGGTTTGACTGAGGTGACCTTGAGCCTTCTGACAAACAGCCACAGAAACATAAATGACCTATAGAGGCCGAAACTGCTAATGTACTAGGTTTATTTCTACTGTTAATATGGCCACCTTAAAATGGGACCTTAATGACCCAGGATTCCTTGTTTTTTGCAGTTAGCCTCAACTGGACCCTCTGGGAACTGCAGTTTTTGCCATTCCTAATTGGCCATGGAGGTTGTTGCTTGATGTGTTCATTTTTGGGGATTGTTTTTGCACCTGGCAAACTTTGTCAAGAGTGTATTTTGACACATTTACCTGCATTAAGGTGTGTTTTCTCTCATCCAAAAAAAGATTATGTTCATATAGGGACTGCATATTACTGCAGGATGTAAATGAGATATAACCTCAGATCAGTACTTTAATCTTTATTTTGTGTCTGTGCTGCTGCTCCGTGGATATAAGTAGGACTCTGTTTGTAGAGATGCATTCATAATTCATGCTAAGGTTTGCTGCTGGACAACAGGTTTCATGCTTAGCTGACTTTCTCTTGAAAAATAAATGTAAAGGAAAAAAACAACCAAACAACAAACTTAAAGTAAAATGTGGAGCTTATTTCGAACAGTAGTTCCAGACATTGTTAGCTTTTTATCTGCTTTCATCACTTTTCTGTAGACAGTAAATGCAATGACATCGCCTCTTTTTCCCGGTATTGGGATTTTACTTTGTGTATGTGAGCCATAGCAGAGAGAAAGTGATACTGCTCATACTCAGCATAAAGCATTAATTCCATTTACCTCAGAGCTGAGCCACAATGATTTTGTGCAGACTAAAAAATGGTTTAAAGGATATTTTCCAAGCTAGGAGTAAACACAAACCAAACACAGTATCTACAACAAGTTGATCAATGGGGACTTGTTTTTTATTAAATTTGGAGGGATCGTAGCTGCCTTTGAAATGAGTTTACATGGAGTTTAAGGGAATCGACTCTGACAAATGAAATTTATCTGAATAAAACAGAGTTTTTAAAGGCTAGAGCAGCATGCTGACAGGCTGTGGCCCAGTGATTTATAAAGCTCTGCCAAAGGCCCCCGCTTTGGGAGAGTGAAACTTATGTTCATTAAACATAACACACGCCACTTTGGATCGTTTAATAAAGCAAAGAAGTGACAGTCAGGACAAAAATACAACAATCAGAGGAGGCGGGGATCAATCAAAAGCTGTCAGCGCTGAGAATAATGGAGATACTGAGCACTGTTGCAGTTAAATCTGTCGCTGGAAATTTTAAAATGGGGCAGTTCCCCAAATCAAATGACATTTCTACTCTCTTAATAACGGTACCCATGTATGCAGATAATTTTGGTTTTTTATTTGTCAGGTTTTCAGTGTCACTGAGATGTTTGCTTCCCACCAGATGTAATAGAAACTACTATTCTCACTCACGTTTCCAACAGAATAAACAAGTATATGCTTAAGAAAGTTTTTCCATCTCAGCATCTTAGTGCTATCATTATGACTGCCTATTCTGTGTGTTTTGAATGTCAGGATCATCTATCTTGTAATTCATCAAGGGTGAAAGCAGTAAAAACTTGTGGTTAAAAAAAAGTTTTGCCTGTGCACTGTACAGAAAACCTGCAAAAAAATCAAATCTTAACAAGGGTATTTGTTAATTTCTAGTCCAAAATATCTTGTTATACTTATTATAAGCAACAATCACCAAACACGTCTGATTAAAAATCTCATTTCAAACTATTAGAAGCAAAAAGAAGGCCTGCATTACTTGTTTCTAAACATGTTAAAAGTGTCTGCCAATGCAGCAAGCAAGTTTACTTTAGCATCTTGAAATGAGAGGCACCAATTTAGATACAGATTCCTAATTTCAAGACACTGAATAAAGTAAAATATTCTTGCTGCACTGCAGATATTTTCACTCTCAGCAAGAAATGTAAGCCTTATTATTTGCTTGCAAAATCACAAAAAAGATGTACATCTCGATCTTGCCAGGTATATATGGCTTATTCTAAATGAAATGATAGATTACAGCAAAAACAATAAATGAATAAATGAGTTTTTGTGATATATGTTCTTAAAGAGTCTGGTCATTTGACATGGAGGATAAAAACAAGAAAAAGCTTTTCCACCACCAAGGCATGCCTTTTCAGAATTTCTTTAAATAAGATCTTAATCTTTTCAGCCATAAAGCTACATTATTATTAACATTTATTTACCCATGTTGTTTATAGTTGGAGTCATTTCAACAAAGTATCCAGGTGCTGAGAACTTGGGCATCAGATGCACCTGTTTCCCTTTGTTTACGTTATCCAGTTTGAATTTGCAAAATAATCTGCAAAGTTCTTGGCTGTTTGGGTAAAATTCTGAGCCATTAGTTAATTGACAATCATGAAAGGTGGAGTAGTGCATGGTTCTATAAAACAGACAGCAAGGAATCAAAAAGATATATTGAAAAGAACATATTGAAAGGCTAGATACTGCATGCTTCTGAAAATACTGAAAGGCCAAATAATACATATTTCTATAAAACTGACAGGAATCAAACACAAGATAAAATTCTTGATAAAAGAACTTCGGCCAAAGCTATGAAGGCCAGTCTGAACGTGAGCCACTCTGCTCTATCAACTTTCATTGAGTTCAGACAGAAATCTTAACGACTGAAAACCACACATATCTGAGGTTTGTAAGAAAATCTGATTTACTGTAATATGAGCGAGCTTTAGCCCATTATTTGAAGGCATGTTGGGTTTTTTATGAGCCTTATTGGACACTTACTGCTGACCAGCTGCCCCACGCTGAGAGCCGAGGAGGAGGAGGAGGTGGAGGAGGAGGAGGAGGCCTGGTGGAGAGGACTCTGTCTGTGGGGCATGTGGAGCATGTTGGGCTGAGACGATGCCGGGCCTGACTGACCCTGCTGCTGGACACACAAAAAAACAAACAAACAAAAAGCTGAAAGAATGTACTGATCGTGTGCTGAGGTTGATTAAAATACCAGAGTTTTAGTTTAGTTCAAATTATTTTTGTCATTTTTTAACATTGAAAACTCCATTGGTTGAATAAACATTAAGCTAATGCTGTTTCAGCATTAACACAAAAAAGATAAACCACTAAAAAAAAAGATAAAGCAGGACCAAAAAGGTGCAGGCTGAAGCTTTAGCTTAATGTACCTACCCTTTTTATATTCATTTTTTGCTCAGCTCTCTTTAAATTTATAAAGAGCATTAAGGAGCGGAAACTAAATATAAACCTAGCAAAAACGGAAAAGACATGTTGTGTTTGGTAGGTTCTTTCTTTGTTGTAACAATGCTTCTTGGCGATAAATCTTACACCTTTGGAAAGCCAGTTTATTTCTCCTTTAAAAATGTGCCACATTTGTAAGGAACATGCACTTGTGGGATGAGCAGCAAAGCTGAGTACATGGCTTGCGCCCATGAAAAATTTGCCAAATCTTCACTGTAAATGTAGAGCTGGGTTTATCTGACAATCCCCGCTGATGGGGGCAACCACATTGGCTGACTTGTGACAAATGAAGAATGGGATACCATCCCACAGCAGCGTGTGACCAGCATGAAGAGGAGGTACTATGCTGCTTTTGCTGTGTATGGTTCTTCCACAAAATACTGAGGCTCCTGTTAGTTAACCCCTTAGAACTATGGGTAAAGTCAGTCAAAAATGCCTATCCAGGAATACCCACATTGATTTGAATGTTGTGTATGAACGATTTTGGAGGACAAGTACAAACGAGGTGTCTTTAGAAAGGAAACACTGAAGCTTTTTTTCAGTCAGACTGACTGTAGGTGCCACTGGTATTAAGTAATATAAAAAAAACCTTTTTTTTCTATTGCCTGAAGTTGTATAGTGAAACAGAGGTCTGTAGATGACTGTAGCTTGGAGGTAGTAGCTGGAAAACTCAAATGGACCAAAGCATGAAGCCATAACTGGTTCAGGTTCAAAACCTGTTTTACATTTCCTCATAAAACAGGCGTTTTTAAACTGGAGTCTCCACTGGAGCTTGGCTGACATTTGCAACATTGCTAATATTCAAACTTATAAATGAAAGCCCCTGTATCTTTGTGGATATAATTATGTTTCTGGACTAAAAATTGGAATGATTTTAGATCGTGGGGACTCTTTCTGTTTTAGAGGAATATTATGATCAGGAGTGTACAGGAGAGCTTCTAATGGTGAGCTGTGCCACTTTTATTATTGTTTGTTTATAGCCTGACAAATGCATTAATTGTGGCTACTGTGGTGGTTTTATCCTGACATGGATAACATGGTGAGAAATCTGAGCTTTCTAGTTACTTATGAACAGTCATTTTGTAAATAACTGAATAGTTCCAAAAAAATAATGTTGTTTCTTCATCAAATCCACCAAACAACAGCCAATGGCAGAATGAGCTGCTTAGCACTGGCAGAGAAGATTTGCCACATTTTTCATGGGTGCAACCCACAAACTCAGCTCTGCTGCTCATCCCACAATTGCATGCTCCCTAAAAAGGTGTCACCATTTAATAGAAATAAACTGGCTTCGCAACGGTGTAAGCTTTATTGGCAAGAAGCAATGTTACAACAAAGAAATAATCTTTCCTTACTTTATGTGCTAAGTTTATCTGCATTACATAAGACATTTTTCCATCCAAAATCACACATTACCTGAGCACTCAAGTGTTTATATTTCAGTTTTAAAAAATAGATATGTTACTAGTCAGATGAAAAAAATATCAATACCTGTTTTGAAACCATGTAAACTCAATAGAGCTCTCTCTGTCTTTGACAGCAGCAGCTTTTAGTTTAAAATACAGAGAAAATCTGAAGTTATTTCAAGAATTTTTTTTTGGTACTTTTTGAAACTAAAATTAAAAATAAATTACATCAAATAGTATCAAAAATTCTGCATCATACTTCACGCAAGATAATGTTAATTATATTACATTGGTACCATTGTAATAATAGTCATCCACAGTACTAATTAAGAGAGCTGGATATTAATATTACATCTAATCAATCAATCAGCAGGTATTAAATTAGCCACTTAGGAGCTTAATATGATGAGATTCACCTTGTAGCTAATAATCCCTGAGTGTTAATTACTACCTGCAGTATTCAGAGTGATAGAGCAGACTGTAGTGTCAATAGTCGGCTCAATAGACTGCAGCAGTGATTTACTAATGTAGGAGACAGCGAGAGTCAACTCAGACTCTCCTCCGTCTCAATCTCTGCAGTTTAAAAACTGCTTGCGACAATTAGAGACTTTTTCCCTTGTCATCAGACCTGCAAGGGTGCTAATAATGTCAGCCTGAATCTGGAATAAAACCATGGACACAGCAGTCCCCATATCAAACATAATTCATGATCCACAGGCTACGTGCTCTGATGGCGGGAAAACGATGTATTTTCATGTTTTATGCACATTTGAATTGCTTTTACAAGATCAAGATGGTACGTCTACACTTTTAAAGTGAAAAGCTGTCTCCGCCGCAGCTGGGCCGGCTTCTCCTCTCCTTCTTTGCAATTAATTATTTTCTCCGTGGCATGTGTTTGTTTGGGGGGTGTCAACAGCGATGCACACACTGTCAGGACTGTTGACAGGCTCGGAGAATTATCTAGCTTCACTGGAAATATTCTAGACTGCCGGCTCTGACAACCGTAAATTATGCCCGTGGAACAATGTGTACATGCGGGCTTTGAAGTGGAGACGAAAGCATAAACATTATTACAAATGCATTAATTCATTCAACAGTGTGATCTGGTGTTTTCAGTGAGCCACAATTAGGTGTCCATCTGCTGGGAGTTCATCCGTCCTGCACTGTACGGGCCTTCAGCATGAACTTTTACCCTGTAATTCTGCGCTGACATCGTCATTATCGAGTCAATAACATTTTCATTGTTGTGTGAATGCATCTGACTCCACTCTCTGTATGGATCTTCAAACCAGGAGGAGAAAATGATTGAGCTGGAGTTTCTACACTTACAGTATCAACTCAAATCTCAAAAGAAGTTTAAATCAAAACAAAATACTTGTTTGTTCAGGTCAGAGAGGACAAATCATACGGCTAGAGTGTTTGATTGAAGAAGGAGAGACGTAAGGAGGGAAAGAAGCGGAAAGAGGTGGAGAACAGAGGGAGAAGTGTTTTTAGTTTTAAGTGGGGTGATGAAAAGTGTTGCTTTTTTCAGGGGTTTGGGGCTCTGCAGGGGAGCAGCAGCCTCCCTGAGTCTGAGTCTGAGAGGTTTGCTGACAAGTGCCACTGAAAACACACTGAAACATGAAAAACACACACAAATATTGTAAATAATTGTACAAAACACTGACTGGAGTGAAGCAATTGAGGGCTGTGAGTGTTGCAGGAGGAATAAAATGAGCTGTTTAGCATAAAGCAGTGTTGGGATATTGACTCCATGAATAAACACAGCTCTGGTTTAAATCCACTAGGTGTTGCTCATTCAACAGTTTTAAAATCAGCTGTTGGAACATCAGTTTAAGTGCATAATAAGCTACTGTATAAGATATCTTCCTCTGTAAATGTGTGTACTTGTGTGTGTTACCTGCTGTCCGGGCTTGATTGGTGACAGCGTGATTCCCTGGGTGTTGATGACAGGCAGGATCTGATTGCCGATCACTGTGGCGATGATCTGGCCTTGAGCGTTGGTCAGAAGCTGAGGTGTAATTGGCTGTACCTGCAGTGCTGGGTTGCCACCCCCTGATTGGCTGGAGGGCCCTGCAGAGTTGGGCATCAGTGGGATTGTTCCAATTATCTACAAAGGGGGTAGAGAGGAGACAAAATCAGCTGGGTGGTTTTAAGAAAGAAGATGGAGCAGGGAGGGTAAACGCCACTGGAGGTAACAGTCTTAATGATAGCTGTCGCTGTGACGCCTTTTTTCTGTGTGAACAAAACACAAGATGGTCATTTTGCAGCGGTACGAGGCTAATCAGTGCACTCAGCTTGTGTGATTTAAAAAGGGAACATGCACAAGTGTCCACTGATCGTCTGTCTCTGAGGTGGTTTTACAGCCAAGAACAAGTGAAGCTAAAGCAGACTGCTGGGAGCGCCCTGCAAAGGTCAACCCCGAATACCTGTATGTGTGATGGTGCACACCACTGACTGTATTATCCATCAACCAGGCCAGGACCAGGGATGAGAGCGTGCGTCTAAGTGTGTTTGTGCCTAAGTGTCTTTGTGTGTCTCTGGTGAGCAGCTGAGAGACAGAGACCCCCGTTTCACCCTCTCATACACGGAGCTGCAAAAGTGGGAAGAAAGAGCCACAGAAGAAACAATAAGAGGGAGAAAAGAGGAGCATCAGAGAGTGAGACAGGACCCTGTGCTTCTAATTCTACTCTCAGGGTCCCAGGGGTACTTCACCCCCTCCTACACCCCCCCTGCTTTCCTCTCCTCTGTGGCTGTAATCAGGAAGGGCAGATCAAAGGGGGCGGCAGAGTGTCACTGCAGCGTTTTAGCTCTCAGAGCTGCCAGAGTGTGGCCAGGAGTGGCGCTTTAGGGGGGTCTTAGCGCCTCTTCACCATGATGAAGGTTAATGTCATCTGGGGACTGGTTCTGAGCAGCCGTTGCCTCGACCCCCCTGCTGACATCTCTCCTCTACCAAGCCTCATTACACCAGAGAGCAGCTCAACGAGGATGAGATGCCCATCATTTCAAATTCTGTTATGTGTGCTTCTTCTGTAAACTAGGACTGGATGATATGGACCAAAACTCACTTTAAGCATTTTTTAACTGAATGGTGGTTTATGATGTATATCTTGATATTTGTTTCTGTAAAGAAGCGCAGGTGTAGGTGTGGGTTCCGCTCAGTTGGTAGAGCAGGTGCCCATATACAGAGGCGGTCATGGGATTGATTTCAGATGCTGGGGCATGTCTTTCCCGACTCTATCTCACCACATTTATGGACTCTTTTCAGCTGTCCTTTCAAAATAAAGGTGAACAAGTAAAAAAATATATATATATCTTTAAAAAGAAGGAAGAAAAGGTTGTCATACTACCAGAATTGATATTGTTGATATAATTCTAGTAAAACTAGATTGAACTATACTGAAACCTGTTTGATACCACTGTGAGAAAAATAGATTAAAAAATAGAAACTCAATATTGGTCAATTTTGTGCTAGTTAAAAAAATATCCAGATAAACTCTTACACAGGGCTCCCACACACTTTTAAGAAAGAATTTTAAAGACCTAAAACAAGAAAATTAATAACACTAAATGCACTGAAAGTGAAATGTCAATTTATTTGATACTTTTTTGGGTCATAAAAAAACAAAAAATAATCGTTTCTGGCCTCTATTTTGTCACTATTGAAAGCAGTGATATTAATCATAACATACGATACAAGCATATATGCAAAAAAACAAAAACAAAAAAAGAATAAATGTAGCTAGGAAAAAAGCTTTGATAAAGACAAGTCTTAGTCAAAGTGCCTTCTAAAATTAAAGACATTTCACAATCCAAAATAAGACTTTTTAAGAACTCAAATTTAGAATTTCTGATTTAAAATCTTTTAAAACTTTTTAAGGACCTGCAAGACCCCTGCTTACACACCGTCCAAATTGTACAAAAACATTGGCAACATTTCTATATAACAAAATTACTGCTCTCTTAAATATCATGTGTTTCACAATAATAAAATCACTAACATTTCAATAATCTTTGGTATTGTAAAGTATAGAAACTTGAAGAACTCCAGACATATTTCAACCGTAAAAAACGAGCGTAGCCTAAATTGAACAAATATGTTGTTAACTTTTGGAAAAGTGGTTGAAGGTGGAGAAGAATGAGGCCAGTTCCATCCACTTAGGTTGGACTACATTCTTTGATAATTTAAACAAGAAATCAGCCACAATTGGGGTCAAGACGTCTATTTTTGTAGCCTTTCTTAGATGTGAAACATTTAAATTTTGTTCACATTAATTTGAATGTATCTAGTTAAACAATTCTTTTGTATTATTATGTGACAGAATATATTACTGGTTTTGTTTATGAAGTCAACTCAAAATAATTGTGTGGCACAAAATATACACTTGTTGCATCTAAGTTCTGTGCGACACAGGAGACATAGCCCTCTGTGTACTGATTCTTAATGGATGTTACATATATGCATCCATTACACTGCTGTGACACTCTGAAAGTAACCAAGAAGCTCTTCCTTTCACTGGATCCTCAAAGACTGTTCTGTACAGCCTAAGGTACAATTACTCAACAACAAACTGAAGACAAAACACTAAACAAATGGAATTTTGTAGCATGAGCTGGTGTTTCCTTAAAATGTCACATCACTTTTACGATAATGTCTCTAGGGTTAAAAAGGTTTGTGTTGTTTGATATATGTCAGGCTGACACTAAAAGTTGTTTTCATTATAACGCCATCTCTATCCATCAGTTGATCTCTCTCTTTAAACACAATTTTGTGTTTGATTCATCAAAATATTAAGATCAATAATTTGAAATGTAATAACAATATGAACTAAATACTTTTTGCTTTCTCCTTTTGTAAAAAGTTTGCTTCATCAGTTTTGTGTGGCTTGATAAAGAGAATAATTGAAATATGCTGGTTGAACTTAATTTATCTGTGTGAAAATAGTGTATCAAAGATTACTGTGTTAAACCAATCAGTAAAATATGCATTAGATTAAAACAAACTTAGGAGGGGTTATTTGTTTTAATAAAATTAGTTTCAATGAGTTAATGTAGCTGATTTTATATTAGACTAAGGGTTCCTAAACTTTTCAGCCTGTGAACCCTAAAATAACACCAGAGCCTGGGGACCCCCAGGTCTCTGGAGGTGTTTAAAGCATTTGATGCTATGCGATTACTTTCATTTTAACACAAATCTCACTTCAAAGCTATGGATTTATTCTAAATTTTCTTTTACAATAATAGATATAATAATGGACTTTGAACTATTTCTAATTTCTTGTCTTTTTGAAAAGCATCTCGTGACCCCACCTGCCCTCGTGTCTTGTGACCCCCAGGGGTCCTGACACCCACTTTGGAAACAATTGTATTAGATGGGTTCAGTTTGAGTTTGAGCCACAAATTTTGGATAGAAATCCTTCCCACAGTTAAATTGAGTCCATCAGATAAACTTTTTTATTTAACTCAATATAATCTGATTTCACTGATAATAAATGAAATAAAATAAAGGAAATAACAGCTCCCTGTTTGGACTAAACATTTCCATTAGATTTTCTTTAGGTCATTAAGCACTTTATGTTTGTAGAATTAACTATAAATAATCTTTTCTTGAATGAACATATAAGCTTTACTGATATAAATGAGTCTTATTCTATATATTGTTTAAACATTTCTTAAAACACTGTGAACATTGCTTTCTTTTTCTTTGATTTTATATTCATCTTCTTAACTTTCACAGCATCTTCTGACCTGCCTAGACTGCCTCCCTGGTCTCTATTGCCACCTCTGCTGAGCGTGTGCCTCGCCTCCTCCTCCTCTCTCCCCATCTCTTTGACATAATAGGGAGGGATCAGTGAGAGAAAGGTGGGCCGATGATCTGTAATTCATCCTCGCCACGGCTCATTTGCTTACGTTGCTTCGCATTAGGGAAGAGATAATTTATCTCTCTCTCAGCGCCGGCTTTACAAATTCCCTGTAATGCTCTCCTGCCACTTAGCATATTTTATTGCCCTGCCTGACGCTCTTGTCTCTCGAGTCCCACTGATCCCGCTTTGCATGCCACTGTGGCAGGGAACTTGTTCCGCTCAATTATTCATCGTCATTGGACTAAGTGGTTGTTCTATAAGCATAATAAAAGAGCGGGCAACTGACAGCTTAGCTCTCGTCCCTGTCCCACCATGCAATGCTTCTCCATCTGAGCATCTCTGGCAGATGTTTCATGGCAGTGAGTCCGAACTCTTCAGGCGGGAAGGAGTCCTTAGAGCGGTCTAGTATTTGAGAGGGAACTTAAAGAGAAAAGAGAGGACTTTGTTTTACATTTTACTAATGGGGATCATTTAGTTAATGCTGAGGTGTGCAGAGCAATGCCTTACAAAAGATAGTGTTATTAATCTTTTAAGTTTAAGACATGAGGATGAGTGTTACACAGCTTTTCTTAAAAGCTACTATGAGGAGTTTTTGGTTGGTTATGAAACAGACTTAAGTGAATATTGATGTGTTTTTATGACCAACAAATGCACAAGAAAGGATCAGCTGCAAAACTGATTACCTCTACAGTTATTTTTAATGCCTGAAACTGCAACAGAGGGTAGGTTTTAAAGTAAATGTTATGCTGCAACCTGCCGAACACTTTTATTTTACATTCTAAATGGCAAAGATTCACAGTGATTGATGTCTTTGATGATTAAGAGGAAGCAGGATATGAATTTTGTTAAAATACAACAAAAACATGTAATGAAAAAAATTATTAAATAGATCAGACATACTAGTTTGTCCACAGGGGGTGCAAAAATCAACACAAATCAGAAGGAGCTTTAAAGTTCAAACCAAAACCTGAGTGAGAAAGGTCAGATTCTGCAGCTTGACTTCAGCTTACATTACAATTTCCCCCACAGATGCACTGGTTAGCTGACAACATGCTTATATTCTCCCAACAAATTCTCCAATAATTGAATTATCTTGGTATAAACTTCATGTAGTGTAAAGTATTTAGTCAAAAACTGTAAAACTTTAGGAGAATTTTCCACTGTATGCTTATGTTAAAGGAACCTTCTGGTTGTGTTGATTATGGCGACCTCTGTGGACAAACTTAAGATGATTTATCTCCTAGATGACTGTGTGTGAGTTGTGTTGTCTGACTGGTGTTTTCAGTTTGTAATTAATGTCAAACAAGCGCCTCAATAAAGTTCTGAAGTGGAGAAATTTTAAAAGGTTGTTTTAGGCACAGGTTTAGTTCAGTCGGTAGAACAAGTGGCCACAATCAAGAGGCTAAAGTCACTGTAGCACTGGTTGCAGGATCAATTCCTGGTCTCGGTGCTGTTTGGTGCATCTCTTTCCCCTAGTTTCTCGCCTCATGTTTTCTGTCTCTCTGCGACTGTCCTATTTGGAATAAAGGCAAAAAGCCCCAAAAATCTTGAAAAAAAGGGGAAAAAACAAAAAAAATTTCTGTGAGTATTTCAGTCACCAAAGATCTTAGGGGGGCCCAAGGCTTTGTCTGCTCTGACGCTGCCTGTCATGTTATTTTACAGATGACCACATCAGTTATTTCTATGAGGTACTTCCATCATCATTATTTTTCCAGTGAAGAAGGCTGAACAGCTAGAAATTGTTAACCGTGTCCTTCCAACATGCTGTACTCCAAAACAACCAGCAGGAAATTCCCTGTCCCCACAACTAGTTTAAATTTCATGGAAACGATTTTTAAGGCTGAATTTCGTTGTTCCATTATTTCCTAAATAAGCAGCCCTAAAGACCCTCTCCCAGTCACGGCTAAGACCCTCTCCTCAGTTGTCTTTCAGTTCCTTCGCCTTTATTTGGCTTCCCTTGTTTGCTTCCCGCTCCACTTCGTATGACATGTGAGTACTGTTCCTCTCTCCGCCCAGCAGAACTCATTAAGATTATGCTGCTCTTGTTTCCGTAGAAATGTCATCTCATCTCTCCAGCCAGGGCAATCTGTGTCTTTAGCCATGGTCGCCGGGCAATATCTCTGCCCATTTTCTCTCCTCCACTGTTCATGCGGTGAATTGAGAACCCCGAGAGGGAAAATGTTTGGGAAGTTTGGTTCAAACTCCAAAGGAAGCTAAAATTCAGAGCAAATCAAAGCCTTAAACAGCAGACACATGTTGGTGCACTGGACAGAGGACATTTCCTGAGAAGTGTGACAGATATTTGCTATTAATTTGACATCCTTTGGTTTATATTCTCAACAACACTTTGGACAAATACAGAAGAACTGAACTATTATATGTTAACCAGCCCAATAAGAAAAAGAGTAAATCAGTAGAAGATCCTTTACAGCTCATTAAAGTACTGATTTATCAGCTTTTTGAGTGAAATTGAACCTTTCTAAATTCAAGAAAATATATGCTTACAGAAATTTAACATGTGTAGTTCATGGAGCCACCACAGAGAGCATTCTGGGAACATTAGTGCTTTAAAAGATTAACTGAAGGTGAAACTAATCAATAGCTGCAGCCTTAAAGTAGATTTACAATCACAAGCTCAACAGTGGTTTACACAGGGGTTACTTATGATCTACGGGGATGTGAGTTATCATCAATACACAGTGAACAAGTGCTGGGGTTCATTCACGTTACAGACTGACTTCCTCTCTTGCTAAATGTTAGGCCTAGCGCTGACGGGATATCAAGTTTAAAAAGGTACACTGTCTAAAATTGGAAAACATTTACATGCTGGAAAAAAAAACTTTGGTAACAAAAAAATATATACAGTGCTTATCAAATTTATTAGACCACCTGTCATATTGTCTCAGAGACCATCCAGCATCATGAAGTGCTTTAATGCTGACTCCTTCATTTTCAGTGAGCTCTCCACGTTTAACCATTTTGAACAGGAATGAAGAATTTCAAACTGAATTCACCCAAATTTGAGCCGGCTCACTGGGCTTCTCTGAGAAGTCAGAAATGAATCAAGCATAACATTCAACCACTAAAACTCATTTTTCTGTTCAGGAATGCAAGTAAATAACTATAATTTGACATATTAATCAAAAAATAATAATGTGCTTTAGTATTTTTTCAGTTGTTTTGCAAATCAGTAAATTTGAAAATTCATGGATAACAATAATAATTATATTTTAGCATTAAAACTATCATCTGGGTTAAGGAGCTTCAACAAATTGGTGTATTAACCACTGCAGAAACATAAAAAAGATTTTGGTAATTACCAATGCTGTTAATTTAGGGCAGCTGTGGCATAAACCTTACTTTTGGTGGTGGTCTAATAAATTTGTTAAGCACTGTATATATCTTTATATTTTGTGGGTGCCAGTTTAGCACAGTTGGTAGAGTAGGCACCCATATATAAAGGCTAAAGTCCTCAACGCCTGGCCAAGGGATCTATACCCAGTGTTTAAATACATGCTTTCTCATCACAGATTTTCTGTCTCTTTTAAGCTCTCCTATCTGAACAAAGGCATGAGCCCAAAAAATAATCAAAAAAATAAATAAATTAATAATAATTAAAAAAAAAAAAAACATTTAAAAAAATGTATAATAAAACATTTTTGAACTGCAAATTTGCGCATGCACATTTTTTATTCATGAAGTTATTTCATTCTATCTGTGAAATAACCCTTTAGTAAGAGGTCATATGTGATCATAACTGGAAGCTCGAACCCCTCAGAAAATAAGATACCCATTGCAGCCCCGTACATTTTTGTTACAATACAGTTCTTGTGACATTATATTTCAAAAAGAACAACAAAAAGTATAGGAGGCAGCATAACAAAACAAATGTGCTGCTTGAGGGTAACATCATGGCACAGAGAGCTAAGTCAATTAAAGTAAAACATTTTAATATACTATATATAGAGAGGTGATAAATCACTTATTTAGAAAGACCTACTTATAAACATTATGTTTTATTTTTACCAAGCTTGTTCTGCCAAATGCTGATGGCTAAATATATCACACTATACCTTTAAGATACCATATATTGAATATATTGGGCAAGACATTATTGTTCATATCAATTCAGTTTATGACGAAGTTGATAAAAAACCCAAACAACAAATAACAGGCGTAATGCTCAGCAAACAGACTGTTTGGTGTAAGAACCCCCAGCAATAATATTCTTACCGATAACAAAATTATCACTTTAACTTTGGTCTAAATGAGAAAAAAACTTTCATATCAGGGCTGTCAAACAATGACACTTTTATACTGCAATTTTATCACAAAATTTCCATAGGTAATTATGAATCTCCTTTATATTGCAGTTTGAAATCTTGGTAATTTGCATTTAAAATTGCTTTTGTTTCATTGCGGATTACTGTGCTGTACACTAAAGGTGACTAACTTCCCTATTTGGCTGCAAACCTGCTTTTATATTGAAAGAATGTAAGGTGTTTCAGGTCGATTGAAGGTTATGGCATGAATTTAACCATGGAAAAAGGAACTGGTTATGAATTGAAAAGGATATAAAGGGAGAGAGGAAAGGCAAATGTCTGATAACACAAGGTGCAGATGACTTTTGACTTGTCTACTGAGCTGTCTGTGAGTTTTTCAGTAAAATGAGACATCAAGGAGCGGTGTTTTTGTGTGTATGTGTTTTTTTTACATTATTACAGTAGCAGGGAGACGTTGTGGTGGCTCAACCAAAGAGTGATGAAAGGAACAATAAAGAAGCTGATTAATATGATTAAAAAAATAATACATTGATTAAATGATACTTAATTGCATCGTGATCAATGTATTAATTCTCACAGTCCTATTTTATAGGATGACCGTGGCTCAGCCAGTAGATTCAGTCGATTGCAATCATCAGGTTGTGGGTTTGATCCCCAGCTCCTGCCATGACATGTTGATGTGTCCTTGGGCAAGATACTTAACCCCAATTTGCTCCCACTGGTGTGTAAATGTATTTGGATGCATATGAATAGCCAACAGTGACCTCTGCCATCAGTGTGTGAATGTGGCGTGAAAGGGTATGAATGGGTAGGTGTGTAAAAGCACTGTGATTAGTCACATGACTAGAAAAGTGAAATACAAGTCCATATACCTAGTTTTAGGTGGTACTACTATTTTCTAATGTCAGTTTTTGTCTGCATGTTGTTTCTGTGCAGCTGGCTGTTAGTAAAAGTGCCTGTGTGATCTGACTGTGTTTTTGTTCATTATTACAGAAAAATATTGTGATATACATCAGTGTTTGCTATTCAGCTTCAATCTTAGGTCCATATCCCCCAACCCTAGTTAAGGCTAAGCTATACTTTGCATGTTCCTCTTACCTGCTGTTTCCTGAAGAAGCCCCTGCTTAATCCAGATTTAGGTGCAAAGAGCCGATGATAGAGGACAGAAATGCTGGAAGTGGAGGCTCAAATCAAGGAAAAAGATTGTTTCCTCCACATTTCAGAAAGTGGGATTTTCTACAAACACCTTTCTCCACCCCAGGTACACTACATGAGACAACCTCTTAATGTCCCCATTTCCTGACATGTTTTTTTACTCCCATATTTAAGCTCCCAGTGAAGTGGGAAAAAAAGATGCTGACTGAAATGCCACAGATTCCAAAAGAGGGAAAAAAACATTTCTGGGGTGAGATTGACTTAACAATATTCTGGCTTTTATCCACAGCCCTAATCACTGTTGTAGAGGCGGTGAGGATAAAAGAGCCTCATTGATTCTCCTTGGAGAATAAAAAGGCCGGGCCCAACATAATTAAGGTTTAAAAACATATTGAACTGCAAACGCTGATCAAACCAGGAGCTTTTCAAGGTCCCACGGCTCGGGCTTATGAAAAGGCCTTTTTTGACAGAGCTGTGGCAGAAATTAGGAGGTCAAAAGACAGAATAGTATTTGTTAAAATCAAGGAAAGCTGACTTTTCACTCATGGAGTATTGAGGCTATACAGATGGGTCCCCAAATTCTAATTAAACAATCAATTGCTGGTAAATAAAAAACAACACTTGATAAAAAGCAGTGACACCGGCTGCTGTTTTGTAGCTTTTCACGCTGACACAAGTTTTTAGAGTGTGTTCAGTGGACCTCCAGTCTTGTTTGGTGTATGTATTAGCCTATATAATCTCCTTGGTGTTGGGGGGAAGGGGGGCGGGACTTTCTGATAGGGTAGTGCATGTTTCAGAGCCCTCTGTCTGAATAATGTTGTGGAATAATGAGGTGGGGAGCAAAGGCTGTAGCCCAGGGCTTTGACCGTCTCTGTGACCTGATTATGTCAGGGGCTGTCAGCCGCCAAGACACTACAAAAGCACAGAGCAGCCCATCAAGTCCATATCCACAGTGATCTGTCCCCAGCGCTGCAGGCACCTTGTGGGCCAGGGAAGTCCATACTGTCTCATTAGCGACGTTTAGCATCAAGAGCTCGCGAACGGACAACACTTAACTGTAAACAATGAGGCCTGGTCACGCTGGTGGAACTGAGGCTTCACTCTTGTAGGCTACATGTCAAGCAAAACATTAAATATTAACTGTTTTAGTGTGAAGAAACACGGCTTATTACTTTACTTTACCATGCTTTTTAGTTAAGACACTGTAAGGGGTCTAAAGATGAAACAGGGGTTAAGGTAAATAACACAGAGTGGCATGAAAGGGCACATTGTCCGTACAATTTTCCTTTAATATGTGCCGTGTGCTCCTGCGATAAGATGATTCATTAGATAGGGTCCCACAATGACAAGCATCATCGTTCAAGCCTCTGGCTACTGATGGAACAATTCTGCAGCCACCCTGTAAATATGACAAGGTCAGCGTTTTACTGAGACAGGCGCATGCGGATAAGAGTAAGAAGGGCTTTGTTTATTCCCAAAAAGCTTAATATATGGCGGGTTGGCTGCTGGAGTGCAGACAAACAGCTTCAAGACGGCACAAAGACCCACCAGTGGAAATCTATGAGCAAAGATCAGAAATACTATACAAATGTTGTATTTGGTGCTGCACTTTCACACATGAAAAATGGTCTCTTACAAATCTGTGAGCAAATGAACTGTTTTCTATCTGCAGTTCTTAATTAGCTCTATGCATTACTGATCACTCAGGAACTTTTGCAGCTTGTTAGCGTTAGAACTCTGCCCCAAAAATGATACAGCAAATTAATGCTGTTTATTTTCCAATACTAAATCCTACTCCTCATATCAATACATGAAACGGATTACCAAGTCCCTTTTCTGTACAGACATTATGTGCAGGTAGGTAATTAATCACAAAAAGGTTACAATTTTGGGTGTCCTAGGATTTGTTTTTGCTCCCATGGTATCAAAAAAGGTATTGGTGTTGCTCTGTAGCAGGGGTTTTCAAAGTTTCATAAGATTTTCTGTATACTTTTTTAATCATCTGTCTTTCAAGGCAAATAGTTGATCGTTTTTGGCAATCAACTAATTGCCAATATTGCCTTTTTAATGATGCTCAGCTCTAATTCTGAGGAAACAATGAGTCTTAGTGATTGATGCAGGATTGCACTATGGAAAGGAATAACTCCACCTTCAGACCTACTCGGTACTAGCTTATGATCATTGTTAATGCTGAACAAATGCATTTACACTAGTTGCTCTGGTATGTACAGTGCTTAATATTTGAGTTGCTTTTCCTGTAGCCACATCTCCTTAAGCTTCCCGCCAATCTCAAAATGACAGAAAAGTTTATGCAGCCTTATTCTGTCATTAGCAAGCACCTTTATACAAATTACTCACTGTGGGGCATCATCAGGGCCAATCCAGAAAAATCCAGACTTTAAATGTCATGGTTGTGCTTCATGCAAGGTAAATCCGTTAAACTCACTTGTTTGTAAAGTGCAGGAATTGTACTCAATGTAGGCAGAAATTTTCTGATGATAACTGCATTGTACTTGTCCATTTTGAGCTCCAAAGTACTAACTTTCCACCATCTCCATTCATTCCTAACAGCTGCCCCTCATTTCCTGCCCCCCATCCGGCATTTGCACATCATGAGGATCACATGACTGCAACAACAAGGGGTGCAAGATATTCAAAGTTTTTCAGCCAAATATGCCCAAAACAATTTTTGTAGCTACTCGTATCAATACCAATATTTAAATGCATTTCTGACATAAATCATAATTCCTTGAAATATTTAGAGTTTGAGGATGAATTAATAAACACTTCTGAAGTGTAAAGAATGACGGTGAATAAATAAGAAGACTCTAGCGAATGTAGGTCTGTCAGTCAGTGTAGTGTAGTGTCTAGTGTAGGATTTTGCATGACTGGAATTTGAACCATCAATCTCCCAGATCCAAGTCAGCAGGGTAACCCATTGATCTATCCAGCATCTCAGCTGGGAGGTGAGAGGAGGATCAGCAGAAGAGGGCGGAACTTTCTTCCAAGCAGAGAGGGGAGGGCAAACTAAACCTGGGGGCGGATGCTCACTCCCCACATGAGGTCATGAGGGTAAAATCTGAGAATGGCTTGTGTCAGCACACATTTTCTGAAAGGTGGAGAAAGAGGGTGGAAGGAAATGGGTTTTTCTGGTATTTGAGGGGCTTTAGGACAGGCCAGGGGCACATATTTTTGTTAGAAAAGCCTGAAAAAGTGTTTTTTGCATAGCATGTCCCCTTTAAATATCCATAATGGCTGTTATAAATTCATATATCGGCATATCAGATACTGGCAAAAATCCAATATTATGAATCCCTGTCTGTATTGTATTGAAAAATTCTGATACTGTGAAAACCCTATTTTCATCATCAATACCACTTTAAAGCCCAGTCTCTTTTCTAGCTTGGTGTTGCTACACATTTTAACATTCAAGGCAAGTCTCAACTGGAGGCCCGTATGCTTTTACAGTAGTGTTAAAAGAGTTTGTAGATCAAAAATGATAAGATAACAAAGCAAGACATAGAAAAATAACTATAAGAAATAACTAGTAGAAATAAAAATCTGTCCAGTTCCAAGACAAAATAATCCTGGTTTGTTTCAAGCGTTAAGAAGAAAAAGATCATCTGGAGCAGTGGTTCACAACGAGGGCGTCGAGACGCCCCGGGGGGTTGCCAGACAATGAAAGGGGGCCACCAGATGGCTTCCAAAAACAAAGAGTATTTTCAAATGATTTCAAATTGTATATTTTATCCATTTTATAAAAAAAAGGTCATTTGTTAGGATTCCTACCGAAATCAAAGAAATGAAAAAACAAACAAAAAAAAAAAATCTTAAAACGTCAGTCTGCACACAACTATACCTCAACCACCTTCAGGTACAGAACTGTGCAGAAGTTTAAGGCATGTTTGGGCAGAAATTTGAGGCTGAAGTCAGGTGTGTAATGGCGAGTACGCCCACCTGAGGGCCCCATTGGGTGGGTAGGAGGATTGACACCACACGTCATGCTCTGGATGTCTTTGTACATTACCAAGGGCATGGGAAAATAATCTGATGAAAACAAAACAAAAACCACAGCTTTAGGGCGGAGTTATGGGTAGATGTGGCACCTAAACATAGCCTAGGGTGCTGTTAGGGTAGGTGGGAGGGTTGCCACAACACCCTGGTTGTCCTGTGTATGTTCTAAGCACCTGAAAACTGTCAATGGTTGCTGGGCATATTACCAGAGGTGCAAAGGCCCAGACAAAAGAAATGCTGTTAAGCTCTACCTTGGCTGCTGAGCGACACACATACGTGACAAATGTGTCGACAGTGACTCTGGCTGCTCTCCCTCCTCTCTTCAGCCCGGGGTTGTGGAATATCAGGACCTATGAAGAACCGTTAGCGCTCTACATGCCTAAAACTTCTGCACAGTACTTTACGCCGGGGGTTCCCAGTCTCTGGCACCTTTATATTTGGGGTTGCTGTATGAAAAGTTTGAGAACCTCTGATCTAGAGCATGGGCTCCCAACCTGGGGTCTGGGACCTCCCAGAAGGGGTGCCAAAGATCATGGGGGGGGCATGAGGCTTTGTCTGCTCTGAGGCTGCCAAAAATAGATTTGCAAATATTAACTAAAACTATGAAAAAGCAGTTAAGTAGTTTGTACAAAGGTCTTTTGAGAAGAAAAGCATGCATAGGCCTTTTTTAGGGGTTTATCAGTGAAACAATGCAAATCTATGTTGATTTTTAATGGCAGTGTTTCACTTTTTCTTCTCTCTTGGGTCCTGGAGGGGCTCGCTTTTCTTAGGTACATGTAGGGGGGGCTACAAGGAAAAATGGTTGGGAAACACTGATCTAGAGACTCATGAACATCCATAGACTCTCGAGTCTCAAGCATGATTTTCCAAATAAAGGCCCTTGGTTTAATATATATATCTAGTGCTATTACTATAAAGACCAAAGAAATTATTGAGGCCTTAGTGAGGGATGTGAGTGATGGGGACAACTCTGCTGCTTGTGCTGGCTGCACGGATGTAAATATTTGTTGAAATTGTGGTAAGAAACATTTTTCTGCTATCATATGAAATTTTAAATCATGCACCATGTGCTTTTAATGACAACAGAGATTCTGATATGTTTATATGGCTCCAAAGGCTAGCACAACTGTTAGGTGATTTTATAAACAAATATCTGTTATTTGTCCTCCCCATCGAGCAGATCGTTTGAAAAGACTAATTTTCTTACAAAGCAACATCAAAGTAGTGATTTGTAATTTAATTTTTTAATTAACACGCTAATTTTGAACATTATTAGATAGTATTTCTAGGAGAAATTTACAATTTCAAAGTCTTTGCCATCTTTGAATTGCTTGATTTTGTTTGAAATATATAAAAGGCCCATCTTGTATTGCTGGCAAAAAAGGGGAGGGTCATTTCATGTAATTACTGAAGTAAATAAGAGCCCAGAGTATCAAAGTTTTTCAGGCCAAATGACTTGTTTTTAACAGCCTGTGAATGTATATTTTTAATTAAATACTTATGACTCAGTCACACTGCAAACTTAATGCTGCACTTTGTAAAATCTGTATATTATGTAGGGCAGAAGTTCTGCAATGGTGGGTTGGAACCCAGAGGTGGGTTGCAGAGCCATTTTCAGAGGGTCTTGTCAAGACTTTAAAGAAATTCTTAACATGCCTTTGTTAAATTTCTTTGTTATGTCACATTTTGTACCTTGTAAGATCCCATCAGCAATATTTCTCCAATAAAAAATCTGATTGGTTAAAAATTCTTAAAATTCAGCACAGCATTTTTCCAGATGGAGTATTGTAACATATCATTATAAGTGTAATATTAGGATCCATTTATCATGATATGCACCACATGGTGTTCCTGCTAGTACCCAGCCCTAGTGAGCGTCTTGTATTTGGCACTCACCTGTCCTTGTGCATTGGTGACCAGCTGCCCCGTGGCTCCTTGCAGGTTTGAAAGGGTGTTTCCAAACACCTGAGACCCTGCGATGGATCCCATAGCTGCTGCTGCTGCTACTGCTGCCTGGCTGGCCAGTGGATTCAGCTGTAAAGGGCAAAGAAATCATTCATCAAGCCTGCATTCTTTTATGGAGTTCCTGCAGATGTTTGCTAGTTAAATGAAAAAAAAAGGAACTTCAGGTGGGCTCAATGTGTGAGGGGGGGTTCACCTGCTATTCTTTGTTGCAGAGGCCACAATAGGCTAAGTGTGGTGGGGTTTGTACAGTCCAGCAGAGAGGGCTGTGCAGTCCATCATAAGGCTCCCAGAGGCCTGTGCTCCTGAACCCAGTGGGATGCTCCAGGGTAGGGAGGAGCAGCAAGATCGGGAGGGTGGCTGTGAATAAGTGGCCATTTTACCACTCTAAGTGCTTCCTCTGGCCCCTGGGGCTCCCCGCGGGCCGAGCTCAGTCTCTCCACCCGCGGCAATGGTCCTACACAACCCCACTCGCACAATAGAACCAGGCATTGCAGCCATGCATCACTATATCGTTGCTCCCTTCAATACACTTCGACTAAGAATTCCTCCTGCGTCATAATGCACTTGCACACTGTTACTTCTGAAGGAGAGGAGGGCTGAAATGACCATCTTTACCCTCGCTGTAATGGACCCATCTGGTCTGGCCTGTGCTTGTGAAAAGAGGCTCCTTGCATCGGGGAGAGGCTGTAGAGCCCTGCCACATCGACGAGATTACCCATATAAATCAAGCTAACCACTTATTAGGGGGCTGAAAATGCACTGCTGATTTGGTTGTAGTGCAGCAGAGCAAAGTCTTATTAGGTTGAGTAAGTAGATCAAAGACCAAGAAGAGATAGGAGACCTCCCAATTACTCAACAGAATAGAGAAATAATAGAAACACTGCTAAGGAGCAGGCTGCTGCTCCCTGCTGCTAATATTGGCAGGCTGCATATTCAAACAAAAGCAGCAGAAATTAAAAGTAGAGTTCATATAACAGCCCTGAGCCTGTTTTCTATAACATAAAGTCTGTTGAAAAAAACATTATTTTACTGAAAGCATCTTTCCACACTCTCTCTGCTCTGTGGGGAATTCAGCTTTGTTCATCTGAGATCATTCAGTTGCCATTCATCTTTTATCTTACCCCACCACCATATATTATTACACTTTCTGAAATCAAATGATGAAAAAATGCCACGGAGCGATCAATACTTTTTCATTGACAGTAAAGGTTAAGCACATTAAGAATGACACTGCATTTGTCTTATGAAATCATATTTCATGTTGGTGGCCTCAAATTGGCCGTGATTGATATTGCCTTCCCTCGTCTGAAAGTCATCCACTTTTTCCTCGATAATCGCAAGATTGTCTTTTATGTGTCCAGCGGTCGTCCTTCAGAGATCTTCACGTCTCAAATGTTAGAAAAGAACGATCCTGACCTTACATGTGAAACTAACAGGATGAGAAAACCCCTGTCAAGCTGCAATTAACCTGAAGCATTGGATATAAATGCCCCCAAACCATCGTGAACTGTGGGGGGAAATGCAATCTGGGTGCTCTTACAGTTTAAAAACATCTAAGTCCATGTTTTGTTTTTCCTTCAAGTGCAAAGAGAGACGAGAGTTTATTTTCATCCTTTTTTCTTTTAGTCAGAACCAGAGCAGATCAGTCTTCTTGCAGAGATGCATCCAAAATATATTTTCTATTTGATAAACGCAAAGTGGATTTTTTTTGTGCAAGGATTATCAGTCCGGGATATTACAATGATAAACAACAACACTGATTTTGATAGATTATTTCTTTTTGGGCAATTATAAAAAAACAAAAACAAACTCACACTCCCCCCCTGCAGCCCTAAAAGGGATAGCTTAAATAAATAGCCTTCATAAATAATGAAACATGATACACAAATATCTAAGTTCATTGTTTTTATCAACTTCACCTACTTTTACATTTAAAAACTGCATTTTGTATTTACTCAGGTTATCTTTGTCTAGTATTATAATTTGAGTGTGACAAATGTGCAAAAAATACAAGGGAGGATAACCGGGAAAGGGGCAAATACTTTTTTTGTTTTTAACAGCACTGTATGTTTAGAATAACAATTTAGCTGATGGTAGATACCTATGTTTTATATTTCTTTAGGTGTAACGCTCCCACAACACCTTTATTTTCTTCAATGTTTAACCATGAAAACAGAATAGAGGTCATCCAACAGGTCAAAACCTCTGCCCAATAAGAAATCTCTTGTCTAAATCAGCAGTTAGATGCACCAGATGGCATGATTAAAAGAATACAACACAACATCTTCTGCTGATAGCAGTTCATACCTACATTATTTGCCACAAGGGCTGATATCAGCAAATATCGATGTTAAACTGATGCATCTGTGCATCCTAAGTTGAAACGACTGCTGTTAAGTGTTCGCAATCAAACTAATGCTGGAATAGTTTGGCTTTATTTACTTTAAAAACACCCATTCTCTCTCACATACAGTTCTAATCATTTACATGTGATTCTGTGATAAAAGAAAAGTCTAATCAAAAGACACAGATAATACTGAGCACCCACTCCTCTAACATGTATACATCAATAATAGATACTGGTTTTGGTATAGCTTTTATGTCAGTAATTATTTGTATAAAATAAGTCAACACAGAGTGGGGATAAAAACACATTTGTTACACAGGAAAATGGCTAAAGCTGCAATTTGCTGAAGAGATAGAAAAAGGCACATTTTATTTGAGCTTTGCTCCTCTTGAAGACAAAAATGAATCGATTTTGTTTGAAAAACTTCCAGAAGCAGATGAAAAATATTTCAAAAGAGAGCAGCAGTCAAAGGAAGACATAAATAAGGCAGAAACATCTCCACCATCATTGAGTATCAATGGTAAGTTTTTTAAAGAAGTTGTATAAATATGTTTTAAATAGGACCATCTTTAAGTGGTGCATGTTAAGGTGAAATCAGTGCTTATTCATTCCTATTGAACCTTATAATACTCAACCTTTAAATCCTAAACGAAGATCTAATTGTACAAATGTGGGTAACAGAGTTTTCTTGAGACACTTTTTTACTATTTTGCCTCACTCATGATACATGCTGTAGTTGAGACAGTGGTTAAAAAGGAGAAATAACATCGACTAGCAACTGTGCTGGTTCATGTGTTGTGAATGTAAAACATAATTTGAAGTGGGTTTTTAATCCATGTTGGTGAAAAGTATTATGTGAATCGTGATACTGAATGTGGACACAGGGAAAAGCCAACACGGCCAGTTGAACAGAGTTAAACAGAGACTGCAGATCAACTCACAGATAATGTGATCCGCTTAGACGAGCACACCCAGACTCTCCCTGAAAATCTGCTGTGCTCGGCATCATTGTGTGAGTGATGGGTTGTTGCAGAAGCTTTCAGATTTATTTGAAATATTATCATTGTGTTTCATTCGATGATAGCCCTTTCAGATGCTATGTTATTCTGGTAAATCTAGGTGAAAAAGAGAGCAGAGCTCTATTGCTGCATCTCTTGCCACTGGGTAATATGGATAGCAGCTGAAAGGGGAGCCAGGAATAAGGAGAGGCGAGGCTGTGTTCAACACCTAAACAGGTGATTTTCCGCCACGGTGACTCCTCTCAACACCTCGGCGGGAGGCACAAAATGACAGACCTGGCCTAGCATTTGTGCTGATTGCATGTGTTGCAGGAGATAAACAGTGATCTTCCAGTTTGCAGAGGCTGCATGTTAACCATTGTGTTTGGTTCTTTTCATTTACCATGAAAAGGGGGGGATGACCGCTCTGGTCAGCCACACAAGTGTTGTGATAACTCTGCTGCAAGAATAAAGTGGATTGTGTTTTGTTAGAGAAATGTTTACGGTGTTAAGTCAAATTTGAGCCAATGCAGAAATACTGGCCAGGCGTTTTTAGGTTGGCCAGTTTTTCCTAAGCAAAGCTGAAGCGTCTGTTAAATGATGTGACATCAACTTGTCTCCTTTAAATCTGCTGTCACTCCTTACAACATTACAGTTCAACATCACCAAATAAACAAAGCTACTCAGAGATCAACAAAAACTGAATAAAAATCTCAGAAAATGCATCTTTTCTCTGTTTGCTACGCAGAGAAGAGAATCTAAACTCCGCCAAGCTCTCCGTCGCCTGTTTGACCATGAGGGTCACCTGGTGCAGCAACCCGTGTAATCTCAGGAATAGAGGGAAAATAGCGTCCCCTGCAAACCGTGGAAAGACCCCTGGAAACCCAAAAATTGTCTGACACAAACTAACTGGAGTTTATTCTTGGGGTTTTGCTCTTTTCATGTGGCCGTTTTAAATTTAATTGCTTTTTTTCGGGGGCTTGCACAGGGGGAGAAAAAAAGAGCAGAGATAAATGGACAAAGTGGTGCAGACACCAGCAGTAGACAGGCAGATTTTGTCTTTGGCTTCAGCGGTCTGTAAAAACTTATTTTCTGCTCATCTATGATTCAACAAGAGAATCAAACATTTATCTAATATATCAGAGAAAAGTGAAAGAGAATAAAAGAATACAGAGAATGGTTTAGCAAATTAGTGGCCAGTAATTTTTCAATGAAAGCAGATATGTGTCAATTTGTGTTTTTCCTTTAAAGGGCTGATTTTTGGGAATATCTGGAAGGTTTTTAGGCCTTAATGATTGATTCTTTACCTTTGAACATGGAAAGTCAATAGTTATATTGTTTCTGAGAATAATGCACTTCATCTCTGGAACAACCTGGAAGTTTCCCTTGTTGATCCATCTCCTCCTGATCTTTCCCCACACCGGAGTGAATGTAATCAGCTGTGACATGAGAAAACACGTTCTCTGTCTGTCAGGACTCTGCAAGTCTTCCTCTGACAGTCCTCTCCTGACTCTCCTCCTCCTCCTCCTCCTCTTCCCCCACAAACGGCCTCTCTCCCACCTCCCTGTCTCCCCTCCCTCACATCCGCAGTGCTTATGAACATCAAAATGCCATTAGGCCCTCCAAAACACCTCTGGTCCCTTGGTTGGCGAGGCCTCGCACTCTGGCCACGCACTTTGAGCCCTCTGTGCGCCGACTATTGCTCACCACTGGGCCTCTGCTGCGGCCGATGTGAAAAATAAACCCCAAAAAGAGCCATTCTTGGGGAAAAATATTGGGAAGTGAAAGACAGATAGAACAACTGGGGCAGATAACACCCGGCAAAAACACAATAACGCTGCATCCGGTGACAGTTGGACATTGTAATTGCTTAAGGCAGTGGAGGGACGGTGGCGGTGGCAGCGGGTGTGGACGAAGAGGTGGCTGAGGTGGCATGGTGGGTGCTAATGGAGTGATGTCATATGAAGTATCAGAATGACAGCTAGTTAACTGAGGGGGTTTGGCTGATCAAATAAAATGCATTAACTCCAGGAAATGGATATCGCAGGCGGCCTCAGAAATGGCCATATCTAATGAGGCAAAATGCAAATGAAGGAGGAAAAGAGTCGTGAAAACGTTTAAACTAACTATAAAGGGATGATGGAGTACAGGACAGTGGCCGTCAATCTCCCCGCTCATTACTTTCATGGGAAATTAACAGCAGCTTTAATCATTACATAAAATCTGCTCCAGCCCATTTGTTGATAATTGTGAGGCGCAGAGGTTCAGAGAGGGTTCTTTGTCATCAATCACAGCAGCAGTGTATTTCCTCTGCTTAGGGGACACTCTGCGAGTAAAAATATAAGTTATACTACATTCCTCTTGCACTATTTCTCTTCCTGAGGAATGATCTATAATATTTAGCTGTTTCCAGATGTATTAAATTTGAAACTACTTGGTGATTAAGTATCTGCAGGAAAGTGCTGACCATTTCAGCCCATGATGTGACATATTTGGTGCAGTTATTTCTGTGCCGTACAAGTGTTGGGTTGGAAATCACAGCAGCGTAAAACTGGTGTTGCAGTAAATCCAGAGCTGCTCTGGCTATGACTGCAAGGTGGATGCTTAGCCTCACTTTTGGCTGCTGTGAGAAAATGAAAAACAAAATCATTAAGAGTCAGGAGATCAGACTATAAAGAAATCATGAAGACTATTATTCTGCTGTTTTAGCCAGGACTCTCTCTGGCCTTTGGAGGAAATTAACTCAAATATTCAATATGTAATAAAACATGTTTTTTAGTTTAGTACTTCTCTTCCACCTTCTACAAACCATTCGTTTTCATTTAGGGCGGAGATGGCGTCTCTTTTCACTCTGCTGTTGTTTGACATATAAATATAGCATTTGAATGACTTTAATATCCTCCTAATCAATGTCCGGTGATCTTTTGATGTCCTCAATTCAATATAGGAAGGGTCATCCATGCCGCAGCTTTATAAACACAATAAAGGTAAATGATTACTCTCCACTGTGGTGTCCAAAAATACGGCCAGTAATGAAGAGAAATGGAGGAGTTTGAGGGGGAGGCCTGTCATGTGTCATTGGCCAACTATAAGCTCTAAGATTAATCACGAGAGAGGGGCTCTGTGGCTAAGATGTGGTCACCCTTGATCGATAAATCCACCTCTTTCCCTCCCCATCCTCCCCCCTATGGCTCCCTGCTTGGCTGTCTCTCTCCAAAATATACACAATTGTTGTTACAGGCTAAATCAGCATAAGTGAAGGGATGAATTGATGACATTTCAAGGCGTATTTGTATTGATTACTGGAATTTTGACTTCTGAGGCTCCTCTCTTTGAGGAGTTGACTTAAGGAAATGCACTCTTCTTGCATGAAAGCTGAGTCTATTTACAAGAATCTATCAATTTTGCATCCGTAGTCCTAATGAAAGAGAGCATAAAATCAGACGCTAGAAAAAATAAAAATTCAAAATGGTCCTCTTAGACGTCAGGGCAGCAGGACACAGTTTAGAGGTATTTCAATTCAGCCAACTATAGATTTCAAAATACAGAGTGAATCCAGCCTAACCATGACCGACACTGTAGAGAAGAATTTCTGATAATATTCTGCAGGGACCACAAATGGGACTTTTGACTTGGTCTATGAGGAGGGCATAATGCAATAACATTGCATTAGAAGGGTCTTTTTACAGCGTGGCAGTGCTGCGTGGCTGTATTCCTCGTGTGTGAACCTGGTGCTCTGTTTGCGGTCACTAATGGGCATCAGAAATTACAGGCAGTGGAATCGCGCCCCGCGGGGGGACTGGCCTCCTCAGCGGAGCGGAGCACTTAGACAGTGTCTGGGAGCCTGCTGGAGGAGGAAGGGGGGAACTCAATGTCATAGCCCTGCCTCATAATTAAAGAAACCCTATTCCTTATCCACTGTTAGGTGAGCCCTAGCTTTGTGCTCCATCTGAGGGCTCCCCTGTGGGCGTCTAATGCGTGTTGCCCCCAATGTGCATGTGGGCTGATCGGGGGAGCGGTGCCTTTCTGCTGGGTGTCTGAGCTGGAAGCCCTCTGCCCACGAGCAGATTAACAGGGCCAGGTTTTAGAAGAATAGCAGACCTCAAAAAGTGAAGAAAATATAAACTTGGTGAGGCCTGAAAACCAGAAGAGCCAGAGAGGAAGTGCAGGGCAGGCAGTAGGTGTACATTTAAAAGTGAAGGAACCTTCACAGTTTTCAAAAAAATCCCCCTGAAATATGATAAATTTAACTTTCTCCTTATTTATAAATTCAGGGCTCATCGTTGGTCCTTAAGTCTGTAGATTCCTTTCCTGCCTAATCCCTCATTTGAAGTAAATAAAAGTAGTAGAGCTGTCATGGTCAGGTTGTTTTCCTCATCTAGCTCCCATGCTTTATAATTATTCATATGAAATGTGCTTCTGTTGATGGGCAACAGTCTTATTTTCTGCTTCAGTCAACAGTGCACATTTGTATTTCTAAATTGTGGAGCGCTTGTTATGTAAGGCAATTTTCTGCCTTCTTAAGAGCCGGATCTCCTGTGCATTAATAAGAGGCCGGGCTGAGCTGCAGGAGAGCTGAGGGGGCCGTTCATGCTCTAAACCACACAGCCCCCGAACTGGCAGCACAGCCATTTAAACACACAGCCTGTCACCGCATGCCATTCATACATATTTAAAAGTTTTATTAAGGAATTGTACATTTGAAACAGGTGTTGTCATGAATTATTGTCAGATATGAGAATGCTGGCAGCCTGGGTGTTTTCAGGTATTCTGAACCTCACCTAAAGATAACTATTTAATGCAAGAAAATTATTTTAAAGTTTAACAGACAGGAAATACTGTCATGAATCTAGATTTGTCCACAGTACTCACATCACTGTTTTACCCTGTAATAACCTGATAACATTTCCTTTTTAATTTAATCTTCTAGATTGATGATCTAAATTGCTTGTTGAGACAGTGACCCAAAAATGTATCTATTTAGTGGATATTTTAAGCCCCAAACCATCTAAATAGAGATAAACAGAAGAAATATAGATAAGAATAAAATAATGAGCTTATAGGAAAAAGCCCTGTGTCCTCATTTACACTGGTGCTATATTTCAGTGGTTTTCAGCTGGCAGAGCCTCAGGAGCCACCATCAGTGCCTCTAAAAGAAACTGTAACACAAATTGATAAGATTTTTTTACCAGTCAGATTTATTTAGAGTCCCTATAAAGTGATGAAAAATTTTTTATATCAGGTTTGTTGTGTGACAGGCCACTAGGTAATGAACCATCAGGCCTAATTTCAGTCATGAAAAATATCTCTAAGTTTCTTAAATTAAGCTTCAAAATCATGAAAAATTAGGCAATAAAATCTATTCTAGGATGGTGTGGGTGTGTCAGTTGAAAGAGCTGAAGCCACACCCACTCCTGAGAAGTATGATCAACTCAAATTGCTTCTGATCAAAATGCAACTGCCTGGCTCTGTGCCAGAGCAGAGAGACAGAAGTTGGGGATTAAATTTACTGTTTTCTGGTACAAATGTGTCTGTTATGGTACTTTAATGACCTGAGGCCACATGGCTGATAGATTTGGGGACTTTACCTCACAATGAAAACAAAAACTTTCAATAAAGGCAGCAGCTAAAAACTGTACTGAGATGAGCTGTTTGGTGATTTTATATCATTGTAGCATTAGGGGGCGGGGTTACTCCACATCAAGACTGGTGATGTCACACAAGGAAAAATACCGCTGTTTGGATGGTACAAAAGATGTGAGAAATCAAAGAAACAGGCAAGTTTTAATTGAGCTTCATAGACTTTTGGGCACAATTTTTTTTTCCAGGCACACATTTGCGACCTACTAAAAAGGGCTCCGGGACCGACTTTTGGATCCCGACCGACTAGTTGAGAACCACTGCATTAGTAAAGGGCTTTTTTTAAATTATTTAAGCCTCAAGTTAAATATTGTTATTTTATCAGTTGTTTGAAACAATCAAATTCTGACAAAAACAATATATGTGCTGTAATGTGTTCCAGTTGCACTGGCAAGGGACGGCTTATATAAATTAGCTTCAAGCTAACTCCTGTAAAATGCATCAAATGGCATTGTTTATGTTAATACGGTCACTTTAAAAACTAAAATAAAAAAGTTTACACCCTTATGTAGAGGGTGATATACCTAAAAAAAAATCAAACAAAATCATCTTTAAAACGTTATTCCTGTATATAAACTCTGTGATCTTTCTGCAGACCACAGACACCTCGCCTGAGTTATGAGACATTCTTCAGATAATGGACTCTTTCCTCAACTTAAGCGTTGCCAGTTTCATCGACAAGCTCCAGTATGAGCCATTGGCTCTACATTTGAGCATGTCATTTTAATTTTGATTTAATACTCCACTGAATGGTGGCAGCCCGTTTTGCTAAATTGAATAGACGTGGGGCTGATCTGGAAAATCAATTAATCGATGTGCAAGGCTCATTTAATACACATGTTAATATAATGGCAGAGACGCCCACCACCCATAAAAAAAGAGACATTTGGAGCAAATTGGACAGTGGTGATTTTAACAGCGGCTGACATAAGTAAAAGTGCACTGCAGCGGAAAACAGTGACATGAGTGTCTGAAGAGGCCTCAGCTGGAGACAAAAGCAGCAGAGATGGGCCTGAGACTTGAGGAGGATGGTGGAGCGAATGGGAGGGGGAGGAGAAGGAGGAGGAGGAAGAGGGAAGAACAGCAAGGAGGTGAGGAGAGATGGAGAGTGCAGACAGCCGGGCCTCTGAAAGGCCGTTGTGGTTGGCAGCCGCTGACCTTGGTGACGATGGGTTTTCACCAGAGGCTTCTAATGAAGGCTGATTGCTGGGGAATAGTGAGGGAGCCAAGGGGTAGTGAGGGGAGCAGAGGGGGGAGAGGGGAGAGTCAGGGAGAGTGAGAAGAGAGAGAGAGAAAAGGATAGAGGAGAGGCTCAGGTAATTGCAGCACTTGTGGGTCTGAGGCCCCGCGGTCCTGTGATGTCGGGGTGCAGTGGGGAAGAAGAGAGATGTCTGTGGACGCTTTGGTGGTAAATTGTGGAGCACGGGGATAGGAGGCAGGCCCCTAGGCTGTAATTACCCCTATGAGTGTGCGGATGGAGAGTGGACAGGCCCAGTGTGGGGCTCTGACAGCGATCAAGGAGACAACTGTGGAGGGGGAGTAGAGACAGACACACAGACAGACGGCAGGAGTCTGGCTCAGGAGGAAGACAGGACGCCTCCGTCTCTGCCAGGCCCCCTGAAAACCAGCCAGCCAGACACTGGACCAAGGTCAGAGGCTATTAGTTTACACACAACATGCTGGTGACAAGACAGCCGTGACAAGAACGGCAGAGAGAGACAGGGCAGCGTTGTTGGAGATGGAGCTCTGGATGGAGAAAGACATAATGTGGAAGGATTTAGCTAAAAAGAAGTAATAAAAAGTGACTAATCAGACCAGAGAAACAGAGAGGGAGAGGTGTGGGGGTTCCACTGGGTGGCGCAGCAGGGACAGGGGGGTTTGGGGTAAAAGGAGCTGGAATTTGAGCGTTGATAGGCTGGCCTAAGCTTCCCGCTGCCACGGATCAGTATGTGCTGCCTCTCTTCTCCCTGCCTGGGCTGATGTAACTCACTGGAGTGGCAAATTACACCAGACCTACAGCTGTAGCCCGACATTATGATTAATTTGATCAGTAATTTCTCCTGTTTTTCATTTTAATCGCCGCGACCATTCTGCTGTGGCAGGTCTTTCAGATCTAATTAAGATCAATTCCGGTGTAACAGACTTGGCGAGCGCCTTTACCCCGTCAAATCCCTGAGCTCTCGGGGCGTGGAGAAAACCCGCAGCTCTAATCAATCAACTTCCAGCAAAAATCCAAGCGGGCTCCCGCAATCAGCCCATTAACACACTTAAGCAAATTTTATAATCTCCTCCCGTCTATTTGTCATCACTGTGGTGGCTATTTCAGGCAGCCACAAGCCACATCTCACTGTACTCTGCATGTGGAGGAGCAGTGAGGGTGGAAAGGTAAAGCCTCACTCTATTAAAGCACATTAGCTGCACTTGTCTGAGTTAAGACCGTTACCTCGAGGGGACACAGTCTGCCAGGATGTGATTTGTATTTTAATCAGGATATTAATGAGCTAATTAATGAATTTTGTCTTACAAATTAAAAGCAGCAAACACTTAAAACACAAGGGATGTAATGAATGCTCAGGATTTACTCACTTCGGGTTAACAAAGAAAATCACACCCCTCCCACGAGAGGAGAATTACAATGGGACATTAATTGGAACATAATGAGTGTTTGTCACTCTGCAGCACTGCGCTGTATTTTTACCAAATTGCTGAATGGCTGGATGATTCTGCATGTCTCAATAATGACAGGGGGAAATAGGGGTGTTATCTGTGTAATGCTGATTGTATTATGGTAATTATGACTTGACTTTTCCTGCACAGAACAGCCTCCGTGGTTGAAGCGTGGAAACCCCAGAAATGCCCTCCTGTGTCTCCAATTAAAGCAGACAAAAGGCCGATCAGGTAGACGCTTCACATGTGTTTGTCACAAAGTCTCTTCTTAGGGAGCCTCCCTGAATTAAAAACTTATGTGAATTAACCCTTGAGTAGCTCAGTGAGTGTGGGACTGAAAATCCAATCACTGACCCAGGCTGCGGAAGGAGGCAGAGCTGCTGTTTAAATCCTATTGCAGCCTTGAGTGGGTGCTGAGGCTGCGGCCTGTCCTTGGGCGAGCCCCTCGCTGGGTGACACGCTCTTTGAAAACACCAGCACTGACCCAGAGAAACTAAACCTTTTACGGCCATTCTGTCTCCTCCACACAAACACAAGCACTCAAGCACACATACACACAAACGCACTCCATAATCCTATTTGATGAGGCAATATCTTAATGATACCTGATGTGGCCCCTTTGGCCCCCCTCAAGGGAGGTCTGTCCTCAGTCATCATAATCAGCCCTACTGCTTCCCTCTTTTAGGGCAATCTATATAAAGCTACCAGACTCATCAAAGCAGTCTGATAACCCTGATTCTGCTGTCTTTGTCTCTCGCAGAAACATGTTGACAGATTTCAGGAAATCTTACTATGCAGTTCTTTACAGTAAACAGCATTTATACTGGGAGTGTGCCAAGTTTTCTGAATGTGTGGATCTATATGTTGGTCAGTAGTTCTTGAATCCACAGCCGGAGTGGACAGTGTGCTTGGTGCGATGTAGCAGCTAGCCCTTGGAGCCCATTAAATCCAGAGGCTGTTTTTCCTGCTGAGTCTCACTAGGCCGTGACAGGGCCGGAGAGGGCTGCAAGGGGGGAAACAAATAGCCCAACTCATCCTGGCCATAAAGAAGGTTGCACCACAACCCAATAAGGGTCTGACGCTGATGAATGTGACCGGGGACAGGAAGGCGACCCTGGCCGGTCTCCACCAGAAATGAAACCACAGGGATATAAAATAGGTTATTATCGTCATACAGTGACAGGCAGACGGACAGAAGGGTAGAGATGGATGGACGTATGAAGTGACTAAAAAGAAGGTTGAGTAAAAAGAGCAGCAAAGATTAAGGGACTGATTGAAAGTGGGAAGCCCAAGGTTAAATTAGCTAGCATGAAATGTGCTTCTTCTGTCCTGGTTGAGGTTGATACATTCAGGTGGTTCAGTGATCTGATGGAACACAAATAACAGGCTAACTCACACCGTGATAGGATACGATAAATATGATACGGTACAAATAGGTAAGATACAAAATCATATGATATGATATGAAACGATATAAAAGGATACAATAAGGTAAGATATGGTGGCCATGATATGATATAATACTGCACAGTAGAGTATGATACTGTATGATACAATACGATACAATACGATTCAATGTGATACGACACAATACAACACAGTAGGGTACAGTCAGGTCCACCTGGTACAGTAAAAAATGATACAGTCAGTAAGGTACACTATGGTACGATAGGGGCTGCATAGACTAGTAGACTTTACTGCTGTGTGATGACCCTTTTTGCTTGAAGTCAGCTAGTCACTCATCTTAAGATTAGGCATTTACAATGCCTAGTGTGTAGCTCTTTTTATTGATTTATCTAAGGTTTTTGACACTGTAGACCACAGTTTACTGATAAATGTGCTTCATCACATTGGCATGTCATACAAAGCAGCATCATGGTTTGCCAACTATTTGATTGGCAGTGTGTTCAGATGGCTGGATCCATCTCTTCTTTTCTGGAAGTCCTAAAGGCGTGCCTCAAGATTCAGTCTTAGGACCTAATTAATTCTTTATTTATGTCAAAAATGTGTGCGATAACTTGTCAAATGCCTCATATTACTTTAAGCAGATGACATCATTTTTTTTTTTTGTTAATAAATGTTGCAGGCCTTTGAGTTTTTTAATCTGCTTTTAGTGTTTTTCAGTCTTGTCTGCAGAAACTTAACTTGGTCGAAAATGCTGATAAAACTCAACTCATTGTCAATACAAGTTCAAGTACAAGTAAGTTACCAGGGAGCATCCAATCAACTTTAACTACACAAGGCTGACCTACTGAGCTAGTCTCAAAATTATAAATACCTGTGTTGTCTTATTGATTTGAGCAATACTTAGGTTTAAAGAGCGCATTATATAGGTGGGCTTAGGTCTAAATGGGTTAAATAACAAAATCAAACATAAAATGAAACAATGGACACCAAGAAGATAGCAGGTAAGGCATATAATTTGCCACTCTAGAAATCTAGTGACAGTGCATGATGTTTGTTTTTTGTAAATTCTGTTATATACCGTATTAACCTTATGTTGTTTGCACTCGCACCAAAAGAATTTTGGAGGCTGCCTGTTGTTAGGAGTAAATGGATTATGATTTGCAAAAGATTCATATATAATTTCATCAAAGACTAGTCAGAGTCGAGTCGACTTTTATCACATGAAAGTCACCTTTAAAAATTCTCAGGTTTTGTAACCCCTACAGTACGGTACGGTATAGAACAATGAGGTAGGTTGCAATACAATACATTACCAAACAATTTGATACGACACAATACATTACAAAAAAAATTACGATACTATACAATACATTATGATACGATACAGTATGATACGATACGATACAGTACAGTACAGTTTGATCAGATGGGATACGATATAGTACAGTCCGGTATGGTACGATACAGTACGATACAATATGATACAGGCCAGATATGATATAATACTGCACTGTAGAGAACAATGTGATACAGTATGATGCTTAACAATACGATATGACATGATGTACAATACAATACGTTATGGTATAGTACGGTTAGGTACACAACTATACAGTATGGTAGGATATGATACTATACAGCATGTAAGATACTTTTCACTATCATTCTATATGACATAATACAATAGAGTAAGGTATTAAAGATCTGGTAAGGTATAATATGATTCAATACTTCCCAGTAGAGTAAGATACAATACATGATGCTTTATAAGACAATACGTTATAATAAGGTGCAGAACAATAGGGGTGGAAGTCACTATTGGCCCCACGATATATTATCATGATACTTGGGTCATGAGTCGATATTATTGCGATTTTAAACATTTTGCAATACAGTGAGTATTGCGACACCATATATTGTGATCTATACCATTTTTACAGCTGTTTAGCTGATCTAGCATTAGTCTTGCTCTCATGTTTGTCATATTTCTGTCATATTTGTCATATGTCATATTGTTATGTAGCAATTCTTGCAAACCTCATGTGTCATGTCGTTGTCATTTGTGTCCTGCTTGCATTCCCAATGTCCTTCCGCTGGAGCCACCACGTATGTTAAACTAACTTTCTCCTGCTGTATGACCATCACCTCTGCTGACCTCACTGGACAAATGATTTATTGCTGCATTTATTTTATTTTTAACAAACCATGTATTGGTCTTTCCTTGTTGAGGTTTGATATGTTCAGGTGCTTAAGTAGGATACGATAGGATACAACAGGGTACAATATGATATGACATGACAAGATAGCATACCATACAATACAGAAGGCAGATTATGGTAAGATATGGCAGGGTATGATACTGCCCAGTAGAGTATGGTATGGTACAGTATGGAGTTTATTCAATATGATTTGTGGCCAAAGATAAAGATAATATAATAAAACAGCAATTCTCCAACAAACCATGTATTGGTCTTTCCTTGTTGAGGTTTGATATGTTCAGGTGCTTAAGTAGGATACGATAGGATACAACAGGGTACAATATGATATGACATGACAAGATAGCATACCATACAATAAGGTAAGGCAGATATGGTAGGGTATGGCAGGGTAGGATATGATACAATACTGCAGGGTAGAACTTGTGGTACTGTACACTGTGATACAACATGATATGATCTGATATGATAAGTGACCAGAAATAATATCAAAATACAGCAATTCTTTAACAATGTGCTATCGCTAAATGATCTGTCAAGATACATTTCTGACTGATTGAATAACATAAATTGCCCATAAAACAAGACAAAATGCAGGATCAATTTATTTATCCATTGCAATGTTGCATCTTTACATGCCTCGTCTTTTAATTCTTGTATCACCACTGTCTGGCATATCTTGCTGTCTTTTCCTTCTTCTTCCTTAATTCCATTAACAACTAACTTTCCAGTTAACTTTCCTATCTTAAATCAAAAGAGAGTGAGTCAAATTTCCAAGAGATTCTGTTCAAAGGGCCTTATTTCTTAATTTCTAAGCAATATATCCATATTTGCCCCATGAGTCAGGCCAACACTGTATCAGAAAAATCAACTGTCTATTCAAAATACTTCCACTTGATTAAATTTTGTATTTTCTCTTAAAGCACTCTGTATTCTCAAGGTTGTCCAGTCAAAATCCCACCATCATGAATGACACCATTCAGACTCACACTTCAGTTCTTTAAATGGAGAATTACAGCATTCAAGGCTATAATTCGGGTGGTGTAATGCAGTCATTTAAGGTGACTGCTAAAGTGTTAGATTGGGGTTTTGGGCACACAGATACAAAGTTAAAAGCCTGTCATCTGCGTTTAGTGCTGGATTTCTGTATGATAAGGGTGGAAAGATTAAACAAATGTTGGAGGAAACCAATTAAATGCTCTTTTTGAGTCTATTTAGGATATAAAAAGAAATGTAGAAGAAGGTTGGTTTAAAACCCAAACTCAAATATGCACAAAACCATTGAAAATGTCTTGAAATTTTCCAGGTAAGCAGCATGTGTGAGCCAAAATGCATACTTCCACTTGAACCAAAAAATGTTCCTGCCAGCCTCCAAACATTTCACATGAATTTTAGGTGACATCATGAAAGAATGGAGCAGGAAATGTTCAGGAAAATTCACCACATGCAGATGGGACTGGCAGAAAATCTCTTTAGCTCAAAGAATTGGCAGTTAAAGTTAAAAGTTTGATCAGACTTACTGGCAGTGGCATGGGTGGTGTGACGGGTGAAGGAAGGCTGCGTGTTGGCGACTGGTTCTGCCGGTGTGGCGGGGAGTGCTGCGGCTGTCCAGAGGTGGAGGAGCAGGCCGAACCCGGAGAAGGAACAGAGGTCTGCTGCTGGTTGGGTGGGGTCATGTGATGCTGGGGTGGCAGCTGGTTCTGGGTGTGGGTGTGGGGGTGGGTTTGTTGGTGATGGTGTTGTTGCTGTTGCTGCTGATGTTGCTGTTGCTGCTGGTGGTGGTGCTGCTGCTGCATCTGTTGGAGCTGCTGCAGGTGTTGGAGCTGGGAGTTCAGTGTTGAGGTAGCTGTTGATGAAAGAACAGAAAGTTGTTTTAATCCTCTGTAACGTAGGCAACAGACACAAATGAATGCGTTTGAGCATGTGAATTGAAAGCCATCGTTATTTGAAGAACATGCTCACACTTTTGATAGAAACATATGCACACATGGAGGTGTGGGATGCAAAGGGTGCATAGTGAGAGACATGTAAATAACATGGAGACACAACAAGATCCTCCAGGGTTTTAGCCAGCATGATAGAGCCTCTGAATTTAATTTAGCCGATTGGAGGACAAAGCTATCAAGCCTGACTGATATAATTGCTCTCTCTGGAGCCAAAAGTCTTCATTGTCAATCGGAGAATGTCAGAATCTTTGCTTTAATGGCTTAAAATCTCATAGGAAAAAGACATCCATCTTCAGTGGAAGACTTCAGAAATAAACCCATTAACTAATTGGATCCAATAATGGAACGCCATTAGATCCTAATTTCAACATTTAAATGCTTATAAATTTTTATGCTGTTGAAAAAAAGTGGGTAACACTCAGGATGAGCGAGATTGCAAGCCCTCAGATATTCTCATGGACTTCAAGTGTCCATCTGAAATAAATGTTCATGGTGGTTTTCTATGGCAGGCGACTGAAATCAACTGAAATCGAAATTTACTGGATTTTCAGTCAGTTGACACAAAGATTTGGATTGAATGTCAAAAGAAATCCATACTTTGACATTGGAAACAAATGACAGCTACTTATGGTGTGAATCCAATACTATGAGTGAAGAATTGGGCTAAAAAACCATCAACGCTGACCTTCACGGCTGCTTAACTAGAGAAGAGACAGACAGACCTTCCATAGAACATCCTAAATGTATAAGGTATAAAATAGATAGGAAAACAATCATTTTAACTAATGCATTTATAATATGTTGTTCCTTTTATGACAGGACACAACAGACAGTAAATTTGTGAGTGTGCTGTGTTGCAAGAACTGAAGAATGACTACAACAGATGACCACAATAGGATCCAATGTGATTTTCTGTGGATTAAAGCTATAATTCAAGCTCTGAGGGGACAAGACCTGATCCATGACATTTGACAGGACTTGACACACTGGACTGAATACAGAAACTGAAGCTGATCACAGCTGATAAGAAGAAAAGTATGAATGCAGGGCATTGTCAGGGTCCTGTGAGAAGATATAACATCGTGCCCTTTCACCACAGCTTCAGCCAACCCTGGGATATTGTAATAACCACACCTCCAATACACAAATGATGCATTAAAAGCTTTAAATTAGGGAGGCTGATACCCTAGCGGCCAGGTTTGCTCCTCATGTATGAAGGCCAGCTCTTTAAGAGGATAGCCTAGGTCCCAGGGGTGGAAGGTAACTAATTACATTTACTCAGATAACAGTCATTAAGTAGGTTTTTTGGTACTTGCCCTTTAAGTACATTTTTTGAAATCAGTGGAGTGGAGTTTCCCATCATGCCCTTGGGCAGAGTATCCAGATATGTTTTAGATGTGCTTAGTTGTGTTTGGATGCTGCCTGTTGTACAGTGATCCCTGCTGGGTCTCTTTTGCTCATGCTTCTGGTGGATTGCTTTTGTTTTTGAAATAAGACACATTTGCACCATGAGTGAAGTTGTCTACTGAGTTAGAGCTCCCAGCTGTGTCTTAAGGTGTTCCTGAAGGACACATAGTCCATCCATTCTTCATCGGTATTCATTACCCTACTTAGAGGTTGAATCTCTGCTTTGTTCTTTCCAGCTGAGATCCACCTTACCACAGATTTTCAAGAGTTTATGCAGCTCTGTCATATTGTAATATCAATGACTTTGAAAAATGTTTTAATTATTTGTAGTGTGGACCAATATAGACACTTTTAAAGTGTGGATGGTGTCAGAAAATGATTATCTTAAAAGTTGAAATTTGTGGTGAAATTACACAAAAAAACACAGCTGAATCTTTTGGGACATTATCTGAAGTGTATGGGGAACACTGCTCGTCATGTGTTTAAACGGCACAAAAGATTTTGTGAAGGCAGAGAGGATGTCTGAAACGATTAAAGTTCTGGCCACCCATGCGCATCGAAAACTTCTGAAAACATTAAACAAATTGAACAAACCGTTCAAAATGATCGACGACTCAGTATAAGAATGATAGCAGAAATGGTCTCCGGCGATAAAGAGACGGTTTGGCAAATTTTGCAAAACTTCTGACTCCTAATCAAAAGGAAGAACACAAGCAAATTTGTGCAGAGTGATTACATGCGATGAAACTTTGATCTTCAAATACATTCCTGAGACAAAACAGCACCTTCGTCACCAAGGATGAAGAAAGCACGACAAAGAAAGTCCAAATCCAAGGCCATGCTGACCATTATCTTTGGCATTAAGAGTATAATTTTGGAGTAGTGGGTTCCAGAAGGGTCAATGGTGAATCAACATGACTGCAAACAAGTTCTAGAAAAGCTGTGAGGAAAAGTCTGAAGAAAGAGACCACTGAGGACAAAATGGTTTCATTCTTCATCAAGACAACATACCAGCTCACACAGCACTCTTAGTAAAGTAGTTTCTGGCTCATAAACAAATCGCAGAGCTGGATCACCCTCCCAATTCACCTGATCTAGCACTGTGTGACGTTTTCCTTTATCCAAAGATCAAATCTGTGCTCAAAGGTTTTGAGTCTGTGTCAGAAGTTCAGAAAAGAATGACAGAGGTTCTGAGACAACATTCTGAAGAAGACCTACTGCACTGCTTTGATCAGCCGAAGACCTGAATGCAGCGGTGTGTTGATGCAGAGGGGAGTATAATGAAAGAGAAAGACATTGAAAAGTGTTTGTTAAATAAAACTGTTTTAAAGCATTAGTCTGTTTTTTCAATAGCCATACCTTGTATATGCAGCTTTGTGATATCTGAATCATTTTCAAGCATCTAAAAGACCTCTACTTCTTTGTTATATTTTTAGATTTAAGTAAATATTTATTGATCTATTATTTCAGTGCTTCTTCCTCCAATAGGACACCAGGTAGTCAGTTCCACTTCCACCCACTGTAGCGTCTATGTTTATATGGCTTTAACAGGACTAGATATGGAGTGTTAATAAGCATTTTGTAGAATTTTGGGCAGAAACAGAGCTCAGTGAAAGTTCAAGCAGGAAGACTGTTTCTACTCATTCATTACTCACTACTTGTTCATTCTTTCTCTCCTCCTGCTCTGGTGATCAGCTGATCATGGGCATTCACTCTGTTAAGTACTCGTTAATCAGATTCTACTATGACCTAGTTTGACTGATCATCACGAACCTGTCAGATTTAAAATCTGTCATTCTCTCTTTCACAGTCAGCCAGCCATTCAGTGTGGACGTTGCAATCCTCCTCCACCCCAGCCACCTCTATTCAGTTAATCAGCATCTTAACCAGGTCCTTACAGGTCTCCTGCTCATCTCATCCTGCATACCTCAGTCTCCTCCTCCAAGCCACCTCATTGGTTCCTGGACCAGCTTCTCAGAAGTCTACTCCTCATCTGATCCCACATCGCTCATCAACACCACCACTAGTGTCTAGATTAAAAAGGGAGGGTATCCTATTCCTGCTGTTTGCCTCGCTACCCCTTCAAAGTCCATGAAGTCATCGCACTGGAGTCTAATCAGCAAAGGCTTTACATGTTTCACTTTCATTAAATTGTAAAATAAATTAGTGTTACACTTGCATGAAGTCTCTCCTGATTGAACTAGTTGAATCTTTGTTTTCCTGGGAAATAAGTAAGTTGAATATGCATTTTCTCATAGCCTAGTAGACTATAATTAGCAAATGGGTAGCTAGTAGGGCTGGGTAATGAATCACAAATTAGATTAAATCACAATATATATGGACCGCTGCAATTTTAAAATCACAAAAGATGTAATGTTTCTTTGACCTGAAATTTGCACCAAAATAGCAGTTTAAAACCTTCTTTTTGTATCAGAGGTGTTATGCATTACATATCATGCAGTCATTCAAGTGCCATTTTTTAAGAATAGTCTACAACAAAAACCTACTTTCTTCATTTTTTGTAGGTTTTTCTTATTGAATATGAGAATGACATCAAAGTTGTCACTCCCTTCAATACAAGAATTCATGTCTGATTTGCAATACGAGCCGAAATCACCACAATTAGATATTTTTTCAAAATGATTTAGCCCTTTTTTATCTAATATTGTGTTGGTTATAATACAGAATGATTTATTTCCTGTGTTTGTTGGAAAATACATAAGATGAGGAACTTTAGAAATAATTGCATATCAAATCGCAATTGCAATATTAAGGAAAAAAAATTGCAATTATGTGTTCTCAAATCGTTCAGCTCTAGTAGCTCACATTTTTTCCTAGACAGCATCTGTTTTAAACACAATAATATAAAAAAAAGACTTGGCATCTTAATGTAGTACAAATAATGTGTTGCATATGCTAAATGCTCCTGTACTACTCACCTACATATTCAGCACTCAGACAAAGCATGCACACAGCCAACTATAAAAAGAGCAAAAACAAAGAACTGAATAACAAACGATGGTTGAAAAGAGTGACTGTGATAATCTATTGATATTACAGCAGAACAATGGTGGACACAGGCGTAGACAAGCTTGTGTACATACAGAATCAATGCACTTAAATAATTTACGTATGGTTGCCTCATAAAAGATGAATAAAACATCAGGGTAGACATGTCTTTGATTAGTGCGGTCACTACGACTGCAGGACTGGCACAGATGAACATTTGATGAAGATCAGATCATCCTCCTCTTTCCTCACTCTCTGCAGAAGAGCAGAGCAAAAGAAAGCCAGCGTCTCTTGGCCAGTAAACAGTACACTTTTACATTTCTTCTACCTCCTGACACATTGACACCTCTCTCACACCCCCACTATGAATTATATATCATCCGCGCAAACGGCGAGAGTCCAATTCTCACTTGAAATGTTGGGGCAAGTTGTCTTGGCGAGCGCCGAGCCCCTGACAGGACCGGCTCTTTTCCTTTGCAACTTCACAACGACAAAATGTTGAGCCCTATTTAAAGATGGAATAAAAGGGAGCACAGACAGAGAAAACAAAAGGGGAGTAAAATGAGATTTCTGTCAAAAAATTATCGAAACTGGGCAAAGATCAAAGACGATCACAGAATTTCCTCCAGCGCCAACCATTACGCCTAGGAACAAGAGGTACAACAAAAAATATGAGGCAAAAGAAAACAAATACAGAGGGAATATGGAAGAAGCCCCATGTGGCCTTATTATAAGGGCTACACCGCAGGTACTATATTCTTTAACAGCAGTGCTTTATAAATTCTGTCATCTTGTTAAGACTGTCAGGACCACTGACCCTCCCTTCCCCTCTAACGGGGCAACTGGCATTTTGAAGCTCATTCTTTTAACTGCAGCTGTCTGATTGCTTTGCTTGAGCACATAATCCAAACGGCTTGTCTCAGCTAATTGTTTGTGCTCCTTCCTCCAGCAGACACAAGGCCGAGGATGAGAGCGAGAGCTTCACTTATGATGGAGAGAGGCCAAAAGGGTGCCGGGATCCTATAGTGCTCATTATATCTCCCACTGTCTCTTTGTTGTGTTTCATATTCACTGGTTCTACGACCATGAAGCAAGCAGCGCTCCCACTTAGTCATCACGCCTGGGGGGTGGAAGAGCATGGGTCCCACTTTCACTGCTGTCACAACTGGCCTATGTTAATGTTGGTAATAAGGAATGAGGAGTATCATGCAGCTAAATGACCAGATACAAGCTGAAAGGCTGCATTTTGTGCTCCATTTAAACAGCTAACAACACTCATTTGGGAGTTTGAAACACCAGCACTGAGAAGTCGAAAGGCCTCCAACCTCAGCGCTTTGAAGAACTGTCTGCCATCTCTCTCTCAGAGCTTTTTCACTTTAGTGCCACAGAAGAAATCAACTGTTATCTTTGACTGTCCCGGCCCCGGCTTCTGAAGTACTGGAGGACAGAGCGAGACTGATTGTCAGAGGTCGAAAGGCTAGGTCAAAGCCGGCTCATTCGTCAGACAAAATGCTATTTTTGTTTCCTGTGTGGTTCAGGAGTGAAGCGCGGTGGGGGGAGAAAAAGCAGCCTGCTCTCTCATTACCAGCGCTATCTCAGGAGTCCCTGCCAACCCTCCTATTACGGTGCTTTTCTCTCTGAGGCTGATTTGAGCCTGACTCCTTGTTTTCCTCTTGATGCACAACAGTTACTCTTACAACAGTTCCCTATGAGTTATCTTATGTATCATTTGTATGTGCACAGTAGCAGTCCAGGCTAAAGTCAAACTTTATTTTACAGTGTTAACAAATATTTCAGGATAATGTGATAATGTGTATTATCTTCCTTTTGTTTATAAAAAATATATATATTTTCTAGATCAGGGGTGTCAAACTCAAGGCCCGGGGGCCAAATCCGGCCCATGGAACAGTTAAATCTGGCCCGCATGATTATATCATAATTCTATTTTAATTGGCCCATCATTATGAGGTCTGCAGAAATACAAAAATGTACACTTATCCTTGATAATTTAAGATATCCTTGTTAAGCCGTACAATCTGAAAAATAAGGAATAAAAATAAGGAAAAAAGTCAGGAATATAGGAAAAGAAATTGATTTGTGTAATAATTATACATTTCAATTTTGCATCTCACAGTTAGGGCTCAAACTTAGGATTGTGACTTTTTATTTCATATTTTGAGCATTTCATTTCATAATTTTGACTTCTCATATAATATTTTGAACTTTTACATTCATAGTTTCAACTTTTAAATCATATGTTGACCTTTTTAACTAATTAGTTTTTATTTCATCTCATAATTTCAACTCCTAACTTTGACTTTATAATCCCAGTTTGACTTTTTAGACTCTCAGTTTAAAAATTTGAATCATATTTTGACTTTTAAACTCATGACTGTGACTTTCTTTCTAATATATTTGCCTTTTAAAAACATTATTTTTTTATTTCAATTTCATGTTTTGACTTTTTTGGACTAATAAATATTCCTTTCTCAGATTTTGAGCCTTTAAACTTATCTTTTTTTATTCTTTTAATTTCAAAATCATTTCATATTTTATTACTGGTGAAATGAGGTTGAGAGTTTATGGTTAAAAATTTGACCCTGTTAGGCCCTCAGGTTAAACTTGAATACAGAATCCAGCCCCTGCTATGATTGGGTTTGACACCCTGATCTAGACATATTTCTTGATAGATATATCCAAGCCAGTTTGTTTTAATATGGTTTTCAATTTGCACACTTGCAAATTACACTTGTTCAGTGTCGATTTGGGCAGCTATTTTAAATTCTGTCTGAAGTTTTAGATTTAAAGGCCTTTTACTTTAAGTCACATTTTAGTCATTTTTGACCCATACAGGTTTAGTCAAGTCGTAGTCAATAACATCTAAAAAATATTTTAGTGCAGTTCTAGTCAATAAAAAGTCCTCATCACTGGTTTTGATAAAAACATTTGCTCCCTGACCTAAATTAATCAGCCAGCTAGTAAAATGAATATGAATGTAAAGCATCATACTATATCATGGCTTTTGAATGCCTGACAGTCCAGCAACTGTCTCATTCAGTCTCCTTGAAGAAACAAAATTTACTTTTTTGCTAAGTTTTATGATTACAGATCTATTTGCAACTAGTCTCAGTCTCATCCTTCTCATTGTCATATTTTAGTCGCCTCTTTTGTTTTTAATAAATTCTATTTTTATTTTCACCATGTGTACATCAGCCAGAATATAACAGAACCAAACATACAGGAGAACACTACCAAACTCCAGCCCAAAATCCCATCCACATATTCCAAACCTCCTCTGAAATAACCATAATTGTTTAACAACAAATCAAAATAAATGAATAAATGAGAAATAAACCCACAAAAGAAGTTCAAACACAAAATAAGAAACAAGAGATTAAATTTAAATTCATACAACACACTTTTGCATACAGCGACAGACTCATGGAAGAAAAAAAGATAACAGGATAAATTTTAGATTATAGACCTTACTTTCTCTACAGATCATCTGTTTTCATTTCAGTATGTCCATTAAGATCATCTTGGGAAATTTTCCAGGCATGTTTCAGAAGTTATTAATGACTGCATAATGAAATCTTAAGTATTTTCCTATGCTAATCTCACACAAAACACAGACACACATACCCCCCGAAATACAATAAATGGAATAATAAACTAAAGAGAAAAAAAATCTTAAAGCATTTTATATCCTTTTTTGGTGTTGATTATGGTCAAAACATAAATAACAAAAGGTTGTTTACTAAAACACACTGGATGAAATGAAAAAAGGGAACATAAATAGTTAAAAAATAAGTTAGCCTATTAAGAAGTTGCTTAATTTATTTTTGCTTTCACATTGTACAAGGAATTTTACAGAATTAGCTAAAAGGGGGGAGCCCCCACCAAAGGCTAATCAGCACTATCAATAAGGTTCTCACATTATCAGAATTTTAGATTTACTGTACCAGTAGATATCAAAGAATACTAATACAATTTCATACCAGCGCAACAAAAATTGTAGTCCCTGGGAAACCCAATATTGTACTTTTTCTTGATTATAATTATTAAAACTTACAGGTAAACTCCTGAACACTGTCTAAATTGCACCTAAGCATTCACAAACTGAAACAATGTCAATGTTTTTGTGGAACTCTACAGTATACAGGAGTTTAACTGCGATTTTTTGATGAAGTCATCCCTCTGCTTCACATCTGTCTGTAACAGACTATGTCTTCAAAGTTGCAGTGCTTTTCCATTCTACTGATCATTCAAAAAACAGATATTGTATTTTTCTTTAAACTTTTTCTTGAAATTTCTTTTCACTTTATTGATAGAGGAGCAACAATGGACAGTCAGAAAACAGGGGTGAGAGAGGGAGCTACAAGTTGGACTTGAACCTGGACCGCATGCAAACATGAGGCACAGCCTAACAGCTAGACTGCAAGATGGTTAGGTTCAAGATAGTTATGTTTGAAATTAGTGGTTTCAAAAAAAAAAAAAGGATTCCAGATTTGAATAAAATGCCACTGTTACGCCCACAAAGGTTTGCACTTGAATTGGTTGATGATGTACAATTATGTCAGCTATTCTGTAATAAACATGGGAATTAGCCTTCTAAGTACCTTTCCACAATCAGTAGCATGCATGATCATCATATGAGAAGTCTATTTCATACCTGTTAAAACTTTAAGTATTTTCCAACATTAAGGTAACTGCTACAGGTTTTCAATAAAACCCACATGGGAATTTCTAACAGAACATCTACTGCAGAAAGCATTGCTTGGTTGACTTAGATACTATAGTCACATTCTTCGTTTGTTTGCATACAGAGCATAGCTGAGAGAACAGAGTTAGGCACAAGAATTGGTTAACAAAATACGTTACATCCCTTGATAAAGTTTTAGAGATATGATATGCAACACTTTGTTGTCTAAAAGAGAGGGAAGTCAAACTCCCTCTGGGTTTGTTGTTCTCAGCTGTTTTCACACTGATGGTTAGGATAGGATGATTCTCTCCTCTGCTTGTTTATGTGTCTATGAGAGACTTACAGATGCTTTATAAATGTTTTTTTCTTACTTGAAGCTTCAACCTTTTCAACTGCAAGCCCTGTCATCACACAGGGGAGGAGAGATAAGCCCACCCACTTACAACTGAGGGAGAACAAAATATGTTTCAAATGGCACTTCCTTTTGAAGGAAGGATACTTGTGTCACTGTTAAGCCTTGTGTAATTTTTTAAAACAACAAGGAGGAGGGTGAAGCCATTCTGCACTTGAGTCACTACTGGAAGTAGAGACAGAAGTGTAGTGAGAGGAACAAGCTGATGATGTGTAACATCATAGCTGGCGAGGCTGAACGGTACCAAGTGTTCATGACAGTATGTGTTTATGTGAAGCTTTCACTTTACTGTGGATCAGTAGTAAATGTTTGATCAGCCAGACCTACAGTCACATGCCCAATTTGTTCCCATGTTGCATGAATGATGTGCAGATGTGGATGCATATGAATTGGATTAGCTAATAATGAGGGGCACTCTATATGGTGACCTTTACCATCAGTGTATGAATGTGGAGTGAATTGAGTGAATGGCTAATTTTGTGCAATGCAAATGTGCTTTGAGTGGTCAGACGGGCAGAAATATACTATACAAGCTTAAGGGCCAATCCCATTTCTATCCCTTAACCCTTCCCCTTAGTCTACCCCTTCCCTTTGCCCAGAGGGGTAAGGAGTAGGGGTGAAAACCTTCCTTCAAGAAACGAGACGCCACTCTCTACTGTTCATCATCACACATTGCCGATAAACAGTGCGTCATCAGAGGTGATAATAAAGCACCGACCATCTTGTTCATACTGTGGATCTCAGTTTTGATCGTCTCTATATATTTATACAGTTAATAGTGTTTACATATGTACATACAATAAACTCCCAACCCTAGTAGCTAAAGATTGAATATTTAGGACCACACAACTGTTGTATTTTCTATAACCATTTATAAATGCTGAAAATATATAAATTTACACGCCTCTTTCATTGTCCATTGTGCCATTTTGCAAGTCATCATTCCTCTTGGTTTCAAGTGTTGTCCTGAAAACTCTTCGTTTCAAGGGCTATGTAGCCCTTAGCCCTTAGCCCTAGCCCTCAATTCTATAGAGAATTGGGACACCCTGACATGAACACGAACCAAGGGGAAGGACTAGAAATGGGATTGACCCTACGTCTGTTAACTAGAGCCTGATCAATATGGGATTTTCTGGGCTAATGCCGATACCGATACCGGGGACTAAAAAAAAGCTGATATCCGATGTATCAGTCGATATCCGACATATTGGCCGATAACCGATATGTCGGCTGATATATGGAATAAGAACATTGATATACACAGGATATATACTAATTTAAAAGTTGCATTTATCTTTGTTGATTTCACAAAGATGCAACTTGGACAACGTTAAAATGCTGTAAAATAGTCTTTTATTGCATAATGGCGGGCATGTGAATTAACAGTTGCATTTATCTTTATTTCACAAAGATGCAACTTAAACCACTGAAAACGCTGTAGTGTATATGCCAAGCCTGTGTGTGGTGCTGTATTGCTACCACAGTAATGCACTAAAAGAGAAGAAGAAGCTCACAGAAAACTGACACAAACTTTCTTTCCGTTGCCCTACTGGTTGTTCTCCACGTTGGATTTAAGAACATATGGTGTATGCATTTTGCGGTGGTGGTAAAAGAGCCTCACATTTTGCTGTAAAAGCCTCAACAAGCTCAGTAGCTTCTGCAGCACGAACACAACCCTGTAGTCCACCATGCTTGTTTTGGTCGGACCCGCGCAGGCGTCTTCAGAGAACTACACTGATGCGGATAGCTGTCCACACGGAGAAGAAACAGTAGTCGCTTACGGATTTATGCACTCTGGGACCCGTTTTCAAAAAGTATCATTTACAGACACCCAAAATGCCGTTTCCGTGTGGATGAAACAATACGACAAAAAACCTTTGTCTCTGTGTGGACGGGCCTGAGTAGGGGAGAGAGAGCTGCTTGTGTGTGAGGGGGAGGGACCAGGCACTTGGGCTGAGTTCAGCAGAGACACACACACAGGAGAGAAAAAATCCTGCGCAGCAAAAAGTTAATATATTGGCTACATATTGGCCGATGTTGATTAATCTATGATACGCTATAATCGGCCCGATTAATCGGCCCACTGATCAATCGGTCGGGCTCTACTGTTAACCATTAAGTCTACAAGTCATGTCCCTTGAGCTCCCTCTTCGTGTTCCTCTATGCTGTAATGCAATGTGACGTGACATACTGGGACACCAACGTAAGAAATGCAACACAGACATTGTAGATTTATAATGGTGGTGTAGTAGAACTGAAATCAAAAGAAGCTTATGAGAACGGTGCTAAATTACCACATGAATTGAATTAAAAAAAAAAAAAACACATTAAAACTTAAAAAACTAACTTTACATAATCATAAAAAAGTTCACAATCCAAATTCAGAATAAAACTTTTGACATGGAACAACAGATATGGCTACCACTGGAACCTTTGAAAGTTTTGCCTCTAAAATCATTACAAAAGACTTTCAGTTTGATTTAATGATTCTATTTTTTCATCACTTCATTTCACTGTATAATGCCTAAATATAAACTCATATTAAACTAACTGCCTCTGTAACTATACGCTTTCTCAGAACTACAAAAACATCTATTGAAGCATTTGGGCTCTCATGAAAGGATATGTGACTTGGTGCTCATCATATTATAAGCCTTAGAAAAGGCCCAGTCAAGGCCAATATGAAGAATGACAGCAGTGTAACTTTTAATCACATCTGCACAAAAGGACTCAGGCTTACTTTTACTGTATTTGTGTCTTTCACACAGCATTAAATAAGGTCAAACGAAGGGCAATATCTCATCCAATGTTGGGGAAATTAGAGTTTTCTGGGCATTAAAAGAAAAAATTTAATTCATAATTCTTAAGAACGCTTTGGGTTGTAAAGAATACATGAATTTGAATGAGCTTTTGTATAAATAATTCCATTAAATACATGTGTTGAAAGTGTGCTTACTTACAGAGATGGCTATTGCTACTGAAGTAGTTCTCAGCTGAAATAAGTGCATCACCTCTTCAACTCGGTCTGACACATTATCAGAGGAGCAGATAAATGCCTGGCAAGCTGCTTTTGTATGTGTCTTTAGCATCACTTAGAGCGCTGTAATTTAAGAGCTAATCAGAGACGTCAGAGGAGCCTGTCAGGAGTTAATAAAAACATCCAAAGTGACCCACCTTGTATTCTTTAGGAACTGCTCTCATCTAAACACAGCTGCCATTCTCTAACAAGAGAGGTGAGAGGGGACAAACAAGCTCCCCATTACTGCTCTGCCTCACGTTCCACTATGGGAGTCCATAAACCGCTGTCTCAATTGCCTTTTCAGTGAGTCACACTGATAATTACTCCACTGGAGGTAAGGAGATTTAGACTCTATGAGATGTGGTAATTACAAAGGTGGTCAAAGGAAGGTCATTTTTACTCTGTGGATTAAATCAGAGCACTTGTACTTGGATGGAGTGGATAAAATTCACTTTTTTCTGCACCTCGCTGTTAACTTCTATCACCTTTGGTCACATTGAAAACACAACAGAGATCATTTTCATTAATGATGAGTCTGTCAGTCAGGATTTTCCTTGAAAAGTTATCCTCAAAACTCTCCTAAAAGCCTGAACCGAAAAAAGCTTTTCAAAAAGAAGAGGGGAAGATAATGTTTGCTTTTGGTATTTTTTTTTCATGAACCAAAATTATATATATAACATAAAAGACATACATTTTATGTATTCAGTTCAACTGAAAGACAACTTTCAGAACGAAGTGGCTTCTATTGACATACCAGTAGTCAATGTCAGCTCTCTTTGCAAGTAGCTCATCTCAAACTCCTCTTGAGACTGTGCTGAAGTTTTTGTAGGTAATTTTTTATACAAGCCTTCTTTCAGCTAGTAGCAGAGCTTGTTCTATGGTTTCAATTCAATTCAACTATCAAAACTAAATGCACACAAGTGTAAAATTAGTGTTTTAAACATTTCTTTCCCTGTTCATACTGAGCCGTTAGAGCTGACTGTTTAATAAGCTGTTTTTCTCTCCAATGAGAGCATGATTTCACTCCGTTTAAGTGTGCATGGGAACGTTATCATGCCAAAAAATTGAGATTTCTAAAAGGTTTGGCATTATAAATTAAAATTATGCTGTTAAATTAAATTGTCAGTGGCCTAAGACTAAGAATGTGTCATAACTCCACGCTGACATACTTGTAAATTCCAAATTAATATACAGTATGTGCTAATAAATCTGACTGTGATCAGTGGTTCATTAATCTCTTCATCTGTATACTGAGGCCTCAATTTTCAGCATGTGAAGTGCTCTTATTTTTGTTCGAAAAGTTTTAATCCAAGCTGTAGGAACGCCCTGATCAGGTTTCTTGCAGTCAAACACTAATCACCCATCAGTGAGATCGGCCAATCATCGATACAACACTGGTCATGCTTGTGCTTTGATATATCAGCTGGTTTATGGTTTGTTAGTCTATTTAGCTTTGTAGTGCACTAAAGCCTCCTACAGGTGGAAGAGCAGCTTGATAAAAGGAGCACAAAGTTATCCTTATCTACTCCACAAAATGCTTTTACTTCCGTTGTTCAACATCTTAGAACAAAAACCTTCAAATGAGCAATGCATCAAGCATCCTACAGTAAGGAAAACTGGAATGTACAATTTGATGATTCATTTATTTCATGTGTTCATTTATGGAAAATAATAAACACAATTATTAAGACTGAAAAATAATAAATACAGTGCAAGCAGTCTGATAAATAAAAAACAAAAAGACTCAAGATATTAACTCACTTGCAGTATGAAACTGATCAAGTTATGATACATTTAAACAACTGAACTAATTTCCAATACTTCCTTTTCTTAAAGTTACACCATGTGGATTCACCTTCACCTCGTGGTCATTTTAGCATCTGGACCTCAAACACATCATAAGCTACACTACCACTCAAAAGTTTGTGATCACTGGCAAATTTCTTTATTTTCCAAAGAATAACAATTTCATGCAGTTCACAAACAGTTATCAGCAACTGTCAGTCCTCTTCATCAGTCTCCTGCTAATCCAAGTTAATCACGCTGCACAGCTAAAAACAATTTCACTAACTAGAAAAGCACTCGGAGAGCACAGACCTCCTCCATTAGCCCTATCTCCCAATAGTAAAGGATCCTTTAAAAAATCCCTGGATCCAGACAGTGATCCGGATCACTCCCAAAATCTAATCAATCTTCCTTATGCCATTTCTGACATTTCCTGAAAACTTCATGAAAATCCATCCATAACTTTTTGAGTTATGTTGCTAACAAACTAACAAACAAACTAACTAACAAACCCTGCCGATCACATAACCTCCTTGGCGGAGGTAATAAGGGAGCAAAAAGATTGGACACTGGAACACCGAAAGAAGTTGTTGTGTACGAATGAGTCCAAGTTTGAGGTCTTTGGATCAAACAGAAGAACATTTGTGAGATGCAGAACAAATGAGAAGATGCAAGAACAGAGTTTAAAACCATGAGTCAGGAGACGTGGAGGCAGCGTGATGGTCTGGGGTGCTTCGGAGGTGGTAGAATAGGAGATTTGAAACGAGTGGAAGGGACTTTGGGATAATGACCCAAAACACACCTCCAAAATGTCTACGAAATATTTAAAGAATAAGTCAGCCAGAATTCTGACTGTAATGGAGTGGCCGACAAAGTCTTCAGATCTGAACCCTATTGAGCTGTTGTGGAAGCAGCTTAACTGTATGGTATGAAGGAAGACTCCATCAAGCCAATCCATCTTGTAGGAGATGCTCCAGGAAGCATGGGGGGAAATCTCATAAGATTACCTTGAAAAATCGACAGCTAGAATACCTCAGGTCTGCACGTTTGTAACTGCTGCAAAGGTGTTTTTTTTTTTTTTTAATGAAGGCAAAGTTTAAAGAATATTTTTCATTAAAATCATTATTTCTAACTCCAACAATGTCAGCGTGTCCAGTTCATTTGCTGTATTTCCTGTTCAGACTAATTTCATGAGTGTTTCAATGGAAGACAAGAAAAATTCCAAGGGATCCCAAACTTTTGAGCAGTGTTGTATGTTCTGGCACTTAACATGCTAACAGCTAATGCAAGTCAGCTAACAGGCTGTAATCTGCTGGTTTCAACGTTGAAGGAAATTTTTTAACCAGAGGGAGTCACAACAAAGTTTGGGGAATTTTAACACAACACACAACGGTCAGAGCAGCAACAGCAGTTAAAGTTGGGATGCCAGAGAATTAACCAGGTGATCAGATCAGGGAATCCAGGATTATGATAATTCCAATAATGTATTTTCAATCAAAACTGGCTGATAATGAAAAGATTCCAATCAATCTGGGTACCATTTTTACAAAACTGGTTTGACCAATTAAATATCAACAATCTTTACAGGAAACTGACTGTATGGGAGGAAAGTTGGCCACACTTGTAACGAGGGCTGAATGATTTGCAAAAATAATCTAATTGCAATTTTTTCCCCCCAATATCATGACTGCGATTTAATATGCGATTATTATGAGGTTCCTCATCTTATGTATTTTTCAAGAAATTACAGCAAAAAATCATTCTATATTCTAACCTACAATCAGCCAGGAACACTTTTATCACCATTTTATGCAAAATGGAGCTACAGTTTCACTTAGCAGAGATGGTGCTGCTGAAAGGATGCTCCCTAAATTAGTCAAGCAGCTACATCGCTAGCTATATATTGAAAGTAATTAAATGATTTTAGAAGCAATTAATCCATAGATGCATGAATATGAACATGAGGGTACAGCTATATGCTATGAAGGAGGTAGCTGGGGTGGGGGAGGTGAAGCTTTGCCAGCAGCTGCAGCATGTTGCATTGATGCATCCCTGATGCAAGCAGGGATTAGTGTGCAGTGCATCATTTTTGAAAGGTCCACTGTGTTGAGAGAAAGAGCTGTGATTGGCTATGGAAGTTAGGAGGCAAAAATTGGTATCCGCTAGCCATCAGGTGATTGTGGCTGAGGGTATGACTTCTGTTTTAAGTTTTATCAATATTAAATCAAATGAACTGGGGCAGAACAATTAAAAATATCTAATTGCAATTATTTTTGCTCAAGAAAGGAGGATTTGTGTAAGCCATTCTAAAAGAAAAACAATTGAATGTTGGCATGACGTGCATAAAATCTCTGCTACTGCAAAACATGAATGTATTAAACTGATAATTTGACACATTTCATGTTCAAGACATATTTCAACTTTTGCAATTTGTAAACTGCAGCAGGTCATATTACAATTTAATCTCATTCGCGATTTTGCCCAGACCTACTTGTAACATGATGGATTCTGAGTGGCATTCTAATAATGATTTATTCATCTCTGTAAACAGGTATCTGCATGATAGAGAAGCTTACAATCAATTTTTAGGTCAAACATCTCAACTTCAGCTAAATTCTGTGTCATGCAAGCCAATGAGCGTTTGAATTCTCTCACTTCTTGCTTCAAAAATGATTCATTCGACCTCCTTTCAACAGAAACACTTTGAAAGTAGCCTTCTTCTCCTCTAACTTAAATGCTTTGCATTTATTCTGACAGATGAAAAAACTGCATTAGCACTGAAGATGGTAACTCTGCATGGAAAAAGAACTTGCCATAAAGTCATTAAATGCAAACCAATGACTTCCCCAGAGTTTCTGAGAGATCTGAATCTGTTTCTCAGAGGAACATATATCAACTACCAAATCATAAACAATGATTGCTGACAGGTTCTGTGATTGCTGATGCATTGACATTGGAGAATTTCTTCTTATGGTTTGTCCAGGTAAAGCTAAGTAAAACTATTGATACATCCTTTGGTAATTCAATAAATCAAACATCCTCATAATTTTTCAAGAGAAGTAAAACTTAATCAGTGAGACTTTTTATGCCATCAAATATGTATATAGTGGAGTAAAAACAATCTATTTAACCTTGAAATAAACTGTAAAAGGAATGTTAAGTGTGTGGCCAAGTACTTTAACATTTAAGGTATTTTAATTTTTACTTTCTTTTAAAAGGACATTCCACTACTGATCATCTTCATAGCACTGGCTTCATGAAACTAATTCCAATGAATATTCCAATATTTCAACTGAATAACCCTTTTTTTCAAACCAAATGTGAAGTTTTTATCATAAAGTGAAGCAGGAATTAAAGCTAGAAAACAGAAGGACGACAGCTCTTCTTAGCACTTCTGAACACACGTTTGGTGTCACATTCCTCTAACCAGAGAATACGTTCAATTTAGAGTCATGTAAAGGGAATGGAAAATAGATTCCTGCCTTTGTAATGTCTGGAGTAAACATGCAGAAAATGAAATGTTAAAGGAACTAGTGAGCTACTGAATAAAAACATTACTCAGAGCCACAGCAGGCAATATCACTGTTTTAGTCCTGCAGCAGGAGGAACTCAGCCACTACAGAAAATATAAAAAAATAAAAGCAGTTAAGATTTGAGCGGAGTCGCGGAGCCACAGGATTTGAGAGAGTAAACCACACGGCTTGTAGGGATCCAGAGATAATGCTTTCACTTTGTGATGCAAGGCAATATCAAGCTGTGTTGTACAATTCTCACTCTGGGGGAAGCATTTCAAAGAATCAAATCCTCTCCATGGAGATGTTACACATACAAGAAATCCCTCTGTGCTCGATAATACTGCCCTTTTGTGTGTTGCTAACGCTAGTTTATTGATTTCCAAAGTGTGGTCCAGGGACCTCTTGGGGCCCTTAGGAGAAATTCAGGGAGTCAGAGCAAAGAAAGATTTCCTTCCTTAGGAAAATACGTTTCTTGTAAACCAACATCTGCTGCAATTTTATGAGCTAATGAGATTAAAGAGTGCACATTTTTATCTCCAACCAAAGACTGTATTGTCATCATTTCTCAATTTACTTTCACTCTCTTCTTCTGAAGGTTCGTTGATCAGGTAAATTAGATGGTTGGTGTCAGAGCTGGAGAGGAAACAGCAAATATTGGACCTTGGAGACAAAAGTCTGTTGTTACTTTCTCTTTTTGTTAGGGCTAAAACAAAATGTCTAATTAATGATGTAAAAACTAAAAAGTTATTTAAAACTTAGTGGAGGAAACATCTACTACCAGAAAACTTAACACAAAATAAGTAAGTTTGTTTTAATGGATTGCTTTAAGGTGTCCAATTATCAAGAAGTCTTCTAAAAGAAAGATTTTAATTTGTAGCATCATGTTGTAAAACCCTGATCAGTCCAAAATAAATGCGTTCATGTCTGCCTTTGTCTTATGAAACAGATTTTTAGGCCTTGCCAATACCACCAATTATCAAAATAATGGAAATGGTAGCACTTAAAAAACTTGGCATTAAAAAGCCCTGAAGCTTGGAACATTCTGCCAGCCTTAGTAGAGGAATAGAATTGGACCAAGTTTGATAATTGGAAATAATTCAAACTACCTTGCAATTACATGAATGATTAGCCTCCAATATGAAGAAGTGTTGCACTATTATACAGTTCTTTTCTATTCCCTTAGCTCTGAGGCTTTTAAAGATCATCCTCTGCTTGCTAGGGCTGGGATTACTTAAGGTCAGTAATTAGTGCATTACATTTTTTTTTTCACAATATTGCATGCTTTTTTAGACCTTCAGAACACTTTGGTTAAGGCATTGCAGCATGTCCCTACAGCCACAGTGATATAAAATAAGTTCACCACTGCTCCTTAATGTCTCAGTCAGCTCAGTGGACAAGTCAAGTGCTCTGGACCTTGTGAGATCAAACATTTACCATTCTCATCAGGGCTGGGCAAATAATTGAAAATCAGATAAAATCGCAATATGGCCTGCTGCAATTTTCAAATTGCAAAAGGTGCAATATTTCTTTAACCTGAAATGTATGTAAAAATACCAGTTTAAAACGTTTTTGCAGTAGCAGAGATGTTATGCATTACATAATTATGCAATCATTCAAGTGCCTGTTTTTAGACTAGTCTACAAAAATCCTACTTTCTTAATTTTTATACTTTTTATCAAATATGAAAATGAAAAAAAAATCGCAATTCGATTATTTTGCCAAATCATTCAGCCCTAATTCAAATATTTCCTTTATATTCTATAACAAGTTCTTTTTTCCATGGTTATGCTCATGTCGTGATTTTAAATCTACCAAAAGTTCTTTATTTTCTATCATTATTATAGCAGTCAATTAACCTTTCCCTTAATTTTATTCTCAGTTCAGTTGAGAAAACTCACCAAAAGCACAAAGGACAAGTCGAAAGTCTTTTTGTTCTATCAGTCATTTCCTTTTGTAACTGTTTCTTATGCCATATTCACACAGGACGACTATTACCTAAGGGCCTTTGGGAAGTCTATGTTTTAAATCCTGCATAAATCATGTTCAAAATGTGTGGAGTAACAATTCCCTACCATATTTCAGCGCACACAGACGGCCAAAAGTAAATCTACTCCAGTGTGAGTTGGCATCGCCGTAATTTAGGGTGGGGTTATGAAGATTTTTTTAGTCTGTGTGGCTTTTTCTGGGCCATTTTCTGATCAGATAAATACAAAGGAAGCAAAGGAGATTGTTAAAGTTTTGACACAAATAGGTTATAGTGTGTCTCTTTCAGTAAATTTCAACTTTTGTGTAAAAGTGGCTTTATTTTACTTAACTTCTTAAGATTTGAAATGTGTCACTCAACATTCAGTGGTTAGGGTGCAACAGCTGATCTGTGCAAGGAGGGTTGTTGTGGATGTGTAATGATTCTAAATGCATAGAGTGCAGAAAAACATCAACCGCATAAAAACTGTTAAACAGGAGAGGTTCAAATTCCACATTAGACGTCTCCCTTTCTCAAACATTAATGGGAGGGATGCTCAACTTTCTCTCACTTCTTAAGTCTGATCAGCTGCAGATATGCACATGCATTCATTGCTGCACCCATGCAGCACTCTTATGTTTCCTTTCAGAATGAACTTAATAGGTAGCAGAGGGGGAAATGTGTCTCAAGTGCAGTGTTAGAAGTACTGCACACTCAAAGAAGATGATTTAGTTTAAGTACTGCAAACTCAAATTAACATCTGAATCCCAGTTTTGAACGCAGAAAATAATTCTAAACTAGTATAGCACACGTAAAGGGGCAATTTGGGATATTGGGATCTAACAGTCAATTGTAGGATGTGGTGCTCATTTCTCCGGTGATAATGTGGCCACCAACCTTAAAAAATAAATAAATAAATAAATAAATAAATAAGTCAATAAATAAATAATACAAAAATTAAAATAAAAACGTGTATCTGTTATTTCTTTCCTTCTGTGGTATCTCAGAAACGTGCACAATGCCAAATCCAAGATGGCAGCATCCATGGAGGGGACCCTCCCTATGTAAAAAAAAAAAAAAAAAAAGGCTTAGTCTTGGTAAACAAAATAATGATAATAATCACTTTTTTGTGTGTGTTTAGGTGATTAAACACTAATGTAGCATGTTTAAAAAGTATGTTTCATTTTTACAAAGCTTGTTCATTTTAATGCTACTAGCAGTTAAAAGTGACCCAAATCTGAGGGTTTCTTTTGCTGATATGTCACTCATTTCTGATTTTTCTCTGACAGAGTAAACAGCACAAGTCACATTGAATCTGATCTCTTCAGATCAGATTCAATGTGACTTGGATATGTGGATCTTTTGGAATTCAATTGCAGTGTAAACTGCCAAACAATCAAACAAAGATCTGAGAAATGATTAAATTGAACATTAAGGCCTGCAGTGTGAACGTAGCCAAAGTGGCCTGATCCTGATCCGTTTCGACACTGCAGGCCTTAATGCTCAACTCTGACCTTTTGCTCAGATCTGATATCCTTGCTTGGCTGTTCACATTGTGGTCGAATTCCAACAATCAGATATGAATCTGATTTAGTACCACATATGAAAGTGGCCTGAATCTGATCTTAAAATGTCAGATTCAATGTGACTTGTGCTGTTCATACTGTCAGAAAAAATCTGATATGAGTCACATGTGAGCAAAAAACTCAGATTTGGGTCACTTTTATCTCCATTCTGAATGGAGCGTTACGGCTTCCATGTGTCTCGGCATGCTTTATGTCAGTCTTCCACACTGATGTTGGATTGAGCCATTATCACAAAAATTCAAGCAGCTCAGCTTTGTTTAATGGCTTGTGAACTGATCAGCACCACATTAAGTGGAATGACGAACATGTGTCTTGAAATCCAGTGAAAAATGTCTTCCATGAATGAAGAGATGCTAATATGAGAAAAATGTTGAGTGGTGTTTTATTTTTCTGGCTTTTGACTATAACCCGTGACCAAACCAACTAGCTCTCATGTCCATGAGATATCCCCATAAATGTGCACACAGGAGTTTCACTCTAGTGTAAATACTACCTGAACAGGACCCTGTAGTCTAGGTCCCGGCTAGGGGTCTCTTGCTTTTGTCCTTCAGAGTCCACAAGGTGCTTAAACCCACGCCCTCTTGTTAAAAAAAAAAAAAAAAAGAAAAGCAGAGGCCGTCTGCCTGGCAGGACAGACTAGGTTATTACAGCGTGTTCATGGTCCCATCATGTGTCGTCAGACCAAAGCGGAGGCCGCGAGTAAAAGCCTCATGCAAAATTTATGTTCATGCGGCTGTTTCAGTGGGTGGAAAAATCAATATTGCGGGGCCTGATGCACGGAGATGACTGAGTGCTCTCTGACTGACAGTAAAAGCAGAGAGAGATTGAAGGGCTGCATTTACTGCTCTAGAAATGGAGTGGAGTAGAGTTGCTCTAATAGTCTAGTTCACCTTAAATTTGAATTTAATTGCGGATTATTTTGGTAACAACTTGGATATTGAAGGCTTGAAGGAATCATTGGAGAAAAGGAGAACAAATCAAGAATAAGCATTGCATTGTGGTTTCTGAGCAGCTAAAGTAGTGTATATTATGGGATTATTAAGCCTTCCCTTCCTTTCCAACTTACGCAGATATCAAATGATTGTAGAATAATCAAAAGACAATGTGGGTATGAGGAGGACATCATAGGGCTTTTGTTCTGCGCTGCTTCGCTTACATATGCTTTTGATAGCGCGCCACATACCCACAGTGCATTTGGAGAGGAATGCGAGAAGAGAAACGAAAGAAAGTGAGAGAAAGAAATTCAGTGGGATGAAATAAGCCCAAACAATGGGATTTGCTTTCCATTCTTCTGCCTCCATCTTCTGTCTTTAATTATTCCCTTTGGTTGTCTGAGGGAGCGTGTAAGCACTTTCACACAGCACAACATGCCCAGCAGCACAACACTGTCTGCCTTAGTGATGTGGAGACTTCTGAGTGACACTGAGCCTCTTGTGATTATTAATGCTCTTTAATACAACACAGAGCAGCCACTATGATTGAGGGAAAAAACAGATTTCAAAATGCATGCATTCGAAAATGTGCAATGTGAATGGAATTATGTACAACACTGCACTTGAGACACATTTTCCCCCTCTGCTACATAAACAACATGTACACCATGAGATGCAGGCTAATGTTTTGTAGATGCAACACAGAAAATGTGTATTTGATAATAATACAGAGTGTGCTCTATTTCGTACACAGTGTTAAATGGAACCTCAGCTGATCCTGGTGGGATCCTTTGTGCCGGTTTAGTAGTTTCTTCCTGAATCGCATATGAGATATTTGAGAGCCCAGAACGATGTATGATGAATGAAGTAGCATGCTACTTATACGCTTATCGTGCTCACTGACTAGCAACAGGTTCAGCAAAGGGCAGCAGCAGTAAATGAAATTCCGCACCGGGACAATATATCATCAAAAGAAATGTATGCACCCGAAACTTACAAGCCTTCTCCACATGCGGACAAGGTGCCTGACGCGGCTGGGGGAGGGGGTGAAGATGGGGATGGTGTGCAGAAAAAAGTAGGAGAATAAGGGGGGGTGGTGTTTTTTTTTTGCAGGATGGGTGAGAAGCATGCAAGGGGGAAGCAGCAGATTTTGTTGAATCAGTTCTATTTTCATACTGGCTGATCTGTGTCTTTTAACCATTTCACTGCAGCTGGAAAATGAAAAGTACCAGGGCTAATTTCACAGTGAGAGCTCACTGAACAAAACCCCCCACGGTCTGTGGAAAAAAGTGCTAAGTCTACTTTGTCATCGTGAATTACGGCGGTGTAATTCAGGAAACGGGCTCCTGTGTATGAGGGAGAAAAGTAGAAAATACATCCAGAAGGAAAGAAAGAAAAGCGTTTTTCTCCCCCTGCTCTACAGCCTAAGATGTTCTTAGTGAGGTTTACTTGTGATCTGTAAGTAACAGATATCTCTCTCCAAACACGCCGTGCTGTTCTGATGCCACAGGATCCATCTGTGATGTGTCTGCAGTTAGTCCAGAAATAGCACCCACGGGACCTACACGCTCCTCTGGCCTCCTACGGGGCCTTTTAAGCTGCACTGATACTGATAAAAGCCCCCACAAATCTGGCCCCAAGATACCTCAGCCATTAATTAAGGTAATTAGGCCCTGGTCAGCAATTAGTAACCACAGATAGCTTTTAGCAGCGGCTAAGACGTCCTGGCTGCTGAGGGGTTCGGTTCCATACCATCTGCTGACAAATGTGACCGCGGACTCTTTGGTTTCACACTTGGGGAACAGGAGAGGCGTGTTTAAAAATGACCTCTGAGTGATCCAGACCGGCTCCCAGACTCCCACAGCTTCTCCTCCTCCTCTGCTGAAGGATCACTCTGTTTGTTCTTTCTTTGGTTTCTTTCAAACACGGGAGAAGCAAGTTGTATGAAAATCCATACGCACTGCACAAAGGCTGAGGAGGGAACAGGAAACATTCGCTGCACAACATATTGATCAAAATTAGAACATCTGGTCCAAGTGTAAGAAGTATTGATCAGAGCATAATGCTACATTGATTTGCTTGTATTATTAAGTCCGTGATAGATCCATATTGATATTATGTTAGTTTAAATTATAATGTTATGTCCAGTTATATTAAAAGGGAGGTAGTATCAAGGTAATGTTTACATAGCAAACATTTATCGTCAAAAACATGAGAAAGCAGCTGTTAACATCCCATTCAATCACTCTATGAAGAACCTGGGAGTCAAGAACAAAAACAGAGTAAATGTGACAAACATTCACACGGAAATGTGGCATTCACAGTTCTATAAAAATAAACCAGTTTGTGTATTTCAAAGGTGTGTGATATAAGGTGCTCTAAGCAGAACAGACTGATAAAAACAGGCTGAATACACACATTCAACCTCAGAGCACAGATCACGCAATAACTCACATTACCAGGGACTGGGAAATAAAGGATGCAGCTGTGCTACTTTACACAATTCCACATTTGAAGCAATCGGTGATAACACCATTTTCATTCCGGTTCAGTCCCATAAAATTACCATTAACATTACAACTCATGCAGAACACAGATAAATGTAAAATGTCACCCAGTTCTGCCAGGCGGGAATTCCAGTTCCACAAGATTACCATCTCTGTCTGCTCTCTCCCACTGCACCTTGTCTAATATTTCATTTACAACATTTCATAAGTTCATTTTCCCCTCACTGACCATGTAAATCACAAATCAATTTTCATTTAAAATGCTTGACTACAGATTGTTGCTGAAAGCTTCTGGATTGCTCCTCGGCAATATGGCAGACCTTTAGCAAGTCTTTCGGAAACAGTGTGGAGGGGGAAAAAAGTGAGATGTAATTTCTACAAAACAACTCCAGGGCCAAGTGGTCAAGGCTTTTACTGGAAGCATTTTTACAAGTGTGGAAATACCATGAAAACAACACGCTACTATGTATGATAATATATATCAGCTCAGGGCTTTCTAAAACTTGTGATCGACTGATGTACTCAACAGGAACAAGAGGCTGATTATGAACCTGATTGGCTGTGCATAATTGTTGGGATATTTAATCAATATGTGCAACATCAGAAAATATAGAGACTGTCATTCAATAAGAGTTTTAGAGATAGTTGTGATCAATATCAGTATTGCATCTATTATCTTTATATTAATTTTTTATGTGAATCTTAGAGCTGCTGTAATAAACATTATCATTCTTTCCTGTTTAATACTGTCATTATAAAAATGATCAGTTGATAATCATTCATTTTGTTCCTGCTATTACCATGCATGCCTCCACCACTATTTCTAGGCTATACATCAGTCTCATTCCTTGTTGCTATTGTTTATGTTCTGTCAGAGGTTTTGGCCTTCCTGCCACTGCTACCTTGCTAATTACTTCCAACTGCTGTGCTTGTTGTGCCACTGTTTATTAAATAGTAAGAAGGGTCTAGACCTGCTCTTTGTGTCAACTGATTTGAGACAGCATTTTTGACATAGCAGCACTTTGCAAGTAAGATTTATAGTCTTTTGGATACATGCAAAAAGAGTCACTTTTCACAAATGCTAACTTTATTAAGTTAAGTTGACCCAGCAGTGTGCAACTTAAGTAAACACAAGGGCGGTCAACCTAAATTTCAACCGTGATTCATTTCAGAATTTCTTGACTAAACTGCGATTAATCCTCCCCTTTTACTTGCATTTTGAAATTCCGCTATTTTGCATTTAAAACTGTTTTAATTTCATTTTGGATTTTTGTACTGTCTTAAAATAAGAGTAATGACTTCCTGTTTGGGAACAGACCTTTTAAAAAAGAAAGAAAAAAAATATATAGGTCAAAGATTATGATATAATCTCAACCATGGAAAAAGAATATGCTATGGATTGAAAAAGGAAAAAAAACCCATCAAAACTGAAATATAACAAAGAGCTGTCTGTAATTTTATTTAAATTCATATGTGGCATTAAGAAGCTGTGGTGCTCTTATTTGACATCACTGTGGCTGCAGGGAGATGTTGCAGTGGCTTTACCAAAGTGTGCTAAAAGGACAATAAAGCATGTGATTAATCATAATTTTAAAAAACATACTGCACTATTTATGGACCTTAAGTAACCGTTATTAATGCATTAATGCTGACAGCCCTATTAATTGCAAAAAGCAGAGGATGATGTTTAAAAAGTCAGGAGCTAGAGGATTACTTCATAGCTTCATAATAGTGTGATAATTCAGCATGTGTGAAAGTAACATTCATGTAATTGGAAACTAATCATTCAAGTAATTGGAAGCTAATTTGAATGTTTTCTTAATTTGCAAACTTTTGTCCAATTCTACACCTCTACTAAGGTTGTCAGAATATTCAAAGCCTCAATGCTTCTAAATAGCACATGTACTAAAATGATGTTAATTCCATTATTTTGATGACTGGTGGTGTTGAAAAGCGCTGAAACTTGACAAACTTGTAGATGAATGAATCCATGAAACATTTCAGGCAAACTTCTTAAAAGCATTCAAACTGCAGGGAAATCTTGAGCTCTCCACAATGTTTTCAATGTTCTTCTAGCATGAAAATTTTGAAACTAAAAGCAATAAATCACCCAGTATTGGGCAACTGGAACTTCTATTTGTGTATACTATTAAAACAGGTACTATGTGATTTTAATTAAAATCATATCTAAGTACCTCTGTCTCAATATGCATTTTAAAGAGCACTGCAGTACACAAACACAGAGTAATGCAGAGAGACTGTCATGTCTTTCATGGCAGGAGGTTTGCAAAAAAGCCTCCCTCAGTGTTTACCAGTGAGGGCAGATGTCAGGGTTTTCTGTGGAGGAGAAAACGCAGCCACATCTGATTAACAATATTATCATCTGCCTCCGCACCACCATAAAGACTGGTCCTCCCCCTTCTTCTTCTTTCTTTCTTCTTTCTCTCTTTCTTACTATTTCCGGCTCTGGCAGGGTCCTGTCCTGTGGCACGGCTGAGCCAGAGTGACACTGCCACCAAGCAAAGGAACTTAACACGAGTCAAGAGCCAGGAGGTTGAAACGAACGGCTCTACTGTATCTTACCAGAGAGAAAATACGCAATAAAATGTCATAGTGTATATTCAAATGCACTGAGCATCATTGTTGTTATTTTGGTGCAATTATGAGATACGTGTATCTTGAATTCAAAACAAATCTGCAACAAGTGAAACACCGGAGGGGAAATTTACTTACATCTCTCCATCAAAAAGATATCAGACTATAAATCATGAGTCTCATGGGAGTGTCTGTGTGTTCATATGTGGATGTACAGTAAACCAGTGCTTCAGCCTGGGTGTAAATTTGTGCGTTTGATTCCCACCCTCTCATCGCTCCTCTGTACATTTTGATTGGTGATTTTTTTCCCTTTCTTTTCCGTCGCCAAACTGTCACAAAGGCGGTAACCCTGCGCGTTTCCGAGCTGCTTATTGAAGACAAACAATAAACCACTGGCAGATATCAATGGCAGAGATGAGAACCCGGGTGCCATATCTGCTGGGACTGCCTGGCGAAAACCTGCCTCTGCCTGCGCTTCATCTCCGCCAGCACCTCTCACTCTCAATTATTTGGCTGCTGTCACAACAAATCAATCAAATTACCGCTCCAGGACTGTGTGCAGCTGCTCCTATTGCACCGCTAGTTGCATTAGCTTTGAAATGTATGAGGTCTACATTTTATCACTGTTATTTATTTAATGCAGCTCTCTCCCCTGCGAGTCATCCTACAACCGCAGCAAAGTTAAATCATTAAAGGACGACGTGGAATACATACTGCTTGAGAACACCTCAAATTAAACAGCGATGTGGGAGAAGGGATGGGCTCGGCCTCTATTGTGTTAAGATGGCAGATGTTGATGTGAGGAAATGTGGCCTGCTTGCACTGTGTCCTCCATAATGGACTCCTATTATATGAGGTTTTCAAAAGTGTCAATGCTTTTCAACATCAGATTTTAAAATGGCAAATTCTGTTTTCCCAATGATCGATGGTACCAAAGAGTAGCGAAGTGAAAAAATACAAATATTTCATATTTTTGACCTAAAACTCTTGGGAGCAACCGCTTCCCTGCAAGTTTTAAAAACTGAAAACAAGAAATTACCAAATATTTTTGCTAAGGGCTTTAACTTCAGTTGCTGCAGCATTGAAACAACTATCAATGTTGTTTTATTACTGCTAGTATTGTATTAAAATATAAAATCTGGCATCATGACAACCTCTGCTTCACCAACAACTTATTTCTTTTCTTATCTGAAAATGACTCCACAAACATACATGTGAGAAAAACAAGCCCACAAAGAGCAACTAGTCTGGCTGTAACAAGTCCGAAAAGGATGCTTGAAATTCTCCAGCTTGGCTAATATAATGGGTAAAGGGACACAGAGGCATTCCCACAGCAGACAGAGGTTAAGCCAGTGGCCCGGCCCGGTGATCTAACCTCTTAAAGGAGCAGCAGTCAGCTGAGGCAGAAGAGATGCAGTCTGACATGTCTAACTAGTGTGGAAACATTTGGCTCTTTCCCCCAGGAGCCCACCCTTTGGTGCTGTAATGAGCAGAGTGATTTCCCTAATTTGTATCGCAGCCAACACCGGCAACCTGCGAACGACACCGCCGAGCGTTTTCATCAAAACGGCAGACGTGCCTTTGATTGGCGTTGACACCGGGTCTCATTACTGCGGGTGAGTGGGATGTCGACCTTTATCAGGGAAGCTTGAGTGCTGTTTTGTGTTTCCTGCGGACGAGTACAGAGGAACAATGCTCGCACCTCACCATTAGAACTCACTCCTCTGATGTGATGTGCTGCCTGGCTTTCTGCTGAGAGCAAATAAGATGGGATGTGCTTATTAATATGAAAGAGCTCCAGTAAACTAGCTTCTTGCATTACCTTTGAGTGAGTCATAGAGAAGAGGAGTAGACAGACGAGACTTTGTTCTGCTTCCTCCCATTGGGCATTACATGTACAGTGCTTTGATACAACTAGTTTTACAAGTATGGTAATCATCCTTTGCTTGTTATAAAATCATGTGAAATCTAAACCTATTAAAAATGCAGCAGAAAGTTAGCATCACATCTAACAATAAAAACCTGCAGATGCTTTGTACATACTTACATTTAAAACTGTGAAAATCACATATGATTTTTTATTCATATGAGCCGTCATATTAACAGACCTCTAGCATGACCCAACCTACTTTCTGCCTCTGTGAAGTCAGCTAGAATTGTGCGCACTCTGTCACAAAAGATAACTTTCTCCCTTGTTTAGTTTCATTGGGAATTTGTTTTTACTGCATGTTCGCAGGCATAAATCATTCTGACAAATAACCAGTTACACTGCTGCTTGTGTTTACTGAGTCTGCCACAAGATGCTGCTCAGTTTTATTTAAGCAACCGCTCCAACTTTATAGCACAACCCCATTACAGTGATAGTTATTCATCACAGTCTGAGAGAGCTCCCCTCCTAAAGCTCACAGCAGCATTCGTTCTAACAGAGCATGCTTTGATTAGCATGATCAAAACATGGGATCAAAGATACTGTTGTTTCTGTTTGTTCTCATTTTGTCTTTTCATTTAATTTCCCTCATTAAAATGCGAGAGCCAAGCTGACTAAAACCCAAAGTTGATCTAATATATCTTATTAAAGATTGCAGTCCAACAACACTATGACTAAATGACTGCAAGCCTGTAAGAAATACAATTCCTCCACCCTAAACCACCCACTTCCCAAGACAAACAGCCTTATTAGTTGGTCATTAGCCGCCTCATTACATTTAAATACAGCCATTGGCTGGACTCCTCCTGGAGTCTCATTACTGTGCCTCACAGTTGTCTTGTGTCTGATCTGACGCTAATTAGCTAGCAGCGTGAGTGCTGTAAAACACACTCGCTCCTGAGGTCGTGAAATGAGCCGACTGCTCCCCGGCGACAGCGTGGCGCTGTATTATATCTGTGATTAATCAGGCCTGGAGACCCGCAGGGGCTGGGAGGGGACGCGCGGGGGACGCGGGGGCAGAGGCTAGAGCTGCAGTTGTCTGACAGAGGTGCTGTGCCAGCAGGCCTCATTCAGCGGAGCTGTGATGAACTCAGACAGGGGAGAGTGGAGGAGCGTCGCGTGGCCAGAGGGGCCCGGACACAGTCAAGACATTTAGCTTCACTCGTGACTTGTGTCACTTTCTCTCCACGGAGGTCCCTTCAATGCATCCCCTTCAGATAAGAGGACGTGCGAACAGGCAGTCTGTCAGTCCACACACTTAAAAAAAGATCTGCCATAGAGGCATTTCTCCACAACAGTTCTTTTTTATGTTTTTTTTTCTGCTTTTTCTCGTGGATGGGGAATTTTATCAGGACATTGGATTCAGAGTGTTTGTTGGTTTGTTTAGCTGTGGACAATAAGGCTGACTGAAAGGTGTTTGTTTTGGCATTCAGACACTCCGACAATGTGTTTGTTGATCAGTTCATCAAAACACTGAAGCCTCTGGGTTGTTCCTCACGTACCAGGAGGAAGATCTGTTGAAGTGTGAGTCACCAGGGCCTGCTGGGCCCATTATCGTCCACTACTGATGGATACATTGAAGGGCTGACTGGATAGATGCAGGTTTATTAAAAGCTCTGCCCACAGCGATGGCTGCTGTTATTTATGCATGTTTGTGTCCATTAGGCTCCTACCTCCACATTTCCTCACTCAGGGCATCTGTCCATCCATTTCCCCACACAAACGGAGCCTTCCCTGCACTTTGTGCTGCACTGGCATTATTGTAATCTCCATCCTAAAAACACACTGCTTTACATGTAGCCTGGCATCTTTTTACATTAGTGCAGCTCTCTCATCTAAGATTTATGACTGACGGTTTCCCCATCCATCCTTCAATCTAATGGTATAAAAGAGACAATGTTTTAAACATTAAAATGAAAACCATTTACAACTATGATCAAAAGAGAACACTTGGGCATTAAAGTTTAAAAGGCAAGGATAAGTACAGCCATGTGGATGGACAGATGAGGTGGAAAGAGATAAAAAAGTGAAGTACGGTGCACTCTTATGCACAGGAAAGAGGCAGAAAGTGCTTTTGCGCCGCACTGCAAAACGTTGACCTGTAATTAATATGGCTGTTCCTCCAGGCGAGTCGAGGATAGGGGCTTTTTGGGATACAAACCCCTGAAGGATTCTTACCTGTTCAGAGGCTTTTTTATTAAAGAAAAAACAAACAGGTTCATGTCTTACAATAAATGTATAACACATGTCTCATGTTCTTGAACCTTTACATATAACCCAGAAAACAGTCTAAGGGTCACATGACACATTGAGATTTAGACTGGGTTGCACAGGAGTTTTTCTGAGGATATCATGTTAAAACTTTCTTTTCAAATGTCATGCTGTACCTCTACTTGGTCCTCTGTCTTACCTTGCAGGTTCTGGAGGGGGAGCGTCATAATGCCCCCTGCAGCAGCAGCAGCCACCAGGCTCTGGATGTTGGCAGTGGGCAGAGAGAGGACGAGGCCCTGCTGCCCTCCCAGGTGTCCGCCTGCGTTGAAAGGGATGAGGATGGGCTGGTTCATGCCTGGTGCCGCTCCGGACATCACGCCTCCTACTGCGTTGGCTAGTTGTTGGGCGACCAGGAGAGACTGCAACACATACAAAAAAATTAACAGCCCATGGCAATATTAGTGCTATTATCATTTATGTTTTTTTCCTTTTAGATGTGTTTCATATCAACAGAAAGCTCATCAGTAACAATATACAAGGATTGGAATCCTGAACAGTAAGGCAGAATAATTTCCATCTCATCAAGTCAGCCTGATCGAAACAAACCACTGCATGTGAAGTTTTTCACTTTTATAATGGAGATTACTTTTTGGTAAAAACCTATAAATCTGGGAGTGGAAGCAGAATAATATCCAGATTATATAAAAGTTTTCAGAACTCATTAAATTTGAACACCCTGCATGTTAGAAAGAAATGGGAAAGAGACGAAAGAATGGTTATGTCTGAAGATGAATGGGAAAATATTTGTAAACTACAGTGGAAAACTACATCTTCTCACAGTTAGAGGGAATTTGGATGGAAAAGAGCTGAGGTTTTTTATTACTCCTGCTCAGAAGATACATCAGGGTGTGGGAACAAACTGTTGGAGGTTGTGTAGTTAAAATGTAGCCGACCATTACCACTTACTATGAAGCTGCTCAAAACTTAAATCTATTGGCATGAACTACACAAGTATTTAGAAAATGTATTTCAAATTTTGATTCCACTAGATGTTCAGACAATGTATTTTGGTACCACTGCATTAAATACTAAATCTACAGCAGACAAATATCTGATGAGAATATTACTTATGGGAGGAAAGAAAGCCCTGACAAGGAAGTCATTACAACCCGATGCACCAACTCTTGAAGACTGTTCATGAAATTTACATTATGGAGAGACTAACTTTTCTATAAGGCTACAGTCAGAGAAATTCAAGGGATTATGGTCAAAATGGGTCCAGTTCATTTCTTCACGGAGACCAGACTTGAACTGACTGGGTTTTAACAGATTGCCATCTATCTACACTGGACTACTAAAAGTTGTTAATGTGGTAAGTAAGTGTGAACTGTTCAGATGTTTATAGTTTGTTTCAAGTAAAATTAAAAAGGAAAAAAAAAATAACAGGAAGAAATGTTTTCTTTTACGCACGTCTATTCCTTAAGTATATTGTAACCATTATACGTTTGTTGTAATTTGCTTTTGTGTGTACTTTTCTTTGGATACTGGATTCTGTTTGAGCTTCCTGAAAAAACATAAAACTATAAAAAAGAAGATAACTGCAGCACATGCCAAGTACAGTTGTACAGGGTGTTTTTTTTTTTTTTTTTACATTCTAGCATAACCCCAGCCTGTCACTTGATGAGGACAACGTAAGAAAAAAAAACAAGCTCTAACCAGCTCAGTCTTTATTTATTGGGAACAAATCTTTTTGTAAAAGACAAAAGTGGGTTTTTTGTGTAACTAAAAATCAATAACTTATTTTAATGTGGTGCAATAAATGTTTTCAACATAATGTAAGTTTGGAAAAACTATACACACTGCCCATCATATCAAAATGCTTTTAACTTTTAGTTTTCCAATAGCCTATAGTATCTTTATAAGACTGTGGGGGATTTTGTTGTGGGCTGTGAAAACAAATAATGTGGTGTTGGTCTTATTATGTTTTTTACTCCTCTTTTGGTCTGACATGATAGGTTATAGAAATGTGCGTGAAGGGAGAGTACCTCCCTAACTATGTAGACGTCTTTCTAAAGCCTTATATCACACAGCACTGCCCAATTATTTTGTGACACAATCATGTATTTTGTTTTTTCTTTCACTAATTAAAGCTCCAGTGAGGAGTTTTCATGTGGTTATGAAACAGGCTGAAATAACTACTAACGCTTCTTCAAGACCCACAAGAACAAAAGAAACCTTAATGAGATCACTAATTATTACTAAAACAGTTATTTTATTTACTTATTACCTCTTTCCTGGGGTAGGTGCTGGTTAAGGCAATTCATATTTACAAGTGTCAGAATACATTGTGAGCTGGATGTTGATCACGTTATTTTTGTCTAGAAAGTCTACCTATAAATGAAGAGAACAAGATCCGCATAGAGACAGCTAATGTAGAAAATGGATGGATGGATGAAGATCAGCAAAGACATGAAGTGCGTTGCTCTATCCTCAGGGGGGTGCTAAAATTAACACATTACATTCTTCATCTTTAAGCAGAGCTGAGCAATTAGTTGGGTTTTTATTTCAATAATGATTTTATCTTTTAACAATCTTAAAAACAAGATAACTGAGATGATCCTTCTGTTCTTAACAGGATTGGTTCTCAACATTTATTTCCGTGGCATGCCCTCAACATAAATCCTTTTTGGACCCTCATAAAAAGACAGAAGTAGTCAAAATTACTATCAGTTTGGGGTGCAGCTGGGTTAGAGTTGCATCCTTGTATAAGGGCTGCCCAGGTTCAAGTCCAGCCTGTGGCTCCTTTCCCACGTCTCCCCCCTACTTTTTCACCTCCGTTTCTGACTCTGTCCACTGTCCTCGTCTCTAAATAAAGACATAAAGCCCAAAAATATAGCTTTAGAAAATTACCATCAGCTTTATTTTCTGATTAAAAAGGTTAATAAAATCATCCTACTCACTTGTTCTTACCAAACAACCTCTGTATAACCGTCCAGTCAGCACTTTATTGTGATTTAATTTAATACATGAAAATCAAATTTTGACAACCTCAATCCAGCCTTAGACCTCAGACCAACCTTAGATCTTTTGTGCCCTCCCTTGCGGATTCTGTAGCCCAGATTAGGAACCAATACTACGCACAGCATGTTAGTTTATTTGTTTATTTGCAAAGCATCAAATTCATGCCAGTAAAAGTCATGCTCTAAATAGCAACCTGGAGTTTGGGGAACTGGTCAACTCTTTGGACATTTATTACATGTTGCCATCAAATCAATGAGTAAATAAATTGCTGGAATCAGGCCAAAACCTTGTACCTCCATTTTACAACAAATGAATCAGCATTATTGGTCACCCTTGACATTCATGTATGTCATGAGGTTTCAAAAATCTTTTTAAAGCAAAAACAAGTATCAAAAAGATGCTGACTATGACTATTTAGTGTGAATTTATTTGAGAAAATACAACATATTTTCATTTCCTGTAAAGTTGCAATTTTGGAGATAGGAGGTTCTAGTCTGACACCAGCGTTATGAGCAATTATATTTATCATGATTTTCATATCCATCAAAATAATTGCCAACAGACCTACAGTAACTACAACCACACATTCAGCGACCTTAGGTGCTCTTCCTTTTTATTCTTGACTTTAAATAAAAATGTTTCTAGCCACTTCTTTGAAGTTTGACATACACTTTCAATATTTTATAAGTAGCTGTATTAAGAATACAATAATTAGGTACTGTAGCGGATTTAAGTTATATTTTATCACTTATTGTTTATCATGATAGCACAACCAATTAAAAGACTTGTAAAGAAGCTGTTGTCCTAAAAAAGGAACATCCTGAGATCAAATCTTACTTGTCGCACCTTTCCCACATCTCTTTTGTGAGTTTTTGATTGTCTAGACTGTCCTATTGCATCAGAAAATTGATAAAAAGTCCAAAAAATAAATCTTAAAAAAGAAGCTTAAATAAGCTGTTTGATATGTTCTGAAATGATTCCAATAGGAGTAAATTTTTTTTTTTTTTTTTTCCCCCCAAGATTTAAGACTTCACTTTTTGGCTTTTCATGCCTTTAGTGACAAAGGAGGACAATTGAAAGAATCAGCAGGCAGGAAAGTGCCACAGGCTGGATTCGAACCCAGGCCAACCACGTACTTGAGGCGCCTTAAACCACTAGACCACCTGCGCCTCATATTGTCATATTTTTAACCAAAAAAACCATGAGAGAGCATGTATTTAAAGATTTATTTTTTGGCTTTATATGCCTTTATTGACAGCAGAGAACCGTGGATAGAATCAGAAGCAGGGATGATAGAGCTGGGGAGAGACATGCGGGAAAGTGCCACAGGCTGGATTTAAACCTAGGCTGACCACGTACGTGGGGTGTGCCTTAAATCACTAGGCTACCTGCGCCCCATGAAAGGGCATGTATTTGTATGTGCGGGATACTGCCTGAATTTTTCAGTAATTAGAAACAAGATATCACCCAACACCAGGTTCCTCTGACTCTTATTTTTGCTGTTGTGGTACTGAAACAGGTCTCAGTTTTGTTTGATTTTATCAGTATAGTACGGAAGCTTAAAAAATCAGTCATCGTGACAGCTGTAGACTTCTTTTTGATGACAGCATTTAAATCTTCTATTCCTCTGGGGTTGTTAAGTTAAAGCACATTTTTTAATCTCTATATTTGCAGCAGAAGACTTATTATGCAGAAGTCAAATACAGTGAGAGTATCAGAGTTAATTGAATATATACACCATATTTATTCTGGGATGCTTAATTGAGATGGGTAAAGCCATAAAGCAGATGTCACCAAAGTGACTGTATCATTAATCAGCGTGTTTTGATGAATGCGGTTGTTTTGCAGATGAAACTGTGCTTTGCTGTGTCACAGACTGACAGTCAAAAACACACTGCCGTTGGTACTGACAGACATCAAATCCAATCTTTGCCAAAGAGCTGAGGATTTCTCTCTCCCAGAGATGCAGAGTGATTTGTGTTTCATCCCATTGAACAAATCCCCGGTACCACAGAAATGTGCCTGAAACACACAGTGCTTTTCTAAAATAAAAAAAAAGAAAAAGTAGCAGCACTTCACCCTTTTGATGAGGGATATAACACATCACTCTCGTCTCTTCATGTATCCATTCATTCACATTAGTTAAAGTAGAAGCAGTGAAGTCATACCCATAGAGGAAAAGATATGTTATCAGAAGTATCGCTCGGAGATATTTTGCACAGCAGAAGATCTCTTCAAATGTATTTTCCGAGGAAGTGGGTTTGGAAATACACCGACACATTTTTCATCGAGAGCTTTGAGCCACAAGTGGGAGAGGTTTGTGCTGTGGCTGAAATCTCTGCAAATACACAGGCGAATGACATCTTAAATTTCATTCATCCTGATGAAACTGTTTTCAAATGATGTCAGAGTCCGAGCACGTCAAACTGGATTTACACGGGTGCTTGCAGACAGAAAACACTGGAGATGCTGCAAAATCCAACAAAATTACTGTTTAAAATGTCCAATTGAATTGTTTGGACTAAAATAATAAAAGTGCATTGTCAGATTGTGTTGTGTCCATGGTGAAGCAGCCTTTAGACGTTGCTAGGTGAACATGGCTGCACTGTGTTGACTCCTCCACTGTGACTCACATTCACAAGCCTTTAACTCCAATTGTCAGCTATCTGCTTCTGTTTTGCATGGTGTGTATGTGCAGCTTGCACAGGATGCAGAACTGGTCGACTGGTGTGAAGACCCCACTGTGCTCCCAAGCCTGGTGCTCCTGGGTGACAGGCGTGTCACTGTGATAACCCTGCATGGTGCACAACGCCTGTGCCTGCTCCGGCATACATGCGATCACAGTTTAAGTGGGACCAGGTCACACGGGTTTAAAGCCACAAAACACAACAATCTGAGGGTGAAATCTCTGTGCTACGAGACAAAATGAATACCTGCTAGTGTTTCTAAGATGTTAAAAGAATAAAAAAGCAAAGAGAAGGGATTGTTTCTGGCAGGAGTAATCACAAACAGGCTTTAGGATGCCTCTTTGCTTTGATACGCAACAGCCGAGCATAACAAACGACAATCTCTGACGCATCTGAGAGCATTCAAAATGACATTTGCCATTAACTTTAAAAAATGAATTAATAATTCGGGAGCTCAAAGAATCCTCAAAGGACAATAACAAAGGCACCCCGTTTGTAAGTTGCAAGTGACATACGTTTAATCTCACATTTTAAACTCAATGTAATCTTGAATCGAAGCAGCACATAATCAAAGACGCTCTTTGAACATTTCATCTCGGAGTCAAACAAAATGAGATTGCCAGGCTTGACAGCAAAGACAGCCTCACATAGAAGGGAATAACATTAAAAGACAATTCTGCAATTATCAGATGTAGCCCTGATTTATTTATCATAACAGGCAGCTTTGGAGAAAGAGGCAGCTGTTAGGCACACAGGCAGCTGCTGAGAGAAAACTGAGCAGATTTTTTTAAACATGCAAGAGATCTTAGTCTTACGGCTGTTTGTTGTGCCACTTTAAGACTGATTATGATGTTTATCAGAGGTGAGTACTCTGTATCTGCAAACATCAAAATCAGAGATTAGGATAAATTTAGCATCAACATAATTAGCTCAACTCTGCAGCCACACAACAAGCTTCTACCGCGGGAATCTTCAGCATCAGTCATCTAGATTTAACCTTCTGCTTTTTTCGCCACTCCTCCTCTCCATAGGTGCTGTTGGAAAGCTGCTGTTCAGTGGTTGGCAGGCCTGACAGCTACGTGTTGAGGAGCAGTCTCCTAGGGGCCACACGGATGCGCAGACCGGGTGTGTGTTTGACTCTGGATGGGAAAGCAGCCCCACTCAGGACTGGATATGGTACCCAGCCTCTCTGCCCATCAGGGGAGAATAGGCCTTTCTGTCTGCTTGGCAGCTCTGGCACTGAGAAATTGCCCATAATCACCCAGATAGCAGACTTTTGTCATCCTAACTGCGAGTGGGAAAGAGAAGGAAGGTGGATTCATGTTGGGTAAACTACCATCGGATAATGGTTGTTCGAACAATATCCGGCTCTGGAGCGAGAATCTATCAAAACATATTGATCCTGGAACAAGAGAATTGGGTATGGCATGCGGAGCGCCTTTGTTTCTGAAAAGTGTTAGCTTCACAGAGACTGTACTGACAGCATTAATATATTAGATGGTGACTGTTGAGAGCCGCCTGCTGAGGCTCACTCTCTAACTGCTGCCTGCTCGGGATGCTCTCTTCTCTTTTTTCTTATCTATTACCCAAACAGTGGCTTTGACCAGCAAGGGTATCTGTAATCAGAAAAGTGCTTTTAATTAAGCTCATTCTTTATCTCCACCTGCGGCAGATTGACTCTTTCACTGGGGATTTCTCATCCTGCAAACCTGCCCGACAAAACTGAATGGCTCTCCTGCTCTCATGGTTCCTCTTTTGTTTATCCTGATGAGGACTGACTGTCATTGAGTAACACTGAGAGCACGGTGAATGGCCTTATTAAAGAGGGTGGAGGAAACCTGATGCTGCCTGTGTGAGCGGTGACATTGAGCAACACTAATGAGATAGATGTTCATTAAACACCGCCGAGCCACCAGGCCAATAAATCCAATCAGATAGGACAATGCCTGATTGAGCTATTAACAGGGCTGCAGGCTCGGCCTCTTTGCTCCCCCGCTTGTTTTGACAAGGCCGTTACTGTCAGCTCATTAGCGCCACGACTCAATTACATGTGAAGATGATGTGTGAGGACAAAACGCTTGGTGAGTTCACATTTAGAGTAGCATTCTGTGTGGATGCTTTTTATACCCTGGCAGAGATAATGTAAATATAGACAAATGCTTGGACTGAAGCAGACAGAATTGATAGAAACATCAAGTTCAAAGTCTTTGCCATACTGCTAACAGGTACAACTCCAGATCATGAGTTATTTCCTTACTCTCTGCACATTTCCTGTTTCAAACTGTCCTATCTAAATGAAGACATTAAAGGCCAAAAAAGGCACATTTTTTGTTAAAAATATGACATGGTGATATATTGTCATTCACTGTATTAATAACCGGCCGTTTAGTTGGACCATTTGTTTTCCTTTTTCTGTTTGGATAGCACAGAAAGTAAGGAAATTTGTGCAAGATTATTTCTTTGTTGTAACAATGCTTCTTGGCAATTAATCTTATACCGTTGGAAAGCCTGTTTATTACCCTTTTAAATGGTGCCACATTTACAAGGAACATGCATTTGTGGGATGAGCAGCAGAGCTGAGTATGTGGGTTGAGCCCATGAAATATTTGCCAAATCTTCTCTGCCAATGACACTTATTTGGTGTTGTTTGATGAATCACATGATTGAAATCTTAAGAAATACTTACAATTTGACAATTAAAAAAATGCTGTGATTAATTATGATTAACCACAGCATTTTTTTTTTAAAATAGTTTAAGTATATTTTTATGTTTTAAGATTTTTAAAGGTTGTTACTATCAAGTGTTTTTTTTTTTTTTTAAATTCTATGAACAGCACATTGAAAGTGCTGGTCTGAGTCCTTATTGATACTTTCTATAGTTTGGTGGAAAGACAAAATAAGGGCAAATATTTAAATTACAAGTGGTCTTAGCTGAGTAGTGCTTGAGTTAAATGATTCAGTCTGTCACATCTATTGTTTATCCCTCAAATTTAAACACATAATCACACTGTATTTATTGAAGTTTCTCACCAAAATACAATTTTTCCCATTTTATTGTGACATTTAAACACATCATAACATTAAATACAGTCATCTAATTTACTGAGGTTACCTGAACGCATTATATTTTCCGTCTTCAGCTCGTAAAGTTTGATAATTAACTTCAATTTTGCTAATTCCTGGATTTCTACACTGGATTGATATTGTTAACAAACAGTACTTTGTTTAAAGTTTGGGAGCACATTTTTAGCATTTATCTGAGCAGCTGAAGAAGAAAACTGTCCTGAAGCAGCTGAACAGAGTGGTATGAACAGGGCTTGATCCCGTGTTGTTGTTAGCGTCTTTGCCGACATTAGCAAAGATGTGCTTTGCCCAAAGGTGGTACTTAAGACTCGTCGTGCTTCGGTGTAAAAACAGTTCATCACTGCAGCATGTACCCACAGTTTTGGTTTTATCTTAACTAATATTCACCAGCTTTTTAAAAAGAAAATTGCCATTAAGCAGACCTGGGTCTGTCTGCTCACCCATCACTGCTGGCTGTGTCTGACCCGCCTCTCACCTCTTCACTACCAGGCACGTAAACATCCGCGCTGGAGGACTACGGGAGCAAGTTGTGGTCAAACTTAGTTATAAGATTAAATTGCCTTACAATTTTTTTAATGCGTTAAGGTTTCAAGATTAATCACAAGCGTTAACGTGTTAATGTTAACAGCCCTACGAAAAACCTCTGTGTTATAGCCCTGCTCAGAATGAGCTGTTTCTGTGTCTGTGGCTTTAAACTTCATTGAGCTGTCTGACTCCGCCCCTGACCCTACCCCCTCTAAGGAAATGGATGTGGCTTAATGGATGTGGATCCCCTGAGTCTCCTCTCCGCTGCCAGCTGAGAGGAAGATCAGGAGAGGAGGGCAGAGCTTTCTTCAAAGTGGGAAGGGTCAACTGAATCTAGGGGCTGTGCTAACTCCCCACATGACATCATGAGGGAAAAATCTGAGAATGGCTTGTTTCACTGAATTGAAACATAAGACAAAATCATGGCTAAAATCAACACAATCATGTACTCATCAGGTTTAGACACATGAACTTGCATAATTTGTTTTATAATGTTGAACTGTATAATTTTTTTATTACTGTGTGACAGTGTATTATCATGGGAAAGTTTTATCTGGGGTTTTGTTGCTGTTTTTTCTTAAAATGTAGTGCTCTTAGCTTTACAATGTTTTAATATTATTGTTAATGTTAACATGCAGGTGGTTGTGGTATTGTGGTGTAGCTTTTTTATATAATGTAATGCTTTTTAGCTTTTCATGTCTAGTGTTGTTGCTGTGTTATGTATTGTTGTGCAGTAATTTTACAAAGAATTGTTTGCTTTTAACAGGGACTCTGTCTCTGTCTCCTGCCCAGGGACTACGGATGTAAATTAGCTAATAGCTAACTCTGGTACAGCTAAGTAGCTGTACACTGTCCCTGTCAAAAGAAACAAATAAAAAAAATTAAATATATTTTCTGAAAGCTGGAGAAAGATGGGGGGGGGGGGGTGGACTTTTCTGATTCTTGGGGGGATTGTGGACAGGCCAAGGGCACATATTTTTGTTAGAAGAGCCTGAAAAAGTGCGCTTTGCATAATATGTGACCTTTAACCAGTCTTTGTCACAAGTCAGCCAATGTGGTTGTGTTGGTCACTCTGGCACAAACAGCACAGCTGATCCCACAAGTGTTCAATGGGGTTGAGGTCAGGGCTGCTGGCAGGCCATTCAGTCCTCTCTACTACCAAATTCTGAAGGTAGTCACTAATAAACCCACTGGTGGGGGCAAGTAGGGGCAAGCGTTATCATCTTGGAGGACAGAGTTAGGTCACAGACTGTGGAGATATGGGATTGCCACTGGTTGCAGAATCTCATCTTGATATCTCTCTGCATTGAGATTTAATCCAATGACAATCATACACTTGATTTCAGCACCTGGGCTAAAACAGTCAATGGTAAAATAAGCTGTTTGGCATTGGCAGAAGATTTGATACATTTTTCATGGGGCAACCCCCATACTCACCTCTGCTGCTCATCCAACATTGCATGTTCCTTACAAATGTGGCAACAATTATGGGAAATAAACTGGCTTTCCAACATCTATGCCAAGAAGCATTGTAAGAACAAAAAATAATCTACCAAACAAATTTAGTTTGAATGTTTATCATCCTTAGTGAAAAATCTTTCTGTATGCAACTTTTTAGCCAATGATTTTTGTAGAAGTGTACTGTGTACTGTATGAGCTGGGTGTTTTTTAATTTTTATACCGTGTACTGCTGCCATTCTTGGTCAGGTCTCCCTTAAAAAAGAGATATCCGATTTTAGTAGGACTAATCTGGCTAAAAATGGCTAAATTAAATAAACAAATTAATAAATAAATAGCCCATCTATACTTGTATAATGCTTACTAATGCCAAAAGAAATCCTATTTTAGTAGGCATGTGATTGCAATTTTAAGGTCAGTGAAAGGCTAAGGCCTGAGATTACCTGGTGGGTTTACCTTGTTTTCATGTATGTGATCAACTTTGTCATGAGTGTTGTTGTACTAATGGAAGATACCTTTAGAGGGCACACAAGAGAGCTCAAGTCATATACAACTACCTGATGTGTGGGTGCAAACTACCAACATGGAGACAGTGAATATGCTATTCTATCAAAATATTCTCATCAAATATACATAAATTAACTGAAAACTTATTACGAACAGCCATGGAGGCACAAAGCTGAAAGTCTACAGTTTACACTGTCAGATTTTGAACTTTAACACTTACCATTATTTTCAAGGTTTAAATGTTGACTCCTAAAATGGACTAATTTGGACTTGGTTTATCAGTTTGTCTTTCATACATTTCTCCGTTGTTGTCTCCGCTGCTATGTTGACTGTCACACCTTTTACACCTCTGCCTCTGTGACACATATGTATACTACATCTAGCATCTGTGTTGCATTCATTTTTTTGAGGGGATATTAAACTTACACTGGGGGTATGTGGCAGCCATGATGTGTCCGTGTCTACAAAGCCATGGGGTCACGAACTTTTCAACCTGTGAACACTAAAATAACAGCCCCAGTGGCCTGGGACCCCCGCTGCCCCTACAGCTGTCTAAAGTGTACAGTGTAGCACAGAGCATCATGTAGTAATTTTACATTTTAAGCCGTTTTTATACCATCACTTTTATTTAAGCACAAATATGACTTTCTTACCCTGATTTTATTTTAATTAAACTCATTTTAAGGATACTTTTTTGACAATAACGGATAAAATGTGCCGCTTTAAATCACTTTAAATATCTCTATGGGCTTTGGAAAGCAACCCAGGGCCCCCCTTTGGTGTCTCACAACCCCAACAAGGGTTCTGACCCCCACTTTGGGTACCACTGAGTTAACCAAGTATATATTTGGCCTAAGTATAAAAAGAATTGCTGTGGAAAGAATTCCATTGTGTGGCCAAATAGATGAAAAATACTCTATAATTAAGGAACATTTTATTTTGCTGTCCCCATTAGCAACTAACACAGCAAAGCACCTTGAAAACCAAAATGCCATTACACTTTATTATCCCTCTAGTTTCATTAATGGGATTATCAGTAAACATACTATTTGCAGCCAAAGTTTGATGAGATATGGTAATTTTTTCACATGGCATTTTTCTCTGTTCATATACTACTGGTTAATGGTACACACGCAGATGTCACATGCTTGTTTGGATGTTATGGCAGTCTTCTTCATCCTGTTACTCTATAAGGCTAACAAAACATTCAATTTCTGTTTTGTGGAAAACTTGGCTTTTTCAGACTTCTGATTCCCGAAATGAAAACATTACCCTTTCCATCATCATATATCAAAAAGTTTAAAATAAATATCAGCTTTTTAATGTGAGTTTAGTTTGTAACAGACTCACCTGTGGGCCCATGGGATATCCCGGATGGGACTGGCCCAGCTGACTCTGCTCTGAAGGACTGCTGCTGGCGTCAGACTGGACTGAACCGTCTCGGGCTCCTTGGAGAGCAACAGGCAGAGGACCACAGAGTGAAGAAAGAAAAAAACAACAATGAGCCAACCTTAGATCAACACAGACAAAAAGGAGTAGATAAACACACAAAACACAGACAGCTTTGTAATATTACAACACAGAACGTCGCTCAGCGCAGAGGAGGGCAGTGGGGAAAGGAGGGGAATTTGTATTTAAGTGCTTTATCAATAACCACTGTAGCGCTGAATAAATTACCAACCAGTAAAGAGGCTCGTTGATGGTGGATGATGCATACCGGCGGGTCCCCGATGGCCTAGATTACCATTGAGAGATAGAGCTCCAGCACAAACGCTGGGGCCATATTATTCAGCCATTTACATCACTGAGTATCACTCATCTAAACCCACCTCACCCCCCCTCTCCCTGCGCTCTAAGCCTGCAGCTATGAGACACAATTAGACCTGTTTGCTGTGAGGGCAGAGAGGAGCGGAGCAGACAGGGACATGATAATAAGCTAGCTGATGGCTGCAGGGAAAATAAAGGACAGTCACGATTGGGTATCATAGTAATACCTATCTCACTGGATCTCTGAGCAGCACAGCGAGTGAAGGCTGCTCTAAAGGTTTGAAAGGCTGCTTTGACCCTCACATGATGCCTTACTGTTGACACAAAGGCTTGTGGAGTCAGAAACAAGTACTTGTTGCAGAAAAAAAGGCAGAAAATGTGGTTTCTTTAGATGTCGTTTACTGAAAATGACTATATGGGATGAAAGTACACCTAAAGGCAACCTGTTAGAATTGATCAAGGTTGTCCAGTTTTTCATTACTGTAATACTTTGTGATACAGCATGTTTATAAATGGCACATTCCTTGTTATTTTTATTAATGACTGTATGAAGAAAGTGCCAAATTTGCATAAATACACTACCAACTTTTCAGCACCAAAATAAAGTAACATATTTGGGCAATTGTGATGTGTGTGGGAGTCTGCTTTGGTTGCCTTCATCTGTCTTTGGAATCCAATCAGGTACTGATGCAATTTGATTCTTACTAGTATCATATAGAAGTTAACTTTTGGTATGACAACCCTCACAGTCACATCATAAATTATAGCTTCTGGCAATATCTTCTATCTTCAAACTTTAAAAGAAATGATGAAGAAACCTTGATCTTATTTGGAAAAAAGTATGAAAACTTTAGCAAAAAACATCAGGCAGTGTTTTAAAAAAAGAAACTACAAATCTATCAAGATTAAGATTTGATTATGAGATGGTATAGGCTAACTTGCTACAAACAATATATGATAGAAATCAGCAAACTCACTTTTTTTTTGACACAAAGACAGACAGAACGATTTAATGTTTTCCCACATACTCCTCAGGAAATGGCTAAATTTTTTCACTCTGACTATTTCAAATATTTCCAGTGAGCCCCTTCTAAAATTTTGGCATAGTGATTATGTTGATACAAGCAACCAGTGAGCCACTGCTGCAATCGTCTATAAGTAATGAAGCTACTTAATTCTCTTTTCTGCTTGCCTGGTGTTTTTCTTTTCTGCTTTTTGTACTTTAAATAAATTCCAAGTACACATGGCAATGATATAAAGAGACAACCTGTCACCATGACGCTCAACTCTTTTGCTTCGCGCACCATTTCATTTTAAAAAGATAACACACTATACTCTAGCCAATCAGAATCAGGCAGCTGCTTTGACTATCTCTTGTACATCAGAAAGCTGCAGTAGCACTTAAAAAGGGGGATACATGATACTGAATTTTTGCTGATATTTACTCATGTATTTTTGCAGATATCGATATCATTACCGATATTCAATTCAGATCTAAAAATAGACTCCTTTAAACACACTTTAAAGTTATAGGAATGAGGATGAGCAAAGAAAAACATCACAGCTGATGTAGGTCTGCTGGTCCACCCTAAAACTCCACAATATGATATCAGCATTGGCAGATATTAGCCTAAAAAGTCAATTATCCGCATCCTCTGGTATGAAAATTTCAGCTGATATTCACATAAGATATTAAGGCTATAACAGTCTGCCTATATTAGCTGTAAATATTGGCCTTATAAACAAATTAGTTAGCGGAGTTTTAGGCTGGGCCAACAGACCAACATCAGCTGATTTTTTCTTTGTTCATCCACATTCCTCACACTTTAACAAGTGTTTTAAGGACATCCTAAATCTTAAAATTGTGTTTTTAAGAACTGAAGTTTTAGGTCTGAACTACATTTAAATGCCAGCATTGCTGTCGATATCGGCTTAAATGAACTTGTAAATACTGGCATATCAGACAGAGGCAAGAATCCAACATTCTGCATTTCTAGTCAATATTTTCAGCTGATTATAGGCCAGTATTTTCCCTGCAGAAATGTTCTGATCTTTTGGGCTTTTTTGTGCCTTTATTTGAAAGAGGAGGACAGTAGATAGAGTGGGAAACAGGGACGAGAGAGCTGGGAGAGGGCCACAGGCCATATTCAAACCTGGGCTGCCTGCATACATGGGGCGCGCCTTAAACCACTAGGTCATCTGCGCCCCATTATCAACTTTTTAAAGCTAATATCTGACTATACCAATATCATGCATCCCCTCTTAAAGGTGCAGTGTGTAGAAATTGGAATTTTAGCGACATTTAACGTTCAGATTTTAGAATGAGCCCATCTGTTACCAAAACATGACATCACTAAGTGACGAGAGCCTGTGAAGAAAAAAAAGGATCGTGAGCAGGACATCATTTACAGCAGTGACGAGGTGAGGGTTTATTCATTCATTTTTGTAACCATTATTTTTATAGATTATAGGTCAGTCTTCTTCGCCGCCTGCCTTCCAGGTAGATTTCAGGACCGGCGGGCAGGTTTGTATTTAAAAACCGCGTTTCGCTCTTTCTGTCCCCTGCTGTAGACAACATGGTGGTTCGTTATGTCAGACTCCGTGAGCACGACCCGTGGTAATGTAAATCCAAAAAGATTTTTTCTAATTTTGTAAAAGAAAATGAAAGTTTTAAGGGGATGATTGTACACTTATTTTAACATACTTCACATAGATACATAAACATTATATCCCATTTACACCGTTTCTGTTGGGCGAAATGCAGCCAACTTCTACACACTGTACCTTTAAAGCAGCTAAATAGCTTCTCTGACAACTATAAAAAAAAAACTCTGAAAAGAAGAACACCAAAAGAAATCATCACACAATTTACAAAAACGCATTGAATGAACTAGGATCTTTTTTTAATCACAGCAAAAGGAACTATTGGTAGAAGTTTAATATCCTTGGCATGATAAAGTGTGTACAACATGTGTACTCATTGATTCATCTTGATCCGGTGTACCAATAAAAAAACTTTTTACTAACACCTCCTATTACTTTTTATAACATTAGCCACATCCTGGATGTCCTTGAGCCACCTTCCAGCAGTCATCCAAAACCTTTTTCATTTTCTTTTGAGACTTCTTTAAAAAAGCTGCCGTTTTGTTTACCTCTGCGTAGTGAAAGACTTTGGAGCTGTGATCCGTATCAGTAATCTGACATTCTGTTCCTTTGGTTTTCCTGCTTTAACATGACTTTGAACGTGACATTTCAGTGTTAAATGTGTCATAGTGTTATTCAGAAACTGCTCATGTTCTGATTGAAGCTTTTTTGTTCTGTCCTCTCAAAAAACATGCCAACACAAGGCTTCATAATGTCACTAAAACCTAAAATTCATAGTTAAGTCACTGTACAAGCACAGTAATGATAGGGCACTTATTTTAAAACATCCATGTCATTACGTTACAAAAGGTTATGTGGCATCTGTAATTTAATATGAACCAGTTTTCAATGTATGATCAAAAAAGCCTCATAACACATGAATAAAACATGATTTCTTTACTGTATTGTCTACTTCATACAACAGCTCGTCCGCTGAATAAAGAGGATTTTGTAGATGAAGTCAAACCACCCATGTGGAAATGCGTTTGAAGGCCACACAACCTTGTTAAACCGCACATTGTTGGCGATGAATTAAAGAAAAATTTAATCACATTTCCTCTGTCAGATCAATTTTCTTAAAAGGAATATAGCAGCTTTTAGCTGAAGAATAAAGCTGTGATGTATTGTGTCTTTTGAGGATGAATAGGCTTTTACTTGTTAAACATACATGGCATGCAGTGGGTCTCCAGTCCTTTCATAAAAGCCTCATAGAAAAAGCACTATTGAAAAGCTTTGCCAGCAAGATCTCATTGCCTGTCAAGTATATTTACGCATTACATCTTAAACTCCCCTCCGCCAACTAAAATCATTTCATCTTTACATAAAATCCAAATAATTGGTGAATGGCATGACCTAAGAGACCTCGAGCGTTTGATGGCTGATGTGAAAGCCCAAGGGGAAGCCTGCTTTTCTTGCTGGTTTCTACCTCTGGCTGGCTGGCTGGCTGGCCCTGCTTCTCGGTGAAGATCCGCATCCTCTCGCTTATCAGCCGCGCAACGCAGAGGATATTTTGACAGGCCAGTCTCTTTTCAGCAATTATTTCACCCATAATGGATCACGTAGTGCGCAGCCCCACCCTGTGCACTCAGTATCTGGAATCAAGATCAATCTGAGGACACAGGAAGAGACTTTGAGGCCATGTTAGAGCCAATGTGAAGCTACAGATAAAGTACAGTATCATCATAATCTGCTGGATAATTTGACATTTATTTAAGGAATTGGATATTATCAGGCTGTTTATTTTCCTTTCTACTGACTTTCATAACAGATATTGTCTCTGAGCATTTGGATGTCAACATATTACAGCAGTTCTCCCCCGCTGATTTCAGAATATCTTTAGTTTTATTCACATTAACAACATTTTACAGCAAGAAATTTCTCTTAACGTAGCTGTTAAGTTGCCATGATGCAAAATGTTGCATCTTCTAGTAAAAATCTATCCATACTGATACCTGTTTTGATATCACAGCAACAAAAAATTATGTTTTCTGCAATCAATACAGATAATTAGTTGTTCAAAAGTAGGTTTCCTGTACAGACTACTGTTAGTACATGTACCTAAGTGCATGTGACGGCAAGAGACAGCAAAATAAGAGTATTTACTCACACCTGGGCTGAATCACCTCTACTTTTTATTCAGACTTCATTTTCAGACAAACTGAGTTTTACCCATGGCTTCTTTGGGTTTGTTTGATGAGAAGCCTTGGTGATACTTATCTTTTGTATGACAGTGAAGACTAAATGAAAAGTTGAAGTAATTCTGTCCTCTTGTATGTGGTGAATCCCTTTAATTTGTGTCTAACATGTCAACTCCTTCATGCTGTTAAAACTGCACAAATAGGTTTGCAATTCTTTTTTAGCAGATTATAAATTGCTCCCTTTTTTGATTGCGGCAGCTTTAGGTAAAAATAAAACTCATGATCTTAGTTTTTCTTAAACTTTTCTATGGAAGCCCTGAATGGACATGCATCCATACATCCCAATTCACTTTGTTTATGATAAGAATAATCTTAGATGTATAATTCCCATATGATAAACACAAAATTACAATTACATTTTGCTAGTCTGAAGTCAAATAATACATTCTACAGACCAGCTTCACACTTCAACGGTACAACGATGCTGCAAGGTTAGGTAGTTTGCAGAATGTGGCTAATGTTAGCAGCACTTGTGTCGCTAGCCTTCAATCCATTTTGAAGGTTAACGCCCACATCACTGAGCTAAATATCAGGACTTCAGTTATATGTTAGCATAACTTTACACAGCCTACGGGCAACTTTATCCTTATTTTCTAGATAAAAATAGAGTTAAACCAGGCTGTTCCTATGAGAGGCAATGGGTGCTAAAGTAGTAGCAGTAGTTGGATTAAGGAGCACTTTGATAGCAGTCGTCATTAAGTACAAATACAGGGGCGCCAATTTGGTTCAGTTGGTAGAGCAGATGCCTGTTTATAGAGGCTGTAGTCATTGGTGCACTGGTCACTAAAGAGATTCCTGGTCTCTGCGCTGTTTGGTGCATGACTTATCCCCACTCTCTCTCCCCATGTGTCCTATCTCTCTTTAGCTGTCCTGTATAGGTAAATATAAAAAGTCTATGTCCAAGCCCATTAATTCATTTTGAGATGAAAACACATGATAACAAGTACATCTCTCAAGACTTAAAGAAAAATACTGCAAATGGCTTAATATCATGAAAAACAGCACGGTTATTCCAAGATAATGACATGAATATAACGAGTTGTCCAGGCAACAACCAAAATATGACCTGGAATATAATAAAACATGCTTGTGTGTGTGTTCATTTTGGCAGTGATTTTAAATTCAATATAAGCCTGAGTCTTTAGACATGTTTTCTAATTTTAACAAACTGTATTCATTTTTAGTCTTTGTAGTTTTAGATTTAGTCAATAAAAACTCAAAAACATTTCAGTCCAATTTTAGTCATTAAAAAGTCTTTACATTTTAGTGGTCACTGACCTACTTAAAAAGCTACACTGTCATATTAATCTGACCGTAAAACACTCATTAATGTAAAATAAATTCTTCAATCAATTCAAATAAATGGAAGAAATACTGACATTCCTTTTTGTTTCATATTCAAATGTTGGCCAGAACAGTCCAGAACTCACGTTTAGTCTTGTTACGTCTCCTTGATAAAAACTAAACTTACTTTTCTTCAGTTTTTATCATCAAAGATCTTTTTTTTTTCTTGTTATTGTCCTGTCTTCCCATGAGAAGGTTGTCACCACATGTTTTAGGTTGGTGAAATTAGCACTGATGCATGCATGTCCTCTTAGGGCTTCCATACATTTTAATACTTTTCCACATCAAAACAAAGGAAATTGGACCATTTTAAAACGTGTGATGAGGATCAAGGAAGCTAAGTTGCTGCCATCATGGTGATAACCACTGTTAATATAAGCAGCTATTTTAACTGAAGCTTAAGACCAAAACTAAGACTAAAGATCCCTTTTACTTTTAGTTGCATTTTAGTCCTTTACAGTCTTCATAGTCTAATTTTAGTCGACGAAAACTCAAACATTTTATTCAATAATAAATGATTACATTTTCAGCTGATAGGACAGCTGAAGACAGACAGGAAATATGGAGAGAAAGAGTGGGGCATAAGACATGCACCAAACATGCCCCTAGATTCATGCGCCCAGTGCATTGAGGACTATCGCCTCTCCTTATGGGTGCCTGCTCTACCCACCGAGCTACACTGGCAATAATATGTTGTATTTTAATGAGCTTACCCACAGTGGAAAATATCATTGATTTGAGTTTCTGACAAAAACTAAACATTTTTATCCTAATTTCTGTCTTCTTGACTTATACTAAACCTATTTACTGGCAGAGTTTCTGTCGTTAAGGATCTATTTTTAGCTAGTCTTAGCCTCATCAGTTGACTAACATTTTAAGTTGTGGTTTTCGCTGACAAAAATAACCCTGGAAGTAACAATAATAAACTAATTAGTGCTTTTGAATCTATTTTACAAAAGGTAAATTAAGTTATCAACATAATGATGCTGATAACCAAAAGGTTCATATTAAGCTCTAATGAAGGAATGACTGGCTTTATATTATTATCAATAGGCTGCAACCCTCCTGACTGTGGTTAAGGTATTGGTTGTGAATAATGTATTCTACCTCATAAACAGAGCAGCAGCCTCTCTGAGTAATGATTCTTTGATGCCTTTCATTGCATCATTTCACAATAACTTAGAAAGCTTCATCCCCTTGCAAATATCTGTAACGTTAACACGTTTATCGCAGAGGGAGAGATCGATAATAAATAAATACACATGCACATTTTCCCCCAAAGGATTTCTGTAATTTCTTTAACTAAATTAAAGAGCTGACAGGAGAAATATCCAGGGAGCCAATCTTCAATTCTTTTTTATTACTTGAATCTTTGTACATGTTTTGCTTTTCTTAAAAAAAATCTACTTATCCAATGTGAATGATTCTTAAATGGATTTCCAGATAGAGATTAACACTTTATTCACTGAGGAAAAAAGAGAAACTTTGTGATAAAGAAAGCTCTCTGATTCCATGATTATGCTCAGCTTACACAATGGACAAAAAAATGCAATGAATGGCTGTATTGATGTGAGGAGAGGTGAAAGAAGAGGCCAAACGCATGAAAGAGCAGGCGCTACACCTTTAGTGTGGCTTTACATCTATCTAGGACATTCAGGCTTCATCTCCTCTTTGAATTTCTCAACAGTTTAACTGCTGATAAATGATGGTGAGATGATAACTCTGTACTCTGAATAACAAAAAAAAAAAACAATTTCACTCATAAAAAAAGTGTGTATGATTTTCATGGCCTTGCCAAACATAAAAGAGATAGGTATAATAACATGAAATGAGTCTCAATAACTCCATAATCACACTGACTTTGAAGTAATGATATCTCCTGTGAAAATATTTTTATGCGAGTGAATAATCAGATTTATTACAAGGCACAGAGAGCAGTTTGATGTGACTTATGTCATGGAAATATTGCCGATATCCACCACTATATAAATTGTCTTTCATTGATCACCAAAGTGGCCACTGGAGAGCGACTTTCAATGCCACACAAGGCAAAAGGGTGTGTGTGGCTGTCTGTGTGCTGGGTGCTCGGGGGGCAAAAAGCTATATTTATTTGACTTTATTCGGCCTGTCTTAATGCAGGGTGCCCCAAGGACTACACCACAAAACAATTAGCCTGGATTTCATAAAGCAATCAGCATGCCACCTTGTCTAATGCAACCGCTTCATACATTGACGGTCTGAATAAAATGGGTGTTATTGAAAGCTTTGTGTTCGTGTTAGCTTTCGCCTCAGTGCATTCATGAATCAATTTCTGCCCATAAAAGAAGCTTTAACACTTAAGCTATTTTAGTGGAAATGCATTATGTAAGTTGTCAGACGTGCGAGAGAGGCCTGGTAACGATTCAGGCTATTCAGAATGAACAGCCAACCCCCATTTTTATAATGGCGCTTTTGAAAAATGTCTGGCTGAGTGCATGTGTTTGCTATTAAGATGTTGTCAATCATTTTGCCACTGAAATCTAATCTATGGAAAATAATTTCACAGGCGAACACATTAAGGACGACTCAAGATTAGATGTAATTACATTCTTAATTACTAGAATAAATTGAATTTTTCAAATAGAAGGAATTACGGCACTGCAAAAAAACCCTGAATAATACATTTCCATCATCAAACTTGGTTACTGCTGTTGATTCACAGCGTCTGTTGGATGGCGATCTGTTGAAGCGTAAAGGATGGGCACAGATAAACAAAAAGCCACATCATACACAAGGTTTAATTCCATCAATACACGACCAATCGTCCCAGATTGTCTGCCCATTGATTTTGTTAACAGCACTCGGAAAGCTGATGTGGAATTACAGAAAGAGCTGAGAGGCAGAAATGCAGAGCGACGAATCATTTCATTTTCTTTCTTTTTATCCAAAGCAGCCTGCAAAAAAAAAAAAAATTTTTCTTTGTTTAAGATGGCAACCAATCTTTGGTATTAATCTTATCTTTTTTTCTTTTAAAGGACGCTTTTCCACATGTGACACCTGACTCAAATGTTTGGGATGGTGTCGGACATTAAAAGTCATGAAAATATAAGCAGCAGAGAGATCTGTGTGCACAGCAGGAAGTTACAGGATGAGCATGTGTGCATATAAGTGAAGCAGACCGTCAAACAGAGTTTGAGCTGATGGATCATTAGCTTTAACGAGCCAGTGGTCGCCTTCCCAAGCAATGAGTGAGTCATTTCTTTAAGATATCACATTAATCACCTACAAGATTAAGGCTTCTCTTCATAATAATGTACAAAAGCCTGTTTAATAGGTTGAATGTTCAGCTCTCCTGTCCTAAAATGTATGGTAGAGGTAGGAATAAAAGCATACTTACCGCAATGTTAACGAGCTAAGGATCCCATGCTAGAGTAGTGAGTGAGTTAGTGGTATGTCTATGTGGTATCATTTTACTATTAACATTATAAGACTTAGGCTTGTCTTCATAAAAATGTACAAGAACTTTTAAAAAGTTGAATCTGTGGCTCTTTTGTGCTAACATTCATGCAGAAGTAGAAGTAAAAGCACTCTCATGACACTGTTAACGGATGAAGGATCTCCTGCCTTATTAGTGAGTTAAACTGGCCACTCACTAGATCATTTTAAGCCCAACTTCAGGTAAGATTTGCCCCTTTATGACAAGCAGGGGCAGTCAGGAGTCAAGATCTGTCACAAATGATATTTTGTCCCTATTAGGTGTTGTATGATTTGATGATAATGTGCTATTATGATTATACAGGACAACATTGTGATTATGATATCATACAGAAATGGTGTTGTGAGTCTACTTGCTTGGTTATCAAGGAAAATGTTAATTATAGTGATAGTTGTGAAGTATTTCTCAGCTCAAAACATCAAAACAAGTATAAGAAATACAAAAGTTTTTATAGTACTGCTTTTAAAATAACTTAATATTTTTAAAAAAGATTTTCCTTTTTGAAAGTAAAGGTACTTTTAAAAAGTACAACAGTGATATTGTAAACTTTAGGCCATTTCTGCAGAAATTTTTGCAAACCATTCAAGTTCTAGTTAATACAAATTGTACAACCTGACATTGTGATAGCGCCTGCAGTTGTGATTTGATAAATTGTGCAGCACTATACCCGATCATCCTGGTGTCAAAACGGTTAATTTACTGGTTCCTGCTGTGCCAGAGCCTCCTCTTCCTCAATATCAAACATGTCTGATATTTACCATTTAAGGTTGGACTGGCTCCAATGGAATACTCCCAACAACCGATGAGAGCGAGCTGACTGGGTAGTGTCACTAACTGAATGTCACGTAGATTTATGACTACAAACTTACACAACAATACCATAATCTCCGCCTGGATTTCACCCTCATGCTTTTTCTTGTTTTTGTATTTTTTTGCTGAAACTGTAATGCATGTCAGGAAAGGCAGCTGAGGATTTCGATTGTCCTCCATGTTTGTTTTTCTTCTGACATCACATTTGATCATGCACGTTTCTATGAGATCTCTTGCATGTGGAAATTTCACTTGTGTGATTGTTTCTACAGATGCATGTGAGTGGTCTCGCTGTCTAAAAGAGTTGTCCAGCATTTGAAACTGTTCCTATGTCTGTGGTCTCCCATGTCTCTAAAGGGTCTTCACCTGGTTAAATGAAGGTTGAAAAAAAAGAAAGAGAAGTTCATGATTTGAAGATCAACTAGTCTGTGGCCAGCTTTACATTAGTCTTCCTTGACAAAAAGGCGATAAAATTTGTAGCTTTTTTACTAACATGTATGCCAGGTGTAACAGTTAAAGTGCTCTTACTACATTCTGAAAACGCTGTGCAACATCTACCATTATTGATTGATATATCATTAATTAATGGTATATCAATCAATAATGGTAGATGTTAGTCCACTTTAAGTAATGATAGTGAACTAATTTATCACATGGCAGTGTTTCATTGTTAAAGACTGTTTATTTAACAGCTGTAGTTAATGTATGTAAAATATCTTTCTTTGGGTGTTGATGGTTTTTACGTATCAAGAAACTTGCAAAGGCAACATACATCTTGATACCAATTTCCTGAACATATATATATATATATATATTTTAATGTTAATCACTAAAATGTTAGCAGTTTAATTTGGACTTGAACTAGACTAAAATAATGGGACTTTTTGTCAAACTAAAACTAGATTAAAACTTTAGAGAGAAAAATGCCTATAATGTATGATGTGTCTAATATGTTTTTTTTTTTATTCTAGAGATAAAGACTAAACATAAAATATCTGCCAAAAGTAACACTGATTCCTTTAGTTATTAATAATAACATAGAATCTCGCTGCCGATAGTGTTGTTTGCTTTTTTAGGTCATCTGTAGGTATCAATATTAATTTCAGAGTGTTTCATTGCCAGCCAAAAACTCCTCACAGGAGCTGTAGCTCCTTGTAAAATGCAAGTGAGCTAAAATCACCAGTGATTTAGCTCAGTGTTTCATTACTCCCACCAAAGCCCTCAACAATAACACAGGGCATAATCTGCTGCCAATAACTCCAGGTGCTCTTAGTCAGATGGCTCCCTCTGGGCCTGCAGGGAAGTAATACTCTGTTTAGAGGCTGGGGTGGAGAAGCTGCTCAGGATAGCTCGATAGCGTTCCCGTGGATAGAAAATCACCAGAGACTGACTTTTGAGTGGCTGCCTGTAACACTATTAGCTACATTATGGCTCCTGCTGCTGCTAGGAGAGCTGTCATTTCCTTAATTAAGAGCCCAGCGCGGGGCAAGAGGGAGAAGAGGCCATGGCAATCTCTGTAGGCCCCTTCAACATTAAAGCCTGATTCCTCATCACACAAGGGTGTAGACGTTACAGGGGAGGGAAAAAAATCCATCTCATTTATTATTCGTGTGCAAAGTGGAATTATGGAGTTAAGGAATTACATCGGAGGTGGTGCCGAACAGAAAGGATTTTACACCTCAGCAGTTCTGTGACTTGTTCTGAGGTGATTGTTAAGCCACGAGAAGAGGGGGGACGACTGAGAGGACAGGAGAAGTAGATGAAGATGAAGGGCAGAGCAGTTATGGATGTGATGGTGGTGTTAAATGTAAACAAAAGAAAATAGTACACTTCAGTGTGAAGGAGTAAATCTCTGTTTTCTGATGAATGGGTGGAGAATCTGCATACAAACAATGCCTAAAGCAGAAAAGACCCCATGGTCCTACACTTCAGCTCTCACTTGTGGCCACAGGTCTTCACCAAACGGCTCTCTGACATGAGAGTGCTCGGCTCCCGCTCTTACCTGTCTCTCCCTTGATGCTGGAGTGGAGCAGGAAGCAGCACAAGCACAAGAGGGACCAGAGGGAGGTAAATTGGTGAGAAGAGGCAATGCCCGTTTCAAAGGTCAAGAAGGAGGGATGGTGTGATGGGGGAGAGGAGGACGGAGAAGGGAAGAGGAATGGGGGGAGGAGGGCTTTTGTGCTGCATCCTCACAGCGGGGACTTGGGACACTTTGCACATGAGCACATCTGCTCTGCTGCGTCCTCCTCATTCCAAAAGCAAAGTCAACCTGATTAGCTCAGGGTTAAAAGAGGAAAAATAACAATCCAAATTATTCTTCATCCTTTTATGGCGGGACGCTGAGATGAAGACTAGCTTTGGAGCGCTGTAAGCCTTTTAAGAGATAGCGGCCTCACTGTTGCTCCGCCTCTGAAATTACTTAAATGATATTTGCTGTAAATAGGATTCTGCTGCTGGTGGCCTGCAACCTCTCGCTGAATAAAGGGCCTCTGGCACACATCTAAGTGAAAATGTAAGGGTTGTTGGGATAGCCTGATTTTAAACTTCAGTGCAAAACCTGTAAACGATATCTTTTAACAGTAGCAGAGAGCATGGCAGTGATAATAAGTCCTAGGACCTCGGCCATCAATATTGGGAAATCTAGTTTTTCATTGCTTAAAACTGCAGGCAAACTACTGCACACTGTTTTGATACTTTCCACTCCTCTGCTCTGTCTGTTTGTAAGATACACTAACATAACTGGTATCTCTTTATATGACACCCAGAATGGATTAGAGAGACATCAGTACCAAGCTGTGAATATAAAGAGACTATCAGTAATCTCTCAATTTATAGAGGCAACTTTTGGACCAAAATAAACTTCTAAACAGCTGTTTTTAAAGTTTCTGAACTTTGTTTCAGAGACCGTAAAATCCTAAAAAAAATGTGGTGTCAAAAATAAATCAAACATTTTGACAAATGTAGTGCAAATACGAATGTGGTCTTCAACAAATATGTTGTTTTATTTTGTACAATTTCTTGAAAAGAATCAAATATCAAAGTTTGACTTCCATGTCTAAACTGTTCCACAAATTCACCCCACAGATTATGCACTTACTCTCCACTGCTGGTGTCACACAGTGCCTGAAGGTTTCCTCTTTATATAACCATCGTTTCTGTTAAAGAAAAACTAGTTTTGACATAAGATGGAAGTAGTGCTGTCACAATACCAGAATTTTAAACTTCTAATGATAGTAGTAAATCTGGGGATCTAGGGTAATGTTGGTTTTCAATCGTCAAAAATTGCAGGCAAACTCTGCCATGCTGTCAAAATTGCACACAAACATTGATGAGATTCCTGTGTGCAGACTCTACAAATATTTTTGTGGTTTCAAAGCTAATTTTGATAAGTTCATTCCTTTCCTATGCACTTGTCTTATAAAAAAAGATATTTCTGAGACTATGAACCTTAGAAAAACTGATACTGTGTCATTTTAAAACACCTGGCAGTGTAAAATAATCTAAGTCTTGAACATTTTATAAACCTACATAAAAGTAAGCTATTTCTTGCTTTATTAACTACTCATGCTGTGAGAAGTTCTACCAAACTGATCAATTTTTAAACGAGATTATGGACATTTATAGATGAAGCTTCTGTAATAAGAGCCCTTGCTAATTTTCAGTTTTATGCCATGTAAATATATTTGCATTTTGGACTGTTGGTTTGGGAAAAAACACTCTTTTTCTTAAGAAAATCCAGATGTGGTGTAACTGGTTGATTTAGAATGAACAGATAAAACATTGATGGATATAATCTATAGTTGCAGGCGTAGGTATGCCTATTTTATAGTTTTGGATTAAAAGATAGGGTACTGGCCTTTTAGTGTCCAAAAATGTCAGTCCAAAATGTTTAACTTGACATTATTTTATAGTGGATTAATTTTGTTCTTAAGCTATAATCTAAATAATGATTTGTTTCCCCTGGGGATGTACATTTTAAGAAAAAAATATAAAGCTACTACTTAAAGAAAATATGTAAGCTGAGTCTTTTTGCTTGATGCTAACACATCAGGGAAAGTGCCATTAACTGACTCATGTCTAGCATTAGTGTTAAGTTTAGAAATAGCCAAATTAACCTGACAATACTACAGAGAGTCGATGATTAAACTGACCGTTTAATTGATCATTGATGAGTATCGAAATCTAGTACCAACATGGTACCAGTACCAACACATCCAGTACCAACAAGATCAAATTACGTCACAGATATCGATACTTTATCTCGATACCCTGCCTCACTATTGTGACCTGCTGCCACTCCAAATGAAAGGCAAGAAAAACATTATTGAATTTGAGTGATTTATGTGCTAAGTTACATCATTTCCATTTTCTTATCCCATGTTTGACTGGCATCTTATAAAGATATTTCTGCAAATCCTTTACGATACTCAGAATGCTTCTATTCTGCTGACTTTCAACACACTTTATTTTTCCTCAAAAGTATCAATTCAAGCCCCATTTAGGTACTGGCACTAGAGGTGCTCCCACAGCTGGCGGAGCAAGTAATCTGTGACGGACAGCATAGGCTAAGTCCAGTCAATAGCACGTTTAGCTCTAGTATTATGTTTAGCCAGGTAACTAACCGAATGTCACCCGCTCTTGCCGTTGAAACTAAGCACAGTTAGCAGGCAAAAACACGTGTTCTTTCCTCTCAAAGTTTGACGGCTGTATCGCAACAAAATCAGTGAGCCTTCTCTGTCAGCTTGCCTGGGACTTTAACACAAACTAAGTGCAGCTTTGGCTGGTCTCGGTTTGTGTAGAGCCCAGTGCTGCAGGTCTTCATCTTACAACGGCTTAAACAACCATTTAAAAGTCTATTTTAACTTTTGATTTTCTTTTCCAAGTCCACAGTGTGTCAAAGATCCGGGCTGCTATGTTAGATGAGGTCAGAAAAGCTGCTGTAAACTAGCTGCAAAAACTCTCGGTACGGCAGTTAAGCTAACTCAATCCTGAACCATCTACTTCAAACAAGCTCTTCACAATAAATTTTTCCTGAAATGCTTTTATTGTGAAAGCCTTCAGCAAGAAACATGTTCAAGTCATTAGCATCTTAACACACCTCATCAGGATAGAGATGAAATGTGAAACTTGGAGTGCAGACAGACAGAAATAAACCTAGGGACTAACAAAAAAAAAAAACATATCATTTTTTTCTGTGTTCTATGCTTAGAAATAAATTGAATATGCCATCAAAGGCTTGTTTTAAGGGGAGAGGGCAAGAATAATAACGTGATATGATTTTTAGGCCATATCGCCCAGGCCTAACTGGCACCATATAAAAGTATCGATTCAGTACCAGTATCAGATAAAACCCAAATTATACTCATCCCTAAATTTCTGCTATCGCTGTGTCACCTCACAGTACTGCTTTCTGCTGTTGATATTCAATGGAAGTTAATGAACAGCTTTCTGATCTGCTCCAATCACCACTTGTCTGTAGGTCTGCAATACAATCAGGCCCTGCTAAAAGCAAATGGAAAAATACCTTAAATGAGATAAAAGCTGCATGAAAACTGTGATTTCTTATTGATCAGCAGTGGTTCAAAATTTGAAAATCTGGTCCCATCGCTAGCTTGCGCTCTTTTTTATTTATTACTTTTAATCAAAAATCTCCAAGTACTTGTAGATAAAATTGAATGAGCACCACCTTGACCACTTAAATAAAAGACATTTTGACTTCAATCTTTCCACAGAAAATGTTCAATTGAAAATATATTTCATCATTTTACATGTTGGTAAAAAAAATAAGTTGCAGCAGACCCTTGAAACATCTCTTTCAGTCTTTAATCAAGTTTTTAAAAAGCATGTTCATGCATTTTTATCAGTCTTGTGTTGCATCAGGTCAACTGACTGGACATTAAGAAGTATCTCTGTGGATGTGAGGACAGTCCAGTGCAGGGTGAGTGTGTGTTTTTACTTGTGTTTGTGTGTGTTGGGGGCTGGACACCCACATGTCATGCCTGACACATCAGTCCGGGACCCCAGGCTATCTGGCACTAATGCTGCCTATGTCCCACTTTCAACCCCTTCGCCCCTCCTCACTGGCTCCTTCTGTCATAGAGGAATAATAACAATGGATCACACCCGTGCTGCAGCAGTGGCTCAATCACTGTAGGATAACATCAGGTGATACAAGCAGCACAGAGGAGATCTTACCTGCACTGAACCTAAGCTAAACAGAGAGAGTCTAGAAATGAGTTTATCTCAACAAAGTCCTGGATTAGTTGTTCCTGTATTCCCCGATCACTGCAGTATTTACAGAAGTGAGCGGGTAAAGGTGGAAACAAGCAAATAATCATGTAGCTAAAAGACATCCACCCCACTCCTCCCTACCCCTCGCAGCACATTATTCTTGGAGCAGACAAATAGTGGAAGGAGGGACGTCAGGAAATAGTATTGCTTTGAAGCACATAACTCTATTCTGGAGAGAAGAATCATCACAGTGTTATTCCACATCCTCAGATATAAAGGGAAAAAACATAATAACTTCTCGATAGCCTGGATCTCCACTGCCCTATACCAGCCCCCCTCCCCTCTTTCCTTCTCAGCCCGCCCACACCCCTGCCTCATCCACCGTACACCCACTTCTCCTGCCTCAATCTTTGGTTTCAAAGGAAGCGAATCAGCCAGAAGGACAGAAGGTTATGCATTAGTACTGGTCATTGCTCAAAGAGCGAGCGTTATAAATAATAAAGGCTTGTGAAGGACACAAGGGCTGCTGGATGCATCTCTGGTTCACGCCACACAAGTCAAAGACAAGTCTGTAATTTCTATTCCGAAAATGTGACCCTTGCAGCTTCAATTACATCTCAACAACACCAACCGTGTCGGTGCCAGGAGATGTGATGCCTCTTTGTTAGCTCTACATGAAAGGCTTGTTGATATTGGTTATGGAGCGTATGCTACATATCATATAAGGTTTTTTTGAAAATGACTCCCAACTTAAAAAACTTGCGTAACTAAAATAAATGCATATTGAAACACAATTTATTTTCTCTCCACAGCTATGCACCTACAGAACTTTTAATGTGCTTTTTTTCTTTGGAATACTTTAAATATACAAACAACACAGAGGGAATTACATTATTTTGAGGTTCTATGTGTTGCTCAAAGTCATTTCTGCATAACCAAGCTCTGGTGAAACCAAATGACCTCTGCTGCTGTTTACATGGAAAACAGGCCTTGTGCTCATCTTCCCTGTCCTCCATAGCACACTCTGATTGTGTTGCTGTAGCCATGGGCACTGCGGGCACATTAGCAAATGTATTACACCTGCTTTATAGGCATGCATTAAGCTTGTTTTCAAGTTTGTGCAGACAGCTGAAATCCCCATAATGAGATCCACCTCCCGGGGAGAGACTTGTTCTCCTTCGGTCTCCTTTATCCACTCTTATTTACCCAGCGTGGCCCATTCAGCGCAGGGGTTTGCGCCACTTTATTACTTAACCTCAGCACACAACATTACGAGGCTCTTTGCATCAGCAAGCAGCCTATCCCACCATGCATCCTGCTCACTAAGCTGATTACACAAAAATAATAAGAACTCATGCCTCCAGCGGTGCATGTGTGCGTGTCTCTTTGAGTGAATGAATTGAAAACGCAAAAGAGACTTTTGCATGAAACACAGCAAATTTCCCACAGCTATACTTCATCATACTACCAGTGTGCATTACTGCACTAAATAATATTACAATTAGAAACTTTGAAAGCAGAAATAACTCTTTGTCTAAATACTTTATACCACTCTAGTGTTTAATACATGCTTTTAAAGACGTCTCACCACTGTCCACCATATCCACCAGTAAGTTGCACCATCTCCAAAATTTCAAAGTGACATCTTTGGCTTACAATAAAATAAAAAAAGAGTTTGAACAAAAACTAAACTAGAAGCCGCTTACATTTGTAAAACTTTAAAACAATATTGCAGGTTTGGTACACACCTTTCTAAATCAAATTTAAGACCTTTTAAGACCCAAACAACAAAAAATTAAGATCATTTTTGCACCACGCATCAGTGCTTTCATAGTTTACTGTGGGTCTCAATGGCTTTTTTCCAACTATCAAAAGTTTAAACCTTTTGCGCAAATCTTACAAGCTGCATTATAATGGTTAGTCCCCGTGGTTTTCAGCATGATATCAATATCTGCACATATTAGCTAAAAAAAATTTAATACACAGGGTGCAGGGGTTGCACCCCATGTATGCAGGCAGCCAAGGTTCAAGTTCTGCCTGTGGCTTCTTTCCCACATGGTTCTCCCCACTCTTAAATTCCTGTGTCTGACTCCATCCACTGTCCTCTTGTCTTAAACAAAAGCATAAAAAGCCAAAAATTTTCCTTAAAAACAGAAAAAAAGATTGTTTTTTTTAAAGTATCGGCTAAAACAAGTCTGTAAAAATTGGTGTATCAGATATCTTTTTTTAACCTTAAAGCCAAACTTGCTTGACCTTGCATTTACGGGATTTCCAAACTTATGTTAGCCAATACATACACAACTTTAATTATGGTAAGAATGCAAGGTTTTTCTTGTAGTTTAACTGAGCTGTAATGGAAACTAATTCTCCTAATTAAATTCTAGGTTTGCATAGTGGTTCCCTAAGACAACCCTGACAAAGTGCGTACAGTAACACAAAAGAAACATGTTCTTCTAAACTGCAAGTAAACCAGCATTTCTCAACATTTTTTCTGTTGAAAAAAAAATAGCATTCTACATCCCTACGAGTTCCCAAGCATTCTTGTAATAACAGGATTAATAAGATAAAATTCAAATGTACATAATTTCACAGAATGGTCACGCAAACCTTAAAAACACACTTTGATGCATTCAGGCACATCTGCCCAAATGGCTTAAGTGTATTTTTTGTGAGGGACATATGAAACAATTTGATCATTTATGCCAGGATAGCTATGATCTGCAAATCAGAGTAATTTTTGGCTGATTTTAAAGCATTTTGAAGGTCTCCCTGACGATGCCAAAATGCACCACAAAGGCTGTATTAAACTAGCTGTGTTCAGACCTAAAACTGTCGTTTTTAGAGCAAACTTTTAAGTTTAAGGAAAGACGATGATAAAAAGAAACAAACAAAAGCTGAAGTAGGGCCATCAGTTTTGCTTTAAACTGCGCTAATGTATTTGTACAACTTGCTGATACGACGGCCAAAGTATTGGCTGTGAATATCAGCAGAATAACTTCTATGAGCTGGTTCTGATAATTGAGTTTTAGTGCTAATATCTGCCGATATCAATAAAATGCAGACAGAATCATGCATCACTAATTTCCCCATCTCTTCTCCCCATCTCTCTTATTGATAATCTGTGCACACAAACGTAACAAACTGCTGTAAAAGCAGCAGTCAATGCAATGAAATGCCATACAAACAACCAAATCCACATAGAGAACAGTCAAAATTGACAGACAAGTCTCGAGTCAAACTGACAACTAAAATTTACGATGTCTCACGAGTAAGACTTTCTTTTAGACATTTTATGACCTTAAAATTCCAACATCTATTTCAAGAGTTTTAAAGGGTCCATGGGAGCCCTCTATTGTTGATGCACATAAAATAGTTTACGAAACTTACACTGAACTTATATGTTAAAAGTTTATTTAAGGAGGTGATCATTGACGTAATCTACAATATACATGTCGTCCTCTGTTAAGACCCGTACATGTCAAGACAAAATTAAAATCACTCAAAATCTGATTGTAACTACAGTCTAATAAGGCTGTAAATAAACACAAATTCAAGTGCAGTATTACAGCAGATGCAGCATTCTACGTGGACTTTCTGTTCTGAATGACCTCCAATACCAGGAATCAATGAAAGATTCATTTTGGGGAGGGGGTCTCGAGGTGACCTTTGTGAAAATGTTCCACCATTTTGGCAGAATCCGTATAAGTGCAGACCATTTCATGTAGACAGTAAGTGTGTGAAATGAGTGCTCCTGTCGTTCCAGCCTGGCTCTCTTTGACAGCATGATGATAGAAGCGTCACATCCTTGGGAGAGTAAATGCAAACTGACAAGAGATGAGCCTTTGGTTGCTGAATATAATACGGAATTGTGCTCTGAGTGTCTTATTATCTTGTCTGTTGATGTTTGAAAGGGGGAGATTTGCTTGAGAAGAGAAGACAGAAACTGTACGCATCCAACACCATCTCGTCCTTTGAAAAAAAATTGCTTGCCCTACTAACCACAGCTTTCCCACCTAATGTCCACTTCTACTTGGAATAAATACAAGGCGGCAGGATGTTTGTGGTGCCTCGTAGCCCCTGTTAGCTGAAGTGGAAGACTATTTGCACAGGCGAGCTTTTAGGAGGAGAACGACCCTTTCACCACCGCAGTAAGCATGTGGTGGGTGTAGAAGGTGGACAATTTACTGTAGACAAACATGACCGCTACTGTCATTGTCTCCCACTGACTTCTCCTTCTCACAGCACACACTCTTATCGCAGTATTACAGCACTAAAAGTAAACTCATACATAAACTCAGGAGGGAGGAAAAGTTGCTGAAGACTTCAAATATATAAAAACACGTAAGTATATCTAACTGTTGTAAAATGCACTGCAGATTTTTCAGCAATTAAAACCACTCAGTATAGTTAGTGTGACTTTGGATATAGACTGCCAGAGAATATAATACAAAGGGCTATATATAGATTCCACTTTTAACAAAAGATCCTTCACGATATAGGAGAACCTTATAGCTCTTCTTTTGAATAACTATGCCTAGACCTTTTAACAAGAGCCTAACAAGCTAAATTCACAACTTTTTAATTAGGAATAGGGAAAAGTTCGTATTAGCTAGCTGTATTCTATCAACTTTGTTTGCATGTAATAAAACTATTTTAAACTTATGGGAAATTCTTTAATTTCTTCTGCATTCAAGATCAGATTTCTCTTTTGACTCATTCGAGAGGTAAAGTGCAACATGAACTGTGAAAAAACGTGTCAACTTGATTTGCACCCTGTTGAACTACTCTTATAATTGGAGCGAGATTATGATAAAATAACTGCAAAGTTGTTACCTTTCCTATTTCTGAAACGGAGGAATCTAAAGTTACTTTTAGCCTTTCTTCTTCACCATAATGTCAGTAAAGGAGAAGATTCTTAAGGTTGTGTTTCTGCGGTTCAGAGCCACAAAGTAAAAAAGACTGAATAATTAAAGTCCTTGTTGGAAAAGTTAAACTTATGGTTGCTTTCGGTTAAGTGGCACTCATTCTCATAAGCGTGGTGAGAATACAGACTTGTTACAATGCCTTAGAACCATGAGCGTTTACTGCAAGCCAATTGCCTAATGTGGCTCAAGTATAAACAACATGAATACAAGAAAATGTGAAAAAGTCCTCAAACGTAAAACACTGTTGAGAATGTTTTTGTGTTTGCATTTTTCCTATCAAAAGATCTAAGATTACCAACAAGATTAGCACCAATCTTTTTACCATTATGTCCATTTGTATACCGCTCACATCATTCCAAGAGGCTTAAATCATGAGCCTTTTTACAATCAGTCAACCGCACTTTCTAAAATGCTTTCAAACTTCAACAAAACACCCAACTAAACAGCTTCTGCACTGAGAAAAAGCCCCTTCTTGTGAGTGACCAGTAACTTTCACTTTCCTCTTCTGTCTGGGAGCATTTAAGGAAATACACAGAAAGATGCTGAGTTTCCCTCTCTCTCTCTTTCTCGTGTTTTTCATTCCCATCTCCTCCAGCAGAAGACACGACTGTACTACCTCGTCACTCCCTGCTCCTCGCTCTGTCAGGTCATGTGGGCAACGGCACCCAAACCAAGCCTGCCGTTGGCACAGCCCAGGGCTCCGCCACCGGGCGGAGAGAAACCATCCTCTCCAAAATTCACAAGTTACACTGAAGCGGCTTCAACCGACCACATGCAGAGAGCCAACAACTTGACAAAACAGAGACTAATAGAATCCTGTTTTTACAAAAATGTCTAAAAACGATCCAACTTGCATGTTATATCAAAAATATCCCATAAAAAGGGTAAATCAGTGAAATTAAGCAGTTTGTTTTAATCAAACATAGATCAATTAAGTTTTGGTCCATGAGACAAAAAGCAAAGCAAGTGAGGACATGAGTGGAGTCAGATGTAGACCGATCAGACATGAAGAAAAACTTGATGCTTATTAAACCAAATTGCAACACTTCTGACTCAAATCCTGCAGTACACAGTGTTTTTTATAAGGCTGTAGCCCCGGCTTATTAAGAAATAAGGTGCTCAAACACTACTCAACTCTCTCTCCCTGATTCTATTTGATACAGATATTTGGCCAACCCTCCAGAAAACTCTTATTTTATTTCATTCTCAAATGTTTGCCCAGCTCCGTATACAGTAACGGCATTACACAAAACTCCCTGCCACTTCCCAACAACCACATGCACCCATACACTGCCTCACACTCACAAACTGCCACACACAGACACCATCTGATAATCCATGTGCTACTAACCTTTAAAAAAACAACAGGTATGCATTGTTAACAGTGGCATTAATTCATTGCCTGCAGTTAAACAATTAAATGCACAGATTTCTGAACCAAACATGCAAATAAAGACATGCACTCACACCTAAGCACAGCTGAACTTTCAGCAAGAGAAAAACACATCAGAGTCAGAGCAGATCTGTAGGAAAATTTAAAAGAATACTGCCACTTTCAAAAAATCAAACTTGTACTGAAAAAGAGAATAAACAGTGAAGAAATTTAACAAATCAGCTTTTCACAAGGACTTATTTAATTGTCTCTTCCTAAAAGTTTTCAAGTGAAATATTGTAAAAGAAAGTAATATAATCAAACGATTTTTAAGGAATGATGACGAGAATATGACAAGTATAAATAATTTCTTTAAAATTTAGTATAAATATTCGCTAATTATTTAGATTTTATTCTCCAGGACAAATCTCTCAAAGCTTCATTCAGTGGACTCTGATGAAATTTAGTTTTTAAAGATCTTGACTGAAATTGACAATTAAAATGTGATAAAGCAACCTGAATGAAAAAAAATAGGGCTGGATTGTCTCCTTATTGGAAATAATCGTTTAATAATTTGCTAAAATGCTTCCTGTAGTTCATATGATTATGTTTAATGAGTCATAATGATGCTCATTATTTATAAAATCATTAAAACAAAACAGACTAATACAGGAAAAATGCCAAAATCACAGAAAAAACTCAACTAATAACAACTGCAAATTAATGAAATAGAAGCAAAGTTTACAACTGATTAATCAAAAGACAATAAAAAATAATTTAACCAATCAAAAATTAAAAATAAAATACTAAAATCTAAAAGTCTTCAATTATCCAGATAGATTATCTTATATGTTAATGATAATTGAAACAGAATTAAATAATGATGTTAAAAATTTTTTAGATTTTTATTATAATTTATATCAATAGTTTTCTATTCACCTAAACTAAAATAAGAACAAAATTCAAAACATTTTGTCCACTACAATTATGAAAAGTACTTTATAAACTGTGCCAAGGCTGTAAAGGTGGGATTGGAACAAACTACTTTTGAAGAGATTTGAGATAAAGGAGAATCCTTGAAAGATGCTGCGTCATAAAATACAAAAACAGTTAAACCTCACAACTACTTGTTATTTCTCTTAAAATATAAAAGACAGAGGGAAAACTAAGATGAGGCATATCTTTAAAAGGTATATTTCTTAAGTGCTGTTAATAAACTTTAGTAAGTAATCAGAGTGACTCCAGAATTGAACAATTTCTAAGACACTCTAACATCTTAAAGTCAAAAGTTGTATGAATAACCCAAACAAACATAATGACATCTAGTACAATTTTTCATTAAAAACATGAGCTTTAGAGGAGGAACACTGACTTCCTCAAACTTAGTTTGCAGCCCGACACTGCTGACACCTGTCCCAGCACTGAAGCACCCCTAAGCTCACCTCACCTCTGTGAGACCAAGCCCTCTGCCAGCAGCTTTACAGATCAAAAGGTACAAACAGGAGGCTTTAGCTGACTTACCGTACAGCTTGTTGGGAGTGCCGTCTCTGTCCGTGGCCTCAGAGGGCAGGAGCAGGGGCTCGTCGTTCAGATCGCTGTCTGGACTGGCCGCTTTGTCGTCCGCCCGGAGTTCTGCCACGCTCATGTCGCTGCGCAGGGAGAGCAGCGGCTTGCTCAGCTGCCCTGTAATCATTGGATCCTGGAGGGAGCTGGGAGCCCAGGTGGGAAACAGGGAGGAGAAAAATAAAAAGAGAAAACACCCCTGGTTAGATGTGCTTCAGCGTCTCACCCTCGCCGGCTCCTTCTCTATGTCTCTACTCACTCTCTCTACCCAGCTTCTCCTTTCTATTGCTCTCTCATCACTCTCCCTCTCTCTCCTGCTCCCTCCCCTCTCCAGCTCTCTCTTTTATCTGAGTCTGGTGCTTCCCCGCTGATACTGCCGGCTGCTGCCTGGCGAAGAACTGTTACGGATCGCATGGCTTTACCATTATACCCTGCAGTCCTAAAACGGTGATACATCCATCTCCAAGGGCTCATTACTACCTGACATGTGCCTCATCTTCAGCAAACACTAAGCTGACAGCAGTCTACAAAGAGCTCCATGGGCTGTGCACTGATAAACACATGAAATAAATATAATTCTACATCTGAAGAGAGGATGGAAAATACACACCAGTGATTACATCAATTTACACATATTTAGGGACACACAATGAGATCAATGGTGACATTTCACAGCAGAGAGTGAGGCAACGTGGAGTTAAGGCCTGATTTAAACGCGAGGTGAAGTCACGGATGTTCCCAAATTTTCCTCCCAATTATTTCCATTTTTTGTCAGCACTTAAAGACAATAATAAACGCCATCTATATGACATGACGAGAGTATTATCTGTCTGAGCATGTTAGTAAAGAATACATCAATAAACTGAATTAAACTCAAACATAAATGTTGAAAGGAACAAAAAAAAAAAAAAACCCAAATGCCATCACAGGTTTAAATGTCTCAGTCAAGACATTTTGTGCAAATGATGATCCAAGACTTGACATAATATTTTTTAAAAACATCAAAATTAAAGCTTTAAAATAGCTGTCGTAAACCTGCGCTTACCTAAACAAAGCTCCAGAAGAAAAGAGAAAAACAAATAAGAGTTTCAGACAGTCCAAATGTTGAAGCAAGTCTAAAGAGCAGCTAAAACATGCCACCACCAGCTAGCACATGCTTTCTGCTGAACCAGAAGTAGCCCGCCCAACCTTTGTGTATCTGAACGGCCACCGCAGGTTCAACCCTTAGGTTGCTTCCTAAGACAGGCACTGGAGATGTCACCTCCTCCTCCTCCTCCTCTCTCTCTCTCTCTCTCCCACATACACACTCTCCCTCCCTCCTTCTCCCCCTCTGTCTCTTCCCCCTTGTGTCTTCTGACTGGAGAACTCCTCAGACAGTGTTCACCCCACCTCAGGCTCTGAGACGCAGACACAGAGCAGCAGGACTATGGCCCTCTTTCTTATTTATGAATCAAGTCCAGCCTAAATATATCTGGGCAAAAGGACAGGTGAACAGTGCATATAGGGACAGAAAAGAAAAAAAAAAGAGGTGGAGACTCATCTCACCCCTGCACCCATCAACTCCCACCCCCCACTTTCTATCAGGGTGGTCGATGAGTTCCTGCCCACAGGGGCCTTTTTAATGTGCTCATCACGGGAGTCAGCCCTCTTTGATATGACACATGATAATCTATGAAAATGTTAATCAATAGAAATAGTTTAAGCTGTCGTTAAAAGTGCGAGCCGGCTGGTCAATACTCATATCCCTGGTAACAATGTCACTAGTCATCAGCGCTTCATTTGTGGAGCACTTAAATGCGGGACACTGCGCATCAATGCACCTCTCTGCCCGCCGAGGTAAACACATTTTCCCCTCTGTCTGAGCTTGGCCGCACTCTGCATGCATTTGGGTCTACCCCCCACCCCTCAGCCCCTCTCCTTTGAGCTGCTTGATAGGTCCACTGGAGGGCAAAATTAATACCTAATTGAATCTTGCAGTCATCAAAATAATCAATAGTTTTTTATTATTTATTCTTCACAGTCTGTTGACTGTTTGAAAGCTCAGAGGGACAGGCCAGAGCACAGGCAGCCCTGAAATTTCTACCGTTTCACAATGTAATTTTCACTGGGGCATGAGAGTTTGCAAGACCTTATAAAAAATGAGAGCAGTGGTTTTTGTTACGAGGTGGGGGGAAAAAAATAAAGGAAAAATGGGAATCTTTGCCCCAGCAGCTATGATGAAAAATAGAATAAACAAGCTACTGACACTTCAGAGAAGGGCAGGGGCCTTTCTGTCCATCCCTCCATCTTTTTCCCTTTCCCCTTTTCTCCTTATTTCATCATATCAGGAGTGTGGCGGTACCTCTCTAATGCTGGCATTTCTCTTCCTGACAGACTCCAAACAAGTGCTGGGAATGAGATCAGAGCTCTAATCTTCCCCTGGCCTCTGAGGCTCCGGGATAAGGGGGCAACTCATCTCTCAGCATCTCACGCAGCTGTTAATTACTTCATTTCAAAACAGCAAGCCTCGCCTACTTGCAATCCTGCCACCAAATTGGGTGTGTTTATTAATTTAGGCTCAGGGAGTAATGTAATTACACATAATGGGATAACTATAATCTCATTGTAAGAATCCCTAATAAAAAGGGATATTTAAGACATTAACATAAGAAATTACATTAGTGATTCCAAGCAGTGGATGTGTAACGGATTAGCTGTGTTTTTTAAAGTAACCCACAGACCTCTGGTTAAAGACATAATGTGAGTTTGATCATGTGTGCATGTGTGTCTGATGTGAGCGTGTGAGCAGACAAGAGGGAGGAGGTTTGTCTTGTTTCTTCTCTGCTCACTCAGGCTGGCCACAGCTCAGGAACAGGTTGCAGGAACAAGAAAAAGCACTCGACCCCCCCCATCTCTGCCCCACCAAACACCCCCAGTGGCCAAATAATCAGTGGTTAGCAGCAGAGAGTCATCAGATACCCATGCTAATAGCTGGTGGTCTTACCAGTGCTGTCCCAGTGTGAGAGAGATGGAGTTTCAGCTGGAGACTGGGAACTTCCCTCCAACACTGCAGGCTCCTCTGGTCATTAAACAGATAAAACAAAGAATCAAAAATCATCATTTTTGTTTGTTTTACTGTGTTTATAATGATGTCTTACATTTGGCCCAGCAAACAGGAAAAATCTTCTTAAGCTGTGTAGGTGCATACTTACTGTGCAGTTAGTGCACAGAAATGAGTGCTTAAAATATGCAATAGACTCTGACAACTTAGATCCCTATAACTGATGAAAATAACTTATCTGATATATCATTAAAGTTGTTTTGATACTTTGACACATTTTCATTCTATATCTTTATATGATGCAGTCTTGGTTATTTTAAGGATAGACAGAGTTGAATAACACCAGACATGATTTTGTTTAAAAAAAAAAGATAGAGAACGACAAAGACAAACCACTATTTAAAGTGCACAGAACCAAGGCTACTGTAGAGTTTGTGAAACCCCGTCAGTTTGTGGGACTTCCCTTGCAATTTTCAGTGATTAAAAACAAGAAATGACCAAGTATTTGTCACCATAGACTTCTGTTTCTGTTGCTGTGACGTCGAAACAACAATAAATGTCATTGAAATTTTACTAGTATCACATTAAAGTTCAAACTTCTGGTGCTATGACAACATTTGAATGATATTAAAATGAATAAATAGTCTTGATAAAGTTAGGGATGTAGCTGTAAGATAACAGTCATACCAGTAGAACTGCAACAATGACTTGATTAACAGATACACTGTCAGCAACTATTCTGATGATTAATTTAATCCCTTAGATGATATTTGGAGGATAGCAAAAGAAAACAGCAGAACCTTTACAATACCCTAAATTCAAAGTTGGGAATTAGAACTTTCCCTTTGTCACATATATTAGTTGATTGAGAATGTTTTTTGACACAGTTTGGATAATAATTAAGCAAACAAGAACAGGATGACTGCAACATCTGTGTCTTTATTGACAGATGCAGATAAAAAAAGGAAATGAAAACTATTCCCTTTCCCTTTCTCTAGGGGAAAAACAGTAACACTGTAAACTTAAGAGGATTTTGTTTTTTATATAATCACCTCTTCCCCAGTTTGTTAAACCACTGGATCAAACTAGAGATGCACCGATTGTAAAAATCAGGGCTAATACTTATTTTTATTATAATTTATCTAACCTTCATTAAGCCAAGTTAGGCCCATTGAGATCAGAGATCTGTTTTTTTCCAAGGAAGACCTGACCAAAAATGGCAGCAATTCACAATTTAATCAACTAATACACCTTAACACAAACAATACACATGAAGTGATAAAACAATAATAAATCATCTTTTAAAATAGTGATATTTGGAAAGTTTGTACTCAAAAGTCTTCACTAGAGATTTAAAAACATTCAGAGTCACCAAGTTTTGCGTCTTAAATTCAGTCTGCAGATTTTTCCAAGCAAAAGGTGTCAAAAATCTAAAAGTCTTTTCCCAACTCGGTTCGAACTTTGGGAACAACAAATTGAATGAAGCTCAATGATCACAGATTGTGTAACCCATCCTTGAGGATTAAAAAAGAGAAAAGATAATCCAGAATTATGCCGAGAATGGCTTTGTAAATGAAGACATACCTGTCACTAATGTTTAAAATCCCAATGCCAATTCAAAATTTCTTTTTTCTTTACCTTTTTTTGATGCATAATATTGGATTGGTGCCAATAATGGATATACAGATATTTACAAAATAATTATACCATTATTGATAGATATTTAAGGTAGTTCAGATGTAAAACTTCAGTCTTTAAAACACATGATTTATAGTTTGAGTGTGAACAAATCAACAAATTCCAGTCCTTAAAACACACTTTAAAGTGTAAGGAATAATGATGAATAAAGAAAAAACCTTCAGCTGAAGTAGGTCTGTTGGTCCAGCCTAAAGCTCCACTAACTTATTGTTCATATGGCCAAAATTTACAGCCGATAAAGGCAGATCATTAGAGGCACAATATCAGTTATCAAAATGTTCACATCTGCTGGTACAGATAATCCACTTGTTTAACTAATATCTGCCAATACTGATATCATACCAATATTAAAGTGCAGCTCTACTTTTTTGGTGTAAGACTCCTACGATGTAAACATTTATGCTTGTGCTAGACTATGAAAAGAGACCAGAGCTTGTCCAACGGGGGACTTCTTCTCTCAAATAAAAAATCCTTTACTATGATTCAGCCGTTATGTATGTTAGATTCCATTATTAAACAGATTGGAAACAGAAGATGAACATAGCCAACTGATATGTGTTAATGCCACATTATATGTCGATGGATGACGTTTATCAACAGGGCTGATATCAGCCAACACCAATGATGCATCCCCAGATCAAAGTGTAATACTTTGGTCCCTCTTTCTTCCTCACTGCACTTCCAAAAAATGCTAAGTTGCTTGTCAAAAATTCAGCATTTCAACATAAAATATGTCGCTAATAATGCCTGTGACCCCCAAATAGCCATGCAATAATTATCAAAGAATGAATTATAAGCATATATTTTAATATTTACCCAATGCTAAGCATGTTCTCATTACCATTTATACAAAGCTTTGTGATCAAATCATACGCTGGCCTTGTCAGCTCTCACAGGTTTAATTAGATTTAAATATTTATTTATTACCCTACAGATTTCATGGATGCAATCAATAGACTGTGGCCTTAGTTTTAAAAAAACAAATATGTTCCGTTCTTTTTCAATGAAACTCATTATGTCATTTTCTTTCTAATTTTTCTACTGAAACCCTATGATGAAGTCATCCTTAAGATGCAATCATATGATCTGAGTAAAGTTAGAAACCCAACAAGCAGCCAGTGTCAACTCTAATTCATTAGTGTTACAATAATAGGATAAATCTGTCCCCCTTTAAGACTTTCTTTTGTTTAGTTTTTAAGAACAAATGTAAATATTAAGAAAATATACTGTAAAGGCTTATTAAACCTCTAATTTGTATTTGAGTATTGTTTTACTCAACAAAATGACAATGAGCAAGCAGAACTACACATTAAAATATAAAACAGAAGTCCCATTTTTAAACATATTATGTGGATTTAACTATCTTAACCAAAAAACATGACATTAATGTATGTAAAACAGCTAACACAAACAAATAGTTTAAAAGATTTCCTTTTTAATAACTGTCCTGCTGTTTTCCCCTACTGTACATTCATAGATCCCGATGTGTAATGCAGTATGGTAGATGATGATTTGTCTCCCCCTTAGGGTTATTAACCAAACTGTTCCTCTCTCATGGTATAAGGGATCTTCTCTTCTACTGTAGTTCAGTGACAGTCTATCCAAACTTCTTTAATGCATGCGTTTCACAGCTGCTTTTAGTAAATTCTGTTGCAGTTTCTTTGAAGAATAAATGCTCTTTTATCAGTAAAAAATACTTTATAATCATCTCCTTTTCTGTGCAGCCTTCTGGAGTAGTAGAAGGCGAGTGGTTTAAGTAGTCAACATTTGAGGTGATTCTTTTTCCACACTCATTAATATGATCAGCAGTTATCCATCTCTACTCCACTACAGCTAAAATGCTCCCCAGTGGATGGTCGGCGGGTCAGTGAAGGCTGAGGGCTATCAAAGCAGTGTATTAAAAGGAGCTCTTTGAAGCTTGTAAACCACGGTGCCCAGCAGGTCCACAACACATAGACGCCTCTGATTGGTCAGGTGTGTATGTGTTTTTTGCCAGATCGATCCACGGAGCTGACATTCTGGAGCATCAAAGCTTTCAGCGCACTAATCTGACTCCTCCTATGAGGGCAGGGGTTGTTTTTATTATTTTTCTTTTTTTTTCTAAGAATTGCTTATACCTCAGAGGGGCTGCTGCATGCTTATGATATGAGTGCGTGTTTTCAAAGGTTTGAAAGGGAATGGAAACATATTGAAATCCAGCTCGGACACTGTATTTATCAACCAATAAATAATGCAAAACTATAGAGAGAGCAGCAGAGAATCACAGGCCCATCCGTTGGGTATAGCACTGGCAGCAGAAGAGTGACACCACAGAGATTCACACACGGCTGCTCCTCAAAGTCAGTTTCCCCTCACACTGTCTCAGGAGACCTGCGCCACATACACACTCATGAAAGGTGTGAAAATCTGATTTCCCAAAAAGGATCGGTAATTCTCTGTGAGGGTGGAAGCCGCAATCAATAAATCATTGCTAAGTAGATTGTAAAGAAAAAAAAAATTATTCCCCTTTGGTATCAGTGCATTAGGATTCTCCGGAGGATGGATGAGGCGAGATGGGGGTGTGAGACAATCTCAATAAAGAAGAGGCAAATCATACCTTTGGCATTCATCTGGACTCTGGCATGCAGCTGTCAGCAGGGCGAAGAAAAACTGGGATAGTCGACTCATATCTGAGGAATTCTACCGGCCACTGAGTGCAGGAATGTCTGGAAATGTAAAACTAATTCAGTGTGTTTACATTCAAGAGTAAATCAACTGCCTTATCAAAATGTGTCAGTCAACCGTCAAGAAATTCAACTTAGTCAAACAAGGACATTTACATGTATTTAAAAAGTCCAGTTTTAGTGAAACTAACTTAAGAAATCACAGTTTTTTTTAACATCATGTAAACTTACTGACTGTCTACAACATGCAGCAGCAAAGTTTAAAAGATCATTTTAATGACTGGATTTTGATCTCACTAGTCTGTAGTCAGGAAAAACTAATGCTCTGATCCTCTACTTTTTTGTTCATACCATTTCTAATAATCAAAAAAATATGACACCGCCATGGAGCTCTTTTCTCCATGACTGTTCTCATCCTTAAAATTTCAAGCTTCTTCACTCTGGCTGTCGGTTTGTTGCTCCTAAAGGGGAACCAAAACCCTAACACGGGCGTCAAACTCAAGGCCCGGGGGCCAAATCCGGCCCGTGGAACGATTATATTCGGTCCACAAGATCATATCATATTTGTATTATAACTGGCCCACCAGTATGAGGTCTGCAGATTTCCTCCAGTATAAAACTGTAAACTTCGTCTTGATTATTTAAATATCCTTGTTAAGCCATAAATATCTGAAAAAGTAAAAGAGATTTCATAAAAACTCAAACTGTGGGGAAAGAAATTAATTTGTGTTTTATTTCATATTTTCAATTTTGCATCTCAAGATTACGACTCAAATTTATGATTATGACTTTTCATTTCTTTTCAACTCATTATTTGGATTTTATATGTCACATTTTATCTTTTAGATTCCCAATTTTATATTTTAAGTCATATTTTGACCTTTTCAACTCCTTACTTTGGCTTTTTAATCCCATATTCTGACTTTTAAAAACATGATTTCAATTTTTTTCTCATATTTTGACATTTTGAATGAATACTTTGTACTTTTTATATCATATTTTGACCTTTTACACTCCCAAATTTGATTTAAGTCTTATTTCAACTTTTTAAGTCATCATTTTGAATTCTAGCTCATATTTTGACATTTTCATCTCCTAATTTTGGCTTTTTAATCCCATATTCTGACCTATCAGACTCAAAATTTAAAATTTTAAGTCATATTTTGACTTTAAACTCATGATTTCAAGTTTAATCTCATAATTTGACCTTTCAAACTTATGATTTCAACTTTCTCCTCATATATTTGCTCTTTAAAGACATTATTTTTCTATTTTAAATATGGTGTTCTGATCTTTTGGAATAATAAGTTGAAATATTTATCTCAGATTTGAGCCTTTAAACTTATCATTTTTACTTTTTTGAATATCCAAATGATTTATTGTCAGTGCAGTTTTTTTCATATTTTATTACTGGTGAAAATGAGGTTGACAGTTTATGGTTAAATGTTGACCCTGTTAGGCCCTCAGATTAGACCTAAATTCAGAATTCAGCCCCTGCTGTGACTGAGTTTGACACGCCTGCCCTACAAGAACACTTTCATGGCCATGGCACTACTTAACAAAGCCAGCACAATATGATGTACTTGAACCATGTAAAGATATTTTAAACTTGAGTGGATTTCTTTGACAGCCCTTTGTCATGGCTTGATTTAATCAATGAACTTTGTTTAAATGTATTTTAATATTTACTTTTAATATGATTTGTTTAAATGTTCACTTAACTGGACTGTGAACTTATATAAGGAGTCAGCCAATAGTGGCTTCTCAGGGCTAAGCAGATGTTGATGAGACCAATAGCTAACACCACCACAGACAAACAAAAAAGGAAAAATTGCATATCACAATAAAAGTGGAGGGTGCTAGCAGAACAAGAGGGGAAAAAATGCAGCATACACAAAATAGTGCATGTTGAAGTAAATAATCTCATTAGCAATCTGGAAAATAAGACAGATAATTGGTCAAATGTTGATTTTTGCTGCAAGACTGGAAACTTTCCAGTGGCCCCATGTAATGTATATCTAGAGTATTTTATCTGTTCTATTTTGAGAAAACGCATTACCTCACAAAACCACCTGCCAAAAGAGGGCGAGCGGTCACTCTTCCAATTTAAAAGACTGAGACACCTTACCAGAAGGGCTGAGCAAGCCATGCTGCTTAACTGTGCTTTTGTCAGAGTCAGATCGTTTGATTGGCCAATAAAAGGGCATAGTTCAATGATAATTTACTTTTTAAGCTATCAGCCAATACCAATATCATATCAACAATAGCATGCATCCCTGTAAATCTCCCTTGTTTAGGTACTAGTAAAGAAACCTTGAACCATCTAAATGGCCTAGTCATGCAAAAGAAGTTCATTCTGGTTTAAAATTTTCTACTGATCATACAAACGCCAGAACTTTTAATTGCATATCTAGTATTTATTATTGTTGAACAGAGGTTAAAATTTGTTGTTGAAGACATAGACAGGTACTTCTGTTTAGTAAAGGTGGCAGTACAACATTAAAAACGCATTTATGTATCAGGGAAAATGTCTTTGGCACAGAGGTGGAAAGAGTACAAAATTATTGTACTCAAGTAAAAGTACACTTACTTTGGTTTAAATATACTTAAGTAGAAGTAAATGTACTGACCAAAAAATCTACTCAAGTAAAAAGTAAATCATTTAAAGTTTACTTCAGTACTGAGTCTCTACTGAGGAGATATACAGTTAAATATGATCCTTCCTTATTGGCAGTGACATGAGAATATGGATCTCCAACTGGATTGTTTAGGTAAAGTCACATCTTTATAATAAAGTAACATGCAACAGCTGTTTGGGATGTGATGTGGAATCGTTTTCTTGCCATGTGCCACTGTCACTTACCGGCCAGTTTCATGTCACTGACAGAAAGCAAGAACCTCCTCGTTTAACTTTCTTCTTAAATATATATTTGTGGGCTTTTTTATGCCTTCATGTAGGGAGGAGGACAGTGGATAGAGTCAGAAACAGGGATGAGAGAGAGGGAGTAAGACATGCAAAAAAGAAGCCACAGGCTAGACCCAAACCAGGCAAACACAACCTAACCACTATGCCACTGATCATCAACTGGTGGCCCAAGGGCCAAGAGCCCCCAAAGCTTCCTATCTGGCCCCAGAGGATCATTAAATTCAGAAAAGTAGGAAAAGAAGATGCTGTGGTTTTAAGGGTATTGTTTGGCTTTAACTGTCTGCAGCTGTTAAACCCACCCCAAAATTAATATAATAACATTTAATATTGAAAAAGTTTAAGAATGACTAAACATTTGATCTGTTTTTACAGAAATTCGCTTATCCGCCATTATAAGTAATTTTTTTTAAATATATTTTTAAAAATTTAGGTTAAGACTGGTGAAAATATTGCAAAAATGGCCAGAAAATGAGGTGAAAAGGGATTAGACAGCAGGAAAATGGGTTGTGGGTTGGCACAAAGGGACAAAAATTGGCTGGAAAAGTGGTGAAAAGAGGTTAAATGTTGCATAAATTGGTAAAGAGGAAAAAAGGGGCAAAAAGTATCCAAAACAGGTCAAAAGTGGCAAAAATTGTACAAACAATGATGAAAAGTGGTCAAAAAAGTGGCAAAATAGTTGAAAAGTGGCAAAATAGATAAAAAAGTGGCACAAAGGGGAAAAAAATTATGCAAAAATTGGGTTAGAGAGGTAAAAAGGGGCAAAAAGTATCAAAAACTAAAATATAGCAAAAATAGCCTGACAAAGTAGTGAAAAGGGGTTGAAAAGTAGCACACAGGGCAATAATTGGCAGGCAAGTGGCTAAAAGGGGTTGAAGAGTGGTAAAAAGGGTAAAAAGTGGCAAAACTGATCAAAAATGGGTTAAAAGTGGCAAAAATGTTGCAGAAATGGCTGAATGATGTTGTGAAAAGGCATTAGGCTAAAAAGTGTCAAAAATGGGTCAAAATTGGTGCTAAATCACAACTTGGGAGGGCCCATTCCCCGGGATTCAAAAGAAAACACAAATAGTAATATTAATACAATAATATGTTAATTAGCCCAAAATATTGATCTAATTTTTGTCTGTTTCAAAGTCTGGCCCCCAGAGTCTCTGTAAAATCCGACCCTTGTACAAATGTACTTGATGATCCCTGCACTAGGCTATCCATGCCTCCTTGTTTTAACTTTAAGTGTTGCGTTTTTTTCTTAGTACTTAATGACTTACAAAACAAAATGAAGTACAATACCTTCCCCAAAATATACATAAGTTAAAGCAGAATTACTGTTTTCAAAATGTACTCAAAAAAGTACAAGTACCCCACTCAATTACAGTAATTTGTAAAAACCTCTGCTTAAGCATGTTTTTTATGTCTAGGATGTTTTTAGATGTGGTTTGTTAGGAAGCTTTTGTTTTGAACTATGAGTTGCTAATGAATGAATCACAATGCATTTACATTAAACCAGCTGTTACCTAAATATACTGGTAAAAAAGGACAATATGAAGCACTGAAATGCCTGTATGAAGATCCTCAAAATACAACATACACACTTTTAAAATATATACTAAAGACCCTGTAAAGGAAAATCAAAAAAAAAAAAAAATCTTAACACACTAGATAATGTATGCTGGAATAAGGCTGCTGTAAACATGTGAAAACACTGAGATCTATATGTGACTGAATTTGGATTTAGACCGTTGGAAAGTTTTTCATTTCTTTCCTGGCTGGGTTAATTTGGGCGGGGCAAATATGTTGGCTGATGATGTCACCAGGTAAAACAAAGCTGTTGTAATTATATCATCCATATGTTTAGAAAAACATCTGATATCTTTTTTTCTTCCTGTTGGAATCCCACAAACTTCTGCTTTTTGGCATCGTCTCCATTCTAATGCTAAACTGTTTGTTTGTTGGTGCCAATGTCCTGTTTATCATTATGTCATTTCTTGCTGCATTCCTATTGGTTGGTTAGTAGATGTACGTAGTTCGTCACAAAAGTCACATTGTGAGGCGGACATCCTAAATTTCTAATACTGTCAGAATTTTAGCCGAGGCTATCTTTCTTATCAGCCTGTCTCACAGTGCGACATAAGACCACCGTTTTAGACCAAAGATTTGCCAGACATGCTACTGTGAGAGTAAACAGCAGGGATGGAAAATAAATAATGACATTTACTTAAATTAAGAAGTGTACTTGAACTTCTTTTGAGTACATTTTGAAATGCTTTTTAAATACTCCTACAAAAAATTCTACTTTTATGTAGGTTTTAACCAGAGTAACTGTACTTTATTTGCACCATGAGTGAAGTTATCCACTGAGTTAGACTTCTTGCCTGTGACTTTAAATGCTCTTATATAGAGTATAGTGCATATTCTTTTTCTGTATTTATTGTCTTGCTATGAGGGTGACCCTCTGTTTTGTTCTTGCCAGAGGAGACCCACCTTAACACAGGTTTTCAAGAGTTACTTTAACTTTGTCATATTGTAAAACATTTAACACTTTAAATGTGTAGTTTTACTATATATAGTGTGGACCAATATACTCACATTAAAGTGTTAAATTTAAATCTATATAAGTTGAATTAAAACAGTCAATTTTGCTGTGTATTTTTATTTAAGGGTGTGATTTTACCTCTATTCTTTTGTTCTTGCCATTAAGGAAATTCTATATTCTACTGTACAACTCCTCAGTAGCTTCTCAGTAAAATAAACTTAAAGTAAGATACGTTTTTTACTTTGACTTGAGTAGATTTATAGAGCAGTACTTTTACTTCAAGTAAATTAATTTAAACCAGAGTAACTGTACTTTTACTTGAGTACAATTGTTGTGTGAAAACAGTAACCTAAGTTAAGTTTAAGTGTGTATAAATAAACTAGGGCTGAACGATTTGCAAAACGAATCTAATTGCGATTATTTTTCCCAATACTTCGATTGCAATTTAATGTGCGATTATTTTTAGGTTCCCCGTCTTATGTGTTGTTAAACGAACACAAGCAATAAATCACTCTTTGTTAAAAAGAGCACCACATTAGATAAATAAAACTCAGAATAAATAACTTTTTAAAAAGAAAAGCGATTTTGATTAATATGGCAAATTTGATATCAGTTGCTATTGAAGGGGATGATCTGTTTTTGTTATTCTTGTTTTGAATAAGAAAAACACACACATGAGGGAGAAAAGTAGGATTTTTGTTAAAAAAAAAAAAATCCACAAAAGAAACTCTGTTTGCATATAGTTTAGAGCAGTGGTACCCAATGTGTGGCTCTAGAGCAACATGTGGCTCTTTTGTGATGATTTGTGGCTCTTTTATATCTTAATTTTAAATATTATTCCCCCAGAAAACCTTTAAAAAAACTTTTTTGCCTTTTTCACCATTTTTGCCACTTTTCACCCCTTTCAACTATCTTTTGCCATTAAAGATCACTTTTTTCCTTTTTTTTGGCCATTTTGCAACTTCCTTTGTCACTTTTTCCCCATTTATTCCACTTGGATCCAATTTCGGCCCTTTTCACCATTTTTTTTTTGCCACGTTTTGCCCACTTAAGCTACCTTTTGCCATTAAATATCACTTAGTTCATTTTTTCCCAAAATTTTTCCTGCTTCTTCTTGCCACTTTTTGTCTAAATAAGCTACCTTTTGCCATTAAATATTACTTGTTTCTTTTTGTTTACCAAAATTTTTGCCTCTTCTTTTTGCCCATTTTTGCACTGTTTCACCATTTTTTGCCACTTTTTACCCATTTAAGCTACCTTTTGCCTCTACATACCACTTATTTCCTATTTTTGGCCAATTTTAGCTACTCGTGACTGCTTTTTGCCCATTTTAGTCACTTTTCACTCATTTTTTTTGCCTCTATTGGACCAGTTTTTGCTACTTTCCGACCAATTTCCACGTTTTCTCCAAATTTTCGCCCCTTTTCACACATTTTTGCTGCTTTTTGACCATTTTCGCCACCTTTTACTTTTTTTTATTGCCACTGGTGGTTTTTGCCACCTTTCACCACTAAGATTGTGGCTCTTGAAAAGGTATTTCTTCAACACACTTGTCTGTTTGGTTGAGCAGGGTTGAGTAACATTGGTGTAGAGCATAAAACATCTACTGCAAAAAATTGTATCTGGTATTCTGACAGATTCCAGGTTAAAGAAAAATTGTATTTTCTTCTATTAGAATATTGCAGCAGGCCATATTGCGATTTAATCTAATTTGCAATTAATTGCCCAGCCCTAAAATAAACTCATCAAGGCAGTACTCAAGGAAAAGCTCCCAGATGTATTGAAAAAGTAACAATGTACTTTTCCATCAATGACTATCATTATTTCTTCATGGCAGCCAGCAGCCATTAAATATTTCATACCCTTTGGAAAGTTTGAAGGGACAGTAGTCTAGAGGTAATTAACTGCCACTGGCTTCTTTTCAATTTGTTAAAGTTTGCCTATAAAACATTACTGAAGATGTCATTTGTGGTTTAGATGAAATTCGTCATGTACTTGGCGGCTGGTGCAGTACCTTCCTCATTTCTTAAATTAGCTCAAAGAAAAAAGCTAACGGTTACCCTGTTGGCTAACATGAAACTTTATCAAAAACATGCTAGTTTACCGTGAACAGAAGAGAAAAGAAGTTGAACAGGTTAAACAGGAAAGAATGAAACCAGAACTGAACTAACACTCCAAGAAAGAAAAACATTTTTTTGTGAATAATGGCAAATTCAAAACCTGCTGCGGTGTTTTCACTCACCTGTGTCTGTTGGTTTAATGTGATGCGTCAACGGTTCCACCGATGACTGTCTTCTCTCTGTTAAATGGACTCCAATACCCACAATGCTTCGCGGTTTTGCTTCAGTCATATGATTTAATGTATGACAGGGAGAGCCTCGACAACACACATCACTATATCACTTGTTTAGAAGATGTTTTTGATATAAAACAACCACAAATGCGGCATTAGGACATTTAATGTGCATCTTCATAACATGAATTGAGATATTACAGTCATTTATTGCGGATACAGCGAGTAACAATGGCGGAAGCGGAGGAGCAGGTAAGCAAAACATGCTATCGTTAGCATGCTAATGATGATGCTTTTTCAAGTATACGCACCAAAATTAAAAGAGGAATGTCATTTTTCGATACTGTCGGCTATCGTTGATGTGTTTACAGTGTCGTTTACATCTAATTGCTGTCAAATAGAAGGTATACAATGTTATCGTAATTCATATTGGTTTCATATCTATATTTTGCTTTTTCTTAATAAGAACAGTGTAGCTGTAGTGCCTTCCCACAGTCTAAGTAACAAATATGCCTCTTTTGTGTTTTTAGTCCTTTAATGTATTGCAACATTTAACAAGATATTGCTGACTGTCTTTCAATATTTGTATTCATCCAGGGCAGAAAACCAAGTGAGGAATTCACAGATGAGTCTGAGGTAGGAAACACACAAAAAACAATGTTTTTTACCTCTTACAAAAGTACACAGAGTTGAGGGAAAATAGTCCTGCACAGGTAAAATATTGTGCAAAAACTTACACCTAAAATATTTGAAATTGCACCAGCATGTCAGTTAAAAAATTCATCTACAGCATACATTGCCAGTGACAAGGGTGTGCATAGATCTGTCAAGTTTGGGTGATTTTTGAACTCAAACAAAGCTTCCTACTGAAAGGACTTTAATGCATTGCCTGCCTTTATCAACCCAGTGTGATCCCTGAAGGATCTTTGTCAGGTTGTGAGAGGTGTCAAACACTCATGAATTTCAGATAGCTTTCCATCAATATTATGACTGAGCTTGGGCATGTTAGAGTACACTTGTGCTTCTGAGATTCACAAGTAGGCTAAATAAAATATAGCTTTACACATAAGCTTTGCAGGATGGGGAGATTGTCTTTATAGGAAGCAGAGAATGAAATATTAGGTAAAGGCTGCAGGAGATGCTTGCACCTCTCAGAAGAAAACAGTCAAGAGTGGGTAAAAGCAAAAAGAGGAAAATTGAGGAAGAGCTCCAACATCCTGTGTTTTTTGTCATTGTAAGTTTGCTCATTTCTGTAGTACACATTCTAGGATTTGGGGCTATAAACAGGATATTATTTAAATTGAATGCTCCAGTATAATGTATCTTACTTTTCATATCTGCTGCTGCTGTTGCCTTGTTGGCAGCAGTCTCGGTGGACAAAAGCTGTGAGTACATGTGTGCGTTACACTCAGAAGAAATGAGCGGTGTTACAATTTTTCAAATTTGTTGAAGTAGAAAGTCAGAGACATGCTCTTTACTGGCTCTATTATTTGGCTCAGCTTTTCTGATTTAGCCTGAGAGGTTTCACTTGGTCTTGTTTTGATACCTGAACAGTACCTGAACAATACATGAAGTGAAGGAAATAGGTTTTATTTTAACACTGAGGTATGATGGATCAAACTCTTTCTAGCAAAGAAATTACACAAAACAGTACCATTATACAAGGTGTAATGCATTTATTGGTAACTCATTTTGACTTTATTGAGCATTAATTGCTCTGCCAGACTAAACTTTTCATACAAAACAATATAAATACTTTACTTGATCTTTATTTATAGCCATATATAGGTGTAATGCTCTTCAGCACTATTTCTGCATCTGTTTGAGGTTGTAACATTGTTCTGTATCATGTTACAATTCAAGTTACAAATCATTTAGCAGACGCTTTGGTCAAAAGCAACACACATCTGGGACACATGTTTTCATGTCATTAAAGAACTTACTCAAGGGCCCACACTGGATACTTATTGCGCACTGACTGGGATGTGAAACCCCAATTTCCTGAACCAAAGTCAGTGATGTAAACCACCGAGCCAACCAGCTGCCATCTTTTGACAGTTTTTTCATCTAGTCAGATTATTTTTTAACTGTCATTTGGTCATAGGAAGATACTTAATGATTTATCTTGGTATCTTTTGTGTTATTATTTGATATATTTGAGAATTTATTAATGTTTTATTTTAACAGAATCAGTAGTTTGCATCCTTGAGATCTGTATACATTCGTAAGTAGATAAGATGGGATGGGCAGGCACCAGAGTAGGTGAATAGTTTTTCCAAAGGAAACTGAGAGCAGTACACGCTAGAAGGCTGCATTGGAGTGGGGTCCGCAGTACCCAGTGCAAATCTTGCGGGAGCGACATCTCTGCAGGTGGGAGTGGGCAGACAAAACAATTGCCGTGGGTCCCGGAACATCCGTTTTTATATGACTTGTTTGTTATGATGGAACTAAATGACTGGTTTTGAAGTCAGGTTTTGGTACGTTTTCGGTATGGTAATTAAAGTGAATAAATGGCTGAATAAATTACATTTAAATTATTAATAGTGCTGGAATCTCATTCCAAAAGGTCTTCAATAAATAAAATTATTAATAAATAATAATACATTAATAATACATTTTTTAATTACTAGGATATTTTAATTGATATAGTGATATTTTTATACCCATTCTTGAAACACTAAAATTTCCCAGCCAACTTGAACATATCATCATACAACCGTAGGTTAGCTTGTTAAGTATGCTAATTAGTAATGGAATACAAAACTGAACTTTGTTGAAACACGCCAACAAGGAAACGTATTTGTCATACCTGGATGTGATGATGCACCGGCGCCACACTCCCTGATCAAAGTTAGAGCTGTTTAATGATAAAGCAGAGCTTCATGCTCATATTAAACAAGATAACATAGGAGATGTGTCACATGTTGCTGACATAAATCACAATTTGATTGCCGTTATTTGTCAGTTGGAGTTGCCAGTGCTGCGTAAACATGTCAGAATCAGGGTTTGTCTTTGTGCAGCCAAACAGTGTGATGCTGTTTTAAAGCTTCACCACAAAAAGCACGCGCTAAAACTTTGTAAATGAGTCGAAAGGCACAGCTTTAATTCTCCTGTTATCATACGCACCGGTATGCAGAGACGATGAGCCATTGTGCAGTAATTTGAGGAAAAACATTCAAAGAAAAAACATTATTTATTTTTCATCCAATGATGAGAACGGTAACAGCACGGTGGTAATAGAGTAAAGATTAGTCTGCTGTCTATGAGAGCTGATGGAAGTGCTTACACTGCAGTTTTTCCAGAGTTCAGGAAACTATTCCAATTCTGTGTAACTTAAAAATAAATGATGGGTTAATAAGGTTGGTAAATATTACTTTGACATTACTATTTCTAAGCCATAATCAAAAATTGAATCAGTCTGTGACTCCCAGCTGCACTTTTATAAATATGTGGCACATTTACATACGGCAAAGATGTGAGTGTTGCAGTTGCTCTCCCTTTGCCTTGTAGCCTTTTACATTTGGAGTTTAGTTTTTTGCAAGTCTGCAAGACCAAATTGTCACCATTGATCATGGAAACAATGAGTCATTGGCACTGAGAAGTATCTAAAATACTGACTGTGTCCGAAATCACTCCCTATTCACTATATAGTGCACTATATAGTGAATACGCCATTTCGTAGTGGTGTCCGAATTCTGAGGGAGCATTTTTATACTCTATGTAGTGCACTCATTCTATCCAACAATGCATTATGAAAAGTAGTGAACAACTGATGGTCATTAGTCCAGCAATATTTACCATCATGCATCGCGGTTGCTGCTCAAACATGACAGACAAACAAGCACAGGAACACAGATCAGTATATTTTTTAGGCTTTTTTTGTTTGTTTGGTGTTAACCAAAGCATTTAATCTGTAAGAGAGTGTTAATGAATCAAAATGAAGTAATTTTTCCCTCTATGATGATTACAAGACATGAAACCATCATCTGTATGCAAAAATAAGTGATGTCAAAGTGAAGTCAAAAAACTTTTTATCCATTGGTATTGTTATTTTTTGTGAAAATACATTACATTAAGTATCAGTTTTCTGTGAAATTATACTGTTAATTTCAATCCTCAGTGTACGAGAATGTTTTGCAAATTAGTCCACTATATAGTCCACTATATAGTCCTCTGTAAAGTGGATTTTCCAAAATCTTGCAACGAAGCATTTCAAAGATAGTCTTATGGCTGTCCTAGAGTAGTATTAAAACACTTTTAAATGATCAATTAATGGTTACATCAATGCTGTTCAGACCAAAGTATTCACATTATTTTCAAAGACACATTTATTGCAAACACAACTGTTTTCACTCCTCTTTACTTTGTGGTTGAGGCAGAAATAAATGGAGGGTTGTATTTGAATGAAGAACCCTTATGCTAGACAGAAGACTTGTTTTAGCCTTTAAATATGACACCAAAGGCTCTAACAAAAAGACCAAGTGAGTAGTTGACAAAACAAAAGATAACTAACAAGAGATGGCAAAAGTTTGAAAGTGGGTAGTTTCTCTGTGGGGATGAAGTTTGCTTTTGTTGTTTGATACGCCCTTAAACCCGTGACAAATGCTCTCGCATCAGAAATCTCACAAGCAGAATACACAGGAAATAGCCTGGATATGGCGTTGTTGAGTGGGAAAGGATTGTTTTTGAAAATAACATTTTTTCCACGCTATTGTCCCCCACTTCCAACCCAGCAGCACATAATGGCAGACAATGTTTTGAGTTGATGCACCCTCTGGGCAGCCACAGACTGTGCAGCATTGGTTATAAACTGAATTATGGGTAATATTCAGGCTGTGACTGGCCGCAAATGTTGGCTCATAGTGGAAGGTGTAACACAGAAGAATACCATAAGTTTGCTTTATGAAATGACGCTATTCATGTTTGTCACCAGGGATGAAAGAATAACTTTATGCTACATTTCACACACAGTAATGGAAATTTGTCTCTGTATTTATCTCCTCTCACACACATGCAGGACATCTGAAGCCCTGTTAATGTGATGCTGCTGGTTTAATGTCCTGCTCAGTGACACCGTGTCTGAGGCTCCCAAAATAAATTACGTATATATTGCTTTTTGCTTTACATTGTTGTAGAAATGCTGCTGAGAGCAGTCAGGGCTTCTTCTACAGGAGTATTTACTGTGTGGACTGCGTAGAAGTAGAGCTGAAACAAGAAATAATCAGGCAACTGTTTTAATTGTAGATGATTTCAGTTTGTTAAGTGGGTTCAGATTCTAAAATGTCATATTTTTCATTTTAATTTATGGCAGTTAGCTAAACATTCCTGGATTTTGATCTCTTGTTAGAGAGTGAAAGTGTATTTTTTGTTTAGTTTCAAGATATTTTAATGGGTATTTTATTTCTATTAACCAAATGAAATTTTTCAGCAGATTTCATGACAAAAAGATCATTAAAGCTCCTGTTGGGGACTGTCAGTTTGTGTTGACTTTGGTGCCCCCTGTAGACAAAACAGTACCTCTTCTCTCTTTGCTGATTTGTTGGTCCATGAGCTTTTTGACAAAATTATCATCCTTCTTTCTTTTGAAAGCCAATACTCAAATCAGTATATCTGCGGGTTGAAGCTTAACATTTCATTTGACACCCCCTGTGATTGCAACTTTTAATGTATTTGATGAATGTTAGACATAAAATGTAATTTAACAACAGTGTCTGTCTTGTTGTCTGGTTGTTCAAAATTGACCCGACATGATATAAGATTGGATCTAGAAATTGAGTTGTTAAAAGAATGAAAGGGATTATGTAGTTGTAAATGGTTTGTAAGGGTATTTGTGACACTTTTAAGTAGTGCTGCATGATCACCACAGTATAACAGAAATGGTATCATGAGTCTACTTGCTTGGTTATGAACATGTAGAAAATGATGATAGTGTTGAAGTGTGTATTTCTTAATTCAAAACATGCAAATATTAAATAACATAAAAAGATACAAAACATAATGTTTTTGCAGTACTGCTTTCAAAATAACTTTAATTTTGAAAAAATAAAAACCTTTAATTGTTTATATAACTGCACAGCCTCAGGTCTTGTTACTTTATTTGTATCCAAAAGTAGATTTGTTTTGCAGCCAGCAAGTTTGTAACTACCATTATGACATAGGTCACAACAAGACAGAAGTAAAACATGAAACAAAAAACCTGAAATCATGATTGTGATTAATTGTGCTGCATTACCTTTAAGTCCAATTGATTTATCTGTGTTTGTTTATTTTACACATCTGGAGGCTGTTCCCTTAACTGCATAAAAATGCAGGATAAGAATACTATTGACTATTGACTTTGTTCAAACCGTCTGTACTGTACTGTTCTTTCAAAGTTAAATAAAAATACAGTTACTACGTCTACTGCTGTTGCTACTGCTTATTATCTGTTTTTCCATTCCTGGTTTATATCTAGATAAAAACACTGGTTTGTCGTTTAAAACTTTGGCATTTTGCAGGGTGGTCATTGCATGCCAAAAAAAATCCAGGTTGTCGCTCTGATACCCACTTAACGGTCACGGTGTCAGAGAATGGAACTCTGATTTCACAAACACCACAGCCCTGCTTAGTGTAAAATATTCTGCACTGTCTCATGGTTTTATTGTAGCTTAAATACTGTAATAAAGCTCAGTGTGGTAAAATACCTCACCTCATATGCACATTTCCACTGATAAATGTAAAATATCTTAAATTATCTATCTTCCTCATTTACATCTCCCAAAAACCTTAGGCTACATGTTTTATATTCTGATCCTGTCTTGGAAGCATTCTTGCACACTTTGCACATCTTGCAACTACACTGTCAATGCACACTGACTTGTTTAAACTTGAAAAATACCTAACAGGAGCTTTTACCTATTTAAATCTTTTTTTAATAAATGCATTTGTCAGTTTTATTTATTTGTATATTTAATGCTTAATTCCTGTACATTGGGAGCAAAGCTAACAGCAGTCAAACTCATTGTTGCTTGAGCATACTTGGCCAACAAAGCTGAAAAAAGCTCTGATTTACTTCAGCAACAAAGTAGAAAGGTACTTCTTTTGTTTCTTTTATTTGGGTTGTAATTTTTTTCCCAAAAATAGGATCACTATCAAACATCCATTAGTTTATTTTCTACACTTCTTATTCTGTTTGGGATCATGGGAATCTGGAGCCAGTCCTAGCTGTCAGAAAGGGGCATTCACCATAGACTGGTTCTAAGTCAATCACAGGACTGACAACCAATGCCATGCTCACACTCATGCCTACGGGCAATTTAGAGTCAGTTTTTCTAACAAGCATGTTTTTAGGACTGTGGGAGGAAACTAGAGTATTTGAAAATAACCCACAAATACACAGGTGGAACATGCAACCTCCGCACACAAGCCTTCACCAGACCGGGATTTGAACCAGGAATCTTTTTAGAAGTAGCTGTTTTTAAAGTGGTTTACCAAATCCAGATCATTTTCTCTGAATTACACTCTTTGAACAACTAGGTGTAGATGCCTCGTTAATGTGGAGTAGGCTTATTGCAGTAATTCAGTACTCTTAGTTGTACAAAATGATAATTTAGAGAATAGAGGTGTTAAAAAGCAAGGTTGTCTTTGTCTAATTGCATCCTGATGTACTCCTGTGCACTAAAACAAACAAATGACAGATGCCGGCTGGAAACTTTTCTGAAAACACACCAGACAGGATTTCAGTGTTTCTGAAAGCCTTGTACTTTATTGCAAACATTAAACATTATTCTTTGGTGTTTATTTTTGTGCAAGATGATTCTGTTTTGGTGATGTGAAGTGCAGTTGAATTAATCAAACATTTAAACTCTTGTGTCTGAACCAGGAGGAGGATAGCGAGGAGGAGCCTAAGCTCAAGTATGAGAGGCTCTCCAACGGAGTGACAGAAATCCTCCAGAAGGATGCAGCCAGCTGTATGACCGTCCATGACAAGGTAGAGGTTATAATCCGCCATCCACAAAGGCATTTCAATCTGGAGTCTGCTATCCCCAAATTATTTATCCACACATTCAAAAGATGTTCCTCTTCAAAGTTGGTTTTCATCCCCTTTCTTCAATCTGCGAAGGCAGCCACTTCTTTTCTCACCTCCCCCCTGCTTTTCCTCTCAGGGAGGTGCATCAAAAGACACCAGGCACCATTGTCTTCTCCTCTTTTTATTCCCACTCTTTCATATTTTTCACTCCTCTCCTCTGTTTGTCCAATGTTGATATTTTTAAAGGGCCACTCTCTGTGAGACGGTTAATCGTTGTGGCACCGGCAGCACACATGCACGCCTGAGCAGAGCAAAAAGTCACAGGCAGTTATGTCTCCTCACCTGATGTTTTATTAACCGCTATTGATTTTCATTTATTTATTTTTACTTTGAGGATTTGGTCCCCCTTGTTTTTTTTTTTACCTCAAAATAGCAGCCGTGCCACATCCAGAGACATCACTTTGCTGAAATTTTAAATTTGATCTGACTGTCTTTCTTCCTGGGATTTCTTTGCTTGTATACCTTCTGCCATGCAGCTACCTGTGCGGTCATACCGACTCCCCCCCTTCCCCTCCCCCTCCCCCTCCGCCATGGCAAACTCCCACAACCCTTAAAGCCACCGACAGCACACATTGCCTTATGTTGCCTCATATTTTAAGTGTTTGAATCGGAATTTCATTTGAACAATTCCATTCTGATAAATCCCTTTAAAAGTCGCTCCGCCTCACAAGGTTGAACCCTTTATTTATTTATTTTGGGTTATTTTATTTGGGGAGATTGCAGGGGGCTCTGTCTGACATGCTCAGCTGTGCCTGTAAATATAAGCATTTCATTATAGACTGCACTGAAGCATGGTGGGCTCGCCGCACATCCACATGCTGCTCTAGAAGGGTGGGGGATTAGGAGGAGGGCATGGAGCAGGGGGCCAGGGTGGAAGAACACACACTTAATCTAATGCCAAAAGCCCCCAGTTTCTATAATTTTTTTGTCCCAGTGGACTCACGTACACAGACACTCACATAAATTCACACATGCACTCTTGGTAAAACACACAACACAAACCAGTTGCTGCTCAGTAGAAATAATAGCTCTGTGCCGGGCAGGGAGGTGATTGGGTTGCAGTGGGAGCATGGGAAGAAGTCAGATGTACAGTGCATTTATTATGCTTAAGCATTTTAATTTGAAGGTGGAAAAAATGCCATTTCACACTGTATGCTTTAATAAATAGGGCTTTTCCACCCCCTGCAATTTCACAGCTTTGCCTCCAAGCCCACCCAATCCCCACTCTGCCCATGTCGCCTGCTCCAGCTCCAGGAACTTTTTTTATCCTCTTCCACAGCCTTCATCAGCACCAGATTTTTTCCCTAAATCTTGAATTTGTTTTAAATGTCTTCTGGTTTAATTTACATCACATTTTCCTCTCTCAGTTTCTTGCCCTAGGTACACATTTTGGAAAAGTCTTCCTGCTGGATATCCAAGGAAATGTTACACAAAAGTTTGAAATTGTGAGTACTATGATGATAAGTGATGATTAAAAAAATGTGACACACCTATTAAGAGAGGCAAATGCTTAACTTTCCCTCATCTTATCAATACACTGTATACTTTACTGCCTAATGTGTCATGGAGCTATACTTGTCTTATGTGTCTCTTATCACTGTCTTATTCATCAGGGATGTACGATATTGGACTTTACCAATATCTGAAATGCCGGTATCTAAAGATTAATTTCAGGTGATGCTGACACCAATATCAATACTAATATTTAAGTATAGGTCAGACCTAAGACTTCAGTTATTTAAATACACCATTTAAAGTTTGATGATGAGAAATGTAAAAAATCACTGTCCTTAAAACAGACTTTAAAGTCTAAGGAATGATGATGAGTAAAGGAAGAGACTTCTGCTGGTGTAGGTCTGCTGGACCAGCCCGAAACTCCACGAACTTTTTGTTTGTAAAGCCAAAATAGGCAGATTTCTATTGCCAAAACATCAATTTTAAATATCAGCAGAAATCTTCCTATCTGTTGATACCGATATCATGATGATAATACTGTGCATCCCTTTTATTTGTTTTCCTGTACACTATGTACTTGTAGAAATCCACTAATTATAAAGAGTAAGGGTCAGGGCTGATGCCAAAAATGATGTTTAAAATAAAATTTTAGCTGATGACAGACAAAGATGCCAACTTTTTTTCATTGCTTCTTTTAGTGTAATTCTCTCACAATGCCAACATTTCTGTCATCCTTGACCACGAAAACAGATCAGGGTTTGTTCAAAAGGTTACGTCTTTTTCCCAATAATAAATCTTTTCCCTTAATCCGCCATAAGGAGTGCTAAATGCCACCTTAAACTGATACAACAGATAAACACATGCTAGTGGTATCTGTTCCTGCCCCTATTATTTGCAGATGGCCGATGTTTGTCAAAAGTGCTGATATGCAGATGCTAAATCAATGAATCTGTGCTCCCTATGTACCTCTAAAGCACTTTGTGTCTTATTTCTGTTAGAAACACTGTAAATAAATGATGGTTACAATTAATCGATTAAAATGGACTCAGTAGGTCTAGTGGCACGTTGCATTACATTGTAATTGATACTTTAATGCTTATATTCATTATTTGATGATAAACAATAAAGGTAGAGAATGAAGATTGATGTGCTGGTCTCCTGTCATGGGGCTCTTGCAATTTTAAAAAATCTCAATAACTTGATTATTAATGATACTGTATATATATATATATATATATATATATATATATATATATATATATATATATATATATACACACTTCTTGTTTTAAATCAAGGACTGTTCGATAAAACGGCAACTCGTGTGCTACAAGTGCCCATGCACATTTTAGGACCAATTCCAGTGCAACCAGGAGATGCCTGTTTCAGTGCATTTCTCTCTCGTTATGACACATTTATGAATGAAAACAGATGTTGGTTTTTTGCTCAGTAAACAGGCCTTATGATGTGCCGCTTTATTGAACACAGTCCTCAATTCAAAACAAGTAGCAGTACTAAGAAGGAGTGCCATGGAGGTGGGTGGCACTGAGCCATGCTTGTCAGAACTTGGTGGGCGATCCATAATATATATGTGAGTTTGGGGGATTGAGCTCGCAACCAATGGCAACCTCTGTAATGAGGCATGTCCCATTTAAATGTTGAAAATTTAGAATTTCTCTGTTTTTTGAAAACTTTAGGAAATATTTGGGATACTGTAAGACTTCAGTTAAAAAAATGTATAACATATGAAAGGTCACTTTGGAATTAATATAGATATCTCAGTGCAGAAATTCTACGTACTCTCTTTGTTTCATTAATGCTTTTATTTATTGCAAAATACAGAAAAAAAAGCATCAGATGAATCAGACATACCCATTACACAGCTGTGCTGTTTGATGCTAAGCTAAATCTTACAAGTCATCATTCTTTGATGACTTTTTAGCTTTAGCATAAAGTCCTTTAAAGATTTCCTGTCAGCATTGGCCATTATGTATTTGCACATTGCATCCTAAACAGTGCAATACTGGTGTCCTAGTGTGAGAATTCCTATTATATTATGGTAGCTGTGTGAAAGGCACACAGTGAACACACAGTGGGGGCTTCATATACATACAGACTCACACATCACTGTTCCGCACCGCTGGCTGGTAATGCTACACAATGCTGGTGTGTCCCATCCATTATGCCTCTGTTACTATCTCTGATGGGGAACTGGGATAGAAATGACTTCACTGCACCATTTCACTTTAGTGTATTAGACAGACAAGACATAACAGAGGGGTGTAAATACCTGACAATATGTACGCAAAAACTGACACAGACTTATTGGGACAACGCTTGTTTACTATCAAACTCAAGAAAGACTGATACCAATCTGACAAGTATTCCTTTACTGTTAAAGCTAATTACCCTGGCATACAAGACAAGAACAGGGACATATTTAGAATAGTTCTATTTACTGTTGAACTTTAGAGGTGCTGCTTTGGGCAGAGCTGGTCCAACTGTTATCTAAGCTAACTGGTTGATGACTGTTGCCCAGTGTTCAATACACAGAACCAGCTGATGTTTTAATGTATTCATTTAATGTATTTAACATCAGCATTTTAACAGTGCTGAACTACAATCTAATACCAGCCTGCAGTGGGATGTATAAGAAAATGTGTTTTTGTTGGCTCAAGAGCCACTATCAAACTCCCCCTAGCCTCTTTACTTCTGAAACGATCCTGAATAATAACAGAATTTGCAAGTCAGAAACGCTCAGTAATTAAGTCTAATTTGGCCGGCACAAAGGGCCGGTTTGACATTACTGTACCTGTTCTCAAGCTCCTAACTGAAGCGTCCCTGCTGAGCACATTGATTCAAGTGCTGCTCCTCTAAAGAACTCTCTGCCGGTTATCAGTCATTACCTGAAAGAAAACAAAGGAAGTGTTTCAATGAACAGAAGAGACACCGCTGAGTTCTGCCTGATGGGCTGTTGGCGTTGTTTCAAATGAGCTGGTCAGAGAAGAAGAAGAAAAGATTTTAATATTTGTAAGAAGTGAACCTACTGATCTGGAGAATTTGCAGGTATAGGATAGGCAAATATTTTTTCTCTTGAGAAAAAGACAGCTATTAAAGTAATATTTAAACTAATTTGTAACTGTTTTTATTCTATTTTATAATCTATTCACCTGAGACACGAGAGCCCAGGAGCTCCCTGGAAGAAATGGTTAGCAACTTAACTAGTACAGGAAGATTTACAGTTTGTAGCATGTAATAGCATAATATGAGAGGGCTCTATGGTTTCATAAGTGCCTTAAAATGTTACGTTCCTGTAAAATTTCTAGTCAAGTTCTATTTAGCTCTGCATATTTTTTTGTCATACTCTAAAATCAGGAAAATGGGAAGTTTTAGACAAGGAGACAGAGGTGTGTATTGCTGTATAGTCGGCTGTATACTGCATAATCCTGCAAGTGTTTACATCTCAAGAAATGCAAGAGAGCAGCTCAAATGCATTCTGGGAATTGCAACAGGATAACCCAGCTTCTTTAGTTTTTAATCAAAGATTTATGTCTTAGACTGACTGCATAACACCAACACTTACAGCAAATCCACTTTTTAGGTCCTGAAAATAGCCCAAAATTTGTATCAGCTGACTTTTCATCATTCACCCAGGAGAACTACTGTCAACATGAGACACCGGGGTCTAATGTGAATCAAATCCAAATGAACAATTCTCTATCCTCCAAATTCCCTCTTAAAATAAAGTAAAACGGAGGGACTTGTCATGGGTGTTGACTGGCGTTAGTTATATTATAGTTATATTGCCAATAGTATTCACTCACCCATCCAAATAATTAAAATCAGGTGTTCCAATCACTTCCATGGCCACAGGTGTATAAAATCAAGCACCTAGGCATGCAGACTGTTTCTACAAACATTTGTGAAAGAATGGGTTACTCTCAGGAGCTCAGTGAATCCCAGTGTGGTTCTGTGACAGGATGCCACCTGTGCAACAAGTCCAGTGGTGAAATTTCCTCGCTCTTAAATATTCCACAGTCAACTGTGGAAGCGATTGGGAACGACAGTAACTCAGCCACAAAGTGGTAGGCCACGTAAAATAACGGAGCGGGGTCAACGGATGCTGAGGTGCAGAGTGTGCAGAGGTCGCCAACTTTCTGCAGAGTCAATCGCTACAGACCTTCAAACTTCATGTGGCCTTCAGATTAGCTCATGAACAGTGCATAGAGAGCTTCATGGAATGGGTTTCCATGGCCGAGCAGCTGGATTCAAGCCATACATCACCAAGTGCAATGCAAAGCGTCGGATGCAGGGGTGTAAAGCACGCCGCCACTGGACTCTAGAGCAGTGGAGACGCGTTCTCTGGAGTGACAAATCGCGCTTCTCCATCTGGCAATCTGTTAGATGAGTCTGGGTTTGGCGATTGCCAGGAGAACGGTACTTGTCTGACTGCATTGTGCCAAGTGTAAAGTTTGGTGGAGGGGTGATTATGGTGTGGGGTTGTTTTTCAGGAGCTGGGCTTAGCCCCTTTGTTCCAGTGAAAGGAACTCTGAATGCTTCAGCTTACCAAGAGATTTTGGACAATTCCATGTTCCCAACTTTGTTGGAACAATTTGGGGATGGCCCCTTCCTGTTCCAACATGACTGTGCACCAGTGCACAAAGCAAGGTCCATAAAGTCATAGAGGAGAGAGTTTGGTGTGGATGAACTTGACTGGCCTGCACAGAGTCCTGACTTCAACCCAATAGAACACCTCTGGGATGAATTAGAGTGGAGACTGAGAGCCAGGCCTTCTTGTCAAACATCAGTGTGTGACCACACAAATGCGCTTCTGGAAGAATGATCAAAGATTCCCTTAAACACACTCCTAAACCTTGTGGAAAGCCTTACCAGAAGAGCTGTTATAGCTGCAAAGGGTGGGCCCACGTCATATTAAACCCATGGATTAAGAATGGGATGTCACTTAATTCATATACGAGTCAAGGCAGGAGCAAATACTTTTGGAAATATAGTGTATCAAGCATGGCTTAATTAAGGAATCTCAAACAGGTCTGTGAGTATTGACTGTTGCATAGATCCTGTGGCCACTGAATTACAAGAAGGTGCTCTTCCTGTCACCAAATTGGTATCCTCCTCCTCTTCTATATGTAATTAGCCTCATTTCATTAAGACTTCTCTTCAGATTAGAAATTACCATCAAGGTAGACCTGGCAAAGATAACGTGTCTATGAATGACAAGCTCTTTGAGTTGTCAGCAAAACAGCCAACTAGTCACTGAAGTGAAGCTGTCTACTTTTATTCCGTTGTTGGCTGAATAAAATACACGTTATAACACAATAACAGGCTGTGGTTCATTGTACCTGTACTTTAATTTACCTCAACAATGTATCAACTTAAAGTAATTTTGGATCTAAAGTGTTTCTTTTGCTACTTAAGCATAAAAACCTAAAGCTTTTAACCCTGTTAGCTGACTACTTTGCTTACAGGCTCACTACTCTGTATGGCTGTGGAGAGCTGAGCTAAAATATCATTTGAAGTGCTTTAAGAACAACTTTTTTGTCAGTTTGAACCTGAACTGCTGTAACAACAATTAGCACAATTATATATGAGTAAAAAACATATATTTTGTGCACCATGCACCATTCCACTTTGATTTTACTCTATTTTATGCAAAACTTAATTATTTTAGTTGATTTATGGATGTCTCAGCCGATTGATCTAGAAAGCTTGGGATAACAATGCTGGTTTTATTGTAATATTGAAATGATTTCTTAGATCTGGAGATAAGTGGAAATAACTTGTTGTTAACCCATTTTTACCTAAGGCCACCTTAAAAAGAAGTTGATCTTTCATAACTGTAATGTCGGCGTCCCACAAGGTCCCATTCTGGGCCCGCTGCCATCTGCCGGAGTACCTAATAGCTTGAAAGATGCATGTTGCCAAATGTATGGGATGATGCAGTCATCCATGTTTCATCTAAATCCCCACAACAAGCGGCAGAGTCCCTAAATACACAATATCACAGTGGCTTTAGAAAACATTTAGAAAACAGAGCAGGTTATGTTCTGGATATGAGATCAGCGAGTATAAAAGCACCGCCTCCTGACCAATCAGTTCTCTTGGAAAATGGCCTGCCCATTCTTAGAAGATCCTTCCAATGTGTATTTTAGTAAATCTTGTTGCAGTTGGTCTTAAAAAACAAAATCACTGAAAACAAAACATTTTTATGTGGAGATAATGTTAATGACTCGAGATCCCATGAAAACAGTTTGACATTGCATGTTATGTAACTGAAATGTCTAGAAGTATGTCTGCTTAGGGCTTCCATACTAATAAAAACCTTAAAAGCCTCAGTATTGAATCGGGACCATCTGAGTGCTCTTGCTTTCTCTTGTATTTAAATGGGGGAAAATGTCAGGCAGCATCATTTTTCCAGCTGCAGAGATGTATATTTTCTAGCCTCTAAAAAAGATGCCTTGATATTGTGTCTCCACAGAGTTCAGTGAAGATCAACCAGATCAGTCTGGATGAAAGTGGAGAGCATGTGGGCATCTGCTCCGAGGATGGGAAGGTGAGATCTCTCCGCTCATCACTGTCGGTTACTGATACCTGAGTCTGCAGAGAAGAGAAAAAAAAAACAACAATCAGGGTTCTTCATCTTTCATAATTCATCCTCAACTTCATATAAAACTCATCTTATCAAACTTTATGCTAATGAAGAGGAGCTCTGATGTGCTTGGTGATGATTTAGAAGGCAGAGGGAGCTTTAACAGGAAGTTTTATCATCATATCTACACTTAAACCCATATTTTTCCTTGATGCAGAAATTTATAAAAAGCTTGCAGCAATTTTGAAAAGCAGGGAGAGAGGATTGCTCTCAGATCCGATGAGCTGTCAGTCAGCCATCATCCGTCTATCAATACCCTCTCCATGTTCTCCACCTCGCTGTTATCTTGTCTTTTCTCATCATTACCACCATCCTTCATGGATTTTGCAGTCAAGATATGCTCCCTGATACCACCCCCCTCCTTACTTCCAGCACTCTGGTGGCAAAAACAAGATCTTGTCGCACAAAAAACGTGGAGCAGACAATTAAAATCAGTGCTGGAAAAATTGTTGCCCTCAACCAATTCAGTTGGCTGTTAATCCTTTGAAATCTAACTTAATCCTTAATCACTGGTGCAGTTCAAAAAAGACGATTGCATCAGAGTTTTAGATTATTCTCCTACTTTTTGGGCCTCAGATAAAGAAAAATTGGGTGTTATGTGCTCTAATAGTACATTAGGGTTTGTTGTAGCCATCTGAGGTTGAGGAATCCTGTTTCTAAACCCTGCAGGGTTCAAAGAATCAACTTGTCCACTAATTGGTGACCCAGCGGAGAAGTAGGGAGCCAATCAAAGTCTTTTTTTGACCACAGTTCCCCCCACTGGCCCTGGATAGTTGCAGAGGCAGCAATTAAAGGAGACATCTTGAGTTATTCACCTTCGCTTGCCATTCTGCCGTCTCATCTCTGTTTCAGGTTCAAGTGTTCGGACTGTATACAAGAGAGGGCTTCCATGAGAACTTTGACTGTCCCATTAAAGTAAGTCAAATGCAATGTGTTTTAAGTGGCTTGGCATCTGTGTGATGTAATGTCCTGCTTAAATATGCCTAGCATGTATAGTGCTGCCTCTTCAAACTGTACTCTGTATAAAAAGATGTTTTCTGAGAAGGTACAGTCACTTCCAGTGAGTAGGATGCTCTTTTAATTCTTGTTTATCCATCTTAAAAGTAGGCTATCATATATACTGGTACAACCAGTATATAAAATTTGCCTCCAGTAAGGTTGCTGGGATACATACTGGTGCATACCAGGATAGCCACTTTCCTGTTAGGTCATAATCATACATTTAAAGTAAACTGTATTCTGCTGTAAGTAAATAAACTCTGTGGAGAGTTGGTTTAATTGAAAAGACCTGTCAGTTGATTTAGGCAGCGCAAGTCTCAGCAAACTGGTCATGATCTGCAGGTACTTGCTTCACAACTGTCTACTTTATCATAGGTTGAGAGCTCAACTACCATACCTGGAACAAGCACGATTACAAACTACACACTGTTAAGGCGGATGGTTCCAGAAAAGCTGCACAGAAACGACACAAAGTGGACAAGTTGCTGGACACAATCAAAATTGTCACTTCTTTGTCTAAAATACCAAGCGGGACATGTTCAAGATTTTTTTTTTAAGTTACTTTGTATTTTGTCCATTGTTACATTCATGGGACATAAATCAGTATAAACAGAAATAAGGAGAACAACTATTGGGGGCATCTTGAGTATCATAAAGCCAGGAAGAGGTCCATTAAAGTTAAGAGTCACAAGATAATACTGTCCTCGTTCTCTGTGTCAAAATAGGTCAATTTTTCCCACTTTTTAGCAGAGGCTGCTCCTTATAGTCTTAGTGAGAAATTAATCTTTCCCAGTTTTGATATTTTGGTTAATATTTCCATCCATTCCTTGAGGTTTGGAGGCCCAGGTTTATACCATCTCTTTGTTATCAGTTTTTTTTACAGGTGATGACCAGAATCTAACACAAATACCAGTCTTTTTTGAAAAACATTTTCTGTAGTCAAACCCAAATCGAACATCATGTGGTATTCCATACAGTAGCTTGAACTCTTTTACAAAGCTAAACATATTTATCCAAAATGTCTAAATTTTTGGACAGGTTCAAAAGATATGGGGTCACTAGCGTCACTGTGTAGATGTTGCCTCCAGCCATTTTACAGCTTTGATGACAATTTCCTGCTAGTATGTGGATAAAATGAATAGTTTTGCCTCTTGAAATGTAAGAATAATGCCTGTATAAAAAGATGGACAAAACAACATCAACCTGGAAGTGAAGCCAAAAGATTAAGAGCTCCCCTTTTGTGACTGGCTGCACTATGGGTCATTAACCCTGCCTCTGCTGCGTCCACAGATGAGATCTGGGGCAAACATTAAAATGAAAAAACACATTTAAATATTTTATCTTAATTGTTAGTAGCAGCCAATAACTAAAGTAGGTGGCAGTATGTACGCAGTTGGTTAGCAAATCTACTAAGAAGGAAAAAGAAGAAGAGGCAACCTTGGTACCACTTATGTCATCAACTGTGCAACATTTTGCTTATGTTCCATCCTGCAACTATGAAAGTTAAATTCATTTCGAGACACCAACTATGACCCCCTTCCTACTTCCACATCTACCATTCAGCTCAGAGGATGGAGTGAGTCTGTGCTGTGCAGAAATATGTTTAAAATGGCCTTTACTACTCTACTCAGTTCCAGATACCCTGTACTCGAGCATGGCTGCGTTCACATGTCCTTCATATCGTGTCTTAGTACACATGAATCATGTTCAAGACCTCTTCTTTAAACAGACTTGTTCACGATGCCTGAGCCAGTAATGCATTGATCAGATGAGCAGGACTTTGGGGTCAAGTGTTGTCAGATCCAGGTCCTGCTCCCTAATGTATACTCCACTTAGCTTTCAGTAAAGAGCAAAATATATTAGTGCATTTGGTTTCACTATTATGCTACAGGATGCGATAGAGGAACAACATCCATATTTATATACAGTCAATGGATAAAACTACATTCTCTGAGGCTGTCTTTTTCTATTGTTTTGCAGGTGGTGGCTTTACACCCTCAGTTCACCAGATCAAACTACAAACAGTTTGTCACAGGAGGCAACAAGGTATGTTTGAACTGTTGTTTTTCACTCTTGCTGTCATTATGTTCATTTTTGCACATTTCCTGGCACGATAATTCCCTCTGATTGTATCCGATGAAACCGGAACCTGCAAACCTTTTTCCACTTTGGCCCGGCTGAAGGCGACGCTCGGGGCCTTTTGTCTGGTGTGAAAGGCTCTTACTTTTCTGTCTCTTTGCTGGAGTGCTCTCGGGAGAGCTGGCCATTTTCACAAAGTGCTGTTCGCTCAACAGTGTTTGAAAGGCAATGCTTCACAAGCGCAGCAAGCAGATGTCATTATCTGGGGGGAGCATAGTCTTAGATTTTCCAGGCGCATTCAATGATCTATTTCCTAAAAGTAGTCTTTGGTATTTTTGTCACTTCGGAAGGTAAAAATATCGTAGGTGTAAATTTGTTTATTTAAAATCAAACCCACCTTTCTATTTCCACATGCCAATTACGTAAGCATAAGCTGCTCAGAAGTGGTGTTAGGGGCGAAAACTCTCCATAAATAAAGTAAACTGACATTTATACGACTGGGGTGAGGAAAAACAACTTTTTTATGAAACCCCATTGTTAGTGTTACTTTGCCATTTTCTTTCAATTGCTGCTGATTCCTCTCAGTTCCAAGTCGTGAAGGCCTCCACAATGTGCCTGTGATGAAAATCAATAAGCCTCAACGGGAGCCACATCCTGTCAAAGGAAATTCAATTTTGTCTCCACAGTTCTTTTGTCATATCATCTCTTTGTAGAGCAAACTGTTTATTAACATAGCCCAACTGCTGAATTAAGGAGCCTATACAACCTTCTCTCTGCATCCTTGGTAATATTATGCTCTTTTTTTGTATCAGTTTATAAAGTAAGGACAGTAACAATGCAGGGAATGTGAATGACAGGCTTTGTCCTCTACAGCACGCACAATACAAAGACTGAACATTAAACTGCAATTTATAAAATAGTTCTGAGGCTTCCCTGATGCCACATTGGATTGTGGTTAAAAGCCCAAACCTCCAACAGCACTCTCACCTAGCTGCCACACCTCTCAGAGGAAACAAGTAAATAAAAATACAAAAACTCACTTAACTAAGCGTATTTTTCTAGTTTCTCATCAGGAAGATCTCACTACACTTATAAAAGCTGCATTCACATGACAAGCCAAGATAAACATCTTATTCCAAAATATTATCAGCAAAAAACAGCTTTTTGTAATGCTTAAATGAGTGAAAATAGCTGCAAGCAAGTTTAGCTGTAATGTTTCTTTAAGAGAGATGTCCCTTTTGTATTTAGAGAAACTTAAGAAGTAAATTTTGCCCACTTTTTGGACAATTTGGGCTTATTACAAGCAGTCAGGCTACATTTTGTGTTTGTAATATCTTGAAATATGATTTTTATCATGTTTTTATGGTTAATGCAGCTTATATTTAGTCTAATGAAAAACTCTTGTTTTGAGATTCAACAAATACACTGTGTAAGATTTGTGTTTTTGCAGCTTCCCAGGAAAAATAGCATTTAACATTTTTCACACTAAGAATGCCTTAAATTGCAAGGATATGTGAAATCTTGCTTGACTAGATGAAGTGTTGACCCTTTTTTTTTTTTTAACAATGTCCCTTTTTTTTCAAGTACTTTAACACAGCTGAACTGTAGCATTACTTCTTCACCACCGATTGTGAATCAATGTTAATCAAATGGAGTCAAATAAACTGTCTTCATTGTCTTTGCCTAACTGCTCTGAAGTGGAATTCATCATCATCATTAAAGATCAGAAATCACGTTTCTAACAATTCCGGTGTGATTTAAAAAGTTTCCTGCCGTTGAATCTGATTCTCCAGAGCTGTTTCCATGATTTGAACAGACCCTGCTCTGCCTGGCTGCTCATATTCAATGTGATGATCATCTACTGCCCTCTGCAGCCAGGGCTGCACAACTGCACTCTGTTCATTTCAGTTATGTTCTATTAAATGTCTCTCTGTTCTCTTCTCCTTTAAAGCTGCTTCTGTATGAAAGGAACTGGTTGAACCGCTGGAAGATGTCTGTTCTGCATGAAGGCGAGGGCTCAATCACAAACATCCAGTGGAGAGCAAACCTAATCGCCTGGGCCAACAATGTGGTGAGTTCTCAGTTACAGACCCTAATGAAACAGAAATCATTCACAGTTAATCATAGTAACCTTTTATTTTATTAATTTTATTTTTGCCTTAGGGAGTGAAAATCTATGATATCAGCACAAAGCAGCGCATCACAAACGTGCTGCGGGATAATGTGAGTCTAAGGCCTGACATGTACCCGTGCAGCCTGTGCTGGAAGGACAACACCACCCTAATTGTTGGCTGGGGTACCTCCATTAAGGTTAGCTGCTTTGTTTTCACATTCATCTCTAATTGTGGTACTTAACTCCTCTGTTTCTCACACTTTCTGTCTGCATTTTTCCTCAGATTTGTGTTGTGAAAGAGCGAAATCCTACTGAAATGAGAGATCTGCCCAGTCGCTATGTGGAAATAGGTAAAAAAAAAAAAAAAAAAAAAAAAAAAAACTTTATTGCATTAATATTTAACGTGTTATTCATGTGTTTGATTAATTTTGTAATATTTTAATCTATGAAAGTGGAGGCTTTAAAACCAAGCTCTCTGAGTTTTCTGCCTCTCCCTGCACTGTTTATTATCTGTCTTTGTTATTGTGACGTTTCTATAGTTGTTCCCAATAATCTAAATCAAATCAACTTACTTAAACAAGAGGCTACTTTGAGATATTTGATTATTTTTCTTTGGTTTCTGTTTCAAATAGTGTCTGCATTTGAGACTGAGTTTTTCATCAGTGGTCTGGCCCCACTGGCGGATCAGCTCGTCACCCTGTACTTTGTGAAGGAGAACTCTGAGCACATGGTAGTAAAAGCTTCTATACATTAAGGGAACATTATGTCCTTACTAATATTGTTTGTTTACATGTCATACAAGATCAGAATCAGCTTTATTGTTTATCTAAACTTATTTTACCAGGAAAAGCCTTATTGATTTTAAGAATCTCTCTACAAACACAGATCAACCAGCTCCTGAGTCACAGAGCAGAAAAGTCATCAGTCAAAACATCTACAAGCTGATGCATCATCCTCCAACACCCTTAATCTACTTTTAAAACAATTTAAAGAGACCAGATCTCCCTAGACATTAAGTTTCCTGCAGGCCCCCGGGCCTTGAGTTTGTCACCCCTGGTCTACAGTTTGATTTTTGCTTTAAAACAATGTAAAGTCAGTCAGATCAGACCATGTAGGAAGAATCGAGGAGGGCTCAGTACACTGCTTCATCAGCTCTAGATGCGCCCTTAAACAGATAGCTCGGTTGTGGTGGGAAAGCAAATTCCCTGCTGCACTGGGCTGCCGTGCCCAATCAAACCAAGTCATGCCGAGCCGCGCCATGTAACGGAAAAGCCCCATATGTATCCACATTTAGGATGTTCCTGACTAAGGATTTAAACAGTCTGATCTGACTTAACACATTTTGCCTACAGTTGACTTAAACTTAGTCAAAAACAGATTCAAATTAAATCTTTAATCAACATAAAGACTGACACACACAAGTTATTGTGAATCCCTTGATTCCATTTTTGCACATGAAATATTGATAAACATTATGAGTTATGGGATTCTTTTAATTTAACATGAAGCCAAACTTTGTCTGCTGCCAAAAACAGGCAATGGGGATGTAAAAGTGAATAGAAATAAAAAATTCTGGATTCTTTAGAGGGAAATTTACTAAACAAATTATAAATAAAGAAATAAACCCAGAGAGACATAATGATTGCCTGGAGTGAAAGTATTTATTTATTTGAGGGGAAAAAATGCTAAATCAATGTTAAAGGGGACATATTTTACCCTTTTAAGACAAGTTTATATTGGTCTCAGAGGTCCCCAAAACATGCCTGTGAAGTTTGTTGCTGATAAAACACTCTAGTATTGGATTTTTGCATGTCTAAAAAGCCCTCTGTTTCAGCCCTTCTCAGAATGTGCCATTTCTGTGTCTGTGGCTTTAAATGTTAATGAGCTGTCTGACTCCGCCCCTAACCACGCCCCTCTCAGCAAATGGATGTGGAGGACTTTATTCTCTGTGTTAAACAGTAAACATTCAATCATTAAACTAATGTATACAAGCCTAGAAAAGACAGCAGAGCGGTGGTAAGGAGTGTAAAAATGCTGAAATGATGACAATGAAACATGACAATAGATAATGTAATCACGTAATGTAAGCTTCTTTACAAGAGACAAATAGTTTTTGAAGCATTTTCAAAAAAACTGTGTACAGAGATTGCAGACAAATGTAGAAGTCATGGTGTTTATATGATCACACAAAATCACGATGAATAATCTTGTGTGCAGGATGAAGAGTTTCGTGCCCGGCCTCGCCTCGACATCATCCAGCCTCTCCCTGAGAGCTGCGAGGAGATCTCTTCCGACGCACTGACTGTGCGCAACTTCCAAGACAACGAGTGCCGAGACTACCGCCTCGGTGAGACTATAAAATCTGCCCTCAGAGAAATGTCACACAACCTTTTACTGCACTCTGATTTCATTATGCATCAACCATCAAATGTCAGCTGAAAGAGGCATAAATGCATTTTCATTAACAGAGCATTCAGAGGGAGAGTCACTCTTCTACATCATCAGCCCCAAAGACATTGTGGTGGCCAAAGAGCGAGACCAAGATGACCACATCGATTGGCTGCTGGAAAAGAAGAAATATGAGGTCTGTGCAGATAGATTTTATGAATGTTTCGAAAGGTTACAGCCTCCTATTACGAAGTTTAATTATGTGTCCTGTTACTGTGGCAGGAAGCTTTGATGGCTGCAGAGATCAGCTTTAAAAACATCAAGAGACATGACGTTCAGAAGATCGGCATGGCTTATATCAACCATTTAGTAGAGAAAGGAGACTATGACAGCGCTGCCAGGTGGGTTCAGCATGTTCTGACTAGAACTGTATGGATGTATGAGTATATATATATATATATATATATATACTAGATTTTTATTCTTTACAAAGTTTTACAGGCAGCTGGTGTTGATGAGATATTTCAAACTTTCTGTTTACTTTTACATGTCTAGAGTCCATTAATCTGAATTTCTTTAGAGTACAAGATCTTAAAAATACAAGTATTATGCTTCTATCTTTATTTTCTCTAACTTCCCCTAGATACTGAAGGTTAGATTTAAGTTTGTAATGATCCTTTATTAAGAAAAGAGGGTGGTAGCAGGCTGTATAACATTTTAAGTGTGGATATTTTCAGGATAATGGCGCTGAAATAAGTTATTATGACCATATATGATCAAAGTCTTTTCAAAGCTTAAACTAGTAAGTGAACTGGGGCACTGCTAGCCTTGTGTGCCCTCTGATGATGCTGTTATCCTAGATGCAAGCAGCCCACGTTCATGCCTGGTGGCATGTGGTTCCTTTCCAGTATTTCATTCCCCTACTCTTTTCATTTTCAGTTTCCGACTTCATCTACTGTCCCATCTACATAAAGGCATAAAGTCCCAAATAAATCTAAATAAAAACACCAGCAAGTTAACTTTGGAGTTATTGTTGGTCTCCAACCATGACTACTAAGATGGGAATTAAATTTTAAATGCTAAGTCCAACTTTGTTCACATGCTGAATATCTTTCCTTATTCATTCATGCATATGACTCTTCAGCCATGTCCATGTCCACTGCATATAAATAAAGCTAAATATTCTTGGTCAGTCTTAATAATTTAAGTGCTTCTTAATACAGAAAGTGTCAAAAAGTTCTTGGGAAAAACATGGAACTCTGGGAAAATGAAGTTTACCGATTCAAGACCATTGGACAGCTGAAGGTACGCACTAGCCTCTGGTTCAGAATGTCTTTACTTTGTTGGCTATAATGATGTTGTCCATGAATTAAGTATTTTTTTATTTTTTATGTCTCTTTCTCTTATTTCAGGCCATCAGTCAGTATCTGCCCAGAGGAGATCTGCGCCTCAGACCTGCCATCTATGAAATGATCTTGCACGAGTTTCTCAAAACTGACTATGAGGTACTTCAACCCCCAGTGGTGGTGACATCATGTTAACTGACTAGTTTGATTGTCATCTGATTGCTTGTCTTGCTTCCTTTGCTTTCATTAAAGGGCTTTGCAACACTGATCCGGGAATGGCCCGGTGAGCTTTATAACAACATGGCCATAGTTCAGGCAGTCACTGATCACCTAAAGAGAGACCCCACTAACAGAACGCTGCTCACCACACTGGCTGAACTGTGAGTAAACTCTGTTTCTCACAACCTATCCATTTTGATCAATATTTAAGGTTTACTGTTTTGTGTTAATCTATATGGAGTTAGGTATTTTTATTTGGTGTTTTTTTATATTTCAGGATTTATGCCCGAATTCCCTGTCCTGCCCTATCATATCCTATCCTACCCTACCCTACCCTACCCTACCCTACCCTACCCTACCCTACCCTATCCTATCACACCCAACCCAGATTAATTCTACCCTTACCCTACCCTACCCAAGTCAAGCCAGTCTAATCCAATCCAATCCTTTTCCTATTCTTGCCTAGCCTATCCTAGCCTAGCCCAGCCTATCATATCCTATCATATCCAGTCCACCCTAATCCAATCCTTTTTGATCAATATTTAAGGTATACTGCATATTCAAACACATAAGTGAACAGGGAAAATTTGAGTTGTCTTTTTGTCTGTTTTAGGTGTCTTTATTTGTTATTTTTCATATTTCAGGATTTAGGCCCAAATTTCCTGTCCTATCCTATCCTCTCCTATCCTCTCCTATCCTCTCCTATCCTATCCTATCCTATCCTATCCCATCCCATCCCATCCCATCCTATCCTATCCTCTCCTCTCCTATCCTATCCTATCACACCCAACCCAGACTAATCCTACCCTTACCCTACCCTATCCAAGCCAACCCAGCATAGTCCAATCCAATCCTTTTCCTATTTTTCCCTATCCTATCCTAGCGTAGCCCAGCCTAGCCCATCCTATCCTATTCTAGTCTACCCTACCCAACCCAATCCAATCGTTTTTTATTCTACCATGCCCTATTCAATCCTGTCCTTTCCCTATCCTATCCACCCCACCCCAACCTAACCTAAACCTATCCTATCCTGTCTTACCTTATTTTACCTTACCCTACCTTACCTAACCCTATCCTATCCTATCCAACCCAATCAAACCCAACCCAAACCTATTCAGTCCTATCCTGTCCTACCCTATCTCTATCTAAGTATTTTCAATACATGGGGAACTCTGTGTGTTATGGTATTATGCAGAACTGAATCAACTCTTATCATATTTCTGAAGGGCCTGTTATATTTCAGGATTTTTAAACTGAGAAAATCAGTTCTTACCAACTTGTCTGCCTTTGATAACAGGTACACATATGACCAGCGGTACGACAGAGCTTTAGAGATCTACCTGAGACTGAGGCACAAAGATGTTTACCAGCTGATCCACAAACACAACCTGTTCTCCTCCATAGAAGACAAGATCGTGCTCCTCATGGACTTTGATAAAGAGGTAAAATCCTGATCATAGACAGAAGTCATGCCATTTTTTCATTTTGTCATTTAAATTTAAAATTCCCCTGTGAAATATTAATCTATTTCTGTCTTAGTAATACGTTTTCTGTTTGTCTATTGCCAGAAAGCTGTTGACATGCTTCTAGACAATGAAGACAAGATATCCGTAAGTGTACCTTGCTTCTTCTAGTCTGTAATGAAATGTCTGGGGTGAATCTGCTGCCTGTTGATGCTGATTATCTCCTCTCACAAAGACTGACAGGGTGGTGGAAGAGCTGGCAGACAGGCCAGAGCTTCTGCATGTGGTGAGTTGATATACTTGTAAATGCAATCAAATTCACTCTTGAAATTGAATTCAGAGCTTATTACTCTTTCTGCCTCACAGTATCTCCATAAACTATTCAAACGGGATCACCACAAAGGCCAGAAATACCACGAGAGACAGATTGGCCTTTATGCCGAATACGACCGTCCAAATCTGTTGCCTTTCCTGAGAGACAGCACACACTGCCCCCTTGAAAAGGTACATGTTAAACTACTGCAACTACTATGGTTCATACTGGTCACCTTTGGTGCAGTTACAGTAAAGCCAGAATGAAAAAAAATTCAGGGGAAATTTAGTGATGCTTTTTAAATCATATTCAAGGCACTAAGGTCAAGCAATTTGATCCTCATCATAATGTTCACATGCTTTACCATGAATCCGTCAATGTGTTATTGTCTTTGTCTTGTATTATACATATATATTGTTTGTGTTATGATGCTATGGATCTATGTTTTTAAAAACGGAAATAAAGGAACTCTTAGTCACTCTCGGCTCTTTTCCTCCCAGGCTCTGGAGGTTTGTCAGCAGAGGAACTTTGTAGAAGAGACTGTCTTCCTGCTCAGTAAGTTTCAGTCAAGGGTATATTATGTAACATTTCCACCCTAAAACGTCAAAAATCTAACACCTATATCATGTATGATTTATGGAGTCGTTTGCTTATATCATCCTGATGTTTCTATCAAATGTCTGGATCTTAAGAATTCAATAATTTTGTTTTATATTTCATTAAACAGCATTTTTGTAGTGTAATAACAACAAAAATAACTTTTTATTAATTTATACAGCACTTCTAGAAATTAAAGGCGCCATAAAACACCAGAACATTAAAACAGCAAAGGACCTCAGCTAATAAGAACCCATAGACCAAACTGCTTCATCTTTGCTGATTTTGTCCTATATAAGCATAATACATTTTTGTTTGTTTTCTGATCAAAAAATCTAATCTTGCTGTCTTTTAAAAGTCAAATATATCTTTGATTGTGAATCTGTTGTGGGAAATTTCAAAAATAAACCTTGCAAAGCAGCTGAATTGGCCAGATTTCATGTCAAATCAAACTAACATTAAATGTGTTTACAGGCAGGATGGGTAACTGCAGGCGAGCGCTGCAGATGATCATGGAGGAGCTGGAGGATGTAGACAAAGCTATCGAGTTTGCCAAAGAGCAGGATGATGCAGAGCTGTGGGAGGACCTCATTTCTTACTCTATTGATAAACCACGTATGAGACGCTCTGCTATCGATTCTTAACCTTGTCTTATATTTTTATTCTTGATTCTGTTTTTTTCTCGCTTATGTAATATTCTTGCTGCTGTTCTCTCTTAAGCATTCATCACGGGCCTTCTTAACAATATTGGCACTCATGTGGATCCCATCCTGCTCATCCATCGCATTAAGGAGGGCATGGAGATCCCAAACCTCCGAGATTCACTAGTAAAGATCCTCCAGGACTACAACCTGCAGGCAAGACTCTTTAGTGATGCTAACCATTCAAACATTTGACTTTCAGCATATATGCATATATAATTTATGATAAGAGAAAGACCATATGTCTTTTCATCTATGAGAATCTGAATCTTAATAGGCAACAGAAATCACATTTTAACATGATACTTGGGTCATTTATCCTGTTTTTTATTTGAAAAGGATACATCACTCCAGCAATGTGGTTTATTTTAGGACAGGCTTTTAGGATTTAATGCAGTGTGCTTATGAACTGTTTGTTATTTTTTTGTGTTGTTTTTTTTCTTAGATCCTTCTGAGAGAAGGCTGTAAAAAGATCCTGGTGGCCGACTCCCTCTCTCTTCTCCAGAAGATGCATCGCACACAGATGAGAGGCGTCAGGGTCGATGGTGGGTGAATTATATCTGAGAGTATTCCTGAAGCAGAATCTGTTTAAGTAAATTTGATTAATATTCAAATTAAAGTGTTGCTTTTCTTTACAGAGGAGAATATCTGTGAATCCTGCCATGCCACCATATTACCATCAGGTGAACTTTCTTTGTAGTCACATCCAAGCATTTTATTATTAGGTGCCATTTAAAAACATCATGACTGATAATGTGGCAAACCTGTATTTCAGATATGGCCAAAACCTTTAACGTGGTGGTGTTTCACTGTCGACACATGTTTCATAAGGAATGTTTGCCATCTGCAGGAACAGTGAGTGTCACTCTTCATTCAGTTCTTTTTAACACAGCATATGGCTTCTTTTCTTTGTTTCGCACACAAGGAAGTTGTCTATTTGAAGAAAAGAGGGCTGGAAGATTATCTGATGTTGACTTTGGTTCCTTCTCCCTCATTCTCAGATTCCTGGAGTGCAGTTTTGTAACATCTGCAGTGCAAAGAGACGTGGACCAGGAAGTGGAATCCTTGAAATGAAAAAGTAATGCTGATAAATGCACTTGCAGTTTTAGTTTTGATGCCTTTATCCCCCCTCCTTCAAGATGATGTCCCTTTATTGTCAGCTGTCAGTATATGATCAATGAATATATCAGTCAGTGAGCTGCACACAGGCAAAAATGCATACTATTTATATTGGACTGTCTGTTTATTTACAGCTAACAACTGTATAGCACTGCACTTGTTCTGCTTTCCACTAACGTGATTTGTCTGCAATGTCTGAAAAATAAAAACATATAAAACTGAAGACTTGGGTTTGTGTCTGATAGGGCTGGACATTAATCACAAATTAAATTAAATTGCATCATGGCCTGCTGCAATTTTTAAATCCCAGAGGTTGAAATATTTCTTTAACTTGAATGTGTCAATGTACTAGTTTAATAAATCCATTTTTGGCAGCGCCAGAGTATTTATGCACATTATGCAAACATTCAAGTGTTATTTTTTTATTATGGTTTACAAAAATCCTCCTTTTTGTGTTTTATGAATCAAAACGAGTGACATAAAAATGATAATGCCCTTCAACAAAGCAAATGACATCACATTTGCAGTACGAGCAAAAATAGTTCTATCTAAAACTGATAAAGCCTAGCGTTACTTCATGAAAGTCATACCCCAGCTATGATCAGCTGGCAGCCAGCCTCACCTCCCCCACCCCAGCTGCCTCCTTTACAGCTTGAAGCTTGATGCACCCCCATATTCAGATTCATGCTACTGTGGATTAATTGCTTTGGAAATAATTTCATTGTTTTCAATACACACAGTCTAAATTGTGGAATTATTTATTGCTTGAATTTGTCAAAAAATCCATGAGATTAACCCAGGAATAGTTGTATATTAAATCGCAATTACAATATTTGGGAAAAAAAATCGCATTTAGATTATTTTTGCAAATCGTTCAGCCCTAGTGTCTGATAATAAGTTTGACTGTAACCTCATTAAAGTCAGTCCTGTCATAAAATGTCTTTAAAGCTTGTGCTGGGCATATTCAGAAATTTAGTCAGTATTTATATCAAACATTAAATACAAGAATCATGGCAATGAAATGTGGCACATAATGTTCAGAGAGTATGTCTCAATATATCCCAATGTTCAGTCCATCAAAACGCACAAATTTTTGGAGCTTGATCTGACTTGATTTTTCACGTTTTATATCTAGTACTACACTGCACAGCTATATGATGTGTGGATGTGGGAGCGCTGACAACAGCTGTTTTACAGCTTGCAGGCCAAAATGACCTGAACCTGATTTTTTTTTAGTCAAAAACTATTTTTTTCTTTATTCATTGTTCAAATCTGAGTTTGAACTGCACAAGTCACATTAAAACCTGATCTTTTCAAACAGATTTGGGCCGCTTCCATATGCAGATCACAAAGGATCTATTGAGCTCAGTCATAGTGACCATGGGGTTCTTGGTCACCACTCTTTTCTCAATTTGGCTGGACAATCAGGTCTTGGAAGAATCGTGGTTGTGCCAAACTTCTTCTTTTTGAGAGTTCTGGAGGCCTCTGTGCTCTTGGGAACCTTGAGTGAAACTGAATTATTTTTTGTAGACTTACCCAGATCTGTGCCTTGCAACAATCCTGTCCCTGAGCTCCACAGGCAGTTACTTTGACCCATGGCTTGGCTTTTACTCTGATATGCATTGTTAGCTGTGAGGCATTAAAAAGAGAGGTACCATGTTGGCATTTCCAAACCATATCCAGTCAATTTATGTGACCACAGGTGGACTCCAATCAAGGTGTTTTAAACATCTTAGCAAATACTGGGGGAAATGGGAGGCACCTGAGCTAAAATTCAGGTCTTTTGCAAAGGGTCTGAACATTTACAATACTGTGCTGAAGTTTTAGGCATGTAGAGCGCTAACGGTTCTTCACAGGTCCTGATGTCCCACAACCCCAGACTGAAGAGAGGAGGGAGGGCGGCCAGAGTCAGTGTCGGCACATTTGACATGTACGTGTATCGCTCAGTAGCCAAGGTTGAGCATAACAGCATTTCTTTTGTCCGGGCCTTTGCATCCCTGGTCATATGCCCAGGAACCACCAACAGTTTTCAGGTGCTTAGAACATACACATGACAACCAGGGGGTTGTGGCAACCCGCCCTAACAGTACCCTAGGCTATGTTTAAGCGCCACATCTACCCATAGCTCTGCCCTGAAGCTGTGGTTTTTGTTTTGTTTCCATCAGATTGCTTTTCATATCCTTGGTAATGTACAACGACATCCAGAGCATGACCCGGGTTGTGTCAATCCTCCTTCCCACTCGACTGGGCCCTCAGGTGGGCATACTCGCCATTACACACCTGACTTCAGCCTCAAATTTGGGCCCAACCATGCCTTAAACTTCTGCACAGTGCTGTATGTTGATGGGATATTTCTTTTTTTTTTATTTGTAATACATTTGCAAAGACTAAAAAAAAAAAAAAAACAGTTGTCACCTTTTCATGATGGGTTTCATGGATGTTTATTAATGAGAATTTAAAAAAAGTATCAGGCTGCACATAATAAAGTTGAAAAAATGAAGGGGATCTGGAAATTTTTTTAATGTACGGTAAAACATGCATTTAATGTATAATTGGGTATTATTTGTATGGGTATTTGGTAGGTTCTGTATATTTAGTTCATTCTAAGACCGGAATTTTGCCTGTATGGCTTTTCAACTGACCTTAAGCACAAAATTGGCAAAATAAACAAAGACATTTTATTGTTCAAATTCATTTTTTTAAATCCAGATTGTTTTCTTTAAGCCTCTGATAAATAAAATCTGATTTAAAAGGAGTAAAATATCTGAAAAAATCCAAACTATCATCTCGATTTTGAGTGTGCCTTGAGGGGCGCTACGTCACATCCGCCGTTTCCCTCCGGAAGTACAGTTAATTTTTATTCACAGGAAAAAAACAGCTGTTGTTGAAAAAGAAAACATTAAAGTGAGTTTCCCTGGCGCATGCCTTGCCTTCATATCCTCACAGACGTAAGTACTGCAAGAAGTCGTCTTTATACTGCTCTCTTTGTCAGTCTGGATGCTGTTTTTGCTCACTTGAACGGCGAGTCTCGTCTCGCTCATTTGTTGCGAGTTAGCTGCTGCTAGCTTTAGCACCCACCGCTGTGCACTTCCAGCTAGCATGCTAGCCACTCTGTGCTAGTTAACTGGACATTTCTGTTTTGTCAACAACTCCGAGTGACATTAAACTCTCTTGGCTGTCAAGTAGTGTCTAGGAACACTCGTCAAGGTGGGGAATAAATGAGTATATATGGGTGGTACATTGTGTGATTCTCTAATCTCATTTTTAGTGCGATATTTCTCTGTTTATGACCTGATGCTAGCCTTCATATAATAACCACATTAGACGTTATATGACTGCAATTTAATGTTCCTCATTATTATATAAGTTTAGTCCTGTACGCAGTTGCTCATTTTGTTGAAGAGGATGATTATGACCTCTTCTGCAAAGGCATCCTTTCTTAATGCCATATCATTATTCTGCCAAATAAACTGGAGGAAGGCTTGTTACTTCATCTTAATCATACTAAACATTTATTTAGAATCACGTCTGACCTGCTCTGTTATCCTGGGTGTTGTGCATGGTATAGTTATTTTATTTTTGTCTAATATTTACAGAATGCCAGCCTCAAAAGGAGCAACAGCTCCTCATGACTCTCAGCCTAATATGAAGAGGCTGGATGAGGATGGGGAGGCTCTGCGATCCAAAACTGCACCAGCTACCAACAACAGATCCCTTGAATCAGGAGAAACAGAGGAAAAAACAGCAGCTCCCAGGGCTAAGATAAAACGATCTGCTTCACCAGAAAGAGGACTCAAACCTGCTAAGTCACCCAAACAGAGTTCCCCTCCAAATGATTCCAGCAAAACCATTTCTGATCCGCCTGTTAAAAAAGCCAAGCTCCTACAAGCCACAAGTGCCTCCTGCGGAGAAGCTCCCTCACAGAAAGTTAACTCCAAGGCTTCCCTGAAGCGAACAGCTTCCACAGAGTCTGAGGATGAATTTAGTTGTGATGGCAGTAAGACTGACCTCTTCAGAGAGAGGGATGAAGGTGACAAGGCCCGCTGCATCCGGAAATATTCAAACAAAGTCAAAGCTAAGCGCAAAGCTGAAGAGCTGCCATCTGACCTTCAGGAAGCAAGCCAAGGTTCACCATCTGAACCAGCAGATGCTATTCAGATGGACCATGATTATGGTAGAATTTCTGATTTGTCGAGTACAAGTGAAACTTGTCAGGATGAGAAAAATCAACCTGTTACTGGAAGTGAGCGACAAGAAATTTTAGCTCATGCTACGCACGCAGAGACAAAGGAAAGTTTGGTCCCTGCTGATGTGAGTAAATGTCAGGAATTTAAGAATTTAGAAAACCAGAAGCCCGTAGATAATGAAGTACCAGCATCGTGTAGAGAAAACTTAGAATGTGTTGGCAAAGTTACAGTTACACCTTGCATCACATCTAATGCAAAAGAGAGTGAAAAGACAAACATTGAAGAGTCTTTGAAAAGTCAAAATCGTGCAGATTTTGAAATTAAAGCATTTCCAGAGGAAATAGTCCCTTCTTGTGCAAGGGAGGAAAACAGAAACTGTGAAATTATAGCACAGGCAAACATAAAGGCAGATTCAGCTCTGCCAGATATGAACAGTAAAGCTGACACAAATGGGACCTCCGAATCTTTTACTGAGGGGTTAAAGTTTGAGATGATGTGCAAAAGTAAGGAAGTGGGGCACAGCGTACCAGAAGTCACTGAAGTAGCTGATAGAGAAGCATTGTCTCAAGACAGACGCATAGCTAGAAGTGAAGAGAGACATACTGAGGAAAATGTCACAACAATATCTGATGGCAACCCAATGGCTCAAACAGACCTTAGTTTCAAAATTCAAGTTACTTTCCAAGCAGAATCAAAATCTGAGCATCTACAGGATGGCATAAGCTGTGAAGTGCCAGATAGAAATGACCACTCATGCGAGGTTAGCAAAATAGTCAGAAAATCTGAAGAAAGCGAAAAGAAACAAGTTGAGTTCCTGCCATGTCAGACTTCTGATGGACCTCAGTCTTTATCTGAACTTCAGTTGAACCAAGAAATAAGGGACAAGACGACTGAAATCTGTGAAGAAACCCTGACACCAGATTGTAAGGCTGCTGAAGAGCAGACTCACAGAGAGATGCTTTCTGATTGTGTCACAGTCTCAGAGGGTCAAATAGAGATGGACACGCCGACTAAAATAACATTGGAGGAGAGGTCTGACTCAGCACAAAACCATGAGAACCACAGAGTGGCTGAGAAAGCGGCAGAAATACCTGCTGAAGTTGAAGAAAATTCCACTGCTATGGAAGAAGAAAACAAAACTGAACAAAAAAATCAAGTCAAAATGCTACAGGCGTCAGCCACGTCACAGCATAAAATGTTTCATGAATCCACTGCAGTGGGAATGCAAAGCCAAAAAAGCAAGGAATCTACAATGCTAAATCAGGATAATGTGTTAAATTCCCAAACAATGGAAAACGAAAGTGAAGTCATATTTGAACTTGCTACAGGACAGGAGAATCAAACATCAAACATAAGTAACAGAGCATCTGCAGTTCAAGTTAAAAGCCAGGAAGTCACAGAATTCTGCACTGATCTATCAATTCAGAGTCAACAAGAAGTCATGATTGATAGCTCAAAAGTATTGGATAATCCTGACATTTTAACAGTTGATCCTGCTAGTGGACCTGAAAGTGAGGCTTCAATAGCATCAGACATTTCTACAAAAGAAGAACAAAGCCAGGAAAGTTCACAAACTAGTGAAAGAACCATAGGCATACCCAACAAAGTACAGAGACTTCCAATTAGAAACAATCAAAGCATTAAAGATGAAGGCTTAGTTTATGGTGCTGCTGAGGCTCAAATAGAAGTGGACCAGCAGTCTACAGTAACAACATCAGGTGTTTCTGACTTGGCACCTACTGTGGAAACACAGGCCAGAAGGATCCAAGAAGTCACTGAACCTGCAGCAGACACACCTGAAATGGTTCAAAAAAGCTCCATGATTCAGACGCCTGAGAGTAACAGAAATGAAAAGGAAGGAAGTAAAAAATGCATCACTGTAACTGAGAATCAAAGTGAAATGGATTTGCATATGGCGACAACACCAGATGAGGTTTTTAATGCAACAAATACAGTAGGAACAAAGGTGCTGGAGTGCAAAGAAGCCACTAAACCTGCAGCAAACACATCTGAAAAATTACAAAAAGGCCTAATGAAACCAACTCTGGAGACTAATGAAAATGAAACCACAGTTATCACAGAATGCATCACTACAAGTGAGAATCAAAGAGAAATCAACTTGCAGAAAGCAACAACACCAGAGGGCTTTTCTGATCAAACAAGAGTAGAGACACAGAGCCAAAAAGGTCAGGAAATCAGTCAACTTATAACGGAGACTAAAGTACAGAAGGATTTAATCGTTGCCAATACTGAGAGGAAGGAAAACCAGAACAGAGTTACCACAGAATGTGTAGATGTGTCTGAAAATCCAACAGAAATTGGTTTGCAAGCAACAACAGCATCAAATGAGATGTTTGCTCCAACATCACCAGTGGAAATACAACGCCAGAAGGTCTATGATCCCAAAACAGTAGATCTGGTGACTTCTGGGTGTGATGGTGTTCCAGATGTCATAAATATTGACACTGCAACAATAACAAAGGAGATTTCTAATGAGGCAGAACAGCAAAACCAAGCGACAGTCAATGCTGTGGAACCCGGTGTGGCCTTATCAAACTGCATCTCGAAACCACTTCCTTTGTCGGATTCTGAGATTCCAAAAAATCAAAACATGCAGCCAAATTCAAAAGCTGAGAATATCCAAGCAGATATGAATCTGATGAGTGAATCAATACAAAGGACAAATTCTGTGTTTCAGGAAGAAGCAGAGAAACAAGTTGTTACCATTGTCAAAGAAGAGGATACAATTATTTCCTCTGCTGAAAAGGCTGAGGAAAAAGTCAGTCATATTGAAGGATTCAGAGAAGGAACTGGAAACAGTGAAGTGATAGTTTTCGTTTGCAACCAGCCAGACGACATGGATGTTGTAATTCAGGCTTCAGAAGAGCAGATTAAGACTGTCAACCAGCCAGAGGTTGAGATCCATGAAAACCAGGTTGTCTATGAGCCCATTAGTAGTCCAGAGAGTAATGATGATAGAGAGATTGCCACAGTGCCAGAGAACCATAGTGGCTTGTCTTTACTGGATATACAAAACACAGAGATCCATCGGATTGTTGGAGGTTCCTTTACAAATGAAAACAACAGGGAAATTTGTTACCAACAACCGGGGGCTGTTGAGCAACAGATTTGTACTTCAGATAGCCAAGAGGTTGAAATGGAAGTAGAGACTTTATGTGTGCCAGAGAGTTGTGTCTCTGCAGAGTTGAAGCAGAGTGAAACAAGTGTGGATGTAAAACAAGTGGCAGTGATCAGCTCTAGCGACGACATCAGCTTGCCAGATGGCCAGTCTGAAGCTGAGAAGAGTGAGAGGAATGGGCATCCAGTCTGTGTGGGTGCCACAGAGGTAACTGTGGAGGCACAGGAGGACCCTAGGCTTCAGGAAGTTGCAGACATCACAGTGACAACTACTACAGCAACAACTGAAGTTGAAATACCCGACAGTACATCAGAGGAATTTGTTATCTTGGAACCTGTCCCAGAGAGTGAAATTTCCTTCGATATTGTCACCCAAGCAGCAGCTGAATCTGGGTTGTCAGTCTCACTTTCAGAGCAGTTAAATCCAAACGGTGCTTTAGTGAGTGAAATGGAAAATCAGCAGGTTTTGAATGGCTCCCTGCAAACCATTGCCATCCCTGAGGCAAAAGTTCAGCAATGCCAAATGCCTTGCAATGTCAGCGATCCAACAGCATCTAATTCAAGCGAAGCTGTAGGGTGGGAGATGAGATATGGGGCTGAAAATCAACCCCAAGAAGGTGTGGAAGTTATTCAAAATACTGATCATGGCCAGCAATCCTCAACTGACTTAATGGAAGTTAATACCTCAGCAAATGCTCGAGTCATTAATGAAGACTGTAATGCACTGGTAATAGGGAACTCTGGAAATGAAATGGTTTGCGAAGAAGTGCAGATTTTGGAGGAAATAGAGATAGGTCGAGAGATTGTTGTAGCAGAGGAGGACAATGAAGAAGATAGTAACATTTCAATAGTAGAAAAGCCACAAGAAACACCCACAGTGGTCCCTGCTAAAACCTCTGAAGCAAATGTAGACAAGGCAAAGAAAGACGAGAACTCTGCTACCAACTTGAAGCAAACTAGTACAGACGCAAAGTCTGAGGATGACAAAAAGGGAGTGGAGGCAGAAAAACCCAAGAAACAAGAGATGAACACCCAAGCCAGAACCAAGGCTCGCCTGGCAGCTCTGGCTGAGCAAAAGGCTGCAGCAGCCAAAAGACAGCCAAACAGGCAGCAAATGAACCTCTTAGCCCTCTGTCAAGAGATTGCTGAGGACATAGCCACTGACAGCATGCTTTTGAAGAGGATAGAGGAAGAAAAGCAAGCATCAGCAGCAGCCAAGAGTGCGGCGGCAGTGGCATCAGCCGCCGCCAAGAGTGACACCACCACAGAGGAAAGTCAGCCTGAGAAAAAGGCAGAAGCGGTCACTGTTAATGTTGCTACACCTGCTGCACCTGAAGAGTGCTCTACTATTGCCATCTCTGCTACTGAAGAGGCATCTTCATCCCAGGTCTTCACAGTTGCTCCAGATGAGTCTAAACTCACTGGAGAGACTCCAAAGAGGCGTTTTTTCATCACACAGGTTTCTGTGCCTCTGAAAGCCCATGAGAAAAAAAAGCTAACAAGATATCAGAGATTAAGACAGGTGGAGCTGCAGAGAGAGAAAATGTCCTGGGCCCGAGTAAAGAAACTCAAGTCTGACCAAGCAAATCAGATGTTTTCAGACATGGATTGGCAAGGACCCTTGTCTTCATTTTCTGTGACTCCTTTGTCTGTGACTCCTCAACCAGCTGCCAGTCCATCTAAAACACCTCTCCCAAGTCCTTCCTCAACTAATGCACCTGCAGCACCAAAGGCGGAAGTTGCCAAGACTGACAGTCCTAAGGCTGAACCCACTAAAGCCGAATCCTCTAAAACAGACCCTGTCAACAAGGAACCTGCCACAGCTGAACCCACTAAACCCGAGCCAGCCACCATTGAAACCTCCAAAACTGGGACTCCAGTAACTGAAACACGGAAATCTTCCAGACTAAGTAAGGCCCAAGCCTCCAAAACAACACCGACTACTTCACACCCCCAAAAAGTGACTAAACCACCAGCCAAGAGGACCCTTCCAGCAGTTCCCCCTCCCATGCCAAACGGACTCAAAGCTCAAAAGCAGAAGCCCATTGAGTACATTCCATACAAACCCAGGCCCAAGTATTCCTTTGATGATTTTGTACTAGATGATGACCCTGTACCTGTAGCTCCTGCAAAGCCCACGCCTCAGACACGGCCTGCACAGCCAACAAGACCAAACATTCAGTCAAACCCCACAGCTCAATCTAAACCCGCAGTTTCATCACAACTTTCCAACCAAGCAAATCTTAAAGCTCAGACCACACCTGCTCGACAGATCTCAGGTCAACCAAAGCCTTCTAGTTCCCCGAGTCCACAGTCAAAGACTGCTGTTGCAACAACACCCCAGTCAAAGACCACAACTACTGCCCCAGCTTCTTCAAAAGTCATCCCTGCAGCTCGAACTCAATTAAAGGCCCCTGTTTTGATGACTGCTCATCCAAAAGCTGTTACAGCTGCAGCTCAGGCAAAGCCTGCTGCTTCTGCTTCCCCTCAGTTAAAGCCTGCAGGTAGCGGGAGTACACCTGAGATCAAGCAGTCGGCTTCAACAGCACCTCAGCCAGCTGGTTCAACCACGGCTGAAACAAAGCCCGCTGCTCCTAAGGCTGATGCTCAGAAATCCTCAAATTCAACGCTAGTGGAAGACAGCAAATGCAAGGTAAAGCAATTATAAGTCATGATGTGATTGTGTAAAAAAGCATTGCTGAATCAAGATGTTAAAATGCTCTCCTTTTTTTTTTACACAGGAAACAGCTGATCCACTTCCATCAGCTCCCACCTCCTCTATTCCCTCTGAAGTAAACTCCAAGGAGTCCATTATCACACCGAAGTGTGAAGAAAAACCCGCTGGTATGTATTTATTTGCAGTTGGCATGATTTCTTCAAACATCTGCAACGTTGTTGCATGACTGTTTCTGGCTGCAGGATATCTTTTAGTTAGTTATGATCCTTTTTGTGCCCTAAAAGCACTTCATTCTTTGAGCTATTGAAATAAAAAGCATCCAGTGATGTGTAAGGACAGTTTTTGTGATACTTTTATTTTTTAATTAATGACCAAGAAATACAAAATTATTTGACTTATTAAATAAGAGCTTGGGTGTAAATATTCTTCTTGTACAAAAATGTGCCAGTTTTAAAAGATCTCACCTTTTCTCACAGCTGCTGATGTTGATCCTTCTCCTGAGGATGAAGCAAAAAAAGACAAGGCATCTGAAAAAACTTGTCAAGTGTAAGAACTTAATCTTAAGTCATTTGACATGTTTTTCCTTGAAGCAATAAAAACCTGGAGTAAATGTGATGTACGTTTGTATTACAGCAGAGCAGTGATGCAGACAGATGGTGAGACTCCCCTCTCTGAAGCTGCTCTGCAAAAAGAAGTCAAGAAACTAAAGGAGGCAGATAAAGATGGCACCCAAACCATTATTGTAAGTGAGTTATTGTCCTCTTCCAACCTTTTGGGATTCAGATTTAGCTTTAACAAGGGTTCTGTTGTTTTTTTTTTTGTCTCACAGGATGCAGGGCAGAAGCATTTTGGAGCGGTGGCCTGCAGTGTATGTGGGATGCTGTATTCTGCTGCCAACCCTGAAGATGAATCTCAGCATTTACTTTTCCACAACCAGTTTATCAGTGCCGTCAAATATGTGGTAAGAGCAAGTTTCCCTAAATGACACGTGTCTTATTTGTCTCGCCTACAGTCTCACAATATTGACTCATCCAGGAAGTCGTGAATGCATTTACTGAGCAAGCAGTTGATGTGCTGAGTACTTCATTTCAGGATTAATATTTGTTGTGTTAAGTTAATGCTGGAGCGAGAAATTGAACTTTGACGCATACGTGTTAAAGGCACTAAGAGTTTGAGTTTGAGTATTGTGTATCGAGTGTGGTTCAGTTGATCCATACCAAGTATAAGAGACAGGGTGGCATGTAGTAAAGGATTTTTTGAATGTACTTTCTCAATATCAGGTACATATTGCATTTCCTTATAGGATTACTCACCTTTGAATAAATATATTAAACAGAGCAGTCTAAAGTATTACGAAGTGCTTGCTTTTGAAGTAATGAATCACACAAAGTCACTTAATCTGGTCATTAATGTTTTAATTCAGTGTTTTCCAAACTATTTTTGCTGGGACCCCTTTGGCAGATGAAAATATTTTCAGGCTCCCTCACTGCACATAAACTTTTAAGAATGTGTGAATGGACGACAAACATATGTCAGTCACGATTTTTGCATGCAAGTTCCCATTTTTTAGAATTTATCCCAACATAAGCCCCCATAATTTTGTAGAAACAACAACCATTGGATTAAACAGTCTTAACATTCAGACTCACCAAAGATGAATGATTCTCTGAAAATTAAAAAATAGTGAGCGTCTTTTAGGGTTTGTACTTTCAGTCCTGCAGTAATTTCAGTGACTACTTTGGGCTTGTTTTGTGCTACAGATCTTCTTGAGTCTCTGCAGCTGTGAGGTAGCCACTCTCTGTAAATTTTTACTGTCCATCTTTGATCTGTATTTTTTATGATTGAGGCAACAGCAGAAAAACCTGTCTCATTCAGGATGCTGCAAAAGGGAGAACTGTGGCCAGGGCTTTCCTGCCAAGCACTGACTACTCATTTTCCACTTGAAACCAATATTAGAATAATGTGTTGGACTGGAACTGCATAGTTGAATCTAAGGTGGCATGAATCTGCAGGGCTGAAGTCATCAGCTGGTGCTGCTTGTCCCTGCCAGGCTGCACACCCCATCATGCCCCCCGGGGTGGGGACCCATGGCCCACTTTCAAAACCACTGTTTTAAATACCCACTGCACTTCTAGTATAATATTTGTTGTCAATGACATCTTTCATCTGTCATCTTTTGAAAGTCTTAAATTGGACTTTTTAAATTTAAGGCCATAACAGGAGTTAGGTTGCGTCCCATGGTGGCCCAGGTTTATGTCCGGCCTGTGGTTCCTTTCCCACATGTCTTTCCCTAATTTCTCATCCCTGTTTCTGACTCTATCCACTGTCATCTTCTGTAAAATAAATGCACAAAAAGAGCCAAAACATATGTAAAAGAGTAAGGCCTTAAAATATGTAAAAAGTCTTATTTTTTATTAGAGACTGGTCTTGAATTTTAGAAAGCCCTTTGATATGTCTTTATCCAATCTTGACACTCGTTCAAAGCGTAAATCATCATTATCTAACACAAATCTAATAGGACATGTCAGTATGCTGCCATTGAAGACTAACACTTTAAGATTTTGTCTCTAATTTTATTTCATAGTAGTTTTGTAAGCACAGAATATAGTTGTAGTTTGATGTCAGTTTTTTTCTTATTATTCATTTTATTTTCAGTGAGCTAAAATGATTTTTGCATTTTAGAATTAGGTATTTGGTTAGTTTTAATTAAGTATAATAATAACCTTGTTGCGGGGGTGAGTGTTTGTGAAGCAAGGCACAAGTTGTGCTACGTTTCAGTGATCCCCAGGAACATATTCCTCAGATACACGTTCTTCTTTCTAAAAAACAAAACATTTTCAGTCAAATTCATTCAATTTCCGTGATTTCCGCGTTAAATTGTAAATTCCATTTTTATCGGCCAATTCCGCCATTCCATCCGTGATTCCGTTAACACAGAAATCATAGGGCCCCAGATGAAGTGATCCCACAACTCTGTTGGCTTCAGGGATTGAAGAAGGGGCTTGGCAGTGCCAGCCAGGAGGACCATGCTGTTTCTGTGGACTCTCTCCCACAAAGCTGTAATGCAATAAGAATTCAAAGACAGGGAAATCATCCATGTTTTCACAGAATCAACATGAATTTCTTGAGGCGTAATGGCGGTGGAACTTCTTCATGGTCCTGTCATGGAAATGTAATGTCAAAAAACTTTATGACAGTTTTTACCACAAAGAAACTGCACATACCAATTCTACTGGTAACTGCATAAATATATTTAAATTTTCCTTTTATTGTCTGTTTACAGTTGCCATCTGAGATTGATAAACTAGCAGAAAATCTGCACTTGCTGTTTGTGTCACTGAGTTGTCTCTGTATGCTCTACTGGAGATAAGAGAGAGAGAGAGGGAGGTCTACTGTTAGGTTTCTCCTTAGATAATTGATTGATGCAATGTAAAATTTTACATTTGAACTTTGAGCAGCTGATTTCTCCGAATACTATTCTGCACTCTCACTTTTACCACATCATGTAGACTCAACTGCTGAGAACATTTAGTAAATTTTCCTACTTTTTGTTTGTCTGTGGTGTGCATCTGTTAAAATGGGGTGTCCTGTTTTTGTCTTTTGTCTCTCACATTCTTGATGTATATATTTGCATCTTAAAGACAATAAGAGACTTGCTCTGGGGTCTCTCTTACATAAGTAAACTTTTACCCTTTTTTTTCAGGGATGGAAAAAGGAGAGGATTCTGGCAGAGTTTCCTGATGGCAAGATCATTCTTGTCCTGCCAGATGATCCAAAATATGCTCTGAAGAAGGTAACGTATGCTTTGAGCAGAGGTCAGCAATCTTTTTGGTTGAAAGAGCCATTTTTGCCCGTACTCCCTTCCAGAAAATCTTTGCCATGCCGCAAAACACATTTGAACCTTCTGGTGAAGGTGACGCAGTCAATTAGCCAAAGTTTTTGTCTGTCAACATAACTGATTAAGCTAAGGTATATGGCCATCCATTGATATGTTTGAGCTCACTGATAACTTTCCACTTAGTCATTATTTTATTCTTACTTGGCATTTTAATCATAACTTTCATTTTGAGGCATTTATGGATTTAGAATCACAATAGAACCAGCTGTGTACATATTTTTATTTTTATCTATAAGTGCAATTATCAGCCAGTAATTATTTATTTTTATGCTCATTATCATTATTTCTTTTTTCATCCTCACACACTCGTTACACCAGCTGTCAGAGTTAATGCAGTAGTAGCCTGCTGTTCACCTACAGATGAAACCTTCTCTGCTTCATCTCCTCTCTCTATGCTGCTGTCTGTCTGTCTACATCACATATATATGCAGTAGCAAAGACACGTTTTGGCCCGACCAATAACAGCAGCATCCATGATCGTGGGGTCCCAGACTGCATCAGCAATAGAGTCAGAAGGACAAACCGGTTCAATCACAATAATCATTCCAAATATCCATGAGGGAGTAGAATCAGCTTTTTACAGCTTTTCTCCCTCTCTCTGAGTGACACATGTCAGCACCATGGACAACGAAACATCAACACACGTGACATTTACAACACTAATGCACACTTCTACACCATACCTTACATTCATACGTGCCAGAAATATTTAAGTCATCATCAAATGTATCAATCCTCTGAATGATAAAAACAACTGCACAGCAGAGGGGAGAATAACAATAAAATGTGAGCTTATCTGTTTATTTGGTTCAGACAGCCCACTACTGATCTGTTGGACTCCTTTCTCTCTTCACCCGACTGATGCTGTTAGGTGTGAACTTGTCTTAGTTTTTCATGCAGTCATTTACGCTGTCATCGTTCACATTCTCTGCTGACATTACTTTAGTCCTCTGATGGTGTGATGGATCCACCGGCTTAGTATGAAACTTGGCAAAGTTGATCGAAGTTTTCACATTCCGACCTTCCCTCTTGCTGCTAAACCAGATATCAGATATTCAAAACTTGCGTGATGAGCACAAAACTCCTGTTTCAGATGTCATTTGTGACAAAACCTGACCTTTGTTTCCAAGACAGGAAAGTGTCAATAGGTGCTGCGCCATAGAGGCACGATCTGACACATATTTAAGTTGATAAAATAGGCCTATTTTAAAAATAAAGTCATAAGTGAATGAAAGAGCTATGCGTTTTATGGATAAAATATACAGAACTATCTCAACTTATGATTAGAAAAAAAATACTTATTTATTTCAAATTTCTGGCACAGCTGCGAAGGGGCTGGTTGGGAGGGGCAAAAGAGCCACATGCGGTTCCAGAGCCGTGCCTTAGAGGAACCTCTGTCTGAAGTTCACATTTAAAGTGTTATTTCTGAGCACATCCTAGCTGAAAGGCAATTGAAATGTATTTTAAGACTGAAGTATATACGTATCATTGCTGGGTTTTTAAGGTAAAGTAGGATGAGGGATAAATATAGATTAATGTTTGCCTTCCAAAATGTATCGTGATTCTTAAGGGGTTGTGGTTTGTAAATGGTTGTGAATTTTGAATTGCTGACTTCAGGCTGTGCAAATATTATTTACCTAAGTTGTGCTAGTTTTAAAGCTGTACAGGGCAGCACTATCATTAAACAGCAGTATCCTGTGTAGCATCCCAATATAGCCAGGGCCTTTATACATTTGTTATTAAATTAGCAAACAGCCATAAAGTGCTGTGAATAATCACTGTGTCAACATCTGAGAGCCATGTAATGCATTTTTGGTTTTGACAAACAAACACAAGTATATCGTTTGTTCACTACACAGCAACTGTTTGATTCTCAGGTGGAGGAGATCAGGGAGATGGTGGACAATGATCTCGGCTTCCAGCAGGTGGAGACCAAGTGTCCCTCTCAAACCAAGACTTTCCTCTTCATCTCCAACGACAAGAAAGTGGGTGGATGCCTTATAGCAGAGCACATACAGGAGGTGAGACACTGCAATCTTGTTTCAGCTAGAACAAGATGTTTTTTGTGTGCAACTTATTGTGGGGGAAGAAAAGAAGACTTGATTGCAATAGTTGATGTAAACTGTGTTTTGGTTACTCACAGGGGTACAGAGTGATCGAGGACCCTGCACCTGAGGGTTCAGAGGGAGAGAAGCTGATGTTTGAGCGTCAGAGAGCTTGGTGCTGCTCAACAACTCCAGAGCCGGCCATTTGTGGCATCAGCCGCATCTGGGTGGTGAGCATGATGAGGCGCCAGGGAATCGCCTCACGCATGCTGGAGTGCCTCAGGTCAGTGCATCTTAAAGTCTTCTAACTTGATGCCATGCATAAGACAAATTAAATAATTCATGCATTCTTTTCTTGCACAGGAACAACTTTGTCTACGGTTCATACCTGAGTAAAGATGAGATCGCTTTCTCCGACCCAACACCTGATGGAAAACTCTTCGCCACACATTATTTTGGCACTTCTCAGTTTTTGGTTTATAACTTTGTGAGTGGAAATCCTTCATCCAAGCCCAAAACTGGTGCAGTATGACAGTCTACAGGAAAGGTAACTTTGGATAGAACTGAGACACTCGCTGACCAATGGGAGGCCCCGTCACTAAGTGGTGTCTCACAGAGAACCTGTATTTGTTTTACAATTTGATAAACTGTAAATTACTCCTTTGAGAGGACACATTTGTTCAAATCTCAGGGTGAAAACAACAAGGTGTTGTTTAAAAAAGAAAACATTATTAATTCACCCTTTAATCCCTTCCTGAATAGTATTTTGGAAAAAAAGAGTATTTTCTTTATACATTTTTAAGTAAACAATTGGTCTTATTAGAAGTTTACATGCATGAACTGACAGCAATAGAAAACAGAGCATTTCATTGTTCTTTTAATCCCTGAAAGGCTTACAGTTGACAGCACTGATGAAAGATTTTTTCCCGTTTTTTAAATGGTTTTACTTAAAGCTCCTGTGAGGAACATCAATTTGCGTTGAGTTTGGCACCCCCTATGGACCATAAGTACCTCCTAGCACTTGTTGATCTGGTCCTGTGTATGTGTTGTAACGTTTCAAACAAAAACAAAAAAACATCCTTTTTGCTTTTAACAGTTATGTCTAATGCTTATCGATGAGTGAGGATTTAACGAAGAACAAGGCTGTTCTTGCAGTGTGCTGTTCATTACTTCGTACACCCTGTTGGGACGTTTCAGGCATTAAAACAATAGAAATAATCTGATGCCATTGGACTTGTTTTCTTTTTAACTCATGAAGATGCCTCAGCATGGATTAATATTTTTTGTTAACAAGTGAAAAACACCTCACAGGATCTTTAAAGAATTAACTAACAATGTGTTCATCGTAGAGGGTTTCTATGTTTATTTATGTACTGTTAAAAACGTGCAGATAAAAACCACACAAAGTTTACGGTAATGTGCGGTTAAGACTGATGTTTCTCCTCACTTTATTTCACGGTCCTATTTTATCTTAATATTTCAAGCCCATCATTTTTAACCATTTTCACTGGTTAGTCTCATTTCAACCATCGGTTTGGAGCGATGAGGGTCAGAAGAACTGTAGCTTGGGCATTTTATCGTGTGCTCTAATTTCTTAGATCACTTTGCCTGTTTTCCAAGCTGAGCCATATACTGTACACCATTTAGCAGGGCATTGTAGCCTATACTGTATGAGTGATCTTTTTTAACCTCACAAAGGCTGTCTATTGCTTTGTTTGTGCCTGAATGAATAATGTGTGACATAATTTTTTTGTTTGCCTGCCATACTTCATGGCTTTTTATAGCGTTAGTCTAGAGTATCATCCTCCTATTTCTTAGTAAGAACGAATTAAAATGTATATCAAATTATCATGTAGATTTATGAATACTATAACAAAATGTCTAATGAAATGATGTGCACCATCAGGTTCTAACAGGTGTTTAAATGATGGTCATCTATGAGTACAAACAGGAAGATTTTCTCAGTGATTAACACAAGGGGTTTGAGATGCCTCACAACACAGATTTCCAGTATCATTGTAATCCATCCCTTATTTTCTTCTCCCCTCTTGTTGCTTTTAGAAGGATGTGTCGTGTAAGAAAAGAACTTTGATTTATACGAAGCTGTTATGTAAATATTTATTTAAATAATAAACGATTTAAAACATTTTTGGTTGCCTTGTTTTGTTGGAGAAAGCAACAGGTGAGTGTTTCACCTTTCTATGTAGTTTTCCTACTTTTAACCCCATAACTGCGGTCCAGCCTCCTCACTTAGTCACTTGTTGTATTAGCCACAAGCGCCATCTAGTGGAGTTTTTATGAAAAACATTGTTTTCAGTGATAAAAGATACAACCTAGCATTCATTTGATGTTTAAATTAATTCTTATCTCCAGAATGTTAACTGCTCTTGAATAATAATTTCAGTTATAGATTGCATGAACAGTGCTTTGAAAAAAGCACTGTTTTTTCCCTGATTATTGTTTTCATATTTTTCACACTTCAATCTTTCAGATCATCAAACAAATTTCAATAAGACAAAGATAACCTGATTAAATACAAATTGTTGTTTTTAAATGATGATCATCCAAACCTACCTACCCCTATGTGAAAAAGTCATCACATTGTTAAATCATGAATTAACTGATTCACTTAACCAGCCAAACCCAGGCCTGATTACTGCCAGATCTGTTAAATCAAGAAATCACTTGACTACAGTAGGCTAATGTAGGTTAAAATATCTCCAAAACAACACGTCATGCAGCCGTCTAAATAAACTGAAGAATAGATGAGAAACAACTCATTGACATCCATCAGTTTGGAAAGGGTTACAAAGCCATTTCCAAGGCTTTGGATCATTGGTGAACCTTCCCAGGAGTGGCTGGCCTACCAAAATTACTCCCATAGCACATAAAAACTCATCCAGGAGATCACAAAATAACCAACAACGACATCTAAAAACCCGCAGGCTTCACTGGCCTCAGTCAAGGTCACTGTTCATGATTCAGCAAAAAGACAAAGACATAGAGGCTTATCTCACATTTGCCAAAAAACACCTTGAGGACTTGTTGGGAAACATTCTGAGGACTGATGAGATAATAGTTGAACTTTTTACAAAGTGTGTTACAGCTGCAGTAAAACTAACACAGCATTTCATCAAAAGAACATCATACCAACAGTCAAGGTGGTGGGAGTGTGATGGTCTGGGGAAGCTTTGCTTCTTCAGGACCTGGACCACTTCTCATAGGTGATGGAACCATGAATTCTGCTCTCTACCAGACAATCCTCAAGCTCAAGCACACTTGGGTTATTTAGCAGGACAACGATGTAAAACACACCAGTAAGTCAACCTCTGATTGGCTTAAGAAAAGCAAAATGAAGCTTTTGGAGCAGCCTGGTCAAGGTCCTAGGGTCAGGGTTGAAATCACAATAAAATGCTGTGGCATGACCTCAAACAGGATGTTCATCCTAAAACGTCCTCCAATGTAGCTGAATTAAAACAATTATGCAGATTAGAAAGGGATGAAATTCTTCCACAGTGATGTAAAATACTCATTGCAAGTGATCGCCAGTGCTTTCTCACAGTTGTTGCCATCTAGAGTGGCACAACCAGTTATCAGCTTTAGGGGGCAATTACCTTTGTATGTTAGGGCCAGGTCAGTTTGGATGGCTTTTCCCTTCATAAATGACATAATTTAAAATTGCTTTTGTATTTACTGGGGTTATCTTTGGCTAATTTGTTTGATGATCTGAAACATTTAAAAGTATTAAATATGAACAAAAAAACAGGTGGCAAATACGCGTAGGCACTGCACAGGCTCACTGTTCACATTATTAGGTATACCTGCTCAACGGCTCATTAACACTAATCTAATCAAATCTCAATCTAATCAGCTAATTACAAGGCAGCAGCCAATGCATTAAGGTATGCAGACATGGTTAAGATTATAAGCTAATTTCCAAATTGAGCATCAGAACGGGGCCAGAAGGTGATTAAGTGTGTGCCATGGTTGTTGGTAGTCTGGCAGGCCTTCCTGCTTACAACGAATTCTAACACTGCTACTCTATCGTCACAGCTAATATCAAGACTTGTCAGACTTGGGAATGTTTTTCCAATCTTGTAATGTCCAACTTTTTTGAGCCCATATAAATTGTAGCCTTAGTTTCCTGTTCTTAGCTGACAGGATCCTGTGGTCTTCTACTGCTGTAGACCATCTGCCCATCTTCAGAGACGCATACCTCAGTTGTTAAAAGGTACTTGAGTTTTGTTGCCTATCAGCTTGAACCAGTCTGGTCATTCTCCACTGGATATCTCCTCCTTTTTGGACTATTTTCAACCCTACAGATGGATGTGTGATGAAATCCCAGTAGATCAGTAGTTTTTTAAACACTAACAACCATGGCACATTCGACCACTCGGTTTGAACTTCAGCCGTTTGTTTTAATCATGGCTACATGCCTCATCTGAGAGGTTGCTGCCACATGATTAGCTGATAAGTATTAGTATTAATGTACCATTCAACAGTTATATCTCCTAAAGTGATCAGTAAGTCAATATGAGTCTAAAACAAGTGTCACATGTGGGAACTTTCTGGCTGCCATGTTTTCTCTTTGCAGTTGCAGATGTAAACACTCCCCTCTTAGTGCATTCCTCGACACTCCTGTCACAACACAGGCCACGCTCGATGGCAACTTCTGAGAAACAAAACAACCTTAGAACAACATGGATACTTCCTCAGGCAGAGAGTGAGAAAACAAGAGGCCTCGGCTCCTCCTCAGCATTGTGATACGGATCAGCAGGGGAAAACAAGTGAGCTGAGCTTCTTCCTAAGGTATCTTTAACACAATAATCACCTCGGTCTGTTGACTCTGGGTGACACTAGGATCATCTTGACCCTCTTATTTACCCTTCAATGCAGAGAAACTCAAAAACAAGCAAGTAAACTTCATTTTAAACCACATCCTCCTACCATGTCTGGATAAAAAGGCACATCTTAGGTTATAAATCAAAATAAATTGGTTATAACAATATGAAAATGACAAAATAACTCTAAAATGTCAAAGTGAAAAAAGATTTCTACAAAGTAATGCCAATGAAATAAAAATATGTAAGGTATAATAAATGACTGTGTAACTATTCACTGCCTTCAAGTCGGTATTTAGTAGATGCACCTTTGTCTTCAATCACAGCACTGACTCTGTGTAGATAGGTCTCAATCAGGCTTGCACATTTGGACACTTAATTTTACTCCAGGTTTACTCCAATTTTACTCCTTACTTCAGGTCATTGTCTTGTTGGAAAATAAATCTTCTCCCAAGCCATAGTTCTTTTGCAGACTGAATAAGACTGTCCTGTAGCTGCTAAGAAGCATCCCCACAGCATGATGCTGCCATCACCATGCTTAGTTATGGTGCGTTTGTGGTGATGTGCAGTGTTTGGTGTCCGCGAAACATAGCGTCTTTTCTGATGGCCATAAAAAAACACAGTTTTGGTCTCATCAGAGCAAAGAACTTTCTTCCACTTGACCATGGAGTCTCCCACATGCATTTTGGCGAACTCTAGTGGAGATTTAATGTAAGTTTTCTCCAGCAGTGGCTTTCTCTTTGCCACTCTCCCATAAAGCTTTGGCAGGCAAAGAACCTGAGCAACAGTTGTTGTATGCAGAGTCTCTCCCATCTCAGCTGCTGGAGCTTGTAACTCCTTCAGAGTAGTCATGGGTGTCTTAGTGGCCTCTCCCACTAGTCTCGTTCTTTCATGGTCACTCTGTTTGTGAGGATGGCCTGATCTGGGCAGATTTACATATGTGCCATATTCCTTCTATTTTTTGATGGATTTAACTGAACTCTGGGGCATGTTCAGTGCCTTGGAATTTTTTATGTAGCCTTCCCTTGACTTATATTTTTCCTTTACCTTTTCTCTGAGTTGCTTGGAGTGTTCTTTTGTCTTTATAGTTTAATAGTAGCCAGGAATACTGAGTAATCAGTGGATGGACCTTCCAGAAACAGCTGTCTTTATACTACAATCACTTGAGACACATTCACCCATTTCATTACATATTTTTTTGACATTACTTTGTAGAAATCTGTTTTCACTTTGACACTGAAGAGTTTTTTCAAACTTATTTTAGTCCAAAAGGCCAGATTATAGTGAACATGACTGATCCATAAAATCACTAAAAGGCTTAAATACTTTTTATAGACACTATGTATTTCTCAGAATTTGCTTGTCCCATTGTGACAATCAATTCAGGTCTTATTGTACTTTTAATTTCCTGACTCAAGATGTTCATGTAGACCTTTCAGGTGAATCTGTCTTCAAATCAAGTGTGAGACATTTTCAAATAGAAATTAGATGATTATTCAAGTTTTTAGCAGTGAAAACAAGTTTAACATTTGTATTGGTCTAAAAAGGGACACAAAGGCAAGAAAGAAATCACATTTGTGAAGACATTTTATTCTTCCACATCAATTTAAAGAGACATAAATGTCACAGCTGCCACATTGTACACATAAAAACATTCATCCTTATAAATAAGGTCAGATAATCTTTACATCTTTTAAGCTATTGTTACTGAGTAAAAATCAATAATTTCTTATTTACACTTTACACAACCAATATACAAAACATTACACCAAGCACCAAACTTATTACAGATTCTAAAGTCTAATCATAATGTGTCAACTTCAGATGATTTCCTCGCTTTAAGAAAAGAAACGTAAGCATGACTTTTAACATAAACCTCAGCCCAAACATGGGCTGTGACCACCAACTGACCCGCTCTCTTAGTGCTGTGGGGATTGGCCTCGTTGCGTGACATCTGCTGGGAGTTGATTGGTTTTAAGAGTTTGAAACAAGATTACAGTAATGCTCTGGGTACTTGTTGTGTTGACAGGCAACCTATAAGAAGAACAGAGCTGCTCTGAAGTGTGTGTGGCAAATGCACAATCAGGTTTTTGTTAAAAAGAAAAAAAAATCCCTTATTTTACAAAAACATGACAAATTAAGCACAGGCTCCTGACATAAGTGGTACGATATGATTGAAGGTAAATGCATTGCTTGTGCATCTGTGACACATAGTAATGTATTTTGAAGTTGGCTGAAATGAGCTGACATATCAGTGTTTTATGCCAATGCTATGGCAACATCAAAATTTAGGCACCAAAGACAATATATATTATACTGTAGCCCAACAATTTCCATGTATGTACACAAAAGAGTTCTTCATCCCTTTGTGATTGTCTGATAAAAAAAGAAAAAGAAATACCTCTAAAGGATGGGACAGTTCTGACCACAAAAATCATACAATATGTCCAACATGTCTGGATCCTGAAGCCTTCTATTCATAACACCCTGACCTTTCCCAGGCTGCAAAACAACCACCTCACCATCTGGTGGAAGCTCTACCAGCGGGTGTACTTTGTTATCCATCTTCTTAAAGTCAGTGACGCCAACATTGGGCAGTGTGCCATTCTTCTCTCCCATTATTTTGGTGTCCTCAGAGTTGTCCTTTACATCTGTGATACTATCCTTGCTAACTATACTCAAATCATCCTGACATGCGTCAGAGTCACTAGCATGGGGCAAAGAAAAGTAGGTGCACTTCCTTGAAAATGAGTGCTCCTTGTCTTCCAGGTCAGATGTTTTGCTGGGGAGTGAATGGGAAGTGCCTTCCTCTGTATCCTTACACGTGCTGTCGCCTTCAGGCGAGTTGGTAAAGCCTTTGTTTATTCCAACTGGGTCTGATACTGACTTTCTGATTTGCGTGTTTTCTCTCAGGTGCAACTGTTCATGATTAATAGGATCACAGTGTCCAGGCACAACTTTTGCATTAAATGCAATACATCGTGTTGCCTCCGTTAAAGTGTCCAGAGCACTCGTGGAGTTAAAGTAAGACAACTCAGGCATTGCTTTTGACTGAGCTATATGGAAAGGAGAGAAGATGCTGGAATGTTCTTTCTTCTTCTCCTTTGGGGCAGATGGGGGTCTTTCACTTACTTCCTGTTCAGCATTACCATTTCTCATGCCATAAAGTCTTTCGATTGTTCTTCTTACAAAGCCTTTACTGATTGATTTCCGTGCTGAATCATCTTCACCACTGGACAGCTCACTAGAAGTCTGAGACTCATACCCAGCACTGGTTGAGGTCTGTGTTCTGAAATCTGCCAGCGTTGATGACTTTGGTGTCTGGGGAGGTCTTTGTAGTTGCGGGATATCTGTGGTACTCTTTGCGAGGAACATTTCCCGGATGGATCTGACTCTATTACTTTCAGGTTCTGTGGTTATAACACCACTGGAGTCGTAGCTGAAAGACAACGACGACTGAGGAGCTGATCGGCTCATCTGAGTCTTCGGTGAATTCTCAGTATCCGGGTCAAGAGGAACATTTCTTTGTGAGAAACGTCTTTTGGGAGGACTTTCTGCTGTATTTACTTCCTTCTGAGCATCAGCGACTCGCTTTTCTAGAAGGATTACCCTCTCTGCTATAGACTGGGATATTATTTTTTCAGGTTGATGCTTGGGGTTTTCCACAGCCTTTTCATATGTGTCTTGTGCTGGGAATGCAAGTGTCTTCTGATTTTTTATACAGTTTTCCTCTTTATATATGTCCATAATGACATGACCTTCTTCTAGGCTGTTGCTTTTTCCAAAGTAACTTAGTTCCTCTTCATTTGAACTTCTGATCTGTTCATTTGGTTGCTCATCTTCTACATTTTCTTCACAGCTGTTATGATCATTCCCACTGTCCTCATCTACACTAGACTGATATTGCTTTGCAACACAGTCAAACTCATTTGGACTACTACTGCAGTCTTCCCTTTGTATACCCTGATTCTCTATCATGCTGCTGAGATGCTCGACAGTACTCTGGGTCTTTGCCTTTTCACAAACCTGTCCTCTATTGGCAAGGTAGTCTGCTTCTTCCAAGCTAACCTTTTCCTCCACTTTTGTTTGTTCTAAAAGATCTTCTTCGAACATGCTTTCCTGATCTTCCTCATCATTGGAAAAACATTCCTCATCAATAACCCCCCCATCATCACATTTAACCTCATGCTGTTCTTCCTCTGAGGTTGGCTCTTCCACATCTGAGTTGCAAGCACTGTCTTCGACACTGACACTCACTCCCATATAATCTGATTTACTGTGGAGTTCCCTCTCTATATAAGAGTAACTTGTATGGTTGGACAAAGCGGTTTTGTTGCTTGGCTCCTCTACACTGATACTCGGGCTTACTTGCTTACTTCCTTTCTCCTCAGAGCCACTCTCCTGGTTGGACAAGCCATCTTTTTCCTTACTCTCATCACATTCAACTTCTGCTCCCTCTTCTGAACCATGTTGCTCCTCTGTTTCTGAACTAGAACCACCTCCTGAATCTTCATTGACACTTGACTCGTTCTGCCCTTCCTGTTCTTGACTTAATTCATTATCATGGATAGGCTCATTTTCAGAAGCACATATGCCCTCCTCACTGTGACTCTCCTCCTCTACCTCTGAGGTACAACTGTCTTGTTCAGCATGTTTGTCCGTGTTGACTAAGTTCATATTCGCATCTTCACTTGATTTGTCCTCATTCTTGTCTTGCTGTTTTTCCTCGCCTTGATTACATGACTCCATACCTTGCGTGTTATCTTCTACTGATAATTCTGCAATGTTGAGCTGCGTAACTTCAGGTTCAGGTGGTGGACTTTTAGCGGCCTCCTTGTGTCCACAATGGCTGTTACTGTCTTTGGCTGCCTGGTCAAGTGGTTTGTGCTTCACTGGCTCTTCTACACTGCTCATTCTGGATTGTTTTGACTGGTCAGTGAATTGTTTAATGATAGAGCTCACATTAACAGAGGCTTTCTCATCTTGAGCAGCATCCTTGACAATAATAGTACCCTCTGTTGTGACATGGGATAGCTCGGTATTAATGTCATTGTTCAGTGATGGTTCCACTTCTTCTGTAACCTTATCACAGGATTTTTCTTTCTCATCATTGTCACTTTTTAAACTTGGTGAAAGACAGGCCAGTTCCTCCTTGAGCTTCTCAGGCATGTCGAGATTATTCATGAGCTCATCGATGACAGTTTCATCAATGCTACCGCCTTTTTCGGAACAAGTCTCTGCCAGTTCTTGCTCCGAATCATAGGGTGTAGAGCTGTGACTCTTGCATTTGTCGCTGAGTTCCTGAAAGCCCTTCCAACTTTGCAGAAGCTGCTTCGAAGCTGACTGCTGTAAATTTGACAAACTATCTTTTAACTTGTGAGAATCTTCAATGCTGGCTATTTCCTTGAGTGAATCAATCATTTTCAAAGCCTCCGCACAGCTGACATTGTTTGCATTCAGCTCATCCACATTACAGTTGGTTAAACCTTCCTTTAGAGTCATGACAGCCAAGAAAGCAAGGAGAGCTTTAGATGACGAGCCAAATGTTGAAGCCACATGAGAGGAGAAGTCAGGTAGGCTGTTGGACCTTTCCAGACATGAGGGACGTTTGTTCTGAGTGATGAGTCTGATTGCTTTTATTGAGTAGCAAATATCCTCAAGCATGGACTTCATGTCTGGATGATGTGGGATCACTAATTGCTGGGGCGTCATTTGTGTTTCTTTCTCTTGACCTGCTGTTGTAAGGTCCTCTGTCCTTTTGACCTCACTGCTCTGATTTGCTTCAACGGGAATGATTGTGTTACAAGATGGTTTTTCGTCCGGTTCACCTGTTGATTTAACAGATGGATGTGTTTGGGATTTCTTCTTTCCAGTGGATGTTTTCCTATTGGCCTCAACAGATGAGTCTGATGCTGTGGACTGATTTCTGGAGAGAGACTTTTTACTTAACCTGCGCCTGATGGGTGGTGACACTACATCTAAAGACTGAGAATACGGAGACAGTCTCTTTTGCAATTGAGGCGTAGAATAATGAGGCATTTGCTTTTTCTCAGTAGAGGGGCTAGCATTTGGTCTTCCAATATTTGGTGATGTAGTGTTATCAGGAATATGGTTATGTGATGGTGACAGTTTGGGAGATTTATGAGAGACTTCAGAGGGAGGTTTCTTGGTTTGGGATGTTTTTTCTGGAGATGGGTTTCTTGCACATTTAGGAGAAGATATCTCTGTATTTGACAGAAGTGATGCTTTAGTAGTTTTTGCCTCCTGAAACTGAAGATCTTTCTGTGTTCGGTGATCACCTGATGAGATACTTGCTAACTGCACTCTTTCCTCAGATGTCAGACTAGTAGGAGATACAGAGTTGCAACATACCTGGCTACTTTTCAGGTCTATGATACTGATTGATTGCTGCACCTTTCCTTGTGGGATTTCTGTGCTGGTTAAATTATCACCCGGTACATTCACAGAAGCAGTCTCTGAAGTATCATCACTACATAAAGCATATTTATCCATACAAGCCCTTCTGAGAGCCATTGTCCTACCGAAAGACAAATTACTGACCAAAGGAGCCCTTTTGATTGAAGGACTTCTTGTGAATGGGGTTTCTTCCAGTGTTGAAGGAATGCTGATCCCAACTGATGATGCCCTTTCCATCTTGAGATCGGTGGGAGAAGCTGCCTTTTCAGATGCAGGACTGGTGGATTGTGGATGATTATCTGAGATTTGACTGCTCACCGATGACAGTCTGTATAAAGGACTGCTGGCTGCTGAGGAATCATCCATCTCACAATACTCAGTGTGTGAAAGCTCTGCAGTTTCAGCAGGTGGTGAAGGGGGTGGTGGAAAATCCACTGAAAGTGCATCTGAAGATGGATTTTGAGGAGTGATACTGACTGGACTACCAGGTGACATGTCCTGTGAGGTCTTATCAGTTGGAGTTGTATTACTCTGGGCTGAAATGTTGTAGTTTTCAGAATGTCTTGGGATTGCTGGACTGTGAACAATTTGCTGATCTAGTGTTTTCCTCTCCAATAATGGACTTGATTTAATTTCAAAGGATTGAATTCTTTGTTTAACAGAAGTTTCAAGCAGATTTGCAGGCGGTGGGTCGATTTTCTGAGTTTTGCATGTTTCTACATCTGATGTGTTCTCCAAACACTTGACTTTTTCTGCAACAATCATCAAGCTGTTCCTATTTTCTGACTCCCTACTTGTGCAATTTTCTGTCTTGATGAGAACAACTTCTTTCGCTTTTTTACTTTCCTCATCTGGGTAGGCTGTGTGTTCAAAATGTGATTTACCCAACCAGTTTTCCACATATTCATTTGTACAAGCACTAGAAGAGTTAAAAGCAGGAAGGGATATGCTTTTGCTTATATCAAATGACTCATTTTTACTCTTTTTCTCCTGGTGCATTGATGTCTGACGTGTCAGTACTCCTCGTGGCTGGTTTGCTTCTAAGGGAGCAATATCCAGTCTGCATTGCTCTGTCTCCATTTTTGTTTCATTGGATGCTGGCGGGGTCTCTGGATCATGGGGAACGCTTTCCAATGTGTCATCTGACTGTTGTGAGCTCTTTGTTGTCAATACTTTGGCTCCACTTTTTGCTGGTCCTTTTTTGATCTTCGTCTTTGCGGTTTTGGATTTACCCCCATAAATTTTCCTTAGAAATCCAGCGCTGGAGAAAGGTTTTACTTTCTTACGTTTATCACTTGCTTCTGGAGAATTATCCTTTTGTCTTTTCTTTGGTGTCACAAGCCTACGATTTTTGTTTAGTCCCGGTTTTGTGGAACCCATCTTGTCATACTTGAGTCTAGTCTGTTGGGACTTGTCTTTGCCAGGCTTGTGCAATCTTCTCCTAGCACTTGCTTCTGGGACCTCACTAGTCTTAAGCAAGGGCAGGGTTAAATCAGATGTTAACGAAGTACTACCAGCTTTCCAGAGGTTAATTGACTCCGAAGCTGTGGATGGTCTCCAGAGTTCATGTTCAGACTCATTATTGGAGGAGAACTGTACAGTTTCTGATGTGGCTGGCCTACAGAAAGGAATCTCAGAAGAAGACATCTCCTTTGCACAAATGTTTGCAAGGAAGTTATCCTGGCATGTCTGATGTTCATAGATGTGTAAGACAGTTTCTGTGACTTCCTCTCCACTGGTTTCAACCTGCATGATTTCAGACATTCCTGCTGATGTGTATGTAGAAACATTTATCTGGTTGCTGGTATCTACTGAACCAAGTCTTCTAGGTTTGGGAATTGGTCTAGTACTACTCTGCTTGACCAAGCAGTACTGCTCAGTCATGGCTCCATGCTCTGTTTGCTCTCTGTAGGAGTAAGAACCAACCACACCTTCCTGAATCCCCTCTGCTGTCACTGATGTCCTGCTCTCCATAGAGGTTTGCCTTGCTCGGATTTGCCTGTGACCTGGTGTGGACACTCTTTTAGGGGACACCAAGCCTGTCTGCACTTTGGTGTTATCCTCTTCAATACTAGTTTCACGGAAAGCTCCACTGCATGGTGTTGGTGGATCCTCATCGTTGTTATCCTTAGTTTTGTCCTTGTTGATTGAATCAATGGAGGCAACAGGACTTTGTAAATCAAGTGAGTTTGAGTGTGGTGGGCTGATCTGTTCCTCTTCAGGCGGGGGTAAACTGTTTTCATTAAGCTGATTAGCTACACTTGACCGAGTCAAAGTGGTGGTCCAGTGAATGGTTTCCTCTTCTTTAAGTGTCAGCCTCACCTTCATCTCCACGGTCATGCTTCCATCTTGGTTCACTCTAAAGGACTTCTCAATGTCATCATCTGTAGGCATCATGCCTCCCTGTCCTTCATCTTCATCGCCAATGCAGGTTTCTCCCTCTGTTTCTGCCACAGACTCCAGCATATTTCCAGACTCCCAATCCACAGAGTTTGAGAGGTTGCTACGTAGCTCGCTTGAACTTTCGGCAATGGAGTTATGGATCTGATTCACAATGTATCTCTCAGATGAGGGGGAGAATGGCCTTGAATTTGAAGGATTTGATAGAGACTTCTTTTTGCCTTTTTGCCAAAGAGCCAGAACATAAACAAATTGTTAAGGGAAGAGAGAATATTTCAGATTTCCAGGGATTAGAAGATGATAGGTACGCAGTTTGAAGAGGAAAACCCATGAAGCATGAAGGAAGAAAGAGAGAAAGATATTAGAGAGATAGTTTGACCAATACAGCTCGTGAAGAACAATAGTGGACAGTCACAGACATTGTATGTAGGTCATCTATGGTATTATACGCAGTATCATTGCCTCAGCAGTTCCCTACTCATCCCATGGGAGCAGGTAGATTACTGCAGACACACTGTGTGTCCAAGGAATACAGCTGCATCAATGAGAATAAATGTGCACATCAAACAAAAGTACTATCTGGATATCTATTATCATGAAAACTTACGGTTTAAAGCCTTTAGTCTTCTGATACTTTTCCGATTGCTAGGCAGCGTTGATTGCGCAGGAGAGTGCTGTGGACTGTAGTTTGCAGGCTTGAATGGCTCCCTGCCTGCAGCCACTACAGTCCCAGAGCACAATATCAAACCTGGAAGACCATCCACCTGTATTTGGACAGAAAATTCAATTGTCAACCAAATGGCATGACTATCATAGAAGTTATCTACCTTGAATCTTGGTGAGATTAGGGTAATGTTGTCATAGATTACAAGCATTCATAGAGGGAAAATTATAAATTTATTTTAAAATGTGTTAAAATGACTCCTTGCATTTAAAGCGGACACTTAATTTAACGATAGAAGTCTTTGCCAAAGCCTTACTGTGCAATATCCCAGGATGCCTGTCTACGTATTAGGGTGAGTTGCTAAAGTAGATTACCACTTTCTCTCCTCATGTGATGGTATTTATAGACCAGGTTTAAGCAAGTTCTTTATGGGTCAGTAATGATACTTCATATTATAACTGAAAGCAAGGAATTCAAACATGCTTTTCTATGGTGAAGCACTCTTATTAGTCTTTAGCATTTCAAGTTTTGTATAAAAATGGTCTTGGTTTTCAAGTTTAAGAGATACTGTTTAATTTCAGATGAGGCCTTGATAGATTTGTTAATCAGTTAATCTTAAAAGGGTGATTTGATATTTTGGAGATTTCTCAGCCTTAGGAGAGAATGTTAAGTGAAGATATTCTGGTGTTTTATGGTTTGTTTTAAGGATATAATGCTTGGGAAATCCAATTTTGTATTGTCATTGAAGAACACTTACGCGTTTGCCTTCAGATGTTAGTAGTTTCATCACATGGAACTGGATCTGCTCTGAAATATATTCCAGTATGGACTCAAAAGTGGGTGTACTCCTCTTGTTAACAACCACTACATGTCTCACAGTGGGGTCACCATTGCGAAATACCAGTAGCCTCTTTGGTGTACGCAAAACCATCGGTTCCTTGTGGTTGTTCCGGCCGGGGAACATCCTGGCCTTCTGCACAGTTCGACGACGAGATGTAGCAGGCCTGGCGTGATACCAGGGGGGCAGCTTCTTCCTGGCTCGTGCGAGGTTGAAAGGTTTGACCTTCCGGCTGTCAGAGCATATGTAGGATTTCCCATCCTCCAAATCATCCAGAGTAGAGACTGCATGAATGCCATGTGGAGTGGTGATGTTCCTCACCCCAAATGGCAGGGGTACTTTTTTAGAGAGACTGTCCAGGAGAGCGTCAAACGTTTTAAAAGTGCGGTTGTTGATGACCATGCGCAGACCATTGAACTGAGGATCTCCACTTTTGTAGAAGCAGACGCGCTTTGACAAGATGGGGTCGATGACACTTGGGTGGCGGGGGGTACCAAAGGTGTGCGCACTCCCTGACGACTGTCCAGGGAGGACCCTCCGTGGACCCGCTTCATTCATCATTGCTTATTGCCTTAAAGGGTTGCAAAAGAACAGAAGAGGATTAGATTTTTAACAGAAGGCATCAATAAATGACAAAATACAGCTGTTTTTAATACCAAAGTAATCATATATTTCCATATTTCCAAGTCACTAGTGAGGGGCCTGAATAGTTTCCCATGTGGCACCTTTGAATACAGCCACTTTGTTCCCATGTTCGTTAAAACATACTAACAGAAAAGTATTGAGGTCACCAATAATCACTGGAAGAATATTATGGATTGGCAAGTTTATAATCCTCAAATATCAAATGCATCTGTGCATTAGAGGATCCCTGTAGACAGGTCAACACACAACACCATGTTCAACACAACTTAATTTAAGATGTGCAAACAGCTGAATGACGTCTTGCAAGCATATGTTGTTTACTTCCTAAGCCTGTTGCCATCAGGTAACATGACCTCACTCCTGGAAAACTTGACACGTGAATTGTCAATTATTTGATTACCAGAGTTTGAGAGACTTACTGAAGCAACAACAAATGTGAAAATGCAATGTTTTATTGGCCCTTTTTAACCTCAAACACAGCCCCAAACCTTTAAGTTTCACTACTAGGCCATACAAATACCTATATCACATCCCCCTTCAGTCACGGGGCTTCAACTTAGAAGTGGCATATATATTAAATTATTTCAGGCAAAAATTGATCACAAATAAAGGAGCACAAGTTGACATTCATGGCATATAAACATTTAACTAACAGCATTACTGATGTCCCATGATCAAATAATTGGAAATGTTTCAGCATGTTTTCTATGGATTATAGTCCATTTAATGGTAATACACATGAAAAATTACAGATTTTTTCCTACCTGATTTTGCCCAATGAATCCAAAAAGATTATACCAGTTAAAATAACTTTTTTTGAACTGGTAAACTGGTACTGGTACCATAAGTGGTATGTGGTGAATGTCTTGTCAGTACATTAGAAAAAGTAATCAATCCCAGAATTATATTTATCATAGTAACTGTTCATTAAAAATACCTTTAACATGTTTTCTTGTTGCATTCTTAATACTACAGTATAGTATAAACTATAAGTATATAGTATATACAGTATAGTATAAACACAACTGAAGCCAATGAGAAATTAAGCTAAGTAAAAAAAAAAATGACACACAATTTACAGGATTTCAAAGTGAACTCACCTACGTCTTCATCTTCATCATGAAAAATCCCAAATCATTTTGACAGGATCCGTGAAATGTTATTCCGTGCTCTACATCATGACTGCTGTTGCTCTAACTCCACAGCAACAGTTTATTTCAGGAGACCGCATCGTGGTTAATTTGCTTAATCTTTGCTTAAAGTTAATCCCTCCCTGCAAGTGAAGCGCTTGGAAATCCTCTTCAGAAAGGTGTGTCACACAGATGCATGTAGAGCTGTGATAGTTGGGTGAAGAGGTGGACTAAGGACCTGAACACTAGCCATTGTTCTGTCAAAAATTCACACAAGTCTTTTATTATTAAAGGGAACAAGTGGAAAATTAAAACATATAAAACAAAAGAAGATAATAAAAAGCATATACAAGATTCAAACCCATTTATTTAAAATTAAACAGACCAAATATTTTTATTTACTTGCATTTGTGCTTGATCTTGAGATTTAAAAAGAGCAAGATGCTGGTCAAGAGAAATATTCGTACGAAAAACAGAGCCGTGTTTGTTCCACCAGTGGCAGCAGATGGTAAATTCGTGTCCAGTTGCAATATTCGTGCAGGCTTGTAATCCCATTGAAGACTTCTTAAGATTAAAAGGATTAGGTGGGCTCTTCATTAGCCTTTAGGACCCTTACAGAGGAGAACTTGATTTCAATGAAAGGGGTTGACACTCACTTTAACACCTTTCATTTTTATGGGGAAGTGGGATTTACTTCCAAAAATGAATCAGAAATAAGTTTGTTTTGGGGCTTTGTGTGAGCTGAACACGTGGTTATTTTCAATATATATGAAGATATTAAATATAGAAATGAATTATTTTTGGCCCAACAAAAATACACGTTCGTTCTAGAAATACAATCAAGTTTAGAGGGGTAGTGGAGTCCAGTAGATTAGGTTTAACCGTATTACTGGGGGTATTAGCTGGTCATGTATATGCTTAACCATGAACTATCATGAGTTGCATAACAGTTACCAAAAGAGGTCTGAGTTGAGTCTATTTCTGTAGATAAAGGGATTAGGGAAGAAGGGATAACTTCATTCCAGTGTAAAACCAGGGGCTGAAGTCAAAGAATATACAAAAGTGATCGTGTTTCAGCTCAGTATGAAAAGGATAAAGTGATGACACTCTGTCATACAGTTTAGTTTGCTGAGGTAAAAATATCTCAGGTGTGTGTGAAAGACACGATATGCGCTGTAGGAAAGAATTCCTGCTGAGCCCGACCAGACAGAGATTAAGGAATGCCACAGGAGGCTCCCATGTGCCGAGCCCATGACCTGTTCCCAAAACAACACAAGCACAAAAATGTGAAAAATCCTTCAAAGGAAGCGTGGGGGGGGGACAATGGAGGAAGCCCTCAGAGTAAACAGGTAGGCCCGAAGCCTGCATGCCCCTCATTCCTGCCCTCCAAGGCAGAGATAAGAGACAAGCAAATGCTGAAACCAAGTGGGTAGAAACGTCTGGCCACACTGATATAGCAGCACAGATCCTGCCAAATACACCCAAATCTGACTGAAAATAAACTTCAGGCTGGCTGCACACCAGACAAATTTCACATTTTTACATATTAGGCCACAGGCAGTTTGAACTGATTTTTGACACCATAATCCTCCTGACGCTCATTAGATCAGCCTTCCCCAAACTCAAAACCTGAAAATCCTCTGGGGTCCACCAAAACCCTCATACAAACCATAAAGTGAGACTCACAGTACAGCATTTACCTCCATATTCCAATTTCACAAACAGAGAATTTCAGTTTTAGTTTTCAGAGACATTATTATTATAAGGAAGTGACTGCTGAGTCACAAAGAATGAGCCACCACCAATTATTCTATTTTGATCAGACATCTTTGTGAAGTCACCAATAATTTATTTTCTAACACTGATCTTTTTAAACATGCTTTGTGACTCTGCAGTCTCAGTCCTAGCAACATAAATGTCTCTAAATAAATTATTATAATCAGAAACGAGTATGAATATTTAACAAAATGTCACCAGTTAATTCAACACCAGCTAAACCATGACACCAGTACTGTACATCAGACAAAATAAATAAAAAGCTTAAACCTTCTTCCCATTAATTTTCTCAATAGCAGATTTGATTAGCAGCCATGTTGACAGGAATATACAAGTTAGACTTACCAGGACTGACTTGAGTGTAAAATGTTGTGATATGCTCCGGTAGAAGACAAAAGTTTATCAGATATTGACTTCTTTTCTAAAGGTTTACTTTGGGCATTTTTGTGTCTTTATTTGATAGAGGAGGATAGTAGATAGAGTCATAAACAGGGATGAGAGCAGGGGAGAGACATGCGGTGAAAAGCCTCAGGCCAGATTCGAACCCAGGTCATCCGCGTACATGGGGTGCGCCTTAACCACTTGGCCACCTACGCCCCCAGATATTGACTTCTGTTAAGAAAAACATAGTTTTTTTCCCAATCTTAGCCAAGAATACTACAGTACCCACAATCCAAGAGTGTGCCAAGGACATCTCTGATTGGTGAAGTCTCCAGTAACCATAGAAACGTCTACCATGCCTGCCGTTAATGTTTGCTGTCGACTGGTAATATCTATCATGCCACAGTAGTACGCAGCTATAAATACTCAAACTATGAACAAACCAAACACACAAGAAATATTAGCCTTGATAAAAGGTAACAATATAGTTTTTTAAAGCTTGAAAAAATGTCCTAAATGACGAACAAAATAAATTGCAGTGGATTGTGGGACATGTAGTTCCTCCACCTTTGTAGTGCATTTGAAGTAGGTTTTACATAATGTCTATGGGGGATTTGAAGGGTGAATTTTACTTCTGGAACCAGCGCTGCCAAAAAGTGGGCGGGTAATGTTGAGGTCTGTTGAGATGTCTACCGAGTCCATGAATGACAACTGTCAGTTGTTAATGAAGACAATACATGCCATCATAGGTTGAAGCAAAATATATACAACTACATATATTCAAGCATTATCATTTGAAATGTAAACACTAAAAATGTAAGTGTAGAAAAAAATGCACCTGTGGTTTTAAAGCTTGCAATGCTGTCCTTAACAACAAATAAAATTATTTGCAGTGGATTGTGGGATATGGAGTTCTTTCATCCTCATTAGAAACGTGTGCCTGGTCTTGTACCTTTGCCTTTTCTTTGATTTTTGAATGTGGTTTTGCACCCAATCAAATGTTTCATTGTCATGAGTATGCAGGTAGCTGATTAGCTTTGTTCTTTCATTCAAATTGTTGTAATAAGGATTTTTGTGATATCTATGGGAGATTTGTGAATTTTACTTCTGCACACAGGGCAAGCTTGGCGTTTGGGAAAGGGCAGAGCCTTTAAAAAAGAACTTGGAGAGTGATTGGATGAACGTCCTGTCTGTTGCATCTTTACAGGCCAATCAGCAACAAAACGGATGGAGTAGCCGCTACCAAGGAGTAAACTCCATAAAAGACCTGCACAACGTGAACCATGGTGACTGTAGACATGTTTTTGAAAAGAAAACAACTCAATGCTGTTCTGTTTTTCTTTTAACGAAAAATGTCAGGTTCTGATAAAACTGGCACTTTAACAGCATACACACTAAACTCTGCCGCCATAATTGCTCCGGCCTCTTGTTGCTGCTTGCTTATGTCACGACTCCACCGTGCCCAAAAGTTCTGCCCCTTGTTGCTGATTGGTCCTGTCACTTTCTAACCGGGCCCAAATGGTTCAGACGGGAGCTTTATGGATTCACCAGTGAGAAACACGGAAACGGGCGTATCCATCTGCTTTGCCAAGTTACCACTGATTGGCTTCAAAAGCAGTTTGAGTCGGCCTATTGTAAGCAGACGGCTGACGTCACACAGGGTTTGACCAACTCTTTCTACAGTCTATGGTATTTACACTCCAATAAAAAAATAAAGGTTTTCATCAGAATAGTAAATGCATTCATGGGCAGACAGTGTATGAAGTTCAACTTTTTGATAGCTCATCTTTTTTTGTTGTTTTTTTTTAAGGATATTTGGTATAAAAAAGGATGATTCTTGCATAATAAGAGGTATGCCTGGGATAACTGCAAGCCACTGACTCAGAAGCCCCTTCAGTAACCAAACAGCTGTCGTCAGGCAGGCTTTGTCCAATATTTTCTACAGTTTATGGTCAATCAGGCTTAAATTCATACTTTAAATCATGTGTGCAGCCAGCCTTAACTGGAGAAAGCTCTGCACTGAAAGTAGCTTGACAGGTAATAGCAGCAAATGTCTGACGCTCCATTTGTCACATAACCTTCTCCGTCACAGAGTTATAACAAACCAGCTGGTGATATGAACACTGTTATTTTTCCTTCACATGATTACACGTGAAATCACACGCCGCCATGACAGAGATATCTGTCTCTGCGTTCCGAGTGTATTGTCACCCCTGCCATGCTCTATTTTTAAGTCCTTGCGCCTATACTGCAACTAATTGGCGCCAAGTTAGATTCAAACCTATGCTGTTAATGGGAAAAAATGTGTGATATGTTTTGGCCCTTGTCCCCTTTCTATATTTGGCCCAGCGTCCTCTATGCAGCTGCTCCTCCAGATCTGTCTGCCTGTGTTCCCATCAAACACCTCTCTTCTGTCTGCATATATTGCCTCAATTCCAGAGGCAAAGAGTCTCTGCAAGCCTGGTCAGCTCCAGCTGGCCTGTATGTGCACATATACGTTAGAAATAAACCTCTTCAGATGCAGATTTAGCTTTTGAGGGCTATTTTGAAATAAAAACCAGCTTGATTTGCAGCCCTTGGAAGAACTGGTTAAAATTCCAAGCATTGCAGCTGTCAGAAATTCAATTATAAGTATACAGCTGCACACAACAACCATTTAAAACATTCACATCAATTAAAAGAAAGGCAACTGATGTTGAAAGAGTTTATTTGAAACTTTTTTTATGACTAAAACCCCCTTTGGAATTTTAACAATGCAAAGTTTTGTTGTTCATTTCCTTTTTTTCTTTAAAAATCCTCTCCCCACTCCGGTTAGATGTAGAGTTGAAAATGTGCTTACTATTCCGAATTCCATTCAAGTTACATGATGCCACATTTTCCCTCCCTCTCCTCATTTCCAGTGGAATTCCCAGATTTTGAATGAATCCCTGCCAAACAGGACTCATAAGGTCACACCACCGCCCGGTCCCTCCCCTCTAAAACCCCTCGCACAGCAGTCAGAGGTCCCCACCCCATCCATTTTGAGCGCTTCGTATCAGCTGTGCCAAGCTTTTAATCTGCCCGGTGACATCCCAGTGTTTCCTGCATGGGACACAGGGAGAGATAAGCACGCTCCTCTGTGCGGTAAATCACTTCACACTCCCACTCACACGCTGATATGACCATTATTCAATTAGGCTGCACTCAAACTGACCACTGTTCTGGGTAATTGTGACCAGGAGCTTGTGCAATGTGTAACTTTTATTTTCTTAATGTTTTTCTCCTGTTAACAGTGTGTCTTTAAAACTTTAATGCACTAAATGTCCATAAAACACTTGCAACATAAAGCAACACATGGACAGAAGCGTACACGATGAAGCACATTTAACTGTTGTTTAAAGAAAGTTTTATATATCAGCAAAGTTATGTTTATATTTGTCCTTTATTTGGCTATAAAATTGTGTTTTAAAACAGAAATAGTGGAATTTTCTGCCACCACTCACTCAAAAGACCAGCTATTGTACAATGCAATGAGTGTGACTTCAAGGATTTTTAAAATCACAGTTGATCATAATTTGTAATTAATCTATCTTTTATGCATTTTAAAGTTGCATTTTTTGCAATCAAAATTGTTTTTATTTTATTTTGGGGTTTTGTACTCACTCTGACTTAGGGTAATTTACTTCCTGCTTTTATTTTGACAGAAAATATGGAACTCTAGTTAGATAAAAAAACATCACCTTAACCAGGGAAAAAGAACTTGCTATGGATTGAAAAGGAAAAAAGGGGGACACTAAAAATGTAATTATTTGATAACACAAGGTGTAGACGACTTTTGACTTCTTCGCTGAGTAAAATGAGACATCCAAGTGCAGTGTTGTTATTTTACATCACTGTGGCTGCAGGGCGACGTTGCATTGGCTTAACCAAAGTGTGCGGAAAGGGACAATAAAGCATGGGATTAATGGGATTAAAAAAATCAGTGCACTAATCATGAACCTTAATCGCATTGTGATTATGGCATTAATGCTGACAGAACTACTCTAAATGCTTTAAGCTATGATAAGCTGGCGACCTAATGGACAACACAGATAGATTATATGATCGATGCACATTTTTTGTTTTTAGCTAACAATCCCAGGTTTTCCAAAGTGACACAATGGCATGGTGAAAAAATGAGTAACAAATATAATATTTAGCATTAGCTGATATTTTTCTACATTACTTTTATATTTGAGCAGAATTTGATGCATGTTTATACACACAAACCTTCATAATTTTGTAGAGAATGTTTAGTTGTTTTCAAGTAGGCTGCTACATGTCACAGCATTTCAGTAGAAATTTTGCACACATCTTTTGGGTTACCTTTATTCTGGCCTGCCCACAGAAATGAAAGGGTTCCTAAAAGCCCAGTGAACAGACACTCGCCAGCGTTACTATATTAATATCAACGCATAGTGATGGATCAGTAGTGTTCGTACTAGCCTCTTGGCTAACCTCTGCCTCTTTCAGGTGAAAAGTAACATAAGTTATTTTGGGGTTCAAAAGTTCCCTACTAAGTTGCCTCTCTTTATTTTGATTTAAGCAGTAGCCTGGCTATGAAGGGTCACACTACAACATAAACCTTTATTGATCCCCCACTGCTCAACCGGAGAGGGCAAAGTAATCAACAATATATAACAAAAATATGGCAGCCATACTTAAAAACAGGATTACAAAGATTAGCAATAACAATGACAGTATTGTTGTGATGTGTACACCATCACTTGTGGAAATACTGAGACCAGATTCCAATAAAAATCACACACAGTGTGTATGGTATTGATGTAAAAGAAAACCAGGCCTGTGGCTTTCTTCCAGTGGTTCATTCCTCGCTCTCTGTATTTCCATCTCTATCCCCAGTCCTATCTACAAAAAAGGCAGAAAAGTCCCAAAATATTTTTATGGATAAAAACGCTGCTAGTGCATCAATAACAGGAATGTAACAGCATCTTAAACAACAGTCAAATATTGATACAAATAAAAACAATTCAAATGAATGGCAGTGTTGTGTAGATCTTCTGCCTCTCGGGTAGAAAACAGGTATCCCAGGTTTTGCGTAGAACACACAACACAAGTTCACTTTAGTTCCAGATTTAAGACAATAAATATTTGGAATAAAAGTTTTGAATAAAACTTTGAATGGACTACAACTACAAGGTTTTTTCTTTTAGTTTTCGTTGAATAGAACTTGCCTAAAAATATAAGGGTAGAAATGACTGAAACGTTGCTGAAACTAAAGAACATTTAATCCTTAAGACAAAGACTAACTCTTAAGTAGCGGTTAAAAGTAACACTAAGACAAAAAAACAAAGTTCTACTTTTTTTTATTTAGGGGATTCAGAAAGATATGAGTGTTTTATACAGACAAAAAAATCATCGTTCTATTTGTATTTGTAGCAGTTATTACAGAAAATGTAAGATAATTAAATTAAAGGAAACAAATCATCAGCGTCAGGCCAAAACCTCCTATCTCCATTTTTAATGATTTTGATTATTATAATTCATTTATTTTCATTTTTTAATTTTGTATAAATCAGTGCTTTTGGCAGTGGTGTAGTGCAGTGTACATGAAGGTAGACGGAGTATACCCACTTATTTTTTGTCTCCCCAGATTAAACCCACTGCTAAATAAAGAGTGAATGAATTAAGAGTATGTCCACTTCTACACACCGCTACACTACAGGTGATTTGTAACACTTTGCATCTGTGAATGGTTTTAACAAATTTTAAGCCAATCAAAAATTGTCAAACATAATGCTGACTAAAATTCAGCATTATATGATGTATACATATTTTAATATTTCAGCACTTTTCCTTGATTACAAAATAATATATGCATAATTTTTTGTATTCTAGCTTCACTCTTCAACTCAATAAAGGTGTAATAAGATCTTTAAACTTATTATTATATATTATAAATTTATTTATTTTAAAATCTTACATGAACAGTCCTTGGGTCATTTCTTTAGAGACCCTTGGTGACTGGAGTGTTTTGATAATAAAATAATTTTTTTAGCCACATTTTTCCCAGGTTTTATTGGGGATCTTACCAAACACCCTGTTTTTTTAAGGAGAATTTTCCTAATATTTAATACTCACTGTCCCAGAGAGCCCAGCACTTTAACCTAATCCTAGCCACACCCCTTCACTCATGCATCAATAAAGCATTTCTAGCCTTGTTTTTAAATGCCTCATCAATTAGCAAATAATGCTTTATCCAGGATGAGTTAAGCATTTACTAATGCTTTATCGGTGCTTTATAGTATGTAAATATTATAGTGTTTCCCACATCGTCAATCAGGATCAAACAGTTAGATGTTTTATAAATTAATATTTTTGAAACACACTTTTAGCCTTTTCAGTTTACATAAATACTTTAATTTTTCCTTCTGTGCCACCTTTACATTTGGAAGTTTTACTTGTGTGGAGTCCAATATCTGAGACAGCAGTTCTTACTTTCTTTGAACCTTTTCTGTTTTATTAGAGAGCTACTGTGAGTCTATATGTCAGCACTGTAAAAACACAATAAAAAGAAAGGCACACAAAAACCGTGAAGCATATTTTCGACGTTATCAAAGCTGCAAAGCAATGACAATGTCAACTTAAAAAGTGTCTGTGAATGAACCAAAGACAGAGCACAATGGCAGGGTCAGTGTCTTTAAAGGGTGAAGATTGTGATGATAGAGTACATCAACAACCCGGCCTCTCAACAGCAATATAAACACTGATATGCACAGAATGTGGACTATTATTCTCCAGAGGGCCGTGGCAGGCGGGATCCTCCTCACCAAAGGCTTCAGTACCACATGGCTGTTAGCTTTGGAGGGCCGGGCAGAGGGCCAGTCCGCTGACGGGACAACCTGACTACTCACAACCAAGATAGCAGCCTGGGGTGAGGAGTGATTTATCCGTGTGCGTCCGCATCAGACAACCTTCCTCTGATTAAGGGTCAGTCACTGAGCGACAGGGCTGAGTGCAGTGGAGAGGGCGAGACAGGCGGCCTCCCTGTATGAGACGCTGGCATCCTGAATGCTGCACAAATGGACTTTCCAGACGCAGCACACGCACTGAACTGTACTGTACTGTGTGCCTACAATGAACGCAAACATTCATACGTACACGTTTAGCTGTGGGCACTGACACAGGAATGTGCACGTAGTCATTAATTGTCCTCTGTCTTTGACTTACACACATTAAAAGGCACAGACATGCACACACCACAGCCAAGATAAAGACTCATTGAGGCGGCCTTGACATTCGCTCGCCCTGACAACAAAGGATGTGGTGGATCTGAGTCGCCCACTGTTTGACTCGTCTCTATGGGCTGTTAAAGATCAGGGTTCCTGCTGTTCAGGGGTCACTACTGGGTTAACACCTCCATCTATTTCAATGGAAATGATGTCCATTGTATGCATTCACTGTAAGGAAATTCTTCAGGGGTTAAAAGTACCCTTGTCACTTTTCATCATCTTAAATTGTCTGAATGAATTTGTTTAAAACTTCACCTGATCAACAAAAAATCATAGACAAGTACGCTTACTTTAAATTTTTAATTCTTAGAAAATCTGAAGAATCTTTCTGTACATGTGACACGGGTTTAGTAAGACTGGTTGGTAGTAAATCAAAGCACCTTTTATTTTGAAATTCAGCACAGCAAAAAAAAAAATATATACAGAAATAAAAACAGGACATTCAAAAGTAAAGGGAAGAGCAAACAACACAAAGTACATGCATAAAAAACCTTTGGGACAATCTATTAGCATCCATATTGCAGCAGACACCTTAACCTCCCACACATTTAAATATTCTCAGTTTCATTTCTGATAGAACAGTTTTCAGTTTTGAACAGCTGCATAATCAGTTCTGATAGTCATGCAATAGCTCCATCGAGTTAAGACTTCCTTCTTCCTCTAAAGGCTTTGATAATCCTGTACTGCTCTCTCTATCTTTATCCTCCTCTATTGTTGTTACTTTCTGAGTCAGTGCTTTCCAAAAGAGGGGCCTGACCCCCCTTAAGGTTTACAGAAACTTACAGAAAAGAGGAAATGGAACAAAATAAAAGTAAATAATCAAGTAAAAGTAATAATTTTATTTTTGATATTAAGATTTTAATATATATCCTCTGAAACGTTTTTACATTCTGTATATGGAAATCTATGTGTTCTTTTTTATGAAATAGACAAGAATTCCGGGGAGAAAAGACACATACATATTATTTATTTATTTGTTTTCATTTTCATTGTTAAGGAGATTATTGGTTGTTGATAAAATTAGAAAAGATAAGGGATAGTAGTAACCTGACACGCCAGATGGATTTGTTTCACACATTCATCTGGAAAACCTTCCATAGACAGCATTTGGGAAAGGGTGGAGCCTTTGAACAAAAACTCAGAGGGTGATTGGATGAATGTTCTGTCTGTCACATCTTTACGGGCCAATCAGAGCAACAAAACACGTGACATCGTTGCCGCTGCCGAGGTGCATGTGCGCAGCTACCGAGGAATAACGCGAACCACGGCGACTGTAGACATGTCAGTACTCGACTTTTGTTGTTTTGAAAAGAAAACAACTCACTGCTGTTCTTTGTTCTTCTTTCAGCGAAGAAATGTCGTCAAGTTCTGATAAAACTGGCGCTTCAGCAGCATCCACGCTAATGTCTGCCGCCATAATTGCACCGGCCTCTTGTTGCTGCTTGCTTACGTCACTGTACTGCCCCTCGATGCTGATTGGTCCTGTCACTTTCTAACCGGGCCCAAATGGTTCAGACAGGAGCTTTGCAAGATGGATTCGCCAGTGAGAAACATGGAAATATATATATGTATATATGTTAAAGAAATAAAAACATGAGCCAAACTTAGATTAAGTTTGCACTACCTGACCACTAGATATCCTGTTAACGTAGACAAAACCCTGCTGTAGTTGCTGATGTTTTCTGAGTCTCACGGGTATGAAAGTATTGTTCTTCAGGCCATCGGGGTAGTCATTTCATAGTTCTTTAGTTTTGTCATTTGATTTTACTGCTTCCAAACTTTACCACAAACAGCATCAAATTACATCCAAAAATGTTAGTAGAGAGGGTTAGTGTTCGGACTGCCTCTTACAGTATATTTAGTCATATTCACTCTCTCTATGAGCAGGATGTAAAAACGTGAAGGAGAGGTTGTGAGTGGTCAGGATCGGCTTTAGTACAGCCGTCTCAGAATGGTTGGTGGTAATGGTTCAGTGTTTCTGAGAGATTCTGCAACAAGCAACTTGATCCTAAGTCCCATGTGAAGGACGCTCTGCCCTCAGCCTGACAAGAAACATTATTAACTTGTAATATCTTACATCAGGATTTGCATTATTTAAAGGCAAATTATATGCATGTTAACATGACTACAAGTATGAGTTATTACAATACATGATCATCAGTAATGTTAGGTCTAAGAGAATAGCTCTAATTTAACTCTACAGATAGACTAAGACAGTTTCACAGCTGTTAAGGGAAATAATGAAGCTCACTTGTACAGATACAGAAATTTATCCAGGATTTTAGTGCAACTTATTATATTTTGACAGCATGAGAAAACATGACACAGCCTTAATATTATGCATTTTACTTCTACTACATATATGCATGTGAAATAAAAGTAATACACCTTTGAAATACAAAACATATGATTAACAAGACACAATATAGCCTACCGTCCTCACTGAAGATCCAGCTGTAAATGTGCCATCACACAATAATCACAAGCAGCCCGAGTATGTATGCACACCCGCCCAGATAAACACGAACACACCTACATTTTTCAGATAGAGATATATAAAGTACGGGAAAGAAAGGTACACAAAGTCAGGATTTGTGATGGAATGATTTAGTAGTTTTACACCTAAATAAGCAATTATGTTGATTATTAACAATATAATGCATTATAGATGCACTTTTGTAAACTTATTACATAGAAAAATATATATTTTTTAATAATTGTATTAAGTAATTATATTAATCTTATATATTTTTATCATACAGAGTATGATTATACTGTCATTTTGACCCTTTCCCTACATGTCTATTAATAAGTCATTCTATATGCATGTTTTCTTTCTTTATTATTGTATAAAATAAAAGCATTAGCCTTAAAATGTTTGCTTACATAACTCTAATTTGGTTTGAGAGAATCCTGACATTTTCTACAACTTAAAATGTTTTGCTGTTTGGAAGCTGGCCTAATCCCGTAAAATCATGCCACAGTATCACACATAACATACTAAAATGCATCATGGATATATATGTGTGATATATTTATAATGTGTTTATGACTAAGACTACTTAATGAACGTTTGTGATGTTTCGCCACAAACCACGCTGACCAGCAGGACTTGTGTCAGGGATTAGCAGGCCAAATCACCTCACCTGGATCCTTAAGTGACTCTCAGCATGCTCACGTGCTTCACTCTCCCTCTTAAAATTTCCACGAGTGCTCCCAAGTAACCTCGCCATGACCACAATGTAAACAATGAGGTAAACATCAGGTAGCTTCACACCAAAACAGACACAATTTTGGCATTTTATCGTTATTCTTTTATATATTTGGGCCCTAAGTAAAATATTCTTTTCCTATGAGTTAAAAAAACATGTTTATAAATTGAACACACTTATGTATTTACCTAGAACTACTTCTTAATATAAGTTGAAGGTCAAGCAGTTAAAACAAGGCTGTAAAGCCGGCTTACGCTCAGTTTATGATTCTCATGACAGGAGGGGAATGAAGTTCACTGAGAGGGCATGATATTACATAATCTCAAATTATGTCATTATTAGTAACACAAAAAAATGTGTTCCTTTTTAACGTTAATTAAACACTGCTTCTGGATTAATCAAATATTATAAGCATGTACATATTTTTTCATCAATAATCTAATATGTTAACAACTAACAACCCTGCCACTATGTCATTTAATTATTTAATGAATAGTAACAGCCAATAATAATATCCCATCCTTAAATTTGACTGGTTTTAACAGATGGCATAATATCGCCCAGCTTTTACGGGGTAATATGACTTTACTTTTTCCTTTTTAGTTCTGGCTTTCAGCTAAATATAACAGGACTCTTGAGTCAGTCCTCAGCCTCGGATCCTCAGGTGGGGGCCTCTTACTTGTGTCAAAGTCAAGGCTTAATACTAAAGGTGAACAGGGTTTTCCATCGGGGGGCCTCAGCTTTGGAATCACCTGCATGTAGAATCAGAGACATCTTTCAGATCACTTTTTAAGACTCATCTTTTTTTGTTTTCCTTTTTACCTTATTTTCTTATTTCCCTTCTTCTTCTTTGATTCTCTGTTAACATCAACTGTTTCATAACTCTTATGGCTTTTATTGATTTCAGATTTTGATTACTAAAATTCCTTGTATTTACTTCTGATATCTCTTTTAGTGCTTTCCTTCCATTTTACGGTCCTATTGCATCTATTTATTTGACTGCTTTTATGTTTCTAGTGCTTTTTCTTCCCCTTTATTTCAGTGTTATAACAGTTTTTATTGTTTTGTGTTTTAATTTTCATATCTATTGAAATTTCTTCTACCATTCTTTTAGTGTTTTTATCTCTGCTTGTTTTTATTTGTCACTGTTTCTCTTTTAACTGCCAAAATCAGGGCTGGGAAACTGGTGGCTCGGGAGCCACTTGCAGCCTCTACCTCACCCATTTCAGCCCCCAAGTCAATTTCAAATACCAATAAATTGTAAACTCTAAGGAAAAAAAAGAAAAAGTCTGCCATGAAAGCATGAAAACAGAAACACTTCTTTCATGAACTTGCTTTAGGGATAGATGTTTTATTTAGTTTTGGTATTAATAATAAAATCTGAAAATTGTTTTCGATTTCTTTTTGTATTCTGTGTTTTTATTTGTATTCATTTCTTATTTTCTTTTCTTTTTTAATCTCTTCTTCATTTAATTTATTTGCACTTTTTGGTTTGATTAAAACATGAAATTTATTTGTTAACTTCCTCTTCATTTATTTTCTATTTTTATTTCATTTTTCATTTTTTTTTATTATATTCTGATTTAATTAATTTTAATTTTGTTCCATTTGTTTGATTTCATTTTTTATTTAGTTTTTTCTTTTTAGTTGATTTGGCTGCTAGTTTTCCTCTAAAACCTTGATATGCATCACTGAATGCACTTAAAAATAAATATGCAAGAAAATAATAAATATCATGTTCATTGCATTGAAAAGGCAGATTGAAATTGATTTAATTATTTTTTATCATTAAATTAACCATTTCTATTTATTTCTATGTGTTTTTATTTGTACTGATTTTTTATTTTATTTTCGTTTTAAATGTAAGTTATGAATTTTTTTTATTTAATTAAACATTTTGAAATGTATTAACTTCCTTTCTTTCATTATTGCTTTTTTTTGTTTGATTTTAATTACATTTGTTTTATGTTTTTTAACTTACATTTTTTTTTGTTTTGTTTATTTGATTTAGGTTTTTGGTTTAGTTCTTTTCATTTTAGTACATTTAATAGGTGGTACGTGTCTCTGTAAAATGTTTATATGCATCACTGAATATACTTGAAAAAATATAAATATACAATGAAATAAAAAACAAATATCATGTTCACTGCATTGAACAGCTACTTGAAATAGATTTTTTTTGCACTTGAATTTAAAAACTATTTTAAAAAAAAATTAATGATCATGAAAGCAACATATTCTTCCTTTAATTGAATCATTTGTTAGCACAGGGATTAAATTGAGAATATCTAACAATCTTTAACAATTTGGCCCTTTGGCAGTGACAGCAGAATTAAAGTTTCCCATCCCTGGACTACATCTTCTCCAATCTTCTGTCCTCCTGCACTCAGTTTATGTTGCTGGGCTCCTCTGTTGCCTTGGATTTGTGATTATTTAGGTTTAAATTGTTGGTCGGGTATATGTATGGATTTTTAACTCTTGGGTTTTTGTTGATGTTGTTGAGTGCTTTTGCCTTTGATTATTTTTTTGTCTTGGACATTATTTCTGTCCTGATGCTTTGCCTTTATGTTTGCCTCAGCAAGTGTCAAAGCACTTTGTAAACCCTTGTTATTCTTTTTCTTCTTCTGTCTCTTATTATTACAATTTCAAGGTTTTTCTCATGTATATTGAAAAAGAGAGAAAAGCTAAGTTTCTACTTAAAATCTGATTGAGTAATATTTGTGTTCGGCTCCTAAACTTTTTAAATCTTACCACTCATCTACTCTCTGCAGACTCCCACCTGCTCCACAGTGAGCTTCCTGTAGTCCTGTCCACAGCTGACCCCTGGTGGCAACAACTGGCAGTGCACCCAATGTCCAAACAGCATCACATACCAGTAAGTTTCACATAAGGGAAACATAAGGTCAAAATTTATAGGCGTAAAACATGAAGGTTTACTGCAACTGCGACATGTTACAGACTTCTGTCTGATCCTGATGTACCGGAGACACGGAGAGGAGACCGGACCTGCAGAGGGAGGAACACACCGTCAGCTTTTGGGGAACTGGAAGTTGACTGTTTGCTGTTTCAGTGGAAACGTGTTTGATATTTGTTTGAAGTTCATAATCCAATAACATGAGCACAAACACACTTCCTGTGTGAGAGACAGCCTTCAGACTGATTGTGTTATTGAAAAAGAAAAATACCAAACAGTGTCTAGACATAGGTCTGGCTGTAGGTCGTCTCAATTTAAACATTTGTTTCATGTCTGAGATGCCCAAATTCTCATAATAACAGAAATTAGTTTAAATTATCTTCTGCACCCTTTTTTTATATTCAAAGAATTTAAGGAGCCTAAAAAACAGGATTTAAAGAAAAATACATCCACATGTAAAGAAAAATACTAAAATCTCACATCAACTCTCATTTATCAGCACAGTTAGATCACTCAAACATTAAAAAAGTACAACTGAATTTAAATGGCACACAGGTTTGAACAAAGGTTGCGACATTTTATTATTTGAAGAAAGGTTTTACTGAAATTGGCTAAAAATAAGAAATAAAAGCGTTTCCTCTGCTCTCTCACAGTCTCCTTCACACAGCTTAATACAAAGAGACAACAAAGAGTAGTTGACCCGGGTCATGACACTCTGCCCTCTCCCTCCTTTATTTAGACCATATTTTTATGTATTTTTATGCTTTAGGAAGTCCTACCGGTGATTCCCAAAATGGTGTGAATTTCACAGAGCACGGTTTCCTCTGGAATAGAGGATGTTCCCAGCCAATCTTTCATGGATGGAGCAAACAGGAGTCATCGGAACCAGGAAGTGGGGACAGGTGCTCTGTGGAAGATTCAAAGATCCACAAAGAGAAAAACATGAGAGACAATAGTCCACATTTATCTCCTGTGTCGCATCTCAGCTGAGCCTCATGGTGTTTTTCCCCATTAAATTAAACTCCTGTCAGTGGGTCCCTGCCCCTCTTTTCAAATGTGAATCATGATCTGAATAAACAGTTTATCTCAATTTCTGTTCATGTATAAACTCTTTATATATATAAACTAAAGCTTACATTGTGATATAACATGTCTATTCAATTCATGTATCTATGAGCCACCTTGTTTCATTTTTATTTAGTACTCACAGGTTTGAGACAATTTCACCAACCATAACCACAATATTTTAACTTTTTAGGGCACGTTTATGTTTTAGCTAACTATTTCAACTGTTATTTCACCATACATTTGCCAGTTTTCTATTCTTTAGAATTTATCTATCATCAATTACCACTAAACCTTTAAACTATTTCCATTATCTTTATCTTTTTGTACCATTCTTAATGGTTTATCTTGTTGATTAGCTACCAGTACAACAATTATGTTACTTCTAGCTAGCTTTTAAAACTGCTTTAGCCATTTTTTCACAAATATAAGCCATTTTTTAAAATAATATCATTATTATTGGTAACATTTTTGTTATTTTAAATCTCACAAAGTCAACCACTAACTTAATTACATTTGTGCACTTTCAGCTAAAACCAGCAATTTCAGGCTAGCTAATATGCTAACTCTTAGTTAAAGTCTTTAGAAGTTTCCAACAGTTTTAGGCATCAATTCATTCGTTACTTCAGCTAAAGCAAACAATATCAACATATCTGCTAGCTTGCTAACCAGTTTAGATAAACTCTTCTGGATTTCTTAACTGAAGAAACTTCTGACTTCTTTTTTTTCTTTTTGATTTGGTGAATTATTCAATTACCTAAGCAGCTTTTAGATATCCTTAAAGGCCAGTTTTTTCAAGTGTTTTTTCCACATTTGTAAGTCATTTTCTTCTAATCTCACTATTTCAACAATTTAGTTCTGCAGATAATACAGATGTGCCCTTGTTACCTTTGGCTGCTTCCAACACTTACACACTGACTGCTTTTGGCTGCGGGTGTTTTCATCTGTTAGCGAACTATTTTCGACTAACAGTTTCAAAGTTTTAGATAACTAAGTGTTAGCTAAGTAGAGCTGTTGATTTTCTTTGAGCTATCAAACACTTTATTTAGCTTAAAAAGCTGTTCATCCCTTCATTCTCCAGTTACAATCACAAGTATTTAAAGTATTCTGTCATCAGCCCAGGTGTAGCTACCATTGTGAACACCAAGTTAGCTCTAGCTAGCAAATGGTGAACAGCTATTTCTTTTTAGCTGTTTCCACTTTTTATAGCCTACCTATTAACCATTGCTGCTTTGTCACGTTTTAATTTTCAAATAAGTTTTTTCCCAGGAACTTTCGCAACTGTTATCAAGCTCACTATTTCAGCCAGGTATCAACTATGTTAGCTAGAACACAGTTTAATTATTGTGAACCCCTCTGAATTTCTTAAGCTAACACTTTAGCAGCTTTAACAACTTTTAGATACTGTGACATTTATTAGTGAGCTAACCACGCTCTGTTGTACCTCACATTAAAAGACGTCTGTTTCAGGATTTTTTTAATCTATTCAACCAGTGTCAACAGTGTCAGTGCGCTGCTAGCTAGCTTGGTCTTTATGCACCCTGAAATGTGAACTGACACTTTTTTGTGGCTTTTTTCATTTTAGATGAGTCATTGAATTTGGTGAACTAATTCTAGCTTCTAAAATGTACTATCTCAACCCCTTAGTTATTATTTTGGCTTTAGCTTTAGCTAGCCCTCTCATTCATTTACCCATTAGCTACGTTTAGCTACCGTGTCGTCACTCTGTTGGCTAACTAGTTTATCAGCGAAGAAGCTACTTTAAGCTAAGTATTGTTACATTTTAGCCATTTAACCAAATATTCATGTCATTTTTGTAACATATTGTTAAATGTTCACTTACACTTTTTTAAAGAGTCTGTCATGTCGGCTAAAGCTAACAATTTCAACATCCCTGTTAGCTTGCTGATAAGACTTGATGAGCTCCAAATTGCTAAATATAGATAAATTTTTGAACTGGAGTCCAATTTTTCTGTTTTGTTGTCGTTTTCTTCTAATTAGGAGTTAATTCACACTATATAGGCCACTGCTGTTGTACAGTAATTGCTAGCTAAGTCTTTGCTCTGATTATGTAAGACAGCCTAACTGTATTTTCTGCTGTCCTTGGAGTTGTTAGTCATTAATGATGCTGAAGTTACTCACAGTCTACAGTACTCTTTTCTCCTATCAGCATTGCTCACTTTCCTCACAGGTTTCCTCAGCAGGGCGCACCAGAGCCACCAGGGAATTCAGTAAAGATAGGACGCGGGACTTAAAGAGAGCAAAGTGTGGCCTCACTCTGCCGACACCTTTTAGCCTCCCAAAGAAAAACACAGCAAAGAGGAAACTGACTGCTGATGTAGTCATCTTATACTCACTACCCGCCTGGACACGAGCTAAAAATTGTCCTGGATGCCACGAGGGGATTCAAACAAAAGAACGGAGAGTGCTGAGCTGATCAGGAGAGGCCTGGAGTTGATTCAGCTCCCTGACTCAATTCCTGACTGTGAAACAAATGGGCCGGCCAGCTTGAAAAATGTTCTCTGGAACCAGAACAAGGCTCTACATTTCCTTTGTCTTCTAGTTGCATAGTAGTTTATGAAGCTGATAATCATATCTGCAGGTAATTTTACATTTATACTCACTAGGAGGTCGTTTTAGGTCATTTTAACTAAACTGATAACTATATGTAATCCCTGATTATCCCTTTCCTTTAAGACCAAATCACTGATTATTTTTCCCACAAACAGGGTTTTTTTGTGACATATTATTTGTGATTTTTTTGGACTACAATATCACATTTAAAAGCAATTTAAAGTCAACTACCTATATATAAAATGTGCTTGGAATATTTCTTAATAGAGTATGCTGTTGTTCTTATACAAATCTAGACTACTTTCTGGCTTTTAAAAATGCTACAACTAAACTGAAAGCCTAAAACTTTTATGTGAAACATTATGGTTAATAGAAAAAGTAGCATTGAGTGTTTCTCAGAGGAGAAAAAGCATGTTTTAGATTAGAGTAATGGTACATTTTTTGGCGATTTGCTCATTTAATGGTTAAATTGGTTCCACATATCTTAGGAAACACCCTTTCTCTGTAAAAGGTTTATGGTTGTTTTTAATTGTATATAAAAAATCAGCAGGGTTGTGGGGGGGATTTTTTGGAATATTTTTGTAGAACTGAGTTTTTTAAATTGCAAATTAGCGTCTAATGTGCTCGTAGGCTGTGTACATGCATAGCAGAATATTAAAGTCAATCTTAATTCTTCTTAATGCACAACATAACAGAGGATTTTAAGGTCATTAGAGGTAAGAAATTCCAATTTGTGATGTAAAAGTTAGGATGGATGCAAAGCTGTCAAATCACATAGCACCTTATGTTTCTATGCCACAGCAGCCGTGCTCAGAAATACTTCAAAAACCATTTATGAACAATTACTGTGATTTTTTTCACGACAGCTGACATGCTGGCACAAAAAAAATGTGAGGGTACCTGTTAAATTTCTCAACTATTTTTACAGAACGTGTGAAAAAGGCAGAGCTTGATTGAAGGTGCCGTGTTAAGATCCTCTGGATCCACTATATATACATATATATATAGTGGGAGCACAACTGGACGGTGGTGTGACAGGCAGAGATCATAAAAGCGGGCCTGAGAGGGACAGCATATGCCTGGGATTATGAGCAACCCGGCCTGCTTTAGGCGAGGGCCACACCCTCTCCTGCAGCTGTCTCACATGCTGCATTTGCAATCTGCTATCAATGACTTAATCAGTTTGGGCCCTCGCTGCGTCTGTGTCTCTGGAACAGGACAGGGGAATCTGCAGCCAAGCCGGTTTGCACATGGCGCTTTTTTATTTATGTGTGTTTGCATTACTGTGATGAAACCAAACACTTTGCAAACACAGATGAAGATTTGGAGGTTGCTTTTCGTGCACGTGTGTTTTGTTGTCATGGTCATTTAAGACCAGCTGTGTTGACATGAATGCATAACGCATTAATAACTACTAAATAGCTGGAATTATTTGCTGAAAGGTCTTGTTATTTGGGGCTACGCTTGCCAAAAATCATTATATACATTGTTGTCTACCAAACACAGAGACATTTTTAGTTGATCTCTCATGTTCTGAGAGACTAAATGAGATGTCCTCTAATTTTTATTGTAAAGCAGCATGCTTCAACATTCAAAATAAAAAGTAATACATACAGGAAGACAGTTTAAGACTTGCAAAGAAGAAGTCAGAGTGGCATTTTCTCTTTAAAATGAGATTAAAGTTAAACTCTGGCTAAAAGGCACCATTTAAATGGTTTATAAATTACTTCTGATACCATAGAATTAATAAAATGTGAATAAAACATTTAATATTTGCAGGACTAGAATAAAGCATGAAGAAAAACTGGGGTTGCCAGATTGTAAAAGTTTCTTTTAGTCTCCCCTGTTTATAGATAAGATGTAAAAGCAATTGTAATCCATCAATAGCTGGATTGTTATTTGGAACAACAACAAAAAATATACACAGAAAAGCAGCATTTACTCTGTTTGAGAGGCTGCGATAGTATTTTACCTTAAAAATTACAGTAAAATGTTTCTTAAAGCAACGTTTTATAAGTAAATAAATCAAAACTAACAACGTAAATCATCTGATCAGTTTTGAATCAGTTACAGGAACAAAATTTGGGATTGCCAAATTTGTACAAATCCATTTGTTGCTCATTTAATGTTTATTTCTTAAGATATTTTTGCATGAATGTTGTTAAAGGCCTCCAATAGAGGCTAGTTTTGTAAAAGAAAAGATTAAATCTTTATATAATTCTTTTTAACTGTGGATTATTTGTCATATAAACATAGAAGGAAGTCAAATTATTTGAAAAAGCTTTCAAAAACACATAGAAGTGAGTATTTCACTTTGATCTGGTAAGCTAGAATAGCATTTTCACATTGAAAAGTACAATTAAATGATCCTTACTAATAAATAAATAAATAAATTATAGGTGGTGTTCATAAAAAATATTAGTTTTGAGCAAATTTAGGGTTGCCAGGTTGTAAAAATCTGTATGTTGATTCTTTATGATAGCATTTTGAGATAATTATTAATACATGTTGGTAAAAGCTGTTGACAAATGCTTGTTTCAGGTGTTTTTAACAACCTGACAAGCCAAAATGTGCCCTAAATAATGATTTCTTATAGAACATGCTTATCTCAACATAAAAATAATGATTTTTATATGTATTTTTATTGCCTCTCTGTATTTCTGGTTAATCTAGAGTTAAAAGAAAGAGAAATCAATTAGACATAATTGTTTACACCTAGATTCAGCTCATAGAGGGGGATATTATCTGTTTATTCAGGGTGTATGGTACATTCAAACCCAGCTAACACCACATTATACTGGCTAATAAACCTTCTACATGTTTGTCAAATAAAGCAGGCGTCGACGTTTCATTGCAGGCTGAATTAGTCGACCTGCAGCAGCTGTGTGTGTAAACTGAAGCTGTCTGTGTCTGTGACAGGCAGCTACCTGAGATGAGATTAGGGCAGTGCCATGATTAAGTGCTGCTGTGTTAATGTAGCCGCTCGGTAATCTCTGAGTGGCTCTCTGCACGCTGCTGCCAGGGAGGCCCCAGGACACACACACTGTATACAGCAGCGATGGGAACACCATGAAAGCCCTGATTTCCTGAGCTTTAAACTCTGCTCTGAATGGATGTCTTCCTTTAACCTCGCTGGAAACACTTTCATGCTTCTGTTAATGTGGATATCAACACTAGAAAAGACTCAAACATGATAAGCAGAATTAAAACACTGTAGAGTCCATGTGCTTTGTTATATGTAAAAAATGTGATATATATTAATTGTGACCTGTACATAAGCTTCAAAGTAATCCTGCACCATTCATCAAACAATGCATTAAAGCTCCTGTGAAAAGTTTTTAGCAGCTTATTACAGTGGATGAAATTAATGTGCATGCTTCTTTATGAGCCAATAAAACATCAGCATAAAGACTGAACATGTATATATGGTTATTTTAATGGCTGATATTGCTGTGGAGGGGTAGGTCATGGACAAACAGCCTTCATTTTAATACTTTTGACTGTAATAATAAAGATGAGATGTTCTAAGTTGAACACTAGTCAGACATGTTCAGAAGAAAATTTGCAAACAGGGGGCACCAAAATTAAAATTGAAATTTCCCTAATTGCGGCTTTAAATTCTATTAATTTGTCACCAAAGTTGATTTAAATGGAAAAAAGTCAGGAATTTATTGAAGACCTTATGCTGTATGTTCTGGATGATTTAAAAAATGACCCCTAAAATAAAAAAAAGGAACAAAATGACAAAAATGTACACCCTATATGTGATTTCCTCTTTTAAATTTCATTAAAACATTGAAAAACTGGGCGTGCAGATGCTCGGGTCTGGTTCGAATCCGGCCTGTGGCCCTTTACTGCATGTCTTTCCCACCTCTATTCCCTGTTTCCAAGTCTACCACTGTCCTTCCTATATCTAATAAAGGCCTGAAAACAAATCTTTAAAAAAACAACATTAAATGAATTAAACACATTATATTTGAGTAGATATGTTTCTTCAAAACTGTGCTGAAGAACTTGGAAATGTTTAACAAATCTATCTAATGAGTTATAATAATTATCATTTTTAGTTTATCTGTGCCTTTTCTTCACATATTGTCTTTGTATGTGACCAAATAAAGCCTTATTTGCTTTTTTATTTTCTCTTTTTAAAGCTCCTGTATGGTACTTTTGTTTTGTGTTAATTTTGGCGCCCCCTCTGGACAATGCAGTTTCTAAAATCCCTTTGAGTCAAATATTGTTTTGCAATTTAAAAAATCCCATTCTATAGCGAAGTTAACAAAATGACACGAAATGCAGCCATTTATCTGACACCTGCCCCCCTCTTGTTAGGGGTTTTCAGGCTTTTGAATGATGTATGCAGCACCAGTCATGCTTTTTCTGATGGCCTTGTTTGCTTTTTTTCACCTCATACACTGACATCAGTATTAAATTCAGTCAAAGTCATAACTATCTCAAAATTCTCTATTTTTTTGCATTTTATTTTTTCTATTTAAAGCTCCTTTGCGGTACTTTTGTGTTGATTTTAGCACCCCCTCTGGAGAATGCAGTTCCTTTTATCCCTTCGTGACTTTGTCATAAATTATAAGTTCATATTTTTTTATTATTGTATCGAAAAAAAAAAAAAATTCTGGAGAGAATAATAAAATGAACCACACAGTTCCGTCAGTCACTTCATCTGACACCTACCCCCTCCTTGTAAGGGGCTCCTGAATTATCTATGCAGCACTAGTCAGTCTGTTTCTGATGGTCTATTTTTTTTGTTACAGAGACAATATAAAAATCTTTCTGAAATTTCACTGAAATTTATTGAAAAAGAAAAAAAGTAAAATGAAACAGCCTTTAAAAAAAGTTCTCTATTTAAAGCTCCTGTGTGGCACTTTTGTTTTGTCTTGATTTTGGCGCCCCCTCTGGACAAAGCAGTTTCTTAAATCCTTTTGTGATTTTGTCATATTATGTCAAATATTGTTTTCTTATTCTAAAAAATCACATTCTGGGGGGAATAATAAAATAAACTACACAATGCTGTCAGGCCATTTATCTGACACCTACCCCCTCCTGGCAGTGGTTTCAGGCTCTTGAATTATCTATACAGTACTAGTCAGTCTTTTTCTGACCGTCTTGTTTGATTTTTTATCTTATACAGAGACAACATTATTTAATTCAGTCTGATTCATTATGATCTGAAAATTCTTCACGAGCTTTAAAAAGTAAAAGAATTAAATTTCAAAGTACGAGTGAAACTAAAGTCGGAGAAGTCAGAAAACCTACCTGTACTGTAATTCTTATCCGTCTCCTTCCTGTATCTTCAACACAAACTCTACAACACAGAACCTTCAGTGAGCTCTTCCTTGTCAATTAGCCCCGATCAATTAGCCCGCGTAGATAACATCGCTAGCGTGGGAGGTCTGCCTCTCCCTGTAAGTCTATGCAGGTGACCCCCACCCAGCTGCAGCCTGGGGCGGGGGATCGAGGCCTGAGCCTGTTGTTATGCACCCATTAGCTGGAACAACAGGGAGGATAAACCTGCCACTCAGCTGCAGACTGAATTTAAACACATTCACACCAATTAGAGCAGATTCCCTCTGCACGGCCTGAGGGCGGAATAAGTCAGGTTTGGGTGTGAGGGAAGGAAGATGACGTAACAACAACTTAAACACGTCACATGGACGAGCTCAGACTGTTTATTTGAAAGACTTTTGCAGTTTGGTAATTCTGATTAATTTCTATACATTTCCTTGAATAATTTCTTGAACAATAACAACCTTACCCACTTTTTGTCCTACATTAGAGAATATCTAGAAACATTCTGCATGAACAAAGTGCACAAACATATAAACCTCTGGACTGTGTTTCCTCTGAGGTGCTAAAAATGGAGCATGAGGTCAGGGTGATTGACCCCTCAGAGAAGAGCCTCTTCCTTTAGAAATCAGGAAAATCTCTATTTATAAAACATGACTCTTCTTAGCTATAAATACCACGAATTATCCTCTAGGTTTGATGGAATCTTTTAAAGACTTTTACCTGATAAATTAAAAATACGATGAAGCAACACAGTGGCGTGAGTGGTTAAATATATCTCAGGGTATTTCAGTATACCAGCCAAAATAAAAGCTGATGTCACCGCTGTGTTATCATCACATAGCAAGAGGACGGGGATTGAAATATACAGAACCTCAGTGACAGAAAATAAAGGGGCGCCATTATAAAGCAGAAGAGGCCGCAGATTAATCAGAAAAGACTAAATCATTCAGAGGAAGGATGTCCGGAGCATAAACCTGTGCTCCCATGCTGTGAAAACAAGGCGCCATGTGTAACACAGCCAGGGAGATTACCTTCTTTCCGTCCAGGCCAGGAAGCAGGGTCGCTGCCTTGCTTCCAGGTGAGCGACGGTTGCTGTTGGGAGTCTGCTCAGCTGTGCGTGGAAGTTGGAAAAACCAACAGAGGCTGCAGTGGATGAATGGTGATCTTACATGGAAAGCATGCAAAAGGTGAAATTCTTTCTCCTTTGCATTTCCCCCACTTTTTTCAAAATTTAAACTCACTCCCCATTTATTAAAGTAAAGAGCAAAACAATACAATTAAAGCTCAATTAAAGAGGAGTTTTTATCTTTGAATGGAACAGGATGAAATTAATGCTGGTGTTTCTTTATGAGCTAAAAAAGCAAATAAACCTCTCACAACAAAAGTTAATTATTTCTATACTGCTATTTTTAATGCCTAGAACTTATCTAGCCAGGGGGTAGGTGTCCGACACAGTGATTAACCCCTTAACGCCTGTTGTCAAATATTTAATACATACTTTTATGATACCTCTATCTAATCAATATGATCAAAAAATTACTCAAAAAAATTCATAATACAATCTGAAAAATGATAAAAATGCCCTCAAGTGGATTATTAGTGACCAAAAACACCTAATGAATGAAATGAGATACTAAAAATATATTTGTTTAATTTTATGGAAATTTGGATTCTTTTAAAATCTCAGTAGAAAGTTAATGAACATTTCAGTTACACAAAATTGAATTTTTCTGGCTATTCTTAGTGTTTTCAGGCTTTCAGGGGTTAATAGCATTATGCAGAAACAAGGCATTATCCAAAGCAAAGATGTACTGTAAAACCAAACAAGTGGAAAATACTCAAATTTTTTGTTGAAAGTGATTACATCGAAGTCTGTAAGTTGTTGAAATAATTTTTTGAGTTACCACTACTCGTACATTAATGTTGGGTTAACCTGACATAAAACTTTCCTACACTTACAACATATTTTATTAATTTTTGTAAAGCTTACTTTTCCTCGTAAGTGACAATAAATGAGAGGTGAATGATGAGCCAGGAAGTCCTCTTCCATCACGTTCAGTGTACCATCCATCATGTATTGTGGTTGCTCCCCACAGGCAGGCCTTGTCTAACTAAGTGGGCAACTTCACTCATGGGGCAAAAGTGTCAAATGCCAGATAGCACTCTAAGGCTTGACTCAGATAATTTGAGTAGAATTACAAAGCATACTTAAAATGATTGAGCATTGTTTGGTTAAAACTTAAAAATGTGTTCTATCAGTTAAAAAAAAAATTGACATAGCTGTTTTGGACTTTGCAGATTACACAACTCTGATCTGATCAGTCTAACAGTGCAGTTAATATGTCCTTAAAAGAGGAGAGTACATTTCTTTTTGGGACTGTCAAGATAAATTGCATTAACTGTGATAAATCAAGGTCCAAATTATAGCACTGTTTTTTAAAATTTTGGTTAATTGCATGATTTTTATTACTTTCAACACACTTTGGTTAAGCCATGTCAGCATCTCCCTGCAGCCTCATTGAAGTAAAATAAGCCCACTACTAATCCTTAAAGTCTCATTCCACCTAAAAAAAAAAAAAAAAAAAACCCTCACAAACAGCTCAGTGGACAAGTCAGAAGTCATCTGACATCAGTACTTTTTATCATCATTTTCTTATATCCCGTTTAATCCATGACAAGCTCTTTTTTACATGGTTAAGTTCATGTTAAAACCTTTGATCAACCAAAGAAATCAAGTCTGTATCCATAAAGGAAGGCAGTTACCCTTAGTTTTAGACCAGGACTGGGCAACTGGCGACCTGGCGGCCTTCCACACTTATCTACGTTAGCTGAGCCAACTGAGAAGTATATTTCTATTGGAAACATGTTGTGGCAACATGAAGTATTAAGTTGGGTCCCTAAACTCAAATAGCTGTGAAACTTGTTACTTAACAGTTTTATATTGGGCCCTCATATTTGTTTTTACAGTGCATATATTTAAGTAAAGAGCAAAACAATACAATTGCGGGGCCTGTAGCACCAAAGAGGGATTTTAATCTGTTAATGACACAGGATGTAATTAATACTGGTGTTTCTTTGTGAGCTAAAAAGGCAAACAACCCCATGAGAAGAAATTATTCATTTATTTTGACTTTTTTAAATGCCTGAAACTAATCCAGTCAGTGGGTAGGTGTCCAACAAAGTGATTATAAGCATATGCCACAATAATCTCCAAGACAAAAATACTTCGTGTGGCCTTATAAGGGGAGGAAAATTTTAAGGGCTGCCAAGATTAATCTCATTAATTGCAATAAAAAATGGCCCAAAATTAGAGTGTTAATTTTAAAATTGTGATTAATCACATGATTTATTGTCCCTTTCAACACACTTGGTTAAGCCATGTCTCTGTAATGTAAAATGAGTCCATCACTGCTTTTTAATATCTCATTTCACATTAAAAACCTCACAGACATCTCAGTGGACAAGTAAGAAATTATCTTCACCTTGTGTTATCCAACATTTACCTTTTTATTTCCTTTTAATCCATTACAGGTTCCTTTTTACGTGGTTGAGTTTATATCATAATCTCTGATATAAAGGCAGGTCTGAATCCAAACAGGAAGTCAATAACGTTTAGTTTAAGATAGCTGAAAAATCTAAAACAACACAAAAACAGTTTAGGATGCAAAATACTGGAATTTTAAAATGTGATACAAAAAGGTGAAATTAATCGTGATTAACTAGAGAAAAGTTTCAATCCTTTGACAGCCCTTGTTAAAAGTCATCTTAAACCAATAATTTCTCTTTTAATTATCTCTCATTTTAATCTTTTAATCCATGACAAGCTCTTCTTGCCTCAGTTTAGTTCATGTTAAAATCTTTGATCTACCAATATAAATCAGGACTGTACCCATAAAGGAAGGCAGTTACCCTCAGTTTTAGACCAGGGGTGGGCAACTGGTGGTCTTACGCCTCACTCAGTGCAGCCCCAAAGTCAAATTTAAATACCAACATATTATAAACCTAAAGAAAGCATAAAAACATGAAAAAAGAATCATATTATATACATTTTATAATCTTTGATTGTGTGTATATGTTTAACTATTTGAAAGAAATAAGTAGATATATTTAAATGACTTAATACACTTAAAAATTACAAGTAAAATATGTTAAACTATCATGTCCACTGCATTAAAAAAGTAGCTTCAAATTAAATGTATTCTTAATTTGCACTTTTGTTTAAAAACCTTAATGTTTTTATTATAAATGATCATAGAAGCAATAATTAGTAATCACAATAGTTAAATTGAGAATATTTGAAATTCTGTAACAATTTGGCATCGACAGTAGAATTAATGTGGCCCTCTTGGTGACAAAAGTTGCCCATCCCTGTAGAAAAATCCAAAAAAGACATAAAAAACAGCTTTAAACGCAAAATGTTGGAATTTTAAATGTGTTAAATAGGATATGACAAATTGTGTTCAACTACAGATACTCGAGATTAATCGTGATTGAAAATTACCTCTTTTTTCCATTTTTCCCGTTTTTTTTTGTTATGAACTAATGTTATTGGTTATCCTTTATATCTGTCAGTGGGTTTTACACATTTTATCCAATAAAAATGTGAAATAAGAGGCTGACAATCAGTGTTAATTGTTTGAAAATACAGTGTTTTCTCCCCCGTTCCCTGAAAGTCGGTGGGTTTGGGGACGGGAGGTTTTGGTCTGATACCAGCGAAATATAAAAAATGGAACAACATTATACTTCAAATCCCAAGGGGGCACCAAAATCCTCTTAAACCAAAATTTCTGTACAGGAGCTTTAACATGTTCTCACATTTAAAAACAAAAACAAAAAGTTTGACAGGTCTGAAAAGGTTAAGATTACGTGACCAAAAAAAAAACAGGACAGGATAAATATTTGCAACGATTTATTTCTCAAAAGTGCAAAAAGTATAAAAAAAACAACATCCGTATATACATAATCCTTAAAATAGTGTCTGTACATCATTTATTATCACAATATGATTCATATCCCTGCGAGAAAGGAAGAAACCCAGTGTTCATGTGTCTAATGTTTTATGGCTTTTCTTGGGCACATAGAGCACAACAGTCTTTATCTTCATGCCGTCTAGTGAAAATAAAAAATACAAAAATAAACACGTTTTATTCAAATTTAGCTTCAGAGATTTGAGGTCAGGTCCTGAGTCCTTACAGCAGGGTGGACAGGAGGTTAGGAGTTGTTGTAGCTGCAGTAATACACAGCTGTGCTGGCGTCCGACAGCACCGACGATATGAGGCTCTCGGGTCCTTGCATGCCGGCCTCGTGGGGCCCGTATGGCAGGCCCGTCATGTCCGCACGTGCCGAGGAGGAGCTCAAATACTGCTCGAACTCACTGCGGTCCACCTCGGCCAGCAGGTCTGAGTGGTGCATGTGCTCAACGCTGTCTGCAGGGTGAGGGTGAGCGTCAGGAGGAGGGGAGAGCTGTCCTGCCCCGCCAGGGTGCCTCTTTGGGTGGCTGGGGCTGCAGTGCTGGGTGTAGTACATGGCTAGAGGGTTGGGGTGTCCCATGTAGGACGGGGGCAGGGTGGCAGGCTCTGAGGAGGAGGCTTGGTGTCGGTGCAGGACAGGGTTGTGGTTGGAGACAGGGTCCTGGGGTTGGTACTCTGCAGCCTGGGAGTGGTACGCGTACACTGGCATCATGTGGCAGTCTTCCTGCGTGTGTGGAGGGAAGAACATGGGGTCCGACTCCACGGCATCCAGAGGGGAGGTGTCAGGTGTGGGCAGGCTGTAGCTCTCGTAAGAGGGACCCCCGAGAGCCTGAGCATCTCTGTAGTGACCAAGTGGCTGCTGAGGAAGCTGGAAGCTGTGCTCGTGGTAGCCAAGAGCCATGCCCTCCATCGCCGGGGGCTGGTGCTCGGACACACCATGGACCAGAAAGCCTGAGTCTAACCGCTTGATCCTTTTCACCTGCTTTCTCCGCCGTGGCCGGTACTTGTAGTTCGGGTGGTCCTGCATGTGCTGGACACGCAGCCGCTCGGCCTCCTCCACAAAAGGCTGCTTCTCTGTGACAGGAAGGGCTTTCCATGATTTCCCTGCAGGTCAAGAGGAGAGTGAACATCAGTGATACGTCAGCAGATAGTGACCGCAGCTTGGACATGCTTATAAAAATAGCTTGTTGCCATTTTAGGGGGCAGAGACAGGTTTTTTGAGGTTACACGTGCAGTTAAACTTGGACTCAGAAGCTTTTTATAACAGTGTAACATCACCAGCTCTCTTAAAATGTAAAACAGTGACATTTTTAACACAATAAAAGCATGGAACTAAAATACAATGTGTGTAAAATTATGGAACCATGGCAAAACTGGCAACTTCTCACTTAAATCTTTAAAATATGGATCGAACATCAGATTTAGGTGTTGAAAAACTTACCCAACATTTTGCTGAGCTCCGCGTTGTGCAAGTCCGGGTTCTGCTGCGCCAGTCTTTTGCGCTCATCCTTCGCCCACACCATAAAAGCGTTCATGGGCCGTCTGATCCGCGGCTCGCTCTTGCCGCGGTTCTGACTCCCGGAGCTCCCGGCGGAGGCGCACGGCTCGTTTTTCACTTTGGTGTCCCCGAGAGGACTGAGAGGATCGGCCCACTGGCAGTGTCCCATTCCAGGCATCATGACTGACATCGTACACCTTGCCTGGGTCTGATCGTCGCTGGCGTAACCCGCATCGGGACTACTCATCTCTGTCAGGCTGGGAGGGTTTGGAGAGACAAGCTCGCGAGGCGTCAGCACACCACTGAGGAAAGCATGCAGAGAGACGATGGCGAAAATTCAACAAGGTGCTCTGCTGTAGATACGAAATGGAGAGGAATAATAAGTCACATCATTCGCAGCTTCCAGGAGGCGCGTGGACACAATGATACCGACTAGTCAGCGCTGGATGTGAAAGCTTGTGAGCTATAAACTCACAGGCAGCCAATCACCATGTGGGGGGAGTGCCCACTACTACAAAGGTGTAAAAAAGTTTCGAGCACTCCGCCTCCGAGCCTTGTGTGAACAACTGAGACCCTTTGAGGACAGGCGCCGAGAGATTTCAAAATACTTTTACCAAAAAAAAAATGCTTATATGCACAAAAAATGAATCAAATTCAATATGATCAACACATTCACACTACAAAAAGTCGAAGCTCACGTGTTAAGTTTTGCATTTGACTTCTATCTCCAGTTATATTGAATTTTACGCACATGTGCAGCGAAAAAAATGATGACCCATTTAACCCACAGTTACTCCAGTTTTAATTCCCACCCTTGAATTAGACTGGCACCAACTCTCAGACATCAATAAGCTCCATGTCAGTCTGTGTATTGGCTTCATTAACTGCGTTAAAATCTTGAATATCAGGTTTTACGCGCGGACTTAATGGTTCCCCATTTGCAACTTTTACGCACGGAGACTGTCTTTGATTTATGCCTCGATAAAAGGCGTTAATTAGCCACTTCAATACACCCTGAAGTGGAATCAATAGGACTGCGTGGAGATTAAATAAACACCCATCATGGAGCTTTAAACTGTGGAGGCCTGTGACGCAAGAGAAGAACTCTTAAACGTGGTGATACTGTTGGTGTTTCAGGCTGAGTTCAAATGTCAGAGCTGTTTCTGCGTGTCTGAGATTATTACAGGGGTGGTTTGAGTCATTTGGAGGCCCCGGGCAAGGGGAGCAATATGAAGCACTTCCCCATTCAGCCTATAGTAAAAAGTGAGTGAAAAGAAAGTTTGAAAGATTTATTTTCAGATAGCAGAGTCTGTTCAAGAGACCTCAGCGAAAACGAAGCGTTTCAGACGAAGGTTAAAATAAGGGTTTATCAGGACGCCAGTGTGAGAAACATGAGGAGTTTTTTGAGCTGTAAACCATGTGAAGCTACTACTGGGTATCAGAGAGATGGTGTAAAGCTTTGAAAAAACGGCATAATACCCCCTCTTTAAAATCTGTGAAAGACATAAGGGAAAATTGCAAATGAGAAACAAGTAAACTATATTTTAACCGCAGTCAAATACTGAATAAAATTATTTCCACTACTTAAAACTTTTACGTAATCAGTTACAACACATATTTTGATTGTTTTTCAACTTGTTTGACTTTACAGTGCACTATCATTTGCCTAAAGTCCCATTTATACTCCCTTTACGTACAAAAATGTATATGTCCATTTCAAACGATGTTACCGTCACTGTTCACATACTTCCATGCATCCTTTACGTTGGCATGGATGTACAATACATCCACCGGGGGGGGGAGGGTGGCAGCCCAGAGTCAAAAGTTTATGACAACAACACATTCAAAAACAAACATGGCGACTGTAGAGGAGGTATTGATAGAGGAACCTCTTGCATAACAGATAAAAACGGGGGCAGCGTTTCTAACCAACTCACACAACTTTTCCTCAAAAAGTTCTGCCATTGTTATTTCTTTTTCCTGTCTCACTCGAGATACGTATCGGGTACTGACAGCAACACTGCCCCCGTGGTTTTGGTGGTACTGCTCTGTTTGGCCCGTATCTGTAAGCTTTATGGAAACATGCAGAAATACGGACGAAATGAACGCGGAGCACGGACAGAAGGCACCGTCTGTATTTAACGTTGAGCATAAATGGGCCTTTAGTATGAAGACTTCCTGTTGGCCCCTATTTATTTATTAATTTTCGACAAATACCTCTTTATTTGATGTTCTCACATCATCAGTAAAAATTGGTTCAAAAATTAGCTGTGTTAATTAAAACATCCAAAAAAGCATTTTTCTATCGCTCCATATTTCTGATGTGACAGAACACATTCTTAGCTTTAAGTAAACAGGATGAAATGAATGTGGAGCACGGACAGAAGGCTCCGTCCGTATCCGTATTTTACGTTGAGCATAAATGGGCCTTAACATGGTGGCTTTTAGGGGCTTGGACTTTACTGTTGGGGCAAGATGACGTACATGTATTTTGATATGGTTTAATTCACTCTTTCAGCCCTTTATTTGTAATTTAAGACATAAAGTTATTATTAGGTGTACACCTATAATGACTGTGCCTTGAGACCCCTTAGAGCATGAGGCCCAATGTAATTTATCAGCTTTAAATACAACTGTTGATTAACACATAATGTATTCAATTAAGGGTGCTTTTAGAACTACAGAAAGACCTAAAAAATAGCTAAAAGCTCAAATGTTTTTATTTATTTCAGTTTTATAAGAGTGACGTAATATTGGGAAAGCACTGGAACAATTCAAAGCCTCTAAGGACTAAGGATAAAACACTACATTTGATGGAAAGCCTCATTTTAATGCTTAAGGATCTAATTCTCAACAACTTACACAAAGCTCTAAAGAGAATTTCACCCAAAATAATGGGATTTCTATTTAAAATTAAATTATTTTCACCTAATTAAATACTCACTGGCTTCATTGTGTGCTCTACAATCCTTGTCCTAGTTGGAAAAGTAAAGATATAGCTAATCCACATTCAAAAATACTCCTTTATGAGACTTTATGAGACTTTACAACAGGCCGCTTTATACTTTATTAAATATGTGTACATTATAAGAGCTTTAAATCATATTAAAGATTTACATTAAGATGGACATAAGAGCAACTTCTTGGGAGTGAGGCCAAAATATTTCAAGGCAGACTGGCTGGGGACTGTTCATCTCTCAGGGCGACTCTCTGGGACACCGTATATCACCGAACAGAACAACTTGCTAAAAATGTCAAATAAAATCAGATTAAACTTCCTATGGGTGTAGCACAGGGGAAAAAAGGTACTGATTACCCGGGCCCACATAGGGAGGGGCCCTTGAGAAGCCTACAATGAAAAGTGTGTTTTTATTTATTTTTTCTCAGTAACTCGTGTCATTATGGAATCAAAAGCAACTAAATCAATGGGCCAACAGACTGAAATTTGTATAAAATAGGATAAAACAAAATACAGGGGGGCCCCTGCCCCTCCCTTAAAAATATCCACATAGTGTAGTCCAGCATTGTGAAGTAATGCAAGTAAATTTAATTTAATGATAGTAAAAACATTGCTCATAAATGAGGAGATTATGGTAAAAAATTACATTAAAATGCAGAGATATTTGTAAAAATGACACACCATTTGTTGCCTTGCTAGCTGATTAAGGGGGTCCCTGTGTAATATTCTTTCTAAGGGCCCTAATTCCCTTGCTACACCCCTGAAACTTCCAGTTAGGGTAAGTTTATGGTTGAAATACCAAAAAATAAAGTCAAAACCCTGGCCTGCAATACCTTATTACAAAACATTTAATAAATAGTTAACACTGTGCTTACAAGATAAAAGCTCATCCTCCATAAAAAACATTCTAATGCAGCCAGCGTAGCTCACAGCGTAGCTACATAAGCTACATATCTTCGTTATCTGCATTGCTAAGTTAGCTTTAGCTAAGTTTTGCTAAAGCTCACGGTGCTTAAGATAACCTTGCAATAGATAAGAGTGTCCGGGCCAAGACAGGCAGCAGCACATTAACAAAGACACACAAAAAACCCCCCAAACACCCAGAGCAATTACAATCTGAGAGAAAATGGTAGCACAGTATAGTGTAGCTATGTAGCTCGCAAAGCTAAAGAGAGGCTTCCAAAACAGCTTTGAAAGCTACTTAGGTATCTTATCCACATTTTTTAATGAGCTTTAACTATATTGCTAAAGTTCACGTAGCTAAAGCTAACTTAGCTACATTAGCTTATATGTTAAGGTTAATTATGTAGCTAGCATAGCTATGTTTGCTTTAGCCAAATCTATGAAGGTTATTACTCCACCTCCTCCATGCTAACAGATGGAAACTATAAAGAAAAACATGCTGCTCGTGCTGCTGAAGTATTTTGGCTTCACTTTTGCACAATGAAAGGACACAGGGATGTGCTGTTCATATAAAGATTCAATTATATACAAACACTAATAAGTCTGATTCACATTCATGCTTTGAGATGCATGAGAATGTGTTCCTTGTTTTTGGAGCAGCTGTGCCGGGTGAGGACTGTGATACAGAGGTCAACAAAGGTTAAAGCAACCTGTTGCACCTCAAATATCCAGACTTGGAGTGTTTACATAGCAGGGAATGAAGCCCCCCTTGTGTTTGCGGCCCAGAAATCCAAACATCACCGAGCGGCTGCGGGGGTCCTTATCAGAGCCGGCAGACCTCGACTTGTCAGCTCTGTCGTTTCTCGCACTGTTCCCATCTCTGGTTTGTGGGTTACCGTGTTTCTGACACATCAAAAGAGGATGACAGAAATATGAGAGATGCTTATGCAACCTTTTGGTGGCCCCGTACAAACACCAGCGGGACTCCAGAGCACGCCGGGTGACCCTCGGTGGGGGTCGGTGGGAGGGTGATTTGGATGGAGGGTACAGGATTTGGACTATAATACTGTCATCGTCTATTTTACCACTGATGACCTGATAAGGTTTCCCCTAAGAGAGAGAGTCTGTGTTTGTGTGTTAACATGGGCGTGGGCATGAGTGTGCCCCGTCCTCATCGCTTTCTCTCGCCGTGTGGGAGTGAAAATCCTGGCGTTTGATGGGAGAAGTCATAAAGTCTGGAGTCGTAGCCACATTTCCGCTACAAGGTGAGGTTCAGAGTCAACCCAGAGGAGTGAAGGGGAGGTGACATGCCTAATACCCCCCTCCTCCTCCTCCTCCACCCTCCATTCCTCCCCCCTCTGTTCCTCCACCCCGTGCCTGGGGAGTCTGGGGCTGGGTGGGGGCCAGGGCTCTCGACGCCAGCCTCTGGACTCCTCGCTCAGGGAGAGGTCACTTGGCTTGCTTACACAATGGCATTATCTCAGTTCCAGCCTCGGCTACTGCAGCGGTGAGCACTTCCTGTCCCTCTGCAAGCACTTCCTGTCCTTGGCGTAGCAGCACAAACTGTCCGCCTTCCAAGCGAGTTCAGAAACGTGGTAGAGCTGCTGGTCGCCAGTCTTGCTGTAGAAACGTCTGTGGGTGGCTTTCTTGGGAATTGCACAATGTGTTTGCTGGCTCCTTTGTGCCGCGCTGGGAGGCAGTGGTGTTAGTTTAAATCACAGGGACGGAAGGTGTATATGTGTTAGCACTCTACGGTGATCCCCCGAGCTGCTCGAGCTGCTCAGGCCTGAGATGGACAAAGACACAGGAGTGAAAAGTGTTCTCACTTTAAACAATACTCAGTCAATTAGCAGCAAATGTTCAGATAGTCTGCTTTATGCTTCAATTTTACAATTCTTTATGCTGAACTCAGAGTGCAGCTTTATGTTTTAGCCGCACCAGATGGGAATCAATTTCAAAATCAAACACCCATAGACTGCAGGTTTATACCATCTTACATGAAAACAGGAAGCAAATAAATTACACATGGACCATGAACACGCCCACTGTGCATGCAGTGAAAATCCAGATACTGACGAAAAAAGGAAGTGGTTTTCCATGGAGTTTGTGGCATGGGCAGAACACCTCGCAGACAGACCAGAAAATTTCTTGTAAATTTCAGGAGGGCTTCCACTAAAATCTTAATTTGGTTGCTCATATGCAGCAGAACTTTCTGTGTTGGTAGGGTTTGGGTCCCAAGAGGTGGAAGTAGAGGTAAGAAGAATGTCAAACGGTGGACAGAGCAACAAAGTCCAGTGCAATGAAAATTTTTGCCTTTCTATCAGTGCTACAATATGAGTAACTCTACTTTTCTCTTAGTCAACAGAAGAACAGATAAAAACATAACCTGCTCATACACAGTGTTTGGGAAAGGGCAGAGCCTTTGAAAAAAAAAAAAAAAAACTCTGAGGGTGACTGGATGAACGCTCTGTCTCACATCTCTATGGGCCAATCAGAGCAACAAAACACGTGACGTGACGGAGTAAACTCCACAAACCATGGCGACTGTAGACATGTCAGTACACGACTTTTGTCGTTTTTGAGAAGAAAACAACTAATGCTGTTCTTTGATCTTCTTTTAATGAAGAAATGTGGTCAAGTTCTGATAAAACTGGCGCTTCAGCAGCATCCATGCTAAGCTCTTCCACCATAATTGTACCGGTCTCTTGTTGCTGCTTGCTTACGTCACAACTCCACCGTGCCCGAAAGCATGCCCCTCATCACTGATTGGTCCTGTCAGTTTTCTAAGTGGGCCCAAACGGTTTGGATGAAGCTTTCCAAGATGGATTCGCCAGCAAGAAACACGGAAAAGGGCGTATCCATCTGCTTTGCAAGGTAAATAAAACATACAAGTGGACAAAAAATTAACGAATCAATTTCATTACATGCACATAGACTGTGCTGGTCATAGGATCTGAATGTCATCAACCATTTCCACTCATTTCCACTCAATTTTCCCTGAACATATTCCAGGTCTGTTCTCACAGCATGCTCGCCCTGATTTTAAGGCACTGAGAGGAAAAAATCTGGGTAAAGATGGATGAAAATGTGGGTGTTTCACACATGCAATCCATGGCCACAATTTGAAGAAATTTTCAGGATCTTTGTAGAAGTGTAAAAATACTCCGATGCCCTATTCACATGGAACTAGTATTACTTAGGGACCTCTGATTGTTTTTTACAATTGTGCAAGAGGTCTGTGTTTTTAATTGCGTGTGAATCAACCAGTTCTGTAATTTGCGGAGTAAAAATTCCAGGGCAAATAACTAACCATATTTCAGCTCACACAAAGGTCCACAAGTAATTCTAATCCTGTGCGAATCAGAATCTTTGTAATTTAGAGCAGCAATAATGTTTTTATTTTTCTTTTTTTTTATGGTCCATGTTGCTTTTTCTGCTCCTTTTTGTTATCAGAAAAAAAATAATAGAGGCAGCGTAGGGGATTGCCAACAAAGGTTTGGCACATACAGGTTATAAATAGTGCTTCTCTTTCAGTAAATTTCCACTTATGTGTAAAAATTTCTTTTTTTAGTTCATTTATTTACACTCTGCTGTCCAAATGTACGTACGCACAATTCTGCTCTCTACATGTGCTGAGCTGCTCTGCTTCCTGCAGCTTCTTTTGCAAGTGCCTGATCTTATATCAGTATTACTTAGCTGTACTTTTCATGCATAACAATTTTCATTCTTATACATTAATGGGAGGGATGCTTGAGTTTCTCTCTCTTCCTCCTTCTGATCAGTTGCAGACATGCACAGATGAGTTATGTGACTTTGATGCTTAATGGGAGAGTAAGATGAGATATTTCACCAGTTTATTTGTCATGGACAGCTTGCTACAGATGCAAAAATGTTAGAATATATATATAGAGAGGGAGAAAACACTTCAGCACGTGTTGTCCAGTGGAAACATCACTTACAATACACAATGTGCACTACATTGCATTTTTTGGCCTGGTTTTAAGAAAAATTCCCTGTGCATTTTCATTGTTTAAGCCACGCAGCACCCTCATGTTTTCCTTCAGAAATGTCTGTTAATTTTTGTGAATGCACCACACCAAACACCGACATCAGCGGTTAATTCAGAAATAACCAGATGTCCACAGGTAATACTAGTCCAGCAAGAATAGTACTTAAGAAACACTGAGGAATTCGAGGGATAATATTCTGTTTTAGTCCCTGCTTTAGGCCACAGAATAATTTTCCAAAGGTCTTGAGGATGATCAAGATGTTTTTTTTGGTCAAATGTGAGTTGAACCTCTGTGTTCTTTTTGTTCAGCAGTGGTTTTGGCCTTGAAACTCTCCCATGGAGGCCATTTTTGCCCAGGCCGTGTTATTATTGAATCATGAACACTGACCACAGGAGTCATGTGAGGCCTGCAGGTTTTTAGATGATGTTCTTGGTTCTTTAGTGACCTCCTGGATTAGTTGTTGATTCCCTCTTTGAGTAATTTTGGTAGGCCAACCACTTCAAGGAGGGTTCAAAACCTTTTCAAAGTTGTCTCCATTTGTGGATAATGGCTCTCACCATGGTTCACTGGAGTCCCAAAGCCTTAAAAAATGTTTTTGTAACCTTTTCCAGACACATAGATGCTAAAGAATTTGTTTCTCATCTGTTCTTGAATTTATTTGGTTTGCTTTTTGAGATCTTTAGGCTTACTTCACTTGGTCAGACAGGTTTTATTTAAAGGATTTACTGAGGTCTGGCAGTAATCAGGCCTGAGTGCTGCTAGTGAAATTAAATCACAGTTAATTCATGTTTTAACAAGGGGGTAATTACTCTTTCAGTTAGGACCAGGTAGGTTTGGATGGCTTTTTTCCCCTAATATGTGGAATCTTCACTTAAAAACTTCATGTCGTATGCACTCTGGTTATCTTTGTCTAATATTGTTATTTGTTGAATGATCTGAAACATTTAAGTGTGACAAATATGCAAAAAAATAAGAAATCAGGGAGGGGGCAAGTAGTTTCTCATGGCACTGCAGGCGAGCCTCTATTGTAAAGACTCTAAGTGCATAAGATGCATGTATCAAGGGTTATGAGACTCTGAAAGCCCCAGCTTATGGGCCGCCATTTAAAATCCAAACTATTAATGTGTGTGGAGACTAACCTGAAACATTCAAAGCTTTCATACTGTTTTACAGAAAAATGATCTCTCTTTAATGGTGTATTTGGTAGGTTAGAGCACTGTTAACGCATTAAGATGCACCAAAAGTCATACGATGTTGAATTCATTTACAGAGTGTAGACATCTGTTATTATCAGTGGTGAGATACCGATTGTTTTGATTGCTTGATTAGACGATGAGTTCCTCCAACACCTGCTCTGGAGAGCGGGAGGTGTTTCAGGATGGGGGAAGGGGGAGAGAAAGAGAAGGTTAAGCAGGGAAACACATAACAGGTGTGAAGCAGAGAAACGAGGAGAGAAATGTCTTCTCTGAGACTGGTTCTCTAAATAGAATTCACACCTTTTTCATGTATCGAAGCTGGAACATTTCAACCCTAATCATGTCACTCACGAGTTTTACGTGACTTTTTTGTCTGCCATCGGCTGTCAGTCAAACTCTGCAAACGCCTTCTGAGGACAAAAAGGATCTTTGGTAACCTGAAAATCACCCCATGAGGAGGATTGCAGATATGAGAGATCATGCGCAGGTTAAAGTGGTTAATAATGCTCACATAAAGGATGTGAGACTCCGTGTTTAGTCGTGTTTTTCCTTGGGTCATCCTTTGGTCACAGAAATTGGGGACTTGAAATTCAGACAAATAACTGAAAAAGATAACCTGATCACGCAAGCTGGAGAATTGCCTCACACTCAGGTTCAAACACAGATGTTTTTATGTATTGTATTGGTGGTATAGTCTTCCCCCTCCCTCAAGGGATTGCTGGGAAAGTTCCCTTGCCCGGGAGCACACACCTCAACCCTGCTAGAAAGGGTAGCACAGGGATGTTGTCTGCCCCAGACAAGGGGGGACACAGAGGAAGCTGTCTCCACTCTCGTCTCATTGTTCTGGAGGCGTTAATCTGTCAGGGATCTGCTGGGAATCAGGTGGGAATCTACTCAGCCTTGTTTAATGTTTATTGGCCAGCTCATTCCAGAAAAGAACCACATTTGGATGTCTTCACGCTGTACCCCTCTGCTGCTCCGTCCTGCCCTCGCCTCGTGAAGATACTCTGATGATAAAACTATTTCTTGTTTGTCTCGTGCTGCTCCGTTTGGAGATGAGCACATCCGCTTTATCTCCTCATCTCACCCTTTTTCTCCGTCTGTTTGACTAAACTGAAGGCCGCGTCCAAGACAAATCTTAAATATGCTTTTAGTCATGCTAACATGAGGATGTTTGGAAACTTTTCACCACAAGTTTTGGTGACCTCTGGGTTTGCACGCTGCCAGGGGTCAGCCAACAATAAAACGGAAGCAACAAGTAAAATAATCAAAGTCTCTTTCCTGAGAACATCCATAGTGCTGTAGTTTCACCCAGGCTTCTTAGAGGATTCAGCAACACAGATCTATAATGTCAAGACTTTGAAGCAGTGAGATGAAATGCTCTTAAAAAACTGTTTTAAATGTTTCATGTGTCAGAAATGGTATGAACCTGCATTTTTTTATAACAAAATTACATATTTTAAGAAGTCCATAATTTATTATACGGGTGCAGCAAAAATCATGAAACAAGGGAAAGACTCAGGATGAAATCCTGTCTGGAATTAGGGTACAGTTGTGTTTATGGTTGTTAGCGGTGAATGATCCATCTGGTGATGCTACCTGGTGTGCTCGCTCTCACTGGTTGTTGTAGGTACTCCATCAGCGGCACTACGACCTAGAATCGTAAATATCAAACATGTTTGATATTTACGATTCAGGGTCTGGGAGGCTACAACATGATTTGGAGTAGTAAATGGATTGACACCACACACATGCAGACTACTCAGACAAATAATAGTTTTTGACGAGGCTCCAGTCGGTATACGTCCCACAATTGTCGGGGGGTCAAATCTTGCCTAAAGTCAGGCTTAAAATCCTGTGGTGTGTGGCTGCCTAACCCAGCCAGCAACAATAATAACGGCAGATTACATGATTGTGTTTGTATCTTCTGTTCCTCGACTACCACCATGAGCAACAAATGGTCATAGAGATCAGCATACGCCACGTGATCCATTGCAGAGTGCAACCAAAAAAGCAGCTGGGAGAAAGTTTTGGGTAAGAGAAAAGTTTTGTGTGCACTTGCTCGATGATTTTGTTCTCTGTTTCTGGTGCATTTCTGAGCCACTTTCTTGCCTGACATATAAACGACGTCATTTTGAACCTATGTCATTTTTACAGACAGTGTTTTCAAATATTAAATTAATTGTTTTCGTCCCTGTGTGGATGAGGCCTGAGTCATATGATGTAGGGTTGCTTGTCATTGTTGGAAACAGAAGGAAACTTAGTTTTGCAGAAACATTTTCAGTAGAGGGTATGCATGTGACATCACAGGCAGCTGCTGAGTGGTAGAAATCAGTAGGAAGTAAACAGTCAGCTTTATGTCAACTTGAAAGTGCCATCTTTTTAGTAACTACACGTTCATAATGTCTAACATGGTCAGTGCAGATCCTCAGCTGATAATATGTAGTGATTGGAATTCTGGGTCTCTTCAGTGAGCGACTCATTTGGCTCGGCTCAGCAAAAAGAATCAGCTCCCAAATGGCTCTTAATTCAGGTACTAGTTTGTCTGACATGCCAATTTTAGCAACATTATAATTTATGATTGATATTTAGGCAGGTATTTTACTCCAACTGTGCTCAATTCTTAAAACTGATGATAATATCATGCAACTATTTTTTAAAATCTACTGTCTCCCCAGAACACCTTGTGGGTCAGATAAAGTCTGCTCACTGGTTGGGATGTATGACACACCTGACATAAAACATTAATGTTACACCATCAAACACGGGTTGTTAATTCATGCTATGCCTGTGGTAGAGGATCATCCCTACTAATCAATCAAATAACACACACAATCTACCGCTTCAGCGTGAGTGTGTGATAGTTAAAGGGGGAAAGGGTTACTTGTTGTGTGAATGCTTGTATACAACAGCTGCTGGCCAAACGTTAGCTCAGCCTGAGTCAGACCAGCACATATCTTCATCACAGTTAGCACTGAGGGCAACACAGAAAGATTTCTGCGACAGAAAACGATGCTGTCGTTCTTCTGCCACCCCACTTTGGCATGAGTATTTGGTAGTTACGGGAAAAGGGTTACTTGTTGTATACAGCTAATGCACTGAGCCGCAGTGGTGGTCTTGTCTGAACAAGACGTTTCTAAATCCAAAAAACTGCAGAGAGCAACACTGAAAGCTTGCTATGACAGAAAAAAATGTTCTCTTGCTTTCCAACCATGGCGGTGGGCTTGTCCCGTATTGTCCACCGTTAGCTGTTAGCTTGGATGTCGCTGTAGGACCACTGCAGTTTACTCCGAACTGGACCGCTGTTAAAACCAGAGCACAGAGCCACACCGACAGCTTGTCTTGTGCAGAGGAGATGCTTCTGCCCATTTCTTGTAGTGATGTCTCCCCTTTGTGCACTAATATCACAGAATACAGAGAGCATATGTCCCCTTCGTTCTCTAACTGCAGCTGAGTCGATGTCTGCCTGTGTTTAACCAATCAGATGCAGTAGAAGATAAGCAGGAGGGAAGGGGGATGACACTGCTCAGGGCTTCATTACACACAGAAGGAGACAGGCAGAGAGAGAGGGCAACATGTAGTATTTTACATTTCAGTAACCACTTACTATACCTTCGGCTACAAATAATAAAATACTAACAATCATGACAACATCACTCTGCCCGTCACACACATTTCAGTCAGGCATTTCAACAGGCGTCCCAGATAGCTGCGGTCAGCCATACACTCGGTTTTTACCTAGTCTTGTTAAAGTCTTCATCTTTTCCTGCACTTCCAAAGCTTCTCAGTGTGCCTTCACGTTAAGGGCCCGGTTCTAAATCCGAGAATGCAAAGTTTGGTTCTGTTTGGTCAGTGTGAAAGCAAACGTACCAAACTCAAGCACAGGGCCCAAGTCCACCTGGAGAGGTGGTCTTGGGCACGACTCATTTGGACTCCAGCACAGTACACAAGAGATGTGCCCCAATTCAGGACAATGAAGTACGACAGTTATATGATATCATTATACAGCAAACTTCTCTTAGCAGTTCCATCTGTCCACATTTTTCTAAATGCACGGAGGAAATCATTCAAATATATTCAACAAATGGTCTTTTATGCTGAGTGCTCCAGGGCTTCGTAAGAAATAATCATGCCTTATGTAAAAACGCCCTTAAATTCAGCAGAAGAGACACTAAAATTGTATATATTGTGATATAACCACAAATTTATAGGACATAAAAATATGTCAAGGCCTACTGAGTGAAAGATGGACTGGAAAGTCAGTGTATGATTTGTTATATAAATAATAGCATTCTTTAATGGGGGCTTCAAAATAAACTGCTCTAATCTTAGGATAATGACTTTTTACACTGATGTGTTCTGAGCCTCAGCATTGATCTAGTGTATAAAATATGATGTCTGATGGCCAAATATGTAAAAAATCCATGCTGTAATAAACCAGAATTAAACTTTAACTTGTGTGTATACAATGACTGAGCCGCCCCCTTACTCTCAGTAGGACTTTCACTCATTTATAACTCTGCTCCCACTTCTTTATAGCAACACCACAGGGAGTAAAAAAATCTATTAATAGCTCGTCTTGATTGACTGATGAATCACCATTAGTGAGCTGTGGGGAAAGGGAAAACCCAGATTTCCTCCGTGAAATGAACAGGGAGGTCAGCCGACGCTTTCATCTCTTCACTTTTACTGACCCTGCCCTAATCCTCCCCGCCGGCCACCAGCACATTGTCCTGACTGGGGCTAATGGAGACTTGTGTTTATCATTTTTATGACTTTATCCATGAAGACAGAGGTATGGTGGGCTTCCTGTTCTCCTGGTTCTTTGACAGAGCGGTCGCATTATTAGGGTCAACGTCAGCTCCCACCTTGCCACAGCATTGTTCCTACTGGTGCTAAGACCATTCCCAAACTGATAAGACTTTGTCTATTTTGGGTTTGTCTTTTCTTTTCGTCCTTGACACATGAGATGGGGCCAAAAATAACTTGATTTCCTTCTAAATGGAGCCAAAAATGTTAATGGATGCCTACAAACCCTAGAAATCAACACAAAACATACTCCACCTTTGTTGATATTTTTACATCTAAATTAAGAATTTAGTCCCAAAGACACTAACAGGCTCACTTCAGTGTAAAGGAAACTTTTAGTCCAGCCATTTTTGTCCATTTAATGCCTGCAGAAATTCACCACTGACTGTAGTCTTTGTATTTAACTGAATTATCTCTTACGTTTTGGTGAGAAAGAAGTGACACATTATCTCCAAGCAGCATTATTGTTTTCCTGACAGCCACCAGCCTCATAAATACTGCTCTCTAAAACTTGACCTGCCTTTGACCCATCCGCCCAAAGAAGTCCTGCAATTCATCTGAAGCCTGGCTGTCACTAAAATATTTTTACAATAATAACCTGAGTAAATACAACATGCAGTTTTTCAAATGATGATTTTAATTATTAAGGGGAAAAAACTGCCCATATTTACCTGGCCCTATATGAAAACATGAGTTTCCTCTTCTAGAAAAATCATGAAGTAACTACGATTAACCAAATGTTTTTAAAAGCTGAGTTCAATTTCACTAGCTACACCCAGGCCTGATTACTGCCAGACCTCCGGGATCAAGAAATCCCTGAAATAGAACCTGTCTGACAACGTGAAGTAGGCTAAAAGGTCTCAAAAAGCAACACATCATGCTGCCATCTAAAGAAATTCTAGAACAGCCTAGAAACAAAGTCACTGACATCTATCAGTCTGTAAAGGATTACAAAGCCACTTCTAAGGCTTTGGGCCTCACAGGGAACCACAGGGAGAGCCATTATCCACAAACAGAGAAAACTTGAAACAGAGTTGAACCAGGAGTGGCTGGCTGACCAAAATGACCCCAACAGCATATCGACGACTCATCCAGGGGATCACAGAAGAACCCAGAACATCTAAAGACCTGCAGGCCTCCCTTTACTCAGTTATGATCAGTGTTCATTATGTGTGTTATACACTAAAAAGTTGCAATATTTCACAGTGCAATACTGTATTAATATTTTAACAAGCTGTATGGTTATTTTATTAATTAATGATTTAGTTTTGTGATGTAAGTTCAACCTCCAACCACTAGTTGGCAGCAGGCATTTGACAACAAGATCAGTGAGCCATCCGACCCGTGTGAGCTGGTCGCTCTGCCGCGTTCATAGCAGATATGTGGACTTATTTTGGCCTCCAAAACATTAAAGACAGTACAGACTTGGACTCATTTGCAAGATATGGCACACAAGTGAAAAACCAAGTCAAAATGGCAAATCTGCGAGCTAGACAATATAGCAATAGCATTTCAGCTAGCGACCAACGTAAAAGGAACCTGTTGAACCTGTTGGTCTCTACTTATGCAAGCATAATCACAGTCAATACTTTGTCATCATCTTAGTACCGCCTCAGTAAGTCTTAAGACTGATAGTACGATAAAAACACTGTAGCCTGTCAGGTCATGCCCTCTCCACTGTACTGTCCAGCAGTCCTCAGAGCTGGACATGAGAACCAGCTTGTCTCTTATCTCCCTCCATAAACAGTAAGTAATGAAACACAAACTGGTGATATGTGAAATATAACAGACTGAAGTGCATTTACTCAATATTAATTTAGTTGTTTCCCTTTTCTTACAAAAAACCCTGCAAGCACTTTAATCATCACAGCAAATGAGGAAAACCTTCATCTTCAAGTTGCACAAACATAGTTATACAGCTCCATGATGCTGGTCTGTATTTCTTATTGATATCTTGATTTTGCTCTGTTATATTATATATTCATGAACTGAAAATTACACACATATATGTGTGTATGTATACTATTAAAAAATATTACAATATATGGCCTTGCTCATAGTATCATATATTCATGCTTCCATCAATTATGATGTCTAGTCCTCCTGAAGCAGCGAAGCAGCCAGACCATCACACTACACCACCATGTTTGACTGTTGGTACCGTGTTCTTCTTTGATATGCTATGCTAGTTTTACGCCAGGTGTAACGGGACGCTCACCTTCCATTAAGTTCAGCTTTTGTCTTGTCAGTCCACAGAATATTTTTCCAAAAGTCTTGGGGATCATTGAGATGTTTTGGCAAATGTGAGACAACCTTTTTGCTCTTTTTGGTCAGCAGTGGTTTCTGCCATGGAACTCTTCACTGGATGCCATCTTTGCCCGGTCTCTTTTTTTCATTGTTGAATCAATCACATTAACTGAGTCAAGTGAGGCCTGTAGGGCTCTAGATGTTTTGGGTTCTTTTGTGACCTCCTGGATGAGTTGTCAATGAAGTCTTGAAGTAATTTGGCCACTCCTGGAAAGGTTCACCACTGTTACGAGTCTTCTCCATTTGTGGATAATGGCTCTCATGATTTGCTGGAGTTCCAGCCAATCCTTTCCAGACTGATCGATGTCAATGACCTTGTTTCTCATCTGTTCTTGAATTTCTTTAGATGGGGTAATGTGTTGCTTTTTTGGGATCTAGCCTACTTCACGTTGTCAGACAGGTTGTGTTCAAGTGATTTCTTGATTCAACCAGTCTAGCAGTAATCAGGCCTGGGTGTGGCTGGTGAAATTGAACTCAGCCTTCAAGAAAATGTGGTTAATCACAGTAAATTCCTGATATATGAAGGTAGGTAAAGCTACATCACCAATTACTAGCCTGTCATGAACACCACAACATTTTTAGTCATTTTTCGCATGCACATCAATTGTCATGAAAACGTTGTCCAAACACTTAATTTTTAAAAGCTGAACATATTTAAGAATTCCATGCTTCAATATGGTTCCAAGCAGTTCAGATCACACTTCATACATGTCTCACAGCAGGAAAATCTGTCAAGATAATAAAAAATCAGGAATTTATTAGTTTTTTAAAGGGGAAACTGGGCCCAAAACCAGTCTGACTGTCTTATGTGTACCCCAGAAAACGCTGAAATTTCACCCCAAATAGAGGAAATTTGTATCAAATCTAGATTTTAAATCACCTTTTGATGCCTTCTAGGTGAAAGCTGATAAGTTACTGACTGATTAGACTCTCCAGACATGTTTTTTTAGAAATGAGGGGGAGACACAGTAAGGCCTTTGTGTGTAACAATCAGGGTACGAATTGATCCCTCAAACAGCCAAACACTCTGACTCCTTTCATGTGTGGCCTTTGCCTAGTTGAGGCGCTAAAGCCACACCACAGAACAAAACGCAGATACCCCCGAGGGTGCTAACAGGGCGCCACGTCAGCTGCGGTTGACCTAGTGTCGATCAATAGCTGCGTGTGTGATCAGTGGCATCGCGCCTAGTAAGAATCCGGATCAATAGAGAAGAAGATAAGAAAGAAACTCCTGAAGTCTATCCTCATACTTGATCACAAGACTGGACTTTTTATGCTTTTTCTCTTCCTGTGAAACAGTGCAAAGTCATTTCTGGGGATTACAGAACAAATACTCCAAAACTCATGGCTGGAACTTCCTCATAGATGCGACAACTTCTCCTTTAATGGCGTGCGGTTAAAAGCTCCTTAAAACTGTCTTCCCATATCAGCTCTGATCTTTACACTACCTATTAATGATGTAACACTTCCCTTTTGTGCTGCCAGCAATGTTAAGGTAACTGCACACATCTTACAAGCACAAACAGGGGTCTTCATTTAGCGCTAGGGTTGTTGTATTAGTGCTCTGCTGACCCCGTTGTCCTTTATTGTACTAAAGTGAGAGAAATGGCTGAGGAATGCTCTGTATGTTGTTTTCACACAGCTGTGGTTTTATGGAGGAAATGCACTGTGTGTTTGAGTGCTTCCTCCCCTACGTTGTTCCCTTTACACCAACGCTGCGTAGAAACAAGCAGCGCTGATAGGAAGAGCCGACCCACCTTTTATAAGAGTCACACATATTTTTTGTCAAATTGTGTCTTTTGGGAGACAAAACAAGCTTCCCCCACTTTCTCACTCAAAATAATGTTCCATTAAAATCACTAAATCATGAGATTGATTGGTTTCAAGTTAGCGAGGGCATCTAGTTAAATAAAATTCAACCTTAGGTGTGAAAATGCAGCTTTCACCTCTTTTCTCCTCTTCCTTCCTGAGAGCCAAACGATATACACGTGCTCCAATAATATGTATTTAAGAGAAAACCTTCTGGCTGTTTGGTTTCATTTTTTCATGCCTCTCATTCATTTGTTCAAACCTTTATTTAAACCTTTAAAATGTGCACCTTCAGAGCAGTTATCAATACGCTATCTCACTTTTCAGGCCTATCTTACACATCAAGGAGTTCCTCTGTTTGACAAACCTCCCAGTGTCTGAGTTCACCTGATGCAGATTATCTCCTGGGTTCATTTACACACAATGGATCATCAATATCTCCTCTCTGCCTACCTGCTGCACCAAAGCCAGCCCTGCTGCCTCGGTTTAGAGCAGTGAATGTGCTGAAATGTAAATGCGCATGTTTAGCTGTGATTTAATGGGAAGATTGCGCAAAAATATGAAGCTATATCCAAACCTAAAATGGCCCTCTTGTGTCCTTGCCTTGTGTTACCCCCTCCATCCAAAGAAGGCAGCAAAGGGTCCTCAAACTCATATCTAGGGTCAAAAAACCTGATTTAGCAGCAGTTTTTTTCTTTTTGTGGTTTTAAATAATTTTCTTTATTAGCAGTTATTAATTGCACTTGCTGTATTTGGTGCTGTGGCTGTTCTGGGATCCCCGTGCCCTTTGAACCTATGCTCAAAGCATCAGGCATGAACAGAAGACAAACCTGCTATTCCTGTGCCTACAACGAAAGCCTGAGGCAGAGAAGCAGCAAAAAATCTGAGCAGAGCAGACATCAGTGACAACAGAATGATACTAATAAGCCAGAAGCAGAATAAAGGAGGAGCTGGGGTGGAGGAGGGTTGCAAAAATGGTGCGGCAAAGCTTAACCAGGCTAGAGCCTTTTAAATATGCCAGCAGCTGTTGAGGAAGTTTAAAATACTTTTCACGCTAACTGCTCTATTTTCTAGTTTACGTCTTGGGTCCAGGATCCAAAAGATGTCATAGAAATGAGCCTTGCACACCGAGTCCGGTCCATTAATGTTTCTATTCATTGCGAGAATTCGCAGTAGGTGGTATTTCCAGCTTTGCCTCATCAAATTCATCAAATACACAATCCAACAACTCCAAAACGTTCTCATGGACAAGTTGTGACCTGCACGTTCACCACGCTAGTTGAGTTTGAGTTTGATGAGGGAAATACCATATGTCTCCGTAGCGTTGTCAGAGGAGATCCCATCTCAGACTTGCGATATAAAAATAGCTTGCACCGACAACTAAAGGTAACGCACCTATTACAAAGACTAAAGGGATTATGGCAATGGAAGAATTTGCCAAAATGTTGAAGTATCCCTTTAAGCACAGTTGAATTAAGTCTGTGTTACGTCACTCTCGGTACAAATTTTTGCCTAAACACCCAAATCATGGTGTTTAGAGTGAGGTTTGAGTGTGAGAGAGAGAGTTACCTTCAATTTCCACATACTCCATCTGTGCTGCAATTCACTGCGGAGTTAATCATTCCCTTTCTAGTCAATCTCTGCAGTTCTACTGAACACACACAAGTCCATTTTGGCATGTCCCAGGAGTGCCACTCCACTCTGATTAGCTTGCGATATGCACAAAGTCTATTTTCAGCACTGGTTTCTGCCAAACTGTGCCAACCCACAATCGATCCAAACAGATGGAACGTGCAAAATATCCAGTCAACTTCAAAGTATGCCACACTGCATGGACTCCCAATCGTAAATCATCACTGTATCATCTTTACATCTCATCCTGTGGCACAAGCACCAGCTCCCTGGTTGGCCAGTGGGTCACCGAGCTACTACAGCACCATTAGTGTAGAAAAGTTAACGTTTGAAGTGGAAACCACAGAATTTTACATGAAACCACACAGCCTTTGTAGCAAACATAAACCTGAAATGAATGACTATCCATCAATTCATCCATCTATCCATCTTCTTCTGCTTATCTGGGGTGGGGTCATGGTAGCAGCAGGGTAAGCAAATCAACCCAGAAATCTCTCTTCCCAGGAACAATTTCCAGCTCTTTCTGGGGGATTTCGAGGCATTTCCAGACCAGATAAGATATAAAATGTCCCCAGTGAGTCCTGGGACTACCCCTGGGCCTCCTTCAGGTTAAATGTGTCTGCAAGATCTCCAGGTGCATTCTGGTGGCATCCTGATCAGATGCCTGGATCAACTCAACTGGCTCCTGTTAACGCAAAAGAGCAGCAACTCTTCTTCGAGCTCTCTCTGGATGTCCGAGCTCCTCACCCTATCTCTAAGGCTGAGCCCAGACACCCTCCTGAGGAATCTCATTTCAACCGCTTGAACTTGTGATCTCATTCTTTCACTCTCTACATAGAGTTCATGACCATAGGTGAGGGCTGGGACGAAGATCAACTGGTAAATTGAGAGATTTGCCTTCTGGCTCAGCTCCCTCTTCACTACAAAAGTCTGGTACAACGTGTATACTACCGACGCTGAACCAGTTCACCTGTCAATCTCATGGTCCGTTCCATCCTCACTAGTAGACAAGATCCTGAGATACTTGACCTCCTTCACATAAGTAAAAGACTCACGCCCATCGTTTTCCTGCAGAGTACCATGGCTCCGGACTTGGAGGTGCTGACTCTCATCCTGACTGCTTCACACTTTGCACCAAACCACTCCAATGCTTGCAGGATGTCCCAAGCAGAAGAAGCCAAGAATGACAAGTCAACCCCCAAAGAAAAAATAATCTGCTTTTGACATACTATTCCTGCGTGAACTCAAAGCTGAATGAAGTTTGAGTGACATCAGCCATTTGGTTCTGAAGGGAGCTTTAGAGTCAAATCTATGGTGGTTATTCAGTCTGACACGAGTGATTGAGTTCCACATTTCTCCAGTTCTGACTGTCAAAGCAGAATGTAAGCCAACTTAGACTGCAATTTTTGTACTTTAATGACCAAGCAAAGAAGTAACAGGGTTTAAAGGAGTTACCTTTTAGGTCTCTTTTCACCATTCAGTAGAGTCAAGCTAAATGTTTTCCTCTTTTTCTATGTATCTAACCTCAGCTATGATCTATGCAAAGCCAGAGTTTTTAAAGAAGACGGTGTTATTAAGGCATCAAGCATGGTGGTATTTCTTGGTATTTACTTTTCATACATGGTGTTTGCTCATGCTTAAATAAGGAAATTGCACTGGAGATATAGCAACATCAAAGTAAATTTAGGAATAGTCCTTAACCTCTTGTTTTTCCCGTCCAATCATATTAGAGCAGTTGATGTCAGCTGATCGACATATCTGCTGTGAATATTCCTCTGTGATAACATGGGAAAAGCTCGTATCAGGAAACTGGGGGGAAAGTCCCTCTGATATCACCACTTACAGCACCAGACAAAAGCCTGCGACTACCTACGCTGACATGCTGCAGTGTGAGAAACAATGGAGACCCAAGAGGACGCTATCCACAGCTGAAAAATGGCATCCATGTATTCTGATCGGTGCCCCTGGTGCGGACTTTGAACTTTGCAGTAATTGTTGCATTCTGTGCAGCGGCAGGTTCAGATTTTTTGGCTTCATACCATCCAAAACATGTGTTGTCGGTGCAGGCTCTGAGGCTTGGGGCTTTATCAGATGGCCTCGAAATAACACGGGCTCTATCATGGCTCAGCAGACCTGTATCTGACTGTAGTGTCATTGAAAAACAAATAGATCTGACATGGTGTTCACATGTTTCTTAAGATGCTTCTGATAGCTTTACAGTGTATTTATTGAATCGTAAGTGGCAGATCAGGAAACTGCACCAAATTTCATATAATTTTACTGCAAAAAATCAGTTTCTTTTTAAACATTTGTTATTTTTATTTTGAAGCATTTGATGGAAAGATTGATATGATAATAGCAGTGGGAAATGGCTTTCTTGTTTGTACTTAAAGGGAAAAATTTACACACCATAAAGCTTTAAGATAAGCAGCACTGGGTAGCATTACTTTTAATAGTATCCTTTCTGCTAACTGTGTTGAAGAACTTTTTTCTTACCAAAAATAATCTTTCCATTTGTCAGATATTAAATAGCGCATAGCTAACTTTACATCTGCCTTGCAGTGTGGCCTCGACTGTCATTTTACAGTCTATGGCCCGATGTCTGTAACTCTCTAGCCTAATAGCATCACATAAAGAGGTACATTTTTATAGTTCTTTAATATGTTCAAAATATGATAATGAACTTGGGTGAGGCAAACAGTATTACGCACGGGCTGTGGGTAATACTGCTTGCCTGATGGGACATCTGCATGTTTCATTAAAAACAATGAATATGAGCTTTTGAGCTTATGGGTCACCATAATGTTATCCTTGTCCTTTTAACCCAAAAATTCATCATGGAGATAATTGAACAGTGTAATGCTATCTTTGTTATCTCACAAGCTCAGTGCTAGGTTGCTCTTTTTGGTGGGCACTTCTTACAAAGGAAAAATGACTTTTTCATAAACTGATTCCTTTTGTATATCATACAGGTTACTAATAACAGATTACTTGAATTAAGAAACTGATGTGTTACTTGCTTGTTACAATAAAAAAGTAATCTGAGTACTCTAATGCAGTGGTTCCCAAATAATATGCCAAGGTATTTCTTGGTGCGCCTTTAGACATATCATGTTGTCTTGGGAATGAGTGCAACTATATATTATGACGACAACTACACATCAACTAAATGTACTGTAACAAGTGTTAAAATGCTATTTTGCATTGATAATAATGTGGTGTTCCTTGAGATTTTGTCTTGATCTTGAAGTGGCCACTCACTAGAAGATTTTGAAATCTTAAATGATTTTAAAAACATGGGAGACCTCACAGTGAAGATCCCCACACACAAGAGCTCACATCTTGAAACATGACTCAAAGGGATACTTCAACATTTTTGCAAATTTGCCCATTGCCATAATCCCCATAGTCTTAGTAATAGGTTCGTTTCTTTTAGTTGTTGGTGCAAGCTGTCTTTAGATCTGGGGGGCTGATATGCCAGCTGCTCAGCTAACGCTATGGAGACCTACGTTATTTCTGGCTTTCCCTCATCAAACTCATCAAATTCACAATCCAACAACTCCAAAACGCTCTCGTGGACAAGTTGTGACCTGCACATTCACCACGCTATGAAATAATAACATGTAATTATCTAAAATTACGACACATGAACCTTTACGTATTTCTCACTGGCGAATCCATCTTGCAAAGCTCCCGACTGAACTGTTTGGGCCCGGTTAGAAAGTGACAGGACCAATCAGCGACAAGGGGCAATACTTTTGGGGCGCCGCGGAATCAAGACGTAAGCAAGCAGCAACAAGATGCCTGTGCAGATATGGTGGAAGAGATTAGTGTGGATGCTGCTAAAGCTTCACTTTTGTCAGAACTTGATGAAATTTTTTTGTTAAAAGTGGAACAAAGAACAGCATTGAGTTGTTTTCTTTCCAAAAACAAAAGTCGTGTACTGACATGTCTACAGTCACCATGGTTCACGTTATGCAGTTCTCAATGGAGTTGACTGCTTCGGTAGTGGCTACATCCCCTGTTATGTTGCCTTGATTGGCCCGTAAAGCTGTGACAGACAGAATGTTCATCCAATCACACTCCATTTTTTTTTAAGGGCTCTGCCCTTTCCCAAACGCCATGTATGAGAGGTTTGCCGGATGGATGTGTGAAACAAATCCATCTGGCATGTCAGGTTAAGGGAGGCACCAATGGAGCTGTAAAATAATCATGTGGAAACCCCAGACAACCTTGATCATCAGAGGGAGCCAACTGGGCCAAAAGTCCGACTTTAACTCCTGTTGTTTGTAGCCAGCCTTAGGTGTACCGTGGGCAAAAAACTTTGCACACGACTGCTCTTACATAAGAACAGTTTCCAAAAAGTTGGAACACTGTGCAAAATGTAAATAAAAACAGAATGCAATGATTTGTGATTGTCATAAACCCATATTTTATTCATAATACAATACACACAACCTATCAGATGTTGAAACGGAGACGGTTCTAAAGAAAAACAAGTAGAGTAGCATATTGCATCCAATAAGGTTGATTGGCAACAGGTCAGTCACATGACTAGGTATAAAAAGAGCATTTTAGACAGGGCAGATGTCCTCAGAGGGAAAGACGGGCAGAGGTTCACCAATTTGCAAAAAGCTCCATCTGAAAGTTGGGGAAAAATGTTCCTCAATGTACCATTGCAAAGACTTTGAATACTCCTCCATCTACAGTCCATGATATCATCACAAGATTAAAGAGAAATCTCTGTGCACAAGGGACAAGGCCAAAGGTCAGTATTGCATGCTTCTGATCTTTTAACCCTCAGGTGGCACTCCATTAAAACAGAATTGATTCTGTTCTATAAATCCCTGCATGAGGTCAGGAACACTTCCAGACATCACTGTCTGTCAACGCATTTCACCGTGCCATCTACAAATTCATGTTAAAGCTTTCTCATGCAAAGAAGAAGCCATATATGAACACAATCCAGAAACACTGCTGTCTTCTCTGGGCCATTTAAAATGAACTGAGGCAAATGGAAAACTGTTCTGTGGTCAAATGAATCAAAATGTGAAACTCTTTTTGAAACCATGGGCAATCTGTCCTGCAGACGAAAGAGGAGAGGGTCCATCCTGCTCAGTTGAAAAACGTGCATCTTTGATGGTATGGGGTTGCGTTAGTGTGTATGGCATGGGCAGCTTACACATCTGGAAAGGCTCTATCATTGCTGACGAGTACAGACAGAGGACTTCCATCCAGACAATGCCTCTCTCAGCACACAGTAATATTTGGATTTACTCCTTAAGATGTCTTGTGCTCTCCAATCCTCAATCAACATCATTATTTATTGGGTTTTGCATATTTAAGTTTGTATGGTGAAGTTTATCCTTTGTATCCTGATCACAGAAGCAGGACTTAGGAACTTTTTTATTGCTTGAGAAAATAACCTGCTGCGCTATGTGAGCTGGAGCATGATTCTGCACGTTTTACCTCCTTAAAGAATCCACCTCAGACTGTGTCCTGCTGCTGTAATGTAAGGCACAGATTTACAGAGTAAATCAAAGCAGGCGATTTCCTCTACTCAGAGGAAAACCCCTCAGAGGAGAATGAGTTGATAATGTCCCAATGTGCCCCCGGTTTCCTCTCAGATAAATAAATACATAAATAAAAACACGCCTGGCCTCTTCAGCTTTATTGTTCCTCTGCAGGCTGTGAAGTAGTGGATATATTGTTTATAATAAATAAGTCCATTAACAGATTTGGCCCAGGTGGGTGACAGGGCCTCTGTGATATCCCCCCTGCAGGCACCTATGCCTCAGTGTGGTGCTGTAATACTTCCATTTAAGGAAGCCATGGCCTGGGCTCTGCAGAGGTTACTGTTGGTTTGACTGGGCTGAGGCCATGTCACGTTTTCTGGAGTGATAAGAGCCGGAGCAGGAAGCTGTGAGAGGGCAGGAAGGAAGAGAGCTAAGGTCTGGAAGGAGAGAGGGGAGCTGTGGAGAAGGAGGGATGAGGGCAAAAGAAAAAGCTGAGCAGCCATGAAGAAATGTAAAATAAACCAGCGTGAGCCAAGAAAATGCAACAAATCTGAAATAAATGTGGTGATTTTAGTGTAGTCTGTCTGCAGTGAGCAGGAGGGAGGGCAGAGCTCTGCTGGGAAACGCAGAGGGAACCTGGGGTCCAGGGGGAAGTGAGTGGATGACTAAATTTGGTCTGAAAGGCCACACTAACATACACCTGCTTCCCGCTATCAAACAGGCCTCTCAAAGATGACGATATCGTGCATCAGGCTTTGTCTGTCTACAGCAGAGTGAGCAGTGCAACAAGTAGATAACAGATCTGCTGCTTTTCTCAAAATCTACGGCTAAATGTTTCAGTTTAAGATGAAAGCAGAGCTAAAGGAAAAGAGCTCAAAGGTTGTCACCACAAAATTTCAGCAGTTGTGCTGTCTTGTTTGTGCACCATGCAGTTATCTTGTTTGATTTTTTCCCCTTGTGTTTGCTGTGTGAAATTTAGTTTCTATGGAAAAATTGTCAAGTGAAGAGTTGTGAAGAAGCTTTCCTGTCTTCTCATATCACTTGCACACCTCTATCCCTTTCTCTCTCTCTCACACGTTTTTATTCACTACATTCAGCCCACAGAAAATGATGATTAAAAGCGAAATTGCCTTCAAGTACAAATTCAATTGCAAATGATACCAAAGTAATATTTATAGTTACAATATGTAGAATTTCTGCATCAACGATTGTAAGCCTCTGCAAAATTCACAGTCGCAGGAAAGTGAGGGATAGAAAGCCTGCTCACAGGATTGGCTGGGCCCCCAAAAAACAGTGACTTTTACCAAATTTGATAATTTACATGACTTATATTTTGTGAGTTTTTGCCCCTTTTAATCCCTTTATGCCACTTTCTAACTGCCTTCCACTTCTTTAATGTTGACAGTTTTTGCAAATTTTTATCCATTTATGCCACTTTCAACCAATTTTTTTCTGCCACTTTTTAACCGCTTTTCACTTCCTATATTTTGCCATTTTTTTTGCCACGTTTAACCCCTTTTTTTTTTTTTGCCACTTTTTAACCACTTTCACTTACTAAATTTTGTCAGTTTTTGGCACTTTTAACCCATTAATGACACTTTTAAAGCACTTTTCACTTATTTTATTTTGCCAGTTCTTGACAACTTTTACCCATTTATGCCCCCTTTCACCTATTTTTTGTTTGCCACTTTTTAACCACTTTTCACTTACTATATTTTGCCTTTTTTTTGCCACGTTTAACCCATAAATGACACTTTTAAATCACTTTTCACTTGTTTCATTTTGCCAGTCATTGCCACTTTAAACCTATTTTTGGCCACTTTTACAATTACTTGTCTCAGTCCCTTGTACTTTATTTTCTTGCATCCCTATGTTTGTGGGCCTCATGGCTTAGTTTTGAAGTCTGATGTTACTTTCCTAATTGTTTAGTTCAGTATTCCCATCCATGTTGTTGACAGATTAACTTTTCAATGGACCTTAACATTGCTGACCTCCATGGATCCCATTTAGCTGGGCCCCAGAAAGCTCTCTCCTTTATCCCCCTTAAGGACAGCCTTGGTGGTGGGTAGAGAAGAAGAGCCAGGAAGTTTTCTTTTGGGCAAACATTATAAGCAAGGGCTGAGGCTAAATGGTGTTGAAGTTTGACCTCCAAATCTAATCAGTTCATCCTTGAGTGACAATGAACATGTATGCAAAGTTTGAAGAAATTCTTTCATAGCATGATCTTTTACCTTCAAGATCTAATCCTGGAGTATAATCATTTCTGTAAAATCTGAAGAAAATCCCTCAAAGTTTTCTGTAGATATCATGTTCACAAAAAAGGCCTGGAAAACAAGGGATGAGCATTAGGCCCAATGACCTCTGACATATGACCTCCAACATCAAATCAATTCCTGTTGTCATGATGAACATTTTTTTAAGTTTGGAGAAAATCACTCACTGTTCTTGAGTTGTCACATTCACAAGCAAAGGATGGACATGGCCTTGACTTTTGACATTTTAACCTTGAGTCAGGCCGGAGATTCACTTGCTGTTTCAGCTTGCATTCCTGTATTTTTCCAGATGCCTTATGAGTATTTTTTTGCCTTTATATTTCATGATACTGGACAATTCCTGAGGGAGCTCAGGCTGTATACAACTACACGATGTGTGGGATGTAAACAACAACAATGGCAACACTCGAGGAGGTAACGTTAATGTTACTCCTGAGATCAGAACTTCCTGTATAGAAACATTCGTTACCATAGGAACCTCAGCTCAGCACAGACTGATGACTGGTGGTCAGGGAACACCATCTTCACTCAGTTACTGGGCCATTTTCCTCTCTGCATGGCTGTAGTGGTCCTGGTGTTTTGGTTTAATTAGTGACCGTGTTAACTAGTAACTTTCAGCCAATTGTTTTTGTAGATGTTATAACAGCAGTTGATGAAAAGAAAATGAGTCTCTTTGTGTTGTTTTTCCATTACATTGGCAAAGTTTACTCATCAGATATGTATTTAATGAAAAACTGAACTAAAACCAACACAATCACAGACACACTTGGCTAAAAGTCACTACTTTACGTGGTCATTGTTGGAACTGTAAAGCCAAGCTTATTCTATAAACATGACTCATGCCACAAAGTCTATCTAGTGTCAGCTATATAAGCAGAAATTGCCATCTCTGTGTAATGACAATCACACATTTTTACATGCATAACTGTGGAGTAGGTCTTTCAGTAGACATTAATAGATGATGAAAGATTATCATCAGTGTCTTTATTTGTTGTAAAAAGGAAATGTATATATTCTCATGTACACTGCCCTTGTGAAATGCCCTCTAGGTAGTGATGCCATCTGGCTGCATTGTTCTATTTCCATAACTTCTTATTACAATAAATTCTCACTGTCCTCTTCACTAGAACTGCTACAAGGTTCAAAATGAACAAGTTTTTAAATTTGAATCTCCACAGGAGGAAGAACAGTGCAATCACTTTACATAACTAACATAACTATTCAGAATGAATTGCACAACAATGGCATGTGAATCTTTATTTTTTCAAAATTTCAAGTAGAAATCCAGAGCATTCCTTTGAACAACATACAAATGAAAGATTTTAAGGTAAATCTAATAAAGTTAATGTCTGTCCTTGTCTCTGTGTTGACTGTCACACCTCCTCTGCCTTCACACTGCCTCTATCACACATGTGCATACTTCATGTTGCACAAATGAATGTTCTGTTTTTTTTTTGTTTTTTTTTCTGAGTGTGTGCGCGGTTGATGGGCTAAACTAGTGCTGGGGATGTGTGGCAGCCATGGTGCATTCATATATGTGTAGTAAACAGCGAGTTTATCTTCAGTCTAAAGCCTATGGTTCATAACCTGACACGCCAGACAAACTGTTTTATTGCATGGATATTTCACATTTATCTGGGAAACATCCCACGCAAAGTGTTTGGGAAGGGCAGGACTTTTAGGAAAATTCTCAGAAGGTGATTGGACAATCGTTCTGTCTGTCACATTCATTACGGCCAATTAGAGTGACAAGACAAAATGAGGTAGTAGACCTGGGCAACTCCAGCACTAGCTAAGCTATACAGCACTGATCATCAACTGGCGGCAAGCGGGCCAAATCAGGCCCCCCAAAGCTTCCTGTCTGGCCCCCAGAAGATTATTAAATTCAGAAAAGGAAAATGCTATGGTTTTAAGAGTATCTTTTGGCTTTAAATGTCTGCAGCTGTTAAATACATCCCAAAAGCAATCAATAGTCAAACAGTTTTAGAATGACTTCACATTTGATTTATTTTTTACAGAAATTCACTTGTAAATATAAAAAAAAAAATTGTTAAAACTGGCAAAAATGGCCAGATAAAGTGGTGAAAAGGGGTTAAAGATGAAGGCTTGATGCCGAAATGTGTTGAAGCGTGTTTTTAAGGTCTACACATGACCATACTGTGAAAATAAAGGCGTTTTAATACTGAAAGAGAGTGCCTTGGAGTTTTCTTCCTGTTATCAACTTTATGAATCCATTCTCCAAAAAGCATCTCAAACAAAGAAACTTTTATTTTGAGTCCTAGAAGCACTCCTTCCTTTGGTTTATTAAAACTTAAAAGGGCAGAAAGGACTAAAATGGGACTAAAACTAAAAGACGTTCTGTCTAAAGACTAAAAGGCCCATTTTTTGAGTTTTGTGTAGAATAGTGTAAATTTTGGCTTTTTTCTTCTGCTTTTTTGTGTTGTTCCAATGCACATAGAGGAAATAAAAGTGTATACCAAAAACATTTGTGATTGCAAACATTTCTGGGAGAAATGGTGTATTTTCTGGAAAAACCCCAGAGGTGCCACTACTTTCGTCCATGACTGTATTTGTTTGATGACACTGTTAAAATTAAGTGTCATCATAAGAAATTGTGAATACAAGATGGGGTTTTTGGCTTTATATTGAAATGGAAACTGGCTAGTGGTCAAAATGTGTGCTTGTGTGAAAAAACTCCCGAAAGACATGTGGCATAGAGTCTATTATGTACGGAAGCCCTAAGAGATCACGCATCTAAACAATCTATTTGACCCAGTTTCTCTGTACTAACTAGTAAATATTGATTTGTTTTCTTGAGGTCTTGACCTGTATTTTCCTTTCTCTAGATCAGTGGTTCTCAACCTGTTCAGCCTGCGACCCCCAAAATACCTGAAGGTGGATGAACACAGCCATGAACATTCAAGAATAGTCATGTGGAGACAAGGCCGCCTATAAAGGGTGATAAAATCAGGTCAGCAAAATCATGGTTCAGTCTACAGTTAAGTAGCAATAACCATATTTTATATTAAACCTGAATAAAAATAATTCTTAACAAAACAACAAATATCTTTTAGTGGATAGTGTTCTTAAAAATCTGCATCATTTTTTCTTAAAAACAGAATTAAAATGGATTGAAAATAGCTAAAATGGCAAAAAATGGTGGAAAAGGTTGTCAAATGTGATTTTAAAAGTAGAAGAAAAGGGTTAGGATGCAAAAAAAAACATAAGAGAGGCAGCAATAAATGGCAAAAACAGGCATAAAAAGTGGTGAAAGGGGATTAAAGTGGCAGAAATGGGTTAATTGAGGCAGAGAACTTTGCAGAAGTGGGTAAAACTTGCAAAAATGGGCATAACAAATAGTCAAATGTAATTGAAATGGGTAAAAATGGGTTAATATCCATAATAATGGGTCAACAGAGACAACAATAGGCAGTAGGCAGCAAGAATTGAAGTGGAAATGGGAAACACAGAAAAAAGTCTTGGAAACGGATTAGAAATGACAAAAATGGGTTAAAATGAGCAAAACATGGTGGCGAAAATTGATAAAAATAGGTGGAATATAATAGTGACAAAATCAGGTGGGAAAAAAAACATTTTTAAAATATTCTTTGTTTTTTAAAGGCATCTGGCGACCCCCTCTAAGTGTCTTGCGACCTCAAATGGGGTCCCGACCCCAACGTTGAACCACTGCTCTAGTTAATAATGCTGGTTTTCTTATGATAACTGGTTAATTCATCAGTAACTCAGTGTAGAATTTAGATGCTATCACAAAGATATGGAGGTTAAATAATGTATGCATACATGTCATCCCATGGATTTGGTTATTCTGTACTACATCTGTTTTTGTTGGGTGGTGATTTCTCATCATAGAGGTGGTGATGGGCCTCAGATTGACCCGCTGCTCCTTTAAACTATGGTCCTGGTGGAGTGTGACTCTTCCCTCTGCTCCTGTGGACTCCCAGGTGAGAATAACAGCAGCTCAGTTCCACCTCTCGCTCATCTTTTCCTCTTTTTAATCAATCTGTTCATCTAAAAAGGATTTCTCTATTTTGAGATTTTAATCCAGTGTCTGAATTAATCTCTGAAACTCAGGGATTGGTGGAGGGGACGGACAGGGCATGAAAGCCACTCAACTTCAGCCCTGCTCTCACAATTATACCAAGGCGACCAATAAATCACGCTCTCTTAATGCCTCTCTGGAAATTAATTTTCTGAGGCTCAGGGCTCATGTAGGTCAGTTAGTCGGCGCTGATTTGGTCGATTTCAAAGGCATTTTTCAGTCAGATTAAAACATGAAGGAAACAAATGTGAGTAATAGTCAGATTTCTGTTAGGCTGTGTTTTCAAAACAACTGATCAGCTGGATGTAAGCTGTTAGCTCTGACCTTTAGTCCACAACCGTGCACAGGTTGTGTATTTTCATTCTGAATGTTGAGTGATTAGAGACAGGCAGCCTGTCTGACATCACAACATAAATTAAAGATCATATTTATCCAGGAGTTGTGCTCCACTGTGTGCTTCATATGAACTCTGTCCTGTTTGGACAGTCAGTGGAACAAAGAGAGCCCTCCGCTGGATGTTTGAGGCATCACAGGCAAGACTCAGTATCTCACTGCTCATTCCCATGGCTCCTCATGAGACAGCATGCTGCTTAACACAACAGGTATTAAACACCTGGCTGCTCTCTCTGCACCAGTTCAAAGTGATTATAAACTCTATGTAGGGGGACGTCCACCATTAATATTGATTTTTCACTGATTAGATGATAATAAAAACTTGAGCAGTACTTTTTGAAAAAGATTTTATCTGCAAAGCCTGGAGAGAGAGAACAGGAATCACTGTTCCAGACCGAGCTTTTAAAGGAGTATACCGCGTTGTAAAGACTTGAACTGTTGGATCACTGCAGTTGTATTGTTGGTGTCATAAAACTGATGATGAGGCCTGGGCCCTTTGTGTGTATCACATGTAGATAAAATACAGTCACATCCAAATATTTGCTTTTTAATTTATGTATTAAAACTGAGAGTGAAGGGGGTCAGGGGAAACATGGACCATTCAAAAACTATTAATTATTATTTTATTTGATCTAATCTTTGTTCAAGCAGCGAAAAAACTAATTGAGATTAAAGATCTCTTTTTTTCAAGAGTGTACTGGCAAAAACTGTTAGCCCCCCAAACAAACAAACAAACAAAACAAACAAACAAACAAACAAACAAACAAAATACAAACCCAATATATAAAAAAGGGACATAGTAAAAATGCAAATAAAGTAATTTCATAAATTGAGAATCCCATAAACCCATATTTTTCATATCAGATGCTGAAACTGAGGCATTTTACAATTTCCTGAAACATATTAGCTCTTTTTGAATTTGATCACAGCAACAGATTTCAAAAAAGTTGGGACACTGCTATGTTTACCATTGTGTAGTTGGAGTTTTTATGACGCTCCAAATATTATCTACTGGTGAAATTAACTGTTGTTTTCCATGAGCGGAGATCATTTCCGCCGTCCACTGTTGTATTATCACGTGTTTTTAGTGATTTCACAACTCGATATCCACTACTCGGCTGCAGCACTACAGGCAGACCCTTTCAACACCTGCAGTCTGTTGCACCAGCTTTACGTAAGTTCTGCCTTAATTTCTGGTGTAAAGTCCACACTAAACCCTACGTTGAAACTAGTAAAGTTCTAACTTAAGTTGTGTCATTGTTCGGTTGCACCACAGAGACGTAAGGTTGATCTTAACTAGTAGAGACTTACGTCCAAACTAACCAAAATATTGTTGCAGATATAATGTATTCTCTTACTTTAACCAATCACTGAGAAGCATTTTTTAACCCTGTGTTTGCTACAGATGCTAACGGCTAAAAATAATGTTTGCTAACTGCCCTTAATTATCAAACAGCATCCAGAGTGGATGAAAAATATGAGAAGGCATTTTGCCTATGTGAGTATTGTGAAGCCTACAGCCTAAACCTAGAGCCAGTATAAAACTAGAAAAGCACTCAGAGAGCGCAGATCACCATTAGCCCTATCTCCCAATAGTGAACAATCCTTTAAAAAAATTCCTGGATCCGTCCCAATGTAGTGCCCTGCATGGGCCTATTATCTGGGCCCGAGTCCAGCCCGGGCCCGAGGGGGTGGAGCCCTAGCCTGGCCCGGCCCGACAGGTTTTCAGAATCATCAGGCCTGAACCCATATCAAGCCCGACTTTGTTTTTTTTTTGTTTTGTTTTTTTTTTTTGTTTTTTTTTGTGTTTTTTTTTTTGCACGCACGATGCAGCAGCACACTGCAACAGCTGACCTGCATATCGCAGCAATTGTAGGCCTATTAACATATAAACACTTCTATTCTGTTCTATAGTAGAACTATTAATCAGTTCTGAACATGGCGACATCCAATTCAACAACAGTGAGCTGCTTAACATGGCAAACTCCGTTCTTTAAACACCCCAAGAAGAACAGTCTGTTTCCTTGGCATCATGCAGAAAAAGAATAGCATCCACAGTTTCAGAGGCAAGTCCAGTCCTTCTTTCTTCCATCACTCTTCCAGCTGCGCTGAAAGCACACTCACTGCTGCTACCGCTGGCTGGGACACGTAGAGTGGGAAGAGAGGGGGCAGAGCGGCTGCTGCGTTCAAGTGTTGCCATTTAAATTGGTTAAACACAAACACGACACATTGCTCTAATTGGCAAGTTTAAAACCAAAGAGCCCGAGCCCAGCCTGTGTCCGAGGTAATGATATGATCATTGGCCTGAAGCCCGGCCCTAGGGCTGTCGGGCCCCTCGGGCCTAGGGCTTCAGTGCAGGGCTCTATCCCCATGTGCCCCCCACCTTGGCATTTGTCGATTACTCCCTCCTGGGTGGGGTGGAAACACGGTCAGGTAAAGCATTGGCTTCGCCACAGGTGGACCGTCATGGTGGAAGCATTGCCTGCTAGGGCCAACAGATGCACTGACAGTCTCACTGGACGACTGGAAGTCATGGCAGAGGGTGAATATTCCTCTATTCCTCCCAGCATTGTGAGTATTCTCACTACAATTCGCTGTCTTTCTCTCTGTTACGTTCCGACTTGTCTCCTCAACCGGGCATGCGTATTTCAAACTCTATAAACTCCAAAACTTTGAATGGAAACACAGCCAAAATGCTGCTAGAATTGAAGTTACTCATGTCCGCCATCTCCTGGTGTAAAGTAGTAACAGTGCAGAGCTCTGCCATTAGCCCTATCTCCCAATAGTACAGAATCCTTAAATAAATTTCTGGATCCAGACAGTGATCTGGATCACTCCCAAAACCTAATCAGTTCTTCCTTATGTCATTTCTGACATTTCCTGGAAATTTCATCAAAATCCGTCCACAACATTTTGAGTTATGTTGCTAACAAACTAACAAACAAACTAACTAACAAACGAACAAACCCCCCCGATCACATAACCTCCTTGGCGGAGGTAATAACAACACTGATATCAAGTGGTGAAATCACTAATAACACGAGTTAATATAACAGTAGACGGTGAATATTATGATCCCCACTCATGGAAAACAACTGTTATTGATCATGGAGAGCACAGTGCTGACTCCAAATTTCCCGTAAAATACTCAACTCCTCATGACCTCCAGGTTATCACATCTTTTGGAGCTATCACTATGACGGACGTATTCTACGAAGGGCCTTACACCTAGTAGGAGGTAGGTGTAAGATTTAAGTTATAACTTACGCCTACCTTGAAATGATCACAGCTGGTGCAACATGCACTGATTTCCCCTACACAGCCATGCCTGTTTTTAATGCAGTGCTGCCTGAGGGCTCGAAGATCAGGAGCATCCAATATTGACCTTTTGACTTGTCCCTTGCACACAGACATTTCTCCAGATTCTCTAAATCTTTTGATGATATTCTGTACTGTAAATGGTTGCCCATTTTTACTTCTGAGAGCCTCTGCCTTTCTAAAATTCTCCTTTTGCACCCAGTCATGTCATTAACCTATTTCCAGTTAGCCTGATTTGTTGCAAAATGCTCCTCCAGCTGTCTTTCATTAGTACCACTTACTTTCCAGCCCTGTCCCAACTTTTTTATAAAATGTATTGCTGCCATCAAATTTAAAATTTTAAAATCATATATATTCTTTTAAATCTTACAAGATGCCCCAACTTTTTCATTACTGGGATTGTACAGGATATGTAATCAAAATGCATGAAGAGGCACAAGATAGCAAATATAAGCTGCAAACATCTGCCAAAATCGACTGCATTTGTGAATAAATCAAAGCATCTGCATCCAGATGTTTCAGGCAGAGAAAAATCACGTCATCTCTACAGGTTTCATAACGCTGAAATGACGTTTACAATGACCCCGGGCAGAGTCAGGGAGTCTAGCCTCCACTTGCCCTCTGAGGTCTTTATTAGAGCTCTATTACTGTAAAGCTGCTATCAGCTATTGGGGGGAGGGGGTGGGGGGGTCTCCCTGGCTGCCACTAAGCAGTAAATAAATATGAGCCTATTGTATTCTCGCAGCCTCACTGTCCTTGCTCCTCCATGCTGAGTAAACGCTCACATACAATGGGAGGCCGGGCTGCCTTGTCATTCCTGATCCCCGCAGATTGCTCTTCGAGGTCCTCTGCCTGGGAAAGAGGCTGGCGAGGGAAGAGGAAGCAATGAGAGGGGGATCTGTGAGAATATTTTACACTGATATGAATCAGAAATTAGGCCAATCTGATGAGCTTGCAGAGATGGAGATTATGTGAATCTAAGCATATGATAGTTCTGAGATTTGCCTTTCACTTGATGAAGCACTCTCAACATTTCAGAGGAAATTATTACACTAGGTAACTCCACTACATCTACATGATGACGATACAAAATTATTATTATTTTGTCTGACAGTGAGTTGAGAAAGTGTTACATTTGTTAAAGCGGTGTAGAAATCTGCTGCTGACTCAGCATTGTTCCAAAGTGTTTGAATAGAAGTCAACATGCGGACTGAATTTTCAAGGACAAAAGATTTGATTTTCCCATGGAGCAATCCTGAGTCTGTCTCCTAAATAGATTTTTCCTGAAAATAATCCCGGTATGCTCTTATATCCTCTCTCTATGAATACTTTCAATGTGACAAAATCAACCGCCATTACTGATAGAAGTCAAAATATTAATATGGCGGCGACACAGGAGAGAACAACGAAGAAGACGTTAACTTCTGGTATTAGAAGACAAGATATGGCGGCAATTGTCCCACTCCCGGTGTGAAGTGGAGGTCCTTGGCTGCATCCAGGTCCCTCTCCTTTGCGGTTAGTTACAATGGACTGAGAGGGGTGTGGCTGCAAACCACAGCTCTCAGACACCTCTTGCAGACCACTAGTTATTTGTCGTTCAACATTTCCCCTTTTAGAAGTAGTAACATTAAGGATGGCTACATTAAAATTCATTATATAATGAATGCTAATGTAGCTATGCAAGCTACGTAGCTAATGTTATTTTTATGAGCCAACATAGCAATGCTGCTTAAGCTAAAGATAACAAAGTTACATCAGCTACGTAGGTAGTGTTGCTACATTAGCCTTAGCAATGTTAGCTTTAGTTAAGTTTGTTTGCATGCCTCGTAACTTTTCACATAATGTATAAATATAACTTACACTGCCAAGTCAACCTGACAACACTTTATATTGGCGGATAAATCCTGATATTTTTCTTATCAAAGCGTTTCATCTGACTTCATTTCATCTCAGATGACAAACAGAACTCGTCATAGCCTGTTAGCTAGTTAGCGGCTTGTTTGCTGGCACATTGCCATACAGTCTCTCCAAAACCCCCTGCAAAAGTTCAATTTTTTCAACATAATCAGGGTACATTCCAGATGGAGGGGAGGAGTTTGGCAGGCACGTCCAATTTCGCAGAGATTCCCAGAGGAATGAATGGACTTCTGGTTGATTTGCCTCATAACCATACACATGTGGAAACGAGGCTTAATGCTGTTCAACTTCCTGGTTGAGGCCCAGTATGGAGACTGTGGAGCATGCTCAGAGCGTCTAGACCAGTCTGGTATGATGAGAGGTGCATACAAGAGACAAATCCAGTTACAATAATTAGGTGTGTTTGTCCGACTTTGATAAATTCGATTTGGTATGGTTTTAGTCAAACTAACATGTTTTCATGTATTTTTAAAGGCCAGTTTTATTCAGACTAAGTAATTCTGATGTACACGAGTAAAATAACTTGCTTTCATAAGATTTTGAATGTTGGACTGAAAACTTCCCCTTTACTTGATGTTGGCAGCAGAGTCAGTCATTTGCATGCATTTGTGTTGTAACTCAGAAGATAAAAGAAAGAAATTGAAAGTTGTGAAGCTTTTGGCCTCCTCAGGCTGCCTGGTGGAGCTTCCTCTCCTGTTCCTCCACAGGAAGAGAGCTGACAGAGCTGCAGGGACTCTGAGAGTTTCTTACACAGAAGCAGGAGCGAGGCTTTGAGTGACTAAGGGTGCAGCAGCATCACCCCCAGGGGACGGCATTACTCAGACCTGTCCCCGCCGCAGTGTGCCCGAGCATGAGGCTGCCGATAACTGGCGCTGGCGTCCTGTAATCACCGATGACATGCGTGAAGTAGTTTTCCAGATCTGCTTTCCTGTCCCTCCAGCTGCGAGTGGGGCAAACAGCACAGGAAGAATAACACAAGTAGCAGGCCGGGCTCAGGGAATGTGGCCTTAACAAACACAGCACAAATAAAAAGTTAAAAGGCGACGCTGCTCTCCTCCTGAGAGCCTCTGAGCGAGGGAAGTGAGGCTACGTCCTGAGAGAAGGTCCAACCTTCCTCAACACCCACACAGTAACAATAAGCTGCCAATCAACCTACATACTGTTTACATGGAGTGACCTGGAATCAAACCACTTTTCTGACAGGTTGGCTTTAACTCTGTGTTCTTTATTCCCTCCATCTGATGGGTGTTACATCAGATTTTTGCTGCTAAAAGAAAGCTTTAGTCACCAGTTTTATTTTAACCCTCAGGCATCACTAGGGACATTTTTGTCCATTTGGGCTAATTTTTCCTCTTTCTCTGCTCATCATATTTGCTGTGTTAGTGCATATGGTCTAATTTTTGCAACAAAGTTTCTTTCTTTCTTTAATTCAAATTTCAGTTGCTCTAATAGGTCAGGGAACACTGTGAAACGAATTTACTACCCTTTAAAGCCATTAAGGACAAAAATGTCCACTTCTAAAAGACTGCTATAAAAACTTAACAGATTGATATTTTTTCTGTTTTTTTGCATAAATCTCTTAAAACAACTTCAGCTGTGTTTAAAACTACCAAGCATTCAATCATTTTGAGGATTTTAACCCTTTAAATGCCAGTTTGATTACTTAAAGTCAATGTTGTTTTGTTATGAAAAAAAGTGAAAAAAGTGATATCTTCCTTAAACCAAATGTTGGATAGCTGGGGTATTATTTCTAAATGCAGCTTGGATATGTCAATGAATAGGGAAAATATTGACTTTGATGCATTTTTAGTTTTTGTATCGCAGTGGATTTAAAATTTACTACCCTTTTGAGTCATTAAGGACAAAAATGTCCACTTCCATAAACAGCAATAAAAATAGTATACATTAATATTTTTTTCTGCTTTTTTTGGGTAACATCTTTTGATCAACTTCAGTTCTAATCAAAACAACCAATTACTGAATAATTTTAGGATTTTAACCCTTTAAATTCCAGTTTGATTACAGGATGGTCATATTTTTTCTAAAACCCCCCCAAAAAACAGTTAATATTTGCAGATTACTAATGTTTGTTTTTTTTTTTTAATCAGTCCTGGGTATGTCAAAGATTAGCCAAAATATTGACTATGATGCATTATCAGTTTTGTGTAGCGTCTGATTTAAAATTTACTATCCTTTTGAGTCACTTATGGACAAAACATCCCATTGACTCCCATTCAAACCACATTTTTGATCTTTAAGTAATCAAACTGGCATTTAAATGGTTAAAATCCTCAGAATTATTGAATGTTTGGTAGTTTTGAGTACAGCTGAAGTTGTTTAAGAGATTCATGCAAAAAAAGCAGAAAAATATCAATCTGTTAAGTTTTTATAGCAGTTTTTGGAAGTGGACATTTTTGTTCTTAATGGCTTTAAAGGGTAGTAAATCAAAGTGATGCCTGAGCTTTAAGAAGCCTCTAGGTGAAAAAATAGTGCATTTTTAGAGGAGCCATGTGTGGTTTATAAGGCTTAAGGCCCAAATGTTTTCTAAAAAGCCCTGTATCTTTTAGCCTGGTGAAAAGTATGTTCTACTGAGAGTTGTGATAATAAATGCAAAAGAAATAGAAGATAAACAAATAGGCCCTGCTGATCACAACATGAAAATGTCATTCAGTCAGGAAAACGTTGTTAAGAAACACACATGACATTTAGTTTTAAATATTTCTTTATTGGCAGTTATAAATTTGCCGTTATTTATATTTGGTGGTGTGGCTGCTCTAAGATCCCCCTGCCCTTCCACAAGCCTACGTGGGAAGCATCAAGCAGGAACACGTTCCCTGAGCAGCCAAAAACCTAGAGCAGGCATCAGTGACAAACAGAATGGCAATGATTATGTCAGAAGTAGAATAAAGGAGGAGCTGGGGTGGGGGAGGGCATAGCCAGGCTTGAGAAGTTTAAATATGGCAGCGTGAGTGTGATTAACCAATAGCGTGCTTAGAACAAATCAGCTGGCTGTTGGCTGATGAGGGCTTGTGTGAAATCAGGGGATCTCATTTAGAACATGGCAGCGCTTTATTAGTTGGCCTGCCTGATCTAATGCGATACGCTCGATTTCTTGAAGACAAGCTTATAAAAAACAAAAAAAGCCAGGAGGGTAAACTCGAAGGCTCAGGACATCATAAAGTGTCCTGACCATCCCCTACATGCTGAGTTTGAGCTCCTACCCTCTGGCAGGAGATTCAGATTACCTAAGTGTAAATCTAACAGGATGAAAAATTCATTTATAGATAAAGCCATCACACAACTGAATCTAAATTCTAAAAGTGAACAGCTATGATACACTTAATTTCTCACTACAATGTAATGGTGGTTCTGTCCTCAGTTGTCCTTCAGAGTATTTATGTACTAACCCATTTCAGTGTTGTTTCTAAACTTATGTGACTGTGTTTCCTATGTTCTATGTTTTTTACCTGCCTGCAAAGCAAATTGGAATAGAAAAGGGCCTTCCTAAAACTGTTGCTACAAAGTTTGAATCATAGCATTGTCCAAAATTTCTTGGTATGCTGAAGCATTAAGATTGGCCTTCACTGGAGAAAAGGGACCTAACCCAAACCTTGAAAAACAGCCCCATACCTTTATCCCTCCTCCACCAAACTTCAAAGTTAGCACAATGCAGTGAGGCAGGCAATGTTCTGGCATTCACTAAACCCATCTGATTGCAAAACGGGGAATGTGATTCTTCTCTCCACAGAACATGTCTCCACTACTCCACAGTCCATTGCCAGTGTTGTAAGCCACTCCAGCTGATGCCTGGCGATGGGTTTGGTGATGTGAGACTTGCATGCAGCTGCATGGCCATGGAAACCCATTCCACGAAGCTCGGGCTGCAGAACTTTTGTGCTTACATCAGTGCCAGTGGACGCTCAGAACTCTTCAGATATGGAATCAGCAGAGTGTTGGTGACTTTCACGCACCATCCAGCTGAGCAGTCGTTAACCCCCCCGTGATTTTACATGGTCTTCTGCTTCGTGGCTGATGTTCCTAAATGCTTCCACTTACAGTGACTGTGGAATATTCTGAAAGGATGAAATTTCACACACTGTCCCATTGTGAAGGTGGCAGTACAACACTTAAAGTCACTGAGCTTTTCAGAATGATAATGTCATTTTAACCCTAAGTTACTGACTAGATCCCTACTTCCTGCAAACCCATTTTACACAATTTCAATCAACCTTTATTTTTTACGCCAAGTCATGACAAAAAATAACTCAAGACACTTTATAAAAAGAGCAGGTTGAGACTGAATTCCTCGTTTTATGATTATTTATGAAGACTTAGTCCACCATCTTCACAGTACTTCTGAAAAAAATATGTATAATTTTTATGAATTTACCACCTTTGTTGAAAATCAAACATACCCAGTAGCCATATCAGAGCATTATAACCAAAGTGATCCAGCAGCTTAGCACACAGTTCATCCCCTCAGGTGCTTCACTGCCTCCTCACTGCATGCATACAGTCTGCTGCCTGCTGAGAGGCCTGCTGGGCTGTTGGCCTTAAAGCCTGCTAAGTCAAACAGTGGAGGCGTTAAAGACGCCACCTCAACACAAACTGACAGGTGTCCACTGACAGGGCAGAAGGGAAGGAAAGGAACTTTAACCCCAGAGTTAATTCCAACATCTTTGTATGGAAATAGAAATAAACACGAACACATGCTACCATTACATGTAAATTTGATGTAGCTGTTTCTAAAGGAATACAAAGGCTGCAAATGCAAACACATACATGCTGCTCAACTGATATTATAAAGTGATACGTTACTGTTATAATACAATTCAGCAGTGGTGCCACATGACCAGAACTGTAAACTTCAATAACATATTAGTAAAAATCACATAAAATCAACACTTTTGATATGACAGCAACACATAAAGAAGTAAAAACCCTATAGTGGGCAATTTGTTATTTTTACAGTCATCAAAAATTCCAGGGAGAAATTTTAGAAAAATGTTGTACACTAACTTTGCCAGTGTTTTTTTCTGAAATATTGTTAGTATTTTTGTAAAATTTGACTGTATGGATTACTTTGCCATCATATTTTGATGGATTTTTGCTCCTACTATTGATCTGTCTTATATTATAGTTGCATTTGTTAAGATTTGGTAATGTTACACACTTGATGGATTTGTTTCACACATCCATCTGGTAAACCGCTCATAGACAGCGTTTGGGAAAGGGCAGAGGCTTTGAAAAAAATCCTCGGACGGTGATTGGATGAACGTTCTGTCTGTCACATCTTTACAGGCCAATCAGAGCAACAAAACACGTGACGTAGCCGCTACTGAAGGAGTAAATCTATGGAGAACTGCATAATGGGAACCATGGCCACTGTACAGATGTCAGTACACGACCTTTGTCGTTTTTGAAAAGAAAACAACTCACTGCTGTTCTTTGTTCGTCTTTTAACGAAGAAATGTCATCAAGTTCTGATAAAACTGGCGCTTTAGCAGCATCCACTCTAATGTCTTCCGCCATAATTGCACCGGCCTCTTGTTGCTGCTTGCTTATGTCACAACTTCGCCGTACATGATGGATTCGCCAGTGAGAAACATGTAAACGGGTGTATCCATCTGCTTTGCAAGGTTAAAGATTTGGTACTTTTTGATGCTATTTGATCAATTAAAAAACCCAAATTATTTGGTGTCAAATGTCATTTATAAAAACCATCAAATCATCAAACATACTGACAACCTTCAGTCCTGTATAGTGCACACATGGAAGTAAAAGATGCCAGGAATTTCAACCAAGTATATGTTAATCTGCTTTAGGATCAGTCAGTGGCATTGTTGGCCTAGTAAACTCTCTTTCTGAAAGAATAAGACCTGTCTACAGAAATGGCTGGGCACACTGAGCAGTCCCGTGACTGGGCCCTCTTCAGATGAAGTTTATTAATAGCAACTCCTGTGTTGGATCAGTAACTTTGGTGCCAGCCTCCTGGCTAACATTCACCACCTTTTGGCACTGAAAAGTTCCTCAAAAGGGTTACTTCAGGGTTCACTGGTTTGTTCTCATCTTCTGCATGGCCATTTAGTCTGGCATCACCAGCCAAATGGTTTGGTCCATCGAGCCTACCCACATTATTAATAATTCTCTCAAATAATGCTCGTATCATTTAAAGATAAGGAGGTTTGAATTTTGAAACAGGATAAGAATGAAATATTTGCATTATTGTTGCATTGCTAAAAATGTTCTTAGAAATATATCATGGCGACCCCCACCCATCGGCAGCTTTGCATACAGTAGTGACAAAGCCTACCTGCCATTGCCTAGTACTGTAGCAAGTGCTACTTTGAATACCAACAAAGACAGCATGGCAAGGTAATTAATTCTGTCCCCATGATGTGGGAGCTGGACGCTATGAGAGTTTATGCTAACATTAGCAGCTTATCCAGGCCCTTATTGGATTTAGGAATGTTTACCTCGTGGATAAACCTGAAAATGTTACACAAGATTATGCAACATGTAACAAAAGTAAGCTCTCATCCTGACAGACTCGTCTACTGTGAAGCCATGCTGTTGTGATGGATGTGGTATGAGGTTTAGTGTTGTCTTGCTGAAAAATGCAAGGCCTCCCCTGAAGAGTAGTTCTCTGTAGGGAAGCACATGTTTGCTCTAAAACCTCTTCATAGTTTTCAGCATTAATAGTGTTTTTCCAGATGCGTTTGCAGCCCACACCTTGGGCACTAATGCAACCCTACACCATCAGAGATGCCACCTGAAGGCCTCAAGAGCATGAGCATCCAATGCACACAGAGACTTCTCCAGTTTCTCTGAATCTTTTGATGAAATTTTGTACTGTAGATGACAGGATATTCAAAGTCTTCACGACAGTACACTGAGGAACATTTTTCTGAAACTGTTCCACAATTTTCTGATGCAGCTTTTTTGCAGATTGGTGAACCTCTGCCCATCTTTACTTCTGAGAGACTCTGCCACTCTGAAATGCTCCTTTTATACCCAGCCATTTTACCCACCTGTGGCTAGTTAACCTAATTAGTTGCAGAATGCTACTCCAGCTGTTTTTCCATTATACCACTTACTTTTCCAGCCATTTTATTGCCCTGTCCCAATTTTATTTTTATTTTTTAAGATTTTTTTTTTGGGCATTTTGTGCATTCATTTGATGGAGGAGGACAGTGGACAGAGTCAGAAACAGGGACAAGAAAGTAGGGAGAGACATGTGGGAAAGGGCCACTGGCCAGATTCGAACCCTGGCTGCCAGCATACATGGGGAGCGCCATAAACCACCAGGGCATCTGCGCCCCCTCCCAACATTTTTTAGATGTTTTGCTGCTATTATATTAAATGGTAAAATGTCTCAGTTTCAACATCTGATGTGTTGTTTATGTTCTATTGTGAATAAAGCAGGTTTATGAGATTTGCAAGTGATTGCATTCTGTTTTTATTTAGATTTTATACAATGCCCCAGCTTTTTTGGAATTGGGATAGTATTTTTTTCGTTAGTATAACAGTGTTTTTTTTTTTTTTGTCTGTATCTAAAGATCTAGATAAACTGACAAAATACAGCCAGAAAACAGGCGCTGTTATCCTGACACACTATATTGCCAAAAGTATTCGCTCACCTGCCTTGACCCACATATGAACTTCAGTAACATCCCATTCTTAATCCATAGGGTTTAATATCACGTTGGTCCACCCTTTGCAGCTATAACAGCTGCAACTCTTCTGGGAAGGCTTTCCACAAGGTTTAGTAGTGTGTTTATGGGAATTTTTGACCATTCTTCTAGAAGTGCATTTGTGAGGTCACACACTGATGTTGGACGAGAAGGCCAGGCTCTCAATCTCTGCTCTAATTCATCCCAAAGGTGCTCTATCAGGTTGAGGTCAGGACTCTGTGCAGGCCAGTCAAGTTCATCCACACCAAACTCTCTCATCCATGTCTTTATGGACCTTGATTTGTGCACTGGTGCACAGTCATGTTGGAACAGGAAGGGGCCATCCCCAAACTGTAAAATAACATTTATGAATTTATCTGCTTTCAGGCCTTCTGTAAGCATTAACCCTTTGTGCTAGTTTAAGCAAACAATTAACTTCCAGTGATGGGCCTGAGTGTCAGAATTCAGTTTTTCTGGCACATTTCTTTCTTTTAACTTATTTGGGTGGAGACCAGACAACAGCACTGTGTCTGGAAGAACAGTTCATCCAATGTCCAAAAACATCACACTCACTAACATCTCTCTCACACACAGAGACGGCCCTGATAGTCGTTGACATATTCGCAGGCTGAGTCATAAAGGACCAGGAGACACGGAGGAAGAAGGTGTGACGTTATTTCCACACTAAATATTCTGAAGGAATCACTGTGAACAGCACGCCAGGCGCCACGTTTCACAAGGATTCTTGTATTAAAGGTTGAAATACTGAAACAAATCTAAAGCACACAAACATTCATAACAGGCACTATAAAGAAAAACATAAAAACAGCTGGGACACAAACACTTACATCCATTTTTAGGATTGAGTTAGTGTGACTCATCCTCTGAGTGTTTGTTGACAGGCTCTGAGACGGTGATGGAGTATTGTATCTGCCCAGCAGGTCACCGGGACACACCCGACCCCGTTCCTCTATTCTCAGTGTCTCTCTGATGTTACAGTCATCACCGTCCAATGCCACCGACTGTCTGTCTGTAGTCTGGAAATACAGATGAGATCAGAACAACAAAGTGTTACTTTTCATCACTTTCGCTCCCTTTGTTGATGGCAAAGGAAACCCTTTTATAAAGGGGTGGTTCACACAAAATGATGCAGAGCCATGCAAATAGTTAAGATCAGTGGTTCTCAACCCTGCTCAACCAAAGAGCTGAATTGTTGAAAAATACATTTGCAAGAGCCACAATCTAAGGGGTGAAAGTGGCAATAAAAATAAGTTACAGCTGGCAAAATAGGTGAGAAAGCTGAAAAAAGTGTCCAAAAATGGGTGAACAGGGGTAAAGTAGGCAGAAAATGGCAAAAAAACTGGGTGAGACATGACTTGCAGGTGGCAATAATGGCAAAAAAGCGGCAAAAATGTGGCAAGTGAAGTGAAGTGAAGTGACCAAAATTGGCTAAAAGCATTAAAAAAGCGGGGGAAAATGAATGACAAAAAACTAAAACTGGCAAAAAGCAGCAAAAAATTTGGGGTGAAATGAGTGAAAAAAAAAACTCAAATTGGCTAAAAGCATTAAAAAGGTGGGGGAAAATGAGGGAAAAGTAACTAAAATTGGCAAAAAACAGCCAAAAGGTGGGGGGAAATGGAAAACGTGACATGTTATGGCATGAGGCACCTTAAATGGGCAAAAAGTGGCAAAAGGGGAAAAATGGGCAAAAAATTGCACATAAGGGCAATAAAAATATGCAGACAAAAAAATAAAGTTGACAATTAAGTTTGACAATAAAAGCCTGCTGTATAGAAACTTGTGCAGACAAGGCTGCCCAATAGGAAGGATTAAGGGGAGAGCTTTGACCTGAAAAAAACACTTTTACCAAAAAAGCAAGTATATTTTTTATTAATTTGTGTGGTAGATAGCCTTCTTAAAAATGGGTTCAAATCCCTTCTGTTGAAAACAGAAATAAAATAGGTCTAGAAATGGCTGAAATAGGTTGATAATGGCAAAAAAAATGGTGGAAAAGGTGGTGAAATTAGATTTTAAAGGTAGTCGATACTGGTTAAAGTGGCAAAAATTTGACAAAAGTGGCAAAAAAAAAGCAAAAATTGGTTAAAGTGGCAAAAACAGGCATAGATGGTAGTAAGGGGAATTATAAAGTGGCTGAAATGACTTTAAATTGGCAAAAATAGGTGGAAAATTTGATGAAATGGGATGAAAAATTCATTTAAAATGGCAAAAAGGGTTAACTAAGAGAGAAAAATGGGCAGAAACTGGCAGAAATGGCAAAAATGAGCATATCAAATAGTGAAATGTGGTTGAAATGGGCATAAAATGTGGTAAAAAAAGTGGTTAATAGAGGCAATAATGGGTTAACAGAGGCAACATTAGGTGTACGGTGGCAAGTCTTGGTTTAGAAGCAGTAAAAACAAGCAGAAAAAAGTGTTGGAAAGGGTTTGAATTTGGAAAAAATGGGTTTTAAGTTGCAAAATGTGTCAATATTGCAAAATCAATGGGTAAAGGGATAAGAAGGGGTTAAAATGGATCAAAATTGGTGTAAAGTGGCAACGCTGTCATTTAGAAAAAAAACAAGTTTTTTTTAAGGGCATCATGCGACCCCCTCTCAGCATCTTGCAACCCCCATAGGGGTCCCAACCCCAACGTTGAGAACCACTGCTTTACACCAAGATTTAAAACTGTGGGTTTAAAATAACAAGGGGGCCCAGGTCACTGAGAGGTGTATCCTGGGCTCCACTTGGGCCCAAAATGATCAGTTCTGTTTTTGTTTTCATTATAGTTTAAAAAGCTCAGGGCCATTCAGTCTTTAACGTCTTTAAAACAGACTAGCAGACGTTTAAGAGAGCTGCCATCTTTCTTCTTTATTGACGGTAAATCTGAGTGTCGTCTGCAGACAGATGGTGAAATCTTCAATGCTTTTTAAAGAGGACCACTGAAAGACAGTGTACCTAGCATGTCAGGTTATGAATACATACAAGAGTGGTTAAATTATACTTGTCATATAAACAACATTTAAATAAATCACTCAATAAAGCCCAGAAACATTAAAGGGAGGAGGTGGAAGGGCTTTAGCACAGTTACTGTAAGACCCATTTAATAAACATTTCTACTTTAATAAAGCAGAAAATTTCAATAAAAATGAGACCAAATAAAATCTTAACCCTCTCTGTGGCTGTATATCAGAGGAATGAAGGGAAATATCTTCCAAATGCTGAGCTCATCAAGCCTTAATGCTACCTTAAAGCTTCCCTATCAGATGAAACACACCCACTAATGCTGCAAACCTGCGAGACGTTCAGGTGAAAGCAGCTTACACTCCTCTGCGGGGCTGCCATGATGAGGTTACAGTAATCTGATCGGCTCAATTAGTGCTTGATTAGAGGCTGAGCAGAGTGACGTAATGACGTGATCACACATTAAATGCAAACAGGAAGTCCTGATCTTATAAGTCTGAGCTGATTGGAACATTATTCTTAAACTGCATTTAATAAAGCTCTTTCTTAACTATTTCTGTAGGATATGGAGCTGCTGAGTGCCTCACTTCTGGCCTTTTCCTGCCTGCATTTCCTCCAGACAGAGCAGACGTTCCTGCAGGATAACACTGGGATGAGCATTATCTCCACGCTGCAGACCCAAATTTAAGCAAACTCGCTCTGCACAGGAAGCTTTTGATAACCTTCAGTTGGGAGGTGAGACTAATTTTGGCTCAGAAAATCCAAAAAATGTAGCAGTAGAGCAGCTAAGGTGTATTTTTAGGTTTTATATAAACTCCCACTATGTGGTCTGTCAGTATCGAACACTCTCCGCTGACATATTTAAATATTTAATCTCAAAGGAGGAGGAATGTTTCTGTATTACGGCATGTTTGACATGTTGAGATTCCTCACATTCTTCAGTGGTGATAAGCACAGAAAGCCAGGCATCCATTCTTTAAATAACACAGAAATAACTCTGGATGAAGATGACATAAACGGGCATAAAACCCATCATTTAATCTATGAGGAGGTTATTTTTGTTCAAATACTGCTTTAAAAGTAACTGGCAAATGATCAGAGAATCAGAGGTTTATGACCCAAAGAATCCTGGGAAAATATAGCCAATATAAATGAAAAAAGACAGTGAGAAATGTAAATATTTAAAGCCTAGAAAAAGGAACTACAATTTAAAATAGAGGCCTGATGGATCAACAACATCGCACATGGCATCTGAAGTTAAACATTGTACTATACATGCCACTGAAGATGATAGAGCCAACTGAAAGGGCAAAAAGTCTACTGCACAATGTTTATAGCACTACACTATATCAATGGTTCCCAACCTGGGGTCTGGGCACCCCTAGGGGGCCGGCAAAGATTTCAGGGGGGCGTGGGAGCCTGTCTGCTCTGACCTTGTCAAAATTAGCTGAACATATTTAAACAGAAAGAAAAAATTAAATTGATTATGATTTGAAACATAATGTATGGAGTCATATTAGGGTCGCCCCTAAAGCTTAAAAAAGAAATCAAAAGTATTTGTGAAAACTGAAAATTTGGAGGTAAAAAATAAATTCTTAGGATTATAAAGTCAGATATTTACAAGGAAATAACCTCAGAATTTCTGAGTTTACAAGGTGTAAATTTACAAGAAAAAAGGGAAATTTTCAAGTTTAAGAAGTCTTAAACTTTGACATTAGAATCTAATTTATTTTTAAGTTTTAAAATCCTAAATTCAAACATTGTAAAGACAGATTTTTTTTTTTTTTTTTTACAACAAACCAAGTGGATTTTCAAAATTTTTTGACTTTTATAATCATAGAAATACAAATTTTTGGTTCACGCAATTCAAGACTGTTTAAGTAAAAAAAAAAGTTTTAAGTTTTTCTCTTTTTCTCCTTTAATGTTGTTATTTTTTTAGTGTAGTCCTAAAAAGCCATAGTAGTTATGGCTAGTTTGTACTTAGATCTTTTTTCAAGAACAGTGTCTGTAGGCTTATTATGTTGGGATTTTGTCAATGAAAACCATTAAAATTAATGTGTACTTTTTCCAAGTGGGTCTTGGGGGGGCTTCGCTTTTCTTAGTGTGTGCGTGGGGGGGTTCTTGTGTTTCAAATACATGGGCCAGACGTGGCCATTGAACAGGCCGGGTGGATCTTCCCAAGGAAAAAAGGTTGGGAACCACTGCCCTATATGGACAGCAGTATTCAGCACCCAATAGAAAAGGGCCTTCCCCAAACTGCTGTCACAGAGTTGGAAGCATTGTCAAGAATGTCTTTGCATGCTGAAGCATAAAGATTGCCTCTTTACTGGAGAGAGGGGTTCTAGTGAAAAACAGCCCCACACCTTTATCCCTCCTCCACCAAACTTCACAGTTGGCACCATGCAATCAGGCAGGTATCATTCTCCCTGTCAAACCCAGACCAGCCCACTGCTCAGCTGCTCCACAGTCCAGAATCAATGTGCTTTACACCACCCCATCTGACACTTGGCATTGGACTTGATAACGTGAGGCTCCCGCCACACAGTTTTTGTGCTTACATTAATGTCTGTTGAAGGTCGGAGCTTTTGGAATCAGCAGAGCGTTGGCGACTTTTGCATGCTGCACCCATTAGCAGTCGCTCTGTGATTTTTTTTGTGTTGGCTGAGTTGCTGTTGCTCCTAAACGCTTCCACTTTCTAATAATATCACTTAGAGCTGAATGTGGAATACCCATCAGGGGTGAAATTTCCTAAACTGTCTTATTGCAAAGATGGCATCCATTCCAGTACCACACTTGGAGTCACTGAGCTCTTAAATCACAAATGTTTGCAAATGGAGACTGAATGGCTAGGTGCTTAATTTAAACATCTGTGGCAACAGATCTGATTGAAACACCTGAGTTCAATAATTAATACATGTGGCCAAATACTTTTGTCCATATAGTGTATCTTTTAAAAAGTCCCCCTGAGTTATGCTGCAAGCGAACTCAGAATGTTTTGTGAGTAGTTTGCAGCTCAAACCTGAAAGTCCACTTTTAACAGCTTTTCTCCCTCATAATATGAAACATTAACAGAGAACAGTGGGTTTCTGTTTGGTAAATACACCCTTATGGAGTGTCATTTTTATGGAACAGAGTCCCCAGTTCAAAACAAGACGCATCAGAGGAGGGTGCGCCCGGGTCGCACTTCTCTACTTGTCATCTTTCATTATCGTTTTGATTGAGAGCCCCCTGGTGGTTGAATTTAAATAATGTGCATTGTCTGCTTTTGTGACTGTGTTGCTCATAAATTTAACCCATTAAAGCCTGAAAACACAAATTATAGCCACACAATTCTCACTTTTTTGGAATGGAATTGTTTATTTCACTTTCTACTGAAATCCCAAAAATCAAAATTTCCATCAAATTTAACATATACTGTATATTTTTTGTATCTCAATTGATACATTAGCTGTTTTTGGTAACTGATAACCAACTTGAAGGCATTCAATATCATTTATCAGATTTTATTCAGAAGGTTTATTAGTAATTCATTGAACATATTGATTAGATAGAGGAATCATTAAAGTATGGATCAAATATGACACAACAGGCTTTAAGGGGTTAAAGGCAGAATGCCTAAATACCCTTACTTCAATTCAAGGTTGTTAGACTGTAAAATGTTGAAAGTCCAAATTCATTGCAGTTTATTTCAAAGGTTTAATCCAAGTTTGACCTTATCCACATTCATTCTTGTGCAATAAAATAAACCAGCAGCCAGGAAATCCAGCTTTGTAAATATTTAACAAACTCTGAGTTTCATAATGCAGCAGCGATATCTAATTTTTCCAGCTGTCTTTTCCATCACTGTTTATTGTTGATGATATTTTCACCTGAAACACTGATATCATCCCCTTGTTTTTCCTTCAGGAAGTTCCTGCGACTGCTCATTAATTGTTGCTGAGGGGCCACAGTTTGAGAAAAACAACATGTTGGAATAACAACTTCGAGATTTAAAGGAGGCAAACAAAGACTGATAGTACTCAAACTGTAGGAAATCCATATTTTTGAGTTTTTATCACTCTTTGCACCGCATGTTATTTCTGCATTCCACGTTGCAGCGTGTTTTGTAATTTCGTCCGGGGAATTGAACTGACGTCAGATTTCTTCCGCTGATTCAGGTGCAGTTGGATTGCAGCGGCTCTTGACTTTCCTAATCAGCTCGACTGCTCTCAGGTCATCCTTCCCTCCTCTCGTGTGCTCATCCATTTCCTTCCAGCAGCTCAAAGATCTGACCTCCAACACTGACTCTGAGTGTTTCACTCTGCAGACTCATAACCACCTCCAATGTCTGATGAAGCACCGGCAAAGTTTGTTTGAAAGTGATGAATTTGCTTTGCCTTCTCTGTCATGAGACTTAAACTCATCCTGTGGAATCCCCAAGATGCAGGGCAATGATTCCAAGATGTCCTGCAAACTTCAAATCTGTGTGTAGTAAATATGCTCATTGTTTAGAGTCTACTAAAAGAAAATAAGTCAGCAAGTAATACTGAGTACATTTGATCAACATTACCAAATTGACACTGGGAATGCATTATAACACAGGTTGTCAAACTCAAGGCACGGGGTCCAAATCCGGCCTGTGGAATGATTATATCTGGCTCTCAAGATCAGATCATATTTGTGATATAACTGGCCCACCAGCAGGAGGTCTGCGGATTTCCGCCAGTAAAAGAATGTAAACTTCAACTTGATTGTTTAAAATATCCTTGTTGAGCCATAAAAATCTGAATAATTTGTTTTATTTCATATTTTAAATTTTGCATCTCAAGATTGTGACTCAAGCTTATGACTTGACTTTTCATTTCATACTTTAACCTCTTCAACTCAGAATTTGGTCTTTATATGTCACATTTTTATCTTTTAGATTCCCAATTTTAAATTTTAGGTAATATTTTGACCTTTTCAACTCCTTAATTTGGCTTTTTAATCCCATATTTTGACTTTTAAAAACATAATTTCATTTTTTTCTCATATTCTGACATTTTGAATGAATATTTTTTAATTCTTTAAATCATATTTTGACTTTTTACACTCCCAATTTTTAATTTAAGTCAAACTTTTAACTTTTTAAATCATATTTTTGAATTCTAGCTCATATTTTGACTCTTCAACTTCTAATTTTTGGCTTTTTAATCTAATATTTGGACCAATCAGACTCACAATTTGAAATTTCAAGTCGTATTTTGACTTTTATATGCATGATTTTAAATTTGATATCATATTTTGACCTTTCAAACTTATCCTTATCCTCATATATTTGCTCTTTAAAAACATTATTTTTCTATTTTTAATAGTGTTCTGATCTTTTGAACTAATAAATTGGATTTTTTATCTCAGATTTGAGCCTTTAAACTTACTATTTTTACTTTTTTGAATATCCAAATGATTTATTATCAGTGCTGTTTCTTTCCATATTTTATTACTGGTGAAAATGAGGTTGGCAGTCTATGGTTAAATGTTGACCCTGTTAGGCCCTCAGGTTAGACCTTAATCCAGAACACAGCCCCTGCTGTGATTGAGTCTGACATCCCTACACTAAGATGTGCATGCTTTATTGCTTATTCTTTGCTGAGGCCATTGTTGGATGAAGTTGAGGACAGCTGAATTGGGGTGCTGTTGGCAATGAAAGCAATATTATTATTGATACATATATTTACTACTTAGATGTATCACAGGATTAGTGGCTTATAATAAATATTTACCAGACAAATTAAAAGATCTTATGAGGAGAAAATGATGACATATCCTGTCTTTAAAAGGTAAATCTAGCTTGCTGCACCAACAGCTTTGAAAAGAATTTTTTAAATGCAATTCACACTTTAATTTTTGCTTCTAACATCTTAGAACTCAATCACAGCAGGGGCCGAATTCTGAATTTGGGTCCAACTTGAAGGCCGAGCAGGGTCAACATTTAACCATAAAATGTCAACCTAATTTTCACCACCAATGAATTATGGGGGGGGAAAAAACCTTAGCAATGATAATAACAGATTCTGAGATTGAAAACAGTTAAAATGATAAGTTTAAAGGCTCAAATTCTGAGATAAAAATTCAAACTTATTAGCTCATAAGGTTCAAAACATTGCATTTAAAGTCAAAATAATGTTTTTAAAAGGCAAATATATGAGAGTTCAAAACATGATTTTTAAGAGTCAAAATATGAGATGAATTCAAATTATCAGTTTAAAACGTCAAAGCGTGACAAAAATGTTTAAATTTTCAATTTTAAAGGTCAAACTATTACTTAAAACTGAGAATCTAAAAGGTCAAATTATGAGATAAAATTAAAAGTAAGAAGCTTAAAAGATCAAAACATGAGAAAAAATCATAACCCTGAATTTAAAAGGTGAAAATATTACTTAAAAATTTTTAAATTGAGGCTCTTAAAAGTAAAAAAAAAAAAAAACAGATAAAAAGTCAAAATTGTGAAATAAAAAAGTTAACATGTGAATTAAAAAGTCAAAAACATGACTTTGCATCATAACTGTGAGATGCAAAATTAAGAATATGAAATGAAAAAAATAAGTCTTTTACCACATTCCTGACTTTTGATCTAATTATTTTAACTTTTTTCATTTAAAAAATATATAATTTCACACGATCTGTACACTTTTGCACATTTTTTTTAAATAGAGCATTTGATTTGAAAAAAACAAACAAAAAAACAACAGCAACAAAAAAAAAAAGCACTTTAATTTGACTAAAATGACTAAACATCTCACTGGACTCAGAGTCTCATGACTGAAAACGTCCTAACTCGAGGGTCTCAGTCTTCCATCAGGCCAGGACAGAGTTTGACCTCGAGGCTGTGACACAGAAAATCCAGAGCGATGAAGTAAACATTTTCCTAAATGGGTAAACATTTGGCAGCCAAAGTGGGGTAAGTTTGGAGATATGTCGATTTTGGGTCATATTTTTAGAGCCTTTGTGAAATGTTTTAAAATGAAACAGGAAGTTGGGAAGTTTATGCCCTTGGCGCCCACCCTGCTTCCCCCTCTGAGCCGACAGAGACGATGGAGATAAAGCAGAGTTTCAACAGTTTGCAGAGAGGGGCTAGCAGAGCCCCCATGGTGGTTATTAGGATGGGATGAAAAATTGATACGGTGCCATCCTGACCCTCATAACTGACCGCTGACTCATCAATCAGAGACCCCTCTCAGAGCAAGTGGCTACTTCTGTTAGACACACCTTCAAATATACAATCATATAATATAATGCTAGTAATGTTCGCACAATGTAATGACGACATTGTTATTCTATCTCTTCTCACAAGCAACCTCAATAATTCAAATCTTAACTGAATGACTAACACATCTTTTTTATCCATCTATTCATATTTTAGCTGATATCTGTAGCATCAGACATCTGTCACAGCTTTTACCTAAGACTACATTGTAGTTCACTGTAAACCATCTATTCAAGTGTAACGCCAGAAACCTTCCTCATTATGCCTTTATCTGCATGAACCCGTCACAAATGTCTTCTATGTTAACATGTAACTTTGCCTGTTAAGATGTTTTTGATTGAAATAGCTTGATTACAGTAAATATGACCTCCTAATGCTGCAAAGTCAACAAACGACCATTTTCAGTTCTTTACAACCTATAAAATCTTTTAAAACTCTGTTTTGCATAATAATGTGGAACAGATCTTTTTGAGGTTTTTATTTAAAAAAAAAAGGTTATCATTATGAAGTTTGTTCAAAAACATTTGAATTATGCTCTAACAGCTGATGACTTGAAAAATACTCTGACTGTCATTTGCATTAATATTTGGGAAAATAAGAGAAAACTGCCATTTGCTTAATAATGTGGAAAGCGGCGTACATGTACATAAAAAGCAAACATCCGGCAGCAGTGTCATACTGGCATATTGCACAGTCTCTTGGCACATCTTACATCACCTGTTGTTCAGAATTTTAATGGACATGGGCTCAAATTAAAGTTTGTAACGGTTCAGTCTGGTCTGAGGGACCCTAAATCTTCTTCCTGAGGGTAAGAGCTGAAACTCAGAGTGGAGCATGTGGGTCGGATCAGGAACAATTTTCTGTGCCTGTCTAACAGACTGCTCATGTAGTGTTTGGAGAGATGGGTGCTTTTTGACACCCATGACTTTCATAGCAGTCTGCACTAGACGAGTTACCTGTGATTTTAACTGAACAGATAAATGACCATACCAGGCTGTTATTCCATATCTGATTATGCTTTCAAGGACAGCAGAATGAAACAACACCATTAGCTTCTGCTGAACTCTAAATACTCTAATTCTGCGTAAAAATACATTCGCTGTTGCAGTCTTGAGCACAGGCTCTCAACATGGGTCCTCCAGCTGAGCGTATTGTCATTATGAACCCCAGGTACTTGTAAGAGCAGACCTGTGTGATGGGTTCACTGCTGGTGACCACTCACACACCTAGGATCAAACACTCAGTGTTTTTAACATTAAGCAAAAGGTAATTATTGTCACAAAAGGAAGGGAACATTGTAAATTGCATTAGTTATTTATTGATACATTATAATTGCATTTAAAGACAAAACAATAATCTTCTAGAAACGTGTCCATAAAAAAATTGCACATTAATTTTCAGCAGTCATTTTAAAATGAAACACTGAGATAATTTAAATATTTACAACAGCTTTGGCACATTGATCAAAGTGAGCGCTCCTCTCTGTAGCCGCTCTGCTGTGTGTAGCTGCTAGGATCCACCGACTCTGGCCTGTGAGCGCTTGGACCGAGGTACTGTTCAAACTCACTGCGGTCCAGATCGTACAGCATGTCGAGCTGAACCTGCTCCAGGTAAAACTCCAGGGAGGGTCCGGACGAGCACAGAAAACCCCCGTACCCCCTGGAGTCCCCTTGATCCACATGTGGAGCTGCAGGAGCGGAGAAACCGTGCTGCATGTACCCGGGCTGGCAGCTGAAATACCCCTGGGGTTCCACAGGGTACGCATGTGGGTACACTTCAGCGTTATTTTGGAAAGCGTCTACAGCTGCGTGGTCAGGAAAGACTGGACTGTTTGTGTAGCTAGCTGGGGTGGTAGGGAAAACAGGTGAGCTGGGGTAGGGCTGCTGCTGGTTCTGGAGCAGGTAGGAGAGGTTGTAGGGTACTGTGTACCCTGAGGTGCAGAGCGAAGGCAATGAGGTAGAGGATTCTGCACCAGAGGGTTTGTTATTGGAGTTCTTCTTCAGCTGCTTCCTCCTGCGGGGCCGGTACTTGTAGTTTGGGTAGTCAATGGTGTGCTGGACTCTGAGGCGCTCGGCTTCCTGCATGTAAGGACGCTTCTCAGCCAGAGACATGGCCTTCCAGGTCTTTCCTGCAGGAACATGGAATGGTTAAAGATCTGTGCAGCTGTTGGATCAACACTACTGGTCTCTGGCAGCAAATAAAAACCCACAGTCACAGTTTTTGTAAAACATTAAAGCTCCTTTGAGGATTTTATGAGCTGTGATGATTTTGGCGCCCCCTATGTACAAAGAGGCTGCCTGTTTTAGCTTTACTGGGTTCTTTATCAACATGAAAGCATCAAAACACACTTGGAAACTGAAATAAATGCTGATTACTTTGTCTGACACCCAACCCAAGGTAGCGCTTTCAGGCATTACCATTTATTCAAAAACTAATATTCATTTGAATCAATTTTATAACCATCCAAAACAAATACAGACAGTAGCTTTAAATGAGTATTGCCAGTAAATAAACTCTTGAAACTTAATGAACTTCTTATGGAGCAGATAAAGAGCAAACAATCTTTTTCAGGCTGTCAGTCGAGCTCTTACCAAGTATTTTGCTCAGATCAGTGTTCTCCAGGTCTGGGTTCAGGTGTGCCAGTCTCCTGCGCTCCTCTTTGGTCCAGATGATGAAGGCATTCAGAGGCCTCCTGACTCTTTCCTGCCCTGCTGTGGACTTCACCTCTGGGCTCGTGCAGCTGGAGTCCGAGTTGACGGACTGCGGGCTGGAGGGCCCTGAACACGGGGATCCCACCTCCGTCATCTGCTCCCTGTCTGCGGAGCCGCAGTCTTCGCTGTCGAACATGGCGCTGTTTGCGCACAGCTGGAAAGCTGCGGGCTCGTGGCTGAAACGCATAGTGATGCCCGTGCTGATGATGATGATGATGATGCTTAAGGTCGGCTGCAGGCTGGTGTCATCCTCCCGATGATGCAGGGTGACGGATATATGTAGGGGCTCCGCCAATAGGAGGCCAGGAGGAGTGGATTTAAGGTGTGAATTCCAGGTGTTTTTCTCAGGTCAGTGATAGGCTCATCTGAACCCCCAATCAACGATTTGACGAAACTTCAGATGAGAGAATGAATCATAAGTCTGATAGAATAATTTATGATCTAATTGTTGCATGTAAATAAACACACACCGATCAGACGAGTCTATAAAGAATGAAAGGATGGATTAAGCCGTTAATGCTCGCGCCTTATGAACTGAAACACACTATGAATTATGTTTTTCTCCGGAATAAATACGGGGAAACCAGACTAAAGTAAAAGTTTTATCAATCCCTTTTGTTCTGTGGAAATTTAAGAGACTAAAACCTAAGTTTCAGTTTTAATTCCCCCACAAAAACGAAGAAAATCAAATTACAGCCTTGCCCAGAGAGATGGAATCTAATCAATAGGTCCTGAAAGGCAGGAAGGCTATTGACAGGACAACATCAAAGTTTTCAGCAGGCAGGCCTGGTTGATAATTACATTGTGGCTCTCGGCTCTTATCGGCCATCCACTGTCTCTATCAAAGTACATTTTACACGAGTGAAACAAACATGATCAAGGCGCGTTTATGGCACGATTACTGCGCGCAAATATTTGCTCGACGCACAAAACTGATAGTGTGCACAAAGGCGCATGATGAGCTCTGCTCTAAGACGTCTAAAAAAGGATCATATAGGCTTTATATGATTTAATTTTGAGTAAAAAGATGAGGGACACCAAAAACTGACCCAAACAAGCCAACACTGGACCAAGCTTTAACGTAAAGACAGCACCAAAGTGTATTGAAATCAATCAAAACTGCAGCAGAGATTCAGACTCATAGAAACTTGCACAGGGTGGATCCATTTGTCAGCTTTCAGCGTCATTTCGGAGTGTTTTCAGTGTTTCCATCACGAGATAGCTAATTAAACTCAAAACTAGATAATTAATGATAAAAAACAGCTAAATATTTTATCATAATTAGGACCTGCTGTAAAAAAAAAGCCCGAGTTGCATTTAAATACAGATAAGTTTGCTGGTAAATCAGGCTTACATAGAAATAAATCACTGGAATAGTTAAAGCTCCTATTGGGATTTTCATGCCGGTTATCCTGAAAGTAATGCTGTTTTTTTAAGACCTAAAAGAGCTGCCAACATGATTTTCTAAAAGTGTAATACTTCAAAGTGTTCAGAGGTGTCAGACCAAGTGATTAAGCACACTGCAGAAAGAGTTTCTTTTATCCTAACATTCATTAATAAACTGAAAAAAAGAAAAAGAGATTTACGTTTTGAATTCTAAATATCAGGGAGGCCATCACCCTCAGCCTTTATAACAGCCTTTTTATAAAGCTGGGTATTTTGCCTATAGAGGTGGTAGGATAATAGGACTGGGACAAATAAATAAGTATGGATGCCAGCGAGGCCAAAATAAATACCTGCAACAAAATCTCAGTGATGTTCACAGGTTAATACTTTCTATAAATTATGAACAATAGCAACAAAAACGGAGGAAACTGCACAAAATGTTATTTGGGTGTTGTGTATTCACCATTAATGAAACTCTTCAGGCGTGTGGTCCCGCTTTACTGTAATAGGTCGCCATTACAGGTGCCTGCTTCCTCTCTATGGTTTCAATGAATATCTGCCTCTGACACATTACACAGACAATAGATGCCATTACTGTGACAGCGGCGAACTTACATCTGCAATACACGGACTGACTAAAGTGTTAGTATGACCTGCACCTGCACGGCTTTGTCCCTCAGACCAGTCTCTTAATGACCGCTTCACATGGGTAATGTTGTGTATTATGAGTTTGGAGCAGCAAAGGTGGCCTGCCTGGAGTTTGTTGCTCATATTTTGACAGAACTAAAAGAGACGACACTGAAACTCACTCGCAGTTTAACATAGGCTTGTTCTGACCCTTTAGAAATAATTAACAACCTTCACAAACTTCGATATCTTGATCAAAAGGACGGATCAATACTGTGTCAAAGTCAGTAACAGAACTGATTAAGATAGGCTGCATTATTCTTTACATTGACTACACAGTTTGACAAGTTTGGCTAAACTTTCTTCAGTGTGCTAGCCGACGGGATTAACCGGAATTTGGCAGTGGAAGGTCTATTACAATACAAGGAAAACGTTATTTTATTAAGATAATAACCTACATTTTAATGTTTTAGATTAAGTTAGATTAGATAGGGTTATTTTACTGTTCTAAATGGGTAAATCTGTGTTAGAAAAAGGGTTAAGAAAACAGACACCTCTCTGTAACTTGGGCAAAAGGCTAATAAAATAGAGCTTATAACATGATGGACTGCTAGCTAAAAAAAGGCGAAAACAAAGTGTAAAAAGGTACCCACGGGCTTGAGTACAATTGTTTTTTGGATTTATTTATTTTTTAAAGTTTATTTTTGAAGAACATGTTCTTATTACTATTAATAATTCTCTGTGGACAGTTCTAAAACAATCTAGTGCGCTTTGCCTTCAATGTTAGCTGCTCATGGTAATGGTTGGCGGAGTGATACTCTTCAACCGATGTACACACTGTCTGCCTTAAAATATGAATGAATCCGGCAAATAACCCGCAGTAATGTAAGCCATAGCCCGCATTTTTTTTTGGTGGATAGGTGTGTATGCCTGTAAATAAAGTGTAGGACTATGGTTGTGGGTGGGGGTGGGGGGTCCTTGTTTTTCACAGGTTGTCAGATTTAGAGCTTGAATCCACATCCGCGTTGTCAAACGGGACGCACGCGCCAACGCGCTGTGAAAAAGCACTAATGGATTTAATCAATTAGCTTGAACGACGCAGCGTGAATACAATAACGTTAGTTTCGGCTGAGCCCCTCTGTGAACAGAGTCGGCTAAATATTAATAAACGTCAAAGTAAGGAGAATGGAGGCTTGTAACTGATTTAATCTCGGAATCCTTAAGTTGTTAAGCTTTTTTGTGCTATAGTTATACTTTTAAAGCCCCCATGTGACATCATTTTGCTGTCAACCTTATTAAAATCGTGTTATAATGTCTACTTCTCTCTCAGACCCTGTTATTAATGATTACTAATCTGTGAGGTAACAGTAGAGCATCACTGCTTTGTCTCAAAGCCAAACAAGCAGCAGCAGAATGGCCACTGTACTGTCTGAATAGGGATTGTCCTCTGTCTCTTTGTGATCACAATGTACCATTGTATTGGACAGAACTCATATATGGGACACTCCTCTGCTGCTTCTTCACTGTGGCTCAGTGACGGGCAGACTGGCACAGGTAGAGGACCTGGAGGAATACCATGAAGGATTTATAAATGGTCTTGGAGATTCTAGGACATTAAATTGATTGGATTTTTTGACTTTTTAAAAATAATTTATGGATTTTCTGTTGGAATCTATATTTTCAAGGTGTGGATGATGAAGCTAGGGTTGCCTCAATACCAGAATTATTTCAGTATGACGCAAGGAAAATCAAATTATACTGATACTTTTTTTCTAACTCAATGGCAACAAAAACAGAAGACCTAAAAGCCCTAAATACTGATAATTTCTTGTTTTTTAATGTCAAAATTACATTTGAATGTGGCAGTGAGACTTTGCCAAATTTTTAGTGCAATATAGATCATGCTCAGGAATTTTCCTGCAAGATTTGATGAATAATTCCTCTCCTAACTACATGCTATATAATTGATTACCTTTTTATAAAAAGCTATTACTAAAAAGATTACTGTACATCATTTTAAAATATGGCATTGAAAAAGTTTTTTAAAAATTGACAACCATAGCCTGGACTGGATTTTTTTTCCTGCTAATGAAGATGCCACAGCAGCAGCCTAACACTTCACCAATTCTGGATATTTCTGGAGCATGGCTTACAGACCCAAAAGAAGAACTAGAAGAAAACCCCACAGGTGTGCAAAGCAAAGGGCCTCCAATAATGAAGCTCTGTATTCCAACCCCTCCCTTGACTTTCCTTACAGTGCCTCATTCATATAGAGCTTCATTGTTTCATAGCTGGAAGGTGTGAAAGTTGGATATAAAGCTGCTGTGCTGGGTGATCTTGGCAGCGAGGGTCAGAGCTGCATTGTGTTGGATTGTATGGGCACAGCAGGCCAGCATCGAGATACGCTCTGTCAAGACTCAGACACCATTCTATGCAGTGCTCCATGGCCCCCCTCCTTCACCTCCACCTCTAAGCAGATTCAACAGTAGACCAAGGCCCCCCAGTGTGCTAGCTGGGTGCTAGCCTCCACACTCCCCGAGTAAACAGCGCCCTGCCCGGCCGGCCCTACGTCAGGCCAGCTGAGAGGATTACATGCCCCCTGGTGTAGACCGGCTTAATGTAGCCTCATTAGCAGAACACAATGATGCCCCCACCTCTGAGTAGAGATAAGAGGCCGGGCTTAGCCAGACTTCAAACATGGCTTGAATCGGAGGATCCAGGAGGTGCAGTGAGGGATTTGAACATTATTCTAAGGCTGGAACGACACCTGAGTGAACAATTTTGACACCTAATAATTCAATATGACATTTTTCAAACAAAAAGCACCCAAAAATCCCTTTTCCCAGCACGTCACAATGTTAAATAGGGTTCCTACACACTTAAAATAATCACAGGTAAGACTTTTTAAGACCTGAGTTGAAATAAATTAATACCACTAATTACAGGTAATGGTAAAAAATGCATAATTTCATGCAGACTCAATTTCAATCAATGTATACTGCACAATGATATTTATCATAACACTATTTATGGTTGGCAAAGATGACTCTTCACAATACACAGACGGAAAAGGAGATTAAAATATAATACATTTTGCCAGAAATGAACTGGATAAGGACATGTGTTAGCCAAATTGATTCCTAAAATTTTAAACATGACTCAGTTAAAAGTAAGTCTTTTTATTGCCCTAAATTTAAGTCCAACTTAAGACTTTTAAACTCTTCTCTAGGATCTGCAGAAACCCTGTTAAAATTTGCTTCATTCCCTCTGTCTTATATAATTATGTCTGACTCGCTTTTGACTTGAAAATTATTTTGAAACACAAAGAAGATAAATCCATAATCTGAGAAAAAATATAAAAAGTAACAATGTTTGATCCAACTAACTTAACTTAAAAGTTGATTGATGTAAGTCAAATCAAAAGTTACAGCTCCTGATTAACAAAACACCTTTGCTTGTGAAATAATGAGCACAACTTAGATAAATCTAGGGGAAAGTGAATTTAAGGTTTTTTTTAATCTGAAACTGTTGGTGCTCTGCCTCCTAGTTGTACTTAATTCATTTATCATACAAAAGCTTTAAGTGAGACGGGCTAATAAGCTCCACTCAGGTTAAAAAAAAGCACTATTCTTTGTAAATAAGGTAGTTAACTGAAAAGAGCCTGAGGCTCCATATAACAAGACAAATTCAACATGAATTTAGAAAAATCAAGATATAAGGAGTGTAAGTGAAAAGGATGATTTCTTAAAATTAGAACTGTCAATTTTTTTATTGATCAAATATGTCAATAATTTGAGAAGACTATCACTGGTTTAATAACAGTAACAAAACAACCAGAAAGAACATGCTTCTGCATGGCATCAAAACTTTTTAAATATGGGAGAAGTTAAGACCAGGAAAAGATTGTCCACTTACCAGTCAATTTAAAATGGTGTTCATCTGTAGAACATGGATTTTATCCATAAAATTACAAAAATCAAGAGCACAGAGAATTTTTATATGCTGTGATGGAATCAGAGTATGATTAATCAGCACACATTTTAGATCAGATTTTCACCCCTGTGATTAATTTATCAAAACTGATCAAAAGTTTGGATAGTATTACTTAAAGTGTCTGTATGAGGGGTTAAAGTTGTTGAAAGATGTTATACTGATAATATGTCCAGCAATTTTGAAACTTGAGACTATTTGCAAAGATTTTGTGGCCTCAAAAAAAAAAAAAAAAACACCAACTTGTCAGAAAAAAATGGTTAAAGTCCCCTGCATCTTGCACTACCATTTGGACAAAATGCACTTGCTTTTTGTAAGAAAGAGACTATTTTCTATCAAATTTAGAAAACAATATTTGAATCTCAATCTTAGATTCTCCTGTTTAAGTGTTCTCACTTTGCCTCCTAATTGTATTGCATTTGCATATCATACAGACTTGCTTTGAGTGAAACAAGGTAATATAAATTGTAAAAATTGAGTAATGAAAGTTCCACATAAAAAAAATAAGATATAAGGCATGCAAGTGAAAAAGATGAGGAGTTAAAATGTCTTTTTGAGAGGTTAAAGTTGTTAAAAATGTTATACTATCAAATATCTGGAACAATTTTGAAACTTAAGGTTTCAGGGCTTTTTTAAAATCTATTTCCAAAAATTTTAGAGCCTCAAAACATCAGCTGATCCTAAAAACTGTCAGAAAAAATAAATGGTTGCAGTCCACTGCTTCTTAAACTACCATGCAAAACAAAGTGGACTTGCTCTAATAAAAAAAATGAATCTTTGAGTCTTGAGCCTAGATTTTCCTATCAAAGTGCAGTAACTGTGCCTCATAATTGTATTGCATTTGTCTACCATGCAGACTAGTTGCAAGTGAGACAGGCTAATGAGGCAGAGCTCCACTCGTGCTGAAAAACGGCACTATTCTTTGTAAATTAGGAATTGTATTCCACTGATAAGAGTCTTGTCTGAGGGCTTGAAGAAGTCTACTCATTCCTTTATTGTCCAAATGGAGGAGGTCAGAAATCTATAGAATACTTCATGTTTTGGGACTAAAATTGCTTTCAACTTCTACTTAGGTGTGTATATAACTGTGTTTGATCCACATGTCTGTCGTCAGCAGACAGAGGGAGAGAGAAGCCTGCTGTAATTAGCTCTCATTATTAACTGGAACTAGACTGAGACCTGTGAGACACCATATCTGTCTGTCTGAAACGGCTCGTTCAAGGCAGCAGATAACCAAAACAATCTGGCCTCCAGCTCCAGCAGCACTGCTGCTTGGCTGTTTAATTAAATAGTGTGAACTGGTTAGACTCAGACATTAGATTATTTGGAGCAGAAACTAGCTCGACCCAAAACAAGACTAACAAATCTTTTTAGCCAAAGTGAATGATTTGTTCTGGGGGAGGGGGGAGAAAATACTTGATTTAATTTCTGTTTTTAAACATTTTCTACAGGCTCTCAAAACTGACCAATGCGCTGTTAGCTCGCTCTTTTTACTCGTCTGAGACAAATTCAAAAGGATCTGCTGCTTTGAAGATAAGCTCTGTAGTTCTGCCATAAACAATGATTGTGCTGTTTCTTTCCTGTGGCGTGATTTATTTAAAGTATTATGCTGTAAGGATTTGGGCTGGTTTTCCTGACAGGGGATGGCTGTGTATGTATCCACTGCTTGTGTGGTTTATTGGATACTTGAGATTCAGGAAAACACTCGGGGAACCACCAGAGAAGTCATCAAAGTGTGACCTTTGTCTCTGGAGGGTGAGAAATCTACAAAAACTAAAAGAAATTCACCTTTTTAAGAGAATCTTGAGTTAAAATTAGTAAGTTTCTACATTATTTTTTTGTTGCATAATTACGACGTGCCCTCCAGCTACTCGCATGGCAGAGTGGACTTCGTGCATAACACAATGCTCGTGGTCTTGCACTCACAAACATATGCTTCCTTTGATAAAGTGTTTTTATACCAGCAGAATTTCTATGGCAGGCTCCCCTAAGACAATATCAGCGTAAAATACCAATGATATTTATAGCCAAGGGTGCAATTTTGACTTCAAAAAATAAACATGAGCGTAATGGAGGGTTCAAATACAAGGGAGCTATTATCCAGAGCAAAAATAACAGTGTAGTCTGGTGCAGGCAGCATGTAAAGTGCCATAAAGTGTTGATTAGAATATCGCTAAATCTTAATGACATTGTGTATTAAAACAACTAGGCTTTCATTGCAGCAAGCCAAAAAAACAATAAAGTGAAATTGCAATCCTAGAGACAGCAGGTGAAATATTTAGGTTGCAAACAGTCATTTTTATGTCGTAACCGAGTGTGTTTGCCTGTGATTGTACTCCAAGAGGAGGTGGGGAGGTGGTGGTGGGTCTTTTGAACATCCACACCAGGATACAGCTGCCTATGACTAATTTCAAACTCCCCTTCTAAGGCCGAAGCAAACCCATTTCACAAGTAACACACATCACCAGGCATCTGTTTCCTGTTTTCATTCTTTGAGTTATCTTATTTTCCTTATTTCCCCCTCACCTGTTACAGTTCACGTTCCTTCCATCGCGCTGCACGGGCCACTTTGTGCTCGGACACGAGGCCGTCGGACGTCACACTCTCAAAAACAAGAAGAAATACTCATGAATTTGGGACAAATCCTTTCATAAATGTACCCTCTGGACTTGATTTCATTAAGGATATTTGAGAATCTAGATTTTCAGATTAACTTTAATGACTTCTTCATTCTTGAACAGTGATGTTTTTACACACTTTTTATATAAAAAAGAAGCATGATGCAACAATAAACAGATTTTTCTGATTCTTGCCACCATATTGGACAGAGGCTTCTCCTCACAAATAAGAGTTGTAATATCTCAGAAGTTTCTCATCAGTTGGTTTCAGTATTTTCTTCTCTGGCATGTTAACGACCCAGCCTGGAGCGAGGCCAAAGAAGATCTGTCGAACATCCTTCCTCATGGCGAGCATGTGATACAGTTCGTCCTTTGAAATGTCTGGTAAAACATATCCATACTTCTGTGCCAGGGCCAGCCGGGCCTGCTGGATTTTCTCCGGGTCTGCCAAGTAACCCCTGTTTTCAGCACCTGTGTAATACGGGACCATGTCCTCCCCTGGTAGCATTCGCTTTGGAATGGGCTGCCCTCGCAAAAAGAACGGCACAGGCTTGATGAGAATCCCTGTAGAATAGAAACAATATTTAATCTTTAGACTTATCATTAAACCACATAAAGTAAACAGTTAACTAAGGCTGAGATGAGGTGTTTGATTACCGAGGCTTAAAGGATCATAGAAACTTGTAGTGATGACTCCTCCATTCCTCTCAATAGCAGCTATGGCTCCTTCAGAAGCTCTCTGAACCTCTATGTTGATTTTTGCAGCAAAAATGTCAGCACCCTGAAACACAGAGAACACAATAAATGATCCCAACAGTCAACAGGCTGTGGCAGAATGACAGGACTGTCATGTGCTGCCACCTAGTGGCACACAAGCCTCTAAACTGATGACTGTTAAGTTCCTTTGGTGCCTTATAAGGTTTCATGAATATCTCTTAGGCGTACAGAGAGACAAGGATATGACACTGTCTAAACTGTACAAACATGCCGACAATGTTGAAATATGAAATGCTATAAAAAACCTACACGCATAAGAAAAGTAAACTGTGTATAGTTCAAGTTGAAGGTGCTTAATGTGGTCTTAAATGTTATATTGTGGGTGTTTGTGACCAAACAATGGGAGCCAAAAAAGGCAGCATACTTTTTTTCTTATGGTTTTGCATTATTTTCTAAAATCAAGATCATCCCTGATCATAAATATCAAATGCTGATTAATTCTTAGGAATTTAATCCTTTCAGCACAAGTTTAATTGCAAAAAACGCTGATTTCTGTCATGTAAAAAAACCCAAAACTTTAATATTTTTACATACCAAATGCAAATTGGTTTTTTTTTTAATGGGATTATCACAGCCTTGATGTTGATAATGAGCAACAACTGTGATTATTATTGGGGCTGTCAAGATTAATCATGATTATTCAAGGTCCACATCTAGTGCACCATGTTTTTTTTTTATTTTTATTTTTTTATTGTGATTCATTTTATTCTCTATTGTCCTTTTAATACTTGTTGGTCAAGGCATGTCAGAGTCTCTTTGCAGCCACAGCGATGTAAAATAAGTCCACCGCTGCTCCTTAGTGTCTCATTCTACTTTTAAAAAATGTACAGACAGCTTATTGGACAAGTCAGTCATCTGAACTGTTCTAATGTTTTCTTATTTCATTTTCAATCCATAACAAGTTCTTTTTTCCACTGTTGAGTTAATCTTAAAATCTGCTTTCTACGAACAGAGCTAGGTCTGTATCTAAACAGGAAGTAAATTAATCCTAGTTTAAGAAAGTAGAGAAGTTAAAATTGATTCAAAAACAGTTTGAAATGAAAAATTGTAGAGTTTTAGAATGCCATAAAAAGGGTGTCAAGATTAATCACGATAAACTCCAGACACTCTGAGACTAATTGCAATTTAAATGTCTAAGTTATGACAGCTTTAATTTTATGCTTTTTTTCAAGATTTTAGTTAACTGTTATCATAGGAACCCTGTAGGAAACCAGGGGAAAAACTTAAATTTCTCCTCATGCAGAATATGGAAAAATGGCTGACAACTGATGAGGAAAAAGGAGGAAGTGCTCATTTGAAGCAATGACTCCACAATGAAAGCTTAATATCAGGAAATGCATTTTTGTTGCTAACTTTGATGGCTGGAGGTTTCAAAAATGTGATTTTAGCAGGTTTCCATGGGGCATTTTTGGTCATGAACACCCTGAGCCAATACAAAGTGTACAGTACTTATTGACTCATTACAGGTTCTGATATTATTATTACTAAATTCTAAAAAAACATATCCTCCAACATGTATGTTGTTAACGATGACACAGTCAAAATTATTTGAAAAAGAAACAAAAAATTACCAAAAAATGGCCTCAACCCCCTCTAAGGATGAACTAACTGATGGTAATATTAAATGAAAGGCCGTGGTGGGAGCAGGGATAAGCAACATGCATGAGACTTTAAAATAAAAGTCAATGTGTTTGTTAAGCATAACATTTGTATTGCATTTTTCTTGTTAACATTTGCTTACCAATCTTTTTGTTGGAAGGAGTTCTGTTTTCTGCCAGATTAACCACTATCACAGCATCTATTGTTAGTCATTATTGAAAAAAGCAAACATCTAGCCATCAGACACAATGGATTTTCCCTCTACCATGTATGGAAAGTATCTTCTTTAACAAATATGGCGCTGTTTCCCCGTTAGTCAGAATGTAAATGAAGTCTAGTCCATGGACTCTACTGTATTGTTGACATGCACTGAATAACTTGCAGCAGTCGCTGTAGTGTTAAGCATTGAGAGATGAGAGAACAACCTTCAAGCGTTAATGACTGAAGCTAGGTGTGAAAAAGTCAATCATGACCAAGCAGCGTCAAGCTTTCAGCAGTTACCTCGTCAACCAGCAGGACTCCAAAGTCTCTCTTTAATGGCTGGATGGTCACTCCTCTGGCATTGACCAGCTGGGTCAGGTCTATGGGCTGTGTGGGATCAACTCGTCCCAGGTCAATCAGGTACTGCAGTCGTTTCAGTGACAGAGGCTGATACTGAGGCCGGTGACTACATGAGAGCACACAAAGGTTGTTAGTGAGAATAAATTAGATGTGATCTATGTACATATAATTTCAGCAGTTCACTGAACAACAGCGTGACATGATATAAAAACAAACTATCATCAAAATGTGTCTTTTTTTCCATGGCAAAAACTAGACTAAAAATAGATCTGTGATGACTAAAACTAGATTAAAATGTAATGTAGTTTTCGTCGGACATACAAAATCTGTGATATTTCTCCACTTTGGGTAAATCTGACAAAAACAATGCAGCTGTAGCTATTCTACCTCTTAGCTGTAGAAAGCAGGGGGCCCAGGTTTGGCAGGGTGGACAGAACACACTACCATGATTTGGTACCAGATTTAGGCAAGAAAATAAATGTTTGGACTAAAAGTAAAGATGAAAATGTGAAGACTTTTTATGGACTAAAACTGGACCAAAATGTTTTGAGTTTTCGTCGACTAATACTAAACTAAAACTAAAAAGGGTAGAAATGACTATGAAAAGGTTGGGAACCACTGGCTTAGAGGGGATATCATGGTTCCTACATATAGAGGCTATGGTCCTCGTATGGCAACCATGGGTTTGATTCAACCCTCACAGTTTGCTTCATTCCATCCCCATGCTCTCCTCCCCAGGTGTCCTGTCCCACTTTAGCTGTCCTACCTACCAAAGGCGATACTGTCTCATGAAAGAAAATTCTAAAACAGAGCTTACTTTAGATAAATTATTTTAAAATGAAGAGATATAGCAAATCTATTTATTATTCAGCATCTTAAGGTAGGATATGGCAGTAAGATACTTAATCAATATATTCAGCCCCAGCTGTTTTTCCCAAAGTGACGTACATTTCAGAGTTTTTAAAAGGCTTACAGTAATGACAACCAAAACAAGGATCTTGAGCTTAGAGGACAATTTCAGTTAGTGCCAACAAACAACAGGGTTCATTTGCATATATGGGTGCACTTGGTTCTTGGCATATTTAAATCTCCTGTGAGGGATTTTAAGATGATTATATAACAAACTAAAATTAATACAAAACAGACTATTTCCATACAGTTATTTTTAATGTCGAAGACCGCTCCAGGGTACTTGAGGTGGGTGTCAGATGAAGTGGTAAACTGCATGCTGCAGAAACAGCTATTTTGCCATTCCACAGGAGATTCGCTATGAGTGAGAGAACTGACTGTTGAAAGAGCATGGTTAGACTTTTGTGTGTGCCAGGAAGTGCTAAGAGCACATGTAAAGGACCAAATAAGCAGAGATAAACGTAGATCATTGACTACAGAGTAGCCAAAAAAAATCAACAAGTACTGAGCACTGAGTAGTTTCTTTTGATACCCTTGGTGTTGTACAGTAAAATATGATCTTTCCCTGATGTGCAATAACAACAAGAGAATATAAATCTCCAGCAAGGATGTTTACTTAAAGTAACACCTTTATAATAAAGAGAAAAGCAACAGGTGCTGTGGATGAAATGTGTAATGATTGTCTCTATATATGCTACTGACCGTCATATACATGTACATATAAAAAATTTAGAACATCATATAAAAGTTATTTTTTTCCTGTGATACAAAGTTAAATATTCCAAGACTTTTTCAGGTTTTTAATCTTGAGGATTACAGCTTTCAGCTCACAAAAATCTAAAATCTCCTATCTGAAAATGTTTGAAGATTGTGGAAAAGTCCAATTCGCTAAGCTTTCCAAGCCTTCACTCTCACATTCTGGTTCAGTACACACAACTGAAATCATGGGGAAGACTAACGACTTGAATCAAGAATCTTGACCAGAATCAAGAATGGACTGATAAGCATGTGTTTAACATGCATCATATTTGCTAGTAATGGCTGACAGGCGTATTGTTTTAACCTTAGCTGTTTGCAGGGTTATCTTAATAACTGAAAGGAGTTTATTTAAAAAAAAAACAATACCCAAAGAACATCATATTTTTCTTCTGCTCATTCTCTGTTAATTCTAATAATGTTCTGGGGTCCAGATGGGAAGATGTGGGGTGCTAATGTGGCCCCGGGCTGCCAGTTGATATTCAGTGGTATAGAGAATCTATGGGGCGTTTTCAAGAGGAAGATGTGAGACAGCAGACTCAAAAACACAGATGAGCTAAAGGGAGCTATCACAGCAACCTGGGCTTCATAACAACCCAGCAGTGTCACGGACTGGTCGCCTCCATGGTAGGTCACATTGATGTAGTAATCTGTGCAAACAATCCAAACTATTTCTGAGTGCATAAATGAACACATTTTACCAGAAGGTCAACATTTATCTGTTATAAGTCCTTTTTGTTTTGTGATATTCTAATATTTGAGAGAGTGGAATTTTGAAATGTGAGCTGTAAGCTGTAATCAACAACAATAAAACAAAAAATAGTCATTAAATATTTCACTTTGTATGAGACAAATTCAAATCACTGAGGGATTTTTTTTCATGATATTGTAATTTTTTAGGATGCACCAGTATGGTCAAAGCCAAACTGCTGGCCAGTTTCCTGTAGTTGACAGAGACAAAACCTCCTCATTTAGACTTTTATGATTGTGTTTACTTCATAAAATTATGCATTATAAAATGTATAAAAGTACACTTCCTCTAAATTACCTTCGTAAAAAAATAATTTAAAAACTATTTAAAAAGGACGAGCACACAAAAAGCTACACAATTACAGTAAAGTGGGTAAATGTAATTGTTGACTTTCCACCCGTTTGAGAAACTCTTCACAAACAGCTTGAGTGATGAAGTGTTACCTGTGTCCTTCATTGTATCCATATTTCGGGATGCGCAGGTAAAAGGGGGTATTACCCCCCTCAAATCCAAGCCGGGGTCGGTTGCCTCTCTGCCGCTCTCCTTTATGCCCCCTGCCGCTTCTATTACCACCATGCTGCCCTCTGCCCCGCTTCCTTTCCTATGGTTAAAACAGCAGATAGTTCATTTATCTACTTTTGCTAGAACCCATGCATCTTCTCATGAAAATAGCTGACAGTGTCAGCATCTGGCTCCATTTGATAGCAGCAGGCTAGCTCCCTTTGCTAACTGGAGTGTACTGCTAAACAACATAACAGAAATAAAACAATCAAACTTACCGGCTTTGTGGATCCTGGTTCAGGCCGCAAGTTCGCTAGTGATATCCGCGGAAGGTTCTGCAAAGCGTCAAACGCTTTGCCACCAGGCTTTTTGGGGAACGACATGTTTCTGCAGCTCACATGTCAAAGCTAGCCAAACCAAGGACATGCAGGTCACGTGACCGAGGTCAGCGGAAGTACTTTTTGTTCGCTCGGCGACTTCCCGAAATAATAATGAGCACGGCAGAAAAAAGTCACTATTGAGCTGTAAGGCCATTCTAAATGCACTCACAAGGAATAGCGTTTGAAATCGGTTTATACGTGTATAATAACGCTTAAATGTATAATTGATTTGAATTTAAATTGAGTAAATGGATAAAACAGTTACATAAACGTAAAATGTTCTTTACGTCACACAACTAAACGTTTACATCTGTAATAGATATTTTAAGTTTAATGGGATTGTACTATCAGTATACTGCATATCTACGAGTCGCTAGAATATGCTTTAAAATTGCCGTTGAGGATTTGATGTTTTTGATGCATTGACAGCGGAACGAACCAATCCTCGCTTTGCATTTGCCAACGACCTCTACCTGAGGCCAATCATCTACCAGAGGAGGCGGGACTTCAAGGGGTGTCAGTCCAACAGACAAGTAACCTGCTACTGTGGTTTGTGTGATCCGGTGGTGTATTATTTTTGTGAGGAAAAATCCAACTCCGGAGACAAATTGACGACTGCCCGTTTTGATACGAGTCCGTGGTTCCTCGACCTCCATTGTCGGTCGACGTTTGTCTTTCTGGTTGGACGTTGAGATTGGCAGCTGGGGGTGTCGTTATTAGCTCAGAGTAGCTAACTTGTCCCTACATATCAGCTGCCTCAGCGCTGTATGTGCGGCAATAACATGTCAGCGCCTTTACCTGCCATTGTGCCTGCAGCCCGGAAAGCTACTGCAGCGGTGAGTTGACCAGGCGACACGGAAACTATTGTCTGGTTGTGTTTTAACAAAATGTGCAGCATACAAAACTGCGGCTCAGAACTGCATACACTTTTAACTCTTTAATGTTTGGGATTGTTTACAGGTGATATTTCTGCATGGCCTTGGAGATACAGGGTAGGCAAATATACGTGTTACTTTCATTTTGTAATAGAATATTGTCTTTTCCTTAGGTGAAAATTTAGCTTGTGTTGAAATATATTTGAACCTATGCTCTCCAACAGGCATGGCTGGGCAGAGGCTTTTGCAGGCATCAGGATACCACATGTGAAATACATCTGTCCTCATGCGTAAGTAGGAACAGCAGCTCTAACTTAATGTAAAAAGTGTTGGAAAAGTCTTAAAAAGTTTAAAAAGGACAGCATAACAATGTGATGTGTTTCTCTTAAAATTGCAGTCCCACCATGCCTGTTTCTTTGAACATGAGAATGTCAATGCCTTCCTGGTAAGTGTCACAATATTTGAACATATGGATGGTGTGGTTGTCTGATTGACAATGAGTACTATGTTTTTTTCATCTCATGTATAGGTTTGATATCTATGGGTTAAACCCAGATGCAGAGGAAGATGAGAGTGGTATAAAAAGAGCGTCAGAGAACAGTATGTCTTTGTATTTCAGTGGAACTTAGCTTTTATGTAAGAAAAGTGATAGACTGCTGCATAAAGAGCTTCTTTAATTTGTTTGATTTCTCCATAGTTAAAGCCTTGATAGATCAAGAAGTGAAGAATGGGATACCTTCACACAGAATAATTCTGGGTGGATTCTCACAAGTAAGTGCAGCACGCACGCAGATGATTTGTTACATAACACTGTTTTTGCTGTGATTCACTGCTTATGTATCTAACGCTTTAAAATAGCCCGATGTAAAAGACACATTCACACTCTTAAACATGTGCATGTCTCCAGAGGAGTATACCGAAAATGTGAAAGTTACAGAGGATTGCATAGCAAGCTATATTCACTGAGATGATTGTTAATTTATTGTGTAATTCTGGAGGGAAAATCTGAGAATTTGAACAGGTTTCAAGAATTTTAACTTGTTAAGAAAGTATGAGTATTCGTAAAATATTCATAAAATAGTGTCAATTTTTTAAATATAGACCGGGTTCCTGCAGATCCTTAAAAGTCTTGGACATTTGAAATTTAAGGCCATAAAGAGTTTGAATTGAATTTTAGAAGGCACATTGACAAATATATATCTTCATCTGATTTTTGTATTCTAGCTAAATTTATTTTTATTGTTTTTTTTTTGCGTTTATGTGATCAGAATTAAAGATTTATCAAAGAAATAGCATTCCTTTTAATATTCATTTCAATATTTTCTAAATACATTTCCATTTCAAATTGTTTAATAAATAGTCATTTAAATACAGAGAATAATGCTGTAGATGCTCAAAATGATTTTAAAGTTATAAAAGCTTTTTACTGTTGTTAAACAAGAGTCCAGTTCTTTAACTTGGGTTAGAGAACCCTTACAAAACGTCTGCCCTTACAAAATCACTATTACCCTTTTCAGTAGCTAAACAGTTTAGAATCAGCTCAGCAAACCTGCTGAAAATATGCTAGAAATATTGCTGTATGGTATATTGATAATATAGAGGGATTAAATGTGCCAGAAACAATCAAATTCTGGGATTTATGACACAAAAACTTCTTTGTCCTATATTATTTGACCTCATAAAGTTCAGTCCTGGTCCAGTATATCAAGAAATTCAACATGCCTTTAATTTCTTGCGTAAAAGTGGTATAATATTTTTATTCAGCCCAGGCCTTAAGAAGGTCTTAAATAAGATTTCTAAAAGAGTGTAGGAACTCTAGTTTATCTATTTAGCATTCTAATATCAGCTGGTAAAAAGACCATGACTGAAACCGGCTGTGTCCTGACCTCTCTGTAATTAGGAAGTGGGAGGTTTATAGTTAGATCTATGTTCTCACCATGTCTACAAATGCACAGATTTACACAGCTGTGGTCAAGATAGATTACATACAAACGTCAGCCACTGTGATTTTTCCTAGGGTCAGTAAAATAATAAGTATGACACTATTACTGATATTAACCCCATACATAATTTTGTGTATAAGCACTGATAGAATGCATACATACAGCACACTATATATTGTATTTTTCTTTGTACACTAATTGTTTCTGCTCTTCAATCTCTCTCGATGGAAGAAGTCCTATTGAACTGTCTCCCTACCTTCAAATGTAAATCAACATGACTACACGTTTCTCTGTAAAGACTGTTTATAGTTAACAAGAAAAAGTTTCAAACAAAAAAGGAATGTCAAAATGGGAATATTGTGAAAAAAAAAATGTAATGAAACATACAAACATAATTTACTGTGGATTTTTTTTTTGCTCTGTAAAACATGGCTGTTGATCTAAAATACTCTCAATCCTTCCCTAAATAAAGATTTTTTTAAAGCTAATGTAGAATTAACTTTGATTACATAAGTGTTCGCCCACATTTCATGGTAAGTTAAAAAAAAAAAAAAAACGTAATCCTTAACAGGAATCAAAGTGTAAAAACACAACGTCTTATGATGGTGGGCTATGTGCAGGACTGTTTCTTTGCTCTAAGCAGTTGCCAGGCAACCAGCAAAGACCACAGGAAGTTACAGTGCCTGGCCAACAAATAGTCAGAGAGGCACAAAAACACCCTCAGCTATTCCTTTCAGTAAAGATCACAAGGTCAATACCAATATTGATAGATTGTGATTCAGCCAATCAGCTGTTAGATTTGCTCTGTGCTGTTCCATCCCTGCAGCAGTGTAATTGTCAATGAGCCCTAAATGTATGTCTTTCTGATTGATTTTCAGTAATTTCTGGCTGAGGTTTCTGGAGCTCTTATAGTTTGTCTCCTCTAATGAAAGCTGCTAGTGATGTGACAAGGATTTATTTCAAAAGTACCTGTTTTGACCCTCCTCCAGGGTGGAGCGCTGTCTCTCTACACGGCTTTGACAACTCAGCAGAAGCTCGCCGGTGTAGTCGCTCTGAGCTGTTGGCTTCCTCTCCGGAACTCCTTCCCTCAGGTAGAAAAATAACAGATCAGCTATCAGCTGGGCTTTTTATTTGTTTGTTTTGTTTTGTTTTTTTTTTTAGATTTTTAGAGGTTATGTGTAAATCTGGAAACTTAAAGGAACAGTTCACGTGAAAGTTCAGATATAAAACCTTGTTTGGTTGCTTTAATGCAGTAGTACATATCTTTAACAGCATGACATTATTCAACACAACAGGAAACAATACAGTCTAGTTCTATACAACATGATAAGGCACGATAGGCTATGATACATCTCGATACACCCCAACCTGATACAACAGGACCCTATAGGATATGACGTTATAAGAAACTATATTGTGGTCACTAATTAGTGGACCGAGTCCTGATCCAAGTGCTGTATAATCTGGACCTGTGCATACTTGTTATTCCATTCTGACATGTGCTCCTATCACAGCCTGTGTAGCCTTTTAACATCTACAGTGATATATTTTGAGCTGCGCAGCTATTCTTAACGACACTACACAACCAATCAGATGCTTCTCTCAGATGAGGCACGGCGAATGTTAGATCAGCCAACAGCTGCACTGAACACGCACACAGGTGTCAGGGGAGTCTCAGAAACTGTGGAGAAAGTGAGTCAGGGGAAAGTTAAGACACTGTGCTTTAAACTAAGAAATGATGACACTTTTAGCATTAGTAAAACATTAGTTAAGCATTGATGAATATTTAACTCATTGCTAGGGGTGTAAAGGTACTGTACCTATTTGGTACGGGCCTGTACCATAGACGTGTACCAAACGGATACATGTGGAATGAAGCTCATACACAGACGGAAAACCAGAGAACAACTCACTGTCACACTGTCCTGGTAACCACAGCAAACGACAGCAACAGCCTGAATATTCTCAAATAAAAGTGTCCTGTTTAGGAACACTTTGTTTCCCAGTAAAATACAACAGTGGACAAAGACAACAACAGTAGCACTGACATTATTCAGCAGGTGTGTCACTGACAGTACGTCGTCCAGCGGATCAATCAAAGCATTTAAAAAGGCACCACTCAAACAAGAATGTCACTGTAACAGCAAAGTCTCACCAGCCGGTTATGAATTTCCCATGATTTAAGATCTTTTTGTTATGACAATGGTGCTCTGGTTTTGTGAATGGAATTGATTCTAAACCCAGTACCTTCAACCGTCAGCCTCAGAGGAGGGGGAGAGGGAGCTCCATCATGTCTGCAGCCGCGTAATAGGTAAAGGTATCTTCAGATTTCACACGTCTCTAACCTCTTTATCCGCCTAGATGGGCTGTGCAAAGTTCTGCCAAACTTTGTAGTACGTCCCACTGGTTAAAAAAGTAATCCAGTGCTGAAGTCCGTGTTGAAATCGGCAGGATAGACGTTAGTTAGCATACTTAACAAGCTAACTTATGGTTGTATGATGATGTGTTCAAGTTGGCTGGGAGATTTCAGTGTTTAAAGAATACATATACATATGTCAATATATCAATTAAAATAACCTAGTAATTAAAAGCTGTTATTTATTTATCAATTTTTTTTTAATTGAAGACCTTTTGGAAGAAGGTTGCAGAATTATTAATAATTTAAATGTATTTCATTCAGCCTATTTATTTTAATACAGCTTAATACAGTTAGAAAAAAAATTCTAATATTTATTTGCTTTAACCGTACCAAAAACGTAACGAACCGTGACTTCAAAACCGAGATACCCACCAAACCAAAATTTTTCCGTACCGTTACACCCTACCTATAAAGCAATACATTTATAAAATGAGCAATAAATGATTTCTTAATTCATTATTAAATCTTAAGTAATCATCTACAAAACATTATTGTGTAATGTTTAAGTCCTTAACCAACACAGCTATTATATTATAGCTATATTATTGATGATTCTTAACCCCTAACCTTAACCCTTGCCCTTACCCTAACTACCTACCCCTTTACTAATGCTTTGTGATTGTGCTTTAGCATTTTTCTTTTTTATGAAAGAACACATGTACTCATTTTCTATATTGCCAGCTTCACTCTTCAGCTCAAGGCACTTATAATGTCTTTATATTAAGCATTACCTATTGTTTAACCTACTTATTATCTATTTACTTCTTTTAAAATCATATATTAGCAGCTCTGGGTCATTTCTTCAGAGATGCTGGATGACTGGGGTATTTTGATAACAAAATAAAGTCCTTTTTGTCTCTCTTGTTCAACGGACCTGTTATCTTTATTTTTAAACCACATTTTTACCAGAGTTTAATGGGGCATTTACCAATTGTCATGCTTTTTTATTTTAATGGAAAGTTTTTAGTATTTTTTTGTACTCACAGTACTCACCTGGAGAGCCTATGCACTGTGCAATGGTACTTGGTACTTTATTGAAGGATATGATAGGATACGACATGATTGGACACTAGACAGCATAATACAGTACAGTGTGATATAATACCTAATGATATGTACATTTAACACAGAAGCACATACAAATAAAGACTACAGACAGTATGTTACATCACCCATAATGCACAAAACAAGAGAAAAATGCAGAGACTAATTCAGTAGTGCAGTGCATGTGTGAAAGGTGCCATAATCTGTCATAATCAGGTAATTAGAATAATCCTAATCTCCTCTATTCTCAGGCTTCTGCCAGCAGTGCAAACAAGGATATGCATGTCCTCCAATGCCACGGGGATTCCGACCCCCTGGTTCCGTTTATATTTGGCAGCCAGACATTGGAGAAGATGAAGAGCCTCATCAATCCAGCCAACATTACCTTTAAGTCATACAGGGGTCTACCTCACGGCGCCTGTCCAGAGGTCAGTGTGGGAAAATATCAGATTTAATTGTCTAAGGAAGGGTTGTTACGATACCAGAGGTTTTTAGGTTCAGTGGAATTAAATGATGTTTGATTACATGGCGATTGCAGGGTAATTTGGTAATTACATTTTTAAGTGACCAAAAATTGCAACACACTCCTACAAAATGTCTAAATTGCACAAATGCATTGGTAATGATTGTATAGGTGCAACTGAGACCTGTCACTTCCTCTATCTGTTTATAAGAGATGTTAATGAGTTAATGAGGTCCTGGAAAGACTTGAAATAATTCACTATCTGCCGATCTGTGAGTCTGACAGCACCCCGGCTTCTCTCTCCTGGTAGTCAGAAGTATGACTGAGGATCTGAAGTTCAGCCACGTTCAGAACTATCAATTATTAAAATAACAGATTGTATTGCTTTAAAACATGTGGTATAACAAGTAACTATCAATTTGACAATGTTATTTAGGCATAATTGGACACTTATGCTGTCTAGTGTTCAACCTAAGAGGTTTTATTTTGTATCTGTACAGGAAATGGTGGATGTCAAACGATTCATAGAGAAGCAGCTTCCTCCCATCAGAGACGAGTGAGATCCGGAGTTGTCGCAAACCATGCACAGCACCATCCGAGTCTTTTGGGCTCCTGCACTCGAGGAATCAATGACTTACTTGACAATAAAACCACGCTGCTACTCATAGAGCCAGGCACGTCTGTGGCTACATGTTAGCCTGTGGAAGACCTGACTGTAATGATGCTGCATCCTGACCTGGATCCACTCACAGTCCTCAGTGTTACAGTAGAGTAACTCTAGTTGCTTGATTGTAAAGCTGTTCGCTATTGAGACAAGCCATTACTTGTCAGAAACATGTACTGGAATAACTAGGGCTATACTTTACGGTTAAATACCTGCTATCTCAAAATAAACGGCCTGTTAATTTTTATATTGTAGCCTTTGTATACTTGTGTGGAAACATTGACTGTATATTAATGAGGATAGTGATTTTATTGAACAAAAGTGAAGCCAAAAAAGTCCCCCTGATGGTATGTATATGTGTCACTGGCTGCTCCTGAATCACATGCTGTTTGGGACTATGTCCTCAGTTTTTAGAGTGCTCTTAAACAGAGCCTGTTCATTATGTTGTTGACATTAGAGTGCCGTCTGCCACCAGCATTACAAATGTAGACACAAGATGGGAGAAAGGGGAATGGCTTTCTGCTTTCATTTCATTGAAAATCTGCACAGGGATTTACAGCGCTGTACCAGAAGTTGAACTGTTTTCGTCTGAGAGTGCCTCACTGAGCAGTGAGGATGCTGGACTGAACAGGTTTGGAATGAAAAATGAGTGATGACTCTAAAACATTAAAGGTCCTTTGGGTTGGTACAGCCTCCAGTGGGACAAATGTTTGAGCGGGCACTCTTGTTCATTGATTGTTATTGTTGAGTTTTCTCTCACCTTTCCTTCTGTATTCTGCTTGTCTGGTTGAGAATGCTGCAGGAGCCACTTTTGTCCAACCTTGCATAGCAGATGGATTTGACAGTCTGTCATCTGGCAAATCCATCTTGAAAAGCTCTAATCCATGCAGGACAAAAATGGTTTGGAACAATTGGCGTCATTTGAGGAGGATGAGGCAGTAGCTACTGGCGGGGTTTTGTTGCACTGTGAGTCTCTAGCAATGGCTACCTCCAGTGTAGCAGTTAGCCTGGATGTAGCTTTAGTATTGCGCCAGTTTTATTAAAACTGACCCACTTTAGAAGAGTGGCAGTTTAATCAGACCCCAACCATGTTTCTTTATTAAAGCAAGAGAAAAACCCACACTGAAAGCCTCTTTCAGAAACAGTGTTTTTGCATGTCTCCTGATAGGCTTTCAGCATGAATTTCGGCCACCAGCAACCTTCGTTGTTCAAACACGACAGTAGCACTAGCCTGTTTTGCTAAGTTTAGCACTAAAGCTGCACATGTCTACTACCTCAGCTTGACTTGTCGCTTTGATTGGCCCATAATGAATGTGACTGACAGAACATTCGTTCAGTCACTTTCAGAGGCTTTTATGAAGACCCGCCCTTCTGAAAAGCTATGTATGGGAGGTTTCCCAGATCAATGTGAGATGAATCCATGCAGTGATTATATTTAACAGTCTACCTGGCATTTCAGGTTAGCTTTTGTCAACAGCAGTCAATCATGATGTTGCATTTTTCTCTTTTATGGAATAAAATAACTGAGTACAACAAAACTACTCTGAATAATGAACGACGGAGCATACATTAGCATAATGAGAACTTAGTTTGACAAAACTATTTCAACTTTAAAGTTTGATCCATCTGTTAAAATGCCAGCACTATGACACATACTGCAGCCAGTCAGCAGGGGAGCTCTTAATCTTTTGTCTTCACTCCTAAGCCGCTTGAGCTCAGTTCATCTTAATATACAGTCTGTGTGGAAGCAAGCTTGGGTTTTTTTCATAGTTATGTAATTGACTTAATCTATCTATCAAGAAAGGGGTAAACATTGTTGCTTTAAGCTTCTCAAATTAGACCTTTAAAGCTTTAAATGATATTAAATCTAACATGTTTGGGTTTTGAAATAGTTGTTGCACACAGCAACCAAAATAAAGACATCCACCTGGGATTTTTAGTATGGAAAAGGCCTTTTAATTAACATCTAATATCCTCCTGAGGCCCTGCATGTACGTATAAGGACATTACATTTTGGCCTTTCTAGAGCATAGTGATAGTTTCTGCTATGAGATTTCTTTAAGCAATTGTCCAGGATATACATTAAAGTTAAAATAATTTGCTTGAGAAAATATGCTTTGAAATTTTCAGGAATTCAGATGGAAATTGTGGGGATTTTGTCTGAATATTTTGGGGAAACTGGCTGGGAAAACTTAGCAAGTAGTCTCATGGACATTTTTGGGATATATATTCATACTGTGGAGTTTGGATGGAAGTTTTGGGGAACTTTCCCTTTTTTTAAATTGAAATTTGTGAAATTGCTTTGAATTTTGGGGAGAATGTTGAATTTTTCAGACATTTTCATGGAAATTTGAATAATATAATGGTAATTTTGGGGAATTTGATTTTAAATTTTTTTGGGGGGGCGGGGGTTGCTTTGAATTTTTTGGCATTTATTAAGATTTTTTGAAATTTTGGGGGGATATTTTAATGGTGGTGGTGGGGATTGGTCCTTTGAAATTTTCATGGAAATTTTAGGGAATTTGTTTGGATGCTCACTGTCATTTTAATAGAAATTTCAGAAAATCAATTTGTAATTTTGGGGGCAATTTGATAAGAAATCTAAGGAAGGATTTGCTTGAAATTTTGGGAAATTTGCTTGAGAGTTTTTCAGGAATTTACTTTTTTATAATAAAGTTATGCAGAAAAATCTGGGGAATATTAAAAGAAATCTTAGGGTTCTTTTTGGGATACTTTTAAAATGTATATTAAAGAATTTTCACAGAGATTTTAAGTAATTTCTTTGAAATTTTAGGGAATTTGTGAGGATTTGTGAAGGAAAATTTCCAAGAGATTAAACTGATCCAGTGCTGTATTTCCTGCCGAAACATGACCTTCAAAAGATTTACGGATATCAAAAATTCCTGTTCAAAGACAAGGCTGAGTTTTAAACTTATCAGGTTCTTCCTATCCAAGATAAGTGGGAGAAACTAAACGTGTGTTCCAGACAAAAGCTCAGGCCTCAGGAGGATATGTTAAACTGACTGGGGAAAAGGTAACTGTAATGATAAACAATATGAATTACCGCCCTTGTATGTTGAAATCTCAGCTATTATCATTTTGAAATAACATGCAAGCAACAAAAGATAAACAGGCTGCTTAATTAATATACTGAAGCATCTCTCATAATGTATATAAGAAATAATAATCTTTGAATGTTGACAAAATGAGCGACAAGACATATGATTGTGCTTTATTTGATTTGTGAGAATTCAGATAGCTATTTCACACAAATGCCTTTTTAAATACACAAATATATCAGTGGTCATGGTCATGTATTTAGTACTTTTTCTTCCCTGTTTTTATTTAAATTAAATATATTATAACTTATATCACAGTATTGAAACACACAGACAAGCTCTATTCCCGGGTATCAGCTCATCAAGTTGTACAAATGTTTCTTTGAGAAGAGCTGAAAGCACCAACATGAAGTCATTGTTGCACCATTTCTTGTTAGACCAAAGGTGCGAGTGTAGAAGATCTTATTCCAAGGCACTTTCCTTCTTCTTAAGTTACTGTTAAATAAAACCTACGAGTTTCTACAAGAACTGGATATGCATTAAGGCTCACAATAATCCTAAATACAAATGCAGTGCTCACAGATACATGCTTTCCCTCATTAAACAAGGTAGAAAAGTGCAATGTCAAGCGCTTGGGAATATAGAAAAATATAGATATGTTTTCAAACAAGTAACAGCTGCTGGATGTAGCATTTGTTCTTGTTTGCTCCACGTATTTTGGTAAGTTAATCATGAGTAAATAAACAGCAGTTACAGCTGGATAAAGACCGGTTTAAAGAAGTGTTCATTTTCCTGTTTGTCTGTCTGTCTTTAAATAGCACAACTCCAACAGGAAAACACACCAAAACCTCCTTCAGGTGGGACGCATGCGCCATTTTTAAAAGCTAAAGGTGGCAGTAGAGAGTCTATGTCTCAGGGGGTGGCTCCTCCAGGCTCTTCAGCAGGTCTGTGTACACAGACGAGTTTATGAAGCGGGGGTATGAGTCTCTCTGCATCAGCGTGTAGATCTGCTGCTGGGCGTCATCAAACGTGCACGAGGTCGGCTCCAGCATGTTGCGGTTTATCACCTCTCGAACACGCGAATCCAGACTGACCTGGAGAAGATGAGCAGATAAAGGGTTGGCAGGAATTTCTATGTAGTTGGCTTTTTTTGAATGAGAAGGTTTGGATGTGGCTATTGACATTTAATGTAGCTTTCCAAAAGAAAAGCATTGAATCACAGTTAATTCATGATTCAGCAAGGGGGCAATTACTTTCTCATATAGACCTAGATAGGTTTGGATGGCTTTTTTTCCCTAAATAAATGAAATCATCTTTTGAAATGGCGTTTTTTTATTTATTGGGTTTATCTTTGTCTAATATTGAAATTTGATTGATGACCTGAAACATCAGGTGTGACCAAAACACAAAAGAAAATGAAGAAATCAGGATAGGGGTAAACAGCCTACTCTTTCACAGTACTGTACGTCTATCCCTGTTCAAAAGAGGTTAAAAACATTTTTAAAAGTCACATATGCAAAAATCACTTTTTCAGGCTTTTGTTACAAAAATACGTGCCCCTGGCCTGTCAACTATCCCCTCGAGTACCAGAAACATCCACCTTTCAGAAAATGTGTGCCTTTCAGAGATGTGATGTTCACGAACGATCCGAATCTTTTGAACGGCTCTTTAACACGAACGACAGGAACCAAGTCACAGTTGTAAGCCGTTCGTTTTTTTTTTTAATCCCTATGTTTAAACAGATGCTACTCCACAGAGTAAGAAGACTATACAGCCAAGGACAGTTCAGTAGTCCTCTGCAGGGTTTAACTTTTTTTACAAAGCAACTATATGCACTCCAGGACAGGTCACCAGTCCATTGCAGTGTAAATACTTGTAGTACTAGTAGGCTGTATGTACATTTTTCTCCCATTTATTACAGTTTTATCTTTTTTTCTAATACTTGAAATATTTTTTTGTAAAAGTATTAAGTTTTCCAATCAAAATATTCTTGTATGAAATGTTTTCTCTAAATTTTGCACTAATACTACATACATGTATGCAATACTAACAGTACAGAACTATTGCAGAATGTGGTATCTATTTTTCTCTTGTAAACTAGATTTCTTAAAGATGCTTTCAATGATTTTATCTCCAATAGAATATATATTTGTGGGATATCTATGTTTGAATGATTCTGACCCAAATCGGACCCCATCATTCCTTTCAGTGATTACTTTCTGGATAAAATGAGTTACTCCCTGGCTAGCTTCTTAAATTAGAAAAATATAAAATGAGCCAGGTTTTTAATTGGCTCTTTAAAAGGAACGGATCCACAAGATCGGAGTTAGCTCCGCCCCCAGGTTCGGTTGGCCCTCCCCATTTTGAAGAAAGTTCCTCCCTCCTCTCCTGATCCTCCTCTCAGCTGGCAGCTGAAAGGAGGATCAGGAGAGCCACATGCATTAAGCCACATCCATTTCCTGAGAGGGGCGGGGTCAGACAGCTCGTTAACATCTAAAGCCACAGACACAGAAACAGCTCATATTGAGGAGAGGAGGTAATCCAATACTGGAGTGTGTTTTCAGCAAAGGACTTGACAGGCCTGTTTTGGGGACCTCTGAGACCAATATAAACTTGTCTCAATAGGGTAAAATATGTCCCCCTTAATAAATCACAGTGAAGAGACTGCTGGTGGTTGTATGGAAACATTTGAAAAATTAGATAAGAATCACTGATTGCACCTTTAAAGGGTCTGTACATTTTATTTCTGTCAGCTCCTTCGTGTTGTATTATTCACCTTTTTGTAGCAAAGGACTAAAACAATTAGGACATGATAATTACACCAACCTAGAATGAATCCCCTGACCCTTATTCTGATCTTTAGCACCATAATTATAGCAGCCATTACTCTTGAGCTGATACCTCGCCTTTGTTTCTCACCTCTTTTGGGGACAGGATGGAGATGAAGTCCTCGTATATTTGACGCACTTTCTCCTCCACCACAGTCTTGTTGGTCTCCTTTTTGAGATCCTCGCAGGCGAGCCAGAACATCATGTTCTCCTCGCTGAACTCCGTCCGCAGGAACTGCCTGAAGCAGCTGCGACCCGCTGCACTCTTCATCACCTTTTCAAACGACGTGGACCAGGAGCGGGCGTCTTCCAGAGTAGGCTTCAGGCTTAAAGATAACAGATAAGTACATTTATGAACTATATGAAACAGGGTGTTCAAATGCCACGTGTTCGGTCGTTACCTTTCTTCACAGTTTGTGGTTCCCTCTGTTCTGCGCTCAAACGTTGATCTTTGTACCGTCTCATCATCGCCCCGAACAGTTAAACTAGAAGACAAAAGACAATGAGACTTGATTTTCCTTCTACGAGCTATAAATAACTACCTATTTAAAATAACTCCTGGGTCCTCTTTTCAGAAAAAGCCTCTTTACTAAAAATAAAACACTTTATTTGAATGTCAAACTACATCTGCCTGCTGTTTCAGAATACAGCTTCAACTTTTTCTGAAGGAGAATTTTAGAGTCCGGCTTCAGGGATCTGCTCCAGTATGGGTGGTAGAAAAAGGAGCAAACTCAAACTATAAAACCTCTTCAAATTAATGACAAGAGAAAGAAAGTCAGCACACCAAAGGGCCTTTTATCATCTTTTAATCTGGGCAAAGAAGCTGTTAACAGACCAGTAACCCTCATCTGAATTGCAGACAGTGAGCAGGAACGCTCCAAATAAACAAGAAATAAAAATAATTTTACACAATAAATTTTTTCCACTAAAGATATTAATCACCAAAAGGAGGTTGCTCAGCCAAGAAAATACAAAAATAGACAACAGGCAGGACATTACAAATATATTAATTTTAACCCCCAAAGACCCTGCATGTACATATAGAACCTAACATTTTGGCTTTCCTACAACATAATTATCATGTCTGCCAGAAGATTTTTTTCAGATAACTGTCCAGAATGTTCACTGAAGATTTAGTAATTTACATCAAATGTTGGGAGAATAAAAATGTGAAGGAATTTCTGTGGAATTTAAGTATTTTTACAGAAATTGGGGGCTGTGTCATGAGAATTTTGGGGGAGATTTGCTTAAAATGTTTTTGTTAATTTCCATAGGGAATGTGATCAATTGCTTGAACATTTGGGGGAATTAGTTAGTGAAAATTTTTTAGTGAAGATTTTTTTTTTTTTTTTAATTTATGGGAATTGTTTGTTCGGGGAGTCCATTGAAATTTTCAAGAATTTGACTAAAATTTCAGAAAATTGTTTGAATGTTTGGGGAATTTTTTTTATGTCAACTTGTTTGTTGGGGGGTCCTTTGAAAATTTAGTAAAAATTTCAGGAAATGTGTTTGGATGATTGGGGAAATTTTTGAAAATGTATTTGTCATTTTTTGAATATTTTAAAAGAAATTTTATTACAAATTACATGAATTTCTGTCTTTCTTTTTTATATTTGGGCTCTATGATAAAGCTTTGCTAAAACATTTTGGGAATATTTGATGAAACTTTGGGGTACGTTTTACGGAGATACTTCAAAAATGTGTTTAAAAATATTCACAGAAATTTGGGGAAATTGTGTGGATTTTGGGTGGGTGATCAATAGACAACATTTGGCACATCATTAAATAAAAAATCCAGCAAAGAAGACTCAGCAGCTAGAATCCTACATCAGATAAGAATGGGACAACATTCCTCTTCCAAAACTCCAGCAACTGGTCTCCTCACATCCCAGACTGTTGACTGAGGAAGAGAGGCACAATGGTAAAAATGGATGTTCTTACTTTTTCATTTGTGTTGCTGCCATTAAATTCAAAATGAGCTATTTTTTTCATATGTTGTAAAATGTCTCAGATTCAACGTCTGATAGGTTTTTTATGTTTTATTGTGAATAAAATTTTGGTTTCTGAGATTTGAAAAATCATGGCATTCTGTTCTTAGTTCACATTTTATACAGCGCCCCAACTTTTTTGAAATTGGATTGTAAAATATCATACCCCTTTGGTTATGTAACATATAGTATTTTTCATATTGTTTAACAATCACGTTATGTTCTCATATTTGAGTCCTTGCATGTTGTTTGTTCCTTCCTGAAATAACACAACACCTCCTGTAGATCCAGGAGGATCCACCGGGAACGTCGGGAACGTTTGCTTTAACGGATAATTGTGTCAACTGGCCGCAGCGTCTCATAGGAATTTCCTGTGTGTAATTAAAACAGCCCATGTAGCAGCTGGCTGTAGATTAATTGGCTCAGGTGAGAGTCTGTGAGCTTTCCCATCTGGGAGCGAGGTGGTTGTAGCTGTGCAACAAATAGATGGAATGATAATAGATGTAGAGACAAAGTGTATTACTCGTCCCCGGCGGAGTGAATTAACATGGCCGTGTTCTGCACACAGCAGGTCGGCTGTTCTCAGAGGAAACCGAGGTAAACGGCACTTGATTCCGTAACAGATTAAAACCCCCCGGGGCCTCCGACCAATGAGATCCAGCGTGGGTCACAGGACCCGTGTGCTTCTGTTTTTCTCGGCTGTAGTGTGGGCTGTTGTTGTTCAATGAGTGGGAGGATGGAGGCAGAGTAAGTTGTGTTCACTACAGAGCTGCTACAACAAAATGCAGATGAATGCAGATCGCTGCTGTCCTGCAGCATTTGGTATACTGCCTTTGTGTGTTTTTCTGTCAGACTTTGAATAGAAAAATTCCCTCAGACTGGTTCCATATCTGTGTGGCTGGAATGGTTTCCGTTTTCAAATGTGTGACATGTTGCTCTGCATAATTTCTCACAGATATAAATGTTGCTTCTAACAGTGCTGACTCCTTTTGCAACATCTTAGTCGGTGCAAATATTCTCCAAAGAGTGTCCACCAGGCTCTGCTGCACTTCATTCAAGAACTTAGAGATACGTGGCGCTACAGTTGGCTCAAAGCAGCATAAAAACAGTACAGCTGGTGTATTTGCATGTTGATTAGATGTAAACAGTACAAATGAGAAATTCTCAAAGTTGAACGTATGCAGATCACGCAGCTACGCATAGATTTACTCTTACATTTATGTTATCAGTCCCAAAGTGGACTAGGCAGCCTTCACATGCTTCAATGTTGAAGCCATCCAGCATAAAGTGGAGAGCCTTGAGTGCATTTCAGTCTTTTCCTCCAGGTCTGAAATAGGCACTGCAGGGGGTGGCGTAATTCTGGTGGAAAATAAGACCGGTTCACAACTTCTGACCAACGACATGTGCTAAGCCAAAACAGAATCTAAACCCTCCTATACTGCCTTAATTTGTCCGTTTCGTTGGTTTTTGTGTTTCGATCGTTGTTTGTGTTTACTCTATCATCATCGCTTGGCATCCAAACATGCTAAAATGATGTTTGAAAAACAGATTAAAAGCACTTATGGACATCGTTGCTGCGTGCTGCAATATACATCTTCAGCTAAATTTAACTCGTCATTGACAGTCAGCTCAGGTAACTCATGCAAACAGCGAGTAAACCGCAACAAAATTGCCATCATACGCCTTTCTCTTCTCCCGACTGGAAACGTGAAAATCAAATCACACCGGCCCTGTCCAGTCCAGTCCTAGTCAGATGCCACTATAATCCTTGAGCAAAACTGCTCCTGTGTAAACGCTTATGGACGCGTGTGAATGGTACAAGTTAATATGAAGATGACTCTGCATAGCAGCCTTTGCCATCAGTGTGTAAATGTGGATTAAATTAACCCTACAAAGCAAATGGACTGACCAGATTCCATGACTATCATTACATATTGAACGTCTTTCTATCCATTTTAATCCAATTACGATCATTTATTACCGCTAGCTTGAGTGCTAACCACCAATAGCAGGCTGTTCCGTAATCACTGATGCTGCACAAAATAGCAGAAAGGAGAGAGTTCAATGCATTTGATGATTTATAAAACTGTATACATTAAGTACATATCTGTATACAACAATTGTTAATATGTGAGTTTAAGTTTTATATTGTATTTGGAAAAGTGCAATAAAGTTTGTATTGTTTGTGTATTGAGACAGCCTGCATGCAGCCCCCTGTATTACTGGTATTTTAATATTTAGCAGTAAAACTCAATAATCAGCAGAAAAACAACTTCAGGGTCACAGAGATGCTGTACATTATGGTTCTATTTGTTGAGCCGTTTTGAGTCAAATATAGGTCTAAAATAATTTGCTAGTCTGAACAGTCAGTTCAGAAAGTTCAGACTGGTATCGGATCAGTACTTGGTATCGGCCAATACCCAACACCTTGGTATCGGAATCGTATTGGGAAGGAAAAAATGGTATCGGAACATCCCTACCCGGTAGCTATGTTGTTGGGGGCATTTGCCCCTGGTAGGGTCTCCAAGGCAAACTGGCCCTGGTGGAGGGTCCAGTCAAAGAGCAATTCAAGACAGCCCTCATGATGTGGAACCAACGCTTTGGAGTCACCTCACCTGGAATAGGGACACCAGGGCGCCCTCCTGGAGCCAGACCACCTGCAGGGTGGGTGCCATGGAGACCAGGCGGCAGGCAAGGGTGGCTGCCTATAGTACTGCACCCCAACAGCGTAGGCTGGTTTTGAAGTATCTTGGGGTCTTGTTCTCGGGGCAGAATGGACCATGGGATTGACGGACACATTGGTGCAGCATCAGCACTTTTGCAGGAACTGTACCGTACTGTCTTGGTGAAGAGGGAGCTGAGCTGAAAGGCAAAGCTGATCTATGTCCCAAACTTCACCTATGGTCATGAACTCGGAGTGACCATAGGTAATGACCAAAAAGTGATATTGCGCGTTCAAGAGGTCGAAATGAGTTTCCTCAAGACGTTGTCTGGGCTCAGCCTTGGGGATAGGGTGAGGAGCTCAGACATCCGAAAGGATCTTAAAGTAGAGCGACTGCTCCTTCACATCTAAAGGAGCCAGGTGAGGTGGGCATCTAAACAAGATGCCTCCTGGGCTCCTTCCTGTGGAGGTCTTCCAGGCACATCTAACTGGGAGGAGACCCCAAGGCAGATCCAGAACTCGCTGGAGGGGTTATATATCCCATCTGGCCTTGGAGCACCTTGGAATCCCTCAGGAGGAAATGTGAAATGTTGCTGAGGAGAGAGATGTCTGGGCTGACTTACATCGCCTGCTGCCACGACCTCGACCCCGGAAAAGCGGAAGAGATGAATGGATGGATGGATGGATGTCAAAATTGGGAAAGGCACCAAAGTAACTGATCT